>NC_140591.1:1583079604-1584477104 GCF_964204655.1 Triturus cristatus | reverse complement strand
TGAAGAGGAAGAAAAGAAGGCTCGAGGCCGAAATGGACAGTATCCTCCAGAGGAAAAAGGTTTTCAAAGAACGGATGAGCAGATACACCATCCCTTCGAAGCCCTCGACGGTTGTCGAGGTAGAAGTCGAAGAGGAGTTAGACGCCGCCGACCCGCCAAACTCCAGAACCAGCAGAGCAGCAGGACGAGGGAGAAGGCGAGGAAGATCAACTAACAAACTTGGAATCGACTTCCTCGGTGCAGGACCTGGATTGGCAGGACCTCGACGCCGAAAGCCCAGAAATAGCCGTAGAGTCATATCCGTCGAGACGCCAGACGACATTAGCATCTACAACATGGTCATCAAGAATGCTGCAGCAACATATGGGGTTAAATTAGAGGAAGAAAAACCAAAAGCCTGCTTACTCTTAGAGCCTCTGCTCCCCACTCAAACCAGGAGCCAATTCCTACCCATGCTTCCAAGTGTACTGGACTAGGGCAGGGAAGCTTTCAAGGAGCCAGCAACCTGCAGGTCTGTCACCCCGAGAACAGAGAAGAAATATAAACATTCCTCAAAAGATCCAGCATATATCCAGGGAGCCGTACCGGCTGACTCCATTATAACGGCGACAGCCAGAAAGAGGGCCAACATTCCCACAAACTCAGGGCCACCTCCAGATAAGGAGAGTTAGAGGATATACCTCACAGGGAGGAAAATAGAGGAATGCAGCAATTCACTGGCGCGTTGCGAACTCCAATGCCCCAATAAACAGACATGCGTACCAACACTGGGAAGAGGTCGGACAGCTGCTCAAACAGTTCCCAGAACAATACCAGCAGAGGGCAACACACCTGGTGGAGGAAGGCAAGAACATGGGCAACACCTGCCTAAAATCGGCCCTTGATGCGGCAGACACATCCAGCAGGCTCATGATGATTGGAGTGACAGAGAGGAGGCATGCCTGGCCAAGAATTTCAGGTTTCAAACCGGAAGTCCAGAACAATATTCTGAACACAGCCTTCAATGGGGAACAACTGTTCGGCACACCAGTGGACGCGAAGCTGACAAAGCTCAAAAAGGATAATGAAACTGCGAGGTCCATGGGAGCACTGCAGTTCAGAGGGATGAGAAGGGGCAACCTCTCAAGGAGACCGAACGGCAGAGGAGGAAACCAGCTGGGAACGTCGCACCAGACTTTCCAGCAGACTTATCAGGGTAACAACCAGGCGCAGCAAGGTGAGCAGCAGCAAAACTGGCAGTACCAACCTAGGGGCCAATCCTTTCGGGGTATTCGAACGGACGTGGACAAATGAGAAGAGGGGGGCAGCAGCCCACCTCAAAGTGACTCTGCTGTATCGAACGTGCCCACCCACACAACATCTCTACGGGGGCGGCACAACAAAAGACTCAAAAAACAATTAGACACACACACAGGAGAAAACAGCGAACATGTATCACCGGTGGGAGGCAGACTAAGACACTTCTTCCAGGAGTGGAAGAAAATAACAGACAAATGGATTCTGAACATCATACAGTTCGGATACTGTATAGAACTGGAAAAAAGCCACCAAAAAGGAGGCCAACCAACAAAACGCGCACAGCAAAAGAGCTTGCGCTCCTCCTGCAGGAAGCACAAGATTTCCTCCACAAGGAGGCAATAGAAACCGTGCCGTCCAAGGAAAGAAACAAGGGAGTGTACTCCAACTACTTCCTCATACCAAAAGTGGACGAAACGTTAAGACCCATCCTGGACCTACGGTTCCTAAACCAATACATAAAAACTCAAATTTAAAATGACGTCCCTACAAGAAGTTATACCACAAATAAGAGACCGGGATTTTGTGTCCACTATAGACCTCAAGGATGCCTACCTACACAGTCCCATGAACCGAAAACACAAACATCTACTGAGATTTGCCATCAATAAAGCGCACTACCAGTTCATGGCCCTAGCCTTTGGACTAAAATCCGCACCAAGGGTCTTCACAAAATGCTTAGCTGCAGTAGCGGCGCACTTACGAAGACAGGGAATTCATGTATATATCCCTACCTAGACGACTGGTTGGTAAAGGCGAATTCCTACAATCAATGCAAACTACATGCTCAGCGAGTCACGCACACGCTGACAGAACTAGGATTTTCGATACACTGGGGGAAGTCCTCGATAGAACCAGAACAGGTGAAGATCTTCCTGGGCGCACAGATCAACACCATTCAGGGTAGGGTGTTCCCCAGCAAGAAGAGAACCTTCGCACTGCTGAAGGAGACACGTCAATACCAGAAGGATCAACCTCTGACTGTGAGGACAGTGTGCAAACTCATGGGGATGATGGCGTCCTGCATTCACCTAGTCCCCAATATCTGACTCCACATGAGACCATTCCAGGAATGGCTACAGCAGCAATGTCACAGGCAACAGGGAGTTGGGAGAATCTAGTGGTTGTAACGCACGCAGTGCAAGAGGAGATCACATGGTGGAACAAAAAGAACATAACAAAGGAGAAACCATTTACACCACCAACTCCAACAGTGACCATCACAACAGACGCATCCCAAAGGGGATGGGGAGCACACATGAACCAGCTCAAAGTGAGGGGTTTGTGGACACAAACAGATGCGATAAGACACATCAACTACCTGGAGCTAAAGACCGTGTTCCTTGCCCTAAAAGCCTTCCAGAGACAACTGTACGGGCAGAGAGTGTTGATACAAACCAACAACACCACAACAATGTTCTACATCAACAAGCAGGGAGGTACACAATCTGTGGCGCTATTAAGCCTAGCGCAGGAGATTTGGATGTGGGCCATCCCACTACAAATAGACCTCCTGGCGATACATCTACCAGGGAAGGAAAATGTGGAAGCAGACAGACTCAGCAGACAGACATCAGCATCCCACAAGTGGGAGCTCAATACACAGGAAACGCAAAAGCTATTCAAGAAGTGGGGGACCCCACAAATAGACCTGTTTGCAACACACCAAAATGCAAAATGCCAAGACTTCGCATCCAGAAAGCCAGGGCAGGAATCCCAAGGAAATGCCCTATGGATAAGCTGGTCGAAGACATTTGCCTACGCTTTTCCCCCGATACCGCTGATGCACAAGGTGCTCAGCAAATGCAGAACAAGCACCATGACACTGATACTGGTAGCACCACAGTGGGCCAGGCAGTCCTGGTTCTCACAGATAGTGAAGATGGCGCAGGGGCCACCACACAAGTTCCCAAAAAGAAGAGACCTGCTCTCAATGCAGAACGGAAAAGTGCTCCACCCAGAACCAGAGAGCCTCAGCGTAGCAGCTTAGCTCCTGAAGATTTAGAGTTCGCACACCTAAAACTCCCAGAGAGCACGCTGGCTGTGCTGCGGGATCCAAGAAGACCTACCACACGGAAGTGTTATATAGCAAAATGGAAAAGGTTCACCCAATGGTGCTTCAAGGAAAAGCTACAGAAGAGAATCACCAGGGAATCAACAGTGCTAAGATATTTAACACATTTGCTAAAGAGAAACCAAAGCTACACCTCGCTACGGGTACACCTAGCAGCAATAGTAGCCTACACAAGAGGAGAAACGGAGGAAAAGCTTCTTTACATCCCAGGTGGTAAAAAGATTCCTGGAAGGGGCCAAATGAATCGCCCCCACCCCCAAAAAAAGGTTACCACCACCGGCATGGAACCTCAATGTAGTTCTCACGCAACTTATGAAGACGCCCTTCAAACCCATTCACAAGGCCTCTCTACATATGCTCACCATAAAGACAGCTTTTCTGGTAGCAATCACCTCGCTACGCAGGTTAAGCGAACTGCAAGCGCTAACACTACAAGAACCCTACATTCAAATTCACAATGACAGGGTGGTAATGAGAACTGACCCACACTTTATGCCAAAGGTGGTGTCAAGGTTTCACTTAAGCCAGACAATACAGATACCAAGTTTCTTCCAGAAACCATCCACAAGTGCAGAAAGGGCACTGCACACTCTGGACGCTAGAAGGGCAGTGATGCATTGCATTGAGAGAACTAAAGAGTGTAGGAAAACCAAGCAATTCTTTGTGTCTTTCGCAACCAGTTTCTTGGGAAGACCGGTAACAAAAGGCACCATCGCACGATGGATCGCAGGGACAATACAATTCTGCCACAAGCAGGCAGGCCAAGAACTACAAGGAGCGGCACAAGCCCACTCTACCAGAAAAAAGGGAGCCACAATAGCCTTCCTGGCAAACACACCCATCCAAGACATTTGCCTGGCGGCAACATGGGCCTCAGTGCACACGTTCACTAAGCACTACTGCGTAGATGTACAGATGAGCAAGGAAGCACAAGTAGGACAAAAAGTGCTTCAACATATATTCAACAACCAACGCTCATCTTCCACCCAGCCGCCACAAACTTAGCAAACCGCTACAAAGTGAATCCAGAAAGATTCATGCTGCAAAACGAATAGTTTCTTACCTGTCGGTGTAGTTTTGCAGCTTGAAGACTTTCTGGATTCACTAGCGAACCCACCCACCTCTGCCAGAAAGATGAGACAGCAGGAAGGGGAACAAAAACAAAAAAATTGAAAAAGACTTTGATAAAGAAGAGGATGAAAGAAAAAATAAAAAGCACAAGATAAGAAAAAAAGAATCCGGAGATGGCGCCCAAAGGTAGGAGCTTCCGGAGGAAGCACGCCGACGTCATGGGAGGACACCAAATGATGGGACGTCGACGCCAACCTGGGCCACGAAAAAAAAAAAGACAAAAAACACTGCGATTCCAGACCCAACCACTAGACCGCGAAATAATGCACAGCATAGTGAATCCAGAAAGTCTTCAAGCTGCAAAACTACACCGACAGGTAAGAAACTATTCGTTGTGGGCTACGAACGTGCCGAGGTTTAAAAGTCTCCACTTGCTGACAAATGTTTTGAGCTCGCACTTGGGCTTCCTGAAAAGTGAGCACTAGTGGGCTGCCTACGGAGCTTGGACTGGTAGACTACGTATGAAGCTCGCACTAGTGAGTAACCATCAGTGGTGGCCGCCACAAACAAGCATTTGCAATGCAATAGGTCTCCCATTTGCGAGAGTGTGAACTATTGCCATTGTAAATGATAATGCCTTTTACTATGAGTTTTGAAAACCTGCAAGGGGTGTGTAAACACACGCTTTGCACTTATAGTCCTTGTTTACGAGAAGCAAGGCTGGCAGTAAAAAAGGTTCAGTTACTGCCATCCTTACTTCTCGTAAGCAGCGATTATAAGTGAAAAGTAAGTTTTTACGCACCACTTGCAGGTTCTCAAAACATATAAATTAAAGGCATTGTCCTTTACAATGCCAATAGCTCAAACTCTCACAACTGCAAGACCTATTGCATTGCAAATGCTTGTTGAAAGTGGAAACCGAAATCCGGTGAAGCTGGCAAGTGGCAACCCGTTTTTAAAGTGAAGAGCAGAGGGAGGCAGATTTACAATTATTTTACAGGGAACATATTCTTCGAACCACACTTTTAAAATATTTTCATAATTGCCAATATGAAAATAATTACATATTATATCGTATGCTGTCTTTGACCCATGAGTTATTGAGATCCCTGCCCACAAAGACAGTGCAGCATCTATACAAAGATTTTATTTCAACCTCGGATTAAAAAATGAAATAACATACATGTATTTGATAAAAACAAAATGAAAGCACGCGCGTATTTGCATATGCATTCAATCTACAGTAATCTCGCCCCTATTCGGGAAGCTGCTAGACAAGGACTAGTGTTCTTTGCTACGTGCGTGCGCATATTCCAACTCTTTACTAATTCACCTTGATTGTCGTGTATTTAAAGTCTTCCGGTGCCTTTTAGTGACTGGCAGTTGGTGAAACACAGTGGCTGCCCTGGCAAGTCATCCGCAAACCGAACTGACGCTTTGATTAATTAATATACTTTTACAGCCCACCATATAGATTCCTCACCTTTTGGAATTCCCCAGGCGCAGGACCGGGTCTGGAAACTTTCCAGCAGTTGCGCGTGTTTTTCTTGGTGAGGTTTGATGACACAGTTTATCTGTGTTGATTGCATGATAGGGGTCGGGGCTTTAAGTGGGCTGGGTCTCATTGGATCTGAGCACCAGCAGTTTTTTAGGTGTGGGCCTGGCGAAAAGCAGCGCATGCACTGCTCTGCCATGCAGAGGACCTTTTGGAATCGATACGATTCCAGCGTGCACGCGGGGAGACAAACAAGAAAAAGATGTGCACCCGGTGATAGGATGCTTTACTGGCAGCATGATACACTGGGGACTTTTTTTCTCGCCGCCAGTAAAGACAGTCCCCGTGTGCACATCTAATGTCCACCCTGTTCATCACGTCCCATGACGGGCCGCGCTTGTTTACCTTGCCATTTCTGCTCTCCGTTCAAACCTCTCCATATCCCACCTCTTCTTTATCTTGTGCTGTCAACAATATAAGATTTTATGCCATCCCGTCCCCCAAACACACACACACACACAATATTTCTGCCCCCCGTGTTCGGTGTTTTAATGTCATGGTTTTTGTAGCTCCAAGGCGCATTGTTTACAGTGCTTGAATTCACAAGATGAAGTCCGGCGCTACAAAAAGATCAAGTTAACGCTTGTGTTCCCATTGTGACATTTCATTCCCAGCTCGCTTTGTTTCATCTACTCCTACTTTATCTCCTTCACTTGTTCTATATTACGCATTTATCCAACTGTACCTCGTCCGTCCCGTTATCTGATTGGACCAACAGCACGTGATGCCTGGTTGTCTTCTTCCTCATTTATTCACGCCATCTAAACCCCAGATGTTACTGGGCGTCTCTAGTAACGTGGCCAGTGTGGTGTTATGGGCCCTAGTGAAAGGAGGAAATGCCCCCCAGCTAATGGTTCAATGATAAAAAACAGCAATAGTGTAATGACCCGGTGCCACTGCACCTGCTGCATCAATGAAAGCTACGCACTTGCATCTCTCATTTGCTTCTACATCTCCTCGGTTGTCTCTATATTTGATCGGTTCTTTTCAACTTTGTTCCACCTGTTCCTTCCATTTTATTCCCCCTTTTCCCATTCCACCGTCTTTTCTACGCGTTTCCTATCTAAGCTTGGGCTACTTTGTAAGTATACGCTTGTTTAGTGTGTTGTGTGACTACAAATCCTTCGGCCCCATGGGGGGCCGGGGTGGCTCGCAGCCCCTCTATCTATCTCTATGCTAATCCGGCCCGCGCATTATGCAGCCTGCCTGCGTGTGCATCCTTGTGGCCTGGACAGGCTGCTGACACGAAGCAGCCATTAGCCCTTCGCGCGGGCGAGGCGCTTCTAATTGCGCAGAATGTAATTAACGATTATGCAATATCGGGCCCTTACAACTGTCATTAATGTCCACTACCCACAAGAGATAGTTCTTACTGAATAAGGGAGTTATTACTGCATTGGAACATCTACTTAATCCTAAATTTGCTAATTAACACCACATGCACTTTAGACAGTGGTTAAAAGCACCAGTCACCTCAAAACAGGATCCAGACCGCTTAGAATGTATTTTCCTTTACAAGGTAAATTAAATGTAATAGTACAGTGTATTGGACGCGGGGCTAGTGTATTAATAAAAACGGGCTTTTCTGTAATGGATACTGTGATGAATGTCATTGCAATAATGGTGTTAATACGTCTGAATATGCGACCCATTAAAACAATGTTCTCTGGTTACACATACTTACCCTTTCTCTTTCCCCCTACCCCCGCATCTCCCTCGTTCGCTCTTTTCCTCCCTCCTCCTTTGCTTCTCTTTTTTACCTGTCTTTGCGTGCTTTCCTCTCCCTCTCTCTCTTCTCTCTCTCTCCTGTGTTCTGTGGCTTCCATTCTCTGTCGCTCTTGTTCTTGCTCTGTTATTCTCTCGCCTCACTCTTTTTGACATCTCTCCTTGTTTCTCTCTCCCACAGCCGCTCTTCTCTCTTTCTCGTCCCATCCTCTCTCCCTTTCTCTGTTTCTTCTCTCTCTCTCTCTATCTCTCTATCTATCTATCTATCTATCTATCTATCTATCTATCTATCTATCTATCTATCTATCTATCTATCTATCTATCTATCTATCTCTATCTATCTATGTTCGAGGCATGTGGGCTGCTGAATTCATATCTGTGCATAGATCGCCGCCTAGTGTTGGGTCCGGATGTTTGCACGTTGTTGTCCTGGAAGAGTCTTCGAAGTATCCTGGGATAGGTGACTCCTCCCCTGGACTACAGTGCGCATGGGCATCCTCTCCATCCTCAGATTGTTTTTTTCCGCCATTGGGTTCGGATGTGCTTATCTTGACTCAAATTAGGAAAAACTTTTTCTAGGCCAAAAGGCCTTTAGTTCGCGTCGGTACTGTTCCCGATCGGTATCGATATTATCTTGTTAGTTTACTAACTTCCAGAATCAACTTTTTCGCATCTTACCCGACCATCGACCCGTCATCGACGATGGAACCGAGGACACCATTCAAGCGGTGTCCTGTATGTAATGCGAAATATCCCCACATCGACGTCCATCCGGTGTGCAACAAATGCCTTTCACCGGATCACGACGAATCTACATGTATGGCCTGTGCCCGATTTCGATCCAAGAAGACTCTCCGGAATCGACGAGCAGCGAGACTCGAGGCGCAGCAAGCGGCACCGGCCCCGGCCGACATCTTCGGCGCCGAGACCGAAGATGTCGAAGAAGTGGAGAACCTACCCTCCAGTCCCGCTTCCGACCATGACTCCGGATCGGAAGACGTCGAAGAGAGACTCTTTCGCAGAGATGAAGACGACACCGAGGTAGGAGACTATAATGAGGCCTTAGGGGCCGAAGAGAATAGCTCCGGTGACGAGCAAGGCCTACCCATACAGACTGAGGATATCCCAGTGCGACAGTCTATGGCTCCGGTCGAGGGATCGCCTTCGGGCCTTACCCAAGACCTATCCGGCAGTTCTTCGGCCCCGCCCTCTGGCCCGGCCTCGGACATTCAGCGGCAGCCATTAATGCCCAAACCGGCTGGTTTCCCTTCTTCGAAACAGAAAGCTGTATTGGTTCAATTGAAACCGAAACCGAAAGTGGCGCTGGTCGGATCGAGGCCCACCACACCTTCGACGCCAGCAAAACCCGTCGGCACCGAGCGCAACAAACGAGACTTCGGTGCCGAACTTGAAGCGCCCGACGTCTGAGTCGACATACGGAAAAAGACCTTCGGTGCCACCAAACCTCCTCGGCTCCCGGCACCGACGTACTCGGCTCCGACCCCAAGGGTCAAACTGCCTGCTGCGTCTCCCACCGCTTCGACGGCACCACCAAAGCCACACTCATCGAAGACGTCAACGGCCATTACCGCCCCTCGACTCGATGACTCACCGGCGCCGAAAAAGTCCACGCCCGCCTCTACAGAACCGGTCGGCGCAAAGGAATCGATGGCGCTACAGGTGCGACCCGTTGCTGCGCAACGCACCAAACCCAAAACGGTCCTCCAGGACACGTCGGGCTCCGAGCCGATAAAAGCTCCAACAGCCTCTTCGGCACCGGCCAACATTACTTTTGGCCACCATCCACGGCCCCGAAACTGTTCCAAATCAGGACACGGGTCACCCACACCACGATCACGCCTGCCGAACGCTCTGCGGAGACGTCTCCATCACATCTCATAGACGCCGACACTGGCAGGATGATTATCCACAAAAGGAGAATAACTTCTGAGCCAGCTTTGGACTCGTTCCGGATCCCACTTAAGAGAAAGCTGCCAGTGGCTTCCGAACCAGTTCTTTACGAACCTTTCCATTCACCCTACCAGGATCCACAGTCCTTCTCTCCCACACACTCCGACACGGATGCGTTGGAGGACTACATGGGTGACCAAGTCCCCTACCCCGGAGAGATGGACCCTGAAGGCCAACAGGACCCTGATCAAGCTTGGGATGACCCTGTGGACCCAGATGCACCTATGGATGCACAGGACCCGCAACTCTATGGAGCAAAAACATCTCCCACAGAGGACACTGCCGCGTTCAACGCTCTAATTGAACGGGCTGCGGCCAATCATGGGGTGCAACTTCACTCTGACAGTGTCGAGGACGACTTTCTTATGGACACTTTTGCATCCTCAGAAAGGAATATAAAGACTCTGCCCATGTTAAAGGGGGTCCTCAAACCAGCAAAGGACATCTTCAAGGAACCCACCAGGGCAAGAGTGATAAACCCCAGGATCGACAAGAAATACAGATCAGCGCCTGGGGACCCTACTTACATTAGAGGCCAGTTACCTCTGGATTCCATTGTCGTTGCGAATGCTCGCAAGAGGGCACACTCGCAAACAACAGGTGATGCTCCTCCCCCGGACAAAGAGTCCAAGGTGCTAGAGACCTCTGGCAAACGGGTTGCCGCCCAGGCAGCTAACATATGGCGCATTGCCAATACTCAAGCGCTCCTCGCTCGCTACGATCGAGCGCACTACGACACATTAGAGCAACTACTCCAACATCTCCCTGACCAATACAAAGAAGGTGCAGAGATCCTCATCAGGGAGGGACAACTGCTCACAAATGCATCCATTAAGTGTGCACTGGATGCCGCAGATACAGCTGCCAGAGCCATAAACACTAGCGTCATGTTGTGACGACACGCCTGGTTGCGAATCTCCGGATTCAAACCGGAGGTACAAAATAACATCCTCAACCAACCTGTCAACCCCGACTACTTATTCGGGCCGGAGGTTGACACCACCCTAGAGAAAATAAAAAAGGACACAGACACTGCAAAGTCCATGGGGGCCCTACAGACGCAGTCCTTTCGGAGCGGCTCCTTTCGGCGCCCCGGAAATAGAGGAGCAAATAGAGGACAGGGGTCACAGCAAACATACAACAAGGGCAACACACAAAACGCCTACGATAAAAACACCCGGGGTGGATATCGTGGCTCCAGCACAAAGGGCAGAGGACGCGGCTACGGCAACACCAGGTCCTCCCCCAAGAACAAGCAGTGACGCCCTCTCCCTTCCTCCCGACCACATAACACCTGTCGGGGGAAGGCTACAAAGGTTCCTGTCCACGTGGAACTCCATCACCACGGACAGGTGGGTCAAAGATATTGTCAAATACGGTTACTGCCTAGAACTAACCTCAACTCCACCCACAATACCAAAAAACCGTCCTATGTCCTCAGAGCACTTAACGCTCTTACAGCAGGAGGTGCAAAGTATGCTACTAAAAGGCGCAATAGAGGTCGTACCCGTCCACGAGCAAGGTACGGGGGTGTACTCCCTGTACTTTTTAATACCGAAAAAGGACGGGTCACTCAGACCTATATTGGACCTGAGACCCCTAAACCAGTACATTCTTTCCGAGCATTTTCACATGCTCACTCTACAGCAAGTCCTCCCGCTGCTCAAGCAGGGAGACTTCCTGGCCACACTGGACCTCAAAGATGCGTATTTCCACATACCCATTCACCCCTCACACAAAAAATACCTCCGGTTCACTGTTCAGGGGCAGCACTACCAATTCAAAGTCCTCCCCTTCGGCGTAACAACAGCACCCATGGTGTTCACAAAGTGCCTAGCTACTGTAGCGGCACATCTACGGAGGCAGCACATACACGTCTACCCTTACCTGGACGACTGGCTCGTTCAAGCGAAGTCAGCCCAGCAATGTGCCAGCCACATGTCCCGCACCATTCACCTCCTTCACAGTCTGGGTTTCTCACTAAATTACCCAAAATCCCATCTACAGCCCGCACACGTACAACAGTACCTAGGTGCGACTATAGACACTCTGGCGGCCACAGCTCAGCCAAATTTAGTGAGAATCAACAGCATGCAAATGCTGATTTCCAAGTTCAAACCACAACACTCCCTTCCCGCGCGAGTGTTCATGCAGCTGATAGGCATGATGGCCTCCTGCATTTTCATAGTCCCACACGCGAGACTACATATGCGCCCGCTTCAGGAGTGCTTAGCACGTCAGTGGAATCAGGCTCAAGGACAGTTGAAAGACCTAGTGTTGGTGAGCGGTCGGGCATACAACTCTCTGCATTGGTGGAATCCACAAAACCTTTGCAAGGGCCGACCGTTCCAAGAGCCTGTCCCACAGATAATACTGACAGCGGACGCGTCTCTCCAGGGATGGGGACCTCATGTACTCCATTACACAGTGCAGGGACTATGGACAACACAACAAAAGAAGATGCACATCAACCTTCTAGAACTGATGGCAATCTTCCTGGCTATGAAAGCATTCAAAGTACACTTGTGCAACAAAGTCGTGTTGATCCGGACGGACAACATGACTGCCATGTACTACATACAGAAGCAGGGAGGAACACACTCTCCACAGTTGTCTCATCTGGCTCAGAGCATGTGGAAGTGGGCCATTCAGAGGAACATGTTCCTCATGGCGGAACACCTCCCCGGCAAGGACAACCAGATGGCGGATCTGCTCAGCAGACACAGCCACCAGATGCACGAGTGGGAGTTACACCCATCAGTACTCCAACCGTACTTCCAGCAGTGGGGTCATCCAGAGATAGACCTATTCGCCACAAGCGAAAACGCAAAATGCCAAAGCTTTGCCGCCAGGTTCCCACATCCGCAGTCGCAGGGCAATGCGATATGGATGAACTGGTCCGGCAGATTTGCGTACGCTTTTCCCCCAGCACCATTGATACCGCTGGTGGCACGCAAACTCAGACAACACTCACTGACACTCGTCCTGGTTGCTCCAACGTGGGCACGCCAGCCGTGGTACACCACCTTTCTCGAACTTTCCGTGGTGCCGCATCAAAGGCTGCGGGTCAAACCCGAGCATTTGACGCAGAACCATGGAGAGATTCAGCACCCAGATCCGCAACAGCTGAACCTGGCAATCTGGCTCCTGAAGTCCTAGAGTTTGGCTACCTAAACCTGCCACCTGACTGTATGGACATCATTAAGGAGGCCAGGAGACCCACTACCAGAGCTTGCTATGCAGCCAAATGGAAAAGGTTCGTCATTTACTGCAATAATAATGACATTAACCCGCTAGACGCATCCACCCAAAACATTATTTGTTACCTATTACACCTATACCGATGCAATCTGGTGTACACCTCTATACGTGTCCATTTGACCGCAATATCAGCCTATCTACAAACAAGGCAGCACCTCTCTCTATTCAGAGTGCCTGCCATCAAAGCATTCTTGGAAGGACTCAAACGAGTCATTCCACCTAGCCACCCACCAGCTCCAATGTGGAACCTCAACTTGGTCCTCACACGCCTGATGGGTCCACCCTTTGAACCTCTACACTCATGCGAGATTCAATTCCTTACCTGGAAAGTAGCTTTCCTAGTAGCAATAACTTCTTTACGAAGAGTTAGTGAACTCCAGGCACTAACTGTTCAAGAGCCATTTATACAGGTTCACGCCAACAGGGTCGTACTACGTACCAACCCCAAATTCATGCCCAAGGTGATATCGCAGTTCCACATGAATCAAACTATTGAACTGCCTGTTTTCTTTCAAAACCCACAAACTGTCGCAGAAAGGGCACTCCATACACTAGATGTGAAAAGGGCCCTCATGTATTATATCGACAGGACCAAACCCTTTAGGAAAACAAAACAACTTTTCGTTGCCTTTGCCCCACACCACAAAGGTAACGCTATCTCCAAAGCAGGTATAGCCAGATGGATCGTTAAATGTATTCAAATTTGCTATCAAAAGGCTAAACGCACATTAACGATTCCCCCACGAGCCCACTCAACACGTAAGTTAGGGGCCTCCATGGCTTTCCTAGGAAACATTCCTTTGCATGATATATGTAGAGCAGCCACCTGGTCCACTACACATACATTTACCAAACACTATTGTGTAGATGTGAAATCAAAACAGCAGGCAGCTGTAGGACAGGCTGTTCTCAAAACTCTTTTTCAGACCGCTGCAGCTGGCACTGGTAGCCGCCGCTAATAAGAGGGCACTGCTGTATATTCCATGCACAGATATGAATTCAGCAGCCCACATGCCTCGAACTGAATATGCTACTTACCAGTATGCATCTGTTCTTGGCATGTAGGGCTGCTGACATTCATATCGCCCTCCCTCCTCCCCGGCGCCTGTAGCAGCTGCAGCTCTCAGAATTACTGTAAGCATGGTCATCACTTTCTGTATCTACTCCATCACTGCCACAATGGCGAAAAACAATCTGAGGATGGAGAGGATGCCCATGCGCACTGTAGTCCAGGGGAGGAGTCGCCTATCCCAGGATACTTCGAAGACTCTTCCAGGACAACAACGTGCAAACATCCGGACCCAACACTAGGCGGCGATCTATGCACAGATATGAATGTCAGCAGCCCTACATGCCAAGAACAGATGCATACTGGTAAGTAGCATATTCACTATCTATCTTGCCGCCCCTGCCCCGCCCCTCCCCTTCCTGCCTCCGTAGATGGGGCTTGTGATAAACAGGCGCCAGGACCGCAGCTTCTGTTCGTGCCGCTAGGTCGGGGGCAGAGTCAGAGACACCGTCCGTGTCTCGGTGAAATTCATGGACAGGCTCAGCGTCCGCTCCTAACACTGACATAAACTGCTTCAGCGTACACACCGGCGCGTAGACATCAGAAAAACTGGGTTTAGCGCAGAGTGCAGTTTTCAGATGTTCCTCAGTTTATGCGCTACTGGTTTTTCACAAACGGCGAAACAAGTGGTGTTAATTTTCTATAGATGAACGCGCCGCAGGCACCAGTGGCCCTCTTGTAGTGCCAGGGAAATCGCGAGGCAGTTCAGTGGTGTAATATTCAAGTACTGGCGAGAATGGCAGTGCGAATATAAATGCGGAGGAGGAGAATACTATAGCAATAAGAACTGCTGCTGTGAGTATAGCGCTGCTATTGGTATATTATTGTTGCTCCTCTTCTTATGTTATTACGTTTGTAATAGTAGATGCACTTATTAATTATTCTGGTTATTAGCATTACTATTTTGCTAATAATAATTATTATAATACTAAGAATAATACCCGGGGAGACACCATGGGGCGCCGGACCGACATGGCCGCCTAGCGCAGCGGCTCTGAGCGCCCGGCCCCGTCTTCGCCGACAAGGTCCGCTCCTGGACGCCCTGGCCGGGAGCTGAGGCGAGCATCGCGACGTGGAGCAGTCCCGCAGCCTGGGGGAGAACTTTGAAGTGCTCCGGTCCTCCCCGGGCACCGCCTGCCGTGATTGAAGCTGGCCCGGGGTGCGGACGCGGAGCGCCTGGAGGCGGCAGGGACTACTGGAGCCCGCGACGCCCACGAGGCATCAGGGCCCCGGGCCTCCAGGGGCACAGTGGGAGCAACCAACTTGCGGGGGCCCTCCGCCCCCCCCCCCCCCCCCCCCTTCACTACCTGCTTACATTCTGTGGACCCTGCTTGCCAGTTGGGGAGTGGAGCTGCTTCGGAGGGGCAACTTGGTGCCGACTGGAGGCCGGTGAGTGCGGCGGCATCGGCGCGGGCGGCAGTGCGACGGAGGCGGTGCAGGGGCTCCTGTGGCGGACCCGGGGGGGGGGGGGGGAATTCGGTGATCCCCTGGCTACCTCCCCCCCACCCCCCCTCTCCTGCTGCGGCCCCTCCTGGAACGCCCGCCTGGACCCGCGAGGGGGCGCTGTGGGGCCTGGGGCCGTCCCCGAGTGTCGGGCCACGACCGGCGGTCGGGAGGCCCTGGGGCCCGCCCTGCGGCGTTTGCCCACTGGTGTGGAGTGGAGACAGACGGAGCCTCACAGGCGGTGAAGGCATCGGCTGCGGGCGGAGTGAGGTGGCGGCGTACCATCTTGGACCCCGGCGGGCCGTGAAGCAGCGGCGGTCCCTGGGGAGGGTTCGGCTGTCACATCGGGCAGCGCCCCGGGAGGCGATTTTGCGGAGCCTGGGTTTGCCGGTTGCCAGGGTGAGTGGACACCCTACCTACCCGTTCCTCCTCCTGCTGCCCGGACCCCCGGCCCCCCTGGGCTTGCTGTGATCCTCTGCGGGGCCCACCGGTGGGTGCGGTTGTCCCCCGCGGACTGCGTGAGGCCATCATGGGCAAGGACAGGGCCTCCAAGCCGGCCCCTGCGGCCACCCAAACCAGGATTGACCAATTCACGACCTCCGAAAGGGGTCCGGGCTCGAATGGGGAGGCAGCGTCGGCCCCTGACACGGATCTGGCGGCCATCTTGCAGGCCATTAGTGCATCCCGTTCCTCCCTGGAGGGCATGGTGGGTGAGGTCAAGGTGGACGTTGCCCTTCTCCGCCAGGACTTGCGTAACGCTACTACCCGCATTTCTGAGGTCGAATCGCGAATCTCGACAGCGGTGGACGACATCCATCAGCTGCAGGATCAGGTTCGGGAGCTCACCACCCACTCTAAGGAGCTACACCGCCGGGCTGAGGATGCGGAGAACCGGGCGCGTCGCAGTAACCTCCGCTTGGTGGGGTTTCCGGAGGAAGCGGAGTCGGGCCGGGCCGACGACTTTCTGGAGGGTTGGTTCCGATCCTGGATGCCCGTGGACAGCCTATCGGTCTGGTTTGTTGTTGAGAGGGCCCACCGCGCCTTGGCCCCGAGGCCTCCGGGGGCGCCCCCCCGCCCCTTCATTCTCAAGATCCTTCACTTCAGAGACAGGGATGCTATTCTCCGCGAGGCCAGGCGTGCTGACTCCCTCCATTTTCAGAACCATAAAATCATGATCTTCCCGGATTACACTCGGGAGGTCCAGGAGCAGCGGCGATCCTACGCGGAGGTGAAAACGAAGATGCGGTCCCTGGGCCTTCAATACCAGCTGCAGTTCCCGGCCCGCCTTCGGGTCATCTTTCAGCATAAGGCCATCTTTTGAGACGCTTCGGGCCGCCTGGACTTGGTTGACGGAGGAACATCCGCTGCATCGATCCGGTCAGGGCTCACCGTCGAGTGGCCGCAGGGGACCGACGACATCCAGGCCGCCCAGGACCCGTCGTAGGAGGCGCACCGTGCCCCGGGGACGTGCTGAGGGGGAGGTGGTGGTCACACGTTCCATGGGACGGCCGCGTCGGGCCTCTGGAGCCTCTCCTGCCTCTTCGATCGCCCCCACCAGCCCTGTTGTTGTGGTCAGCCGGACCGGGTCCCCGGGGTGGTCGCGATCTGTGGCCCCGCCTGCTGGACAAGTGGACACCTCGGACCTCTCCCGCAGTCCTGTTATTTGACTCTTCTTGATGCGGGTGGTTAATTTGACTGCTGGGGGACTGGGGATGGCTTACTGGGCCGCCAATGTTAGTACTTGGACTTCTGTGCTTTATCTTAGAGATAGCTCTCGGCCAGGGCGGGGTATTGGGTCAGTATCCTGTCAATTGGGGGTCCACTAGGTGCTCAATCCCGAGCGTTTTAGCTTGGTCGTTGTTCTTCACAGTTAGGGTGACAGATGCTTCCGTTCTCGAAGTATAGGGTGGGGGGTGGGGGGCTGGGGTGGTTTTGGGGTTGTTTCTTTCTCCTATGGAGGATTTTGTTGGTTGGGGAGCTCCTCCTCAGTGTTATTGTTCTGTGGCATCATTGCGTTCTTGACCTTCCCGCTGGCCCGCTTGCCCATGGTCTCTCCCCTTGGGAGCCCCGGCGCATGCGTCCCCCCCCGACCTCCTTGTTGGGATCCCGCTCCGGGGACGTCCCCCCTCTGCGTACACTAGATGCTCTGACCTGGGGTGATGGCTGACACTACTCTTCCTAAGGCCGCCAAGCGCATTCTGTCCTGGAATGTCAATGGTCTTCTTGACCGCTTTAAGCGCATGGCAGTCCTTAAATACGCGCAGCGTCTGGGCATTGATGTCCTTTTGCAGGAGCCCCATCTTCTTGGCAACAACTGTTCCTTTCTTGCTCGTTACTGGTATGACAGGGTGTGGCACTCGGGCTTCGTTAGGGGTTCCCGGGGAGTGGCTATCCTGCTTCGGCGGACTTTTCCCTTCGTTCTTGGCCAGGTGCATTTCGACTCCCAGGGCACAGCGGTTGCGGTTTCTGGCGCCCTTGAGGGGCGTCCCTTAGCCTTTGTCTCTCTGTATGCGGCCCCGTCTAAGTTGCAGCCTGTAAGACCTGGGGTCTCCAGACCCTATGGGGCGGTAACGTGACACGAGCGGTCGGGCCACCAAAGGTCTGTGTGTAAAGCAACCATACAACACGCACCTCACATGGGACAAGGAACACACACAATAAGTGACGCCACACGGTAGGAGTTAAGTAAATACACAAGTTTATCCAAGCAGATCACGTTAGATGCAGTTCATGAGGCAGCAGTACATTTCATAAGCTGGTAATACCACAAATGACATTCAGTATATTTCAGTACTGCCTGAGGTACAATTACCCTTCACCTGGAGGTACATGCGCGCTTCACTTTCCTGTAGCGCCTTAAGGAGGTGACGATGGCACTAGGCGCGTTAACTGGTGACGACCTCAGAACGGGGCATCTAGCATAGGGCTACTCGTAATAGATGTCATTTAGCATTTCGTTATGGAACATGAATAACAGCGCGCTACTCGTAATCAATGGCACGTAGTACTTCAACATGGGCGTAAATAACAGCGCGCTACTCGTAATCAATAGCACGTAGCACTTCAATATGGCACATGAATAACAGAGCGCTACTCGTAATCACCAACACGTAGCACTTCAATATGGTACATGAATAACAGAGCACTACTCGTAATCACCAACACGTAGCACTTCAATATGGCACATGAATAACAGAGCGCTACTCGTAATCACCAACACGTAGCACTTCAATACAGCACCTGAATGACAGAGCGCTACTTGTGATGGTGGACGCTGAGTACTTCAATGTGGGGTAGGACAGTCAATGCGCCTCACGGAGCTTTTAGCAGGAAGCGCCCGGGACGGGGGGAGCGAGTCTCGGCTCCGGTGCAGTTCGTAGGGCACCTCGCTTCAGAGCAGTCACGGGGACACAAGGAGAGGATCCCCCGGCGGGGTCTCTCCGTCGCGCTGGCAGGGGGGAACTCCCACGGAGAGGGGACCCGGGCTGAGGGTGCGGTGCGGTTCCCGACCAGTAGGGGGCGCACCAGGGGCAATCCCAGCCCCCGGGCTTACCTCGTTCTCGGCGTCCGCTCCAGCGACGATGGGGGAACTCGGCCCCAGGCCTCGCGCACCTTCTCTCTCACAGCTGCGGCGGGGCCCCGGGCTTCTCACGGGCCTCGCGACTCTGCAGGGCACTTCTTCCGGCCTCCGGGCCGCGGCGGTGAGCGCGCTGGCTTCCCCGTCACAGGGGGGGGCTCAAGTTAAGGTCGGGGACTCCGCGCTCAGCGGAGCACGCTGCCAGGGGTCCCAGGCCAGGTCAGGGAGCGCAGGGGTCACAGCGCTAATACCTGGTCGATCCCCGGTGGCTCTTCAATCTGCTTTGCATACTGCTTCAGAGTTCAATCTGGACACGCAGTCTCAGTGCTTGGCATATAAGTTTGAGAGTTCAATCTGGACATGCAGTCTCAGTGCTTGGTATATAAGTTCTGTTCTCAGATGTTAGCTAGAGTCTTGTTGGCGCAGATGTATCTGGTGCCCTTAAAGGGTTCTGTTACAGGGGGGTAGGGATGGAGAGGGCGACTAGATCCTTCCTAGTTAGGCTGGCAGAGAGTCTCTGGGTCCTCCTACTGCTGGGCAAGATCAGTGGGTTTCACAGGGTCCCTCACTCACTTAAGAGGCAGCACCTAAATCCTGTCACTCTCAGAGGCATAAGTCCCTGGCTAGGCCCTACCGCCTACACTCCTGGTGGATTCTTCCAGCTCTGCTTCACCCCAATGGCCAACTCACCACAAAAAGTTCCCTCCCTCACTTAAGTAGCCCTAGGTCAGGTGACCTCTAGCCAAGGCGGCAAAAGAAAAACCACACCTCCCTTCTAGAAGGTTCCAGCACATTCCAGGAGCTTCCCCACTCTACCTATGGGACAAAAAGGCGGGCTGGAGTAGCAACATTGTTGTGGGGTTCCAGCCATCTCCTGGCAGCTAGGGTGCTACTATGAAAGACCACTCTGCAGTAGCAGGGGCCTGTGGCAGCCATCTTGGGAGAGGGGAGCACCTGCACCTTAACACTGATTGGCAATGAAAAGGCGCCTGGAGACCTAGTCCAACATAAAAATGAGGGTGGAAAAAATGAGGCACGATACAAAAATGGAAGGGGAGACCACCCTAGGGCTGACAGGTCCAACACAGCCCGTCCTCTCGTACACTGCCAATTTACTTCCCACACTCCCGGCGGGCGCGCTTGTCTTGGGGGGGGGGGGGGGGATTTCAACGCGGTGTGTACACCCAGCATGGATGCGACGGGCCCGGTCTCCCTTGCCAGGGCTACCCGCTCGAAGTTGCTGTCGGGCTGGGCCGAGGCCCAGGGTTTGTGTGATGTGTGGAGGGTCTGGCACCTGCAGGCCCGCCAGTACACCCACACATCGGCGGCGCACCACTCGCACACCCGGATTGATTTAATCTTTGTCCCCTCCACTGAATGCGTAGGGGTACAAGTTGTCCACATTCTTCCCAGGGCCCTCTCGGACCACTCTCCGCTGCTTTTGGCCCTCGGCCCACCTCCCTTCGCCCGCCCGCCCTGTGTGGCGCCTGAACGCTTGGTTCCTTCAGGATGGGGACTTCCGGAAGTCGGTAGGAACTGAGATCTCTAACTACTACCGCCATAATGTGGGATCAGTCTCCTCCGCGGCCGTACTCTGGAAGGCTGGGAAGGCGACTATTAGGGCAGCGGCTAAGGGTCTTGTGCAGCAGCAGCGCCGGAAGCATCTCCAGCGTCTTACTGAGTGTGAGGTACAGGCCCTGGAGCTTGAGCGTGACCCGGGGACTTTGGATGACGCCGGGCGGGCGTGACGACCGGCCTTCCTGCGGGACGAAATTCGCTTGCACTCCATGGAGGCGGCGAAGACTTTATGGCGCTCCTCGGTGGCGCGGGTGTACGGCTGGGGGGACAAGAACGGGGCTCTTCTCCACCGGCTGGCCACCTACCCCCGGTCGAGCAGGATTATCCCCGCTATTGTGGGCCCCGCGGGGGAGACTCACACGGCCTCTGCGGCGGTGGCTCAATCCTTCGCCGATTATTACTCCATGGTGTACCGTGCCCGAGAGCCCGGGATCCCCCTCGGGGAGCTGTTGGGATCAGGTGGCGCGGAGCTGCAGTGCCTGGGGCGTGAGGCTAGGGAGACCCTTGATTTGCCCGTTACTCTGCAAGAAATTGATGACGCCATCAGCCACCTGGCTCCCGGGAAAACCCCGGGTCCGGATGGCTTCTCACAAGAGTACTATGCCCACTACCGTGAGACCATCGCTCCGCAGCTTTTGGGCCTTTATGCAGAAGTGGTGGTGAAGGGCTCGTTCCCGCCGGAGACGGACGTGGCTACGATAGTCGTTCTCCCTAAGACGCAGCCTCCGTCGCAGTCATGCTCGGACTACCGACCGATATCTCTTATCAACACGGAGATCAAAATCTACGCCACCATTTTGGCGCAGAGGCTGCGCCCTTACCTCGACTCGCTGATCCACCCGGACCAGTGTGGGTTTATGCCGAACCGGGGAACTCGACACTGCTTGCGGCGCCTGCATCTCACCATGGCTCACCGAGAGCGCCTCTCTCCGTATCTGGCTTTGTTGTTGGTCGACTTTGAAAAAGCCTTCGACTCGGTGGGGTGGGTCTACCTGGACGAAGTGCTGGAGAGGATGGAGTTTGGTCCTCAATTCCGCGCCATGGTTCGGATCTTGTACGCGGCTCCACGGGCCAGGGTGTTGGTGAATGGGGCTCTATCTCGCCTGTTTTCTATCGGGAGAGGGACGCGTCAGGGCTGCCCGCTCTCGCCCCTCCTCTTTGCCTTGGCAATGGAACCTTTGGCTGTCCTGGTCCGCTCAGATCCTGCTCTTCATGGGTGGGACTGGCCGGGCACGGTCCCCGACAAAATAGCTCTGTATGCTGACGATGTCCTCCTTTACCTCTCTGACCCCGCTACTTCTGGCCCTTTTGTGCGTGGAATTCTTCGCCGGTTTGGTCGGGCGTCGGGTCTCTGCCTCAACCCCAAGAAATCAGTCTTGGTCCCGCTGCACCCGGCTAGGGATTGCTTCGATTGGCAGTCCGATATTCCCCTCCGGAGGCTATCTTTTAAGTATCTGGGTATTTGGGTCACCCTTTTGCCGGAGCTCTGTTGGGCCCTCAATGTGGCTCCTGTGGTCAATAAGGCCAGATCAGACCTGGCGAGATGGCAATCGCTCCCATTGAATCCGTTGGGGAGGATTGCCCTCTATAAGATGATGATCCTTCCCAAATTCCTGTACATGCTGCAAAACACGCCCTGTTCTTTCTCTCGTCCGTGGTTCCGGGACTTGGACAGTATGGCGACCAAGTTTCTGTGGGGTGGCGGTAGTGCAAGCTTGGCCCTCGGCCGGTGCCGGATTCCATCGCACGACGGAGGTATGAGCATGACCGACCTATACTTATACTACCTTGCGACTCGGCTCCTGGTGGTCCATGACTGGTTCTCGGGCGGCTGGAACGATCCGGACTACAGGCTGGAGGTACAGATACTGGGGTTCCCCTCTATTCAAAATATGCTCTACGGGGCGACGCTTCCTCGGTCGCTTCCAGATGTTGTCCGGGCCCCCTTTTTGGCTTGGCGTGCGGCTCTGCGGCACACCCGGTGGTCGGGGAAATTGACCCGCGTTACACCACTCTGGCATGGCACTTGGCTGCGGGAGGTCACAGGCTTGGAAGGATTTCGGGCGTGGGACCTCCTTGGGATCTCCTGCTTAGGCGACTTGTGGCGGGGGAGTCGTATGTGCTCCTTCCGGGAGCTTCAGGCTCGCTTCTCGTTGCGCCCCTCACAGTTTTACAAATATCTCCAGCTGCGCCACGCGGTTCGGTCCCACGTCCCTCTAGATTCGCGGATCCCTGACGATAGCCCACCGGAGGCGCAGGTGATGATGGGGTTTCTGGGTAGGGGGGGGGGTATCTCCCGTATTTACCGAGCCCTGGTCAATAACACCCCTATGGACTGGGAGGACACGAAGCTGCGCTGGGAGGCCTGGGTGGGACCACTGGATGAGGCCGATTGGAGGGACGCCCTTATGGCACCTAGGACGATCACCTCCTCGGCCAGGCTGCGGCTCATCCAATTGTACTACTTGCACACCGCCTATCTGACCCTGGAGCGCCTTCAGCGCGCGGGTTTCTCCCCAGATGCTTCATGCGCTCGTTGTGGGGAGGACCCGGCGGACTTCTTCCATATGGTGTGGACCTGCCCACGTCTGGGACCCTATTGGGGCGGGATTGAGGCCGAACTAACTAAGACGCTGGGGTGGGAAGTTCCCCATGATCCCAGAATGGCCCTGCTGGGGATAACAGACGGTCTGGATGGTTCCCGTCATGAGAAATTTTTCCTCACTACCGCTTTGGTGGTGGCGAAGCGAGATATTGCTGCTGCCTGGAAGCGGCCGGACCCCCCCGGATGTGCTGCGTGGAGGAGTGGGGTGGATTGGTGCGCAACGCAGGAGCGCACGATGTATTCGGCACGGGGCTGCCCTAAGAAGTTTCGCAAAGTGTGGGGGAAGTGGCTAGGGGGTATGATTTAGGGGTGTCAACACGGGTGGAGGGAGTGAGGTGGTCAGGGAGGGGGTGGGAGGTTGTGCTGATGAAGGTCAATGAATGTACAAAATATCTTTTGATGCCAGTTCGCTTGGACGGTTGTCCATGTACTTTTGTATGTTTCGTTGGAAAAATAAAAATTTGCTTATCAAAAAAAAAGGATAATACCCGGTGTATTGCAGAACACTAATTAATAGCCTGTGGTGGGCACATCCCTACAAAAAAAATATTTCCGTTCAAATATTTCCGTTCTGAATTGGATACTGGCCCTCACTTGCGCGATTTGTATTTATCAAAAGTTGAAAGGGATATTTGGCACCTGTACATAGACCGGGCAGGTAGGCGCTGTCGGGTGAGGGGAGAGAGGAAAGGCCGTTGTCCTCTGGGCGGTGGCCTTTAAGCCGTGAGCTGGTCCTCACACAGCCCCTTCCGAAGCTTGGCAACTAAAGCACATAAAACAACACCAGAACGCTTCCATCCTGCGCAGAAATTGTTTTTGCAAATTGGTGGGTCCATCTGAGAGTGATTCATATATTGCTCTTGCACCTGAACTCTTGCCCATATTTAAGAATTTGAATGGGGGCACTCGTTCATTCCGATACTACAAATCGGCAGAGCAAAAGTGGCCCCAAACCTGGCCTATTGAAGCGAGGCCCTTCAAGGCAGAGACTCTCTGGTCCTGGACACTACCGTAGCCTGAAAATATAGGCATATCTTACTGCTACCCCGACACCTCACCAACCCAGATCAGGCTGGAGTTTTGACTAAGAAAGCAATCCCACAACAGGCGCACATCTGTTGTCATCTTCTGCCATAAGCTCAAAAACACAGAGGAAAGACCCATCAACCATCATATCTGGGAAGAGATCACTAAACAAGCATTAAAAATGCAATAGGTCTCGCCTTTCATTAAGTTAAAGCCATTTGCTTTGCTATACAATACCATTAGCAAAGCAAATGGCTTTAACTTAATCAAAGGCGAGACCTATTGCATTTTCAATGCTTGTTTTAAGGAGGCTTCGAAACGGATCTTTATCGGTCTCTGTTGTGTGCCCTGGCCGTGCCCTGTCCGTGTTTTTTTCCGGCCTGCAGTGACAGCAGGCACATCAATGTGCACGTGCTCACACTGCTTACTTCTCACTAGTGGACAAGTTACGGCATGACGTCATGCCAGGTGAGCGTTGTAGGGGAAGTGAATTCCTTTGAAGAGAGTCATTTTCTCTCTGGATTTCGCTGCTCTTTTTGAAACTCGGGAGCTGCAACATCGTCGTGGTGTCACCAGGGCTTTAAGTGGAAGCTTTTTCAATATTATATACAAGCCACAGTTGCGGCTTATTTATCTTATGCAACTAACAACCATTGACAAAGCCAATAGTCCGGACTTGTTGTAGGTATGATGTTACTTGTTGTATCATATATCTGGAAGCAATGACAGAAACAGAAAAATACAAGGCGGGCGGCACACTATGCTAAGCACAGATTTTTAGCATGCGTGTTTTAAGCCACTCCCTTAATTACATTGGCCACCCTTAATAGAGGGTGAACTTCACACATAGGTCTGGATGAAATTTAATAGTGTCGACGAAATCTGCATTTTTTGATGTTGTAATTTTGCATTACACAATTTCATATAATTTTTTGTCCATGGGAAACTGGTTTATAGACAATGTCTCACTGGGAGATATTATCGGATCGTTACAAACAAGCAATAAAAATGCAATAGGTCTCGCCTTTTATTAAGTTAAAGCCATTTGCTTTGCTATACAATACCATTAGCAAAGCAAATGGCTTTAACTTAATCAAAGGCGAGACCTATTGCATTTTCAATGCTTGTTAACAACTGCCACGAATCCCTGCAGCTCAGTCTGTTAACACTGCCCTGTACCCCTGCACCACCATTTATAAACACTGCCATCCATTCTTGCACTACAGTCCACTGTCCTGAATCACTACAATGCAGTGGGGAAACACTGTCTGGGAACCCTCCTAGGCCACCTCTAAACACTATCCTGTACCCTTATGGCGCCATCTGTAAACACTGCCCAGAATCAGTGCAACATCACATGTAAACACTGATGTACATTCCTTAAAGGATAACTGTAAATAGTACCCTGAGCGTCTAAATTGATCTAAAAAACTACCCTAGCACCGTGAAACACTATCTTCCAAATTGTTAATCGGCAATAGACTCAGAACAGTTTGTTCAATAAATATTATTGCTGGTTCACAAGTACTCTCAATGTTTTGGTTAATCCTGTAATTAAATGTCTCATCGTGGCCCCTGTTTTTTAGTAACTGCATGGTCACAGGAGGAACTGTGGCTGTGTATTGGTATATTCCACAGTGTTTCTGGTGTTCCTGTAAGCTGTACCGCACGGTGTCTCCAGTGATCCCTTAAGGATCTTTTCCACAGTGTCACTTGTGCTCCTATATTGCTGTATGCCACTAGTTATCCTGTAATGATGTATCGCACAGTGCCACTAGTGATCCTGTAATGATGCATCACACAGTGCCACTAGTGATCCTGTAGTGATGTATCGCACAGTGCCACTAGTGTTCCTGTATTGACGTACCCTACAGAGTCACTAGTGATCCTTTAATGCTGTGTCCCACAGTGCCACTAGTGAATCTGTAATGATGTATTGCACAGTGACACTAGTGAGCCTGTAATGCCGTGTCCCACAGTGACACTAGTGATCCTGTAATGCTGTGTCCTACAGTGACACTAATGATCCTGTAATGACGTACCCTACAGTGACACTAGTTATCCTGTAATGCTGTGTCCTACAGTGCCACTAGTGATCCTGTAATGACGTACCCCACAGTGCCACTAGTGATCCTGTAATGACGTATCCTACGGTGCCACTAGTGATCCTGTAATGATGTATCGCACAGTGCCACTAGTGATCCTGTAATGCTGTGTCCCACAGTGCCACTAGTGATCCTCTAATGACGTACACTACAGTGCCACTAGTGATCCTATAATGCTGTGTCCCACAGTTCCACTAGTGATCCTGTAATGACATACCCTACAGTGTCACTAGTGATCCTGTAATGCTGTGTCCCACAGTGCCACTAGTTAGCCTGTAATGACATACCCCACAGTGCCACTGGTGATCCTATAATGCTGTGTCCCACAGAGCCACAAGTGATCCTGTAATGACGTACCCTACAGTGCCACTAGGGATCCTATAATGCTGTGTCCCACAGTTCCACTAGTGATCCTGTAATGACGTACCCTATAGTGCCACTAGTGATCCTGTAATGCTGTGTCCCACAGTGCCACTAGTGAGCCTGTAATGACGCACCCCACAGTGCCACTAGTGATCCTGTAATGCTGTGTCCTACAGTGCCACTAGTGATCCTGTAATGACGTACCCTACAGTGCCACTAGTGATCTTGTAATGCTGTGTCCCACAGTGACCCTATTGATCCTGTAATGACATACCCTACAGTGATACTAGTGATCCTGTAATGACGTACCCTACAGTGCCAATAATGATCCTGTAATGCTGTGTCCTACAGTGCCACTAGTGATCCTATAATGCTGTCCCACAGTTCCACTAGTGATCCTGTAATGACATACCCTACAGTGCCACTAGTGAGCCTGTAATGACGAACCCCACAGTGCCACTAGTGATCTTGTAATGCTGTCCTACAGTGCCACTAGTGATCCTGTAATGACCTACCCTACAGTGCCACTAGTGATCCTATGATGCTGTGTCCCACAGTTCCACTAGTGATCCTGTAATGATGTACCCTACAGTGCCACTAGTGATCCTGTAATGCTGTGTCCCACAGTGCCACTAGTGAATCTGTAATGATGTATCGCACAGTGACACTAGTGATCCTGTAATGCTGTGTCCTACAGTGACACTAATGATCCTGTAATGACGTACCCTACAGTGCCACTAGTGATCCTGTAATGCTGTGTCCTACAGTGACACTAGTGATCCTGTAATGACGTACCCCACAGTGCCACTAGTGATCCTATAATGACGTATCCTACGGTGCCACTAGTGATCCTGTAATGATGTATCGCACAGTGCCACTAGTGATCCTGTAATGCTGTGTTCCACAGTGCCACTAGTAATCCTGTAATGACGTACCCTACAGTGCCACTAGTGATCCTATAATGTGTCCCACAGTTCCACTAGTGATCCTGTAATGACGTACCCTATCGTGCCACTAGTGATCCTGTAATGCTGTATCCCATAGTGCCACTAGTGATCCTGTAATGCTGTGTCCCACAGTGCCACTAGTGAGTCTGTAATGACGTACCCCACAGTGCCACTGGTGATCCTGTAATGCTGTGTCCTACAGTGCCACTAGTGATCCTGTAATGACGTACCCTACAGTGCCACTAATGATCTTGTAATGCTGTGTCCCACAGTGACCCTATTGATCCTGTAATGACGTACCCTACAGCGACACTAGTGATCCTGTAATGACGTACCCTACAGTGCTACTAGTGATGCTGTAATGCTGTGTTCTACAGTGCCACTAGTGATCCTATAATGACATACCCTACAGTGCCACTAGTGATCTTGTAATGCTGTGTCCCACAGTTACCCTATTGATCCTGTAATTACGTACCCTACAGTGACACTAGTGATCCTGTAATGACGTACCCTACAGTGCCACTAGTGATCCTGTAATGCTGTGTCCCACAGTGACAATAATGATCCTGTAATGACATACCCTACAGTGCCACTAGTGATCCTGTAATAATGTGTCCCACAGTGCCACTAGTGATCCTGTAATGACGTGTCCCACAGTGCCACTAGTGATCCTGTAATGACGTGCCCCACAGTGCCACTAGTGATCCTGTAATGATGTATCGCACAGTGCCACTAGTGATCCTGTAATGCTGTGTCCCACAGTGCCACTAGAGATCCTGTAATGCTGTGTCCCACAGTGACACTAGAGATCCTGTAATGCTGTGTCCCACAGTGACACTAATGATCCTGTAATGACGTACCCTACAGTGCCACTAGTGATCCTGTAATAATGTGTCCCTCAGTGACACTAGTGATCCTGTAATGACGTGTCCCACAGTGCCACTAGTGATCCTGTATTGCTGTGCCCCACAGTGACGCTAGTGATCCTGTATTGCTGTGTCCCACAGTGGCACTAATGATCCTGTAATGACATACCCTACAGTGCCACTAGTGATCCTGTAATGCTGTGTCCCACAGTGACCCTATTGATCCTGTAATGACGTACCCTACAGTGCCAATAATGATCCTGTAATGCTGTCCCACAGTGCCACTAGTGAGCCTGTAATGATGTACCCTACAGTGTCACTAGTGATCCTGTAATGCTGTCCTACAGTGCCACTAGTGATCCTGTAATGACGTACCCTACAGTGCCACTAGTGATCCTGTAATGCTGTGTCCCACAGTGCCACTAGTGAGCCTGTAATGATGTACCCTACAGTGCCACTAGTGATCCTGTAATGCTGTCCTACAGTTCCACTAGTGATCCTGTAATGACGTGCCCTACAGTGCCACTAGTGATCCTGTAATGCTGTCCCACAGTGCCACTAATTATCCTGTAATGACGTACCCTACAGTGCCACTAGTGATCCTGTAATGCTGTATCCCACAGTGCCACTAATGATCCTTTAATGACGTACCGTACAGTGCCACTAGCGATACTGTAATGCTGTGTCCCACAGTGACCCTATTGATCCTGTAATGATGTACCCTACAGTGCCACTAGTGATCCTGTAATTCTGTGTCCAATAGTGACACAAATGATCCTGTAATGACGTACTCTACAGTGCCACTAGTGATCCTATAATGCTGTGTCCCACAGTTCCATTAGTGATCCTGTAATGACGTACCCTACAGTGCCACTAGTGATCCTATAATGCTGTGTCCCCCAGTGCCACTAGTGATCCTGTAATGACATACCCAACAGTGCCACTAGTGATCCTAAACTGCTGTCCCACAGTTCCACTAGTGATCCTGTAATGACGTGTCCTACAGTGCCACTAGTGATCCTGTAATGCTGTGTCCCACAGTGCCACTAATGATCCTGTAATGACGTACCGTACAGTGCCACTAGTGATACTGTAATGCTGTGTCCCACAGTGACCCTATTGATCCTGTAATGATGTACCCTACAGTGCCACTAGTGATCCTGTAATTCTGTGTCCAATAGTGACACAAGGATCCTGTAATGACGTACCCTACAGTGCCACTAGTGATCCTATAATGCTGTGTCCCACAGTTCCATTAGTGATCCTGTAATGACGTACCCTACAGTGCCACTAGTGATCCTGTAATGCTGTGTCCCACAGTGCCACTAGTGATCCTGTAATGACGTACCCTACAGTGCCACTAGTGATCTTGTAATACTGTGTCCCACAGTGACCCTATTGATCCTGTAATGACATACCCTACAGTGATACTAGTGATCCTGTAATGACGTACCCTACAGTGCCACTAGTGATCCTGTAACACTGTGTCCCACAGTGTAGTTGTTAATCATGTAAGGATCTATCCTACAGTGCTACAAGTGATCTCCTAATGAAGTACCACTGGTGAACTTGTAATGAGGCCACTCAATCTCCCATATCATTGCCTGAGTTGAGATTAGAGGTGGTATTACACCTGTTGATTTCTGCTTTCGGGTTGCCACACGAAATCATTGTAGAGCACTCCTACAGTATGGTACTTACTTATTCCATGAAAGGAGGTCAGAGGTATCACATCTTGAATTGTGTGCCGCCAGATTCTCTTACCTCCATCCTACCTTGGATTCCACAAACAGCTAAAATGTGCCTCTCTCACCAAGCCTCTCCACGTTGCCGTCATATTTTCACACTTCATTGATAGGATGACGTACAGTTTCACGTGCCACCTTCTTAGACAGCCACACCTCGACAGCATTGCTGTGGTGTGCTACCATATAGTACACCGAGCATAAAATCTTTTGTCTACAGCTTGGTGCCACTCAAACAAAATGTCCCTTCCCATACCACTGCTGATACATCTGTGGACACACGCTTTACTTATTCCCCTTGTCTGCTCCCTACTTCGAGCACAGGTCCCAGTATTTGGTCCAGGGCAAACGCTTTACCACCATTTTACCAATTTTCATAGCTGCAAAGTCTTCAGTATTTACTGAACCACTCCTCATCTCTTGTACCTCGCCCCCCATGTTTAGCTTGACAGTATTATGTCGTGTTTACATCAGGCCCTGTTTATCGGGAAGGGGGGTCTGTATTTTACTTTCCCAAGGAAGAATTTTAACCAGCTCTCCCAAATCTCAGGTCTTTGGAGCTTTGGTACAGAGGCTCGTGATTTCTGCCGTTGCCCACTTCACCATATCTGCTTTCAAAGACTTAATTTGAAAGGCTTTAACCACCTTCCAGTACCTAGCCAGTATGAGCATCCAATCTATTATCTGACACTTACATTACCTTATTTCATGTTGGAAGCAGGAAGTTAACTATTGAAGATTCTAGTACCACATTTATTTTACTTACTATACCTAGCCAGTATGTTGGAATAGGAGGACATTCCTGCATCACATGGTCAAATCCTGTTTTCTGAAAATGACATCTGGGGCAGCTCCCTTTTTCCTGGCAAATATTCATTTCACTCTGCTGTGTAAGGAATAATCTATATAAAAATTACATTGAGTCCGTTTGACTCGTCTGTTCGTGGATACATTGCCTATTGTTCTCTGTCGCACTGTTCCTTATTTCCTCACTACACTCTTTATTTAATGCTACCTCCCAGCGTGTTTGCAGGCCAGAGAGCAATGGTCCCAGTGCTTCATTAATTTGATGATAAAATTGACCGTCAATCTTCCTCTCTGTACCCCACAAGTGTGATCTGTAATAACCTATCCGCGGGTGGTTCCATCTTAGTATTTCCCCACATGCTCTTGATCATGTAGAACAGCTTAGAGGTAGGCCAGGAATTGTCCTGGTGAGATTCGTGCTTGTCCTCATTGGTCCGTCAGAGAATATTCCACCTAGTATAACTTGTGAATGGAATTCCCATATATCCATGACCATCTCCAGATTGGTCCTTGATAATGGCTTCAAACCCCTAATTGGGATCACTGGAGTGCAGCCTGGGTCCAATGTATCATTTCCATCATGGCTTCTTAATTGTTGCTACCCCCGATTCTGGTTTGGAATTCAGTTTCCTTCCGAGCACAACTCTCCATAGAGTGTCCATGCACTAGCAGTTGGCAATAATTTGACTTCTGAGTCATCTGATACGGGTCCAATTTTGGTGCGTAGTACAGTTGGATTGCCGTATAATAGTATTTTATAGTTAGGTGTGCCTAAGACGCCTTTCTTCATGAGGAGACTCACTTTGTTCAGAGCAACCCTGCATCATCCATGTCTTCATTACAACCCTGATAGTGGACTATCCAGCTCCTTAAAATATTGTTTGTCAGTACTGTAGGGATGCTAATAAATACACACAATAATCTAGGTAACTCGAATATTTTGGAGAGCACTGTTCTGCCCATCAGGGGCAGAGAAACTCCTCCTAGAATGCTGTAGATTCCCACGAGTGCTAGTAAGGTCTTTGGAAATGTCGCCCGCTATTAAGTCATTGAGTGATATATTTGTACTACCAAATATTTAATTATGGTCAGGACCAGCTGTAGCGGGGAAGGATCTGACCACTGTCAAGTTTGTCTTATTGGGTTGTGTAATTGAAATAAATATGCTTTTCCCCGGTTTATATGTAAACCAAAAAGTAGCTAATACCTGTTTGACTTTGGGTATTTGAGCTTCCGCCTCCCTTAAATAAAGCAAGATGTTGTCAACATGGAGAGTGATCATATGCTTTGAACCAGACACTTCTAATGCATTATTCTTCCCATAACATTCTCCCATAAAGTTTTTAGCGAGGAGCTAGAGGAAATGTAGAGGTGGCAGGTTTGTCTGTATTCTGCATTCCCTTGATATTATTGGGCCACTCCTTACTCAGGCCACTTGACAAAGCGGGAGCAACTTAGTCCAATCCATTATACTGGATAAATTTTGCTTCTATCATCCCCTTTTTGCTTTTATAATTCGTAGATACAAGCAACCCAAGAAGTCAAACAGGCTTTTACAGTATCCAATGTGTCACTGGTGCCCTTGGTAACTTTGCTATAACTTTCCTTAAGAGTCGAAGTAGCCTTCTCAAATTTAGTGCTATGCTCCAGCAGGATTGGAATCCTCGGTGGTGTGGAATTATCATGGTCAAGAGCATGGGGAGGAGTTTGGTGGCCACAATCTTATCTAATATTTTATAGTTTGCATTGAGCCGTAGAATGCCTTAAAACCTTCCCCTGTTTGGGGGCACCAGCAGTGATCACTTGTCTTAATGTTTTGGGAGCCAACCCTTGCCTCTGTTGTTGTTAAATAACTCTTTGCAGTGGTCGCATAAACTAGATGAGTATATTTCATAACATTTATTGGAAGGTCCTCTTACCCAGAGGTTTTATTCTAGCACATTGTACTCATGAGTTCTTGGAATTCCTCTTTTAATACAGTTTACGCAAGGCCTTGCCTCCATTTTTCAGGTAGGGCTTGAAGATTAGCTATTGTTAGGTATTCCTCTAAATGGGGGTGAGATCTGGTGTTGCACCCTTTGTACATAATTGCTTATAATAAGTCTCAAAGATCTATTTTATTTAGTTTTGTGTGTGAACTACAATTCCTTCGTTATTTCGGATCAAAGTCAGCTCTGCCTTGTGCCATTAATTTCCTATGAACGCAGCCAGCAGTGCTTCAAATTTCTCTGCCTCAGCGTGCATTCTGCGAGTGTAGGGTTTTAATGGAAACATGTATTGTATTCCTGTTGTGAAGTTAGTATTGTCTCATGCTTGGGCAATTACAATTCAGAACTGATAGAAGTGTTTTCATTTTTTCATTGTTTTATTGTTTTGTCTTGTTTGTAAATTTGTATTTGTATCCAATGCTTTTGGATCTGTATGTTGGGTGGGTTCAATGTATTGTTTATTTATGATATGTTCGTATTATGCTTCTGTGTATGATGCATTTCAAAGCGATATGATTGAAAAATAAGCTGTGATCACTCTTATTGAATAGAGTGGTCATGAAAGAAATCAAGTATGTGTAAAGAAAAGTCAAAATTGGTGTTGTGTTGTGGTTTTGGTTTTTAATGAAAGCTCTACAAGGTTTCGGACGTGAGTGTCCAAGGCTTACTCTTGTCCACTAGTTCTGTTTCCAAGCTAACACCACCTACGCTTAGGGTTTCCAGTCTCTGCCTTTCAATTTTTAACTCATCCTTGTCACAGATACCTTTGGCTCATTTTATACACTCCCCTCTCACAATTATATAGAAGGCCGCCCATACTTTACCTTTTTCTCCCACAAAGTTCACAATATCTTTAAAACAATTGGCAGTGACCTGTTCTATTACTCCTCTGTAAGCCATGTCTTGTGTACTAGCTGCTTGTAGTCATTGGAGTGGTGTACTTGTTGTAGGTTTACCTACTATGAGGATCATAAGTAATGGGTTGTTGTCTGTTAGGGTATCGCTTACGTATTCTCATGGGTGTGCTAGCCGCATATTTTCAGGGCTCATTTGGAATCTATCACTTTGGGTGCAAGGTTCATGTGCTGGGTACTAAAATCGAGAATTCCTTGGATTCTGGATTATGAGCCCTCCAAACATCCCTAAAGACCTGTTTCCCAACCACTGTCGTAACATTCTATTAATGCCACTTTTCTGATAGAAGAAAGGGATAGTTGTCAATACGTAGGACACAGTTAAAATCCCCACGCCAAATAGTACACTAGATCCCTCTATCTAGATATTTAAGTGCCATTTGACACAACTATTTTGTACGTAACACATTAGAAATGTATGTTCGAGGCATATGAGCTGCAGATTACACACTGTGCATAGATCGCCATCTGGTGTTGGGCCCGGATGTTGCAGTTGTTTTTCTCTTGGAAAGTCTTTGGAAGTCACGAGGTATGTGACTCCTCCTTTGGATCGTATTGCGCATGGGCTTCGGCTCCATCCTCAAATTGTTTTTTTCCGCCATCGGGCTCGGATGTATTCTTCGCGCTCCGGTTCCGAACCGTTTCCAGTCACAGTTCTTCTCATCGGCGCGCAATCCTTCCCTTCCGCGGTATTGTTCTCGATCGCGATCTCTTCACTCAACGCGACTCATCAAGAAACTTCGATTCCAGGCGTCGACACAGGCCTTCAGGCCTACCTCAGCTCCGGTCCTGGCTCATGGAAAGGACTCCATTTAAGAAGTGTCCTCGATGTGGGTCCAAATTTCCCCACACCGATCTCCATGAGGTGTGCAACCTCTGCCTCTCTCCAGAACACGAGGCTCGAGACTGTCCGGCGTGCAAATCCTTCCGGTCCAAAAAGACTTTTCGGGACCGAAGAGCCAGGAGAACCATGGCACACGCGTCGACTGCAATCCCCGACGACATCTTCGGAGAAGGCGTCGATGTTCCCGAAGAACAGCACACCGAAGAGGGCCTCGTCAACGCCTCCGAAGCCGACGACTCAGATGTCGAGGACATCCCTCTGGCACAGAGGGGCGTGAGTACTACTATCGATCCCCATCCTCGACGGAATCAGAAAAAGGCTTTGGTCACGCCTTTGCCCTCGGGCCTAGGCACGACCAAAGACACTGCTTCCAATACCTCGCTTTCGGGCCCGGTTAAGAAGCCCATCAAGCCTTCTGGCAGCTCGAGCCAGCCGGCCGTCGGTGCCGAAAAACACTCCGAACCGAAAAAGAAAATGGCTGCCTCCACGCCGAGTTCCACACCGAAACACTCGGCACCGAAGACACCCACTAGCTCCTCGCTATCGACCCCATCTTCGTAACCGAGCAGAAAAGCTGAAGCCATCGACACCCACACCTCGAAGCCGAAAGCCATCTCGGAACCGAGGAAACAACCGGACATGTCTAAATCGCACAGTTCAAAACAACGAATTGATGATTCCAAGACTAAAAAAACCACCGTCTCCGACCCCTTCGGTGCCGACGGATCAACCGCTCAGAGGAACTGTTTCGGCCCGGTCCACTCCAAAAAACTCTAACTAAAGACCCTAAAACTGGACATTTGATGATCAGCATCAAAAAGAGGCTGCTGGACAAGCCTTCCCCGGCTCCACCTCCAAAGAAAAGAGACTGTGGCACCTCCCCTCTGAGACTACCTTCACCCCCTCCTCCACCTCCTCCTTCATCTCTTCCATCTCCTCCGCCTCCCCTACCTTATCATTCCCCCACACCCTCTCCACATGAGGATGATGATTATGACTATGAAGACATAGGGGAGGGACCCCATGACCAACCCACAGGGGACCCCACTCCTACAGGCTCCCCAGACCCATGGGACGATTACAACATCCCAGACATCCCTAACGTCCCGCAGGACGACATTTACCCTTCAAGACCGCCCCCCCCCCCCCCAAGAAAACACTCTGGGGTATAACCAGCTGCACACTACCACGGAGTTGATCTCCATACAGACCCCGTGGAGGACGACTTCCTCCTAGACACTTTTGATACCACCCACAGGGCCACTTCCATTCTGCCCATGCTTAAAGGTGTTATCAAACACGCGCCAGAGGTCTTTAAAGACCCGGTCAGGGCCAGGGTCATCAACCCTCGTATCGAAAAGAAATATAAAGCCGCCCCTACAGATCCCACCTACATCAGAGGGCCCGCACCACGAGACTCCCTCGTAGTCTCCACTGCAAGGAAACGTGCAAACTCCCAGGCATCAGGCGAGGCACCACCACCTGATAGAGAGTCCAAACTCCTAGATGCCTCTGGCAAGCGCACAGCATCCCAGGCAGCCAACATATGGCGCATTGCGAACACAAAAGCGCTTTTAGCGCGATACGACAGGGCACATTATGATGAGCTAGAAGAATTCATGCAGCATCTCCCTGACAAGTACAAAAATAGAGCCAACGAGCTAATACAGGAGGGAAAAACCTTCACTAACACCTCCATACGCTGCGCCCTCGATGTTGCCGATACCGCCTCTAGGGCAATTAACACCAGCGTCCTCCTTCGTAGGCATGCCTGGCTGCAAATTTTTTCGGTTTTAAACCAGAGGTACAGGCTTCAATCCTTAACCACCCCTTTGACCAAGAACATCTCTTTGGCCCAAACGTAGACGTAGCCCTTGAGAAAATGAAAAAAGACACCGATACGGCAAAATCAATGGGAGCCTTACAGTCACACCCTCCTAGGCGCTCCTTTCGCCGTTCTTCCTTTCGAAGCACATCTAGAGGCTACTCCTCCGACGGCGCTTCTACGTCCTCTAAAGCCCCTACACAATCCACCTTCACTAGGGGCGACCAGAGAGGTGGTTACAGGGGTAACAATAATAAAGGCAGAGGCAAAACGAATACCTCCCGCTCTGCCTCCGCTCCTACCCAATGACTTCCCTTCACTCCCCCCAGACCATCCCACTCCAGTCGGGGGCAGACTACAAAATTTCCTTCCTGTCTGGGCTACTATCACCTCAGACAAATGGGTGACACAAATAATTCGGTCAGGCTACTGCCTCCAACTAAAATCAATCCCCCCCAAACATTCCACCAAAAAACCGCCTCATGTCACAAGAACAAAATATGGGAGTTTACTCCCTATATTTCCTCATACCAAAAAGGGACGACACTCTAAGGACCATCCTGGACCTCAGACCCCTAAATCACTATATACATTCAGACCATTTCCACATGGTCACACTTCAGCAGGTACTTCCCCTGCTCTCCCAAAACGACTTCCTTGCCACCCTAGACCTCAAGGACGCCTATTTCCACATTCCTGTTCACACAGCTCACAGAAAGTATCTCAGGTTTGTAGTGGACGGTCAACACTATCAATTCAAAGTGCTTCCATTCGGAGTCACCACAGCACCGCGCGTGTTTACCAAGTGCCTAGCGGTTGTGGCAGCACACCTGCGAAGACAACACATACATGTCTTCCCATACCTCGACGACTGGCTAATAAAAGCCAACTCATACAACCAGTGTGTACAACACACTCATGCAACAATACAGCTACTTGACGAACTGGGCTTCATAGTAAACCACACAAAGTCCCATCTGCAACCGTCCCACATAAAACAGTACTTAGGTGCCACAATAGACACCTCAAAAGCGCTAGCCTACCCCAGTCCTGCCAGGATACCAAACATTCAAGCCCTACGCGCCAAATTTCAATCAAAACACTGTCTGACAGCTCGAGTGTTCATGCAACTCATAGGAATGATGGCCTCTTGCATCTTCATAGTACCTCATGCAAGACTCCAAATGCGTCCTCTCCAAGAATGCTTAGCGCGCCAATGGAACCAGGCCCAGGGTCAACTGACAGATCTGGTGTTGGTAGACGGTCGTGCCCATCGCTTTCTGCACTGGTGGACCACCAAAAACCTTTCCAAAGGGCGACTGTTCCTGGACCCTGTTCTTCAGATAGTACTAACAGCGGACGCATCGCTCTCTGGCTGGGGAGCTCACCTACTACATCACACCATGCTGGGCAGGTGGACACCTCAGCAAAAGTTGCTCCACATCAACCATCTGGAGCTACTAGCAATATTCTTAGCACTAAAGGCATTTCAACCACACATATCAGGCAAGGACACACAGACAACATGACAGCCATGTACTATATACAAAAACAAGGCGGCACACACACTCTGCAGCTCTCTCAACTAGCACAGAGCATATGGAGATGGGCCATACCCCAAAAAAATCTTCCTCCTTGCCCAACATGTCCCGGGAGTCCAGAACACCATAGCAGATCTGCTGAGCAGACAAACACAACAAATCCACGAGTGGGAACTACATCCACAAATTCTTCACCCGTACTTTCAAATGTGGGGGCATCCACAGATAGACCTCTTCGCCACCCACGAAAACGCCAAATGCCCAAGCTTCGCCGCCAGATATCCACACCCACTATCCAAAGGCAATGCAATATGGATGAACTGGTCAGTCAGATTTGCGTACACTTTTCCGCCTCTCCCACTCATTCCCTTAGTGGTGCGCAAACTACAACAACACTCCCTCACTCTCATCCTAGTAGCTCCAACGTGGGCCAGACAACCGTGGTACACCACACTGCTGGAACTATCTGTAGTACAGCACCAAAAGTTACACCTCTCTCCAAGCCTTTTAACCCAGAACCATGGAGAGATCAGGCACCCGGACCCAGCTCAGCTCAACCTTGCGATCTGGCTCCTGAAATCCTAGAATTCGGTTACCTAAATCTTCCTCCTTACTGTATGAATGTCATTAGAGAGGCTAGGCGACCAACCACTAGAGCTTGCTATGCAGCCAAGTGGAAACGTTTTGTGGTCTATTTCTACAACAATAACTTCGATCCCCTAGATGTGTCCATTCAACACATCATAGGCTATTTACTACACCTTCAAAGATGCAATCTAGCCTACACGTCTATTAGACTGAACCTAGCAGCCATAGCAGCTTACCTACAAAACGGGCAACATCTATCACTCTTTCGAGTACCTGCCATAAAAGCCTTCATGGAAGGCCTCAAAAGAATAATTCCCCCCAGAGTGCCACCCTCACCTATGTGGAACCTAAACATCGTTCTCACTAGACTAATGGGACCACCCTTTGAACCTCTACACAAATGTGAACTTCAATTCCTAACATGGAAAACTGCTTTTCTTGTAGCCATCTCTTCCCTTAGAAGGGTCAGTGAAATACAAGCACTCACCATTCAAGAACCTTTTCTGCAAATGCACCATAACAAGGTTGTTCTCCGCACTAACCCAAAATTCCTCCCTAAAGTAATTTCTCCTTTTCACCTAAAACAATCTGTGGAACTACCTGTATTCTTCTCGCAACCACAAACCGTTGCAGAAAGAGCTCTCCACACATTAGATGTCAAAAGAGCCTTACTCTTCTACATCGAGAGAACACAACCCTTTCGTAAGACCAAACAACTGTTCGTTTCCTTCTCACCACCACATAAGGCAACCCCATCTCCAAATCTGGGATAGCTAGGTGGATTGTCAAATGCATTCAGATTTGCTACCACAAAGCAAAACGAACGCTATCTGTTCCCCCTAAAGCCCACTCCACACGCAAGATAGGAGCTTCCATGGCATTTTTAGGGAACATCCCCTTAGACGATATCTGCAAAGCAGCTACATGGTCAACACTGCACACTTTCACTAAACACTGTTGTGTAGATGTGCAGGCTAAGCAACAAGCTAGTGTGGGCCAGGCTGTACTCAAAACATTGTTTCAAACCACTGCAACAGATACTGGTGGTCGCCGCTAGGGATGGGTGCTGCTATACAATCTATGCACAGTGTGTAATCTGCAACTCGTATGCCTCAACGGCAAATGCTACTTTCCAGTATGCATCTGTTCTTGGCATGTAGAGCTGCAGATCTACACATGCCCACCCGCCTCCCCGGCTACCTTTATCTGTTCCAGGTTATCTTATTTAGATAAAGCACACATGGGCATCTTCACTGCTATCACTACGCTCCATTATTTCCCTGCTTGCGAAAAACAATCTGAGGATGGAGTCGAAGCCCATGCGCAATACGATCCAAAGGAGGAGTCGCATACCTTGTGACTTCCAAAGACTTTCCAAGAGAAAAACAACTGCAACATCCGGCCAAACACCAGATGGCGATCTATGCACAGTGTGTAGATCTGCAGCTCTACATGCCAAGAACAGATGCAATGCAGTTAGTGGGAAGTCCTCCATATTGTCCTTTTTCCATTTCACAGCTCGGCCCCCACCTCAGTACGACACCTCAGTTCATCCCACGCAGGAATCACTGCAAGGGCCCAGCGGTCAACATATTGTGAATGCATGCCTTTACTCCCATGGTGCAACTCCCTTGTCGACCTTGCTAGAATGATGCTAGGAGCAAAATAATTGCAGACATTCGCTCCTCTGCTCCTCTACCTGTCGTTTTTGGAGCCATGAGTTATTCAAGATGTTGAGGTTACAGGGGTGCTGCTCAGCAGAAACTTGTTTTATCGACCACAGTGCCATACCACGTCTCCAAGGTGACCATGTCTATTGTACATCACCAAGTATGTAGAACACGTAATCTTGTGAACAGTCAGCTGGGCATGATAGTCAGAAATACTTAATGAGCAGACCTCATCTCCCTCGGCCTTAAATGAGGTTGTCAGTCAGTTGTGTGCAGATCCTTTTACCCCTGTAAGGTTTACTGCATTTTCCTCTTGTTTCAAGCCTCATTAGTCCTTCTCCCACGAGGTTTCAAACGCGCCATCTAAGACTAATCCATTCACCAAATAAAAAAACCATGCTGCTGCCCCATCTGACATTCCTCTAAACTCTGAGTTGTGCTATTCCTACCATGAGACCTTGTCTAGCTGGTTTACACCCAGCTTGTGCTAAGATATTGCTGTGATAAAGTCCTCTGTACTGAGGTCCTCGGTGTCCAGGACATCTGTGTCAAGGCTATTGAAAGGTGAATAAAAACGAAATTGGACAGTGGACCAAACCTAAATGCCGCCCCCTCACTTATATCTCCCCAAAGAGAATTCATAAACAAAAAGAGTCTGTTTGGAAATGTGCACACACTGAAAACACCCGCTGCCCCAAAAAATGCTAACCTAGGTTAGGGTAAACAATTAATTATAGAAAACAATGGTGCACCAGTTTGCCAATGTCTGTTAGTGCAAAGTACATCCACAATCTTCTGAAGGTTATTAGAAATCTTTTTCTTTTTATTGTTGCTTCTTAGGTATGTGCCAAGGAAAACCTTCCACCGCGTTTCGTCCACATGAAGGTGGATTACTTCAGGGCTGTAACATGATACATTTTCATTGTGGTTGAGAACATATGCCCTGTATAGTTCTGTCGCTTGTCTTTTATGCGTTCCCCACAGCTGAAGATGTTGAAGAATAGCCGTTAGTGGCACTTTAACATTTTATGATCAGCTCGGTATTGGTACTGAGGTCACAGTTTGTGTAGAACTTGTTTTTGCAGCATATCTTATAGAAGGCCAGATCAAATGAGTACTAGGCCAAAACATTGGCAACACCTTATTATGTCAATCAGAAATTGTGCTATTATGTTATGTTCGAGGCATATGAGCTGTAGATCATATGCGTTAGCATAGATTGCCATCTGGTGTTGGGCTCAGATGTTTGCACTTTGTTTTTTTTCGAAGATGTCTTCCTGGTCACGAGGTAAATGACTCCTCCTTACGGTGATAGTGCGCATGGGCTTCGACTCCATCCCCAGATTGTTTTTTTCCGCCATCGGGTTCGGATGTGTATTGCGCTGCTCCTGTTTGGAATCGTCTTCGAACCTTTTCGACATGCAATCCTTACTACTCAAAGTTATTGTTTTCGATCGCGGTTTCATCTTTCGACGGGCATTGTAAAATCCAACTACTTCGACACGGGCGTGAGGCCTAACACCGCCGACCACGCCAGCAGTCCATGGAACGGACTCCATTTAAAAAATGCCCCGGGTGTGGTGCTAAGTTTCCACACATGGACCTCCACGAGGTCTGTAACCTCTGCCTATCCCCAGAGCATGAAGAAACCAGCTGCGAGGCCTGTCGATCATTCTGATAGAAGAAAACGATTTGTGACCGTCTGGCTCGACGTCACAAGATGAGACACAGCACTAGTCCGGTGCCAGATATCTTTGGAGAAGAGTCAGAATTCCAACCCTGCACCGAAGAAGAACAACACATTTCCGTGTCTGAAGCCAACGACTCCGACATGGAACTGTGAGTAACAAGCCCCAACTACCCACAAAAACACCAAAGACTTCGGTTACACCTTCGCCTTCGGGCTCAGGTCGATACTGTGATACCATTTCAGACGCCCCGCTTCGATCCCGGCTATGAAACATAAAGACAAGTCTTCCGGCTCTGGATCGAGCTGACCCAATGCAAGTGCCGAACCCACATCTTTGGAACCGAAACACAAGGCTAAGTCTGACTCTCCGCTGTCGGCACCGAAAACATCTTCGGCACTGAAAGATTCACATAAACCGAAGACTTTGGAACCAATACCACCGAAACCAAAAGCTTCGGAACCGACACCGGCTAAACCGAAAGCATCGGAACCAAAAGAAAAGCCTTCGGATCTGAAACAGGGAAAAGTCAAGCCTTCAAAGCTGAAACATCCCGCACCGACTAGCACCGACCCTAAAAAGCACAGAAGCCCTCTCAAACCTTCCGAATATAAACAGACTCCATCCAAAGAACTTCCTCGACAAGAAGCTTTGGATCTGAAGCAAAAACAGTTGCATATTGACCCAGACCCTGGACACCTTCGAGCCACACTGCCTAAAAAACTGAAGCTGGACCTCCCTGAAGACTACCACATACCTTTTTAAGAAAATTGACATGGGTACGAACCCCTCTCCCCCTTACATACCTCCCTCTCCTCCACCTTTTAACCCAAATCTGCTAATTTCACTAGCAAACTCACCACCACCACGTTTTTCGCCTGTGTGACTGGAAGATAATGATGGGGATGGGGATGGGGATGGAGATGGGGAAGGGGATGGGGATGATAATGGGGACAACATTCCACAGGACTCAGACCCCTGGGATGATTATGATAAGGACCCAGATCATACCAACAACCCCGATCTATATCCCTCCAGAACATCACCACCCGATGACAATATTGGTTTTGCACAGCTCATTAAAAGAGCTGCTCAATACCATGGGGTGGAATTACATACAGATCCCTTGGACAAGGATTTCTTAGTGGAAACTTTCTTTAGCTCGCTCACAAAAAAACCCAAATAATCTGCCCATGCTTAAAGGTATGTTAAAACACGCCAGTTAGGTATTCAAAGACCCTGTTAGAGCTAGAATACTTACACCAAGGGTAGACAAAAAATATAAAGCCGCTCCTACAGACCCAGTTTACATCAGGGGTCCGGTACCTTTAGATTCTCTTGTTGTTTCAAATGCACAAAAAAGGGCAACTTCTCAGACAACAGGTGCCGCCCTCCCCTGACAAGGAGTCAAAACTTATAGATGCATCAGGCAAGAGAATCACATCTCAAGGTGCCAATCATTGGCGTATTGCCAATGCACAAGCTCTCCTGGCACGTTATGATAGAGCTCACTATGACGAGCTAGAGAAACTGATGCAACACTTACCAGACCAATACAAAGCTAAAGCTCACGACCTCACTTAAGAAGGTAAGCTTATTACAAACACTTCCATCAAATGTGCCCTTGATGCAGCTGATACAGCCTCGCAAAAACCAAAGGAAATGATGGACGGAGTGTTGAACATTGCAAGCACTCACCCCCAGTCAACTGATCTGGGTTTAATCCATCACCGTTCTTTAGCCCACTCTGCCACCCCAGTTCAGACATGGCCATATGCAAATCAGTCTGACCCTGTGCCTCCTGGGAACAGTCCAGCCTGAACTGCCAAGCCATGTCTTCCCTGGACCGGAAACAAGCTTCCTAGGACCGGTTTCTGGCATTTCAGCCGTCTTCAGCCAGGCTTGCTTGAATCCAGTGGCAAAGTGAGCAAGGGACTCACGTCTGAGCATACCCTGCCAACTTATGGCGAACAAAGCAAAAACCAAAGGAAATGATGGACGGAGTGTTGAACATTGCAAGCACTCACCCCCAGTCAACTCGCATGCCATTAACACCAGCGTTTTGCTACGCCGACACGCTTGGCTTCGAATCTCAGGATTCTAAGAAGAAGTACAATCAGCACTACTTAATCAGCCATTTGATCAAGAACATCTTTTTGGCCCCACAGTTGGAAAAAATTAAGAAAGACACTGAGACTGCTAAATCCATGGGGCATTACAACTACCATCTAATAGAGGCTCTTTTTGGCGCTCCTTTTAAAGGGGTGGCTCAAAGACCACTGCATCAGAAAACACCTCCTCGTCTTATTAAAGCCCCAATCAATCCTCCTCATCCAAAGAATATTTTGGAGGAGGATACAGAGGGAATAACAATAGATGAAGAGGCAGAGGTAACTCCACCCGCACTTCCCCTACCACCAAACAGTGACTTCCCTCCACTACCCCCGATCATTCCACTCCTGTCGTGGGACGTCTATCACAGTTCCTACCTGTCTTGAATTTCATCACAACAGACAAGTGGGTAAGACAAATTATCCAATATGGCTATTGCCTGGAATTTACCTCCACTCCACCAAACATTACTCCCAAACACCGTGCGATGTCCTCAGGACATCTCACCCTCCTAAAACAAGACGTCCTCACCCTGTTACAAAAACATGCAATAGAACCAGTCCCCTTAGCTCACCAGGGCACTGGGGTTTACTCTATTTTCTAATCCCAAAAATGGACAGCTCTCTCAGACCAATACTGTATCTCAGACAGCTAAATCCCTACATTCAGTCCAATCATTTCCACATGGTCACCCTCCAACAGGTGCTACCATTGATTCAGCAAGGCGACATTCTTTCCACTTTGAATCTAAAGGACGCCTACTTCCACATTCCCATTCACCCCGCTCACAGGAAATATCGCAGGTTCGTAGTGGACGGTCAACACTACCAGACCAAAGTCCTCCCGTTCGGGGTAACCACAGCACCCAGAGTTTTCACCCAAGTGTCTAGCGGTAGTAGCAGCTCACTTAAGAAGACAACACATTCAGGTGTTTCCCTATCTGGACGATTGGCTTATAAAAGCCAAATCACAACAAAGCTGTGTTCAACACACCCACAAAACAATTCAGTTGCTTTACCGCTTGGGATTCACAGTAAACCTCACCAAATCCCATCTCCAACCGTCCAACACACAAGTATATCTAGAAGCTACAATAGACACTTGCAAAGCTCTAGCATACCCCAACCCAGTCAGGATACGCAACATGCAGACTCTAATATCGCAATTTCAACCTCAACACTCATTACCAGCTCAAGTGTTCATGCAATTAATAGCAACGATGGCCTCTTGCATTCTAATAGTCCCTTATGCAAGACTCTAGATGCGTCCTCTGCAAGAATGCTTAGACACATAGAACATCAGTGGAACCAAGCTCAAGGCCAGTTAAACGATCTGATGTTGGTAGACAGCGGCACCCATCACTCTTTGCAGTGGTGGAACACACAAAACCTTTCGAAAGGGCAGCCGTTCCTTGACCCGGTTCCACAGATGGTGCTAACAGCAGACGCATCGCTTACCAGCTGGGGAGCTCATCCACAAAATCATACCATTGAGGGCCTGTGGACCCCACGACAAAAACAGTTCCACATAAACTACCTGGAACTTCTGGCAATTTTTCTAGCTTTAAAAGCCTCTCAAGTCCATCTAGTACACAAAGCTTTCCTAGTCCGTACAGACAACATGACAGCAATGTTCTATTTACAAAAGAAGGTAGGTACACACTCCCTACAGCTCTAGCGTGTAGCTCAAAGCACATGGAGATGGGCCATTCCTCAACAGATATATCTCCTTGTGGAGCACCTTCCAGGAATAGACAATCAAATTGCAGATCTGCTCAGTCGTCAGCAACAGCAGATCCACAAATGGGAGTTACACCCTCAAGTTCTCCTTCCATTCTTTCAAATGTGGGGCTACCCAGACATAGATTTGTTCGCCACACACCAAAACGCCCAAACTTCGTATCCAGGATCCACGCCCATTAACCAAAGGCAATGTGCTATGGATGAACTGGTCCGGAACATTTGCTTACGCTTTTCCGCCTCTCCCACTCATTCCATTAGTGGTTCAGGAGCTCCAACAGCATTCACTCAAAATGATGTTAGTTGCTTCCAAATGGGCTCGACAACCATGGTTCACAACCCTGTTGGAACTATCTGTAGTTCGTCATCAAAAACTACACCTCTCACCCAAGCTTCTTACTCAGAACCATGGAGAGATAAAAAAAATCCAGATCCCAATCAACTCATCCTTGCGATCTGGCACCTGAGATCATAGAGTTTGGCAACCTTAATCTCCTGCCAGACTCTATGAACGTCATCAAAGAGGCTAGACGTCCTACCACAAGAGCATGCTACGCAGCAAAGTGGAAACGATGTGTAATTTACTGTACAAACAATCAAATCAATCCATTCGATGCTTCTATTCAAAACATTTGCTATCTCTTACAACTACAACGCTGTAACTTGGCATACACATCTATACGATTGCATTTAGCTGCAATAGCTGCTTATCTACAAAACAGACCACTCTTGTCTTTGTGTAGAGTGCCCGTTATCAAAGCATTCATGGAAGGACTCAAAGGAATCATTCCCCCTAGAGTTCCACCCTATCCAGTTTGGAACCTTAATATCGTCCTTACAAGACTCATGGGTCCACCGTTTGAATCTATGCACAAATGTGAAATACAGTTCCTCACTTGGAAGGTAGCCTTCCTTATAGCCATCACATCTCTTAGAAGAGTTGGTGAGCTCCAGGCACTAGCCATACAAGAACCATTTTTGCAAATTCATCACAACAAAGTGGTTCTTAGGACTAATCCAAACTTTGTGCCTAAAATAGTTTCTGACCTCAATCAGTCTGTTGAACTACCAGTGTTTTTTCCTCAACCAGACTCAGTGGCAGAACGTGCTCTACACATACTAGATGTTAAAAGAGCAATACTTTATTACATTGAATGAACAAAATCTTTTCGGAAAACCAAACTCTTTGTTGCTTTTTCACCACCACATAAGGGCAATCCCATTTCAAAAACTGGTATTGCACGATGGATAGTTAAATGCATCCAACTATTCTACATCAAAGCTAAATGCACACTAACTATTCTCCCTGGAGCGCATTCCACACGCAAGCTAGGGGCTTCTATGGCATTCTTAGGAAATATACCCTTAGATGACATCTGCAAAGCTGCAACTTGGTCTATACCTCCCACATTCACAAAACAATACTGTGTAGATGTGCATGCAAAACAACAAGCTTGTGTGGGCTAAGCTGTCTTCAGAACACTTTTTCAAACTACTGCAACAGATACAGGTCAGCCACCGTTGGAAAGATAACTGCTGAATAGTCTATGCTAACGCATATGATCTACAGCTCATATGCCTCGAACGGAAAATGCTACTTACCTAGTATGCAGCTGTTCTTGGCATATAGAGCTGTAGATTCATATGCACCCACACGCCTCCCCAGGGACCTTATCTGCTGCAGTATTATCTTATTTAGATACAACACACATGGACATCCTTTTCTATTCTTACTAACTCCATCATCACCCTTATGGCGAAAACAATCTAGGGATGGAGTCGATGCCCTTGCGCACTATAACCATAAGGAGGAGTCACCTACCTCGTGACCAGGAAGACTTCTTCGAAGAAAAACAAATTGCCACCATCCGAGCCCAAAACCAGATGGCGATTTATGCTAATGCATATGAATCTACAGCTCCACATGCCAAGAACAGATGCATACTGGGTAAGTAGCATTTTCCTTTCTGTCTGTGGGTGTGTGGGGGGGGCGGGCGGTTTATGCGTTAAAGATGGATGACTAACTGAGCCCATCCAGCACCAGGAGATCATTCCCTTATGCTTAACTCATAGGTCCTCAGTGCTTTTATATTATGGTGCTTTAGTTTTCTGCAAAAAATTGTTGTTTTCTGAATCTGTGTTAAAATATGTGTGAGGAATACAAAACATTGATGAGTGGAATGCTTGATTTAATTTCCACCACTAGTAATTACTTTGGTTGCATCCCAGTTCATTGTTTTTTGCCCGCCTTCCCTCCTGAGGCAAGAACCAGCCATATGCAAATCAACCTTGGTCCTTCTCCAATAGAAACAGTCCAACCTGAACTGCCAGGCCAGGCCTACTCCCTTCTCAACCGAACACAGTACCTTCTCCTTCTTTCCCACTTTGTCCTCAGTTATAGACTTTAACCCAAGTTTTTCTGACCTTATAATATGTCACATTATGTGTTGCTTCTGTTTTCAGCCCTTTCAAATATATGTATTGCTACTTGTTTAATGGTTTTCTCTTCTTGAAATTAGAGGGAGGACGGATCGACCTGTGGGAGCTCAAAAATTAAATGCAGTTGTTGAATAAGGAACCTTTATGGTTGATTCAGGTTAAATACTGGCACGTTCAAGGAATTAATTTGTTCTTTTATCTGGTCATCGAGGAGATTCTGCACATGAGCACATGTTGGGAAGGACTTTGCTATTATACCCAACAGAAAAGAATAAAAACCCATGTTTTTAAATATCTCATAAAAGATTAAATCAACACACCAAGTGTTTCATCTTCGCCATATTACAGTGCGTTTTAACATGCGGAGTTCTTTAACATGCACTCTAATTCTGTTTGTGGTCTGTAAAATGGCATGAGATGGTGTCCTGTTCTTGCTTTGCCATTGCTCACAAAATTTTATTTTTCTGTTTTAACTATATTTTCCCATTTTAATAGTCCCTGTTCTCCCTTTTAATCCTTGTGGTGTTAGTCTGAGTTCCTTCTGTAGCAAGTATAATTCTCATTTTCGTTTTTCCCTTTGTTTCTTTTTTATTCTCGTGTCTGTGCTCCACCATCTCTTTTATAATTAAACCATTATTGGTTGGTATTTTGTGGGGTGAGGAGTTTTAACACATTTCATGCTTTTTGTTTTGCACAGGTTGCACACCCTCTGGTTCAGAATCAACTAGTTGATTATGTGCACAATGGATTCCTGGTGCCTGTGATGGGGCCCGCTCTGCACAAGGTAAGGATCTTTTGACTGCCCTGCATTGCTGCTCATTCTCTTAGTGCTGTGCATGTGCAGCATAGACAGCCTGTCTCTTGTCACCTGCTAGGAACAGGACAGTCCTCCTGTCAGTGCTATACCAGCTTCACAAGGCTGAGCAGCTGGTCACATAACTGCCTCACATAAGGTGAGCATCCTGTTATTGTTCTGTCCTCCCTACACACAGGAAGACGCCTGACTCGATCCACCATCTACATGCAGTAGGATCCCTGCCACTGCTCTATCCCATCTGCAGATTGTAAATAGCCTGCCTCTGTTCTGCATCTCTGCCGAATGTAAGAAGCCCGGGTTTTTATTGCAGTAGTCCCCCCACTTTCTGCCTGTTATTTGATGCAACTTTGACTGACATGCTCTGGATTTCTGCTAACCATATCTCCAGTCCCAGAGTTCTTTCCCCAAAACAAGACACCTGGTCACTTGATCCCCAACTTACCAGACCTTTAGCACCTGTGCATGTCACTAGTAAGTGGTACCTCTTGTACCTAGGGCATAGGTACTAAATAGGTTCCCTAAGAGCTGCAGCATATCTTGTGTCTCGGTACGGGACCCAACACCAAACTCATACAGACTGCCACTTCAAGATGCATGACAAGGTGCTCTAAAAAGGGAACTCATGATATGACACACACTTGTGTGACAAGTCCCCTAAACACTGCATGTTATATTTGTAAGTCACCACTAAAGCAGACCTTGCATCCCAAAGGCAGTGTTAAATGGTAGCGGCAGGTTCAGTCGATAACCTTTCAAGTATTGCCCGGCGGTAACCGCCTCTTATACCATTCGATGATTAACCAATAAAAGAGGCAGGCGCCGGAGACTGGAAGGCAGGAAACAAAGTTTTATTCCGTCGGAGCAGAACACGTCAGATCGGAAAGCAGGGTATCGTCTCGAGGTGCTCTAACCGCATCTCTGAGGCCTGGCCTCTTATACACAAGTTTATTGCTTTATTGCAGGTTTATCATACGTGGCACATTCTTGAGATTGCTTTGATACATGAAAGAACATCTTCGGAATCCCCGGCTCAGATCCGCTCCCACACATAACTACAGTGGAAGTCCCCACCCCACCCACAGCAGGAGATGGCTATCGCACAGCTGGACATTCCGCCAATTCCCAGGGGTGTGTGCGACTGGTCGGGTCTCAGGGGGTGGGGGCCTTGATCTACTGTAATCCCTTTGATGTGAGGCGTTTCCCTTACAGTAGGGGCAATAAACTGCATCCGCAGGGCTAGGTGATGGCCTGGGATCGGTTCGGACAATCGGGCGCAGAGGAAGGGGGTTATCAAGAGGATGTATGACTATGTATGGGATGAAAGGAGGTGTTGGTCAGGCGCGGGATGTGGTTCCATGGCAGGGTCGCGCAGGAGGAGAGGGTTTATGGCCCACGTAGGAGAGAGCGGGGGTGGCCAGCGCGTGGGGGATGTTCGCTGCGTCAGAAGGACGCGCTGGTGATCGGCGATGAGCGGGGAGAGAGGCCATGGTGCCTAAAAAGGCCGTCGTGTGTTTCTGCGTGTGACGCTGGGGGAGAGACAAGGTGGCGCAGATAATGTTCAGTTACGAACTAAATTTCCACAGTCCTCCCTTTTAACATCTCTCGCCAGCTTGTTAGTTCGGATCTATCCCCATAATACCACGTACTTCTACTTCGTACAGGGCTTTCATTCGTTCTGCTTCAAAGTTCAGAGTCTTAGGGCAAATGCAGTTCGAGAAAAGTGAACAAAGAGGGGGCAAGCATTGAATACCCAGGCAGCATCCACATAGTATCACAATTGGTATTAGGATAAGCGAAAACAACCTCCACCCCCAGTCTTTCAGTGTGTCCCAGACCCAACTCCCAAGCGACCATCCTTCTTGTTCTTGATGAACCTCTGAGGAAAGTCTGTGGAGGTGTTCGATCGCCTTGTAGACTGAGGGTGAGTTATCCGGTACGTAGGTACAACAGCTGGATCCAATGATGCGGCATGCTCCTCCACGGTCAGCTAGAACCACATCTAGAACAAGGCGGTTCTGGAGAGCCACCAGGCGGACGGCCTGAAGCTCGGCGGTGTTGTTGGCGAGGATGCCGGCTGTAATGTTCATTGTTGTTTCGACTGCCTGGGTTAAGTGCCGGATGGCTCGGCTGTTTGCCATTGGACCCCACAATGGAACAAGTCCCTTTACCGCATCCATGAACTGTGCTCCAGTGGAGTCGGCTTGGACAATGTGTTTTGCACGTTTTTGCCGGTGATGGTTTGCTGGAGCCACATATGTTGGAGGAAGGATAAAAGCGATGTAGCAGGTGCCTCCCCAACCTTTCGGAAGCCAGGTGTAGGCCTTAGTACCACAGACGAAGTACATATTTGGGGAGGTAACAAAGGAGGGTGGGTCAACTGAGTCCAATGTTCGGGTGATGAGACAGGAACTGTGGCCTACCGGTTGTGTTCCTAGGCCTTCGAGGCACACCAGACCTGTGATGTTGACGACGGACAGGGCCACTGTTAGGCTGGCGGCCGTTCGTTTCCGGAGGTAAGAGAAGGTGGGTCTGGCTGGGTTGTTGAACACCTGCATTTCAACTCGCTCCTTGGCAGGGATGTCCATATGGAAAGAGGTGTTTGATCTCAGAGGACAAAAGGGGGCAGAGGTTTTTCCAGTTTGGTTCAGCCAGAACCCATGATAGAAGTGCGACACAGTTTTGCCGGAAGTGGCACCGTCCTTGTAACTTTCTTGCAGGAGGATTAGCCAGGCGAGGCAGGAGCCATGGACAGAGAAGGGCGAAGGGATGAAAGGGATAGAATGTCCAGTGGCATGTGGTAGCAATCCACAGATCCAGCAGTTAGTGGCATTGGCGGCAAGATTGTGTTGGTGGAGTAGTTGTACAAAAGAGTTATTCCAGAACTCCTTACGTCTTTCTCGGAGTTGGGGTGAAAGTGAAATCAGATGGTGTTCTTTCATGGTGGTGGGTTGAGCAGTGGTCAGCAATGTCTTATGAGCGGGTGCGTTTTCTTCCATGATCCAGAAAGTGACCATGAGAAGGAGGCAAAGGAGAAGGGTAATAAAAAGTGCAATAGTCTTTGAGCTATGCATTTTGTCAGTCTTTAGGTTTTTGTAGTGGATCTTCGGACGTCCGGTTGCTTCCATCATCTTCATGTCGGGCGCTTCCATCACCTTCAAGGGACTCAGTAGCGGGCAGAACCACAGACTTTGTTTAGTTTCTCTCCTGGAGGCCCTTTGAGGTGACTAGGCTACCGCACTGAGATTTCAACTTAGTTCGTGGTCTGCTTAGCCGAAGTTCCCTCCTTTCGTCGTAGGTTATACCCTTCTTTGGATGGCACAGTGGGATCGGGATATTCAGTCAATTCAAGTGTCTCTGTATTCGGGTAACAGCTTTGGGACGGTCGGTCTTTGTCCAGAAGTTCCTCTTGGGCGGTGATGTTGTCGGTGGTCGTCAGGGTCGATGATACCTTCTTGCAGTGGTGTGCATGCAGCCAATTACGTTTCCCCTCCACTCGAAGAGCTGTTCGGGTGGTGATCAGGACTTGCAGGGGGCCCGTCCACCGAGGCTCCAGACTCTTGGTGCGCTGGAAGTTGCGCACTAGGACAAAGTCACCGGGTTGGATGTCGTGTCCGGGGCCCCTGGAAGCATTGGGAATGGCTTGCAGCACCTGCTGATGGATAACAGACAACGTTTTAGTTAGATTGTACAGATAGTCAGACATGAGGACGTCTGGGACGTCGTGAACGGATGCTGGTTTTGGCGCAGTCCAAAGCTTCATGGGTCGCCCGAAGACGACCTCGTAGGGGGTTAAGTGGTGTTTGGTAGGAGTGGAACGCATTGATAGCAATGCTAGTGGGAGGGCGTCTGGCCATTTCAGTCCTGTGGTGGCAACTATTTTGGCTAGTTTGAGTTTCAATGTGGCATTATGTCGCTCAACCAAGCCTGCAGATTGGGGGTGGAAGACCGCATGAAACTTCTGTTTTACACCCAACCCTTTTAAGATGAGTTGGATAACTTCGGCTACGAAGTGGGGGCCGTTGTCGCTCCACAAAATTCGACAAAGGCCGTAACGGGGGAAGAATTCTTTCAGTAGTACTTTTGTGGTAGTCATAGCAGTGTTGTCGCGGGTTGGATAGGCTTCCACCCATTTGCTGAAGGCGCACACAACGACAAGCACGTACTTCAGGGTTTGGCACCTTTCTAACTGAATGTAGTCCATCTGTAGGACCTCAAAGGGGTGACTAGGAACCCCAAACCCTCCCCGGGGTACAGCAGTTCCTTTACCAGGGTTGTGTTGGAGGCATATCAGACATTGTTGGACTAAGCGTTTAGCTGAGTCTGGGATTTTGTCCATGTGCCAGACTTTGGAGATGAGTTCAATCATGGGGGCAGACCCTATGTGTGCGGGGGAGTGTGTCATGGTCAGCATAGGAATCAGGTATGAGTCAGGTAGCAACCATTTGTTTGTGTCTCTAGTTCGCCAGCAGCCTTCATCGTCTTTCAATCCCACCCGTGCCCATTCAGCCAATTTGTGTGGTGAGCTGGCCAATTGTATGTCTCTAATGGTTTCCCTAGCATCCTTCCATTTTTCAGTTTGTGACCTGGTCACGTACATGCGCGTTGTTGACCTATTCTTGGCTGTGGTTCGGGCATTGATGTCAGCCAGCGCATTTCCCTGTCCTATAATGTCCGTCACCTTTTTGTGTGCCTGGCATTTGATCACAGCAAGCCGTGTGGGGAGGAGGACTGCTTCGGTCAGAGCGGAGACTAGATCTCCATGTAGGATGGGTGTGCCATGGGAAGTCAGGAATCCCCTCTCCTTCCATAGGAGCCCAAAGTGGTGAACCACCCCGAAGGCGTACTGGCTGTCGGTGTAAATGTTTGCGCTTGTCCCCGCTGCTAGGATGCATGCTCGTGTGAGAGCAATCAGTTCAGCCGCCTGTGCGGATCGCTGTGTGATGCGGGCTGTCTCAACAACTGTTCGGGCCGTGGTGACTGCATAGGCGGCTGAAGTGGTTCCGTCGGGGAGCTTGATGCATGAGCCATCTACCCACAGCTCTCCGTCAGGATCTGGGAAGGCAGTATCTCGGAGGTCAACTCTACTCTTGGTCTGTTCGTCGGTGAGGGTCACACAGTCATGTATAGGGGACGCATTGGGGTCATTGTCAGGGAGAGGTAGCAGAGTGGCTGGGTTCAGAGTGGTGCATCGCTTCAACGTGATGTGGGGTGCAAGCAGAGTCAGTTCATAACCAGTCAGTCGTGCGCTAGTCAGGTGTTGAGTCTTAGTCTGGTTCAGGAGGGTGTCAACTGCATGGGGTACTAGCACGGTGAGGGGGTTTGAAAGCACGATCCCCTCACTTTGTCGGATAGAGACAGCAGCGGCGGCTACCGCTCGAAGGCAGGCGGGCAAAGCTCTGGCTACAGGGTCAAGAGTGGCAGAGAAGTAGGCACAAGGGCGTTGCTTGGGACCTATGGACTGGGTTAGAACAGACAACGCGCATCCCTCCCTTTCGTGGGTGAAGAGGGAGAAAGGCTTAGTGTAGTCTGGGGTTCCTAGGATTGGTGCTGAGCAAAGGGCATCTCGTAATTCTTTGAAGGAGGATTGGCATTCGGATGTCCAGGGGAGGGGGAAGGGGACATCTTTAGCCAACAGGGAAAGCAGAGGTTTTACAATAAGACTGAAGTTTGGCAACCACTGTCGACAGAAGGAGGTGAGGCCTACCAGAGACCGCACTTGCTTCTGAGTTTTGGGAACAGGGGTTTCTAGGATGGTCTGAATTCGGTCAGGTGTAAGCTTCCTCCCATCTTTGGATAGGAGGTGGCCTAGGTATGTCACTTGGGGTTAGCAGAATTGCAACTTCTTCCTGGAGACCTTGTGACCGTTCTCCGCGAGGAAGTGGAGGAGGTGGATGGTGGCTGTGACTGCAAGCGGAGTGGTGTCTGCCGCCAAAAGAATATCATCGACGTACTGTATTAACACCACTCCGTCCGGTAGTTGAACTGCATCCAGTTGTCTCTTAAGGGCTTGGCTATATATGCTGGGACTCTCAGTGTAGCCTTGTGGTGCCCTACAAAATCTGTACGAACGGGCTTTTAAGGTGAAGCCGAAAAGGTAGCGGCTGTCTGGGTGGATGGGGATGGAAAAGAATGCGTTCTTGAGATCAATAACGGTAAAGGTAGTGGCAGTGGACGGAATCAGGGTGAGGATGGTGGTGATATCTGAGACTACGGGGTACTGAGGTATGACTACTTTGTTAACCTCTCGTAGGTCGACAATGAAGCGGTATGCTTTCTCATCTCCCTCGCCTTGCTTCTTAACAATGGGTAGGATAGGGCTGTTGCAAACATTACTAACTACTTCTTCTACCACTCCTGCATCGACTAGGGACTGGATGATTTCCACCAACGCCTTCTCGCCTTCGGGCGATATCCGATACTGTGGAAGCTTTGGGAGCACTGCGTCCGGTCGGACAGTTATGTGTACAGGGTCGATCACCATGCGTCCTACGTCTGAGTCGGTTTTAGCCCAAAGATGTGTAGGTAACGTGTCAAGTAGGGACAGGTCAGCATCGGTTACGGAGAACATACGTCGTGCGAGACAAGGCCTGAACAGATCTGGGTTATCGTGCAATATGACTCGAACTCCGTCTGGGGAACATCTGATGGTAGCCCGGAAATGTTTTAGTAAATCAAGACCCATAATGGCGTCGGGGGTGTTGGAGGAGAGCAGGAATGTCGTGTCAGTGGTGTTATTTCCCAAGTCAAAGGAGATTGGTGCGGACAAGGGATTAGTGGAGTGCGTTCCATCAAAGCCTATTGAGGTTACATGTGAGCCAGACAAGGGTGCCCTTGGGATCAGCCGTTTAGATAGCGCACTACGTGTCGCCCCAGTATCTACCAAAAATGGAGACTTTGTGCCCAGGACCTTAGCAGTGACGTAAGGACCTTGCTGGTCAACACGGAGTTCGACTGGATCCCTCCCTTGCCCCTGGCGGTCCTATGCAAAGTCATGGGTATTTTCGTAGTCGGACTGCTGGCACTGGTTCTGTCGGGGGCGGTCGAAGGTGTTTGGTCTGTCTGGCCTGCCGTTGGTGGTGTCGTTCGTGTACCCTCGTCCCTGTCCTCTATTTCTGGGGCCGTTTGCTATGTCTCTTGTGTCCCTATTCTTGTTCATATCCAGAAGGACCGGGCACTGGGATTTCCAGTGTCCGAATCCTTTACAGAACGCACACTGATTCCCGTCTAAGTCCCTGCGTCCAGCGTAGGGTGTGGGTGCATGGTCTCTAGGGGGTGGTTTTCTAGGAGCAGTCGGTTGGAAGTTTTCCTTGGGAGGTTCCCTTCCTATGGTCACCCCTTGCAACTGTGCGATCATTACCCTTTCCTTCAGCTCCTTTTTCTTTCTCTCGGACGCCCTCTCGTTCTCATTCTTTTGGTGTTCGTAGTACTGGGCCATCTGGAGGATAGCCGCGGGTTTGGAGGCTGCCCAACTACTCTCGCTGGTCTGTAACTTCTGGGAGACTTCCTGTGACAGACCCTTCACATAATTCTGGACAAAGAGGTGATGTCAGGTTGCAGTGGTCATGTCCTGGCCACTATAATCGGAAAACACTGTCTCGAATCGAGAGAAGTATTCGGATACATCCTCCTGGGGTTTCTGGCGGCAAGCCGTCACTATCGACCAGTCTACCTTCCTTTCTGGGATTAGAGTCTTTAATTTCTGAACAATTTTGTCTGGGAGTTCCAATATGGCCTTTAGAGGTTTCTGTCCAGGTTCTCGCTGCTTGTCTATGGTATCGAGTTGGACCCAGGTAGATCCGAACGGCTCAGCGTGGTCGACTTTCCGGATTTGCTTCCACACATCAGCCGGCAGACATAACCCAAAAAACAAATCGATATCCGCCAAGGTCATTATAGTAGAACCGAAGGCCGTACCTAGTTCTGTGTAAAAGGCAGTCGGGTTCTTTCTTAAGTCGGGTAGGGTTTTTCTAAAGGACAGGATGTCTTGTCGGTCCCATGGCTGATAGACCCAGTTATATACAACCCTTCCCTTCGCATCTTGGTGGTTGATGTCCTCGTGTGTTCCCTGACCTCGTGGGGGGACCCAGTAAGGAGCGGCTTCCTTGATGGGCATCATGATATCAGCTCTTTCTGCTTGGGGTTCAGTCACTATGGGGGTTTCTGTCTTGGTCGTCTGCCTGTGTTCTTTCAAATGTCGGAAGACTTCGAGTGTACGTGTGAAGAGGTCCGTCACATCGTCCTCTCCCCCTTCCCCAATATCAACCTTTCTATACAGGGTTGCTACGCCTTCGGGACCTCTATCCTGGTACCTATCCTCATAGGCATTCAGAGTGTGATAACAAAGTAGTACGACAAAGTGTTGTCTGTGGTTGTTGGCATACGAGTTATACATATCTGTCACATATCCCTCACTTTCCTTCCGTTCTACTAGTGTGCTCACTACCTTATCGATTCCGGCTCGTTCACCCTTTGTTAGCCGACTCATTCTGGCGGAATCTTTCTTTCTCGTCTCGGGGTCATCTAACGTTATTGCTAACGTTGTGTTCAGTACAAGAGGCTCGGCCGGCGCGGAGGCTGTGAGGACTGAGGCCCTGGTACTGCTTTCGCTTGCGTTCGGGGGTTGTGGGTGCTGCACTATAGGTTGGGAGGGGGCGTATGGAGGGGGCATGTAGATGATCGGAGGACCTAATAGCAATTCGTCGTTCGCCCGTTGCTTGGAGGGCAGCTCAGGGTAGAGCGTAGAGGGGGTCCTAACAGGGCACTGGCCTGACGTTTCAGATTCTTGTTTTTGTTTAGCTTCCTTTCTCTCCTTTATTTCTTCCTCTAACTTTCTAGCGGCAAGGTGAGCTGCCTTTCGTAGTTCTTTTTCTGCCTTTACTTCTTCTCTCTTTTTCCGTTGCGTTGTTTCTTTGCGCCACATGCCGATACTGTCGAGCATAGTGGGCGTCGTTTTATTGCTACGTAGGGCTATTTCTAGCGTTTCTATTTTATGGTCATCAAAGGATCCCATCAGTGGCCACTGACTTTCGGAGTCCTTCTTTGTATATTTATGCCATAGTTTGCTATAAGCTACAGCGACTAGTCCATATTTAATAAACATGTCCTTATTAGGGGTGCCTTCCAGTGGAGCCGGATGGTTCATCTCTAATAAGCGGTCCGGGCAGAACCAACTACCAATCAGTGGGGAGAAGATAGGCATGACGGGTTACAACGGGGACAAAAGTCTGCACTACCTATCTTTTCACTGCTTGCAAAGACTAGACAGAATATCTCTATTCCACGTTATTTGTAAGCAGAGAATACCTCCAAAGAACCAATATCGAACAATCAGTGTTCGGACAATCAAACAATCAAATGGTGAGAAAGAGATAGGCACGACGGGTTACAACAGGGGACAAAAGTCCGCGTTACCTACCCTTCACTATCTGCAAAGACTAGACAGAATATTTCTATTCTACGTTATTTGCAAACAGAGAATATCTCAAAAGCACTATTCGTCAAAGACAATCAATGTTCGGACAATCAATCAGTGGGGAGAAAAATAGGCACGACAGATTACAAAGGGAGACAAAGGTCCGCGTTACCTACCATTCACTATCTGCAAAGGGGGAGGGAGTATTTCTACTCTTCCCCGTTTGTAGTCAGCGAATATCTCAAAAAGAACAATCAAATAAGCAATACTAGTATTTTCAATCAATCAATCAATCGTTTCGCAATTCGTCGTGTTACACGACCTTACCCGGACCGCATGGACAGTTTCTCGTCTTCCGCCTCCGGCGCCCGATCGTCCTCTACTCTCCGTATTTGCCGCGGCACTCCTGATGGTTCCCAGTCAGGACCGTAGATCACTAGAGAGAGGTCTGCTCGGAACCAGTGAAGTTCGGATGATCGGCTGCCAGACGAGGGTCTATCGGGCAGGAGCTCTTCCCGATCGTTGCAGTCGTTCACTCTGTCGTCTGGACCTCTCCCGTTGGATCCACGTGTCGCTGATGGGCCCCACGTTTGGGACGCCAATTGTTAAATGGTAGCGGCAGGTTCAGTCGATAACCTTTCAAGTATTGCCCGGCGGTAACCGCCTCTTATACCATTCGATGATTAACCAATAAAAGAGGCAGGCGCCGGAGACTGGAAGGCAGGAAACAAAGTTTTATTCCGTCGGAGCAGAACACGTCCGATCGGACAGCAGGGTATCGTCTCGAGGTGCTCTAACCGCATCTCTGAGGCCTGGCCTCTTATACACAAGTTTATTGCTTTATTGCAGGTTTATCATACGTGGCACATTCTTGAGATTGCTTTGATACATGAAAGAACATCTTCGGAATCCCCGGCTCAGATCCGCTCCCACACATAACTACAGTGGAAGTCCCCACCCCACCCACAGCAGGAGATGGCTATCGCACAGCTGGACATTCCGCCAATTCCCAGGGGTGTGTGCGACTGGTCGGGTCTCAGGGGGTGGGGGCCTTGATCTACTGTAATCCCTTTGATGTGAGGCGTTTCCCTTACAGTAGGGGCAATAAACTGCATCCGCAGGGCTCGGTGATGGCCTGGGATCGGTTCGGACAATCGGGCGCAGAGGAAGGGGGTTATCAAGAGGATATATGACTATGTATGGGATGAAAGGAGGTGTTGGTCAGGCGCGGGATGTGGTTCCATGGCAAGATCGCGCAGAAGGAGAGGGTTTATGGCCCACGTAGGAGAGAGCGGGGGTGGCCAGCGCGTGGGGGATGTTGGCTGCGTCAGAGGGACGCGCTGGTGATCGGCGATGAGCGGGGAGAGAGGCCATGGTGCCTAAAATGGCCGTCGTGTGTTTCTGCGTGTGACGCTGGGGGAGAGACAAGGTGGCGCAGATAATGTTCAGTTACGAACTAAATTTCCACAGCAGGGTGCATCATATTACATGTGAGGACATACCTGCATGATCAGATATGCCCCTTTGCTGGCCAGTTCTATTACTGACAGTACAAGTGAACAGGGAAGCCATCTTAAGGTATGTACTAGGCACTAGTCGAACGAGTTCCCCAGCTACATAATGGCTTCACTAAAACATATGGTATTTGGTATCAAACATCTCATATTGATAAACCCACACAGATTCAAGTGAAGGATTTATTAATACATGCCCCCAGAGGGTACCTTAGAGGTACTACCTGAACCCTACTAGCTTTCTAGTGTGCTGGCTGACTAGTCCAGTCCTGCCTGCCACCACAGACGAGTTTCTGACCCCCAAGGAGGATAGAGCTCTGCTCTCAGAGGACAGAAACAATGCCTGCTCTGGCTGAAGGTGTTATTACTGCCTCCCCCAGAAAGGCAGGTAAATGAGCATGCCAAGGCAGGAGGCTTCAAATGACTCTGGCACGTTTGATATGTGACCCAAGGCTTCCCCAGACAGGGTAAATGTCATCCCCTGCCCTGGAGCATCTGGCATCAGAACAGGCTGGGAAATGTAGCTATGCAGGCAGCGTGCTGCACTGCCAGGCTGGACGCACCTTTAGGGTGACCAAACCTGAAGTGAACGCGAATTCAGAAATTCCACCATCTTGTGTGTGGCAGAATTTGGAACTCTGGAACAGGGTGATGCCCATTCCCTAAATGAAGTGGTTATCTAGGGGGTGTGGTTACCCCCTAGATAGCCACTCCCCTGAATTGAATGCCCCCTAAATTGAGAATGTAGGGGACACCCTGATACCAGGACTTCAGATTTCTTGGGCACAAAAGGAGGAGTGGATAGAGAAGACTGCTGACCCAAGAACCAAGGAGCACAATGGACTTGGCGCCAGACTGCCTGCTGCACCCGACCCTCCTGGAGCAACCATTGTGCAGACCTCAAGGAAGCAAGACCCGGCACACTGACCTGCCGCCAAGTAGTCTACCAATGCAGTAGTTGCCCAGGAAGAGGTAGCCAAGCTCCTACAGGTTGATCCGTATTCTCGCCTAGTGTGTTGGACACCAGGACAGACCAGAGCCGCACAGCACCAATACCTGGGGTACTGGACCCCTTGCAGAAGCTTTGATGTGTCCAGTCCAGACACCAACGCAGAGGTGAGACCCTTTTCTGCAGAGCAAAGGCAAAGAAATAAGTCTTCGACCACCGCCACCCAACACCTCAAAGTGCCTCTGCACCCGCACCCCACAGCCCAAGTCCAAAAGAGGTGACGGTGCCAATTGGGTTCCCAGACCTACAAGAGCTTAGCCCACCTGTGGATTTTCCCAGACTGGACTTGCAGTCACCACTTGCAGCCTCTTTCTGCAGGCCCACTCTAACCGCGAGAGACTCCAGTACAGGATCCAAGGCCAAAATACACCACTGCACCTGAGCTCCACAACCCGAGGAGAAGTGGACCAAGGGTGTCCCTGCATGCCTGAGGGTCTCAAGTGTCGAGCCCCCTGTGGGCTCCCTGGGACTGGTCCCCCATTCCCAGCTTGTAGCTTCTTTCTGACCAGACCGTTCCACATTGAAATGAATGGGATACCCAACACCATAACACACCTCTGCACCTGGACGCCCCACAGCCTCCTGAGGTGACCTGTTGGTGTGGCCTTGGACCTTGTCTCATACTCACCTTAAGTCTTGGAGAACAGCCCCATAAATCACTGAATGCAGTATATGTTTTTCCCCCATAGGATAACATTACCACGCCCAGGAATTGCACTGTCAACTTTTAAAAACTGTAAAAATTCCTAACTCAAAAAGTACTTACTGATTCCAATGATCTTGGTATCTAAATTCATAGAAAAGTACGAGTTATTCTTATAAATTGATGTTGAATTTCTTTATTGAGTGTGCGTTTCATTTACTGCCTTTCTGTATGTAACAAATGCTTAGCACTACCCTCTGATATGTCTAACTGCTCGCCCACACTACCACAAAAGAGAGCCTTTGGGGTGTCATTTGCACCTCTGTAATTCCTTTGGGGTTTGTCTTGACTCTTTACACAATGTACCTCTTTTTGATCCACTATATAAAGAGCCAGGTTCCTACAAAGTTGAGGTGCATTGCTCTAATAAGGTTCTTCTGATACTCTGTTAAATTTATGCTTAATGAATACTTTGTAGGTCTGTCACATTGATACAAACTTGGGATATCTCTATGAAACATGGCCACTGTGTGCTCATTCGGAAACGTGGTTTCTGAATGAACACAGAGCTTGCAAATCAGCTTACACACAGCGTTTGAATGCATTCAGTTATTTTACCCTGCAGCAGACGGGCCTTTTAGCGGGGCCATCCATTGTGGTTGGTGGCAGTTCCTTCCTTTTTGCTCGAGTTGCAAGCAAGATTGTCTGTGGTTGCAGGTGCATCATCACAGGGACACAGTGGGGCTAGAGGCAGATTCAGTGGCTTTAAGGAATGTTAATGGTGCTAAGTGCAGATATTGGTATTGCAGTATACGCTCATCGGGCCTTCACACTGCTGCTGACAACAAGGCATGGTGATTGGTGTGGTGCTGCACTGCTATGTTGCCCGTGCTAATTTGGCACAATTTTAAGGGAAACAGTGCTGTGGCGCCCTCTGGCTGAGGTCATTGAAAACACCAAAACTGTGAAGGATCTTGGTTTCTTGGTCAGTGCAGTACACACGATGCAGGGAATGGGCATACAGCCCCTCTCTTTGTGTAGGCGTGCAACTCTGATCATGCCTCTGTCCACAAGCCTTCGTCCATGAATTCCACCTTATAGGCAGACCTGCAGTAAGTGGCTTGGTCAAACGAAGGTGAACACAACACATCCTGCATCATCCAAGTGTAGGTGATTTCACACACGATACATACAGTTGGCTTTCTGGTGGTTTCTGGAGGGAGGGAGCATGAAAGAGAGGCGAGCAGTGTAGGAAAGAGAAAGGAAAGAAAGCTATTCTGACTACCAGTAAACCCTGTTGACGGCCCTGCAACTGTAGGGCCTAATGTATACATGAGGACTCCCAACATGGGTGTGCTCCTCCTATCTTTAGAAAAGTTCTACTCACCTATAGCACATACAATTTGTACTAGTCAAGGGTAGTCAAGATAAACTACATAGGGAGAGCCGGTAATCATTCTCTCCGTGGTTTGATCAGCTGCTACTAGCCGTTAATTATGTCTTGGCGAGTCATGGGGTTGGTTGTCACTTTGAGTGTACCACTACTATTCATCTAGTACTTTTCTTATTATTATTTAGGGAGTTATAGAGCGCATCAGCTACTCAGAGTGTCCCGGCGCTATGTAGCCAGTCTGATCCTTTTAAACAATGGAACTATAGAAAGGGAAGCTGAAGAGCCAGTTTTAGGAAGTCTCTTAAATGTTACAATGTCCCTAGAAGCGCAGAGCCCTCCCCTCTCCCATCCCGGGAGCACCAACACGTCTCCGGGAGCTTCACCACCATGGACCGCCCTGAAGCGTCCTAGGGCCTGTTGCCCGCGTTATGGAGGGAAAGTCCTCATTAATGCCTCTGATCATCTGAGCCTACTAACCGTTTTTCCTGACTGCAGGGGCGAGGGGGGGGTCCCCGGTGTCCGGGGATCCAATCCTCCATTTTGGGTTCACTATTGCCTCGAGGACACTCAGCTTCACATGGGAAGATCCCACTATAATGGGCATAAAAAGGGGACTGAACAAGTAAAGAAAAAGCGGCGGCCATCTTGGAATGGTGTTTTTAACAAAAAAATGCATTGCCCAGACAAGAGATACCGCTAAAGAAGCAGCGTAGATTAAACATAAACTAGGCTTAAAGGGAAGGTATCCCTAAGGCATATGGGCATATTGAAGAAGGTCCAACTCACAGGACCCAACATCATTGAGAAGGCTGCGGCCTTCTCGGAACAGCCCTAACGTCCATCAAGGCGTCCACCAGACAGATAACAGACTTAAGCCACCAACGAATAGCTGAAAGCAGGAAGCAGTGAAGGTGACTCCAAGAACTAAGAAAAGAAAGAAATACAGACAAAAGTGATAGGGAAAATAAAAGAAGAAAGAAGGAAGAAATTGAGAAAAAGAGGATAGAGGAAAAGAGAAGAAAAAAAAAAAGTGAAATAAGCTTACAGCCATCAGGTTTCCATGCCTTCACCACATTCTACCCCCCCCAATCTATCCAAAAACGCAGCCAAGAAGCATAAACACAGGATACTGAAAACTCACCCATAGACACTGATATCAGACCCTTATTTCTGCACCAACAAAGGCATACTATCGAATGACCTCATCTTCCATACCAAAAAATGTGCACAGTGGAGGAACACCCTCTACTCCTTGCTTCGAGTCTCCAATACCAAACAAAAGCCTCATGCCCTCAAACTGGCGGTTATAGCCTCGGACTTCTGCAAGACGAATGCCACCATATCCGTATACTATAATGGTAATATCCTCATAGAAGCTTCTAATAGCAATCTAGCACTCATAGACAAGATCTTTCCTACTCTTAAAAGAGCAGCGAACAGCAAGAAAAATTCTCTCCCCGACACAACTCCTCCCGTTTATCCGGAAGACACACCACCTCTGCTACTTAATCCATTAACGACATCAAGGGACCATATATCTCGCCAAACCCCCAAGGACCCATACACGTCCCTCACAACTGACTCGACCACATCCGGGCCCCCGGGTCCAGCTCGGACAGTCATAAGCATACATAATGAGCACCACACCCCCAATGATCCCTACACGTCCCTCACAACTGACTCATCCACACCAGGGTCCACGGGTCCAACTCGGACAGTCATAAGCTTTGATACCGACCACCCTTATGCAGGCACACACCTGACTCACCGGCCGACCAATGGAGAATGCACCAACTGAAACTCCACCCCTGACATCCCAATCGCCAAACTAGCAGGTGAGCTATCTGACAAATCACCTCTTGATCCGACACTTACATTGATCCCCGGTCAACCCCTAACGCCTTCGATGCCTTACCCGCTCATCCAAATTCTACACTCAGCGACCATACCCCCTTCACATGCAGCAGCCCGTCTTATGTTAGCACCTCTTAAGGCCATCCCTCACGTCTTCTCTGACCCCCAACTACCCTCCTTACTCAATTAACCACTTCAAAAACTCATAATGATATCCCTACGCAACTTGACATCCAGATATCAATGCAACCAGGCCATATTGGAGGAACTACCACTGTAAGGGAACACACGCCCACACACTTACCTAAGTGTCCTAACCATGACTGGACCGCTCGACTCAACGAGTTAACCATAGGTCTAGCCTATCTCAAGGATGAAATGCAAAATCTATCTTCAATCACCAATGAACTCCTAAACTCTAATAAAGCCACTAGCGCCACTGTGAACCGAATTAGTCAGCAAACCAGCAGATACTTCACCACGAATCCACACCCAGACTATACAACAGGGATTAAAATACCCTCCCCCAACGACCCGGATTGTCCTATGAGGGCAATGGATGGACTATCTGACAATGACTTATGTTACCTTCTCATTTCATACACCAGGCATAATGACAGCAGCACGTCTCTAGATGGCACTATCCAATCCATCCGACCCAACCCCTACAGAGAACCCACTCACAACTACAGATCCATAATTAGGGAAAGCCTCACAAAGGTCAACATAATGCAATCTACCCTCACTCACTCGACCTGCAAATTAAAGTGTGCACTAATCAATTGCAGATCGGCTAACAAACATGCTACGGTCATTTATGATCTCATTCTCTCGAATGATCTGGACATCATCCTCCTCACCGAAACATTGCTAAAGAGTTCCTCTGCTCCCATCCTTGACCTACTGGTCCCCCTAGTTATGATATATTTCGCCTGGATAGAACTGAGAAACCCAGAGGGGGGTTAGCCTGCATCTATCGAAAAACACTCCCAGTTAATCAAGCAGACTCCATCTCCTTATCCTCCTGCAAATATCTCTGCACCAACATCTCTGATGCCATGGGCATCATCTGCAAACTTCACATAATATACCACCCCCCAGGTAACAATCTGAAGTTCATTGATGAACTAATGGAAGTCATTACAGCCAACGCCAACTCACAAGTGCCGCAGATCTTTCTGGGAAACTTCAATCCCCAGTGGAACAATACTGGCGATCATGATGTAAGCGGTCTCAAATCCTTTCTGTCAGACCAGGATCTGTCCCAATTCTGCGACAGCCCAACCCACAACAAGGGGGAGACATTAGACCTCATCATAGCCAAATCAAACACTATATCACTTGAATCCATCTCACCATGTGACTGGACTGATCACTACAGCATCATCTTCTCCATCAACAGTGAGGTAACTCCAAAACGAAGCCAACCTACAAAAACAAAACAACGGAAAAGGAATATCCAAAATATTACTCCCAACGCCTTGGTATCCCAATGCAATTCTGCCCTGATCCCCTCAACAGACATGGCTGACGTCCACGATCTCACAGACTTTTACAATGCCACTATGCTTGAAATCCTTAATACCACAGCGCCCCTCCAAGAAAAAAACGTCTCCACCAAAATCTCCAAACCATGGTTCAATGAGAATCTAAACTCGGACCGGCGCAAGTTAAGACTAGCTGAGCGAGCATGGAAATCAGCACCCTCCACTGATCACCTATTCCAACTTAGGGCACTGAGAAATACTTACAACAGAAAAATCTTAAAAGCTAAAGCAGACTTCTTCAAAACAAAGCTGAACCAAGCCATTAACCGCCCAAAAAAACTATTCGAAATCGTAAAACAACAATCGCGTAACTCTCCAAACGTGGTGGAGCTAAGCAACCTGGCTACCCCTAACTGCAACGAGCTTGCCAAATTTTTCCTAGAAAAGACTAGAACCATTGAAAATGACATTCAATCCAAGAAAGAACCCCAACAAACTATTGACCATGAGTCTATTCTTTACACACAGATCAAGGACCTTTTTAGCTTTCCGATCGAAGTTCCAAAAAACAATGCCAACTGGCACTCCTCACCCATCCCTGAACACGAAATCTATAGCACCCTGCTAGCGATCAACCCTGCCAATCATTTCTCCGATCTCCTACCCCCATCTGTATTCAAAATGATAAGACCTCTATTCTACCCCTATGGGCAAAAATTGTTAACGCCTCTCTGAGGCAAGGTTTTATGCCGGACTACCTTAAAATTGGGCAGGTCACACCTATACTAAAGAAAGCCAATTCCCTCTCCACAGACCTCAACAACTATCGCCCTATATACAGCATTCCCACTCTGGCGAAATTATTGGAAAAATGTGTACAAATTCAACTTTGCAAACACATTGAGAACTTTAAGCTCCCAGATAAACACCAATCCGGCTTCCGTCAAGGCCACAGTACCGAATCAGCAAGCACCCATATAATGGATGACACTTTAAAAATGTTAGATCATAATGAATCGTGCCTATTGATACTTCTTGACCTGTCTTCCGCTTTCGACATGGTTAAACACGACAATCTACTGTCCCTACTTGAACAAAGGATGGGCCTAACCGGTCAAGTGTTACAATGGTTCACCTCCTTCCTTGGCAACAGAACCCAAAGAATCAAGATAAAGCAATCATTCTCTCAACCATCCATGGTCACCCTAGGAGTTCCTCAGGGATCAGCACTATCACCAATCCTTTTTAATCTACTCATGGAACCCCTTGCTAATGCGCTGAATTCTGCAGACATTCTATATCACCTATACGCGGACGACACTCGACTATGTATGAAAATCTCCTCACCATATGACTTCATCTCCCTCCAACGCCATTCTTCATAATATCCAAAGTTGGCTCAATGGCAACCACCTCATGCTCAACACCAAGAAAACTGAATTCCTCCTCATCTCCCCTCCCAATCACACACCCAAGATAGACTTATGGCTGAAGCATCTAACTTCCTTTGATTGCGCCCCATACATCATTGACTCCTCAAAATCCCAGGGAGTCACACTGGGCAAACATTTAAATATGCAGGCACAAATCTACAATGCCACCAAGGGAGCCAATTATCAGTTGAGTATCCTAAGGAAACTTAAACCCTTCCTCCCACAGACTGATCTAAAAATGGCGGTTCAAGCTCTAGTACTACCAAGACTGAACTATGGAAGCATCACTCTATGCGGTCTTCCAAAATACAGGCTGCCACCGCTCAGGGCTTCGCTTAACGCTGCGGCCAGGCTGGTCTCTGGAATAAAAAGAAATAATCACATCATCCTGGCTCTGAACTGGCTACCCTACGAGTCGAGAATACAACTAAAGATCGCCTCCATGACACATAAAGCCCTACATAGCAACGCCCCCAGCTATTTAGCACAAAAGCTAGAGCGGTCGAGAGGTTGCAGACATTTGTGAAGCTCGAGCTCACTACTACTTAAACCTCAATTCTTCCACAAAAAGAGAACTGGGTGCAGTGCTTTTTCAGGTATCGCACCGAAGATTTGGAACAACCTTCCCCCAGACGTACGCAGAATCTCCTCCTTTACCGCCTTCAAAAAAGAAGCGAAAATGTTTCTAATGAACAAATTAACATCCTAAATCTTAAGCTCCATGATGACTATTTGCCACTGATTATATCCAAACACCAATGTCTACCTCGTTTGTATCACATGCGATTTCCGATTGTATGTATAATATGTGATAACAATGTACTGTAAAGCGCTCGGATACCCCTGTGAGTCATGTTCGCGCTATATAAAACTTTATAAATAAAAATAAAAGAGCAGAACTGGAATCCATAGAAGTGCAGAGCAGAGCCGGAAGGGCATTCCACTTCCTGGCGGCCAGATGAGAGAAGGAGCTACTGCCCCACATTTTTTGTCTGAATTGTGGAATTGTAATCAGCAAGGCATTCAATGGCCAAAAAGACCATGCTTTGTGATTAAAAAAGCTCTGTGAGCCAGGACCAGACCTTTGAACCCCAGGTTTTTAGGTCGAGCATTCGAGACCTCTTGTATATACTTTAGTATAAACTTATTATATACTTATATGTGTATGTACTTTGTGGGCTCTGGAGATCAGTCCTAGGACTTGTCTGCTTCTGCTTAGGGACTTTTTTCTTTCAACTGCCTCTATTTAACTGTCTTGATAAAAAACGACCAGTAGAGGTCAGTGAAATACCAGAATTGCTTTCTGCTGAGGGACTTTATTTTTTTAACTTTTCTGGCAACTGCCTCTATTTAACTTTCTTGATAGAAAACGATCAGCAGAGCTCAGTAAACTACCAGAATCACTTTAGCATTCTCTAGATTACAGTCCATAGAAATTGTCTTCCACGAGCACCCATAGACAATTTTTTTTCAAATCTTGTATGTTCAGTGATAGGACCACCAAAGGCCCTGATTTTATATTAAAAACAGAGCTTTTCACTATACTATTCACTGCTGAAAGGAAATATTTCTCTCCCTGAGTTCCCATACCTGGCGTGTCACTCAGTTTGGTGCTTGCTTTCCCTCCATGTTAAAGAACAGTAGATATTTCAGCACCCAGGCTAATGTGCTGCATAGCTAAATACATGTAAGGTCCCGAAGGCGAGACCGATTGCAATGCAAATGCTTGTTTTTATGGCGAACACCCATTACAACGATGAGAGAACATCGAGGGTGCATTACAACGCACATTTTACATCGCGACAACCTTGACAATGCATGCTTTTACATCGCGCATGCTGTTACATTGCATCGCGGTATTCCACAACGCATTTCAACGCGTGAACAGAGTTTTCCACAACGCAACGCATTGAACATTTATTAATTGATTAAAAATGCGTGGGTGCATCCACATCGCGACAACGCATTTGAACAGTGTTTTCAACATACATGTATGTAAAGGTGTGCCCCTTTTATAATGCTTTTTCGGGCTTAGTTTAAAGCCGCCTTCCCCGGAGTAGTGGGGCGTTCTTTCTGTCTCGCTGTGTGGCAGTGCTAGAAATGCACCCTGACCATAAACGGGTATTATGTGGACCTATGGATAGGAGGCAATGTCAAATAATTAGGAATAGATTGACGTCATGCGTTAATTTCCAGGTGTAAGCTATCATTCTGTATTCTTCTAGGCAGGAACTAACTCGGCCGTTAATCCTCCAGAGGTCATTTCAGATTGAGATATAAACATTGTGTTCAAAAGTGTTTTTGAAGTGAAATGTTATGCATGACGGCGGTATATAAATAGCCCTTTTCTATCCTGATGATATATTGATTTTAAAATCTAAGCGCACAAGCTCCTGTGCCACCCCCTCACATTACGAATATTGGCATCTTCCACAGAGCCCATGACACTGCCATAAATCAGGGATGTGTTTGACTGCGGGACAGATGCTCCAAACTCACAGGGACTCGATCACACACACAGACACACACACACACACACATATATTTTTATTTCTCTCTCTCTTGCTCCCTCTGGACACAAACAGGCCCTCACAAATACAAATAGATAAAAATCAGACGCACTCGGAGCCATTATCTCACAGGCAGTCCTGCACACTCGACTTGTATGTCAGAGTATCGAGGACAGAAATATCTTCCTGCCTCAGAAATATCGTGGCAAAAATACTGACTGCCAGAGTATTGTGAGGGTTAGTATATATTGTAAGTATGGATTCACTGTTTAAATGTTTTAGATAGTGCATAATTGCGTGTTTCAATGTTTTACAAAGACAGTGACGATTCAAGAAATAAACAAACAGCAACGCGACATTTCGTGTGAACATTGTTTTACAAATACAGTGACAAAAAACAGGTTAACAAGTAAATAAAGAATACATTAAGCGTTGTCATGGCGTGCGCTTTTACAGTGTATGTATGAATGAATGAATGAAAGGCAATTTATATCGCGCAAACTAAGCCCGAAGGCATCAAGGCGCCTACCAATATGATCAAGGCATATAGGCCAGTTTACGGATATGCCATAACAAAAAGCCAGGTCTTTAATGCTTTTCTGAACAGGGGGAGTGATGGTTGTGCTCTAATTTCCAAAGGGAGAGCATTCCAGAGCTTGGGCGCCAGATAGGAGAAAGCCCTTCCTCCCCATCTGGTTCTCCTGAAACGAGGTACCGATAACAAATTTTTATCTGAGGACCGAAGGTTTCTGGCGGGGACATGGGGAACTAGGAGATCCTTGATTCCTCTCGCTCCATGCCCTAGCATAGTCCCATAGGACAGACTAAGGATCTTAAAGGTGACCCTGGCCGAGATAGGAAGCCAGTGTAGGCTCTTCCTAACAGCAGTAGCAGAGGCAAGCCTAGGGGCGTCCGTGACAAATTTGGCAGACGCATTCTGCACAGTTTGCAGTCGCTGCAACAGACCCTTGTCTATACCCGTGTATAGAGCATTACAGTAGTCAAGACGTGAGGACACCAGGGCTAGAGCTACTTGTCTGCGTGCAGAGGGAGCAAGATAGTATTTTATTTTTCTTAAAATTTTGATAATGCCCCAGCAGGTCGACACTGTTCTATTTACTTGTAGGTTCATAGAGAGTGAGGGATCGATCAGGACCCCCAGGTTACGGGCTGAGTGAGTAGGAGAGGGACACAATCCCAAGGAGGGGGGCCACCACTTATCAGACCAAAGGTCACTCCCTCCACCAAAAACAAGAACCTCCGTTTTCTCTCCATTCAACTTAAGGGAGTTACAGATCATCCATTTAGAAACTGCCTCCATGCAGCTTCTAAAGCCGAGTGCAGAGGATTCGTCAGGGTGGGAGAGGGACACCATAATCTGGTTGTCATCTGCGTAGGAGACCACCTCCATCCCATAAGATCTTATTAATTTGGCAAGTGGGGCCACATAGATATTAAAAAGGGTAGGGCTAAGAGCCGACCCCTGAGGGACCCCACATTGCACAGGCCGGGATAGAGATAGGAATTCACCTAGTTTGACCCTCTGTTCTCTCTGGTCCAAAAAAGAAGCCAGAAGGCTCAGAGCCGATCCCTCAACCCCGAACTCCCTCAGGCGAGCTGTCAATGTCGCCGGGGATAGCGTGTCAAAAGCTGCTGTGAGGTCCAATAGGACCAGAAAGGTAGTATGGCCCTGATCCACCTCCATACGGATGTTGTTTAGCACCACAGTAAGAGCGGACTCAGTACTATGGGACCGGCGAAAACCATGTTGGGCTGGATCAAGAAGTCCGTGCCCATCTACAAAGGCCATCAGATGTTCGTTAAAATGTGTTTCCAGCATTTTAGCAGGTGCCGGAAGCAGCGAGATGGGACTGAAATTCTTCAAGGTTTCAGGATCAAGGGATGGCTTTTTTAGGAGGGGCTTAACTACCGCCCTCTTCCACACGTCCGGGTACACACCTTCACGTATAGCCCTATTCATAATCTCAATAAGAGGGGGCAATAAGACATCCCTACAATCCTTAAAGATTCTGAGCGGGCAAGGATCTAGGGGAGAGCCCGATTTTGTTTTGTTAGGCAGCCTATCCAGATTGGCCAAATTCAATGGAGAAAAACAGGACAGTCGGGCCTCAGCAGTCCGATGTTCTATTTCAGCCTCTGGAATGGGCGGAGTACACGGGGGGGACAAAGAAGCCCTTTGTGATTCCAAGGCGGAGTAAATGTCCGCAATCTTGGAATGAAAGAATTTGGCAATCCTGTCAGAGATCCTGGGAACTGACAATTGGATTGGGAATTTGCAAAGAACACAAGGAATCAACAGTCCGAAAGAGGTCTCTAGGGGATGTAAGAGAGGCAGTTATTTTAGAGAAGTATTCCTGCTTTTGTTTAATAACTTCAGCCTTCTATCTTTTGAGCACGAGTTTGTGTTTTTCCCTTTCCAATTGGTCCCAGCTCGCCCTCCACGCTCTTTCCTACAGTCCTGTCTAAGACTTCTCAGGGATTCAGAAAACCAGGGAGCCGAAGGACTCTTTCTGGCTGAATAGCGCAAGGTAATAGGGGCCAGAGTGTCAATTGCCCTGCTCAGAGAAGAGTCGAAATTAGAGGCCTCCCAATTAACGAGCGAGGTAATAGACTTCGCAATAGGTTACACGGCATTGGCGTTGAAACGCCGTGCATTGAGAAAACTACCGGTGTAACAGTGTTTGCAATGTGGAAGACACGTGGTAAAAGCACGCGTTGAAAACGTGTGCGATGTCCGAACATACATCCGTTTTTATAGGTAACCTGTGTAGTTCCTTTAGACCTGGTTGAATGTGGGCTCTCCTGGGAAGCCCTAATAAAAGCCTGGTGGCAGCATTCTGCACCAGCTGTTATCTCTTTAGGAGGTAGGCAGGCCGGCCAGCCCCAGTACAGACCGTTTTCTGCTGCGGGAGGGGGAGGAGGAGGAAGGGAAACTTTAAACAACATTTTAGCAGGCCAAGGCAGATGCCTTCTACCCCCGTAATCTGAGGGGCTAAGGAAGCCATGGTATCAACCTTTATCCCGAGGCACAGTGAGGAACCTGAAACTTTCCTACCTTATTTCCACACGCTAAGAATCCTGACAGAATTGTACCCTTCTGTGTGAAAAGGAGCCAGTGTGAGTTTACCCTCTCTGCAGCCAAGAAAGAGCCAGCACTCTTTTTCCCTCTTCTGAGGCCTGAAGAAACTGCAACTGTTGTACCCTCACTACAGATAAGACATCACCTTTGTTCTCTCTGTTTTGTAGACAGCGAGCAGCCTGCCAATGTGCTATCCTGTCTGCAGAGAGAAAAGCAACTTTGTTCTGTTGATTTTGTAGACCGTAAGGAGTGTCTTCAACAGTTCTACCTTCAATGCAGTCAGAAAGGAGACAGCAGTGTCCTGCGACCTTTACATAAATAAAGAAGCTGCCACTTTTCTACCCTCTCTGATTACATTAAAGAGCCTGTGCCCCTGGTGTACATTTTCGCCAGATAGAAATGTACCTGTTACTGTTCTTAAATATTTATTTATTAGCAGTTTTCTGTATTGTAGAATTGATCAAGATGTTGCTAAGGGTCTTGAAGCTCGGCCGGTTCACCGTGTAGCCTGGACAGTTTTATCCTAGCTGCCACCAAGAAAATAACTCTGTTCTGACCACTCTGTAAAAAGTAAGAAGCATTGATGTGGTGCATGTCCTTCCCCTCCTGTTTTGCACCAGGCTGGCAACCTGCCAACAACACCTCCACATAAGGCAGAAAGCATGCATCTTCAACACCTATTCTTTAGGAGACAGGATAGTCAGCCCTATGCAATAAATATGTGTTCGAGGCATATGACCTGCAGATAATACACTGTGCATAGGTCGCCATCTGGTGGTGGGCCCGGATGATTACACTTTGTTGTTGTCCTGGAAGAAGTCTTTGTAGTCACGAGATAGGTGACGACTCCCATGGACTATAGTGCACATGGGCATTGACTCCATCTTCAGATTGTTTTTTTCCGCCATCGGGCTCGGATGTGTTTGTCGTGCTCCCGGTCGGGTTCGTTACCGATCGACCTTTCGACGCGCAATCCATAACCCTATCGTCGGTATTGTTTTCGATCGCGATCCCTCTTCGACGCGCATCGTTCAAAACCCCCATCTATCGATTCCAGTTGTCCACGCGGGCCGTTTGGCCCATCTGCGCCATCAGGCCCTTGGCCGATGGAAAGGACACCTTTCAAAAAGTGCCCTCAGTGTGGACACAAATTCCCCCACACTGATCTGCACCAAGTCTGCAACCTCTGTTTGTCGCCACAACACGAGAGTCGACACTGCCAGGCCTGCACCTCCTTTAAGTCGAAGAAAACCATCAGGGATCGACAGGCTCGAAGGGCCATGGCTCAAGCTTCAGCGCCTCCAGTCGACAACATCGTCCCAGAGACTCCTGATCAACAGGACTTTGAAGACACCGAGGAACAGTTGGTCAACTACTCTCAAGCCAAAAACCCCGAAGATGGTCAACAGGCCGATGACGAAGCAGACTATGAAAACAGCATTCCACCTGGTCAACGGGTTGTAAGTACGGACATCGACCCTACTGACCCCTCTCACCCCTCCATGTCGGACAAGGCTATGGTAACACCTTCACCCTCGGGCCTAGGTGGACGCCATTCTAACACTTCTCACGCCCCGCCTTCTGGCCCGGCAAAGAAGACGAAACGAAAGCCTTCAGGTGACTCGGGCTTGAGTCAACCTTCCCTCCACTCCGACCAAGTCCCGGCTCCGAAACCCAAACCTCTTCTACCGAAGAAAGCTTCGGAACCTAGCCACCCGGAACCGAAAAGATCTTCAGAATCCAAGCAACCCATACCGAAGAAACAGTCGGAACCAAAGCTGCCGGAACCAAAAACCTTTCAGACCTGAAGCAACCGGAACCGAAAAAACAGCCGGATCCTAAACCACCGGAACCGTAGAAACATACGGAACCTAAACAACCGGTACCGAAAAGATCTTCGGAACCCAAAAAACAGGATCCCCAAAAACATTTCGATCCTAAACCTTCCGAACCGAAAAAAGATTCCGGTCCCCAACCAAACAAAGGTTCCGATCAAAAACAAAAGGAGTCGAAAACACCTACCAATGCTCCACCAGACAAACGCTCGGACCCGAAAAAGTCAGTTCCCAAAAAGGACACTGTGGATGAAGAACTTTTTAAGCCAGACCCATCCCAAAAGACTCTTCTACAAAACCCCAAAACAGGTCAAATAATACTGCAGCCTAAAAAGAGGAAATTGGACCCTCCAGTTCCTCAGAAGAAAAATGCACAGACTTCTCCCATAAGGGACATCTCACCACCTCCATTGGTGCCTGACCCTTACATTTCTCCTATAAACTCACCATTACCCCAAAACACTCCACCACCTTTGGATGACGATGACGATTTTGGGGACGGAGACAATGAAGAGCCATTCGAAGACCCTAGGGATCCTAATTCACCATCACATGACCCCTGGGAAGACTATGAAGCAGCAGGTGCACCTGATGTGCCTCAGGAGGACATTTATCCCTCTAGACCATCCCCTCCAGACGACACCATAGGATTTTCACAGCTACTTCACAGGGCTGTTCAGTTTCATGGGGTAGATATGCACACTGACCCCATAGATGACTTCCTCGTGGACACAATCACACCTTTGCAGAGGTCCACAATAACACTGCTAATGCTCAAGGTGGTCATCAAACATGCCTCAGAGGTCTTTAAAGACCCTGTCAGAGCCAAAGTTATCAATCCTAGGATTGAGAAAAAATATAAGCCTGCCCCTACTGACCCAGCTTATATTAAAGGCCAGCTCCCTTTAGACTCATTAGTGGTTTCTAACGCCCGAAAGAGAGCCAACTCGCAAACCTCAGGGGATGCCCCACCCCCTGATAAAGAGTCTAAGTTATTAGATGCCTCCGGTAAGCGGATGGCATCCCAAGCGGCTAATGTTTGGAGGATTGCCAATACACAGGCATTACTGACAAGGTATGGTAGGGCTCATTATGATGAGCTGGAGACCCTATTAGAACATCTCCCTGATAAGTATAAAACCAGGGCTAACGACCTAATTCAAGAAGGTAACATCATCACAAACACCTCCATTCGCTGTGCTCTGATATTGCAGACATAGCCTCTAGGGCAATAAATACTAATGTACTCTTACGCAGACATGCATGGCTGATTATCTCCGGATTTAAACCAGAGATACAAAACACTATTTTAAATCAGCCTTTGGATGAACAGCATTTGTTTGGCCCCAGTGTCGATACATCTTTAGAAAAGATGAAAAAAGACACTGATACCGCAAAGTCAATGGGAGCCTTGCAAACTCAGACTGCTAGAGGGTCCTTTCGTCCCTCCTCTTACAGATGCGCGGCCAAACATTTCCACACTGACAACGCCTCCTCTTCTTTCAAAACTATCACCCAGTCCTCACCCAGCAGAGGATATTCCAGAGGAGGCTATAGAGGCAACAATACCAAAGGTAGAGGTAGAGGCACCAACACTTGTACTGCCTCCACTTCCAAACAGTGACTTCCCTCCCCTCCCCCCAGACCATTCCACTCCAGTCGGGGGGAGACTATCACAGTTCCTACCTGTCTGGAACTCCATCACAACAGACAGGTGGGTAAAACAAATAATTAATTCAGGTTATTGCCTGGAGCTCAATCAATCAATCAATCAATCAAGAAATTTGTAGAGCGCGCTACTCACCCGGAGGGTCTCAAGGCGCTAGGGGGAGGGGGGATCACTACAGCTCGAATAGCCAGGTCTTGAGTTGCTTCCTGAAGGAGAGGTGGTCTTGGGTCAGGTGGAGGTGGATGGGGAGGGAGTTCCAAGTCTTGGCTGCCAGATAGGAGAAGGATCTTCCTCCCATGTTGGCTCTTCGAATGCGTGGAACGGCGGCGAGGGCGTGGCTGGTCGATCGTAGCTGGCGGGTGGGAGTGTAGAAGGTCAGGCGGTCGTTGAGGTACCTGGGGCCCAGGTCGTGGAGGGCCTTGTGTGCGTGGGTGAGTAGTCGGAACGTGATTCTCTTGCTGACGGGGAGCCAGTGCAGGTCCCTCAGGTGTCCGGCGATGTGGCTGTGTCGGGGGATGTCCAGGATGAGTCGTGCGGAGGCGTTCTGGATGCGTTGGAGTCTTTTCTGTAGTTTGGCTGTGGTTCCGGTGTAGAGGGTGTTTCCGTAGTCCAGTCGGCTGGTGACGAGTGCCTGGGTGACCGTCTTCCTGGTTTCGGTGGGGATCCATCGGAAGATCTTTCGGAGCATGCGTAGGATGTTGAAGCATGATGATGAGACGGCGTTGACTTGTCTTGTCATCGAGAGGGAGGAGTCCAGGATGAAACCCAGGTTGCGTGCGTGGTCCGTTGGTTTGGGTGCGCTGCCCAGGGCAGGGGGCCACCAGGAGTCGTCCCAGGCCGAGGGTGATGGTCCAAGGATGAGGACTTCTGTCTTGTCTGAGTTCAGTTTCAGGCGGCTGTTCATCATCCACTTGGCTACGTCTTTCATCCCTTCGTGTAGGTTGGTTCTGGCGGTGGCTGGGTCGTTGGTGAGGGAGAGGATCAGCTGGGTGTCGTCGGCGTAGGAGATGATGTTGTGTTGGCGTGCGATGGCTGCGAGTGGGCTCATGTAGACGTTGAAGAGGGTGGGGCTGAGTGATGATCCTTGTGGTACGCCGCAGATGACTTCGGTAGCCTCGGATCAGAATGGGGGGAGGCGGACTCTCTGGGTTCTTCCGGCGAGGAACGAAATGATCCACTCCAGTGCCTTCTCTTGGATTCCGATGTTGCTGAGGCGCTGTACTAGGGTGCGGTGGCAGACAGTATCGAACGCTGCGGAGAGGTCCAGGAGGATGAGGGCCGCTGTTTCCCCGTTGTCGAGCAGGGCTCGGATGTCGTCAGTGGCCGCGATGAGGGCGGTCTCGGTGCTGTGGTTGGCTCGGAAGCCGGACTGCGAGTTTCGAGGGATCCGTTCGTCTCGAGGAAGGCGGCAAGCTGTCTGTTGACGGTCTTCTCGATGACTTTGGCAGGAAACGGGAGGAGCGAGATGGGGCGGTAGTTCTTGAGGTCGGTGGGGTCTGCTGCTGGTTTCTTCAGGAGGGCGCTGAGTTCGGCATGCTTCCAGCTCTCTGGGAAGGTGGCGGTGTTGAAGGAGCAGTTGATGATGTCCCGGAGTTGGGGTGCGATGACTGAGTCGGCCTTGTTGAAGACGTGGTGGGGGCATGGGTCGATTGGTGATCCGGAGTGGATGGTGTTCATCATGTGGATGGTGTCTTCGGTGCTGACCGGGGTCCAGGCGCGGATGGTGGTGTTGGGGGGCGTCGGTTCGGTGGTTGGGTGCGTGATCTGTGCGCCGAAGCTGTTGTGTATGTCGGCGATCTTGCGGTGAAAGAACGAGGCGAGTGAGTCGCAGAGGTCTTGTGAGGGAGTGATGTCGTTGTTTCCGGCGCTGGGGTTGGAGAGCTCTTTGACGATGCTGAAGAGTTCCTTGCTGTTGTGTGCATTGTTGTCTAGTCGTTCTTTGAATGCTGTCCTCTTGGTGGTGTGGATCAGCTGGTGGTGTTTGCGGGAGGCGTGCTTGAAGGCGGTCATGTTGTCTGTGGTCGGGTTTTTTCGCCAGGCTTTCTCAAGGGTGCGGCAGTTCTTCTTGGAGTTCTTGAGGTCGTTGTTGAACCAGGAGGCTTTCTTGCTGTTGGGCCTGATGGGATGGTTTTTCAGAGGTGCGAGGTCGTCAGCGCAGTTGGTGATCCACTGTGTGAGGTTGTTGGCTGCTTGGTTGGGGTCCGTTGAGCTGGCGGGAGGGTTCTGGTTCAGTGATGTGGAGAGCTGGTCGGTGGTGATATTGTTCCAGCTCCTGCGGGGAACCTGTTGCGGGTGTTGGTGAGTCGTGGTTCTTCTGAAGCTGAAGTGGACGCAGCTGTGGTCTGTCCGGTAGAGTCCGGTGGAGTGGCTGAAGGAGATGTACTTGCTGGAGGAGAAGACTGGGTCAAGCGTGTGTCCGGCGTAGTAGGTGGGGGTGTTCACCAGTTGCTTGAGTCCGAGGTTGGAGAGTTTGTCCAGCAGGGTGGTGGTGTTGTTGTCGTTGTTGTTCTCCAGGTGGAAATTGAGGTCCCGTAGGAGGATGTAGTCAGCGGAGGGGAGGGCGTGTGGGCTGATGAATTCTGCGATCTCTTTGCTGAATTGTGCGCGGGGTCCTGGGGGTCTGTAGATGAGGGTGCCTCTGAGTGTGGTCTTGGGGTCGGTGTGTATCTGGAAGTGAAGATGTTCGGCGGCTGTCAGGGTGTCGTCGGAGTTGGTCGTGATGCGGATGGTGTTCTTGTGGACGATGGTGATGCCTCCTCCGGTCTGGTTGACGCGGTCCCTCCGGGTGATCTTGTAGCCGTCCGGGATGGCGATGTCGGGCGCTGAGGAGGCGTTCATCCAGGTTTCTGTAAGGAAGGCGACGTCTGGAGATGTGGTGTCTAGCAGGTTCCAGAGTTCCACGGCGTGTCTGTGGACGGAGCGGGTGTTGAGCAGGATGCACTTCAGATGGTTGCTTCCGGTTATTGGCTTGGCGGGTGCGGTACGGGTCCGGATGCAGGTGAACTTGCAGGATTGGCAGGTGAAGGGTCCGTGGGTGCGTCTTTGGGTGGCTCGGCAGCAACCTGGGGTCCGGCCGGTGTTGAGTGCGATGAGGGTGGCGGCGTCGTAGGTCCGGCGGGTGGGCTGGCATCTGCGGGGGCCAGGGGGTCTGGCGCTGGGCGCGGGCCGGACGCGCGAAGACGGGCTTGCCTTCGGCGCGGCCGCTACGCGCGGCCGCTGCGCGGCCTCCATATGAGTGTGAGAGGGAGAGAGGGGCAGCTGGGAGGCGGGAGCGGGGTGGCCAATGGGAGACAAGGGGGCGGGGCCGCAGGGAGGCAGCGGCGGGAACACGCAAGGGGACAGGGTCCGGGGTACAGAAAGAAAAAAAGGGCAGAATGGGTGAAAAGGGAACAAGTGCAGTGGCAAGTCGGGGGCACAAGGGGGGAAGCGGACACTGGGCACAGTGTCCTCCACACATACCACCCAGACAGCGTTCCATGTCACAAGAACATCTAACACTACTGAAACAGGTCAATGCTCTCCTACGAAAGCATGCAATAGAACCAGTTCCACTGCATCACCAAAATACAGGGGTTTACTCGCTCTATTGTCTCATACCAAAGGAGGACGGTTCTTTGAAGCCCATACTAGACCTCAGACCACTGAACCTCTACATTCAATCAGACCATTTCCATATGGTCACTCTGCAACAAGTCGTTCCTTTTTTAATTCAAGGCGATTTCCTTACCACTTTAGATCTCAAGGACGCGTACTTCCACATTCCCATTCACCAAGCTCACAGGAAGTATCTTCGGTTCGTGGTGGACGGTCCGCATTACCAGTTCAAAGTCCTCCCATTAGGAGTCACCACAGCCCCCCCATGTTTTTACAAAATGCCTCGCGGTAGTAGCGGCGCATTTAAGGAGGCAAAACATTCATGTTTTCCCCTATCTGGACGACTGGCTAATAAAAGCCAAGTCATACCACCAGTGCATAAAGCACACTTACCAAACTATTCAGCTCTTACACAAACTCTGGTTCACCATAAACAAGACAAAGTCACATCTCCAGCCGTCCCGTTGCCAACAGTACCTAGGTGCCACGATAGACACCTCCAAAGCACTTGCAACCCCCAATCCGGTCAGGATAAACAGCATGCAAGCTCTTATGCAAAGATTTCAACCACAACACTCATTACCAGCTCGAGTGTTCATGCAACTCATAGGAATGATGGCCTCTTGCATCTTCGTAGTACAACATGCAAGACTCCAGATGCGCCCCTTACAGGAATGCTTGGCACGCCAGTGGAACCAGGCCCAGGGTCAGCTAACAGATCTGGTGGTGGTAGACGGTCGAACACATCACTCTCTGCAGTGGTGAAACATCAAAAACCTTTCCAAAGGTCGACCGTTCCTGGACCCGCTTCCACAAGTAGTGCTAACCACAGACTCATCGCTCACCGGCTGTGGAGCCCATTTATCACACCATACAGTACAAGGCAAATGGACGCCTCAACAAAGGCTACTCCACATCGACCATCTGGAGTTATTAGCCATATTTCTGGCCCTAAAATCCTTCCAAAGTCACGTCTCAGGCAAGGCTGTCTTAGTCCGCACAGACAATATGACAGCCATGTACTATCTACAAAAACAGGGGGGGACGCACTTCTTACAGCTCTCACAACTAGCACAGAGCATATGGAGATGGGCCATTCCTCAAAACATTTTTCTACTAGCAGAACATCTACCAGGAGTTCACAATCAAATTGCGGATCTGTTGAGTCGTCAAAGGCAACAAATCCACGAGTGGGAACTGCATGAAGTTCTTCAGCCTTTCTTTCAAAGGTGGGGACATCCAGACATAGACCTGGTCGCCACACACTTGAACCAAAAATTGCCCAAGCTTCGCCGCCAGGTACACACACCCATTGTCCAAAGGCAATGCGATATGGATGAGTTGGTCAGGCATATTTGCATACGCTTTTCCGCCTCTCCCACTCATTCCATTAGTGGTACGTAAGATGCAACAGCACTCACTGACTCTCATCTTAATCGCACCAACTTGGGCAAGACAGCCGTGGTACAACACCCTGCTACAACTCTCAATGGTACCACATCAAAAACTACGCCTCTCTCCACACCTCTTAACACAGAACCATGGAGAGATCACTCATCCGGACCCCATGCAGCTGAACTTAGCCATTTGGCTCCTGAGGTCCTAGAAATTGGCTACCTAAACCTCCCGCCTGATTGCATAGACGTCATCAAAGAAGCTAGACGTTCCACTACTAGAGCCTGCTAGTCAGCCAAATGGAAGAGATTTGTTATGTACTGCAACAATATCAATCCACTAGATGTTTCCATCCAGCATATTATATGCTACTTACTACATCTTCAAAGATGTCATTTAGCATATACATCCATCAGGTTACATCTAGCTGCTATCGCAGCTTACCTTAAAAACAGACAACATCTGTCGCTTTTCAGAGTTCCTGCCATCAAAGCCTTCATGGAAGGTCTCAAAAGAATAATTCCTCCCAGGGTACCACCCTCACCAATGTGGAATTTAAACATTGTTCTCACTAGACTTATGGGCCCTCCATTCGAACCCCTACACAAATGTGAGCTGCAATTTCTTACATGGAAAGTTGCTTTTCTAGTGGCTATCGCATCACTCAGAAGAGTAAGTGAGCTCCATTCCACCCGTAAAATAGGGGCATCCATTGCATTTTTAGGAAACATTCCATTAGATGATATCTGCAAAGCAGCTACATGGTCTACACCGCACACATTCACAAAACATTATTGTGTAGATGTGCAGGCAAAACAACAAGCTAGTGTGGGCCAGGCTGTACTCAAAACACTATTTCGGACAACTGCAACAAATACTGGTGGTCGCCGCTAAGGGAGAGAACTGCTATACAGTCTATGCACAGTGTGTGATCTGCAGCTCATATGCCTCGAACGGAAAATGCTACTTACCAGTATGCATCTGTTCTTGGCATGTAGAGCTGCAGAGTCACACACGCCCCCCCACCTCCCCGGCTACCTTTATCTGTTCCAATATTATCTTACTTGGATACAACATACATGGACGTCTTTTTTCTGTTCTCACACAACTCCATCATTTCCCTTCATGGCAAAAAACAATCTGAAGATGGAGTCGATGCCCATGCGCACTGTAGTCCATGGGAAGAGTCCCCTATCTCGTGCCTACAAAGACTTCTTCCAGGACAACAACAAAGTGTAATCATCCGGGCTCACCACCAGATGGTGACCTATGCACAGTGTGTGACTCTGCAGCTCTACATGCCTAGAACAGATGCATACTGGTAAGTAGCATTTTCCTTACTTACTGATCAATGCCACCACCCATTCATATCTAGATGGCTGTCATTGCAGTGCTTTCCTGGCTTTCGGCTTGAAGCCTGTTTTTGGTATATGCGGTGTTCAAAAGGCAATATAGCATGCCGCTGTTGCGGCTTTTCTGCAGTGCATAAACCATATACTTGCTCCTATGTTGTGCATAAGGCTGATATATATGACTGTTAGAAGCTTTCAAAATAACATGGCAGCCTGCTGTGGTCTTATCACTCTGGATAATGTATTGCGCATGTTAAGTAAACTATATAAAGCATGTACCTTCTTCTGCCCTGTTAAAATCAGTTAGACTTTTACTCTACAAGGCAGAACATATCAGTTACAGCCTCACATAAGGCAAGATGCCTTCTATCGCCCTCTTTACTCTCTGTAACATGGTGTTACCAAAAGCATTGAATTCCACATTGATAGCAGAGCCAGTGCACGATAAGTTCAGGAAACTGCGCAAAATGTCTGCTTCTTCCAACAACATGAAATAATGTAGAAAATGGAGAGGGGTAAAGACAATAGCACACCTCTAGCCCAGGTACCCCAACACAAAGGAATATGAATGTGTGGATCATCTTTCCTCGGCCAGGCAGCACCCGGTCTGAGCCGAACATCCTGGGAGGCCATAGTCCAAGCCCATTGTACTTGCACTTGTGCCATCAAAACAGAGACCTGGTAAATTATTCTGAGATGCCGACAAAAGTAAGTTTTAAGTTCACACCTCAGATTTTGACCTCACTCTGCCTGCCCATTACATTCTGCTTCAACTAGATGACCACCAATGTCATGATAACCGTCCCTCGCCCCACAACATCACATTAACGCAATACGCCGCAAGAATAATAGATTCCCCGACTCCAGTGCATGTTAAACCTGATCTGGGGGCCCTTTTACCAGTGTTAATGACACCAACTATAACCAAGCTCCTTGAGGTGGTTGAAAGACAACATGAAATCACTATTCAAAATTCATGTAATAAATGCATGATTGGTCCAACCATTAAGAATGCCACAGTAACACCCTGCCTCGCTGGGTCCCACACAGAATAAGGTAAGGTGTCGTAGAACTCTCCCTTACGGTTGCAACAATCCTCAAGGGAGCTGCTCAGTGCTTGCGCTGTCTTCTCTGATTTGGTTGGGGTCCGTTCTTCCTCCTTTAAAGATATTTAGTTTCATCTACTATGAATATAATTTTGTTGTTGTTTATTGATCATCAGTGATCACCCTGTAATGAGGTTTAATTTTGCCCTCGTTTAAGAAATTGGAGTATTAGTTGAAGGAGGTAATGAACTGCTAAAGACACAAAGTAAACCTGAACTCAACACTTTGGTAGCTATGGCACAGCGCAGACAGGCTTAACTTAGAGACAATGTGTGAAGTATTTATGTATTACTAAAACAGTAATAAAGTTGGAATGCAAAAACTATAAACCCCAAAACACATTTTAATAATAGAGTAAAATTTAATAAACAAAATGACACAAAAATGGCAAAAATTCAACTAGGGGTACTGCGAGATATGAATATTTAATGTTTTAAGTAGAAATAGCACTAAGAAGCACAAAGTGGTTCCAGCAGGAAAAGACCTAGAAGCAATCAGTGGCGTAACACAGGCCCCCACACTAATCAGGCTTGCTGTCCTGGTCAAAGATTTCACTTTCTGATTTTAGTCCTTCAAGTATGGCCTGGGTCCACAATAGACTTTTTGGGATGAGGGAACTCCATTGCCGTTGCGACGGAGTTCTCTCGCTGCCAAGATCTATATCAGGCCTTTAATTCCATGAGCCAATTAGGAGTATACCAATTTTACCATGTTGAAAGTAGAAGTGAAGCACTTTACCTCGGGTTAGTTTGGGGTAAAGTGTTTGGTAGCCTGCAAAAATAAGATTCAGCAAAAATGCAAAAAACATCCAGGGTGACCCTGCATAAAGGGCTAATTTCCAGCATCTTCCATGAACTCCTTTCAAGAATGATTTATCTTCTTCCTGATCAGCAAAGAAAGAAAAGTTTCTAAGACGGGATTTGGGGTTTTCTGATTGGACTGCATAGACACTGCTGGGTCTGAGTCTGGTGGTGTCTGGTGGTGTTTTACAATGAAGTGTATCCAAAAGATGGAGATTCTAAGGCAGGATTTGTAAGTTTCTGATGCGACTCCATGGTCATTGCATGTTCCGAGTATGGTCATGTTTTACAAAGAGCAGCATCCCATGGGATCCTTGTGTACAAGGTATTTGCAGTGTTAGAAGTCAAAACAGAGAACATGTAAAAGGGTCCTCCATCTTGCCTCAGGGTCACTCACTGCTCTTTTACTTTCTTACAGACATCCATTGAGGAAATGATTGCCAGCACGGCCTACCTGGACTTGTTCCTTCGCAGCATCACTGAGATGGCTCTGGTGAAAACATTCCTGCGCTTCATCCTTCTACATCGACACGACAGCAGCACAATCCTGGATACCCTGGTCAGCCGAATCAGTAGTAACTCTCGGGTAAGAGGTTTTGGTCCAGCCTCATATCTGATTCTCAGTTGTTTACCTGTAGCTGTCTGGTGAGATGACAGCTGACATCGTTGGTTTGCTCATAGTAGAGTCAATGCACGGTTTTGGTGAATTTGTATTGTGTTGGTGTGGTCACTATGAGTTTTTTATTTTGCCAAGCAAAGTGCTGCCAGAAAGTGTTGTAATTAGATGTGTGTAGGAATGTGACATTTGTATAACAGATTTAGCCAAAAGGCAGCAGAGCAGAGGCTGCTAATGTCTGTAAGACTAAACTTTATTGGTATACCTTCAGTCTTCATAGAAAATATATTTGACGTCTGCAGTACAGCAGTCTGGTGTGTTGATGTATCTCCTATGTCTGTCTAGGGTGAAACGTGTTGCCATGTCTTACAGTAGGAGTGCAGACATGCAGTTATCTCTGTCGCTTGGATGGGATATGTTGCTGCATATTTAGGCCTTTTCACTGGTAAACACGTTTTATACAGGATAAATGTGTTGAAGTTTCTTTACTTCTTGTGCTTCTATATATGTATCTAAGCATGGAATATGATGGTAAATTTAGGCAGCATTTAATACTTTTCTCAAATGATTGCATCTACACATGGAATGTTCATAACAATTCCATTACTTAACATGTTTAAAAATGAATTGAAAATTGCTTGAGAATTTTACTGTGCTAGGTGGCACCGAATTCCTCTACTTAACAGAATTCTACTGTGAATATTGAACTCTTGAGAGCAGTAGCTGTTCTAAATAAAGGCCTACAGCCAATATGTTTAGATGTATGCTGCTAGAACCTGCAATACAGGAGAGGCAAACATTTACTTGAGCAAGATAATAAATTTACATTTAGTAGGTAATGAAAATACCACCTTGTGCTAAACTCTCAGTTGACTGGTTACCTTTCAGTGCTAAGTGCCACGTAACCAATAACAAGTTATAACTGATTATCTAAGAGACAATGTAAAGTCCTTGAACTGTGAATATTTTATAGAAATGTATTTTTATAGTCACATAAATGTCTTCATTGTCCCAGATATATTTCCCATTTGGCATGATTCTTCATACAACATAATGCTTGACAACTAGGATTCTTCATACAAAATAATTGATAACAGCCAACATGTGTTTCACAAATAATTGCTCCTTCAGGGCTGTTCAGAATACCATGTTATCAATTGTGACCACATTAACTGTTGAAAATACAATTATCAATCATTCTCATTGGATAAAAATACCATCTTTCAATTGAACTGACATCACTCTATAGTGTCCATCATATGGTTCCTTCGAAAATGTCTTAAACTTTCTGTCACAGGTAAAACAAGGTGCCTTACAGGAAATCCTATTCCTCCAAATCATTCAAAATATACAAGGACTCTCTCCTTCACCTATAAAGAGTTTGGCAAAGTATTTTGTGTAGTCCCTCAAGTCGTTACTCAACCTTTTCTTATCACCAGAATTTAAATAATCAATCTGATACAAACGTCTAGCCGCAGAGTCCTTACCTTTGAATTACAGTGTGTTAGACTGAATCCTCAATTTTTTTTGTGAGCAGTACCCCTGTGTGCTGGTAGGTGGCATCACTCGGCTCCGCGTGGCGTCTTCTGCTTTGGAAGTGACATGCATGATGCCTATATAGCCAACACCCTAGCGTGCTGACCTCAGTTCTTTTCTCTTCACGCCTGTCAGCGCAGATCCGGAGAGCTAACCCCAGTCACTTTTTGACTGACCCTTTTTCGACCTTTTGCTAATGTTGGCTTCAAGCCCTGCGGCTCCCGTCACTGCCAGATTTCGGTGCGGAACCCACATCTTGTTTGCCTCTGGTGCCCCAAGGGTGACCGTGACGCAGAGATCTGCCTCAACTGCTGCACCATGCTCCCCAATGCCTTGAGGGAGCGATCCTCAAGCTTCTTGTCGCTCGACTTGCAACGCCGTGACTGTCTCGATCCCAGTCGAGAGGTAGGTCACATGATCGGTCGTGTTGCCATTGATCTTCGTCGATGTCATCCAGGCATATGGGTAAGTCCCACAAAAAGAAAAAGAGCAAGAAGTCAAAAAGGTCTTCGATTCACCCTTTCTGTCAAAGTTATCCAATAAGACGAGGGAGCGTCGTCATTCGAGCCCTGGCAAAGCAGTTGGGAATGTGCCTGGGCCGATTCCACCCCGCCCTGAGTTTCCAGGAGCCAGAGTGACCCCCCACCCCCCAAACTCCACAAACTTTATGAGGCTATGCACCTCATATTTGGGCTGCCTGTCCCAACTGGTGCACCATTGGGCCCACCGGGGTTGGGAGGGGCCCCTACTTGTTTACACTCAGCGGGTTCGCCCTCTGGCACCAGTCGGGCCCTTGGATCCAGAGATGGACCAGCACCGCTGCTGGTTGTGCCATCTCCATCTTCCCCGATGCCAGTCCCGATGTCGACGCTCCCAGCACTGCCACCCCCATTCTCAACCCTGACTCCAACACAGAGCCAGAGGGGCGTCATCCGGTGCCGAATACAGCCATACCCTCCATACAAAGCCTGAGCCCTAGTCCTATGGGCTAAGACTTGGAGAGAATTGATAGGGGCCGCTAGACCCTGAAAAATACCAGCCCCAAGACCCCAACATGGACTGGTGTGAGGAATTGGCCAACACCAGTGGCTATGGAGAAGGGAGCCTCTCTTGCTATGGCAGTGAGAAGGGTGGCCAAAGTCCTGGACCTTAGCCTGCCCTCAGTGGCAGTTGAGATTAAAGTCTTGACAGAGGTGCTTCAGCCAGGACTTACTCCCTCAGAACCGCTTCTTCCATTTAATGATGCCCCTACGGATGTCCTGCTTGGGACCTATGAACAGAGCAGTTGCCCGACGCCATAGTCCTGCCCCAGGGGACCCCCAACTTCCACACCCAACACCACACCCCAGAGAACTTGGTGGTCCAAGCCTCCAGTTGCTGTGTGAATCCTAGTGCATATCCTACCACCCCACTGTAGGAAAGTGGGTTTCTGTTGCTGTAACCACCCCCCCCCCCCCACACAGTTTTTGCCAGACTACTGATGCACTTTTTCTTGGTGTGCCCTGGGTCCCTGCCAATCAGGTTCCCAGGGCCTATGTTCTTTCCCCAAAACTAACCCAATTGGCATCTCTGGCCACAGGTCAGCCCCTGGTAAATGGTACCACAGGTACCCAGAGCACTGTGACCAGGGAAGACCTCTAAGGGCTGCAGCACTTATTGTTCCACCCTTAGAGGCCCTGTACCCTGACACTCGCACACTGCCTTTGCAGGCTGCGTGTCTTGGTGCAGAACAAAGTGAAGAGTCGACATGGCACACATCCCTGTGTGCCATGCCTACAAACCACTGCCCTGGTATACATAGTCACCCCTCTAGCTGTGTGCCCTATGCCAGTGGTGAGGGTACAGGTGCATGAGCCCTGTACCCCTACAGTGCCCAAGTCCATTCATGGGCACTGTAAGTGCAGGCTGCCATTAAGAGTATATGGTGCTGGGATTTTGTCATTACGAACTCCACAGCACCATAATGGCTACACCGAAGACTGGGAAGTTTGGTATCAAACTTCTCAGCACATTAAACCCACACTGATGCCAGTGTGGGATTTAATGTAAAATGCACAACAGAGGGCATCTTAGAGATGCCCCCTGAAACTCAACCAAATCCTAGTGACCTGTCTGAGTGGCTGCTTAGGCTGCCACCACCAGACATGTTTCTGGACCCCTGGGTCGAGAGCTTGCTGCTTTCGGGGGCCTGAAACAATGCACATCCTGGGATGAGGTGCCAAACCTCCTCCCCCAGGATGGGCAGGGTTCACGAAGGAGAAGCTTCAAAGGCCTCTCCAGACCATTTGCTGCTTTCAGCAACTGGAACCCACTGGTTCTACCCCCCACTTTGGGCGGGAGAACCGGCGGGAAAAACAAGTGAGGAAAAGAGGTGTGCCCACCTCTGCCAACACCACCCCTCAGGTGGGGGAGGCGAGGTGAAGCACAACCTCGAGTCCCTGCCATCTTGTGCATGGGGGTACTCAGCCAACCAGGGACAGGCTCCTGCCCCTCTCCCACTAGAGAGTGGCAGAATAGGGGGTGTACCCTCCCAAGGGAAGGGACCCATTGGTACCTGCCCTTTACCTACCTGTAACACCCCTAAATTTAGTATTTAGGGGGCACCCTGAACCTTCCTTCCTCAGATCCAACCTACCTACAAGAAGAAAAGAAGGACGAAGAGCTGTGCAGAGCTAACAAGAGGACGACGCCCACTGACTTGACCCTAACCCTACAGGCCTGTCTCCCCTCGAACCTGCTCCTGCGAAACCCCCGGCATGTCCAGCAGCCAGCAACCTCACAAACCCCAGAGGACCTGCCTGCCTTCACTTCCAGCCTGTTTCTCCCGTGAACACCGGACGTGTTTAAACTGCAGCTTCTGGTGCCAGCCAGAGACCGCGAATCCAGGCCACTCTGCACCCGCCAAACCCGGCCTGAGCTCGGGTGGAAAAACACCACAAGGAGGTCCCCCATGGCGATCCTGACCCGAGATTCTGGTAAGAAAATCCGATGTCACAAGGCACCCCTGCACCCGATGCCCCACGCCCTTGTGTGCCCAAACCAACGGTGCCTAACCAACCCACGACATCGCAACTTACCCCTCGAAGTGGTGATCGCACCCAGAAGATCCTCGTTCCCAACCTGCAGTGTTTCTTTGTCCCGGAGGTTCTCCACTGAATACAGGGCACCCGACCTCTAAACAGCACCCTGCACCCGGCCGCTCTAGTGCTGCTGAGGGTGCACCTTTTGTGCTACTTTGGTCCCCAACTTGCCCGGAGCTTAACCCTAGGAGCTTTGTTCCCACAACCCAATTTCCTGCTTGCCAGCAGCCACCAACCGGAGGCCCCCTATCCCCCATTGGATAACATTGGGACTCAACACTCTGCACATGGCCGCCCTCGTGCCGCTGAGGGTGCAACAACAGTGCACCACTGACCCTGGGAGACCCCGGAGCCTAACCCCAGAACCTTAACTCCCACAGCCGATTACTTACCTGAGAACCGTTAACCTGTTTTCCCTCCATAGGATAACATTGACACTTTTTCTCTAAAACGTTTTCAAGTGTGGAGTGTTGAAATCTAAAAATATTCCTTAAAAATCGCACAAATAACCAAAATGTGTTTACTCACCTGTTTGCAGGAAATGTCCCAGTGCTGAATCTAAGTATCCAGCATTGAGTTAAAAAAGTAACGTGAAAAGTAACTTACCTGCAATTTACAGTAAAAGCCTATTCATTTCAATGTACTGCTCCAAAAAGTTTCTAAGTGTGGAGTTTTGAAATCTGAAAATATTCTTTAAAAATCATGCGAATTACCAAAACGTAATTTCTTACCTGTTTCCAGGAAATGTCCCAGTGCTGAATCTAGGTATCCAGCACTGAGTTAGAAAAGTAACGTAAAAGTAACTTGCCTGTAATTTACTGAAAAAGCCTATTCATTCCAATGTACTGTATTTGCTAAGTGTTGCATACTACTGCTCCCCTGTAAATCAAACAAAGTACAATTTCTATTGCATTTTCAAACTGGCCTATATCCAGTAACTTATTACTGAAAAGTATGTAATGCTTACATGTACCAGGCCTGCTTGGTTTTAAAAATAAACAGCAGTATGTTTTTATACAAACACAATTGGCCTAGAGTTCAGTTCTTGAGTGTGTGAATTCATTTGCTAACTGAGGGTGTACATCAAATGCTTAACACTGTCCTCTGATACTGCCTTACTGCTCACCAAGCTACCACTTTGGAGAGTAAGGTTCTATCTAACTTTAACCTCTACCTACCTTTGGGGACTCTTGGACTCTATACACACTGTACCTCACTTTGGTGCAGCATATAAAGAGCCAGTTTCTTACACCCACCGGATACAAAATCCAAGATGCTGGACACCTTAGGCAAGAAGTTTTTTTCCACAAGCCTGGCACTGCGGTCCATGAACACACGTGCCTCTTGGGTTGTTACTCCCATGCATTGTGGAATTTGGTTGTGCAGGTGCTGCCCATGGTCCCGAAGAAGGCCTTGGCCATATTCACCATAGCTATGGCAGATGGGAGAGATGTAGCCAAGTTCACGATCAGATGTGGGCTGGATACGACCGACTGGCTAGGCATAGCTGTTTCTTCGTCAGTGACCTTACGGCGCCACGCCTGGTTGAGAATGACTGACTTTTCAGGGGATGCCCAAGCCTCGCTTATTGACATGCCATTTGATGGCTCCCTTCTCTTCTGAGAGGCACTTCCAGGATAGCAGAGCCACTACCAGGTTCTTATTCCTTTCCAAGGCCCCCTGCCAACCTTAGTCCTCCTTTCGCTAATTTCTTGGCCACAGAAGGGGATTCCAGTCACGTCTTTACCCACCCAGCCACCACGGCATGCCAGCCTCCCAGCCTCTGCCACCACCCCACCACCCCACCAATCTACCCCCGATAGCCACAGCCTCCAAAGACTCTTTTGTATGCCCTTTAACCATCATGGGCACCCAGTGGGAGGCAAGATGCACCATCATCTCCACCACTGAAGGTCGATAACATCAAACCCTGACTACTCCAGATTGTCTAAAGGGATTACTCCCTCCCCTTCATGTGTGCCCCTCCGCCCATGCCACCCACTTGCGACAGGCTGATGTAAGACCATCTCTCCTTACTCCGCCAGAAAGTGACTGCTCTCTTGGCCACAGAAGCCACATAGGGGGCCCATGCACAAGTAGGTTGAGATTGTAATTCCCGCTACTTTCTGGTGCCCAAAAAGGATGGAGACCTTTGCCCTATCCCAGACCTATGCCCTCTCAATTTCCTCCTCGAAACGGAGAAATTTGAAATGCTCACGCTCAAGTCCTGTCTGCCCTGGACCCCAGAGACTGAATGGTAGAATTGGACTTGCAGGATGCATACTTCCATATTCCCATCCTGCCTACCTACATATGTTACCTGCGGTTCACAATAGGTCACAAACACTTTCAGTTCGCTGTACTCCCTTTTGTCCATAGCAGCACCTCTCGGGTGTTCACCTAGGTGATGGTGGCGGTTGCAGCTCATCTCCGGAGATCAGGGGTACCAGTCTACCTCTATCTCAATGACTGGCTGTTTAAGGCAGGTTTGCCCCAGTCATTTGTCTCTCCCCTTCAGACAATGGTGGACCTCGTACACTCGCTGGGGTTCACTATCAACGTACCAAAGTCACAACTGACTCCCTTTCAGACATCTCCCTTTCATCTGAGCTGTTCTGGACATGGTACAGTTTCTGCCTGATCCTCCCGAACTGCTAGTCCAGGATACTGATGTTTCAGCCTCTATCCTGGGTCTCAGTAAGACTGACTCTGAGGCTGCTGGGCCTCATGGCCTCATGGCCTCCTGCATCCTGCTTGTGACACATGGCCAATGGCATATGCAGGCTCTGCAGTGGGACCTTAAGTTCCAGCATGCGCAGCATCAGGGGATTCTTTCCGACATGGCCCAGATCTTAGATGGAACTGCAAAAGATCTGCAGTGGTGGATAACAAACCTCAATTGGGTCTGTGACAGACCCCTCCCCCTTCCTAAATGAGATTTGACAGTAGTGACAGATGTCTCTCCTGGGATGAGATGGCCATATAGGAGAGGTGGAGATCAGAGGCCTCTGGCAAAATCCGGACTCCACATCAACCTACTGGAGCTCCAGGCGTTTTGGCTGACATTAAAAGCCTTCTTACCATCCATCAAGGGAAAGCTAGTGCAGGTGTCTATAGACACCACCACCACGATGTGGTACTGCAACAAACAGGGTGGAGTGGGGTCTTGAACCCTTTATCAGGAGGCCCTGCGTCTTTGGACATGGCTGGAATGGGAGGGTATATCCCTGGTGGTTCAACACCTGGCTGGCTCGCTATACGCCAGGGTGGACAAACTCAGCCAAAGATGCCTAGCGAATTACGAATGGTGCCTCCATCTGGAGGTGGTGCAAGGTCTCTTTCAGCAGTGGGGAGGTCCTTGGGTAGAACTGTTAGTCACCGCCGAGAACGCTCAATGACACCAATTTTGCTCTCTGGCACTTCCAAGGTGCCTTTCTACTCATACCACTCCTGCCCAAAGTTAACAAGAAGATCAGGAACGACTGGGTCCTTGTGGCTCCAGTCTGGGCTCAGAGGGTTTGCTTTCCAGAGCTGTGGCGCATGGCTATTCGTCCTCCGATCAGGCTGCCCCTTAGGGAGGGTATTCTGTAGCAGCAGCAACAGGTGACGGTTGTCCACCCGAACCTGTCAATACTCCAACTTCATGTATGGATATTGAGCAGCAACAGTTGACCGCTTTCAACCTTGCACCCAAAGTCTGCAATGTTATCTTTGCAGCCCGTTTCTCTCCACCACAACAGCATACGCCTGCTGCTGGGGTGTTCAGAAAAGCAAGTTGAGCTCCCCTTTCTCAGGTCCTTTTATTCATTCTTTCTCTTGACCGGAAGGGCTCTGCTTTGGGCACCTTAGAAGTCTATCTTTCTGCCATCTCAGCCTTTCTGCGGTTGCCAGATCAGCCATCCCTGTTCAATCTCCATGTTGTAACTAGGCTTTTGAAGGGTCTCCAACATATGTTTCCACCATCACCCTTTATTATGCCTCAGTGGGTTCTCAATCTTGTACTCACTTTTCTGATGTGCACTCTCTTTGAGCCCCTACACAACTGTCCTCTCAGGCTCCTTACTATCAACTAGGCCTTCCTAGTGGCGATAACATCTGCCTGGAGGGTCAGTGTTTTCCACGCTTTGCCATCTGTGCCTCCTTACCTAATCATCTTTCCAGACAAGCTGGTTCTTCACACTAGAGCTTAATTTCTGCTGAAAGTCGTCACTCTCTTTCATGTAGGCCAATCCACCACCCTGCCAACCTTTATGCTCCACAGCATCCATCTATAGACGAAGCGCAATTCCATAAACTGGACCCAAAAAAAGCTTTTTCATTCTACCTTGGCCACACAAAAGAGTTCCGGGTGGATGACCAACTCTTCATGGGGTGTGTCGGATTCGAGAAGGGAAAGGCTGTACAGAAGCAGACCATCTCCCGATGGACCGTGCTCTGCATTAAAATCTGCTACCCAATGGCCAAGAAGCAACCCCCTGAGGGATTGCATGTTCATTCCACCAGAGTGAAGGCTGGGTCCCAGTCCTGGACATCTACCAAGCAGCAACGTGTGCTTCTCTGCGTAATTTCACCTAGCACTACTGCCTCCACAGTTACGTCCGTTGGGATGGGCATTTTGTCCGTTCGGTCCTGCAGAACTTTTTAGTGTGAAGCAGTTTCGCAGACCCACATCCAGGGAGTTATTGCTTGGGTATCTAATTTAAGGTAAGGAATCCTTAGCTAGAAGTCTCTAACAGACGACTAAGTTACTTATTTTCGGTAGCGCCTTATCTGGTTGAGACTCTGGCTAGCTGCAGATTCCTTACCGACCCACCCATTCTCCCCTTTCTGCGAACGGATTTCTAAGGACACGGTTTTTCCCCTTTAAGGGCACTAGTTGTCTACACTAGTGATTAGTGTTATTCTTGGGGCTGCACTTCTAGCGTGGAAAGTCGTGAAAGGGAACTGACATCAGTACGATGGGATGAGGACTATATAGGCACCGCGCAAGTCACTTCTGAAGCGGACTACACCACACGGAGTGGAAAGAATCCACATACCAGCACGCAGGGGTGCTGCTCACCAAAACATTCCGATCCAGTCTGACGCCTGGGGATAATTCTAAGGTAAGGAATCTGCGGCTAGATAGAGACTCTACCAGATACGATGTTACTAAAGGTAAGTAAATTATTCTTCACCAGGGCCTAAGTTATGGTCCCTTTATGTCAAATGTAATACACCCTCCAGTTTTCCCTCTCATTTGCCTTGAGGTAAAACAAGTAAAAATACCATTGTATCTTCGCTAATCTGCACTGGTACAAAAATGTGCAATTGACAACATTTCCTTCCTGATACCTATTTACAAACATTGCCTGAACATATTCTATTTGGTTAATATTGACCTTGGCTCATATAGCATTTCAACCCAGTTAATCCTTTTATTCTCAAATTCATATGATACTGGTTCTCTGGCGAGTCACATAGGAACCTCGTTGCCCCTTCTTATACAGTTCAGCTTGACCTTTGAAGGAAGATTCAGTCTTTCCCGTCTGTTTTCTGCCTTCAATCCACCTAATCTGTGTTATGATCACTTTATTAAAACAATGAGGCCTCCAAATCTCCAAGTCATTTGCCTTAAAGTGAAAATGAGTCCCTCTTTATAAGGCTTTCAATGCCAGGTGTTTCTCATCTACTCACCACAAATATCAAATTCTGAAATAAATAGTTGCTCTACCCAGTAATTTGGTCTTCCAATTGAAGATGTCTCTAATAAAACAAACTATTAGCTAATATCAGTAAATATTCTTAGCGTCCCAGATCCAATCTACTATCCCAACCAACATAAAACATTGTGTCACTCATTATTTCTCTTCAGTTATGAATACAAATAGAGCTATCTTGAGCGCCCTACTCCAATGTCTTTATCCCCTTGGATAAGAGTGTCTAGAGTCAAAAACAAATAGTTTGATTTAAAAATGACCCCAGACAATCTCTTCTGTTCACCCTGACCCTAATTCTCAATCTGCTGCCATCTTGTCTACTCCTTCAATACTTTACCAAAGTCCTGCATTTTCTAAACAATGGTGGCCGACCTAGGAAGTAGAAACGACTACTTACGAGTTATTAGCACATAATAAAGAAAAACCTCCCTTCGAGGAATGAACCTCGAATCATTTATGGATAATGCCTCACGGTATTGTTTAGAGAAAAGATATATTTGTGTGTTAGCTAAAATAGAAGACCTCGGTCTGTAGCACAAGAGTTTATTCTGTGAAGAGTTTTGCAGAAATTGGAGTAGGCAGAGTGAGTTGACCAGAAGCATAGCCATCCAGAGAGAAGTGTGGCAAGGCTGCGTCCTAGTGCGTACCTCTTTGTCTTTGAATGTCAGTCACGTACTTGACCACCCCAATGATTTCAATAATGATCCTTCCAAATTAGCAGGCAAACACATTCCAGCCTTTCTTTTTGCCGACACAATTTGGTGATTTCCAGAACCCCAGCGGGTTTCCATAATATACTGAACACATCCATCGATTTTTGTGACTCACGGGCCTGGAGATGAGCATGTTATTTAATGACCAAATATATGGCCATTAACCCACACAGGTCCTACAGGGGAGGATTAAAATGGGGAATACCTACTTGGAGAAAGTTGATGAGCTCGAATATTTGGTTGTAAAGATAGCTAATACCCTTTCATGGAGCCCACAAATACAGAAGTGTCACCTAAGAGTCCAGCACAGGACTGCTGCAGGTCTTAAAATGCATAGATCGTGTCTCTCTAGACCAGTGTCATCAGCAATGCAGCTCTACAGATTAAAGGCCAGGCTGCAGATCTGTATGGAGCAGAGATTTGAGGAGGAGCTGATGTTGGTATCCTGGCTTTAAAACAAACCTATTTTATTACATCTCTGTTAAGTCTTCCCCAAAGCACCCCCACATTACCCATTTGTTTATATTGCTGTAAATCAAAATGAACATCTTGCTGGTACTAGCATCTGTAATATGTGCAATAATGCTTAGAAAATGAAAAACATATCTTGTTTGCCCAGCTTATCAGCTAGTCATGAGAAAATGGATCTCAACTTAGGAATTGGACATTATTACATTTCTAAGAGTATTCAAAACTAATGCTAACAAAGTTATTGTTTAGTTTGAGCACATTTCTACACTGGATTCAGAGGAAATGTCAGGGTGTTATCCCATTAGTCAACTGTTTTATTTCAATGTTTTATTAAATGTGCAAATTTTATTGATTATATGTATATGTCATAATATTTTGTATTGTTTTATTATTTTATGTGGTTTTACACCAAAATAAACTACATTGTTTGAACTGGGAAGATACAAAATGGCAAATACAATACAGAAAACACTGCTGAAAAGATCAATTAAAACACAATGATTGTATGGGTTAGTTGTGGTGAATTCATGTAGGCACAGTTTATACCATAATATTCAATGTACATATGTCAGTATTAATTCACGCAAGATCTTAAATTGTCATGGTTCCTTGTGAAATCATCTTTTTGTTTTGATAAGATCCATTCCCTACCATGAAGACGGTAGGGTGTGCAAAAGGTAATGTTTGTTGCGCTTTCACAATATTTCTACACTTGTTGGCCGTATGCTTAGTGGCATAGAGCGGAACACCCTAACATGTTGTTTGTAATATTTCAGCTCTGCATGGTGTCCCTCAGTCTCTTCAGGACTCTTTTGAATCTAAATTGCGAAGATGTTTTGTTGCAGCTCGTGCTCAGGTACGTCGCAAGACCATGCAGAACAAGCATATCCGTTCTCGATCAGATGTGCTTCCTTTGACCATCTCCGTACGACTCACAAGGCTAGATTTTGGATAAAGCCTAACACAGTTTGCACCTCTTCAGAGGATCTCTGTCCTCTGAAGGTCGATATGCTAAGGAGTTAGTGATACTAGTCCACTTTCTGCAGCTGAGGACTCTTGATGCACGGCCTCAAAGTGGTTGCAGTAGAAGTACAGTCGCAACTATGTGTATTCTTTGGATGAAATTGCTAGACTGCTGAGGTGATGAGTGATGGTGAATGGTGACGAAGAAAATAACTTTTTCATTGTATTGTACATTGATGTTTCTTTCCTCAACTCCTTTTTCCTACAATACCTGTAAAGCTGGATGTGTGACACTGCACCCTCCACCCTTCTTGTCACTCTGGGCATTACAGTTGCTATCACAGACCCTGCTGTTATTTCCGAACCTACAATATGAACACAGTCTCTGATACTACTAGTATAGACTGTTGCCATCTACCCTACAGCACATCCTCTGTACCTAATGCAACACTACATATCCCTCTCTTACTACAGCCGATCACACAAAATTACTACAGACCCGTAGAAGCGCCACAGATCGTATTGTAACTCCTTTATGCCATTGACCCTGCTGTATTATTGCCAACTTGACACTGCTGTATTTATCGCCAACTATGCTGCTGTGCACGTACCTGATGTCAGTCAGCAAACCCAACCATCGTGCTGCTGGGTCTGCCAGAGTTCAACCATCTGAATACCTGAGAATCTAAGCGTGCTACATTGTGGTCTAGTTATTTATGGTAGTTTTTAGGCATTTTTTTAACTTGCATATTAATATGCTTACTTCTGACTATGACATGCAAGATCCTTTGTTCTACCTTTTTTTGCTGATCTTTAATTTCCTTCATGCCTAAGTGATGTTTACTTACAAGTATTCCAGGGAGTGGCTTACAGGCAAACATGCTTTTTTCGTTACACACACTTAAGTAGGACATACCTTCAACTCATATCTGCAGTATATTTTCTTTACTACACCTGGTCTATAGCTCCCAGTGCATGCTCACCCACCATATCTTCTAAGGTTTGGGCTCGGCATCACTTAACTTTAGACCCTTTTTAAGGCATAGAATCCCATATGTTGTTGAATTTTGGGTACTGAAGTTGTCAATCTGCCACCCATGTTCTCACATCTGACACTTCTGTTAAATGGGCGTCATGGGTGATTAATGCTATTTCTCATATCTTGAGGAAGTAATGGCAGAATAAGACATGGTACCCTTTATTGTGAAGTGCATCATTAGTGTCCTATATAATTTGTTAGTTATATTTGTTAGAATATCATATTGCCATAAAACTTGTGTGATCAACCTTGAAACAAATCTTACATGAAAGAAGTATATGTAAAATAAAATGTGAATGACGCAACAACAGTCACCTCTGGGTTGGGCTAGGGAGCTCTGGATGTCGACAGAGGGGTTCTGCCATGTTGGGAGTGGGTAGAATGGTGCATCTTGGGATAGCCAGGTGCAACACTTCCCAGGAAGTGGTCATCAGGTGGGAGGGAACCTAGTAGCCCCTTGGCTACTGACTGCATCTACCCTGAGGGCATTTTCTGATCATAAATAGGGAAACCCTGGCACTAAGAACTCCGATCTCATCTGCAATGGAAGATGGATTGCCCTGCTGCACTGTAAAACCGGCAAAGAGAGGCTGCACTGGCGTGGACTGCACCTGCTGAACTTGGTGGCTAGCAAGGGCAAAGGACTGCGCCTACAGTGTCCTGCTCATAGAGAAGTTGCCACCAGAGCCCAGCCAAAATCCAGAGACTGCAAGGGTCAGGTGGCTGACCTCCTGTTCACAGTTCAGGGTCACAACCGCTGAGACGCTTGCTGGGGCAAGTTGGTAGCTCAGAGTCTTCAGATGGTGCCGTGCAGCACCAGAGATCAGGACCCGACGCTCAAAGTTGCACCTGACCTCGCTGATCCTGGGAGAGTCATGAGAATGCAGCTTGGTTGCCCAGAAGAGGAGTTACGGCCCAGGGACATATTTGGCCGTCCCAGTGATATTGACCGTCTGGTAGCCTGTGGTGACTAGACTTCTACCAACACGGAGAGGTCCTAGAGGGAAGTCAAACCTGTGACGAGGACCTTCTCACCCCCTTTGTAGACCGAAGAGTAGTCGCAGAAAGACCCCTGTCAACCGCACTGCATCCACAGCATCTTCAGCCTCCTTCATCCCTTTTATCAGGGCCATTTCCGTAGGAAACCAATGCAACAGATATAAGTGCCTGGAACTGTCTGAGGAACGCTTCTACCCTTGAGGTAACTGTTTCTGAGGACCTTTCTAGTCTCCCTAACTGTTGGTCGCCTAAAGTGACTCTTAAGTGACCACAATACAACTAGCCCAACTTTTAGTGAAAAGGTTCCTGTGTCAAATTTGTCAGATGCCAATGCTTGTTTGCGGTTGAGTGAAATGCTTTGATTTATTATACCTTGCAAATTCTATATCTCTGGAACCCTCTGGTGAATCTTTGTCATTGGGGTGTCTAAGAATACATAACAATGTTGTCTATTGTTATAAATTAGTGTCGGATTTCCTGGGTGTTGTGTTGATTTCCTCTTCAATTATTTTGGTGCTGTTCAAATGCTTTACGCTTGTTCCTTCGTGTTAGCCTTGCTGCTCAATGCCACCGCTACCGAGGGTGGAGCTGAAGGTTTGACAAACGAAACCTGCTGGTCCTAGTTGGTAAGTGTATTACATGGTGAGGTCGCACAACCACGCCATATAATACATCCCATTTCCTCACACTCACTGCTTCCAAAAACTCTCAGAAGAGAGTTCCGAGCATTATCAAGATCACTGAAACATACTTCCCTATTCCCTTCACCAAGCGCTTGCCAAACACGAAACCGTTTGTATTTTCACTTGTTTCCTTGTTTTCCAAATCAACGAACCTATGGCTAATGTTCATCAGGACTGCTTTGTGCCCGTCAGCCGTTAATGTGGAATTAGCACTTCCCGAAAAATCATCCATGCTCTGACTTCAACCACATGTAAAGGAGATATCTACTTCCTCTCCTTTGCCGTATGTTTCTTCCGCCAGTCTAGAATCATGGCCATCGCCCCAGAAATGTCTAGCATTTCCTGGCACCGTTTCATCACCTTCTATGGACTCTTAGTTGTCTTGTTAAAGCCAGAATAAAAAACCAAAATATGTGTGGTTCAGTATCTGGAGTTGTAAGGTCCTTGTTCTCAATCATCGGCCTCACGCACTCTGCTCTCATTACAGTCCTAAACTGTCGCTAATGGCTTGTGTATAGATTTCTTTATCACCTGTTCATTTGGCCAACCATGCGCATTTCCAGGGTGACGGTTTGCTTCTAGAGAGAACATCCATTCTCCTGTGGGGTCCTTAACCATCCCCTTCTTACTTAGTTTTCCAACAGTGTCTCTCTCAAAATCCATATCCCAACTCCTAGCCTATGTTAGAGCCAAAGAATATTAAACATCTTATTTGTTCTCCATACACTTTGTGCTTCTTCCTCTAGGTCGTCATGTAAGACCTTTTCCATTCACACCACTCAGCATACCGCCTTTTATGCTGCGAAAATCAGCTTTTCCCTCCCTGGCACTCGGTGCACATTCCTCTTGCCCTTTAGAGCAGCCAACTCATGTTGACTAAAACCTAAATTCTTTGTTTTTGTCGGCTTCTTAACTCCTTTCTTCTCTTCTTACTATCTGTCTCATCATAAGACCTAAAGTCCTCATCTAAGGCTGCCTTCGCTGTTCTCTTGTTTTTCAAAGTCAGATTTCATTATCTCTTTAATGGAAATCTGTTTCTCCTTCTGATTTACATCTTTTCATAATCTTGTCCTGAACTGCCTCGGCAGACACGAAGACATTAATTTCTCCTGTCCCTAACATTTTCAGAAACCATTTATGTTCACTTAGATACTCATAAAACTGGCCGCAATTAATTTTAAGAAGTGCGTCCATCAGCCTGTGACAGATACAGACGATCTATGTGAACCTGTGAGGCTGCCATTACGCTACCCTGAATCACATTGGCTGCCACTGAATTCTTCCCAGCATAACTGTGGTGAAACAAATGTGAGATATCACTGCTTTCTCGAGACACAATGACATTTGTAAACTAGAAACAGACAGTTTCACACCAAAGCTTTCGTCGTTTAAAGGGAGCTCTCACTGAACAGTGCATGTACCTCCTTGTGCCCTAACACCAATGTGCCCCATCTGCTCACTGCTGTCCGCGCATTCCATAAGATAGTAAGTCTAATGCCCTCAACTTAAAAATAAACTATCTGCAATATCTTATAAAAACACACAACTGCACTCTCCTTTGCTCTTCTTTATGGAATTAAAGCCACACATCCACTCTAACTTAAAGATAAACTTGCAGTGCCCCTATATAACACACTCTCCAATACTTGCTCATAAAAGTTCTCCATAAATTGGAAACAGGACCCTGAACACTAGTGCTCTGCCTTACAAAATAAATCACCCAAACTATTAAAATATAACTAAAGAGAAATCAAGGTACTTGGCTGTCCAGGAGCAGCAATGAAAGAAGGAAGGTTGAGGGTGTCGGAGAGACTTAATGGGCTGAATAGTATTCTTATTCTAGAGTTGCGTTTTTGTAATTTGAAAGCTTTAAATTGCTACAGGGAGCAACAATAAAAGATGTCCATTCATATTGACGGCCTCTGCTCTTGCCATAAAATCGCCATTAATATATGTGATAAAGTACTTCCCTTTTTATTAAGACAAACACTGGGCTGGGCAGTGAATTATCATGTATGTTGGTTTGCTGTTGAGTTCTGAGTCTCTGCCCCCCACAACTACTTCCCTGAGAGACCTTTGACTACTCGACATCTCTACTTTGTGAGTCAGTTGTGGAAGGGGTGTACTTGGCCTAGTTTGCAGAACTATAGTAGGATGCTGCCTCCAAAGTTTTATAGACAATGCAAAAATCAGTTTCCCCTCCAAAAATGTATGTGAGCATTTAAAGATTCACATGAAAATGAAATGGTTGTAATGTGGCTGTTTGAACCAGACATTAATTGGGTATGGCATTAAGGCTAATGTTTTTATGGTGTTATGCGTTGCTGTACCATGGATTCCCAGCTTCAAGGATGTGCTTATGTTGTTTCTCAATTCCAGGTACCTCATCCCCTGCAATCATGTAATGCTAAGCCAGAAGAGGGCTGTCAAGGACTTAGATTTCTATGGCAGAACTGCCGACAAGTTCCTATCTTTGATTCCCAAGTGCTGCCAACATGAAAGATTTCCGTCCCCAGACCAGGAAGAGGAACATGCCACGTGGTCGAAAGGTGAGATTTTAAAGTTTGTGGCATTTGCTTCCATGGCTTATCTGCATATGGCTGGGTCCAAACTGAGGTTTCATAGGTAGAAAAAGAATGATGGGTTGGAACGCTAGCCTGAATGATTACCAGTGGTTAGACTTAATGCAAGCATTACTCCCATTACCTTTTATATGTTTCATGTAATGCCCTAAGTGTCCAAGTATATTCCTAACGTGGACCTCTTGCTCACAGTGCCACTGGAGCCACGTTGCACCCGACTGACAGGCTCCACTCTGGGCACAACTGGTCTCTGGCTGGTTCAAAGAGGACCTGACCTGGCAGCTCAGGCTGGACTGTTCCTATTGGAGCAGGGTCAAGAGTGCTTTGCATATGGCTAAGTCCAGACTTATGTCGTATAGTGAGCAGTAATAGGTTGGAATGCTATCCTGAGTGATTGGCAGTGGTTAGACTCGTAACCATTCCTTTCATCACCTTTTTTTTTTTTTTTTTTAGATTTATTTATTAAATTTTATTTTTGAACTTTAGAGCAAACATACAGCTGCGTACATAGTATGACAATGAGTTCACATCTTCAGCATAGTTAATACATAGGAGGCAGTGAGGAGGAACAAACAGGACATCTTAGACAGTGCAGATATAAACAGTCTTATGGAGACATTGCATCACCCCCCGCAGTTAGACATTCACAGAAGCCTCTATAATGCTGTCTTTTCCATGGGGCCCCTTCTCTCAGCATTCCCAGCAACAATATTACGCCCAGCCAAGCCGAGTGGAGACCCACAATTTCCAGTGTGTACCTAGCGATGTCCCCGTGTCAACAACCCAGGCCACCCCACATCCCGAGTCCCGGAAGGCCTACGCCAAAAAGGACTTTATGCAGCTCCCTTGTCGTCCGCTGCAGCCTCTCCTGCCAGGAGATAGCATCGCAGCGGAGCCCAGATGTCCTGAGGCCGTGATGTTGTCGGCATAAGCTCAGAGTACGTGCAATTCTGGCCTTGGCAATAGGTGAGATCTCGTACCCAGTCTTTGAATTTCGGGGCCCTGCCCCTGCCCCAGCGACACGCAACTCTCCGTTTAGCCAGCAAAAAACAATCGCGATGAATTTGCGGTGCGACTCCTGTATTGGCACTACATATCCCAGCAGGGCTAGGAGAGGGGAGGGCACTACCACTGTGTTGATCATTTTAGAGAGCGCTTCAAACACCTGACACCAATAGCGATGCACTCCCTCGCAAGCACAGGCTAAGTGAAGGAAATCCGCTCCAGGAGCCCGGCATCTATCGCATCTGTCATTTTCTCGGAGCTTATAGCTGTGAAGCCTGGCAGGTGTGTGGTATATTCTGTGAATGTATTTGTAATGTATGATTCTGAATCGGCTACTGGAGGAGATGCTTTCCGTCTGCAGTAAGCAGAATTGCCACTGGTTATCCGTCAACGGGGCCTGTAGCTCCCGGTCCCATTTTTCCCTAGCTGCCAACTGCGGCGCTGGTATTAACGAGTGTACCGGTCTGTATATTTTGGAAACCAGCTTAGCCGGGGCCTAGTCAGTGAGGATGCGTTGCAACGGGGCCACCTGCAGGGGCTCCTGTGGAAAGCTGGGTGTAAGCGCCCGTATCCCTTGTCTAAGCCGGAGGTATAAGAAAACGTCAAGGGGAGAAGGCTCTAAGCCCTCATAGAAGTGGTCCATGGAACGGAATGTGCCATTGTGGTACAGGTCCCCCCATGTCACCACATGGATAGTGTGAAGCAGCTTCCGGAACCCCGCCTCCTGCAGCAGGGGGATACTTGGGTGGTAAACAAGGGGCAGAAGCGGCGCGTATAACAAGTCAAGCCCCAGTGAGGCAGCCAATTGGTTCCATGCGGACACCGTGCTAATCAACGTCGTCGGTGTTTTATCTCTCCCCAGCACCGGGATATATAATGCGCCCTCTATGGGGATCGGGTGCGCCAGCCAATGTTCAGCTGCGAGCTGGGGCATATATCTGGGTTGACGTATCCAGAAGTAAGCGAAATGCGCCTGGGCTGCCCGATAATATAGCTCAAAATTGGGGATACCAAAACCGCCCTGATCGTACGGCTTAACAAGGATCTCCCATTTGAGCCGGGGCGATTTCCCGCCCCAAACTAGCCTGATGAGCTCGGTGCGGAGTTGCTTAAAAAAAAAGGCGCCTGGATGAAACGGAATGTTCAAAAACAGATACAACAATTGCGGCTGTATTATCATTTTAATCAACGATGATCTGCCAGCCATGGACAGGGGCAAGGCGATCCAGCGAGTAACGTAGTCCGCAATGCGGGTAATTGCCGTGCCATAATTAGCCCTCAGAGCTCGTCCCTATTTTTTTCTATATGTATACCCAAATATTTAAAGTCCCCCTCGCACCAGGCGAGGGGGTAGTCCAGCTCAAACCGCCCAGTGGAGGCCATTAAGCGGAACAAACAAGACTTGCTCCAATTAATCTGGACCCCGGAAATCCTACCAAATCGGATGAATTCCCTAAGAATCGGGTTGAGATTATCCTTAGAGTCGCGTATATAGAGTGATATCATCCTCGTACATAGATATTAGTATTTGCCTCTGGAAACATCTCAGCGCCCTCTCTTTATGGTGTTGACGTAACTTCGCAGCCAGGGGCTCCATGGCTAGAGCAAACAGCAAGGGTGACAGAGGGCACCCCTGTCTGGTGCCTCTGGTGATGGGGAATGAAGCGGAAAGCTGACCGTTCACCAGTACTTTAGCCGTAGGAGCGGTGTATAATAACTTGATCCACGAAATAAATATGCCTGGAAACCCCATGCGTGCCAGCACTTGGAACAAGTAGTCCCACTCTAAGGAGTCAAATGCCTTTGTGGCATCAAGGAAAACGGCGGCCATTGGCTGGTCATCATGCACCGAATTCAGAATCGAAAAGAATGTGCGCAGGTTATGGGATGTAGCCCTTCCGGGCACAAACCCAGCCTGATCGGGTAATATTAGGTTAGGAGAAGCAGATTAATGCGAGTAGCTGTAAGTTTAGCCAGGATTTTCACATCGCAGTTCAGCAATGATAGGGGGCGGTAGGAGTCGCAGTCATTTGCTGCCTTTCCTGGTTTAAGGAGGGATGTGATGAGGGCCATGCGCATCGAAGGGGGCAGGAGGCCTACCTCCAATGCATCTTCATACACCTCTCTCAAGACCGGCGCCATAAATTCAATGTAAGTCTTATAAAATTCAATTGGTATCCCGTCCAACCCAGCGGCCTTGCCCGAACTCATGTGCATAATAGCTTCCCGCACCTCGTCCAATTCGAAGGGGGAGCTCAGAAACTCTTTGCGCATCGCTAAGCCACCCCAGTGACACGTCCTCCAGAAATTCGTGCAATTGCAACTCCTCAGCCCTGGCCAAAGTGTACAAGTTGCGATAGTGTACAACGAACGCATTGAGTATGTCCGCAGTGTCTCTGTATAGGGCACCTCCATCCCACACAACCTCCATGATAGTGTTAGTCGGCCGCATCAGCCTCACCGTCGCTGCCAGAGCCTTCCCCGGCCTCTCGCCCTCCCCGTACCGACGGGCGACCCAATGCTTGCCTCTAAATTTCGTCTCCCGAGCGGCTTCATCAGTATACTCCGAGATTTTGTCTCGAATACATGCTAGTGTGGTACCATCAGGGTTGTCAGCCAACGATGTCTCCAGCGTCTTCAAGTCAGTTTCCAGGGTGCGAAGTCGTGCGGGTATACTCTTCAGTATATCGGACCCCTTGGCGATGCAGATGCCCCGTAAGGTCACCTTGAACGCATCTCAAATAGTTTCCACATCCTTCACAGAGTCCTTGTTACGCTGAAAGAAATCTAAGCAGTCTTCCCGCAGTTCCTCCTGAAAAACAGCATCTAGCAGTATCATGGGCTGTAAACGCCAGGCCGTCCGCGGGGGGGCCAAATCAGCCGCCCGCAAGCTGACGCGAACCGGCGCATGATCCGAAAAGGTTCTCGGGAGGTGGTGTGCGCGAGCCAGCGCTGCATGAAAGTGTGGGGCCAGGAAGACGTAGTCAAGTCGTGCCCATGATTTTGCTTGTGCCGTGAAATGTGTGCCCTCGCGTTCCGCAGTGTGTAAGTGTCTCCACATGTCAATCAGTCTATGCTCCTCTATTATCTCTAGAAGCGCCTTTCGGGATTGGGTATAGTGATGCAGGGCCGGGTGGGACCTGTCCATTGGAGGATGGAGGGTGGTGTTGAAATCCCCCCCCATATGAGGCGCTGTGTGCCCACGCCCACTATGAGGGCGCCGAGGTCTGCGAAGAAGTGTGGGTCGTCTACATTAGGGCCATGACAGCAGACCAGGGTGACCGCCCTATGTCCCAATCTAACCCACATCAGGCAGTACCTGCAATGGGTATCAGTCTTGGTGCCTGACAAAATAAAGGGGGTCCCCTTTTTCACCAGTATTGCAACCCCACGAGAGTATGAATAATAGGAAGAAAAGGCAGTGTATTTCGCCCATCTGCCGGCAAAGGTAGGAGCGGCCTGCGCCTTGAAGTGGGTCTCCTGGAGAAACGCTATGTGTACTGCATGGCGATCCAGATAGGAAAGAATTTGTCTCCGCTTCCTAGGGTCCCCCAGGCCTCTGACGTTCCATGTAAGTATGTTCAAGTCAGTGTCTCCCATAGGCGGGCAGATACGAAGAAGAAATATCGTGCACTGGTACAGGGGCCACCAACCGTCTCCTCCCACTGGTCCCGTACGTCCTCTGCCCCACTCCTCCCGCGCGGAGGCACCGCATTCTGTGACCAACATAAAAGCTCTGGGGAAAACAGCATCCATCTCCAATAAGTGCGTGCACTACAGTGTGCTCTAGGGGGCCGCTACACAATCCCACAGCAAAAACCCATGTCAACTCTGTGAATAGCACCTCTGTAATGTTGGCTGCGCCCATCATTGTAACAATATTGTCATACATCACTGTCCCTCCGCCCCTCCCCACAGATTCCGCCATCTTGTAACTTGTACCATTTGGAATTGCAACTCCATCTGAAGGCCTAACACAACCCATACTACAGCATACGAAAACAGGAACACGCTCCAACACCCAGGAAGGAGAGCCCAGGGCCTAGCAATTAGCCAAGTGAGCTTTCCCCAATCACAACACAGTCCAGCTACCAGTGTCCTCATCGTTGTCCCCCGGGAGATCGCAGTGAACCCTGTAAACAGTAAAACAGCAGCACCAGGAAAGGCCACGGAAGAGCCCAAAAAGGACACGAAGCCACCCCCCCACCCACTGAAGCAGCCCCAACTTGCCAGAAGAAACTTCCCACCCCCCTCCCGCAACTGCCCTCACATAGCTCAACAGGAGCAACATAGTCAGTTTGTTCATGGGGGTACACCCACCCGGGGTCCTCCAGGGGGCACACACATCCACCCTCTGCGACCCACTCCCTACCACAAGCACGGGAAGGGGAGAGGGTGTTGCCTGGAATACATTACCAACCGCCGATCAGCAATCGACCCGGGCAGTCTTGATCAGCCTCTATGCTGTCTCGTAAAGGGGCTCGTATGGTGGATTCCTAGAGAAAATGACAGCAGCGCCGCCCTCGAGTTCAAGGGACAGGCCCCCGAAAACAGCAAACTAGCAGTTATTGTTCATCCTCCTGATCAGCAACCTCCACGTCCGGCTGCGCCGCCCTAGCTCTCCGAAGGGTCTTCAAGAAGTCATCCACTTGTTGCGGGTTCGTAAAAAAATGTTGCTTTGCTTGATGAGTGACTCTCAGCTTTGCTGGATATAGCAACGCGTAGTCAATTTGGAGGGCACGAAGTTTTTTCTTGACCTCTACGAATTTACGTCGTTGCTCCTGGACGACAGGCGTGAAATCTGGGTAGACGGTGAAGTTGACACCCTCGCATGAGAGATTTTGATTCATACGTGCGGCTCGCAGTGCAGCATCCCGATCTCGATAGTTCAAGAGCCGGGCGATGATGGGCCTAGGCGGGGCACAAGGTCTAGGTCTTGGCCCTAGGGAACGGTGTGCTCTCTCAACAATGAACTGTTTTGAGAACGTCTCCGAGCCAATGGAGGCCAGGAGAATCTTCTCCACGTAATCTTCCATGCGGCCAGTGTTGGTGGACTCGCGCACACCTACCACACGGATGTTATTACGCCGGCTGCGGGCCTCCAACTCCTCATTCTTGGCAGCTATAATTTTAAGCACATTGTCCATTCTTGAAAGCTGCGTGGTATGAGAAGCCGTGGTGTCATCGTTATCAGAGATCCGCCTCTCAGCTTCAGTCAGACGGTCCTCGTGGGCATCTATTTTCTGTGCAAACGCATCCATTCGTGATGAAAGGCGGTCAACCTTATCGACTATGGTGGCAAAGCCTTGCCTCATTTCCCGCATCATTTGTTGTAGGTCCGACGGCGGAGAGGCCGTGTCCGCGTCAGCCGCCGGAGGGCCCCGTGAGATCCCCGCCTCCTGCACATTCCGCAGCCCCGTCTTGGCCGCCGGGGCAGCAAATGTGAGCTTCGGCTGCTTATTATCCTGTTTACCCATTATGGGCCTGCGACGGGGGGGCCACCGTCAGGTGCGAAAGAGCGAGGACCACCGCCTCCACAGGATGAACTTGGATGACGAGAATCAGGGCCCGGCGTAAGCGCAGCCAGCGTCCGCAGGAGTGAGGGCTTGGGCCAGCACGCTGTTGCAGAAGTCGGCAGTTAGGGCGACAATGACCCCCGCCGTCTCCGGGGCCTCGCCAGCCAGCACCTCCTATCGATCACCTGCAGCGTCTCCAGCGGGAGGGAAGGGCCCCGAGGTAGGTCCTCCCCACGCAGGAACCGCCAGCAGCCTGCCCCGTCGGAGGCCCCCTGGGCAGTGACCCCGATCGCTCGGCAAGAGTGAAGGGAACGGGCCCAGGAACCAACCACCAGGAGCCCCAGCGGCGGCCACAGCGCGGTAAGTCGCATCCAAGTGGCACCCAGTGTAACTGCTGCAGATGTCTCGAAGGCACACCTAGACAAATCTGCGCCCCTGCGTCGCAACCTCGGCCTCAGGTGCACGCAATCCAGCAGTCGTGAAGCAGTGCCGGGGTAATGTCGCCTCCGAACGCCTCCCGCGTTCTACACCAATGATCCCAGGTTGCAGGCCCCTCTCGCACGGAGCTAGTGATCCTGAGAAGCCGCAGTGTCAAACCGGACTCTTCGTGCCACCCATCAGCGGCCCAGCAGGTATGTGCGCGTCGATCAGTGCCACCACAGGGGGGGGGGGGGGGGACCGGCCACCCGCCAGCCGCCGCCCCGTACGGTCTGTCCAAAGGGGGGAGGGGGGGCCGGATAACCCACCCCCGTACAGCACTGCTGAGCTCCTCAGGCCCCGGAAACAACCCAGCCAGACGGGGGCAACCTCCCCGGTCTCCGGGCCTCAGCGATCCGTGGCTACATCAAAATCGGAGACCCACTGAGGGCCCCATCAGGCACGGGACGTGTCTCGATCGTGCAGTACCCTCCGCGTTGCGCCTGGATTCAGCCCTCGTAGATCGCGCTCAAGTGGGCTCTGCTGCGGCGATGCACTCTCCGGGGCCTACCCGCCTCGTGGCATGCCTCGGCGTAGCGTAGATCAGAGAGCCGGCCGTCCACTCCACCAGGCAGCGGGACAGGGCGCTTGCAACCTCGCGACGCCGCTAGCTCCGTCCTCGTTGGTCGTACAGCTCCCAAACTTCGAGCGGAGCCGCAGGAGGGGAACCGCCACATCCACACCCGGTCGTTGTCAGAAAGGCGGTCAGGTACGAAGGATAAATGACGGATTATACATCCAGGCTGCAGGAGCCTCACATGAGTGCAGCCATACTGCTTGTGCGCCCTCTAGCGCCCCTCCTTTCATCACCTTTTGTATGTTTTATTCAACTTGCCGCAGCTGTCACAGACCTTAAGCATGGCAGGAGCCCTTCTGCGACCAGGTCTGCAGCTCGAGAATAATAAGCTATGGGTTTCTACTGATTCCCCGTGGCTCTGTACCAACACTCCAAGCATGTAAATCCAATACGTTCATGACAATGCCTAGTAAAAGGTTTGGCATATTCAGGGAGTCCTGAGGTAGATGCAAAAACTATCGCCTACTTAATTTTCACAAATTTATCTTAGACTTCAGTAGACCACTGCAAGCATTCACAGGTGCCTTTTCTAGCATAATTCTAGAAAGGCTTCACCATTTCAGTGTAGCCTAAGGGCGTAAGAACCACTGTCTGCAGTACCCAGCCATGCCTAGAGAAGGTACGTATCTGGCAGGCAGTTATAGGGAGGGGCAACTTAGGAAAAGCTTCCACTCGTTCAGAAGAGAGCTGGTGCTTCCCAGCAGAGATTTTATGACCAAGATACAGATGCCAAAGGCTGATCATCAACATATATTGGTCTATAGTAAAACCTTGCGGGAAAACTAATGTATCTTGATCCTTCTTCAGGACCTAGGAATAAATTGAAGGGGACTCTGCAAATCCTTGAGGAATTTGTGTCCACAAAAGGTGAGACCCTCAGAATGTGAACAAGAAGAGATACGGACTCTTATTATCTATGGGTATGGAAAAGAAAGCGAACAAAAGGTCATCCACGGTAAACCATTAGGCGATGGCTGGGATGCAATAAAAGATGGCGGTGGGGTGGGGACCACAGGAAGCTTGGACTATTTACATTAATAATGGCCCTTAATTCCTGTACATGTTGACTTTACACGGTTGCATATCGGGAAAATTGGAGTATTACATCACAATAGTTAACTAAACCCCCCTAACTTCATTAAATCTGCTCATACATGATCCCTTCCTCCTCCTCAGGGTTTAACGGTTACTGGATTTCTTCTTTTAAGGGTCAACATTCACCTTCACTGGTTCCATCGGGCCACAGTGGGGATGGTACCTGTGAAAGCAACTCACTTAAATCGGAAGATATGGCAGTTTCATTAGTACTACTTAGGCAGTTTGTGCTCTTACACAATGGTGCAAGTAATGTGTTTTCTTTATGATGAGGTATATTTGAGAGCACACCTTCCGAAGTGCAGCGTACAGTACAGTTTAGCTTACAGAGAATATCCATATTTAGCACATTAGTTTGGGAAGTGAGGCAGAGCAAACAGGAATGTTTATCACAAATGGGTCCCAGGGAAATGGAAATGGGATCAGAAATATAGTGAGGAACTCGTTGATTAGAAATACCGACTGGGTTTATGGGCATTCCTGAGAGAGGTAAAGAGGGGAATTCAGAGGTTTGTAGAGCTGAACAGCTAGTGCCCATACACCCATGTCAAGTGACTAGGTCATACGCTTACCATTAATGACACATTCAAAGTATGGGTCCTTTTGATCTACTGGGATCAAGGTATTCACAGCACAGTTGGAGCCTCTAAGGCTGTCCCAAAAGTCAGGATTGGAGTTTTGAGTAATCTGATGAAATCTGGATTGACTGGGACAGCTGGTGCATTAGATACCACATTGGGAAAGTTCAGTTTCTAATGCCCCAACTGTCCACAGGTTAAAAAAAAACATGACCCTCCTGCGCCTGGAACCTTGCCCCGGGCCCTTCAATTACCGCTCCCAGCTTCCCTCACCCCCTCTTTATTCCGTCTTTTGTGGGCCTCACCGCCCCACACCCTTTATGGTGTTCTGCATCTTCAATGACCGCTTTAGATTGGTAAAATACCATCCAGGCCAACCTGGAATTAATAAATTCCAAAGCTCCGATGCTGTGCCTGGAGTGGTAAAAGACTTTGTCCTTTTCCAGCTCGGCGTGGATGGCACTGTGCTGATCCTATCCTTAAAACTCTGCTAGAAAAACATACATTTGAGGTGAGCAGATTCAGTGTGTCGGTGGTGTTGTAAAGTGCTCCATGTAAAGGAGCTGCTCTCCACCTAACTGTGCTCGAGAGAGAGAGAGATCAAGAGAGCGAGATCGATAGAGAGAGAGAGAAAGAGAGAGATCAAGAGAGAACGAGTGAGAGAGATCGAGTGAGAGAGAGAATATATTTACATATCTAAAAACAATAACACTGAAGTAGATGAGAAGATTATTTTTACACAAGTTTAGCGTTTGTGAGGCAGTTGACATCAACCAAGGTATAAAGTTTGAGCTTTGGCAGTATCTGGGGTATACAACATGGGGCCAGAATCGTATTTAATGTCTCCACCATCCTAATGAGTTTAGCATTAGTTTAGTATAGTCTTATTGTCAACTTTGTTACATGTAAAAAGATTTTAATGACAGCTTAGCCATTGGGGACCTATTACAAATAGTGATACTGTGTGTACTTGCATATGTCAGTGAAAAAGTAGATTGAGATTATTCCTGAAGTCCTATAAGGAGTTCATCCTTACAGCCAGAGGGAGTGAGTTGCATATGCTGGGGCACTTCTGAGAAAGAATAGTTCAAAGTTCTTGTTTTCTTTTTAATAGAGGGGACGTCCAGAAGGGGAGATTGTGCCCATCGAAGTGAGAGGGATTCCCTCCCTGCACATAAAAGTGAAAGGGATCCACCTGAGATTACTAGCTGGTGTGTCAAGTAGTTAGAAATTCCCCCATTGATAGCCTCGTGAAAAATTCAGGCTGGCTCGAATAAGCTTTTGTCCTCAATTGGAAGCCATTTTAGAGTGACTAGGGTTGGGATAATGTGGTCTGATCTTCTGGCACCAGTTATTAGTCATGCTGCTGCACTAGTGGCTGCTGTTGGTGGATATTTGATATCTGGTCTTGTAATTACCGGTGATAGTACAACTGTTTTAAAGTATTCTGTAGGGATGAGGGACTTCATTCCTGGATGAGTCTGATTTGATCTTGGGCCACTTTAGCTAAAGCAATAATGTGAACATGCAAGTCCAGTTTATGCCCACATTTTGCTTTTTCGACAACGTATGGCTTGCAGTCAAGTAAATCTTTTGCGTCAAGCCAGGCTAGTTGTGTGGAAGGTAGAACAGTGAAACTCCTTTTTTTCAGGGTTCAGTTTGAGATTGTGTTGAGACTTTTATGTCTTAAAATGTAGTGTCTTCACTAGACTGGTTATGCCCTGTTAAGAGGAGCCTTTCAGGTAAAGCTAGCAGTCATCAGCTTATAGATGAGTGGTATGTGGCATTTTGCAGTATGAAATTTCTTCTGGATTCAAATGCTTTGCACAGTTCCTCCTTCTAGTGGTTAGGTCTGAAAGTGTTTTTTGGTTTTTTGAATTGTCCTTAGTTTGTGTCGATATAAGAGGTGTAGACCATAATCCTGCCATGCCTGTATGCATGCCCACCATCTTGGATTTTTTTCTCTGCGGTTGGGTACCGAGGATCATCACGACAGATTCCTACGATTTTGTCGAAAGACACCAAAAAGTCCTCAAAAATACCTAAAAGCAGTTGAGAAGTGGGTGAGATCTACGCTGGCGAGAGATTTGTCGTGGGTATCGATAGTCCGAGAATCATATCTAGTCAACGTGAGATCCCTCCGGTTCAGTGACACCATTTTAGATTCTAAGCCTGCCCTTCAAATTTTTCATGAACTGCCATAGGAATTTTGCTTTGAACGAAGAACACCATCTCTGTGTGTTCTGCCTCCCAAGAGACAATAAGTAGAAGGACTTGTATGCTTGTATTTCAAACCAAAAGCTCTGATACACAGGGATATAAATCCTTGAGCACATTGGGCGGCTTCAGACATGGCAGGCCTATCAGAACTGGAAAAGGGTGCTGTGTTGATGGAGGAGATGGAATTCTCCGATGTCAAGGTGGAGGAGGCTCAAGCGAAACACTGAAATATTGACCTCGAGTCTTCATATGAGGTTGAGGAACACGATAGATAAGACTGTAAACCTGCATTGCTGCATGCCGAAAGCCACCAAGGATGCCCAAAAATGAAGCATCCAAGCTAATACCCGCCGAAGCAGAAGTCTTCGAGCGAAACGATATAGCCACAAAAAATCAAGCCATCAATGCCAAAAAAGCATGCAGTAAAAGGAGCCAGAATAAATTCTTATCCTACTGGGGGAAAAAAGACTCGCCTGTAAGGATGCGTTGAGGAGTGCCGCCTCATCTCCCTTTGGATGATCGTGCACGGAAAGAGAAGGAGGAAAGGGCACCTTCGAAGGGAAAGTGCCATGGAGACCACAAAACCTCCGACGTCATCGAACTAGAGAGGAATAAGAGGGCATTAGAGACAAATAGAAAATTTGCTAGAAAAAGAAGGAAACTTTCAAGCACGCTTTTACACCTCCAAAGTAAGCTAAAGCTTTAGGGCTTAGAAATCTAGCCCAGGACATTCTGGTTCCAGAGCAGGAGGAAACACAACTTGATGTAGAGCACGAGAATGACATGGGGGAAGAGGAATTTATCTTTATCCACACAGAATGCAAAGACATAGGTTTAATTGCAAAACAGAGGGGTTTGACTTCATGCACTCCTTTTTATCATCTTTTTTCCTTGAAGTTTTATTCCATTTTTGATTCGATTGCGTGCTAGCCCGGAAAAACGTGGTTTGCCCTATGCCACGTGGGTAATAGTATCTTTCAAAGTGGGGGCGACGTCTCACCCCGACCGGACGCACAGCGTACACAAAGCATGACTTTGATGCCATAGTATCCATTTTCCACATTTTATTCAAATTTCTTCCAACTTAAACCTTGTAATCCTTGGTACATCTTGTCACATGAGAGACATCTTATGTTTTATAGTCCTTAACAACTGCAAACATGCCAATCCAGGCCTTATTTTGTAGCGCGGTACATAAGTATTGCCCATTCATTGATCCACATAACCCAATGCATTTCGGGCCTCCGTTCGGCCCTTCGTCAGGGGTACTCTACAATTTAAAAACATAGTTGTCAAAAAACGTGTCTTTAAATCAATACATCACATCAAAATTTACATTGAATTGTTTTGTTTTTAACCTCATATGTATTAACGTTTTCCCGCTAATAGTAACCCTAAAGTTACTCCTACATTGATGCCCACTGCCATCTCCCCTATACTCACATATAAACCCTTAAATGTATCTCAATCCAGTCACAAACCCCCTTCAAAAGCAAGTTGTTGCCTACCAACTAAAACACCCCAAGCTGTTACCTGCTGATTTAACTTCCATGCACGTCTCTCAGTTCGAACGCCAACCTCCCTCTACTGCATGCTTTCCTAAATCTGTGTATTTAACACCTGTGCTCAATTGTGACCCTCCTTCTTTCATCACTTCCTTCATTAACCCTGTGTCTCCCTTTGTATAAGGCTATTGCCTGCATATGCCTCAACAGACTTTCGTAGTTAAGAACAGCGAAAATTGTTTCTGAAAAGTGACCACCACTTTATCTGGCCCTGGTGATCTTTCGACTTATCGAAGTACCACCACTCATGTAAATCTGCTGATTGTAATATAAACCGGAAGACTGATAAACTACATGTCCCAACATCCACTGCTGTTACCCACCTAAAGTGTGACTGTGCCGAGTATATCACCCTGATTAATCTACTCTTCTACCGTGCTGCGCATCTATCCTGACTGCCCCGCCCACCCTTAGTTGACCAGAACGTTAATACTATGCATATCCACATTTTGCGTTTACATAAACAAATGTGCTTATTCAACGTGCGCACGTCAACGTGCGTATTGATAGATCCGTCTTGAGTTTAAATACAGTTCATTTAGCTTAAAAATTGCACAATTCAAAGGAACATTGTTTGGGAATGAGTTCTTTATCCAGTCTCTCTAGTGACATAAGATCCATTTTCTTCGCTGACCGTAATGGGTGCAATTCGTCGCAGGGCAAATAGTAATAATTGCAAAACAGAGGGGTTTGACTTCATGCACTCCTTTTTATCATCTTTTTTCCTTGAAGTTTTATTCCATTTTTGATTCGATTGCGTGCTAGCCCGGAAAAACGTGGTTTGCCCTATGCCACGTGGGTAATAGTATCTTTCAAAGTGGGGGCGACGTCTCACCCCGACCGGACGCACAGCGTACACAAAGCATGACTTTGATGCCATAGTATCCATTTTCCACATTTTATTCAAATTTCTTCCAACTTAAACCTTGTAATCCTTGGTACATCTTGTCACATGAGAGACATCTTATGTTTTATAGTCCTTAACAACTGCAAACATGCCAATCCAGGCCTTATTTTGTAGCGCGGTACATAAGTATTGCCCATTCATTGATCCACATAACCCAATGCATTTCGGGCCTCCGTTCGGCCCTTCGTCAGGGGTACTCTACAATTTAAAAACATAGTTGTCAAAAAACGTGTCTTTAAATCAATACATCACATCAAAATTTACATTGAATTGTTTTGTTTTTAACCTCATATGTATTAACGTTTTCCCGCTAATAGTAACCCTAAAGTTACTCCTACATTGATGCCCACTGCCATCTCCCCTATACTCACATATAAACCCTTAAATGTATCTCAATCCAGTCACAAACCCCCTTCAAAAGCAAGTTGTTGCCTACCAACTAAAACACCCCAAGCTGTTACCTGCTGATTTAACTTCCATGCACGTCTCTCAGTTCGAACGCCAACCTCCCTCTACTGCATGCTTTCCTAAATCTGTGTATTTAACACCTGTGCTCAATTGTGACCCTCCTTCTTTCATCACTTCCTTCATTAACCCTGTGTCTCCCTTTGTATAAGGCTATTGCCTGCATATGCCTCAACAGACTTTCGTAGTTAAGAACAGCGAAAATTGTTTCTGAAAAGTGACCACCACTTTATCTGGCCCTGGTGATCTTTCGACTTATCGAAGTACCACCACTCATGTAAATCTGCTGATTGTAATATAAACCGGAAGACTGATAAACTACATGTCCCAACATCCACTGCTGTTACCCACCTAAAGTGTGACTGTGCCGAGTATATCACCCTGATTAATCTACTCTTCTACCGTGCTGCGCATCTATCCTGACTGCCCCGCCCACCCTTAGTTGACCAGAACGTTAATACTATGCATATCCACATTTTGCGTTTACATAAACAAATGTGCTTATTCAACGTGCGCACGTCAACGTGCGTATTGATAGATCCGTCTTGAGTTTAAATACAGTTCATTTAGCTTAAAAATTGCACAATTCAAAGGAACATTGTTTGGGAATGAGTTCTTTATCCAGTCTCTCTAGTGACATAAGATCCATTTTCTTCGCTGACCGTAATGGGTGCAATTCGTCGCAGGGCAAATAGTAATAATTGCAAAACAGAGGGGTTTGACTTCATGCACTCCTTTTTATCATCTTTTTTCCTTGAAGTTTTATTCCATTTTTGATTCGATTGCGTGCTAGCCCGGAAAAACGTGGTTTGCCCTATGCCACGTGGGTAATAGTATCTTTCAAAGTGGGGGCGACGTCTCACCCCGACCGGACGCACAGCGTACACAAAGCATGACTTTGATGCCATAGTATCCATTTTCCACATTTTATTCAAATTTCTTCCAACTTAAACCTTGTAATCCTTGGTACATCTTGTCACATGAGAGACATCTTATGTTTTATAGTCCTTAACAACTGCAAACATGCCAATCCAGGCCTTATTTTGTAGCGCGGTACATAAGTATTGCCCATTCATTGATCCACATAACCCAATGCATTTCGGGCCTCCGTTCGGCCCTTCGTCAGGGGTACTCTACAATTTAAAAACATAGTTGTCAAAAAACGTGTCTTTAAATCAATACATCACATCAAAATTTACATTGAATTGTTTTGTTTTTAACCTCATATGTATTAACGTTTTCCCGCTAATAGTAACCCTAAAGTTACTCCTACATTGATGCCCACTGCCATCTCCCCTATACTCACATATAAACCCTTAAATGTATCTCAATCCAGTCACAAACCCCCTTCAAAAGCAAGTTGTTGCCTACCAACTAAAACACCCCAAGCTGTTACCTGCTGATTTAACTTCCATGCACGTCTCTCAGTTCGAACGCCAACCTCCCTCTACTGCATGCTTTCCTAAATCTGTGTATTTAACACCTGTGCTCAATTGTGACCCTCCTTCTTTCATCACTTCCTTCATTAACCCTGTGTCTCCCTTTGTATAAGGCTATTGCCTGCATATGCCTCAACAGACTTTCGTAGTTAAGAACAGCGAAAATTGTTTCTGAAAAGTGACCACCACTTTATCTGGCCCTGGTGATCTTTCGACTTATCGAAGTACCACCACTCATGTAAATCTGCTGATTGTAATATAAACCGGAAGACTGATAAACTACATGTCCCAACATCCACTGCTGTTACCCACCAAAAGTGTGACTGTGCCGAGTATATCACCCTGATTAATCTACTCTTCTACCGTGCTGCGCATCTATCCTGACTGCCCCGCCCACCCTTAGTTGACCAGAACGTTAATACTATGCATATCCACATTTTGCGTTTACATAAACAAATGTGCTTATTCAACGTGCGCACGTCAACGTGCGTATTGATAGATCCGTCTTGAGTTTAAATACAGTTCATTTAGCTTAAAAATTGCACAATTCAAAGGAACATTGTTTGGGAATGAGTTCTTTATCCAGTCTCTCTAGTGACATAAGATCCATTTTCTTCGCTGACCGTAATGGGTGCAATTCGTCGCAGGGCAAATAGTAATAATTGCAAAACAGAGGGGTTTGACTTCATGCACTCCTTTTTATCATCTTTTTTCCTTGAAGTTTTATTCCATTTTTGATTCGATTGCGTGCTAGCCCGGAAAAACGTGGTTTGCCCTATGCCACGTGGGTAATAGTATCTTTCAAAGTGGGGGCGACGTCTCACCCCGACCGGACGCACAGCGTACACAAAGCATGACTTTGATGCCATAGTATCCATTTTCCACATTTTATTCAAATTTCTTCCAACTTAAACCTTGTAATCCTTGGTACATCTTGTCACATGAGAGACATCTTATGTTTTATAGTCCTTAACAACTGCAAACATGCCAATCCAGGCCTTATTTTGTAGCGCGGTACATAAGTATTGCCCATTCATTGATCCACATAACCCAATGCATTTCGGGCCTCCGTTCGGCCCTTCGTCAGGGGTACTCTACAATTTAAAAACATAGTTGTCAAAAAACGTGTCTTTAAATCAATACATCACATCAAAATTTACATTGAATTGTTTTGTTTTTAACCTCATATGTATTAACGTTTTCCCGCTAATAGTAACCCTAAAGTTACTCCTACATTGATGCCCACTGCCATCTCCCCTATACTCACATATAAACCCTTAAATGTATCTCAATCCAGTCACAAACCCCCTTCAAAAGCAAGTTGTTGCCTACCAACTAAAACACCCCAAGCTGTTACCTGCTGATTTAACTTCCATGCACGTCTCTCAGTTCGAACGCCAACCTCCCTCTACTGCATGCTTTCCTAAATCTGTGTATTTAACACCTGTGCTCAATTGTGACCCTCCTTCTTTCATCACTTCCTTCATTAACCCTGTGTCTCCCTTTGTATAAGGCTATTGCCTGCATATGCCTCAACAGACTTTCGTAGTTAAGAACAGCGAAAATTGTTTCTGAAAAGTGACCACCACTTTATCTGGCCCTGGTGATCTTTCGACTTATCGAAGTACCACCACTCATGTAAATCTGCTGATTGTAATATAAACCGGAAGACTGATAAACTACATGTCCCAACATCCACTGCTGTTACCCACCTAAAGTGTGACTGTGCCGAGTATATCACCCTGATTAATCTACTCTTCTACCGTGCTGCGCATCTATCCTGACTGCCCCGCCCACCCTTAGTTGACCAGAACGTTAATACTATGCATATCCACATTTTGCGTTTACATAAACAAATGTGCTTATTCAACGTGCGCACGTCAACGTGCGTATTGATAGATCCGTCTTGAGTTTAAATACAGTTCATTTAGCTTAAAAATTGCACAATTCAAAGGAACATTGTTTGGGAATGAGTTCTTTATCCAGTCTCTCTAGTGACATAAGATCCATTTTCTTCGCTGACCGTAATGGGTGCAATTCGTCGCAGGGCAAATAGTAATAATTGCAAAACAGAGGGGTTTGACTTCATGCACTCCTTTTTATCATCTTTTTTCCTTGAAGTTTTATTCCATTTTTGATTCGATTGCGTGCTAGCCCGGAAAAACGTGGTTTGCCCTATGCCACGTGGGTAATAGTATCTTTCAAAGTGGGGGCGACGTCTCACCCCGACCGGACGCACAGCGTACACAAAGCATGACTTTGATGCCATAGTATCCATTTTCCACATTTTATTCAAATTTCTTCCAACTTAAACCTTGTAATCCTTGGTACATCTTGTCACATGAGAGACATCTTATGTTTTATAGTCCTTAACAACTGCAAACATGCCAATCCAGGCCTTATTTTGTAGCGCGGTACATAAGTATTGCCCATTCATTGATCCACATAACCCAATGCATTTCGGGCCTCCGTTCGGCCCTTCGTCAGGGGTACTCTACAATTTAAAAACATAGTTGTCAAAAAACGTGTCTTTAAATCAATACATCACATCAAAATTTACATTGAATTGTTTTGTTTTTAACCTCATATGTATTAACGTTTTCCCGCTAATAGTAACCCTAAAGTTACTCCTACATTGATGCCCACTGCCATCTCCCCTATACTCACATATAAACCCTTAAATGTATCTCAATCCAGTCACAAACCCCCTTCAAAAGCAAGTTGTTGCCTACCAACTAAAACACCCCAAGCTGTTACCTGCTGATTTAACTTCCATGCACGTCTCTCAGTTCGAACGCCAACCTCCCTCTACTGCATGCTTTCCTAAATCTGTGTATTTAACACCTGTGCTCAATTGTGACCCTCCTTCTTTCATCACTTCCTTCATTAACCCTGTGTCTCCCTTTGTATAAGGCTATTGCCTGCATATGCCTCAACAGACTTTCGTAGTTAAGAACAGCGAAAATTGTTTCTGAAAAGTGACCACCACTTTATCTGGCCCTGGTGATCTTTCGACTTATCGAAGTACCACCACTCATGTAAATCTGCTGATTGTAATATAAACCGGAAGACTGATAAACTACATGTCCCAACATCCACTGCTGTTACCCACCTAAAGTGTGACTGTGCCGAGTATATCACCCTGATTAATCTACTCTTCTACCGTGCTGCGCATCTATCCTGACTGCCCCGCCCACCCTTAGTTGACCAGAACGTTAATACTATGCATATCCACATTTTGCGTTTACATAAACAAATGTGCTTATTCAACGTGCGCACGTCAACGTGCGTATTGATAGATCCGTCTTGAGTTTAAATACAGTTCATTTAGCTTAAAAATTGCACAATTCAAAGGAACATTGTTTGGGAATGAGTTCTTTATCCAGTCTCTCTAGTGACATAAGATCCATTTTCTTCGCTGACCGTAATGGGTGCAATTCGTCGCAGGGCAAATAGTAATAATTGCAAAACAGAGGGGTTTGACTTCATGCACTCCTTTTTATCATCTTTTTTCCTTGAAGTTTTATTCCATTTTTGATTCGATTGCGTGCTAGCCCGGAAAAACGTGGTTTGCCCTATGCCACGTGGGTAATAGTATCTTTCAAAGTGGGGGCGACGTCTCACCCCGACCGGACGCACAGCGTACACAAAGCATGACTTTGATGCCATAGTATCCATTTTCCACATTTTATTCAAATTTCTTCCAACTTAAACCTTGTAATCCTTGGTACATCTTGTCACATGAGAGACATCTTATGTTTTATAGTCCTTAACAACTGCAAACATGCCAATCCAGGCCTTATTTTGTAGCGCGGTACATAAGTATTGCCCATTCATTGATCCACATAACCCAATGCATTTCGGGCCTCCGTTCGGCCCTTCGTCAGGGGTACTCTACAATTTAAAAACATAGTTGTCAAAAAACGTGTCTTTAAATCAATACATCACATCAAAATTTACATTGAATTGTTTTGTTTTTAACCTCATATGTATTAACGTTTTCCCGCTAATAGTAACCCTAAAGTTACTCCTACATTGATGCCCACTGCCATCTCCCCTATACTCACATATAAACCCTTAAATGTATCTCAATCCAGTCACAAACCCCCTTCAAAAGCAAGTTGTTGCCTACCAACTAAAACACCCCAAGCTGTTACCTGCTGATTTAACTTCCATGCACGTCTCTCAGTTCGAACGCCAACCTCGAATGAATGGGCAATACTTATGTACCGCGCTACAAAATAAGGCCTGGATTGGCATGTTTGCAGTTGTTAAGGACTATAAAACATAAGATGTCTCTCATGTGACAAGATGTACCAAGGATTACAAGGTTTAAGTTGGAAGAAATTTGAATAAAATGTGGAAAATGGATACTATGGCATCAAAGTCATGCTTTGTGTACGCTGTGCGTCCGGTCGGGGTGAGACGTCGCCCCCACTTTGAAAGACATAGGTTTCAACATACCGCAAGAGGAAATGTTAAGGGAAGATGTCAAGGCAGTGTCACCTCAGGTAGAAATGGATATCTACCCCTCAATGCAATTTTCTGCGAATGATGTCTCAACGTAGTGCGGGGTGGTAAAGAAAGCTGCAAGTGCCTTTGGGTAGAGATGGAGATAGAGAAAGAGGACACATGCTTTCTCCTCTAGACACTCAGCCCCGTGTACAAGAAGAACCAGTTTCTGCTGACGCACCAGTGCATAGTCCAGCAGGATAAGGAGATTTTCTCAAAACTTGCAACTGCTAAAGCAGTCACCCCGTGCATAGAGAAGTTCAGACCATCCACTCAGGACCCAAAGTATATACAAGGACACTTTGAACCTGACTCTTTCATAGTAACAACGGCGAGGATTAGAGCCATGTCCCCTGCCCCTATGGGGTCCCCGCCAGACAAAGAGTGCGTGAGTTTGGGGACACCTGGCAGGAAAATGAAGAGAGCAGCAGCCACACAATTGCGGCTTGCGAACTTCAGTTCCCTCAGTAAGTAGACACGCCCATCAACACTGGGAAGATATGGAGGATCTTATGTCACTTCTCCCGGAGGAATACCAGAAAAGGGTAAAAGAACATCGCTAGCTATCTCCTGCCTTAATTCAAAATTCTACTCTGCAGATACAGCAAGCAGACAACTGGCAATGGGCACTGTCCCTCGAAGGCACGCCTGGTTACAATAGCGTATCCTTGCGATATCTGACTAGCTGTTTGGCCCAGGAGTGGACCAAACTCGGGAGAGTATGATGAAAGCTCTCGAAACAGCCAAGGCCATGGGGAGCTCTCCATGTGTGCAGACCCTCATCCAAGAGAGGTTCTCTTCCAGACGGGAGAGGTCAGGGGAGGCATGGCTTTTCTGCACAGGTGCAAAGACAACTGGGAAGCAGCCAATTCTCAGGTCCCACACAGTGGCAAGAACAAAAAGTCAAAGGGACGGATTTAAATTTTGGCAGACGAGTTGCTCCGTCACAACAATGACGGATAGCCTGTTCACCGAAAATATAAATCCCATAGGACATAATGGGATTTATATTTCGGCCAGCGGACGGGATATCCATCACCGTTGTGACGGAGAAACCCATCTACCAAGATCTAAATCAGGGCCAAAGCCTTTTTTTCAAGGTAGAGAGAAATCAAGAGGAGGAAACACAAGGGGATCTGCCGCTAGTCACTCAAAATAACTCGAGCACTCTCCCCCCACCCCCATACACAAAACACATCTAGAGAGGAGAATAAAGGACCTAAGTCATAAAACTTAAAGCAACTGGAAGTGCATTACCACACACAAGTGGGCTGTAAATATTATACACCATGGTTATTGTATTGACTTCATGCAAAAGCCACCAACAAAAACTTCAAAGCACTACAAAAATGATCAGTTACAGGTGAGGGAGACAGAGCTGCAACAACCGCTGCACAAAATGGCTATTGAAAGCGTTCCCCACAAGGAAAACACAAGTGTGGTCATGTTTACTTCCAAGCCCCAAAGCAGGACTTAACCAAGGAACCTATACTAGATATATGCTTTGTAAACAAGTACATGAAGATGCAAAGTTTCCAAATGACAACCCTAGAAGATGTTATCCCTCTGCTAGAGAAGAAAATATTATCTTGCAACTGTGGGATCTCAAGGTGGTCTACATTCCCATACACCCTGCACACAAGCAATATCAAAGATTTGTAATGAAAAGAGAGCATTACCAGGTCTCAGTTTTGCCTTTTGGTATAAAGTCCCCACCAATCTTCTTCCAAAAGACCATTGGCAGTGGTAGCAGTGCACCTCAGGAGATAAGTTGTTCTTCTTTGTCCTTATCTGCACAATTGGCTGGTAAAGGCAAGCACATTCAGACAGTGTCAAGAAGACCTGACGAGTAGTAACATTAGGTTTCACAGTAAATTAGCGAAAGTAATCTCCCATACCAGAAACCAAATCTTTCTGGGGTGGATCTGGACACAGCAGTAACAATGGCAGCTGCACGAAGGGTCAAAGCGATACAAGGACAAATTCAGATTTACCAGACGTCACACTCTCTGACTGTGAGGACAGTGATGAAACTACTTGGGATAGTGGCTTCTTGCATTCACTTTTTTCCAAACACAAGGCAACACATGAGGCCTATACAAGAGTCGATGAACAATCAATGAATGGTGTCAGGCCAGAGGCAGCTGGGAAGGTCTAGTGATTGTAGCAGCCAAAGCAAGCGTGGGGGATGAGGTTTTGTAATACAGTGAACTTGTCTGAAAGGGAAACCTTTCACAACTCCCCTCCGCAACCCGTCATTACCTCAAACGCGTCGCACATCGGTTGGACGGCTCACAACGGTCCATTCAGAATAAGGGATTGTGGTTGACACCGAATGCAACCAAACACTTCCTAGTCCTTAAAACACTTTTCCTAGCACTCAAGTCTTTCTGAGAGCCAAGTACAGAACAACACAATACAAATACTAACGAACAACACAACAGCAATGTTTACCTCAATAAGCAAGGGGGGCAGTATCATACCCACTCTCACAATTGGCACAACCCATCTGAAAATGGGGCATCATATTAATTGCAAATCATTCTAGGGGTGGGAAACACACAGGCAGACAAGCTAGGCACGGAAACAAGTTGTGTTCATGACTGGGAAGCAAAACAATTTATAATGGATACAGTTTTCCAACACTGGGGAATGCCAGAGGTAGACCCCTTTGCAACACCAGTAAAAACAAAATGCTGGTACTTTGCAACTATACACTACCACCCTAGTCGCTCGGGAATGCCCTGTCGATAAGCTGGTATGGGATATATACATACGCCTTTCCCCCAGCATCACAATGATTCTCATAGCTACCAAATGGCCTCATCAGCCATGGTTCTCACACCACCTACAACTGTCAAAACACCAGTATATCAATATTCCTCTGCACAAATACACCCTGACCACGCATCCAGGGAAAGTATTCCACCAGAATCCAGGGGAACTACAGTTGAGAGCATGGTTCCTGAAATTGCCGAATTCCAACGTCTAAATTCTCCAAAGGCAGAATTATACATTGTTAAACGAGCTCGGAAACCATCCACTGGGAGGTACGATGTTTTCAAGTGGAAGAGATGTGTAACATGGTGGCAAGCCAACAAGAGGCTACATGTTGCATCAACACATGGTCATAGTCCAGTACCTTACACACCTGGCAGTGCAAACTCTCCTATGCTTCACTAATGTTAACATTTAGCAGCTTATCTAAAAGGGTTACATGCTAAGCAGCCTTTTTCTGTTCCACTGATCAAAACATTCATGGATGGAGTAAAAAGATTCTTCCCTGTTCGGGTGGTACGCCCCTTGCAGTGGAACCTCAACCTTATGTTAGCTGGGTTATTGAAGGCCCCTTTTGAACCCATGCATAAAGCCATACTCACACATTACTCTGAAGACTGTCTTCTTAGTGGCTGACACATCACAAAGAGGGGTGAGAGAGTTACAATAACTGACAGCAAAGGAACCATACGTATCTATATATAGAGACAAAGTGGTAATGAAGACACACCCAAAATTCATGACTAAGGTCTCTTTGCCTTTCTATGTGAACGAAACCATCAGTTTACCAGCCTTTTTCCAAAAGCCATCCAATGCTGCGGAAAGAGCCTAACACACACACTAGATGTCAGGAGGGCTGTGTTGTATTAAAAACAGGTCACTCAGAACATCAGGGAAACAATGCAGTTCTTCATAAGGAATTCCAAGGTATAGCTGTAACAAAGAATGCTATTGTTAGATGGATTGTATAGACAATTGAAATGTGCTACTCTTTAGCAGATACGACTTTGATCACTAAACCAAAGGCACACTTGACCAGAAACCATGCCGTTTACTGTCAATGCTTCTATGCAATAATATGCAGCGTAGCTACATGGTCCTCAGAGCGTACTTTCACAAGACATTACTGTATAGACTTAGTCACAAAAAGAGGTTTGAAGTGGGGCAAGCAGCAGTACAGGTAATACGTTACCAAATCGGTGCAAGGCATGTGAATCTGGAAGAGATTTCAGCCTGCAAAAGAAACCAGTTACTTGTAATTATGGTTTTTTAGCTTGAAACTCTTCTAGATTCACACTTCCCCAGTGAAGGAGTTTCATGAAACATTTTTAGATTTAAAAAAATCCAAGATGGTGGACACGTACATGGGCATTTTGGGATTACGGATGACATACAAGGGCCCTGTCTATGTGGACACCCACTCACAAACTGAGAAAGGTTTAGGAAAGAAAAACACTTCCGGGCTCTGCCACTAGCAGGTGGAATTGTGTAAAGCATGTGCATTTAGAAGAGTTTCAATATACAAAACCATAATTACAGGTATGTAATTGGTTTCTTCTCTCAGAAGGCAAAGAAGAGTTTCCATGTACAATCTTGTTTGGGCCTGCTTCATGCTCTTTCTGTTCCTAAAATCAAGAGGCACAAGAAGTGAAAACTAATATTACTAGTCAATGTTGTTCACGTTTTAAAATTCATCCAGATGAAAGTGTTTTGTTTTACTTAGACAAATGTCTATCATACATTCAGCTTTTCTCTCCACTTCCTTGATATTTCTTGATTAACCACAGCTGTTTTAAATGATCTGCATGCTCCTGTGACCCTATGTCACTTGGATGTGCTTCAGTGGTGCATTTTTAAATTGCCACTACGGTGTAGTATTACATGTTTCTGATTCTATCTTTTGCATGGTCACCCAGTCTGTTTTTGCATTGTTATTCCCTGCATGTACCCGTTTTGTTAATAAACTATGATTGTCTTTTATTCTCACAACAATATCTGTATTTCAGTGTTGCCACCACCTTTCCTTTTTGACTGTTCATAAAGTGAAATGTAGCTGTGTAAAGTGGAGAAACACAGGAACAACGTTGTCATGTTTTATTCCTCTTTTGAGCAATCCTTGATAAAGCCTTCAAAGATGTTAGGTATACTTAATCAAAGGTGTATAAACATGCTTGAGTAATGAACGATTGAGGTAGATTGACAATTCATTTATAAAGAATGCATCATTGGTGTCAAGAATGCCTTCCTTATCATGTATTGTGATGTAAAACCTTTTTTAGGGAATCATTTGATGTGATAGAACTAACTTTGTGGTCTATAACGAGGCTTTTTGCAGCTGAAGTCACATTAATGATGGTTTCTCTTCTGTGTAGGTCAAGGGAGCCCAAGTATCGACACCTCCTCAGTAACCACAGTTCCGAAGCCATCTACTCCGTCCAGGTTGGCTTTCTTTATGCGACAGCAGAGCTTCACTGCTGAGCCCGCGCCAACACCGCGTTCACCTGGACTCAAATCACCAGAAACACCAGTGGGAAGCCCTCGCCATGGTCCATTGAAATGGGAGGAGGTTTCAGAATTGGAATCCAACTACCTCGAGTACCTGCAAGAAGCCAGGGCAAGCATTGATTACTGTGTGTGGGCTTGCAGGGCATGGTCCGCCCCCTACGATGGTGATGACCCCAACCCAGCAAGCCTCACTGTTCCCACACCAGATGAGAACTCAATAACCTTGAGTGTGAACTACTTTGGTGCGGAGCAGAGAGGCACTGGACTGCTTCGCCATTCTTTAAAATCTGGCTCCGACAATGGGGACTATGACCACAGACTTAAAGTTTCCAATAACATCACCCCTCGGACTAAAAAACGAACCATGCAGGAGGCAGCAGTGCACAGACACAGGACAATGCAAAATAAAGAAGGCAAGGGAAGCCCAGAGGATGCTGCACAGAACAGAAAGGACTCGAGCACTGTATTTAATGGGTCCTATGGTACTAATACAGGCTTTATTAACTGCGTGAGCAGAACTGAAGGGAGTCGGCCAGACCGGGCCGATGGAGATTTAGTAGTGAAAAAAGTACGAAGGGACATAGGAGAGAAGTCACATGGAGGGAGGGAGGAACCTTGTTTGTCTGAGACTGATAGAAGAGGAGAGTTGGAACAATTGCCAAAATTACCGGAAACTAATTGTAAGCTTTTGGTTTATGAGAACAATACAAGTGAAGGATTGCCAGTAGTAACTGAAAATGGATCAATCGAATCCGATTCCACTTCGTTAAGCCCAGTCAGTCCTTCTGTATTTGATCATCAAACAGAAACCTCCTCGACCAAGTGGGAGCAGTTAGAAACCATGGATAACCTAATAGATAGGCTATTAGACAATGCACCCACTGAAGCAAATGGGGCACCCCTTAATATTGAGAAATTCTCAAAGGAATTGGAAGAAATTGAAGGGCAGATGAACAATGGTGAGATAGGGAGGGGCATTGCCCCAGTGGTCACAGACCTTCCCCTGTCTTTTGAAGAAGAGGAGGCATACCAGAGGTTTGCAAGCCTGCCTGCTAATGAATCCCCCACAAGGGACAGCAGTCGGGGGCCGTCCAAGACAGACATTCTTTCGCAGATCCTCACAAGTCCTTTGAGAACACTTGGTCAGCCCCTCAGCCAGCCCTTCACTGGTAAAGATATTCTTTGTGTTGTTTTTTTGTTAAATATGAAATATGTATTTAAGACAAAACATTCCTTCCAGAGTTGAGGTTTCACAGATACGAGGGCTAAAATGTAATTCATTGCTTAGAAGTCATTTTCCTACCATAGTCTGAACTCAAAGAGCTCCTGGTCAATACTAAATGTTTATAGATTTCTATCAGATATGAAGGACCCACCACACTTTATGTTTTCAATTTTAAACTGATGCTTAAAATTATACTGATTTACATTAATTCCTTTTATTATGGTATTCTTAGGCAAAGGCCCCATCATCACAGTCACTTGGCCCCTTGTCTGCTTCAGCAAGTCTTGGCTTTACAGCCAACTAAAAGCTGCATTGGCTAAAAAGTCAGTATTCCTGCATGGTAGTATGTTTTTAACAAAATTCATCTACCCTGAATGCCAGACCCATCTCATTATGTAACTGTCATCTCAGTGTAATGCAAAGCCCTTGGGCTAATCTTTTCGCCATCCCCTTCTCCATTCTTTGCCCATAGCCACAGACCAAACCAAATATTATTCAAGGGAGTCGACCACTAACCCAATGTCAAGCAGCCTCACAGCCAGGCCACCTACCACCAGACCACCATTAGAAGAAAAGCATTATTCAAGGGAGTCCACCACTAACCCACTGTCAAACAGCTTCACAGCAAGGCCACCTACCAACAGATCACTATTACAAGCAAAGCATTATTCAAAGTAGTCAATCACTAACCAAATGCAAAGCAGCCTCACAGCCAGGCCACCTACCACCAGACCACCATTAGAAGCAAACTGTTATTCAAGGGAGTTGACCACTAACCCAATGTCAAGCAGCCTCACAGCCAGGCCACCCACCACCAGACCACCATTTGAAACAAAGCTTTATTCAAGGGAGTCAACCACTAACTCACTGTTAGGCAGCCTCGCAGCCAGGCCACCTACCAACAGACCACCAGCAATTTGGTGACCATTAGAAGCAAAGCAGTGTTCAAGATAGTCAATCACTAACTCTTTGTCCCAGACCCACCAATCCCAGGGTCAGTTGTCAAATACAGCACCATCAATCACTTCACTGAAAAGATCAAAAAGATCAGCTTCCCCATCGACCTACCTAGACAGACATCCACACTGCCTCCAGTTCTTGATCTTTTTACACTTCAGTGGACCACTTTCAACCAACTCTTATGCACTTAATTGACCAGCACCCTCAACACTCAAGTGTGATTCTAGCATCATCGGCTGTAAACCCCAAACCCAATTTGGTCATCCCATCCCCTCCACCAAGTAGCCTTACTATATCACATGATAATTGCTCATCAGATCCTCCACCTGCAAAAAAAGCCCACGAGGACAAAGAGGATCTCGCTTGTTGAAGGACTGTCGTTCAACATTCATCTGATTGATCAAAGAGAAAAACTCCTACTTTCCACTGCAAGATCAATTACGGAAAACCAATCTCCTATAGGACTACCAGTCTGGCACCCACACTGCAGCAGAGTTGAAGTGTTTTTTATTAAGGATGAAACAACCCATGTCATGTGGTCCTACTTGACCTTTTTGCAGCCTTAGGTACATTTGACCACCAAGCACAGATATAAACCTTGAAAACATGCATAGACTTCTCTGAATGAGTCCTGCGATGGTTCACATTGTATCTCACCAATCACCACCAAGATCCCAGTGATTCCCGGTCTCCTGCGTGTTCCTCATGACTCGATCCTGCCCCTTGTTATCTTCAGTCTCTATATTGAGCCAGTTGGAGTCTTACTGTCTGACAGCAGACTCAAGATCCATTAATAAAGCAAAAATACATAGGCCTCTCTGAAAACCGCCTCAGGTCACAGCATTCAGAGACTATAAACCTTCCTCGATCCTATCTAGAACAGAATATCAAGCCCCTACCTAAAACTCAACCTGATCAGCACAGAATCCTTCCTGTTTTCACGTCAGCCCTAAAAAAACCACCTATTCAAGCATGGACAGTTTAGCCACATAAGTGTCAGCTAACACAAAATCACAGCAGTTCAACCTAGAATCAGACCCTCTTTCAAGGTACACATTGCCAGGAAAGCTACGTCCGCTTGGTATCCGCACACTTGGAGAAAGTGTGCATTTTTATACCTGAAACTGATTTCATAGCAACAACCTGAGCCTGAGTCTTCTCTCATCTCCAGAAGGACAGTGCTCTGCTCAGTGGCCTTCGCGACACCACACAGGCCCCCTGAAATGCATCTGACTCACTGTAGCATGCTTCATCAAAGGACTAAAGAAGTTCAACCAGCACTGTGGAACTTCACCGACCCTGCTTGCAGTCCATCCACAATATTCCTTTGTTTTTGCCTTTTTTTCAAAATTTTTAACCTGTTGTGAGAAGTACGATGATCCTCTAGAGGCTAAGCTGTCTGATCTCCTTCTGTTTGTTCTGTTCTAGACCCAACACGGTTCTGTTGTGGGCACAGTTAAAGGCTACTTATCAGCCTTGTCCCCATTCATTTGTTATGCTTGTTTGCCATCTTTGATAAAGTCACTTATGTTGCATTCTTTGGAAAGGTCTTTCACATGTTTCCACCGCCATTGAGCTTCCGTGGCATCTTAATTTGGTTCTTATTGTTCTGATGTGTGATCCCTTCGAGCCTTTGTGCAGTTGTACTGTAAGGATTTAGACTCTGAAGGCTGTATTTCTCATTACCAATTCTTCTGCATGTTGCATGATTCAATTGCAAGCTTTATCGGCCCACCCTCTGATTTACGTCACAGGGTGGTATGCATCCTTCTCTATTTAATTATTGAGAGTTAGTAAAAGGTCCTTCTGGTGTTTGGTAAGCAGTGTATCCCTTTCCCCTCCGCTATGAGAAGATGGTAAGTGCCTACTATTAGTTGCAGGTGTCACATTCCCCCTCTGCATTCTTCTTAATCGCTGATCCTCTCTTTGGGTTTATAGCTTGCTATAAACACCATTGCCCCATTTTTTGAGAGCTACAATGGACACCCACAATATGCCAAAATTCACCTCCATTTCTTGATGGCTAGCAGGGCTTCCTACAATATACCAGGATGTACCCTCATTATGGCATGGTCTGATGTTCCGCACCAGCAAATAAGCATACCACTTTTACCCTCACCACATCACCCACAGTCCAGTATCACCAAGCAGCAGTCAGTATTTTTAAGGGAGTGTTAGTGAAATCCACTCATAGGCACCGGGCTCTTTATAGCAAAAACATATTCCCATGAAAAATCCATTATTTGCTTTAAAGTTTTGCAAAAGTGAAATGTGGACAATAACTGAGGGTCTGTACTTGAAGATGTAGCGTTGAAATAAAAATAAAGAGGAATTGCACTTTTCAGATGTGTTACCTGAACTGTTGCTTCAAAACTGAGGACAACTGGGCAGTGTGTAAGGAGGTGTTAAGCCATATTGAATGGTGCACAGGGATTAATTGTGCCACAGGTTCTTGTTTGCTATTTTAGGGTGATAGTTGAGTAAGCAATAGGTTGTGGTTGGCTATGCTGTTGTGACTTGACCTTGGGTCGGCCATGTATTTACCTACTTTTATACTATTGCTTGACCTCCACAGATATTTACGTGAGGTTGGACTTTTGTCCTAAAGTTTTGTTTTAAATTATGACCATTTGTCTGGAATTTTTACAGTCACGAGAATGTGCTTCCAGGCCAGTGGTCATAATATGTGATAATAGTGGATGCAAACAACGTCTCCGAACCCAGTGAGGGAGCAATGACAGCTCATGTGTAGATTTTGTATTATATATTCTCTTTCATCCTATACCCAGAATTTTGGACTTTGGGTGTTAGTCCGGTCTAGTAGGGGTCTCAGTTGAGCAGCTTCGATCCATCCTCCGCTCGTGGGAAGCCTAAATCCTCGTCATTCTAGAGGTGAAGAGTGTAGATCTAGATACATTTTTATGAATATTTTGTTTCTAATAAAACATTTTTAGGTCACCTATTGGCTTTATTCAACATCTCAGGTTATTGTGTTTTTTCAATTTAGTTTTTTAGGTAGGAACGTTATTTTTCTCCTTATATTATTATTGAGAAGAGGCTTTTGAAGCAGTCTTTTAAACCACTATGCCTGCTGTTTTGATGTGTCGTCCCTCTGGCTTAAAGTAATTTTAAAAGGATGGACAGTTTGTATACCTTTATTGATGTAAATATGCAAATGTAGAGGGATTATTTAAACTATATATACCAAATTTAGGTGTCAAGTTCACTTTTAGGCAGGCTATATGCTCAGACCAAGAGATCTCCAATCTGTCCTATCTATAGAGGACCTTAAAAAAATCTACCAGTGGAGGAATATTAGTAAACAGAATTTTGACTCCATGGTAGTTCAAGAGGCTTGCTTCCACTTAGAAACATATTGAGATCAGATCCTCTGCAACTCCATGAGGGCAAGATAAGACACCTCCCAAACCAACCGCATTGGGGAGTGTAACTTTAAAGGTGGTACTAGGAAAGAAGTCTATCAACTCTTCCACAGCTGCCGGCAGCAAACATTCAGGACTGGTCCGGCAAAGCAGGACTTTGTCAACAAATAGAATCAATTCATAAACAATATTGGGCCCACTGTCAGGCAACGGTTGTGGGGATCGGAGTTTATCTTTTGTATTTTGGGCTCTATTGTCGGAGCAGGAGAGGTGATGATGCACCTCTAAACAAGATGGGTATAGAAGTGTTAACTTTATTTTTGGTTGCATACGGTACAACATTTTCCAGCATATAAATCTGGATGACAGGAACTAATCTTGTCTGTTCCAGGACCCTCCTCAAAAAAGTACCAGTCAGCTGTATGGCACACCTCCTACGTCTCGAGCTATTGAAGATAGTCACATCACAATGGTTTCACACCAGTTGTATATTACCCATGGCTGTCTGTATTTTATAATGCCAGACTGACCCAGATGGAAGATCTTGGGCTATATATTTCCAGGGCAAGCGTCAAAAAGGTTTTTGAAAGTTTTACATCATAATTCACTAAAGGTATTGATCTGCAACACTCACAGGAATTGGGATTTTTGTTAAACATCTTTGCCAGAGGTTCCATCATGAGATTCTAAATAAGCATTATAGAAAGAAGTTATGAAGCCATCAGGGCCTATCTATGTTCCTCTTATGCTTGAGTGTCTCAGCATCCAACTCTGCAACCCGCTCGGATTTAGTAATATGTTTAATAGTTTAATAATATTACATGTGTAAACTAGCTTAATTTTGTGAGCCAATAGTCTTATCAGCCTTCTCCCAGTCTTTCTTGGTAGACTGGTTTTGTGCTAAGCATCTTGGAAGCTGTTTACACAGTTAAGAACTGTTCTAACTCTTGCAAACAGTTTCATGTATATTTTAAGGGAATAGGTCACTCACGTTGTTTCAGCTGTTTTATATGTGTTTCTTAGTCATTGTTCTTAGTTCTTGTTCTTAGTTCAGTCAAGCTTAAATAAAGTGCTGTGGAAGTTCTTCTATTACAACAGCTTTAGCATCATCCCACACCTTCAACCAGGAGGCATCATCAACTACTTTCTCAAGAAAGTCGTGTTCGGATGCCTCTCCAGTTGAACCTCTGGGAATGGGATCACAGAATCCTATGTCATTCATTCACCATTGCTAGTAAGGTCTGTGCCTCCCTAGGCGAACATCACTGGGGAATGCTCAGGCAGTAGCTGGGTGCTTATTGACTGGCCAAAACAGAAGGGACCATAAACTTATGAATCAGGAATACATCAGTTATTAAAACGTGTTGGAATAAAAAGTAACATTCTTTGTCTAAATGGTGGAATCTCCAAATATTCATTGTCTAAATCCCCAATCTAATTTCCTAATGCCCCCTAACAACATTGGGGCAGTAGATGTTCGAGGAGGAGCTTAAGGGTCTGGACTAGTCCAGCGTTGCTTAGTTCCAGTGCTGCACTGAGTTCACCTCCCTCTAACAGGTTGCCCATTGTAAAACCGATGGGCAACAACTCGGGAAAAGAAAATGCGTATTGTCCTTACAACCATATACAGAGATTAATGCCACCATTCTCCATCCAAACCATACCCTCAGTCCTACGATTTAGCTCTTCTTTATCTCAATAAATGACATCCAGTCAGAAGCATATACACTTTTGGTGTGGGCGGAGGAGTTGTACTGAAATGGGTAGAGAGGCAACGTTAGGTGAGATATATCCACTCCCAGCTTCATACAATTTACTGTAGCTTTGTAAGGAGCCACCACAGTAAGGCTCTCCTTTTCATAGGAGAATTCAGCCACTGAGCATTAAGAGTAAGCCTGTTAATTAGAGCTATCTGTTACCCAGCTGATGACTCTAACTATTGAAACAGTATGTTCGAGGCATATGAGCTGCGTATTGTATACTTTTGCATAGATCGCCATCTGGTGTTGGGCTCGGATGTTTGCACTTTGTTTTTGTCTTGGAAGAAGTCTTTGTAGTCACTAGGTAGGTGATTCCTCGCTAGGACGATAGTGCACATGAGCATCGACTCCATCCTTAGATTGTTTTTTTACGCCATCGGGTCGGATGTGAGTTGCTGCGCTCTGGGTCGATATCGGTTTCAAATTCCCCTTCGATGCGCAATCCCTCTCAACTCAACGGTATTCTCTCGATCGTGTTTCCCTTTTTGACGCTCATCTTAAAACAAACTCCTCGACCTCGATCTTCGACGCGGGCCGTTGGGCCTCTTCGCGCCGACCACGCCTGCAGTCAATAGAAAGAAATCCCTTCTAAAAATGCCCCGGGTGTGGTACTAAGTTCCCACACTCAGACTTGCACGAGGTGTGCAATCTTTGCCTCTCCCCAGAGCACGAAGATAAAAACTGCAAGGCCTGTGCATCGTTCAGGTTGAAGAAAACCATCTGTGATCGTCGGGCTCGACCGTGAGTACCAAAACCCCCCTCCTGAAAAATAAACCAAAGGCTCCAGTAACACCCTAGACCTCCGGCTCTGGTCTACACGACAACATGATTCAGACGCCCCGCCCTCGGGCCCGGCTATGAAACCTAAACATAGGCCTTCCGGCTTGGGCTCGAGCCACCCCCATTTTGGCACCGGAAAGTCCTCCGAAGCAACAAGTCAAACACTTGTCCACGCCGAAGACAGCCTCGAGGCCAGAGCCCTCGGTATCGAAGCATAGCAAGGACAAACACTCGGAACCGAAGAAATCTTCGGGCCGAAAAAGGCTTCCGACTCCAAAAAATCAGAGCCGAAAAACGTTTCGGAGCCGCAAAAACCTTAAGAGTCTAAGACCCCACAGAAGGCCTCACAAACTCCCTCCAAAGAAGGTTCGAACCCAAAATCTTCGACACCGAACAAAGACATTTTGCCCACGCTGCCTGCACCTAACTTGGCAGATACAAAGCAGAAAACTCTGTTTATTGATCCAAACGAAGGCGAACTAGTCACCAAGCCTCCAAAGAAGAGGAAACTGGACACTGCAGAAGAACCTGCTATACCTCTCAAACGACAGGACATGGGCACTAACACGTCCCCACCTCCTTCTCCCTCTCCAGTTAATCCACATCTATTGATTTCTCCACCACACTCTCCACAACTTATATTTTCACCTCAATCATCATATAGTGAGGATGATACAGGTAGAGATATGGATCCATGTGGGGATGATGATTCACATAACATCCCACATGACGTAGACACATGGGGTGACTACAATACAGACTAAAATACAGATCCCGACCCACATAATGATCCGAATCTCTATCCATCTAAGTCGTCACCACCAGATGACAACACTGGGTTCGCGCAACTAATCAACAGGGCTGCCCAATACCACGGGGTCCTCTTACATTCCGACCCAGAAGATGAAGATTTTTTGCTGGAAACCTTTGCTCCCTCGCAAAAATCAATAAGCACCCTACTAATGTTAAAAGACTTGCTAAAACATGCCCCAGACGTTTTTAAGGACCCAGTTAGAACTAGGGTTCTCAATCCCAGCGTGGATAAAAAATTCAAGGAGGCTCCCAATTACCCAATTTACATTAAAGGTCAGATTCCCTTGTGGTAACGCACGCAAGCGTGCAAACTCACAGAGCACAAGAGACACCCCACCCCTTCCGATAAGGAATCTAAATTAATTGACGCATCCGGGAAACCTATTGCGTCGCAAACTGCAAACCATTGGCGTATAGCCAATGCCCAAGCTTTACTGGCCAGGTACCACAGGGCTCACTATGACGAGCTTGAAAAGCTCATGGAACACCTTCCTGATCTGTACAAACAAAAAGCCAGTGACCTTATCCAGGTGGGCAAGCTCATTACCAACACCTCAATAAAATGCGCAGCTGATACCGCATCTCACGCAATTAACACTAGCATCTTGTTGCGTAGACCCGATCGGCTCCAGGTTTCCGGATTCAAGCAGGAGGTTCAAACTGCTATTTTAAATCAACCGTTTGATCAGGAACATCTTTTCGGCCAGCAGTTGACACATCCCTAGAAAAGATGAAGAAGTATACAGCAACTGCTAAGTCTATGAGGGCCTTACAGTTCCCTTATCCTAGAGGATCTTTTCGCCGCTCCTTCTACAGAGCCGGCTCCAAAACCATGGGTTCAGAACATCCCTCCCCCTCCTACAAGAGCCATACTCAAACATCCCCGAAAACATACTTTTGCGGAGGATACAGAGGCAAGAATAGTAAAGGAAGAGGTCGTGGCAACAGTAGCCGGACTCCCACCCCCCCTTGCCCCCCTCCACTAAACAGTGACTTCTCTGCTCTCACCCCCCCCCCCCCCCCCCCCCCCCCCGATCATTCCACTCCTGTCGGGGGACGTCTTTCACAGTTCCAATCTGTCTGGAATTCCATCACAACAGACAAGTGGGTAAGACAAATTATCCAGTATGGTTATTGCCTGGAACTCACTTCTATCCCCCCAAACATTCCTCACAGACAGCGTCCAATGTCCACGGAACATCTAACACTTCTCAAACTCTCTCTCTATTACAAAAACATGCAATAGAACCAGTTCCCTTGCCTCAACAAGGCCAAGGGGTTTACTCCCTGTATTTCCTAATCCCAGGGAAGGACGGCTCTCTCAGGTCCATACTGGACCTCAGACCGGTAAACCTCTACATTCAGTCAGACCACTTTCACATGGTCACTCTCCAATAGGTGCTCCCACTACTGCAACAGGACGACTTTCTCTCCACTCTGGATCTAAAGGACGCCTACTTCCATATTCCCATTCACCCCGCTCACAGGAGATATCTCAGGTTTGTGGTAGATGGTCAACACTACCAATTCAAAGTCCTCCCATTCGGGGTCACAATAGCACCCAGAGTCTTCACCAAATGCCTTGCAGTAGTTGCAGCCCACTTAAGGAGACAACATATTCATGTCTTCCCTTATCTGGACGACTGGCTCATAAAAGCCAAATCACACAACAATTCAGCTGCTTCACAGCTTGGGATTCACAGTAAACCTCGCCAAATCCCATCTCCAACCGTCCAGGATACAACAATACCTAGCGGCTACAATAGACACTTCAAAAGCTCTAGCATATCCCAATCCAGTCAGGATAAATGCCATACAGGCTCTAATCCAAAAATGTCCGTCTCAACACTCGCTATCAGCACGAGTGTTCATGCAGTTAATCGGTATGATGGCCTCCTGCATTCTCCTCTTCCCTTATGCAAGACTCCAAATGCGTCCCGTACAGGAATGTTTGGCACGTCAGTGGAACCAGCCTCAAGGTCAGCTGACAGACCTGGTGTTGGTGGAAACCTGCACCCATCTCTCTCTGCAGTGGTGGAACACACAAAACCTTTCCAAAGGGCGGCCGTTCCTCGACCCGGTTCCACAGACAGTGCTAACAGCAGACGCATCGCTCACCACCTGGGGAGCTCATCTTCAAACCCATATTATCCAGGGCATGTGGACCCCCCAACAAAGACAATTCCATATAAACTACCTGGAATTATTAGCAATCTTCCTAGCGTTAAAAACTTTTCAACTCCACCGGCGAGGCAAAGCTGTCCTGGTCCGTACAGACAACATGACAGCAATGTACTACATACAGAAACAGGGAGGAACACACTCTCTGCAGCTTTCACACCTAGCTCAAATCATATGGAGATGGGCCACTCCGCAAAACATATATCTCCTTGCAGAACACCTCCCAAGTGTACACAATCAAATAGCAGATCTGCTCAGTCGTCAAACGCAGCAGATCCTCGAATGGGAACTTCATCCTCAAGTAAGTTCTTCTTCCATTCTTCCACATGTGGGGCCACCCAAAAATAGATCTGTTCGCCACACACCAAAACGCAAAATGTCCAACCTTCGCGTCCAGGTATCCACACCCATTTTCCAAAGGAAATGCGCTATGGATGAACTGGTCAGGCAAATTTGCTTACTCTTTTCCGCCTCTCCCACTCATTCCGTTAGTGGTTCAGAAACTCAAGCAGCATTCCCTCACAATGATCCGAGTTGCTCCATCATGGGCCCGACAACCATGGTTCACAAGCCTATTGGAACTATCAGTAGTTCCTCATCAAAAACTACGTCTCTCACCCAACCTTCTCACTCAGAACCATGGAGAGATAAGACATCCAGATCCCAATCAACTCAACCTTGCGATCTGGCACCTGAGGTCTTAGAGTTTGGCTACCTAAATCTTCCGTCAGACTGTATGAATATCATTAAAGAAGCTAGATGCCCTACCACCAGAGCATGCTATGCAGCAAAATGAAAACAATTTGTCATTTATTGTACAAACAATAAAATCAATCCACTAGATGCTTCTATTCAAAACATTATCTGCTACTTCTTGCATCTACAACAATGTAAACCAGCATATACATCTGTTAGGCTGCTATGGCAGCTAGTTGTAGCCTATCTCCAAAACAGACAACATCCGTCTTTGTTCCGAGTGCCCGCTATCAAAGCTTTTATGGAAGGACTTAAGAGAATAATTCCACCCAACGTCCCGCCCTCTCCAGTGTGGAACCTAAATGTAGTCCTTACCAGACTCATGGGTCCCCCTTTTGAACCTCTCCACAAATGCGAACTACAATTCCTCACTTGGAAGGTAGCTTTTTTTAGTTGCTATCAAATCTCTCAGGAGAGTTAGTGAACTCCAGGCATTAACCATACAAGAACAATTTTTACAAATCCATCAAAACAAAGTGGTTCTTAGGACTAACCCTAAATTATTATCCAAAGTTGTATCTGCCTTCCATCTCAACCAGTCTGTTCAACTCAGTGTTTTCCCTCGACCAGACTCCGTGGCAGAACGAGCTCTTCACACGTTAGACGTTAATAGAGCAATTTTCTACTACATTGAAAGGACGAAATCCTTTAGAAAGATCAAAAAACTCTGTGGCTTTCTCCCCACCTCATAAATGCAATCTTATCTCAAAGGCAGGGCTTGCAAGGTGGATTGTTAAATGCATCCAAATATGCTATATCAAAGCCAAACACACACTAACCATTCCCCCTAGAGCACATTCCACATGCAAACTAGGGGCTTCCATTACATTCTTAGGGAATATTCCCCTAGATGACATCTGCAAAGCAGCAACTTGGGCAACACCACACACCTTCACATACCACTATTGTGCAGATGTGCAGGCAAAACAACAAGCTAGTGTGGGCCAGGCTGTATTAAGAACACTTTTTCAAACCACTGCAACAGATACAGGTAGCCACCGCTAAGGAGGTAACTGCTGTATAGTCTATGCAAAAGTATACAATCTGCAGCTCATATGCTTCGAACGGAAAATGCTACTTACCAGTATGCATCTGTTCTTGGCATGTAGAGCTGCAGATTCGTATACGCCCACCCGCCTCCCCGGATACCTCTATCTGTTCCAGTACTATCTTACTTAGATACATTACACATGGACATCTCTTTCTACTTCTTACTACTCCATCATAACCCTTCATGGCAAAAACAATCTTAGGATGGAGTCGATGCCCATGCGCACTATCGTCCTAGGGAGGAGTCACCTACCTCGTGACTACAAAGACTTCTTCCAAGACAAAAATAAAGTGCAAACATCCGAGCCCAACACCAGATGGCGATCTATGCAAAATTATACGAATCTGCAGCGCTACATGACAAGAAAAGATGCATACTGGTAAGTAGCATTTTTCTATTCACACAAGCATCCAGGCATCACATTGGGCTTGACAGCACAATTTGCCTGTATTGATGAGTCCTGCTTAGGAACAACATTTAGAAAAAAGTCACCTGGAATGGAGGGCCCAGGTTCAGCAATCTTAGTTTGAGTTCACACGAGGGGAACCTTCTGATTACTGTCTGGGATCGACTATAGGTTCAGTCTGTGTGTGTGTCGGTGCCTTAGGCACTTAACGCAGTCCTCTCATAGCTCATCACTCACTTTCGGGTGGCCATCTCACCAGGAACACAAGTCCTCCAGAAGTAAAGAAGAGGACATTAGACGGTAGACTGCTAGTCGAGATCCTCTGACCTAAGAAGGGACACTGCCCTGCCTACAGTGTGGCTCCTATATTCACCTGGCTGGTCTGGACTTCTAGTGAAGCTGCATTTTTATAGAGTAAGCTGCAGTTGGGCCCTGAGCACAGGAGTTCAGCTTGGACACACCCAATCATGTCCTTGTCATGACCATGCCTCAGACTGATAAATTCTCAAGTTAGTCTTGCAGTTGGACAATTCCAGACTGAGTAAACTCCACCTTGGAGAAAGGGGGGGGGGGGATGACAAAAAGACAAATTGATGGAAAAGTGACTAGTGAATGTAAGAAAATGTGTAGAATAATATGACACTTTCTTGCAATTCCTGAATTACTGCTGCTAGTAACAATATATAAAAAACAGAAACCAGGCATTTCAGATTTGTAAAAAGAAAAGAAAAAAGTTTGTAGTTGTCGATCTTCTAAGCCTGCTGCAACACAAGAAGGAGAATAGGGAAAGGAGGCCTGCGGAGGTCCCAGGATAACACAACTGTGATGGAATGACTGAGGGGCTCTACAGGAGAAGAAATGTAAAAGGTGGGGTGCAAGTGCTGTATAAGAAGGTCAAGAAGTGCTATGAATCAATAGACAGATTAGGAAAGGGGCGTACAAGTCAAGCAAAGAGAGACTAGGGGCTAGTATTATATTTTCCAGGGATGGAGAGGAAGGCAAATTGGATAGCAAGGAGTGGATCGAGGCAAAATGATGGGATCAGAGGCAGGTCTCGCTCTGTAAAATAGGTAGAAACTGATGCTGCATCTTGTTAAAATAGCCATTTAGAGGTTTTTTCAGATTCTGTCTTGATGAGTGCTAATATAATTTAGGCCCCTAGTTCTGCTCTAAAACTGTGTGAATATAGCATTCTTATTTTGAACTGGATAGCGGGGTTGCCAGTTGAAGAATGTCTTAGCTCTAATACGATCAATCCGTGTACAAGACTAACGACTGAGTGTTATCACCATGCAGTCGCACCGTTCACTTGGCACAAAAATACAATCCACATGTGCGATATCCAACCGGACAATGATATAACAACCGCGAACACTTTACTCCAATGAATACCCTTTTTATTAGGGAGTCCTGTTTTTAGGTCTCGCCTGACCCAGCGCATGCGCTGGTCTGGCGAGACTTATTGAGAGGGCTCCAAAAAGTGCTACCAGGCCAGCCTAGAGCTACAGTTCATGTGCGCGGGCGCACGCGCTGCGCTTTATCGCGATTACTTTCACTTTCGCGACCGCACGGCCGCTTTGATGTTTGATCGTGATAGCGATCACTTTCACTTTCGCGGCCCCACGGCCTCTTTGCATAGCCAATAGGTCTCGCTTTTGGGACCTTATAAATATTATGCAACTGTTGCATGGCTAAACACTTATAAGGTCCCAAAGGCGAGACCTATTGGCTATGCCAATGCTTGTTTTGTGTGTTGTGGAGTATGTTTGGGGTATGTTAGGTAAATGGCATTCTTATTGTAAAAGAATGAGTCAAGTTATGAGCATATGAGTTACTTTAGGGGAGTAGTGTAAATCACCTCTTTTCCTTGGAGCTGCCTGATCTTTGGAATGTCACCATCAGTGGCGCCTCACCTGCCATATTTGACTTTTTTACCACCACACTGACTCCTTACCTCACTGCTCCTGCTTTGCTGGATTCATTCCCAGTCGCCATCTCTTTATGTTTTTTCTCCCCTACCGGCGCATCTCCCAGCGATATTCTGTTCAGCGGTAGGATAACAGTGAATGAAATTGCCACAATTTTCCTCTGCTGGAGCAAATTCAGTCGGTAGGGTGGTGTGATGGGTGTGAAAAAGGTTGAACAATGTGTTAACTACTCGTTTTAGAGCAATCACTTACTGGCTCAAATTCTCCGTTAGTTCACTTATATCAGTTGGCAGTTGTGAAGGGCATTCACTTTGGGAAATCGGTGGCTGGTCTGTGACCAAAAAGTGGAACATCTGTGTCATCTGTTTGATGGTGGTGTAAAATGTTATATCTATTAGAACATATGTCCAATGGTTCTAAAGGCACACTCCCACTCTGTTGACCGTGCAATTGTGTTTTTTTAAAATCTGTTTGTGCATTTTTCTTTGCAATCAACTTGAGAAGGTGCGCACTATTTATTGGCCGTCTGTTTTATATCAAAAAGGTTTTCTGCCTTCTTTCCCTCATACAGAGGGCCCTTTACTGGAGCCTTATCCTTCAGCAAAGATTCGACCTCCTTTAACAATAATCTATATTGTTAACCGTGCATTTATTTGCTGCCTTTGTACTCACCTTTTTTGTGCTACCTCTATAGGCTTTTTCAAATCGCAACTCCACATATTAGCTAACTTAATTTGTACTGTTAACCAAGGATCTAAAATGTAGAATATACAACATCCAAGCAGTAGAATGCTCACCACAGTGCAAAAAAACATAAATGAATAACAGTGTAAAAAAAAAGACAAAGCACAGTGCAAAAAAACCCACAGCTCAGACAGCCAACAATCTGCCAAAAAATATAGATGCTAAACCTGGATACTTATTCAGTTGTTTACCAATTAGTCTCTTTATCAGTTGTTTTTTTCTCATCTTGACTGGGCGCTTGGACCCCCAGTCGAATTTGGTATCTGTGGGAAAAGAGAACTAAATGTTAAAACAATTGAGAGAATATCCGAAGGTAGATCATTTTGCCTGGCTAGAAATTTAAAAACAGTACCTTCTGCCTGCTGGGATCTTGCTGAAGATAAAGACAAATAATCAAAGAAATCAAAAAGCCAAATATGGTCTCCCTGCCCTTTTCTGGTTTTGACAGGCATGGATGGGCCTGCACTTGGCCTGTGCAAGGCTTGCATGTGTCCCATGTGGTGGGGCCGGAAGCAGTGCCGCTAGTCCCTCGGACAAAGGTGCTCCTCCTCCCCTTCCGTTCTCCTACAGGGATTATGGGAATGGTAGGTTCGAGGCATATGAGCTGCAGATTACACACTGTGCATAGATCGCCATCTGGTGTTGGGCCCGGATGTTTGCAGTTGTTTTTCCTCTTGGAAAGTCTTTGGAAGTCACGAGGTCTGTGACTCCTCCTTTGGATCGTATTGCGCATGGGCTTCGGCTCCATCCTCGGATTGTTTTTTTCCGCCATCGGGCTCGGATGTGATCTTCGCGCTCCGGGTCCGAACAGTTTCCATTTCTCCAATCGACGCGCAATCCTCTCCCCTTTTTGCGGTATTGTTTTCGATTGCGACCTCCACACTACACGGCTCTCATCGATCAAGACCTTCGATTCCAGTCGTCGACGACGGCCTTCGGGCCTACCCAAGCTCCGGCCCTGGCTAATAGAAAGGACTCCCTTCAAGAAGTGCCCTCGATGTGGGTCCAAATTTCCCCACACCGACCTTCACGAAGTATGCAACCTCTGCCTCTCCCCTAAACAAGCCAGCCCACCGTCAGTGCCGAGAAACACTCCTCCGCACCGACGCCAAAAAAGAAAATGGCCTCCTCCTCGGCACCGGGCTTCATACCGAAACACTCGGCGCCGAAAACCAGCACCAGCTCCTCGGTACTGACACCGTCCCCGGAACCAAGCAAAAAAACACAAGACCACCGAAACCCATATCTCGAAGCCGAAAACCATCTCGGAACCGAGTAACCAGCCCTTCCCAAGCCGCATAGTTCGAAACAGCGGACTAGTGCAGACTCTAAAACAAGAAAACCAACGGCCCCGATGCCTTTGGCGCCGACAGACAAGCCACCCTCTGAAGAACTTTTTACACCTGATCCATTGCAAAAAACACTGGTCAAGGATCCTAAAACCGGACATTTGATGCTCAGCATCAAAAAGAGACAGCTGGATAAACCTGCCCCAGCTCCACCTCCAAAGAGGAAAGACTTTGCTACCTCCCCTTTGAGAATACCTTCACCACCCCCTCCAGCTCCACCTCCTCCACCTTCTACTACTCCCCCCCTCCCCCCCCACCTCATCATTCCCCCACACCCTCTCCGGATGATGACAATGATGATGTCTGATGACATAGGGGACGGACCCCATGATCAACCTACAGGGGACCCCACTCCTACAGGCTCCCCAGACCCATGGGACGACTATAACATTCCTGATATTTCCAACGTCCCGCAGGATGATCTCTACCCTTCGAGACCATCCCCACCAGAAGACTCATTAGGGTTCAACCACCTACTCCAAAGGGCTGCACACTACCACGGGGTGGATCTCCATACCAACCCTATGGAGGAGGACTTCCTTCTTGATACTTTCCACACCACACATAGGGCCACCTCCATACTCAAAGGAGTTATCAAACACGCGCCGGAGGTCTTTAAAGACCCGGTCAGAGCCAGGGTCATTAACACTCGCATAGACAAAAAATATAAAGCCGCCCATACAGATCTCGCCTACATCAGAGGGCCAGCACCACTAGATTCCCTAGTAGTGTCTACAGCACGAAAGCGAGCAAACTCCCAAGCATCAGGCGAGGCACCACCACCTGATAAAGAGTCAAAACTCTTGGACGCATCGGGCAAGCGCACTGCATCCCAAGCTGCCAACATATGGCGCATCGCAAATACACAAGCGCTTCTGGCAAGATACGACAGGGCACATTATGACGAACTAGAAGCCATAATGCAACACCTTTCTGACAAATACAAAAACAGAGCAAATGAGTTCATTCAGGAGGGCAAAACCATCACCAATACCTCCATCCGCTGTGCCCTAAATGCAGCTGACACCGCCTCTAGGGCAATTAACACCAGCATCCTCCTCCGACGACATGCCTGGCTAAGGATATCATGTTTCAAACCAGAGGTGCAAGCTTCCATCCTAAACCACCCTTTTGACCAGGAACATCTGTTCGGACCAAAAGTAGATGAGGCCCTGGAAAAAATGAAGAAAGACACTGATACGGCGAAATCTATGGGAGCCTTGCAATCGCACCCTCCCAGGCGCTCTTTTCGCTGCTCTTACTTTCAAGCACATCCAGAAGCTACTCCTCTGACACTGCTTCCACTTCCTACAAAGCCCCTACCCAATCCACCTTTACAAGAGGTTACCAAAGAGGTGGCTACAGGGGCAACAATAACAAAGGCAGAGGCAAGACAAACACCTCCCGCTCTGCCTCCACCCCAACCCAATTACTTCCCTCCACTCCCCCCAGACCATCCTACTCCGGTCGGGGGCAGACTCCAAAATTTCCTTCCTGTCTGGACTACTATCACCTCAGACAAATGGGTAATTCAAATAATTCGGTCAGGGTACTGCCTCGAACTAGCATCTACCCCCCACCCCCCCCCCACCCCCCCACCCCAACATTCCACCCAAACAACGCCCCATGTTACGGGAACATTTAACATTACTAAAACAAGAAGTAATCTCCCTCCTGTAAAAGGGTGCGATAAAACCAGTGCCTCCCTTTATTTTCTCATACCAAAAAGGGACGACACTCTAAGGCCTATCCTAGACCTCAGACCCCTAAATCAATATATACACTCAGACCATTTCATACAACCAATGTGTACAACACACCCAAGCCACTATCCAATTACTTCACGACCTGGGCTTCACAATAAATCACATTAAGTCCCATCTGCAACCATCCCACGTAAAGCTACACCTCGGTGCCACCATAGACACCGCAAAAGCGCTAGCCTACCCCAGTCCGGCCAGGATAGCAAGCATTCAAGCTCTCCGTGCCAAATTTCAGCCAGAACACTCTCTTCCAGCTCGAGTGTTCATGCAACTAATAGGAATGATGGCCTCTTGCATATTCATAGTACCCTACGCAAGACTCCAGATGCGTCCTCTCCAAGAGTGCTTAGCGCGCCAATGGAACCAGGCCCAGGGTCACTTGACAGATCTGGTGTTGGTAGACGGTCGGGCCCATCGCTCTCTGCAGTGGTGAACCACCACAAACCTTTCCAAAGGGTGACTTCCTGGACCCGGTTCCTCAGATAGTACTGACAGCAGACACATCGCTCTCCGGCTGGGGAGCTCACCTATTACATCACACCATACAGGGCAGGTGGACACCTCAACAAAAGTTACTCCACATCAACTATCTGGAACTACTAGCCATATTCTTAGCACTAAAAGCTTTTCAAACTCATGTCTCAGGCAAGGCCGTCTTAGTTCGCACCGACAACATGACAGCTGTGTACTATATACAGAAACAAGGCGGCACACACTCTCCGTAGCTCTCTCAGCTAGCACAGAGCATATGGAGATGGGCCATACCCCAAAAAATCTTTCTCCTAGCCCAACATGTCCCAGGAGTCCAAAACACTATGGCAGATCTGCTGAGCAGACAAACACAACAAATTCACGAGTGGAAACTCCATCCACAAGTTCTTCACCCGTACTTTCAAATGTTGGGGCATCCGCAGATAGACCTCTTCGCCACCCACGAAAACACCAAATGCCCAAGCTTCGCCGCCAGATATCCACACCCATTGTCCAAAGGCAATGCTATATGGATGAATTGGTCAGGCAAATTTGCGTACGCTTTTCCGCCTCTCCCACTCATTCCATTAGTGGTGCGCAAACTACAACAGCACTCCCTCACTCTCATAGTAGTAGCTCCAACTTGGGCCAGACAACCGTGGTACACCACACTGCTGGAACTATCGGTAGTACCGCACCAAAAGTTACACCTCTCTCCATGCCTCTTAACCCAGAACCATGGAGAGATCAGGCACCCGGACCCAGCTCAGCTCAACCTTGCGATCTGACTCCTGAAATCCTAGAATTCGGTTATCTAAATCTTCCTCCTGACTGTATGAACGTCATTAGAGAAGCTAGGCGACCTACCACTAGAGCTTGCTACGCAGCCAAGTGGAAACGTTTTGTAGTCTATTGTCACAACAATAACTTCAATCCCCTAGATGTGTCCATTCAACACATCATAGGCTATTTACTACACCTACAAGGATGCAATCTAGCCTACACATCTATTGGACTGCACCTTGCAGCCATAGCAGCTTATCTACAAAACAGGCAACATCTATCACTCTTTCGAGTACCTGCCATAAAAGCCTTCATGGACGCCTCAAAAGAATAATTACCCCCAGAGTGCCACCCTCACCTGTGTGGAACTTAAACATCGTTCTCACCAGACTAATGGGGCCTCCCTTTGAACCTCTACACAAATGTGATCTTCAATTCCTAACATGTAAAACTGCTTTTCTTGTAGCCATCACTTTCCTCAGAAGGGTCAGTGAGATACAAGCACTCACCATTCAAGAACCTTTTCTGCAAATGCACCATAACAAGGTTGTTCTCCGTACTAATCCAAAATTCCTCCCTACAGTCATTTCTCCCTGTCGCCTAAACCAATCTGTGGAACTACCCGTATTCTTCTCGCAACCACAGACCGTTGCAGAAAGGGCTCTCCACACATTAGATGTCAAACGAGCCTTACTCTACTACATCGAAAGAACACAATCCTTTCGTAAGACCAAACAACTGTTTGTGTCTTTCTCACCATCACACAAAGGCAACCCCATCTCCAAATCGGGGATAGCTAGGTGGATTGTCAAATGCATTCAGATTTGCTACCACAAAGCAAAACAAACGCTATCTGTTCCCCCTAAAGCCCACTCTACACGTAAGATAGGGGATTCCATGGCATGTTTAGGGAACATTCCCTTAGATGATATCTGCAGAGCAACTACATGGTCAACACCGCACACTTTCACTAAACACTTTTGTTTAGATGTGCAAACTAAGCAACAGGCTAGTGTGGGCCTGGCTGTACTCAAGACACTGTTTCAAACCACTGCAACAGATACTGGTGATCGCCGCTAAGGATGGGTACTGCTATATAATCTATGCACAGTGTGTAATCTGCAGCTCATATGCCTCAAACGGCAAATGCTACTTACCAGTATGCATCTGTTCTTGGCATGTAGAGCTGCAGATCTACACACGCCCACTCGCCTCCCCGGCTACCTTTATCTATTCCAGTTTATCTTATTTAGATACAACACACATGGGCATCTTCACTGTTATTACTACGCTCCATCTTTCCCTGCTTGCGAAAAACAATCTGAGGATGGAGCCGAAGCCCATGCGCAATACGATCCAAAGGAGGAGTCACAGACCTCGTGACTTCCAAAGACTTTCCAAGAGGAAAAACAACTACAAACATCCGGGCACAACACCAGATGGCGATCTATGCACAGTGTGTAGATCTGCAGCTCTACATGCCAAGAACAGATGCATACTGGTAAGTAGCATTTGCCTTCCTTGTGGCTCGGAAGAATGGTCTTGTTCCTCCTCAACATTTGGGACATTAGCAGCACCTTATGGCGCTATTTCCAATGGAAGTGGGACTCCTCCCCTTCCTTTCTACTCCAAGGTTTTTGGGACTGGTTGTCCCATGTGGCCAGAAACCACGGTCTTCTTCACATGAAAATAGTTATTACATTGAATTAGTCAACCTTGGCAGTTTTCTGGTCATCAAGCAAGGATTAGGCAGGAAAACAATTGGTTGACAACACATCGAACTGTGGGACGCTCCTTCAACCTACAGAGCCTGTTGGCAGAACCAGTATCTGTCATCAGTTCCAGCTGTTTTCATGCACAAATTAGCAGATGATCGCAGTTTATTCCTCTGTCAACTTTATTACCATCTAAGTGTAGATGATCCTTGAAATAAGTTTAAATAAGATGCCAAGAGATGGTAGTTACCATATTAACACTGCAGTCCGAGGTCAATGGCCCAGTCCTAATAGAGAGAAACCCGCAAAGGTCACCAGGTACTGCAGCCTGTTCATTGATGCAATGCCGGTTTTTAGTTCACATTCAGTATTCTTACTTCTTCATTCTCTCACTGTCTCATGCCTTCCCTCTTATTCACGATCCCTGCTCCGTTAATTGTGCTTTTCGTTGTTGTCCATTGTAGAGCTGTTTCTTGAATTTATGATTAAATATCTGTTTTTATTTCTTCAGTGTATTGCTGGATGTGTTTAATGCTCCCCATTGATTGTGTTTTTTCTCTCTCCTTGGTCTCTAAAGGTCCATTTGTTGCTGTTCTGTTTGCCAAGCTGGAGAACATGATGCAGAACTCTTTGTACGTGAATTTCCTCCTCACTGGAATCCTTGCACAGCTCGCTTGTCACCCCCAACCTCTCCTTCGGTCCTTTTTACTGAACACCAACATGGTCTTCCAGCCGAGTGTCAAATCTCTTATCCAGGTACTGGTAACCCACAGACATGCGCCTTGTTTCTGCTGCTATTGGGCTCCCTGTCGTTAGCCTCACAGAGTTACATTTCCCTTGCTTTTGTGCACTTTTACAATCTGAGCCAGTTACACCAGATACCACTTTTTGTCTAGCTTGATTTAGAATATGTCAATTGAGAATTTAGTTTTTGGGATAGGTGGTGTTGCTTGAGCACAAAACAACAAAGCTCAGTTTTCTACACGTTGCACACTGAATGATTTTGTTTGCTAGTGCTTTGCAGCGGTCTATTTTGCACAGGAATGAGCAGTTTAGTGCTCTTTGTTGTGGGACTTTTTGATTATGTTTGTCTCACATCACCTGTTCTTTCTCTTCTTCTTTATACACAGGTTTATAAATGTTTGCTTTGAGGCGTATATTTTTTGCACTTTTTTCCGAATTATTAACTATAATTGCAAAATTATTATTATTTTTTAATTCAAATATATGTGACTGAGCGGTTCACCTCTTTAACAAAGGGGCAGTGAGCCTTGGTACTTTGTCGCCATTTGAAGTATCTATACTTTCTTCCAGAAGTCACATCAACTTTCACATTAATCATCTTTTGTTGCCTTCATTCTTCTAAAATCAAACTTCTCCAACAGAAGAGTCCTTACCTACTCTGGAGTATGATCTTTTCTAGAGATTCATATAGAACAAAACAGCTTTTTTGAATCTTTCTGTGCAGTTGATAGCTTGATATAGAGAGTATTGCACTGCTCCCAGTTTCCCAAAGGCCGACTGACAAAGGAAACAAAAGGCTTGTTCTAAAAGGGGCAAAGCATGAATTTCTGTTCTTCTCAGTGTCCCAACCTTTAAACTTTCCAGAGTAGCAAAATGGAGTTTGGCATTTGATTTCACAAAATAGTGTTATATCTTGGTTAGGCCTCCCGCATAAATGTTTTTGGGAACTGAAATCTGACCTTTTGCCTTCCATTCCTCTGCTATATTCACTTTTCCTTTTTATGTTTTATTTGCATCAAAGATGATCCTCAGATGGAGAGAGAAAGGGGGGCTTGTGATCCTAATTCTCAATTGGGACCCTCGTCTTTGAATTCATTAATAGCCCCCATGCTCTTGTTAAAGCAGGCATATTTAGAGCTTCATGTCAAAGTGAGGAGCTTGGCTGGCAGTGCTGTGGCGAGGGGTAGGTGGGCATGCTTGGATTTTTTTAAAGCAGTTGTGTCAAAATTATTCCATGATAAGGATGAAGCCTAAGTGAACCATTTCTATCTTTGTTTGGAATTTCTTTTCGAGGCTCAAATAAGATAGTATTTTTTATCTCTGATGTGTTTTGTAGTATAAAAATCAAATGGTAATTGCCCTACATTAAAAATGAGCTTTTAGTCATCAGTTCTTCAAGTTCTTTTTCAAAAGCTATTTTGGCTATTGAAATGTTTTTTGATAAACTGCACTTGGGCAAAGATAGTCTAAAGTTTAGAAACTAAAAGAAGATTCATTTGAGGGACATTTATGATAACAGGTAAGTAACCTCTCATTTTTGATGGTACTAACAGTGTACTGTGAAATGAAGGTAACTTCTGTTTTCAGTGGCTTATGCAGTGTTTAATTGAAAGCATATTTATTATTAGACAATGTAGTGTATGGAAATTGGATGTTTTATAAAATATGTGCTGTGTAAGCAAGCTGATTCACTTCTCTTTCACTCCTTTATGTAGGTCTTGGGATCTGTAAAAAACAAAATTGAAGCATTTGCCGCATCTCAAGAAGATTTCCCCACCTTGCTATTCAAAGCTAAGAAGTACTTGATCGCACGAGGGAAGCTGGATTGGTGCGACTCTCAGAATGTCGTACCCACTTTGCGTCGATCAGAGACTTTAGGTAAGGCCATCACAATTTGCACTAAAGAACTTTTGCAATGGATAAAGGAACCTGTATACAAGACTCCTGGAAAATACCGGTAATCTAAGAGAGGTGTTGGAAACACTGTTGTAACATGAAGGAAATATTAACGGTGCAGTTGTCATTTAAATTGGAGAGTGTGTATATTATTACCTCACTTGATGTGTAGGTAAGTAGTAGGAGCCTTAATATTTTTTCCTTTTTTGGCCAAGCGATCTGACCTAGCCACAATTACTTGTAGGTTTTAGTCCTACATTTTGGATAAATTCAGTATAAAAGCTTAGTAGATGAGATACCTTTCCTGATAACTTGTGTGAGCTCCTTCAGAGTCCCAGCAGCTACCTGACACATGGGGTCTGCCTCATTTGCTGTATTTTCATGTAGCTAACCACGCATCATTTCCAAATTATATTAGCAGCATAGACATAACAGCCCTGTAGACCTCTTTCTTATTGCTCGGGTATATCCTCTTTAATAATTGATGAGCTTAAGGCTAAGGGTGAGAGCGTGTTCCTGCATAAGGTGCTTCTGGCTCACCATCCCCAGCTTTCACGTCCAATATATTGAGATTGATCATAAGCCAAAGTGGGAATTTACTTAAGGGTTAATAAGAAATGTACTGTAAAGCTCATTTCATGGAGAAAATCCCCTCATGGAGTCCCTCTCCTGACAGTATGGCATGAAGGCTCAGTGCTGGGACGCCCTAGGGTAGCTATGCGCTTTACAAATCCCGATCCAAATCCATATCCAAGGCCAGAGCATCTGAGCCGCACTCACTGTCTGAGCAGAGGGTGTTTTACCACAACACTTTAAAATCTATTGGCACTTACATCAACTCTACGAAATCGACTGCCTTGATATCAATAGTGTAAGTAAATGTGGATTGAAGACTAGTAAATACATACTTCCCTTATATATGTTTACCATGTCAACATACTGTTAGTCGATAAAATGGAGTCAGTATACGTGCATGTCAACATTATTGACTTCAATATATACACCCGTGTATATGATATTTGGGAAAGACCACCAAGTACCCTCCTCAAAACCCAGCTACTACCTGCAAGTATACTCTGCATATTGCTCACACAGCCATTCAAAGACCACATTCCAATTGGGAAGAAGCATACTGTCTTGTAGAGGGAAAATGAAGATCCATTGACCCTTTAATCGAAAGGGATATTCCCTTGTTCACTGGCATAATGTAGTGATAAATAGAAGATTCAGGCTACCCCCATTGACTTCTGTTCAACACAGCCAACCCATGATGGGAAAAAGAAAATTGTAGTTGACATTGTTTACGCCTTAGTAGGTAACTTGGCAGGTCAGGAAATATGAAGAGGTTTAACATCTCAGCCCTGAAGGGAATATGTTACAGAACTGTAACCTGCTCCGCCATTCCCCATCATTGAGCTGGGAGCCTTTGGTTATATATAAAAGCAGGGTACAACTGCTTTCTGAGGTATTTGATCAAGCATTGTAGGTGATTGATACTAGACTTACAATACTTGACCATGTACCTCAAAAAGCAGTTGTTCAGAGTGGTCTTGCAGAAAAAATAACATGTGACTTCTGAATTTGCAGCACGCACAGTTTCACATTCCCATACACCCCAGACTTTGAAAGTACCTACAATTCCTCAAACCTGGGTGTTACTACCAAGTTCAAATTTCACTATTTGGCCTAAAATCTTCTTCCCACATCTTTACAAAGTGCATGGCTCCACTAGCAAGGTTTTTGCCACAATAAGTACTTCCAGTTTTCACATACCTAGACGATTGGCTGGTAAAGGGGAGATCGCAATCCAGAGCAGCACCATCCATTTTCACTTGCTTATAACTATTTCACAAATTAGATCTTAATCTCATTCCAAATCTGAAATAAATTCCGCTCAAGGCTGCTACTATCATGATAGAATCACATCTGCTGCAAATACCCCTCGCGAAATGTTCCATATTGCAAAAACACTCCTGACCCCCTCCTCCCCCCTCAGACATCAGACCATGCCCAACTCCGATGCAACCAGATAGCAGAATTTTTTTCTGCTAAGGTACAAACCATCTATATGTCCTTTCCTCAGGAAAGAGAGCAACAGATGGTACCCCTAATCGACTCAATAAAGGAACAGGACCTGCTGGAGGAATCCCCCCCCCCCCCCCCCCCCCCCTTGACCGAACCTCCTTGCAGAAGATCCTGAATCACCTAAAATCTGGCTCTCCAATAGATCCAGCTCCCCCCACCATTCTAAATAAGTTTGTTGAGACTATTTCTCCGATCATATTAGACTTGATCAATGCCTCTCTTTTTACTTGAAATGTGCCCCCGCTTTGGAAACCGGCGATGGTCAAAGCTCTTTTAAAAAAAACTAGTTTGGACCCGGAAGAATGGGCAAATTATCGACCCATATCTCTGCTGCCGGGTACAAGTAAAATTGCTGAGAAGCATGTGAACTCAGCCCTCTACATTCCTGGGAAAAAACAACCAGCTCCACCCCTCACAGACAGGTTTCAGATCACAGCAGGATACGGAGACCGCACTCCTGTCGGTTGTGGAGGAAACCAGAAAAATCCTTGATGGCAGAGGCTGAGCAGCAATTATTTTGTAAGACCTAAGCGCAGCCTTCGACATGGTTAACCACCCGCTGTTGATTAGGAGACTCAGGGATGTAGGAGTGACAGGTACAGCACTGAAATGGTTGCAGTCCTTCTTGGAAAACAGATTCTTCACAGTCTTTGAGGACGAAATCTCTGAAAAACTGCCCCTTACATGTGGAGTTCCTCAGGGATCCTCACTGAGTCCCACTTTATTTAATATCTACATGAGCTCTCTGGCACAAATAGTCATTCCGTTTGGGGTTCAGATTGTCACTTATGCGGACAACACTCAGTTGGTCATCTCCCTTAATAAAAAGGACAATTCTGGATCGGCATAACTTGTTGCTTAGAAAAAGTCTCCAGATGGATGAATACCTCATGTCTGAAGCTCAATGGGGCAAAGACTGAGCTTATGCTCCTTGGCAACTCTGCCCCCCCTCCCCAATATAGATCCTTTCTGGCCTAACTGTCTGGGCCCTCCCCCTGTCCCAAAAAACACATCAAGAGCCTGGGGGTCTGGCTTGACTGGAACCTTGATTTCAAGGAACAAGCTCGGAAAGTAGCAGCCACCTGCTATGCCTTCTGAGGATGATCAGGAAAATCCTTCCCTTACTACCTTTCACGGCCAGAAGGCTGCTAGTTAAAGCACTGATTTTGTCACAACTTGATTATGCCAACGCTCTATATTTAGGAGCTCCAATTTCTACAACCAAAATATTACAGACCGTCCAAACTGTGCAGCTCAGTTGCTCTTAAATATCCCTAAACGTCTCTCAGCCAAACCTGCTCTTGCCTCTCTGCATTGGCTCCCAATCCAGGAGAGAATTCAGGTTAAGGCTATGTGCATTGCACATAAAGCACTTTCTGGAGAAGGATCCCCGATGATTCGCTCTATGATTCATCCCTACCAACCCAAAAGAGCTTTCAGAACCGAAAGTAAACATCTGGTGACAGTTCCAAAAATCAAACGAATGAGAAGTGAAGGTCGCCATTTTTCATACAATGTTGCCAAGACTTGGAACCACCTCCCTCTCCACACTCGGTCACAATTAAACTATATGAACTTTCGTAAGCAGCTAAAAACTCTCCTTTTCCCCTGATATGTTTTGGACCTCGTATCTGCGTTACTATTAGCGCTGGGATGCCCTCGGGTAACCAGGCGCTCTATAAATGCTACCTCATTCATTCATTAATTCCTACAAAATCACTTCCCTTCCCTAACCATCAAAATTAATATTCTGGGAGCCACTTTCAACACAAAAAAGGAAGGCGTTTTAGTTAGGACGGCTGCATACACCATCTGCAGGGAAAAAAAACGATTCTAGCGAACAAGACAAACAATTGGTCCATGCTTACAGCTCCCTACTGGGAATGATGTCCTCATGCACGCCAATACTACCCTACTGCTGCCAATATATGAGGTCTCTACGGGAGGAATTATAATCATCACGGATAAAATCTCAAGTCATCTATGATGATGACTAGGGACGGCGTGCCGTTAGCCTTAACAGCTGGCCATTAGAGCTGGCTTCCGCTTAATCCAACTAAAAATTCTGCATAGAGCTTATTATACGAGGGCCAAATTGTTCCACATGGGACGAATCGACTCGGCTCTCTGCTTGAAGAGATGTGGACAGAGAGGTTCTCTGAGCCACACACTGTGGGTTGGCCCCAAAATACATGTGTTCTGGGGTAAAACAGGGCACAAGATTTTGGCAATCTTAGAGGTCACACTAGAATGTACCTTGCAAATGATCACCCTGGGCATATAGGGGGAAACGGACACTGGACTGCTCTGTTGTGCAACAACTCCCTAATAGTGGCGAGACGAGATGTGGTCAGAAATTGGGGGCAAGACAAAATCCCATCGGTACATGGCGGGAAGCAAACATGGACTGGTGCATGAGTGCTGAGAATTTAGCATACCAGACGAGGGGATGACCACAAAAATGTGAGTAAATATTGGGGCCCTGGAAAGCCGCTGAAGATGTTGAACCTCCACTGTAGGGTTCAAAATAGGAGGACCCGGCGTAAGGGATGGACATGAAGAATTCACAGGAGGCGGAGGGAGGGCAGGCGACACCCGCGATATTGTGGTTTGTTTGTACTCTATTGCATATGTGTAAAGTGTTACAGAGTACGGTCAATACTGTATGATTACTGGTATGCATCACAGGTTTGTTTACATGTTTTATGTGTTAAATGTGAAACTTAATAAAAATAATTTTTTAAACAAATACGTTCCTCATCAGTTCTCACACGAATGGACAAAGCCATGTTTTATGTGAACAGGCAAGAAGAGACTTTCTTGGAAACTTTATTGAAGGAGTCGCAGTACTTATGGACGTGAGCTACTCCACACGGGATATCACTTAAGTCAGAACATCACCCAAAGTCCAGCAATGAATGGGATGACAAACTCAGAAAATCAGCAGGAGAACTCCCTGAGTGTGAGCTGAATTAACTCAGACTTCTGAACATATTCACTCTGTGCGGAAAACCTGATCTCGACCCCCTTCTCAACAAGAGACAACAAGGAATACCTTTCCTTTGTCAACAGACGATGGCATTCTGGGATGAGGGGAGATGCATTTTTTATGAAATGTTTGCTTACACCTTTTCACCATTTCCCCTTTTTTCGAGGAGAAGATGCCAAAATCAACAGGGAGAGAAGCTACTTCATTCCAGTAGCTCCAGCATGGCCCAGGTAGAACGTATACATGGACCTTCGGCACCTGTCCATCATCTAGTTCCTCTGGGCAATAGCTCATATCTAATGTCCTGACACAGTGTACAAATTCTGCATGCCAAGAGCCTACTTCCAAAGAGTCTGCTAGCCCAAACATCCCAGATGACTGCAGAAAAATGCTTTCTCAAGCAAGAGCGCAGTCCACAAACAAAACATACAAGTCTAAATGGAAACTGTTCTTGGTTTGAATTAAAAGGCTTACATTCACTTCATGCAAAGATTCACCTACTACTCCTATACCTTCTGCAACTAGCAGAATAAGGACTTAAATGTACTGCTGCTGAAGTACATCTAGCTGTGGTTTCCAGATGCCTCTGCTCCATCACTTCGCCATCGCTCCTAATAGGCTAGATGAAACATTTATGAAAGCCCTTTTTAGGGAATTCCCAAAAGTGACAAATCCTCCAGTTCACTGAGAGGTAAACATAGTTCTGTCACAATTGATGAAGAGTTCTTTTGAGCCACTAAATAAAGTAGATTTTAAATGTTTCTTGGAAAGCTTCTGTACTCCTAGCTTAAATGTCAGTCAGAAATATTAGTGAACTAGAGCAGGTGCCTAGGCCTAGCTCCGCAAACTTACTTGTGACTGGTCCTCCAACCAGTACAAGACCCATTCGAAACTGGCTCACTGCCTGGACGCACAAGCCTCTGTCCTTTGGCTCTCTCTATCTTTCACACCTTTTGCTCTTTCTCTCTGTCACACCTTCTTTATGCCTCCTGCTCTCTTTTTCTTTGTATCCCCTGTGTCCTCTGCTCACAGTTTTTTTTCTGCACCTCGCACTCTCGCTATCTCAGTCTCCTTTGGACTCACGTTTTGCTCCCCTGGCAGCCACGCACTCTGCTGCGCAGTCCCGCTGCTTTTGCTCCTTCACCCCTTTTCTTTCCTCTCATTTCCTTGATGTGCCTTTTTCCTCTTTTTGCTCTTTTGTACTGTTCAGCCCTTTAAACTGTCTTTGCCTCTCCAGCTCTTTTGTGCGCTTTTCTGTTTTTTTTAACACTATTTAGCCCTTTTTGTTTCATCCCTTTTGCTTTTTCCGACGCTGTTAATCGTGTGCTCTTTACTGCCCTTGGCCCCCACACCTTTTTCCCGCCTTACCTCGCTCCTCACCTGCTTCTTCTCCCACGTCGTCTTCTCTTCTTCCCAATCTTCTGCTCAGCCACCTTCCCTGTACTCCTTCCCCCTACCAGGTGGCTCAAAGTGTGTAAATTTCCACTGATTTCCATATCTCAAAATACTTTGCTTTCCTCAACTGAAAGACTTTTGTTGCGTTCAATTTAAAATATGTACAATCAAATATGTATCATCTCGGCGATATTGAAACTAGAATATTTAAAAATTTTAATTGAGCACTAAGCCCCTGTGAGCCCATCTGCGCTGCCTTTCAACTTTTCTTATTATTTATGTATATTATATTTTTTGCTGAAAGGAATGTAACTATCATTGAAAGCGGGCACGATTCCAACTGTAACATTTGATTGGTCTGGTTTTACATGCGTTTCGTCAGGGGTAGTAAGCGCTATATAAATATGAAAATAATCAAAAATCTCTTCCAAAGTTTAAAACTTCGCTAAACTAGACATCTTCAGACAATGTTGGTGGGCCGTACAATTCTAATTTTTGTGATCAAAAACGCCTAAACTTTTCCATTCAATCAGTATGCTGCTGGTGCGTCCATGGGAAATACAGGGCTGTTGGCATGAATTGGTGTAACACAATGAAGTGGCAGCAGGCAGTGTGAAGCAGGCAGCACGGGTAGTTACAGCAAGTGCTTCCATGCACAGCTGCTTTTCCGAATAACGTTTCCAGCACACTATGCTTAATTACAGAGTAAAAAGCAAAAATACTTATTTATTTTTCCATGCGCAAGGGTTATGAACACGTCTCATTTAATATCAGGTGAAGATCTAAAACTAACAGACTGGCTTTTCCATGATGGTCCCTGGAAAACAGGCTGCCTATTTATTCATTTAGAAGTGCCATGAGGGATGTCAGTTCACAAAAATGCTAGAAGTAGTAAAAGTTAGATCGTGTACAGTTTTACCCCGATTACATCATAGTTAACCCCTTTCCTTCCCTTATCTCCTCAGCAGCCTCCTTTGATGCACGGCTAAACACTTAAACAGGGTAATATGCAGCATGGCTAAACACTTATAAGGTCCCAAAAGCAAGACCTATTGGCTATGCCAATGCTTGTTAATGTAGCACCACTCATCTTCTTCCTCTTAAGCACATCGAGTGCTTAATTTGTGCTGTTGCCACTGGTGTTCTTTTTTGGGGTCTACAAGTAAGTTTTTTTTGTCAGACTTTTACCCAGAGCAAGAGAGAGAGGGGCAGAAAGAAGGATAAATCGAAGGTGATTAAAGAGCGAGAAAGGAGAGATCAAAAAGAGTCTGGAAGAGTCAGATAAAGAAGCAGGCAGTGGAAGAGAGTAGAAAAAAGAGACATGAGCTGGACTCACAACCAGGCAGCCTTGTTATATGGCAACCACATCAAACGAAACACTCTGGGGCCCTAAAACAATAAACAGTGCAAGCAGGCGAAGATTTTCAGGACAATTTACACGTGGAAGGGGGTCTGAAAGAGAAAGATGCAGGCTGGAGAGACTCTGGGCCATCTTTTGTACATATGTATGTGTATATATACACATACATACATATACACCAGCTTACTTTGGCAAATGGGGCAAATCCTGGACTAATGGAATTACAAAAGTAACGCGCGGGCAGATTAAAAGGCAATGGGAAGTCACACTGAGGACCGCAGCCGGATGTTGGACAAAGGAGCTCTGAAATGGGGCGAAAAACTTTGAGTCTGAGTCACAAAGTGAATTACACGTGTAATGCGTTTCTTGTATGTCTGAGTCATGAGGCCTTTTCTATGAGTGTTTGTGCCTGAGTCACTATGCAGTTTGTTTACGCATTTAAATAGCCATTTAAATAGCCAGACTTGCGTGTGCAACACTGCTTGTGTAATTCTCACTTGCAAAAGCATTTACTGGTGTCAGTCAGTAAATCTAGTCACACACAGAGGTGTAATCCAGTCACAGAGGCGTGAGTGGGAGTTCCAAGGCAGGCAAGTCCTGTAAACTTGTACACACTCCCATAAACACCTCTCCAACTCCTTTACAAGATCTGGAGTAAAACCCTCTCCAGGAAGGGAAGGGGTTGAAACGCCACCAAAACAAGGTGGGGCTCAAGGGAAGAAAAAAACACATCTTCCCGTGGGAAAAAAACCAAGCGCTGGTCACACTCCGCTCCCGGAACCCTGAGCGCGGCGAACGCGCTAATTAACAATCGCGCGCAGGAGACCTACCAAGCCCAGGAGTGGTGCACGCACGCTAGCAGTCTGCTCTTTTTGTAAGCACACACTCATGCTTGTGGCGCGCCCCTGCGTGCTCCCACAAGGTGGATGCCGCCACAAGCACGAGTGTGTGCTTCCAAAAAAGAGCAGAACGACGGCTAAAGGTCCTCCTATGCAGCGCATGCGCGCCTCGTAGGCGAGACCTAAAAACTCACAATTTATTTGTTACTACTGGGAGGCCGACCTTTCCCATAGGGTAACATCGAGTTACTGTACTACATTTAATAAGTGCTAACTTTGTATTGAGAATAGTTAAGAGAGTCATAATTGGTTTCTGATAAATTGTAAGCAAAAACCCTAAAAGGTAAAGACGGATTTTAAGTTGTATATTTCTGAAAATGGCACTTTTAGAAAGTTGCAAAAAGAACACTTGACAGAATGCAGAACAATGTCATGCATTCACCCCAGTACAGAGATCTGGATTCATGCTAACCTGGCTGATGGAGGGTGATGCCCCGAAACTGGTCCGGGGGATGCTTGTTTCCAGTCCAGGGAGGACCTGACTTGACAGTTCGGGCTGGACTGTTGCCATAAGGACTGGGTCAAGACTGATTTGCATATGGTTGGGTTCAACATGGGGTCGCATGGGGAGAAAAAGAATGATGGATTAATCCCAGATCCTTGTGACTGGGGGTGAATGTTTGTATAGTTCAGTATTCCGTCCATCAATTGTTTCTTTTGCACATTTAGAAAGCTGACATGTTCCTTCCCTATATGGTGCCTGAGTGTGTTCATGGGTCACATGACTGGGTGTAGGTAGCAGCAAGTCTTTGTATATTCCTCCAAGACAGCCACTCAATAGAGGGGTTAGGTGTTCCAGGATGTGCCATCACTGGCAGGATAGAGGCAGAGCTGGGCACAGCCCCACTTGTAAGTCTTTAGACTGTGCCCTGCCTTCACACAAAGAACTTCACACTCGTCCATTGTGCCTGCAGCCAAGGTAGAGAGGCAGGAAATTCCAAGCACTATTCCAAGGGAATCTCTAGAAATGTCTACTTCAAGGAAGGCACCAGATATAAAAGTAGGATCCCCAGACCTCTTCTTCAGTTCACATTCTAGACCTGCTAAAATACTCTGAATCCTCACAGCTGTTGTGGCCTGCTGTGTAGTTCAGAGAACTTATTTGCGGCACCTGGAAGAACTGCTCTGCTGCCTGAAGCCTGGCTTGAACCTTCGGAGGCCTGCCGCTCTGTTTCAGCCCTGTTCCACTGCTTGGACTCAGGACTATCAGAATGACTCCAAGGGTTAGTTGGCTGGCCTCCTGATCAGAGCCTTAGGGACAGCAAATGTTCCAACAATCTTGGGCCCATACCTGGAACCAGCCTGAGTGAATCCTGACCCTCTAAGTGGTGTCTCTCCAATTCTGGACCCCTAGAAGTTGTGCTAAATGTGCCCAGATAGCAAGGATCCAAAGCTTAGCACTTAAAACATTTCTGGCTCAAAACTGCCCTGAGAGCCGTGAGGAAACCAAAACCTACCTGCTCGTTGATCCGCCCAAGGTGCATCGCCAGTCGGCCTGACTTTGCTGCAGCTCCCAATATGTTCTTCTCCACAGCAGCAAGTCCTGTTTAGTTGTTCTTTGCAGAAGGGGTATCCGGCCTCATGGAACCCTCTTCGGCTACAGCTCGCACCTTCATCCAACTGGAGCTGGAAGTTTTCAACTTAAAAAAAAGAGACTGGGGGAGGAGCCTAGCGCTTGACCAAGATGGCCGCGTGAGCTTAGAGCTCCCGAGACCCTCGCGCCCTCCGTCGACTATCCTGTCTCTAATCCTGATGGTATGCATGGCACCGTGTTGCTGAGTTGTCAGGGAGGCGATTGATGCTACCCGCGGTCGGATCGCCCATCGGGAACCGGACTTACGACTGGCGGAAGATTGCGGCCTAACTCCCGGGGATGCCAGGGGCTAGAGTGGGCAGGATGCCCGACTCCTAGTTGATCAACAACGGCCTGGCGAGGTGTGAACTGTCAGACGGAGGTCCTCGCACTTTCACTTTCGATTTCGTTCCCTTTGTCTGCCCGGACACTGTAGAGCTCTGAGTGGTTTTATTACCCCAAGGACGCTCGGCGGGCTGCTCACTCCTTATCCCTCTCGCTGAGAGGGAACAGTCTTAACTGCACTGGACTGCCCGGAGTCCATTATGTCGGGCAAAGCAGAAGGGGATCGGCTGAAGACTAAGTCCACCAGGCGGGGAACGTATTCCCAAGTCAACAGTATGGACCGCTACGCCCTCCTGAAAGCATCGCCGAGTGGATCGAGCCAGGCGCCGGATGCCCAGAAGGAGGACTCGCCTGGGACACCGGAGCTCTCCCTACAGGATCTCATGGGCGCGCTCGACGGGATGCAGACCTCGATGGGGAGACAGTTCGAGGCCCTGGCGCATAAGGTGGATGCCATCCTGGTAGATGTCAATCTGATCCGCTCGGACCTGGGCAAGACGAACGAGCGCGTTAAGAACCTGGACCACAAGACCACGGGCCTCACTGATGATGTTGCGGATCTGCAGACCGAGGTTCGGAAGCTGAGGGCCGAGAGTGACCTCGCCGCCCGCCGGCTGGAGGACTTCGAGAGCCGGGCCAGGCGCAACAATGTGCGCGTCATCGGGGTCCCGGAGTCCTCGGATGAGGCTTCGGCGGACCTGCTTGTGGAGGATTTGGTCCTCAATCATCTGAAGCCTAAGGGCCTTGGGAAGTTTTTTGCGGTGGAAAGGGCCCATAGGGTGCCGGGCGGGCGGCCTAAGGCGGGTGCCCCGCCGCGGCCGATTGTCGCCCGGCTCTTTCATTTTCGAGATCGGGACGCTATCCTGCAAGCTTCGAGGGTGACGGGCCCAGTCCCCTTCCAGAATGCGTCGGTGAATTTTTATCCGGACTTCACCCAGCAGGTGCAGAGACAGAGACAGAGCTTCCTGGGGGTGAAGCGGAGACTTCGGGAACTGGATCTGAAGTATGCCATGCTTTTCCCTGCCAGACTACGGGTGGTGCATGAAGATCGGACATTCTTTTTTGACTCTCCTGTTATGGCCGACGAATGGCTGGACGCTTTGCCCCGGAGACGGACGGGGGATGACACAGCCGAGCATGGAGACAGTGGCCGGGATGGACAGGGCTGAGATCTCAGAGCCGGCCTGACTTGATTTGACCATAATTGAAGATTCGAACAGAGTGCAGTAACTGTGGAGGGTTGCGGGAGGACGAGGGGTGCTCTTTTCCTCCCTTAGGGTACTTTTTGTAGATTTTTTGTTTTTGTAGGGCGACAGGCACACTGCAAGTTGGGGGGGCTTTGTAAGCTGCAGCAGGGGTGCAGGGTGGGGGCAGTTTTGGGGATTTTGAGTTTGTTGTTGGGGGGTTTATTTCTGCAAGGCATGATGATTATCCTCAGGGCTGTTCCATGGTGGCTCCTCGGGTGTGGGGTGGGCCTCTTTCCGTTTGAGGATGGGGGGTAGGGGCTTAAGTGTTATAAGCTGGAATGTTAATGGTTTGGGGGATCGCATCAAGAGGGGGATTGTCTTGCAATTTTTGAAACGCTCAATGCCAGATGTTGTCCTGCTGCAGGAGACGCATCTCATAGGTAATATGTGCTATGCCTTGAATAGGAAGGGGTATAAATTCATTGCACACTCGGGATTCTCCTCTGGGTCCAGGGGTGCGGGCATCCTTGTTAGAGCATCGTTGCCTTTTGAGGTGGACTCCACCATTGTTGACGATAGGGGGAGGTTTGTGGCGGTGGCGGGGAGGTGGGAAGGAAGGATTTTGGTTTTGGTTTTGGTTTATGTCCCGCCGGCCCTGCAGGCCTCCACACTTGCCGAACTGGGCAGGGCTTTGCTGACTCTCCCGGGGGGAATGCTGGTAGTGGGAGGGGATTTCAACGCTGTGGGCTCCGGACTGTTGGATAGATACCCGCCCAGGGACACAGGGGGGGCTCAGAAATGGCTTCCAGATTTCCTGGATACGTTTGGTCTGATAGACTGCTGGAGGCTCCGGCACCCCACGCAGAGTCAATACACGTTTCACTCCGGGGCGCATGGTAGCCTCTCCAGGATTGATTACCTGCTCACTCTGGCCGCACATGCCTCGTTGATATCCGAGGCGAGGCACATGGCACGCGGTATCTCTGACCACTCGCCAGTGTGGATCCGGCTGGATCTAGGTCGGGAGGGAGGAGGGAGGGTGGCCCCCATCAACCCATGGTATTTCCGAGACCCCAAGATGCGCAGCGCCCTGGTAAAGACAGTGGATAATTACTTTAAGGACAATCTGGGAACCGTGGACTCGGCGGTGTCGCTGTGGGAAGCCTTTAAGACCGTGCTTCGGGGGGAAGCCCTCTCCCTGGTGGTGGCTGCCAAGAATCGGAGGGATGGCGAGGTGCGGCAAGTAGAGGAGGAGATCGCGGCCCTTGAGGGGGCTATGGAGGAGGAGGTTACAGAGTCCTCACTGCATGAGCTTTGCTTGAAGCAGGCGGAGTATAGGGACCTGGTTACGAACGCCGCTAAGACCCTCAGTAGGGAACAACAGGGCCGCCTGTATGACGTTGGTGATAAGGCAGGGAAACTCCTGGCGTGGTTGGACAGGAAAGAACGGGTCAATAGAGTGGTGCCAGAGTTGACGGGAGAGTGGGGAGAGGCGATCGTGGAACCTGAGGGGATTGTGAAGTGTTTCGCCGAGTATTTTCGTAGGGTTTATTCCTCTGTGTCGGACAGGCCGCCCGAGGACTCGTCTGAGCTCCTCCGTGATATCGAGTTGCCCTGCCTCTCTGACGTAGATAGGGATGATTTGGATGGTGACATAACGGTTGACGAGGTGGCGGGGGCGATTCGCGCGTTAAACTCGGGTAAGGCCTCTGGACCGAATGGACTGCCGATCGACCTGTATAAACTGTTCCCGGATAGGGTCGCCCCTCACCTGCGCGCCATGTTTTTGGAAGCGCGGGGGGATGGGATCCTTCCGTTGGATCAGCGGCTCGCGTCGATCGTGGTAATACATAAAGAGGGTAAACCCCGAGATAGGTGCGCCTCCTATCGGCCCATTTCACTCCTCAACGCTGAGCCGAAAATTCTGGCCAAACTCCTGGCTACCCGTTTGAGTAGGGTGCTTGGCGACTTGGTCCACCCGGATCAGTCTGGCTTTATCCCGCACCGAAACACAGCATTAAACCTTAGGCGTCTTCATGGCGTCATCGCCAGGGCGGGCACGCTGCGTGAACCGGCTATTGTGGCATCTCTTGATGCCACGATGGCCTTTGACACGGTGGAGTGGGCATACTTATGGGCCGTGCTGGCCAAGTTTGGTTTCGGTCGCGGTTTTGTGAGTTGGGTTCGGTTGCTGTACGAGGGGCCACTAGCGAATGTTGTGGTGAATGGTCGGGCATCTACTCCGTTTCAGCTTGGTAGGGGTACTCGGCAGGGTTGCCCCCTGTCGCCTCTGTTGTTCGCCCTCGCCCTTGAACCGTTGGCTGCGTGGATACGTTGGCACCCGGATATACGGGGCCTTCGGTGGTCGCCTGATCACGAGGACCGTATTTCGCTTTATGCCGATGATATCCTACTGTATCTTGCCTCACCTAAGAAGTCACTTATAGTGGTCTGTGACGTACTCGCATCGTTCGGTAGGAACTCGGGGCTTGTGATTAATTGGGGCAAATCGTACTTGTACGTTCTTAGTGGAGAGGTCCCACCGATCCCTAGAACATGTTCGATACAGGTTGCAGGGTTTCGTGTATTTGGGGATTTTTATATCCATGGATCCTGCTGTGCGCTATGAGAGGAATCTGCTCCCCCCCTTGGCGCGCTTGAGGCGAGATGTTGAAGGTTGGCGGAGGCTGCCGCTCTCCCTGGTTGGGCGTGCGGCCCTGTTTAAAATGATGTCTCTTCCCCGCTTCCTCTATGCCCTCCAGAACACCTTGGACTGGGTACCGGCCAAATACTTTCGGGAGGTCGAAGGCCTCCAACGGACGTTGCTGTGGGATGGGCGGCCGCGCATAGCTATTTCAAAGTTGACGCTCCCATGGTACGATGGGGGCATTGCGCTCCCAGACATCCGACGGTACTATTGGGCCACGCAGCTGATCGCGATCAACCATGGGTTTTATGGCCCTGCCCTCAGCCCTGGGTATGCCCTGGATAGGTGGCTGCTTCGTGGCGGCAACTACTACAGGGCGTTGTATTCGCGGTCCTTAGATTCGTCCCTCACGGGGCCCACAGGTGTGGCGGTGCGTGTATGGAAGATGGCGACTGATTCGTTGGGCTGGAAGGATAGGCTCACCCTCGCTACCCCATTGTTTGAATCGGAGAGATTGGGAAGACTCTGGCATACGAAGGGCTTTGATAAGTGGGACCTGATAGGTATATCCAAGGTGGGAGATGTGCTGCATAAGGGGAGGGTGAAGTCCTTCGAGGAGTTGCAGACTGAGTATGAGCTAGGGCCCTCAGAGTATTTCAGGTATATCCAGCTGCGTCACGCCCTCCGATCAGTCCTCGTGGAGGGTGAGAAGGTGCCGGAGTCCTCTCCCCTTGAGGACCGAGTCCTTGATGGTCATATGCCCGAGAGCACGATCTCGCTCATATATAAGAAGTTGATTAACGTCCGGGCAGATATGCTTTTGGGGCTGAGAGAACAGTGGACTAGGGATGGCCTTGAGTTGGATAATGAGGACTGGCAGTCAGCGGTTTCTTCTCCTAAGGAGGTTGCGATCCCGTCGCGTCTGAGGCTGGTGCAGCTTAAAATACTGCACCGGGTGTATGTGACGGGGCCAAGGCTGGTCCACATGGGATTCTCGGAGGATGGCCTGTGCAGAAGGGGATGTGGTATGGTGGGTACTTTCCTGCACATCATTTGGGAATGTGGTGTCATTGTGGAGTTCTGGAGGAGAGTCCATGCAGTTATGGGGGAGGTGACGGGCACTGCGGTACAGCCGGAGGCGCGGTGTTGCCTCCTGAACGTCTGGGGGCCCACTGACCTCGATGAGGCGCAGACCCAATGGGTGACTCTGGGTAACATGGTAGCTAAAAGGGATATCGCGCGATTGTGGGGCTCCTCGGGACCCCCTACACTGACCGCGTGGAAGGAGAACATGGACTGGAGCATGTTTAGGGAGAAGACGGTCTACTGCTCTAGAGGTCGCCCCCGGAAGTGGCACGCCATCTGGGGGCGGTGGAACCAATACAGGGGGGGAATATGTCTTGCCCCGGATCTGGAACCTCCCGAGGAACAGCTTTCCCCCTGACCTACTTTCCAGCACAGTTTGATTTTAGGAACCGTTTTGGGCCTCTGCTGTCCCCCTTCTTCCTCCGTACACAGTCTTGTAACTAGTAGATGAGTGGGGTCCGGCCTCCCCTGGGGGCTTTCGCCATGGGCTTTCAATGTTTTGCCTTGCTGGGGTTTGTTGTGAGTTTTTTCTGTGTTTATTTAAAATTGGACCTTTGCATTACTCTTTGAACTGTATTGGGGACACATCATTGTATCTAACTCTCAATGCTGCCGAACCTTCGGGCTGTCGGCTGAATAGCTGTGTCCTGAATTTTGAAATAAAGGTTTTCAAAAAAAAAAAAAAAAAAAAAAAAAAGACTAATTTCGGCCATGGAAATCTTCACCGTGACTTCGTCCAGCAGCTTCCTGACGACAATGTCTCCTCCTCAAACACTGCCAGTAGCCTTGCCCCGCCGAACTTTACCTCCTCAGACAATCTTTGCTGAAATTTCTTCTAAGTCCGAAGGTAAGCGGTGACTAGGCCTTATCCACTTTTTGTATCCGGCCTGCTCTCCATCACTGTAGGCCATATTTTTAGACTTCAACTTGGTCTTGCATGATTAGATGTTCACTGTTGGTGCTTTGATCGTTTGGGCAGTCGTTTTTACCTTAAGCTTTAAAAATTTGTAATTCTGGTTCTACTGATTGGATTTTTTTCGCTTTGGTGTCAAATAATTTATAAAAAATGTACTCGATTTTTCTTGTGTTGTTTTCACTTTATTGCTGTTTGTGTTCTTCATAAATACTTTACACATTGCCTCTAAGTTAAGCCTGACCGCTTTGGTTCCAAACTACCAGAGGATTAAGCACAGGGTAATTTAGTAACTTTAGTGGGTCACCCTGACAAGGATTGTGGCTATTGATTGAGCAGAGTTAACACCCCAGTCGACCAACAACCCAATGTCTCACAAAGTTCTTCAAACGGTAGTATATCTCCTGTTTTAATAATGCCCAAGAGATATCATTTACGGAGGCCGCAGAGTCTACTTAGGTTGATCAGAATCCCTCATTGACACTATAAAGTTCCCTCCAGTGTCCATGCATAGTAATCGCCCAATTGTTGGTCAAAAGGAATGCATTGCTTTGGTATGCATATTCTCACTCCTGGATCATCATCAGCAGCTTTGCAAACTAGTAATAGAGCTTAGGGTCTGGTAGGGCTATGTCCCCATTATGCTGCCTCTTTATCAGGTTAGACAGTGCAATCCTCGAGGGGCCCTGATCCCAAAGCGACCATCGTGTCACTGTGTTAACCAGCTGGATGAAACTGTCGGGTACCGCATATGGCGTATTTTGCAGCACATAAAAGGATATTCCTCAATATGATCATTTTATAAAGAGTTGCCTTCCCCAAGAGTGATAACGGTAGCTTTCACCAGTGTCCCATGTCAGTTTTATGGACCGTAAGGATTTTCTTTACATTCTGTTGCATAAACTCCTTGGATCTCTAGTAATAAACATCCCTAGGTACCTGAATCCCTCTGTTGTCCTCTGTATTGGTCATGACCAGTCCTCTGCGGGGCAGTGGTGGCAGGGGGGGCCATTCTGAGACTCAGTAGGCACCTGATTTATTCCAATTAATGTTAATCCAGTGTAGCTGCAGATATCCATAAGGTTACTAGGATCCTGGGTATAGAGTGCAGGGGATCTGCCAAGTATAACAGAATGTCATCTGTATAGAGATTATATCTTCTTAATCTGGGGCCCATCAAATACTCTGGACCAGGACATCGTACCCCACAGATTCTGATAAATGCATCAAACCATGGTCAGATTTTTACAATGCCATATAATTTATAAGGCCCTGCGCATAGGTTTATGGATGAATTTTGTAATTTATTTGCTCTGAGTAACAAGGTAAAACTGTAAAAATGGTTTATTTCTCTCTTGTGTCCTGCAGTTAAAAGTCGGAAGCCATCCATTGGAGAGCTCATCCTGCGCCATACCAACAGCCCGACTAGAGCACGGCAGGCTGCCCAACTTGCTTTCCAACACATGAGGGAAGGGCAGGTTTTGCATGCCCTATCGGGAACGTCCATCTTTAAGAGTTCGGCTGAGAAACAGAATGAGGCGCTGAGGGTGAAGAATGCAGTGTACTGTGCAGTCATCTTTGTGGAATTTCTGAAGGAGCTGGCAGCCATTGCACAGGAGCATGCGGTGACGTCACCATTTCTACTGGAATCAATGGAGGAGTGACATGCTGAGTACAACTGAGTGCACAAAACCATAGAGGCCTGAAGCCTCCTGGTGGATCTACTGCGTTCTGTGGAGCAGTGACTGTTCAGTGGGTGAGGCGCATTGGAGTATAGGTCGGCCAACCAAGGGAAAGGCATGGTCCATTTAGGAGGTCTGAGAGCACTGGAGCCTGTGGTCACTTCATGCCTCATAACACACATGTAAGAGTGTCTTTCTGATAAGGTGGGAAGCACTTGACTGTGCAGCCTTGCCGTCACCATGCCTTTGTTGTCCTCAAGCGGTGATTGTCTAATACAAAAGAGTGACTTGCCACCAATGTCCACATTTTGTGTTTCTCCATGACACAGTGACAGACTGAGAGAGCATAAAATAGGTCCCTTGAGTTTGCATTATGTTTGTTAAAAAAGTGACTCTGTTGGGGAGAGAACAAAATTGACTTGTACATTGGAACAGGCCTTTGCCCTGCTGTACTCATGTTCTGTAGTAACAGATGCAGCGGAAGAGTAAGGAGGAAAGCCCGGGACATCAGCTACTATCAGCTCATTTTAAACAAGACCATCTCCCTTGCAGAATGAATGGAAAGAAGTCACTGTCGCTGTAGCGGTCTGTCGCTATAGTGCAAGAGCAATGCAATCTACCTACTGCAACGTCAGCAAACACATATCTGCGCAGAGACACCATCTCTGCTACCCTTGGCTATGTCATTGTGGGATGATCATGATTTCTTCAGAAGTATGCTTTCAGAAAGAACCCCTCTTCTAGGAGGTCATCATTGGTGGTGGCGGAGGAGGGGCTCGTTATATAAATAACTCTCTTATACCACTGAATGTGCATTTATAATGTGGGTGGCACTGTTGGAAGCAACAGATTACCCCACACACCCACCAGTTTGCCATCTTTTCTCAAGAGTCGTCTTGCGTTGAGTATTCCTTAGAGCTGTGAGCGACGAAAGTGCAGCTCTTTCCTTCACCAAACTTGGTTGAGCTAAGAAAACCACACAGCGCTCAGCTGCCATGCAAACCCAAAAAGCCACTGGGCCTCAGTGCTCTGGTTTTTTTTTTTTACAACTGGAAAACACTACAGCGGCGCCCTGCATTTACACTTCTTGTGTGTAAATAGACATTTGGGACCTACATTTTATGATGAATGAGGGTGGGCGGGATATTTTATAATTTATTTAAGAATGAATGTTTTATTAAGAAAGTGTTATTGTTCGCTGTTGCTGCATTTGTAAATGGTTTCATATGTACATAGATATACTTTATAAATCTGGTCGGCCCGCTTGGTCAACAGAACAGATTTAAGTGCCCCTCATGGGCAGGGATTGACACCAAGTAACCATGGAAACTGTCAGATCAATATCTTACAGACAGACCTCTTATGCACATAGGGTTACATAACACATTTTATGTTCACATCATATAATCTCCTGCCTTCAGCCAGCAGGGTGTTGCTCAATGTTTTTAATCGGCAAATTGTATTCATCCTTACCCCTCCATTTTCCACCAACTCTGTCCAGAAAATGTATGCTAAGTCTAAGAAGTACATTGTCACTTTATTGTTGTCCAGAGAAGGTTGTTGTTATATCTAATTTCACCCTACAAAAGCCATTAGTGGTTATCTGTAACTGTTTTTAGAATTTCCATCTCAGTGTGATAATATATCTTAGTTGGGACACCTTTGCCTATATAGTAAATCCATACGTGTGCTGTAAGCTCAATGCGTCCTCACAGAGGCGGCAGTATATGTTTACTCTTCCCACCTACCTAACACATAGTGGCCCTCCGCCAAGACACCAGCATTCAGAAACCTGTAGTACAATGGTTTGTCTCTTTTGAAATGACCAGAACACTTTAGACCATTTTAGTGCCAAGCATTATACTTTCTAGCGTAGTCATTCAGGCACTGCCCATTTCCCCTCTTTGTGTTTTTTTAATCTGTAAGCCTTCTCTAAATTCATTGGAAGCCCCAGTATATTATGTTAGAGTTAGAAAGATTACATCAGATTTATTTATATTGCGACCCAATGTCTACAACCTCTAAAGATACATTTTGAGAATGTCTTCGTCAACAGTACTCTGTGTCAATGTTAAATATGTTCCCTTTGGTTCAAAACAGTAGAGTACACATGAAAAGCGTGTGATGTAAAACCAGTAGACCTCAAAATATATAGAGGAGCTTTTCATTCACCAGGTTGAAACTAGCATTTTGTTCCTTGAAAGATGTTTGTTTTAATTGTGCCTTGAAGTACCTTTCTGCAAGATAAAACCCCAACCAAAAAACACAGTGCAGTTTCAAATATAAGGCGGTCAGCCAATCAAAAGAGCAAAATAATGCTTGGTGCATTAAAATGTATTGGACATTGTTTTTGAACAGTAGCTCTGGGACATCTATTCCGCACTCTTTACTGCCCTACTGTGTGTAAAGCATTTTCTTCAAGAAGAAATGTCCCCACATGTACCAACATGCAGGTGTGGGGAGCGGGTGTTTCAGTGCACTGAGTTACAAGAGTACAGCATATCTGATCAAAATACTAAAGAAATAATTACATTTTAAAACATGTTAGATATGTAGTCATTTGTGACAACAAAAGGAAAATCTAAATGCCATGCTATTGTCACGGACATCCAGCAATGTGAATTTGATAACAACCTTCGAAAATTCACTGCCGTGGTACTTCTGAGGGTGTTTCAGAAGGTCACTGGAAATGCTCTTCTATGAGTCATTTACTACTGCCCATTGTCATGCTGCTCTTTCCTCGTAACATCTTATACCTGTACGTAGATGGAGGTATTTGCCCCAGCCACACAATATTAGATGGGTTTAATATGTGAATGCAATGTACTGATATATTAAAGAAGAGAAGTGTGCTTACCTGTAACAATATTTCTCCAGCAAGGGAGCCAACCTATATTCACAAATGTAGAATTTCCGCCAGTTGACTGAACCACGGAAACACGACAAGCAATATACCTATATTTTTGACTCGTTTTCTCCCTTTTTCATTTTTCTGGGAGTTCATCAATTCAAAATATACAAAAGAGTGCATCAGAAAAGAAGCTTTAATGGGACTTACGTAGGGCTACAAACACCAGACCTAATTTAGCCACTATACAGCATCTCTTTTTCCGCACGTAAACCAGCCAAAGAAATATTTAATATGAGAGGGCCACAAAGAATGGTTGATAATTTATGAATCTGGGAAGGATCCCTAGCAGGAGAACTATTGTTTCAGTTAAATATTTTTTCATTCTGCAGCAAGGGATCATTGCCAGATTCAAAACCTTCAAAATAAAATCCCTAACCGTATCAGCGTCCATGGGAGGGTATAGGGAGGGTCTGTTTGGAAAACGTTGTGAGGGATGCCTGAGTGACTTGGTCATCTGTAGTACCTTCCAAATCTAAGCAATAATGAGCACATACAGAAAGTAAAGTCCTCCTAGGTGTTGCTTTGCAGGTCTCATGAAAAGGCACATTGCAAAAAAGGCTGTATTTTCTTTACACCTGGAGGTCCCTGGGCTCACCGGAGATGGACTGTTTAGAGAGGCACAGCTGAATGTGTCCCACAGTCTACCTAGAGATGGTTTGTTTTGAGAGGCACCGTTCAGTGTGTCCTACAGTCCACCTAGAGATGGTCTGTTTAGAGAGGCACAGCTGAATGTGTCCCACAGTCTACCTAGAGATGGTTTGTTTCGAGAGGCACCGTTGAATGTGTCCTACAGTCCAACTAGAGATGGTCTGTGTAGAGAGGCACAGCTGAATGTGTCCCACAGTCCACCTAGAGATGGTTTACTTAGAAAGTGGCCTCCAATCCTAGTCAGTCTGGAAGACTGAGGGTCTTATCTAGAGTTTGTGGACGGGAGACTCCATCTTAAATGTAGTAGATATCCCAGGCACGGTATTACAAGTGCCACAAGCTACAGTGCACTTGCAGTACAGCAGCCAGAATAGGTGCTACGTTTTTGACAAAGTATCCCATCTGCCAAGCTTCAAATAATGCACAAGCATCCTCTCCACACAACTTTCTTTTTTAGGTCCCACCTGACCCAGCGCATGCGCTGGTCTGGCGAGACATTTTGTGAGGGCTCCAAAAAGTGCTGCCAGGCCAGCCTAGAGCTACAGCGATTACTTTCGCGGCCGCACGGCCTCTTTGATGTTTGATCGCGATCACTTTCGTGGCCGCACGACCACTTTGATGTTCTCCGTGAGGCTTCAATAGATTGCAGCAGTTAAAACAAGCATTGGCATAGCCAATAGGTCTAGCTTTTGGGACCTTATAAGTGTTTAGTTATGCAACTGTTGCATGGATAAACACTTATAAGGTCCCAAAGGCGAGACCTATTGGCTATGCCAATGCTTGTTTAAGTTTCTGTTTTCAAAAAATCTAGATTAACTTCAGTGTGCTAGAATGTCAAATGTTGTAATAAATAGGAGCTGGGGTAAAGTTATAGGGATTTGATAGATAAATTAACATTATATTCCATTACACTAAGGATATATTTTCAGGACGCTTTTCCAGATATCTTCATATTTGCTTGTTTGGCACGTATATTTTGCATAGCATAATTCTTTGTACCCAGCAGTGTATATTCAGTGTAATTTTAATTTTCCAGTTTGGTACAAATGAATCTCTAACCCATCATCAGTGATTTCACGACCCAAGCCATTTTCCCTTTGTGGAAGTTCTCCACTTCTGGGATGTTGTCAAGCAGCAACATTCCAATACTAATGTCAATTCATATCTGCCATCCAAATATATTCTCTCAATCGCAATCCCCCAATATACATTTTGCTCCTCGGAAAGAAATTAAGATACATTAATCCTCATTCGATGCTAGCCACATCTCCAGCAGGTGTACACATCTGTCAGTTGTAGTTTTGCATGTTTCATAGGCGTGAAATACAATCACCAAGGAACTCTCTGTTGGATTCAGAACCTATAACTTGCAGATAAGATCTGTATTTGGATCATGAATTATGTGAAACTTCATCATGAATCTCCTGACTCCAGTCTGTGTTTTTCAAGCAATTGCTCTGACTCTTGGTGTTGAATCAGTTTTTATGCATAGCTGAATACCTGTCCAGATTCCCTTCTTTGCATAACCATTATTTAGCAGTCTATTCGGAGCATCTGTACTAATTGCTAGAGATGCTATTTCTTGCAAACATTGATTATTTAGAATTTTCCCCTGTCTTGTTAAGATAAGCCAAAGTCTCTAAATATTCTCTCAAAAGGGACCATAGCCTGTCACTCCATATGTGTCGAATAATGTAGAGGCCAGCTGCTTTTCATTTAACCTATTGTAGCACCGGCTATTATATTTTGTGTGTGGGTTGCCCTGCATATAAGCAAATATGCTGATGTCTAGATGTACGTCATATTTCCTATCCAGTGTCCTTACCAGACAACTGGTAATATTTAGAGGATTTCTCACTTTTACCTGTCCTTCTTCTTGTTTTGAGCACACTGGGTTTGTGTACGTACCTAGTGAGGGCTTTCTAGGAAACCCGTATTAATTGACGACTTAAGCCGTTACAGTATAAAAGCTTGATGATATTTTTCCAACCATGGCAATCCAAATCCTCCTTTGGGTGTAGGAAGCTTACCTTTACGCTAAACTGATGTCAAAAAAGATTTTCTACTTGTTTGTACCTAGAGGGCATATATGTAACTGCTAATTATTATCAATATCTAAGAATCTTGGACATATTGATCTGTTGTTTGACCAGTGTGTCTGAATTTAGTTCATCTATTTTTGTTGTATCCATCGGGATCCAAAAACCTATCTTGCTTCCACAAGATCCAGAATCTTTCCACATGGTCTCTAAAAAGTGCTTCTCTAGCAACAGATATTTGTAATGAGAAAAAACATAGAAGTGGCGTTTAACGGTAACATAGAGATGAAGGTATTACTCTATGTTGATTACATGATACTAGCTTTGTCCGAATTAGATGGCAGTCTACCATGTCTGATGAATGTCATCAGTAACTTTGGTACAGTTTCAGAATATAAAGGTTATTGGGAAAGCTCTAGTGCTTCTTTATTACCAAGGTTCAAGAGCAAAGGCAAATAAGGGCGAAATGGGTAATCCATGTTTTGTTCTTTAAAAAGTATCATCTGTTTAGAAAGGATTTCATTTATACCTTTTGTAGGGGTCCTACCTTGATATAGAGTAGATATTGCATTTCTAAAGTTGTCTCCCAAGTTCATAGCCTCTGGAGTTTTTAAGAGAAAGTCGAATTCTCTCTTTGTCACCAACTATGCTTAGGAGTACATATTGTGTTTCCTTGTCCCTGGGGCAGCACATGGTTATTTCTTCTCTCTCTTTTATTACTATATCCATTTTGGCCTTTAGTAACAATGCTTTTGATTACTCCAGCTAGCCTCCTTGTCCATATCTTAGTTAAAAACTAGAGAGACTGGTCTGTAATTCTTGTAATGTAGTTTGTCTACTGTACTGTGTGTTTGGGAATATCTATGACAGTGAACAATTTAAAGCTGTCTGAAAAACATTTAGGAGTAATTTTAGTATGGTACGTTTCCAATAAGCCTTGGCTCAAGTTCAATTTGAATATTTTGTAGAACGGATTGGTAAACCATCTGGTCCCAGTGATAAAAATTAATTTGAGGCCATCTAAAAAGCCTAAATGCCTGACCCATTGAACAATTACGGTGATGCAAAATACACCATATGGAAAACCTCCTTGGTTTCTTGACATGCAGCACCCTCATGAGGGGGCAAGTTTCTTTAGGGTATTTATACATTGCTCAGGCAGATTCAAAGGTCTATTCTGGAGAATTTCAGGAGCCATACTGTCCGAATGAGTTGAGTTCAGGTTGTGGTGTTTAATTTTCCATTTTCGCCTGAGCAGCAGATGCCCCCTGAGTGTATTCTGATGGAGGTTGCAGGCAACGTTCATAGAAAAGTGAAATCTACCTTACCTGGTTTAGTTCAATGAAAATCTTTGTGCAGCCTAAATTCCTGAGATTCCTCAGAACTAATGGTATTCATGGCGTTTGGGGATCCGGGTAACGTACATTTACGTTCTAAATCAGTCTTTCAAGACCGCATCACCTCACATCCTAAAACTACTAGTCTGGATCCCTAAAGCATTTTTTGATTTTGCCAGCAAGCAGGTCTTTAAGTAGAGTAGAAAATAAGCAATATCTGGATGACCCTCTCACTCATGCTGTCCTGCGAAGGACATGCTCTGGGAATTTGTTGTTAAACACTCTTAGAATGTTAGGTATTGAAAGCCTAACATCCTGAGGGATGCACTATTGACCTTGGTTTTTCCTAATGCCTTTCCTCTACTGCTAGAAAACATCATAAAGCATGTTGTCGGTGTTGTCCATTTAGACCACAATTTCTTTTCCCTGCATCCCAGGGAGAAAGACCTGCAGAGCTATAAAGAATCTGGACTGAGAACCCCCCCACCCCCCTCCTCCACTTACCCACAGGCTAGACCTGTCAGTGAGACATCTATGCTCAGTGTGACCTGGTGAAGGTCTTGGGGCGAAGGGCTCCACTTTTGGGTCCCTTTGAATCCATCCATCCATCCATCAGCACAGGGACCGGAGCACATGTGTATACAGCTTTATTGTGTATTCCTAGTGACCTGAAATCTGAGCCCATTTAGATTGAATGCACTCCTGCAAAGGATGCATGTACACAAGAACATCGTGAAGAGTAAGATGTTATTAGTTCCCCAGAAGAGAGTCAAGTTTTCTGAGCAGAGAATAGAAGTGTTTTTTAGACATTGCTGAAACTGTGATAACGTGTGCTTGTGGACAGCCTCGGAGATAGGAAGGCTGTAAATCAGATGCCTTCTATTTTTACTCCACCAAGGACACACAGCCTTAGCCAAAGCAGAGGCCAAAAAAACTCAACTGATGTGCTTGATGAGCTAATGCCACCTCAAGAGTCTCAACTGGGAAACATCCATGCGGTCTGAAATTCTGTGATCATCATCAACATCATCAAAGGAGAATGCCACGAGGCAGACATTTGTGTGTGGGGGGGGGGGCCTTCACATATCGAAGTGCTTCCTCTAAATTCTGATAATCAACATTTTCTGCATCCTGAATGGGTGACTGGTCAGCATCAGTATCATACTTGTCATTATTCTTCTGTCATCTTAGTCACCCCAATGTCGGCTTCATAGGCAGGGCTAGCTTGATTCTCATCCTGCAGCTTATAAGACATCCTAGGCTGCGATGATGCCCTTCAAACGGAATGTCTCTGCATTGAAAACAGGTATGCAAATTCATTTGGCTCCGGGCCGAACTGAGGAACCAAAAACCTCCCTGGCAATAATGGTCAAACCATCACTGTTCCCTTCGACGTCCTGTGCTATCTCTCGCTTTACATCCATTCTTTCTCTCTCTTCAACCTCTCTGATCACTTTCTTTGTACCTTCAACCTCCCTCCCTTTCTATCTCTTTGAAGCCACCCTGTGCCTACTGCAATTACCCTCAGAGAGCTGGGAAAAGTGAGAGAGGCTCCAGGAGTGGCCATGTGCTTTCAAAACCAACCTTTAAGGGCTTCAGCCCAATGGGAAAATGCCCTGTAGAATAAAAGGCCTTTCCGGCCCTGATCTAACTGCTCCTCTAAAGCTTGGAGTGATCATGGGCACCACAGAGAACGACATCAACAGAAAGGGCCCAAGTGGCCTTTATCAAGCGGCGTTGAGGCTGCACTTTCTGCAAAGCCTAGTTTCACATCTGAAAGGCATAGTTTTACATCTAGAAGACCTAGTTTTACATCTAGAAGGCCTAGTTTTACATCTAGAAGGCCTAGTTTTACATCTAGAATGCCTAGTTTACACCTAGAAGGCATAGCTTCACATCTAGAAGCCTAGTTTCACATCTAGAAGCCTAGTTTCTTATCTAGAAGGCCTAGTTTCATATCCAGAATCCTAGTTGCACATCGAAAAGGCCTAGCTTAACATCTAGAAGGCCTAGCTTAACATCTAGAGGCCTAGCTTAACATCTAGAAGCCTAGTTTCACATCTAGAAGGTCTAGTTTCACATCCAAAAGCCTACTTTCACATCCAAAAGCCTACTTTCACATCCAAAAGCCTACTTTCACATCCAAAAGCCTACTTTCACATCCAAAAGCCTACTTTCACATCTAGAAGCCTAGTTTCACATCTAGAAGGTCTAGTTTCACATCCATAAGGCCTAGTTTCACATCTAGAAGGCCTAGTTTCATATCCAGCAGGCCTTGTTTCGCATTCAAAAGGCCTAGTTTCACATCTAAAAGGCCTTGTGTGGATGGATTATTGAGGAGGCCTATAGTTGTTGGAAAGTTGGGCTAAAAATGACTTCAATTGTCTCTCTCCTGGCTGTTGTGTTCATTTTCATATTATGTCTGCAGGCCGAGTTGCCATGGTCAGGAGGCGGGCAGAAATGGCATCCGGAATCTGTTCTCGCCTTACTTTTTACCATCACACTGGTTTCAGTATTTGAATGAGAACATTTTAACTCAACGAAGACCAGAAAGCACATGCCTTACTCTGAAAAATATCCAGGATAGTAGACGACGTGCAAAAATCTCTCAATGAGTAAAAATTGATGTATCTGTAATTATCAAAAGTGAAACCCACGAGATGAGGGTTCCTGAGCCCTGTTCTGTTGAATCTGAGAACAAATACGTCAGAATGCCTACCTGAAGGCGCTCTCTGCCATGTGGACACGCAGTCTTTCGATGCATCCCTTCGGGTGTGTTTTTCTGTAGTTTCTCTCTTAAAACATTCCTGTGAAAAGGTGGACAGGAGAAAAAGTGTTTAATAGGAAAGTATATGTTTTGTGGCATGTCCAAGGTCTAATCCAGTTGCAGGGAATAATTTCAAGGTACGAATGTAGGAAGACCCCTTGCTGGAAAACTATTGTCACTGTGTACACACTGTCATCCAGTTTAAGAAATATTCTGACCTATTTCTTTAACGTAGGTGTGATGTGACCCGACCTTATAATGTAGGGGATACTTTAGAGGTTTATTAATAATTGTGAAAGATGCTTTGTAGTTCATGTGCCCCACCATCCTCTAGAACCACAATCTTCATAACAATGTCAGTGTGACTTTTAACTGCAGTTTCGACTCTCCGTGCAACACTGAGTTAAATGTAAGCCGGGGTGGTGGCTTACCCATGGTTAAGTACTTTATGATGGCAAAAATGCCCTTTTGTTCTCCTGTCTTTGTAAACCCATATGGTTAGTTTTAAATGTTTAAATTTTAATGTTGCATTTTTACTAATATATGCAATAACTCGAAAGATGCTGCACATATGAGTGAATGTATGAGGGACTGGTGCCCTGTGTTCAACGGACTGTTGTAATAATCGTACAGTGCAGCATGTTTGGTAGCGCATGGATGTGCGAAGAGTTGAAAGCTGACTTGCTTTGTGAGTAAATTATTTTTATTTTCTGTTTCTACCCCTGCGTCAAAGAACTTTGCTGTCCCTCCGCACTTTGCAATAGAAAAGTTATTTTAGGATCCAGAAGTATTTTTCCATGTTTACTGCCATTTAATAGTACGGTTGGAGAGGGGTGGAGTTTTCAATGGTTGGTGTGAATGAATGAATATACACTTATAAAGCGCATGGCTACCAAAGGCCTCCCAGCGCTGGAGACAAAGCCACCAACCGAGAAGTATCAGAGGATTCAAGGGAACAGCAAAGTCTTTAGAAGTTTGCGGAAGGAAAGATAATTGGCCGCAAGCCGAATATGGTCTGGTAGCTGATTCCAGCATTTCGCCGCAGTGAAGGAAAACAGACGTCCACCACTCTGAACTCGGTTTACATGTTTAGGGCACTCCAATGCCACCATTCTTACACAGTCGTTCCACAATTCAGAGTCAATGGATGAGCTTGGATGCAAATAGGGGTATAGTAGAAAAAAGTTGTATTAAACTCGTACAGATTCTTTTAAGGCCACATTTTGATTATTTTAAAGAGACAAACACTGATGCGGAGTAGTGCAAAGCCAGAAGTGTCGGAGATTTGCAGTTTGAAGATCAATGGTTATGTTTGAAGATGTCAACATCTTTTGTAGACAGTTGCTTAGAGACTAGATCTCTAGCAGTGGAAACCCGCTCCTTTTTAGCAGCACCTTTGTCTGTTCATTAAACATTGATGATAAATTACTTGAAAATTTCTAAGGGTCTCCTCCTCCCGAGAGAAGATGTAAACTGAGCTAACTGAAAATGATTGCTAATAATACTTAAAAATGGTTGTGTTTTTATGATTTTGATTAAGCTACCCCGAACCATAATTGTCTTGGAGAAGGTGAAAATATGTGTGCCAAGTCTGGAGGCCTCTAGGTGTCCTCCTCGTCCCTCCTTTTCAGACGTCGCCGTCCTGCTTTCCTAGGCTGGCTTTAGGTAGGTGACACTTGTAGGGCATGCACAGTCTCAAGGGTGTTAGATCTTCGATGTTCTCGACCAGTAAGAATCACATGTTCACAGGGCGGGACACTGAATGCACTGATGGCCAGCAGGCGGCGACCCTCAGTGGCTGCTCTTGGCCTTATTGCCCCAGCTTCTGGTTCACTCTTTAGGTAGCAGTGCATTGTGATAAACGCCCCACTGGGATATTTATTGAGTCATGTTGTGTATTTGAATTATATTAAAAAAAAAAAAAGATTTTAAGAAAGCAATTTGTGTTTGGCATAAAATGAAGTTTTAATTCAGGTAAAAAAAAATCACATTTAATTTCTCAAAATAAATTGTGATGTGGAAACCATTCTTCACGTGTCAGTTCTCCTTTGTTTGTTGTGTTCCACTTTACCCCTAGTTGTGTACAACAGTTCATAACACAATAACCTTAGAAAACTTTGCAAAGCAAGAAAAAGGGCGCTGTTGACATGACAATGGAAATGTTTTGTGGAATTAAAGTTTCCAACATTAAAATATCAAAGTCACAGTCTTATTTTCTTTTGTCAGACTCCTGATCATGGGAGGTTCTGCTCTTCCCTTCATGTTAAAGGGCCTGTGCTCATGCATGGTGTAAAGCTGTGCCTGCGGTGTTGTCCTGACCCATATCTGTGCATGTGTGATAATGCAAATGCACTATGCCTCATCATGCTGTGGAGGGGGGTGGGGTTCCAGTGATAGGTTGCATGGGCATACAAGATTTCACGTTTTTTCGCTGATGCAGAACAGTCTCACCAAAAACAATTGGCAAAGCCAGAACGTCTCGTATTTTTATTGAAAGACTAGACCTATTGAATGTACCAATGCTTGTTCCTTTCTGCCAGCAAGCCCTTTCATCACATCTTTTGTGTTTTACACACCATTTTTATCTTTCAGATGCATCCTTTTCTCTTTTTGGGGGGGTTTGTAGTTCTCAGCTATTTTTTTTTATATTTTTCATGTTTAAAAAGTCTTTTGTGTTTGTTTTTTTTATTTATTTTTTACCCCCGGAGTACCTGTTTCATAACCCTCTCAGCCATGGGCTCTTCTGTACTTTTCACAGTATGATGGTAAAATGTCGGGTACGAATTGGAAATTAAGATGCCTTTTCTGTCTGGCACTGGGCAGTGACATTGTAACTTGCGGACCCTGTTGGAATACAGAACCTAAGTGCATCACTAAGAGTGAATTAAAGTTTATCTTTATATCAAACATCGTAATCCTTCATCTCAGACAGTACCATATTAGACTAGGGAATGGTCCAAAGGGCATTTACTGTCTCCTCCACCAACCACAAAAAAGGTGGTCTGGAGGAACTACCGATTCACCACCATTTGAATATCCACAAGTTCTGGACTGGATTCAGGTAACTTTAAAAGCAGTGCTCCCAGATGACGGCTGGTGTCATCGTGCAACTCTGTGTTAGCTCCATACCACCTCAGAAGTGATGACGCCAAGCCGCATGTAAGTGCCACCTCTGAAGTCACTGTCTTTCTGTGCCTTCTGGGATGTATCAAGAGCTCCACTCCAATTTTGGCGAGTCCTCGGATCTCCACCACCCCAAGGTGGCCGCCCCAACCCAGAAGTAAAGCAGTGTTCACCACTGGGAGCTCTGGGTGGCGAAGTGGGAGGGGTCTGACATTGCAGATCTTGTGCAGTCTCCTCAGAAATCTGGACCAGGTCGGAGATATTTCCCTTATGCTGTGCTCACTTGGACTTCAAATCCCACTGCAGAGCTGGCATAAGCCATCTGACATGCTTCACTGGCAGGATGCCATCAGAACCAGCAGCCTCAGAGTCATTCTCCCCAAAATCCAGGACTGAGTTCTGATGAACAGGCCTCTAAAAAGGAGTCGGGTGTGACTTCGGCAGATTGATACTAAACCTAAACCCAGTGGATGCAGGAGTTTTGATGCTGTCTGTTCGTGGGTGACCACTGCCTGTGGTGAGCCTGTTTTCAGCAGTCAATCGTCGAGGTAGGGGGAAAACTGGAACCCCTGACATCTGAAGGTGTGCCGCAACCACTGCCATCACTTTAGTGAACACCTGAGGGGCACTGGTGAGGCCAAGGGGAACACGAAGGACTGGAAATGCCCCGGACCTACCATGAACCGCAGGTAATGACTGTGGTCTTGCAGAACAGGAATGTGGAAATATGTGTCTTAGAGGTCCAACGCTACCATCCAGTCTCCAGGACCCAAGGCTGATTTGACCTGAGGCAAAGTGAGCGCCTTGAATTTCTCTTTCTGGAGGGAGGCATCGAGAGGGTGAAGATCTAGGATCAGACTGAGGCCTCCATCCTTTTTAAGCACCAGTAATTAACTGAAAAAACAAGCATGCCATACTTCTGATGCTGGCACCCTCTCGATGGCTCCTTTGACTAACAGGGCCTGCACTTCCTGACATAGCAAGGAGAGATGGTCCTCCATCAGCCGTTCGGAGGATGTGGCAAAGGCGGTAGAGGTTTCCAGGAATGGTTGGGCCTAATCTTGCAGTACGATTTGAAGCACCCACTTGTCCAGAAGTCATTGCTTGCCATTGGGATGGGTGATGACTGATCCTACTGCCAAAGGGATGGGTGTGCTGCGTTGAGAGCCCATTAAACAGGTTTGGAGGGTGCGGGCAGCCAGAGGGGCGGGAGGCTGGACAGTACGCTGGGTTTGGGTTCCATGTTCACTGTGGGGGTCTGCATCCATGGCATCGAAAAGACTGGGCTGTCAGCTGCCCTGGAAGGGTATTGTTGGAATTGCCGTTAAAATCCCTAGATATGAACACAGAAGGGGCGAAAGGAGGAGTGCTGTTGTCAGGTATCCAACAAGATCTGGCGGTGACCCAATTTTCCTTAAAGCATTCGAGCGCTGTGTCAGCCTTATCGCTGAGTAGGCTGGAGCCATCAAAGGGCATGTCTCAGTGAAGATTGGATATCCCCTGAAAACCCATTCAATCTCAGCCAGACGTGGGGGTGCGGTGTGCTACTGTTGACGCCATGGTCCTGCCAAGCGAATCATTGGTGTCCACTTCTCTACATCTCGACCATTTGGCAATCCTTGGTTCAAGATGGCCCAGCCCTCTACAAGGAGCATGGGTATCAGCTGCACAATCGGGTCCTACAAGAAGTGAGTGAATGGCCCAAGATGCATGCATTGTTAACCAATCGCAATGCCAGGCTGGTGGAAGAACAGATCCAAAGGTGTACAGCCTCTTTGATTCCTTATCCTGTGTGGTGCTTGGGAATGCTCTCAGGTTCAGTTTGGCTGTTGAGGTGTGCACCACCACGCTCTTGGGAGAGGGATGCTGGGAGAGGAAGGCCAGATCTCTGGGGGCAGGACATTGGCAGCAGGGAAGGATCATGTGTACGGGAGCCCCAATTCAGGGTCTGGTCCAGGCCCCCAGGAGAACGTCGATGACTGTCTCATAAAAGACAACTGAAGGTTCCAAGGAGGTTATCTCCAGTAAAAGCACCACAGTCTAGACGTTAGTCTTGACCTCGACAGAGAGTACAGAATGGCTACAAATCATTTCTATAGTCTGCATTGTACATGCTATGCAGCATGAACAAAAGGCAATGGCAGATATTTTATTCTCAAAGGGGAGAGCTATTGGCTTTGCCAATGCTTGTAAAGTCCCGGCACAACACTCCTGTGAACTGGAACAAATCAGTTAATTCGCCTATGAGTAAAACAGAAATAAATTTGAAATTTGGCAAAAAATCCCATCACATATAGAAAGCAATTGTGTCCATGTCTTAATGAAAATACATTTGGAACCAGATAACATCTGCACAACACAACACAATAAACATCCATTTCAAATTAGAAAAGAGTTTCTATGAAGTGTGTGTGGCATAGTAAAACACAGCTATAAATGGCAAGTGGTTCAGCAAGGACAACAGGGAAAAAGAAAAGTAGGTGCCTCACACACAGCGTGAATAGCAGAAGAAAAGCGATCCAGCTGAAGCAATCAGTACTTGGTCCATGTGCGAACTGAAAGAAGAGGAAATGTAGCCAGCAGGTGCTGGCCAATTAGAAGGCAGCAAATAAGAGTGACAAAGAAGCAAATTAATGTTAAGCAATGGGCGGGTAGCAAGCCCCTTGTTGTCTATAATATATCTCGCAAGTGAGAGCACATGCTCTCCGGATCCGGGCTGTTGGCACATGAAAGCAAGCATTGGCATAGCCAATAGATCTCACCGTTGGGACCTTATAAGTGTTTAGCCAGAGCTATTGGCTTTGGCAATGTTTTTAAGCCATGTTACCCAAGCGGACAAATATGCCAAAGTAAAAAAAAGTGTTTGATGTACTCAATGATTGAAGATCTTGTTAGTGTGGATTAAAACGATACACAGACCCTAATGCACAAGCGCATGTTAAAAGTGCTTGTGCGTGAGGCAGAGAGACCATGAAGTTTGCGAAATTAGTTGGGTGTGGGTGCAAATCCAGCATTGCCGATCCCTGGTGAGTTGCACTACTACTGCTGAAACAAGGCCAATGGCGGTACCAATGGGTGAGGCATACTGGCCTCGAGAGTCCTGTGACCTTAGTGACAGAGTCACTGTTGCCATAGGGTGTGATGCTTCGTAGGCCTGCCCACAAGACTGGAGGTGAACTTCAGTATGGATTGTGGTGGGCAGGCCTTCAAGGTTAACCCACACTTGCCACCGCTAGAGTCCACCTGCTGGTGGTAAGATACCAGGGCTTCTAAGGTCTAGCAGGGCTTTCTAAGGTCTAGCATGAGAATGTGCTCCCTCAGGAGAGGTCTGGTGGGCTGGTCATGAAGGCTAAACCTGGTTCCCCAGGTCCAAATTCAGCAGTTCGGGCCATAGAGCCACATCCTCTCCCTCACTGAACACCATACTGCCCCACTGATTAAAAACTTGCACTGCCTTCAGCTACAACCCAATTGTGTTGTGCTATAAACACCTGGATGTGACTTAATTCAAAGTCTGCACTGGACAAGGGTAATATGCTTCCTGAAAACAATCCGGGATTCCTATATCCCGATGCCCAGGACATATTGTTTGGGGTCAAGGGCAACACGTTTTCATGTGTATTTTGTCCTTGGGACAAGTAGGCCCAACCCCCTGCAGCACAAACCCTTTGGCTGCCAGTTTGCAGTACCACATTATGGATCAGGTAAGGACAATGTTAAGGTAATATTTTTGTCCATATGTTAATGCTGTTCAAGCTTGTACTTATGGTTCATTAATTGAAAGCCTTTATTATTAGGGTGAGCGCTCTAAGTAAATGTAGTAAGCTCTGTCTGCACTACTGACAGTGGTTCCAGGTTAACAGTGTGTACACACGTTTTCAAAGTTTAGCAGTAAAATGCTCCCACAAAGCTCTCTGATTTGATGCAAATGTTTGCAGAAGCTTGAAAGCAACATTGATGTTTTTTTGCTTTCAAAATATAATGTTCATTACAAAAATGAAAGCAGGAAAAAAAAATTTTGCTAAACTGTCAAATTTCAGGTCCCATTTTAACATGTGTTGATTCATGCTAGTATTTCCCCAAAATATTAATAATGGAAAATCAGTGTACCCAGTTTAAATGAGATTATGGGAAACAAAAATAAACAAGGATTGGCAAAGCCAGTAGGTCTGAAATTAGTGGTCAGCTTTTTAGTTTTGCCAATGTGTGACTTGTTTTGGCATGGTTTTTGTTAAACCTTATTGATGTGGGAGCTGCCGGGCCCTCACCATTATAACAAACATTGGCAAAAGCAAAAATAGTTTTTGGTCTCAAAAAGCACACACTGCCACAGTAGTTACTAGCACTGAACAAAACTACTTTGTTTGCCGATATGCTCCTTGTGAAAGAGCAGAATGCTGTCACTCACAGTGAATCCAGCCAATACAGAGCGAGAGAAAGACAGAAGTTTAATAAACACAAAAGGTCACGGTCGATGCCAGACCAAATTAGGAGCCCAATTATTAAAGAATGTCTCAAAAGTGCACCCATGGTACGTGTCCTTGCATTAAGTGCAGCTATACGGCTTTCGTGAATTCCCAAATATTTACAGAAGTAGGACAAGAAATAGTAATCCTAGAAAATATTTGTGAACTGCATTTTAGCAGGAGAAAATATGCATGTGTAAATACGCTCATGCGAAACCCTGAGTGTTTGCAAGCTCACTTTCCCTCTAACACTTTTTTCCCAACTCTGGAAGAAGGTATAGGTCTGCCATTGTCAGGAGTAAATTTCCAACATTTCTCATTGTGGGAAAAGATTAGAGAAGAGTTGCTGAAAACCCTTAAAACATGCAAGTTAGTAGGTTTGCACAGACTCCAAAGGGCCTTCGAACCCTGGTTGCTTACCATTACCTTCAGCCCCATTATGTAGATCTGCGGAAACCTGGCAACATTATGGGATTGCAAGTTTTAAAACACTGCTGTAGTATGAGCCCTGGCATAATTAGAGAGGCTATATCAGAGCTCTGCTATAATGAGATTGCTGCCATAATTTGTCGCCGCACTACATAGCACCAAAGGGACAAGTAGATTTATGAAGCAACCTGCCCCACGGACAAGTAGCTATTTGATTAAATTCCACACCCCTGAAAAGTAATAACATTCTGGAAAAAGCAAACACTCAGACAATGCAAGATTAAGTAAAGCATGTGAAATGTAAGCAGGAACAACATGGTTACCTACTTTTACACTCGTTATTCAGAAGTCAATTAGTGTTTTTGCCAGAAAAGTTAAGGGCATGACTACAGGACCTGGAAGGGACCCGTTTTAATGTCCATTGTTTATATCCTTAGAAAACGTAAGCAGTATGGTTTAAAAAGACCACATCCCTGAACACAGAGCAGCGGTACTCACTTTATAAACTTAAATAAGGAAAAGAGCTGATAAGGATCCTATTGAACAATTTCCACTCCAAGCATCAACAAAAAGAGGAGAAAATGAAAGTAGCGCTTCACTGGCAAACTCTGCAAAGTGGCGCTAATGTGTGTGGGTGTGAATAAAACCAATCTGAACACTTTGCGACCACTCTGTCTTGCTTTATTTAGTGTTTTTGAGACTTTTTTTCTCTCCATCCAGGGCTGCACTTGGGAATAGGAAAATGGCAGGAAAAGACACCGTATCCATCAAAAGTGCGTCTTCCTCTTTTAGATCCATTTTACAGGAGACCGAATGAAGGAAAGGAGAGGCGAGAGATGTAGGGGCCGCTTATTGAAGTCAGACTTTTATTTAGCAAGTGAGGAGGAGCGAGAGACCGACAGAAAGAGAGGGAAGAAAGTGCGGGGGCAGCTGACAGCGTCACGAAAGGAGAAGGTGGGCGCTTTTCAAGACTACAGAGGTATGACACTCATGTTTACCAAAAAATATTCTAGATTAACAGCAATACAGTAAGTGTCCTTCCTGTTGCCAATCAGTTGTAACATCGTCATTAGTTTGCCACAGAATATCGGGAACAGTTTGAGCTATGGAACAATTGAGCGACAAGAAGTTGAAGCCAAAAGTTTACTCCGAACATCCCAAAAAAATAGAATACTTGAAAGTCTAAACTGCGCGGGTAAAAGCAAAGCAGCCTCCTAATAAATGGAAAAGCATTCGAGACCAGGCCCGGTTCTAGCGGGTGGGCCAGGCCCCCCAAACAGGAGCCTTGGCCCTCGCAGTGAGGGCTTGAAGGCAGGCGCACAAAGCACGTCGTGTGTCAGCCCGGGCCGAGACAGCTTCCCGGGCGCGCGCACACACAGACAGTTTGAGATTATCGCAGCCGAGTACTTCACAGGTCTTTGAAAGACCATTTACATGTTAACGAGGCTTTGTTTATTTTTTCACCCCTTCATCTCCACATGGCACAATGTTCTGCTGCGCGGATTTTTCTTTTTCTAGGCAGCGCAGGAGAAATGAAGTTTGTTTATTCCTATTCACCTTTCCTGACCCCTGCAGCTGCTTATCACATCAGGCTGTGACACAAAGTTTGACTAATGGCGTAGGTAAGAGAATGTGTTACTATTTGTTTTTCTTTTTTAAATATGCACAGGACCAGCAGGGCACATACATCGTGAGTGCTTCATTTAAACAGTTATCATTATCATGGCCGATGCAGGACAACAATAATACAAAATTCCCAGATAACGCTGGTGATTAATGATCCTGCTGGAGAGCAATCATTTGTCTGTTAGTAGTTTTTAAATCCAGATAAACTGTATTTTATGTGAAAGCTCAGTGGGTTACTGCCTTTGTCACAGAGATCCTAGTGCTACTTGCAGTTCAGAAGTTACAATCCTAACATAGGACAGTGACCAATGAACTGTCATCAAAGAGCTGCATGCAAACCTGAATGGGATAGTTACAACTTCGCTTTCTTTTTTGTTGTTGATATAGTTAGAACTTCCCCAGTCTTTCATTATTCTAACCTACCAGTGAGGGAATGTGCACTCATCAGTGAGTGCTGGGATTTTAAGGATACACACTTACATCCAGGTGCACAAAATGTGCACTTAAATCTGAGAGCTGGAAAGTCACAGAATGCGCATCCATACTAGAGGGGTGCAAGTCAGTAGGCTATGCGCTTAACTATGCACTATAAAATCAGGGCGTAAGCACTTCTGGGTGCTGAGAAGTCATGAAATGTGCATTCACATGTTGGCGATTCGTGGAATGTGCATTTATCCATGAGAGTTAGGAGGAAATTTGATCGCGCCTCTGGATGAAAAAATGTGGACTTAATGTTGGAATATAATGGGGTGTGTACTTACCTTTGAGTTTCTCGGTTGTCCTACCCGGCACATGGCCAACGCGTTTCTTATTGCGTGCTGTGTGCCCCTCTCCCTGCTTCACCAGCCCTCGGGATTATTGTTGAGATTCAGTACCCGGAAGTCTCCACCTTTCATCATCTTCAGTTAAGTGCATCAAGGCAGAGAGTGGTTGGCTCTCGGGTCGCCGTCCTGCAGAGTGGTCTCTTTCAGGGTCACGGGGGATGATGTCACAGAGCCTGGGACCCCCACATTCTGCCTTGGCAGTGAAGGGGTGGCCCAGCTGTTTAAAACAAAACATTCTAAACAGTCCCTGCGCACGCAGCTATCAGTGCAGGCAATGGAGACGCCCGCTAAAGGAGTTCCGGGTCAGAGGTCGACAGGAGGCCCCTGTATCTTTCAAGGAGGGTTGAACGGGCGTTCACAGGAGAGAAGCGGGCCCTGCCCAAGCCTTGCTGATTGTCAGATGTCCACTCTCTAAACAGCTGATCTCATGCAGGTGTGTAGCTGGGCAGCTTCAGCATCGTCACTGGGTGGTCTGTGCATGTCCCCTACCAAGAGGTATGCTTGCAGAAGAGAGGAGAGGTGGGCTTGTGGAAGAAGGGGGGAGTGTCTGGGAGAGGGACACCATTTTTAGAGAAAATGAGGTGGTGATTGTCACCGGCAATGGAGGGAATCCGAAATCCGTATTTTACAAAACACTTTAAAAAATGAACTTGTCTAAACTCGAGCACTCCAAAAAGTTCAAACGTTCACACTGATGGTAAATCTTGTATTTTATTATGATTGGATGAAGTTCTTGTTATTCAAGTTCAACACAACTCGAGACAACACGGGTTTCCACGCTGGTCAGATTTACCATTGACTTCCTCAGGGGTAGAATGAATGCCTAAAATAAAATAATAAACCAGTATATAATCTCGGAAATTAGAACGCATTAAAAGAGACCAAGACAACAAGCATTCCAGCATACTGTTAGAAGCTGTCAGCCTTTTCCGTGGGAAGAGATCTGATCTCGAAAGTGAATGGGGATTCAACAGTGTGAACAGCTTTAGTAGAAGTGTCCTAAATACGTGCAGCCAGGGAAGTTAACACAAAAAAGAGTTCCACACAAAAGCGAATGAACACAGTAATTCAATTTTGGGAGTTCCACACAAAAGCGAATGAAGACAGTGATTTGGTGTTGGGAACTGATAAGAGCCCCCTTTTAAGATATATTAAATACAAGAGATTTCACAAGCACAGTGCAAGCGAAACCTAGAAATGAGAGGACGCGATTACTAAGTTAGCTCTAAGAATCAATGTATTCATAGACCAATATCATATTAATACCCAGGTACAAAGGTCCATCTGTTTTGACACCATTCAAATCCAAGGTAAAAATTGTTCAAAGATGAACTCTTTAAGAGTGAGTACTGAGTAGTAAATGACAAACTGTGGCAGGTGTACAAAAGGCTCACCTGTTCCTGTTGCAACATACAAATCTTCAGGGATTAAAGGCCAGTATCCTTATTAGCTGCAAAGACCAATGCCAATATCTAAGGAAATGCTCAACCACTTATCATATATGTAGATTATATCAGTCATTCCATCCAGTGACCACCACTGTTAACCCACTCACCAGTCATGACCCAGATCTGGAGTTAAAATCACAGTCAAAGGGTTGAACAAAGAACTGAAGTGAACAAACGCTTATCTGAATTTTCCAGGTGTATCATTGTGTCTGGCGAACAGGTTTCGGTACACATTGAATTTTGTAACTTTACTTGTTTCTTTCCATTTGTAGACCTGTCAGTGTAGGGTTTAGACAGGGCACGCCTTGTGCCACAGCTCCTTGGGTCGTACCATTGAGCAGACGGGGTGGTCTTTAAGGTTCATGGTTCCAAAGGGACACTTGGCGATAGTGCGGCGTTTGGATTATACCAATGAATCGGGGGTCTCTTTTCTATTCATGGAAGTACAATGTATGTCAGCAGATGGGATCCTCACCAGATCCTGAAGGAAGGGTTGGCTGAAGCCTTTAGAAGGCTCCCTCTGAGTCTGAGGCGGGACCACTCAACGGGTCTATAGTACATGGAGAAGTGTGGCTCAATGGTTAGAGCGGCAGACCCTGATGCAGAGGTCTGGCCCGGGACCAGGGTTCAATTCCCGCCTCGGCGGCTCTTGGACTCAATTTCCCCGTACCTGATAATTCTCGCCTCGGTTCCTATTCTAATCATGGGTCACACTCTGCAACTCTGGGCAATAGCTTGCTTGATCGCCACCACGGCCCCCACAGCGCTAGGATGCCTGGCTTCACCTTGGGGGTGCCCAGGAGTGGACACTTCACAGGGAAAGCCAGGAAGGGTTCCACAGCGGTATGAATACAGCGCTACGAGACCCCTGGGTAGAAGTGCGCTATATAAGTACAAACACACATACATTGCCTTGGTTCGAGGAGCGGAAGGTGCACAAAAGACACTTCCTAACTTCTGTTTTTCCCTCAGGGACGATGATGCACGTGCGGATGCTCGAGGTACCCCTTGATGAGGAGTTCCCAGAGGAAAGCAGCCATTTCCGGGAGTACCACAGCAGTGTCCATTTCACGCCCTCGCCCTGCTGCTGCGGCTGCTGCGCCATCATCAGGACGCTGTGCCTGAGGGGGAGGAAGGAAAGCAGGCTGTCGTTGACAAAGGCATTGTCTACAAGTGACCAAACCAGGCCTGACTCCAAGGAGAGACCGTAAGATCTTTTTTCAAACAGTGCTCAATGAGATAGGCCGCATGCAATACATTTTAGATAATTGCAAATTACTTACAAACAAATGCATCTTACTTAAAACGCTGAAAGTCGTTTCCACAGAGGATGATGTTTAGTAAAGGGAAATATGCGTCAGATTGGGGCAGTAATTTTTGCGAAGTTAAAAATGCTCAAATTGTCGTATGTTAAAGTATCACTATACACAAAAATCCACCTACTAAAACAATACACTTTATACACATTACATCACTTCCACTGCAAACAACTTCTGTCCCAAATAAATTATTCACACCCCTTGTGGGCATCTCAGTATTCTTTGGTGGGTTCAGCCAGCAAGGATTGCATGCTTTTTCATTTCACCCTATGGCCACATGCTTATAGGGACCCGCGCAGTGGCTTGGTCCGAGGGCCCAGGTTGGGTATGAATAATCTTCTGTTGGTGACCACTTTGAGGTGTTTGCACCAACTTCACATCTTGTTCACAGTGTGTGCAGCTCTTCATTCCACCCACCAAGAATACATAGAGAAGGTTGTCATGCATTGTCTTGATGGTCCAACTGGTGTCAAATGCAGTTTGGGGAATCTCTTCCCTAGATTCAAGTCCACCACTGTCTCAGTGATAAAAGGCAGCATGTGTTTTTTGTACTTGATGGTGTGATTTGGCAGCCCCAGGTCCATACAGATGTGAGCCTGGCCAGGCTGTTGGGCCTCACTTGTGACATTGATCAGGGATCCCCAGAGGGAGAGATCCTTCACCTTCCAGATGATTTCATGGCCCTTCATCTTCTGCAGTTCCTGTTCTTCCTGTTATCTATCATAGAGCAGGGTATGTCAGTGCAAGCAGTTTCACACAGCGGGTAATGTTAGTTTTGTTTTCTAGTTCTTCGTGCTGCCCGTCCCAGGGACTAGTTGTTGAAGGTCAGTGTGGAGGTCGTCAACCACATGCGAGCTGATGCCGCGCCCAAATGAACTGGTTGTCCTTCCACCATGGTTGGACAGTTCAGTAGCATTTCAGCCCCAGAGTCCATGAACACCTTCTCCTTCCAACTGGCGATACTCTTACCATGAAGACCTATCCTGGTGGTCAGTTGCTTGAGTCATGGCCTGCGGGCTTTTAACCCTTTGACTATCCATAGCACCTTTCATCTTCATTTTGTGGCAATCCATAATCAACATTAGAAGTTTAGTGTCTACATAAGGGCCACCGTGGTGGTTGTCCCCAGCACAATGTTTTAGGAGGTAAAATGCAGACCAACTTTCCCATCATGTTTAATATTCCATTTCTGCCCTCCTGCAGCACGAGCCATGGAACCTTCAGCTGCCTAAGTGTCACTCATTGCGTGTTAAACTCAAATTCAGTAATTTACCTGCATCCCTGCACTTCACTGAATTGTCACAAAGTAAAGTCCTCTTTCCATGTTCACCCTGACCTCTCAACACTTTCACAAGTTAAAATCAGTCCTGCTGGAGGCGTCTAGCCCTGAGGTGTGAAATTGATGCTCTGCTGAGTCTCTGGTAGCATTGAGCTGCTGCTTGGGGGGGAAGAGAAGTGTCCAGCATGGTTGCAGTGTCCACAAGGACACACCCTCAGAACAGCCCCCTGTCCTAGATGGCTGTTGCCTACACTATTACACTCATCCCTACACATGAGTCACCTGGTCAGGTGAACGCGCTGATGAACATCAGCTTGGACACTCGTTCCCAGTTCCAGCTCTACCACTGACAAACGCCCTAATTACACGTTGTTGGACCTATGTCCTATGGGTAGCTTGGCTCAGGTCAACAGGCTAACATCTCCACTTGGCCTTTCATGCTTGCATCCTACCCAGCTCCCAATCTTGCGCAGCACCACCCAAAAGAGGACATTACACTGTTCAAGTTTTTGAGGATTGATTGAAGTCTTTATCTTATTCTCTAAATCAGGGTTACTTGGGAACAGTTTTCCTATAACATTTCATCACATTAATCAACAATACTTTTCTTTTAGTTTACCTTTACATCCACGAGTTTTTACAACACTTCACTGGGTCAATTAAATGGCCACCTGGTCTGCTGAAGGCTCTTTGATCAGGCGGTTACCTTAAGTAATATACTTCCGGAAACCCATGTATCATCCTCACTGTACATATAGATGCTTACTTGAAACGGATACCCTCCTGTTATGAATTAGATGGTTACCTCTAGTTGCTACATTCCAAAATCACATAGTTACATCACTTTACATTGAAATATTCCCTTGGCATAAATTCTCTGCCGTTGCGACTTAAGTAAATAACTCTAAAGGTTATATTTCCAAATTCACATAATAGCAGTACCTTACATTTAGAAGCTTCCTTGGTATAACTCCACTGCTGTTGTGACTTAAGTGAATAACTCTAAAGGTTATATTTCCAAATTCACATAATAGCAGTACCTTACATTTAGAGGCTTCCTTGGTATAACTCCACTGCTGTTGTGACTTAAGTGAATAACTCTAAAGGTTATATTTCCAAATCCACATCACTTTTGCAACTCCCTCGGTCACTGAGAAGGAATCTATTGGCTATAGCGCTAAACCCACCAGTCTCACCAGTTGCCTGACAATTACTAGAGTAAACACAGCGTCGTGCTGGGCTCAAGACTTGCATCAAACTCTCCCTCCCGGTCTATTTTTGCCCCGCTTACTGAGTACTCCTTGGTGTTCTCCTGACGGCAGTCCGGCGAAGTCTGGTGTGGCGTCCCCACCGAGCAGGCGGGGCTTCACACGCGAGTGACAGGGATCGGTGAAAATGGCGAAATCAACCCAACCCTCTACCCCCTCACTCAAGACTCCCTTGTGGTGTGTACTTCTCCGTTGTTGGATCTCTCCCCAGCGCACTTGCTCCGGCCGCTGTTCCTCTCACTCCTCAGGAAGCGCGCCCGCAGCCCTCCGTCGTCGTGCCGCTTGCGGGGGCGCGGCCTGCGCTGAGGTACGACAGCAGTGGGGCGGCGCTACGGCGTCAGCCTCACTCACGTGATCCAGGGACGGCAGCCTCTAGACCGGAGCTCGTCTCCACTGCCCAAATCTCCTCAGGCTGGCAGCGGCAATGCCCCCTCACCGGTCACCAAGCCCCCTCAAAGCTCTGCGGAAACAACGGGCCACCTCCAGGGGACACCTGGTCACCTCCCGACCTCGGGGGGGTGGCGATGACTCCAGGTAACGCCTCGTAACCAAAAGGGGGGGGGGGGTTGAACTTTCGAGGGCTAGAAATTCTTCGTCTCAAGCCAAGATGTAAATGGACCCCTTCTCAACTGCGGGGTACCGATCTCCCCCACAGACGGGGATCAAGGGGGAAGCGCTAATTTCAGGCTGCGCCCCCAGCTCCGACCTAGTAGGGATGAGAGAAAGGGGGTCCCAGGTAGCGATTCTTCCCTCAGTCCTCCTTCAGGGTTATAGCCTCCTTGAGATTCCCCCAGGGTACAATGTTCTCACAACCCGTGGCAGACGTCAGGGGCCGGTCAGAAGGTGGAGGGTGGTATCACTGGTTAGGAAAATCTTGCAGACCCCAAGACCTGTCTTTACCTGACCTAGTGCAGCCACCTCCCCACTCAGGTGCCTTACTCCTCACTATCTGGCTACTCGCACACTTCTAAAATGGCCGCCCACCTGTCCCCTCTATTTATCTTCTTGGGCCTGACTTGCCAGAAAAGCCCAGAAGGTTCCGGAACCTCCCATGGTAGTCATGGTCCAAGTGCTGAGGTGACAGTTGGAGCCACCATTTTGTATATCTCCCTTCCCTCATCTAGTTTTCCTCAGCGGAGCACCTTGCGCCTCCCCCTCAGGTAGTGAGGGTGAAGCGCCCAGAGCCTCTACATTAGCACCTAAAAAGTTTGGTAGACAGAAAAAATGAGAAGGGGGCAAGGGACAAAAAATAATAAAGGAGGAGGGAACTGCCAAAGGGCTGACAGGTCTAACACACGTTCATGGCCAAATGCTGATCTCGGTGCAAATGCGTGTTTGCACAGGGTTCGGAATGTATGAGTTGTGTGATAATTATCGCCCCTTGCAGTTTTCCTCTGACAGATTCCGGCAGGTCAAACCTGCTGAAATTTATCAGCGGAAAAGGCCTGTAAAAAGTCAAAACATGCGAAATTTGGTGTGTTAAATAGCTGTTCTGCAGGTTATGCCTCATTTGACAAGCTAAAAACTCAGAGTAGGAGGCATTTCCCACAAGTGGAAAATACCTGTTGTTGGCATGTCCTGCTCAATGCGTGCTTCTGTTTGAATGTGGCTGTCACGGCCCTTGCTGCTCTTGGTGTTGGTTAGTGGAGTTACTGCTGAGCGGCCCATGCGCAGGGTGTGCTGACTGTGGGCTCCGTTTCTATTACTACTTTTCGCTGCAATAAACATACAGTGGAAAACCTACCTGGGTTTCGTGGGGAATTCCTCTGGCATCAATAACTCACCCTGGGGTCTGGTAAATGCCTCAATCTATCCTGCCTAACTTGTCATGGGGCTGTAAGTGTTTGACATTCTTGGCCATGACCCCACTAGTGCAGTGTAATACTTGACTAGCAATGAGGCGGCCCTGGACCCAGGTGCACTGGGCTGTCGTGCTGTGGGCATGAACGGGCTCGCTGCATGACAAAGCGTCGCTGCTTCCCAGTGATTGCCCCAGGGAGGATTTACCCACCAGCCCACCCCACTGTAGTGCAGATTCCTACTCTTATCCCCCTGGTGATTGGTGAAGGGTGGCGCCTCGCAGCCTATCCCACAAAGGGGCCCTTGAAACAGGAGAGGCCCTGGTCCAGACTGAGCCATCACCATCTCAGAGAAGTACAATGATGTTTGTCAAGGGCACAGTCCTCCGCCAGAGCCGAGCTGCCTCCTATACCAAGTGCAGAGTAAACTTGAGAAGAGTTTTAAAAATTTAGCTGGCTGCTGGGTGATCACTTCCTTCCTCACCAGAGGAACCAGCAATCATCTCTAGGACCCTGTGGCCTACCCTGCTGCTGAAGCATCTCGGTGAACCTTTGGCCTTTGCCTAAATTGCTGCTGTCCTCAGAAAGTGGTCTGTCCTGTTCCTGGTAAGACGCCTTCATCGCTGATCGACCAACACAAGCTACCGGGCCACAGCCTCACATGCGCTGTTGCTCTTGACGGTCCCTGAGACCATCTGCTGCTTCTTCACCTCCACCACCTGAAGGGGAGAGGATGTGGCCTTACAGCTAGAGCAGTCGACCTCAACGCTGGGGAACCGGGTTCGAATCTCAGCAGGGACGCTCAACATCCTGTGATTCTGGGCAAATCACTTAATCTACCTGTGCAGAACAAAAATTAATGTGTCCTTGTGCAACGCAACTGGTGCTCATGTAAAGCGCTCTGATACCTTCGGGTCGAGTTCACACTATATAAAACTACAGGACTAAAAAAAAAAAAACTACTGCTTTATACCGTAACTGGGGGCGAGGGGGATGGGGCCAGAGGTAGCTTGCTATGTCACTGGCCTGGGCTACCTTGCCCTCCTATCACCTACAGGTGAGTGATAGGAACCCCATCCCAGAGCGTGAGGATTGGAATGGACTTCTCATCCCAGCAACCAAAGGCACCAAGGTCTCAAACCTTCCCAGCCCTCGAGGCTGCTCTATCCTGCTACCCTTTGCACGGCCTCTTATGAGTCAGGAGGCCTGAAAAGACCAGTCTTCAATTTGATTTCACCAAAATGCAAGTAGCTAGAAGTGAGATAATATCTTAGTTGCCCCTCTCTGAAAAAGCTACTCTTCGGTAGATGCTGGATCCACCAATTACCAACGGGAGCTTGGGACCGCAAAAGAACAAACCGACATCTTGGCTGGAGAGCTGAGCCCTGGTTTCCGAAGGAGGAAAGCGCTTCTACGGAGAGGCGGCAGATACGAAGCCACGGCAAGCTGGGTGTCAGTGAGTCCTTGCTGCAGATGCGCCAGCGACACCATCATATATGTTAATGCTGACCATAGCCCCTCCCACGCCACGTCCTGTTACAGGAAACTGAGGCATAGTGCTTCAATACGCCTCCCTCGCTTGTTGAAGATTGCATTAATCTCTTAGCATGAGCTGAAAGCCATTTTGTACTTGGCAGCCATTTTAGTTAGCTATGTGCTGGCCATTTGCTGTTTCCCTCTCCCAGAGTCTTGCACATGCTCAGATTTGCTTAGCTAGTAGAGTGCACCTGTTCCTAGTATAGAACTGTCAGGCTGTTCTAACTGATGTCAGCAACTTATTACTCCTCCTACTTGTTGACTGTGCAGTTTCTGTATGACCATCTATGTGCATAACTCTTCTCATGTGTACTTGTACCGCCTTTTTTCAGCCCCTGTGAGGGTATATAATGCCCCTGTTCTCTGTACTCCTTAGAAATGTCTCCTACAGTGATTTGAGAATTCTGTATGACACATTTTTCCCTCTTTAGAGGTTAAATAAAAAGATGTCTTTTATATTACAGCTTCTGTGCCAATCTCTTCTTTGTTGGTTTAAAAAGGACCAGGTGTATCAGTGAAGCCCCAGATTAGGTTTTGATTTCTACAAGCTGAGAACCACCCTGTGTATATGTCACGATGTAGTGGTCCTGCTGGCCTCATATCAGTACCGTATCCAGTCCTCAGAGTGACCGAACTGGAGACAGCATGATATGCCTTTAACTAGCACAATGCCATTTTATATTGATCTATCTCCCTCCCTGTGGTGAGATGCCAGGCTCTCAGCTGGGAGCAGCGGCCTCTCCCGTGAGAATCATCTTGTTTGTTGCCATAGTAAATACTGAGAACTGTACCTATGGCCAAGCCACGCAGTGCAGCACCGCAAGTCGCCTCGCTGCGCTGCATGGCAGAGAAAGGAAAGGAATACGCTGTATTAAGGCAATATAGTGCATTCCTGTTCTCTGCCTGCACTGACGCTGTTTCGGCAGCCTACCCCAAAGCAGGCACCCTCGCACCATGGTGCAAGGGTGCCTGCCTTGTAAGTAGGATTGTTTGTGCAGGAAAGGGCACGTTCCTGCACAAAAACAATCCCCTGAGGCATTCTCCTCTTGCAGTACACATAGAAAGAGGAAAAAACAAGGCACAATGAACATATTTCTCCTTGTTACGCCTCACCTGGGGTGGGATGGGGGGGGGGGGCATATGTTTTTGGCGCATTCCCAGGTCTACCACTTATGGTAAATTTGAGAATGTGCCAAAATCCGTGGATGTTGTGTGGAACACCCACACAGCGCCCATGGAAACGCCTCCCTGGCGCAGAATAGCGCCACGCAGCGATTTGCACTGCGTTGCATTACTCGATATTTATGAAGCCACTCCGGGCTGGCAAGGCGGCCGCGTGGGATGCAAGAGCAACGCAAAGGGGCTCGTGAATATGCCACTGAGCCCTTACTGGACGCCCCTCAGGAGAGATTTGGGCCCAATACAACGCAACTCCTGTTGAGCGACTTTCAATGATCAACTCTCAGTCAGCATCTGGAAGCATCAGTCGAGATGTGAGGGCCCTAAGCACACTGCCTCATTACACTGTTACCTTCCAATGCGGCCAGGACGGTCATGGGTCTGTAATGTCGCTGTGCATCGAGGGTTCACAGAAGCGGAGCCCAGAAGAAGCGTCCGCGGAACCTGTGTTGTCGCGTGTTTGAGATTGCATGAATTGTACATTTAGAATACCAGCACCGGGAGAAGCGTCCCTTGCAGGAGGAACAGTGAAAGTCTGAAATCATTTTCAAAATATTGTCAAGCCTCGGGATGCTTACGGATTGATATTTGGAGTTCACGAGTTAAATACTTTTACGAAAATATATTTGATAATATCCAAAATGCACCTCATTTCGTGGTTGTTACTGCGATAATAGATGACACTGTGTCACACAGAAGGCACGGAAATGTTACACAGAAACAAACTGAAAACTTGGCAGTTATGCAGTAACTTTCCATACTGAAAAGGACCCGACACAGTTCTGTACCGCTTTGACAGGTGAGTTGAGGATATGTGCTCGTCAGGACCACAGTTTCGGGTTTCTCCTGCTGACACCTCCATCTACTGGTGGCCGGTGAGAATGCACCCCAGCAGCAAAACTTCCATTGAAATGAATGAGGCTGTTTCCGCTCCGCCCCAGTTGCCTCCCAGGTACTCATCCATAATGTCCTGCATTTGCAGACACAGCACACCCGTCACCTCTGTAGACGGGCAGGGGTGGGGGAAAGGGAGGGTTGGACGGCTTGCATATAGATCCCGAGGTCGGCCTGGCTGCTCAAGGTACTCACAGTGGCGGCTCCTCTGGCACGGCGCAGGAGCGTCGCCCACTGCTTTTGAGCAGTGTACAGGAAAGGAAATATAAAATGATTATAACTTTTACTTACTACCATTTTATGTTTCCTTTGCGAGGCGGCGGGTGGGCGGGGATGCTCTGCTCACGGAGCAGGGCAGGGGATGAGTGTTTTGCCCACTCCTAAGTGCGCAAGGACTGTTTGGTCAGCCCTCTCGGTCGCCCAAACCACGCATGCACACTCTCCCCATTCTCCATGCAGGCTTCATTACAGCCTGCGTGGAGAACAAGCCCAGGCCCCCATTCCCTGGTTGAGCTTCGAACCAGGACGCTCAAAACCAATCACAACGCAACCCCGTACCCCCCTGTAATCCCTGCATCCCTGTCCCACCAACCGCGAGTCATGCCGGCCACCACTGCTTGACAGTAATAGGGAGATCTCCCAATCATCACCCACTACTCATTGAGCAGTGTAAAATAAAAATAAAATGACAATTAAAAGACCTTAGTATCATTTTAAATTTTATTTTCTCCAGCCAGATCGGGCAGGGCCGGGGCTGGCTCGCCGCAGAGGGATCAGGAGTGGGTTGCACTCTCTCCCTATGTGCGCATGACGGCTTGGCTAAACGGTCATGCACACTTGGCTTGTTCTCCATTGGACTGTGTTGCGCAGCACTGTAGAGAACATGCTCAGCCTCCCCATGCACTGCCTGAGCGGCCACATAGGCCACTCAGACCAATCATGACACTTTTCAGGCAGCATTGTGATTGGCTGGGAGAATACGGAAGCCTGGATGCTTCCGGTGCTGCCAGCCGACGGAGGAGAGGCGTGCAGAGGCAGGAGAGGCATGCGGCAGCAGAGAAGGTAAGGTTTTTTTTTTTCATCTCTTGCCCACCACTCCTGATTGGTGCCGGCTGCCACTGGACTGCATTACCTCCATACTTGGACCCTGCAATGCCTCCATACTTAGACAATGCAATGCCTCCAAGCAAGATTTGTGAGGGATTTACTTCTGTAAAACCTATCGCAAGATGCTTATGTGAAGCCTGCCAGAGATTGAAGATTTTCCACTGCTGCTCAGATAGATCCACAAAACCCTGCAAAGTGGGTAGGACTAAAGTCCTGCTCCTGGTTCCTTCATGATGACGCTCCACATTACTGAAGCTGCAACAGCAGGAAATTGCTGAACAACCTCAAGAGTAAAGCCATAATGTTAACAGGATGCCTGAGTCCAGCGATGGGTTCTTAATGAGGGCAGGGGAGCGTTGCACCCACACGCGCTGTGAGCCGCGCTAAGTAAAATGGCAATGTACTTATTTCATTGCCATTTAATTTTTTCACAAAGGTGAACTGCAGCCTTCAGCCTTCCCCCGAGCCGGGAGAAATGGTGGTGTGTCCGCTGCTGCCGATTGGCAGCATAGAGGACTGGAGCAGTGGCTTTTCTGGATGCTCCTAAGTGCGCATGTCACTTTGGCTGTCGGTCTTGCGCCGGACAAAGTAACATGCGCACTTTGAAGCTCTCCGCCCAGCTGGGTGGAGACGAAGCACAGGCCTCCAGGGCCCGAAGGAGCGTCTAGCCAGCCCGCTCTATCCAATCCTGGCACTGCTCTCATGCTGATTAACAGCATGAGAGCCGCGTCTGGATTTCTTTGGGAAGTTAGGTCTTCGACTCGTGCTCAGAGACTGCAGAGGACACAGATGACGCAGCCTGAGTAAGTAACATTTATTGTATTTGTAATGTTACTGTCATGCATGCCAATGACTTATTGTTTGTTTATTGTGTACGTCTCTTTTATTTATGCATTTTGGGAAGCGGTGCGGCGCTTCGCTCGCCCCATCACTTTTAAAGGATACCAGCCGCCCCTGCCTGAGGCACTCCTTCTGCCATGTGATGTGTCTAACTCTGCCACTGTGGCTGTGGCATTTCTTGTACACTTGCCTGGACCCAACTACAGCTGCCAAACCCAATGTTAAAACCTCTCGCAGAGCCTCGGCTGTGATCCTTTTGTTACCCCTCACTCTTTGGGGCATCCTATTTGAGGGTACACGCTGCAGTGCTCCCACTGCGGCTGGGAACCCTTGTCAGCATCCTGCCTGGACAGCTCTGACTGCCCGAAGCTTCCCATGTGTGTATTGTGCCCATGTCTGGGTACATGATGGCACGGACCCAGCAGGAAAAAATAAATCACAAGCAGGTGTTATAGGTGTCATATATATTTTTTCCTCTTGGGTATCCCCTTTCTTGAGTTATATTTGTTGGTTATTTAGATACGTTCCAAATATAAAATGCACATTTATTCATGATATTTTTCTCTGCAACATGATAATTCCTCATCATCAATACATTTGTTTTGGGGATATATCCCATAAAACCCATGAATATTTAAATAATGCAGAGCAAAACATAGGGTAAAATTAAAACAGGTGTTCAAAAATCCAACTTTATAACATGCGAAAAAATAATTACTCCCTTTGCACTTAGCAAAAGTCCCTGTGGCGGCCTCCAAATCCAGACCGAGCATAACAATTTGCTCTTACAAAATACAATAGGATTACTAGTGTCCATTCATAAAATTCTTAAAGAAATTTGATGTTGTCTAATTCCTAGATTAAAGCATAATGGTCGCATCTATTTAAGCCCAGCTGTATAATAAGCTTGGCAAAAGAATAAGACATGGTCTATATTCGTGATAACATGTTCCCACGTATAACAATTGCAGGAATCCTCAGATTGAGAGTACCATTTACAGGAGAAAATAAAATGCGAAATTTAAATTTAGTATGCAAGCATTTTACATACAGTGTAAGTGTCATACAAAAAATTCAAATTTGGGAATAGGCTTGAAGTCCAAAAACTGGTCTGAGAGGCTGTTACACTTTGTAGACTGTTGCCACCTGTCCAAACTAACATTTCAATATGTCTTTTTCAAGATTCCCTTCATAGATTCACTGATAGATAATGGGTCATGCCACAACTCCTGCATACCCAGGATATAGAAACTAGACTCCACGTGGCACTGCCACCATATGTTATGTTCAGTGTCCTGTTTCAGAACCTCCTGCAGTACATTCCTGTAGGATTCCAACTCAGTGTGAGCATACTCCTAACCCAAACAACAGCACTACCCGATCAAGACCAATCGATAAAATAAAGAAGGCAATGTTGGTCACGGCTCCTAATAAATGCGACGGGGACGGCGAGAAGTAAGAGTAACCTCAAATATGTATTTGTGAAATGCTTTTCGCCTCTCATTTACATAGGAATTGGACACAGACAATAACTCAATCAATTCTAAATTTTACATCGCTGATGGAAAGCTCAGTTGAGCATGTGCCCGATTAAGGTGGCAAATACTTATTGTACCACCCCAATTGCCGATGAATTGTAGGAATCAATAGCTAATCGTGTCAGCTCCCCACTACTTGATTGTACTGGTCCAGTTGTATCAGTACAACTCCAATGAGAAGTGCTGGAAAGCTCCACAAAAGACATACCTCATGATGGATTTGTGATCACGTTCAACAGAGAGCCAAAGGGGTGGCCCAGTGTGGCCTCTTTGGGTTGGTGACAGGTGAAGAGGGGTTCGCCCTTGGCCAGAGCTATGCTCACGCACTTCCCACACTGGGAGAGTGTGGTGCCGCTTTTATAGCGCTCTATGAAAGAAGCAGAAGGGAGGGGTCCACCTTCTCCTCCCCATCACTCAACCACTCATGGGACTCCTGGTTCCTTTCAAGAGTTCTGTGTACCACACTGTGGGAGAGCGTTGGAGTTTTCATAATGCTTGATAAAACAAACACAAGGGAGGGGCCAACCTCAACCCCTTCGCTCGGGCACTGCTGGGACTCGTCGTCCCTTTCAAAAGTCCGGTGCCGCACTTTGCGAGAGAGCGTTCGCGCTTTTATAGTGCTTGATGAAGGAAGCAAAAGAGAGGGTCCCACCTCCTCTGCCCCCTTGCTCATACACTGCTGGGACTCAGTCCTCTTCAAGAGTCTGGTGCCCCACGCTGCAGGAGAGCGTTCACGCTTTTATAGTGCTTGATGGAACAAACAAAACTGGGAAACATAGTCCAACATGATAATCAAGTCTGCTTGAGTATATTCATCTTATTTTGTTATCTATTCCAGTGATTGTTTTTAAGTAATGAACAAGGTTTCATAGAAGCTGATAACTTCTCTCCTTCTTTATTGTTTTGAAACAAAGAGCATGTTTCACTGAATATAGGTAAGTGAAAAGGTGCAATGCCTTTTCTGATAATTGTTTATTCCAAAATGTTTGACAATGCCCAGATACAATATATAAACTGAGAACAGAGTGTTATGAGATGGATAGGAACTTCATGTCAAAGACTCCATACAGAGGCCAAACAGAACTGCATCACCTTCGCTTGCTGAAGGGTACCAGGAGGCACCCTTAGCCTTCACCCAGTGGGCTCACCAGCCTGTGTGCCAATGCAGACAAGAATAGCAGACGCTTCCCTTTTACTGAACGTTGGTCCTATTGTTCCGAAGAGGTATGGTGGTGTCAACCATCTTTGAAACCAGATTTAGGCCCCCTTTCAAAGAGATGAGCGTGGGATTGGAGATATTAATATTGAGAAAGCTTTAAGATTTCCCCAAGAAGTTACAATATTATTTGCTATTCACTCATTCGGTAAACATCGGTGCCACTATTTTGCTGAGTTTTGTAATACTTATAATTCTTATTGTATACACTCAGGTAGGATGTTGACTTTAAAATAATTAATCTTTAAAATCTATTACTGGTTTCCTTGTGTTTTTGAGTGTGTCTTTCCATAATGAAAGAAGATTTGGGTTCCACTAATTGTCCCTCTGATATGTCATCGGATTGATTACTATCTGAAACCCAACTCACTAAAGTAGTGTTAGTGGGGTGCAGGGTGGGTGCCGTCCAACTGCCTTTCTGTCTCGGGTTGGTACAGTGACAAAACCCTTTGTGCCCCGGGATCTAGAAAGTGTATTACTGTCCCATATTCTGAAAAACCAGAAAACATATCGATGGCACCCAGTGCGGGGTCAGTTCTTCTAGATCTTTGAGTAATTCTGAATGACACACTCAAGGTACTAAGCTATTGCTATCAGTGGAGACGTCCATTGTAACATTGATTACTGACTTCAATTCAGATAGGTGCTTGTCTTTCATTGATGTTTGTTTGTCCTGCTACTGAATTATAAAACGTTTGTTCACCATTTCTAATTTCATTTTTTTAAGTATCACGTTTAAATCTGTTTTTTATAAAGGAGTAACAACCTATTCCAATAGGGGTAAATTTCAGGACACCAGTTGCACAACATCTGTTAGCTAGTGATGTCCCTAATGTGGAAGTGGAGGTACCTTTTGTTGTAAATGCACATGCTGCCTACCCTTTTGAAATATCTGACTCATGGGTGGAGTTTAATGCTATAGATCCTGTTAGACCTGTCAGCCCTTTGGGTGGTCCCTCCTCATCATTATTTATTTTGTCCCACTTTTGCCTCAAACCCTGTTAGAATTTTTCCTTTTTGGGAACCACCAGACTTTTTAGTATTGATGCAGATTCAGGGAGCCATTTTATCTACCCCTGGAACTTCTGTCTGAGGGCCTGGAGCCCAAAATGGTGGCCACCCATTGTCACCTGTGACATCACTGGAACCTACTAGAACCTTCTGCAACATTCTGGAACCCTGTGACAGTTGGAGGCGGTTTAGAATGTTGGGAAGCTAACTGAGAGTTGACAGTTGGAGTTGGCAGTTGGCACCTGACTGGTGAAGAGAGAGGAGCAGAAACCTGAAGGAGGAAGGAGTGAGGCAGCAGGGGTGGAAACTTGTGCCTGGAGTGGGGTCCATAAACCCACCCTTGATACTAGTCCCTACTGACTGAGCCCAGCCTGGAGCCCTGTGTGGGAGAAAGCAAGAAAAACCATCTTAAGGACCTGGACAGCAGGAACAGGCCTTAAAAGTAAAGAACAGCAAGTTCCTGACCTGGTTACTGGTAACTTCCTGAAGTCCGACGTCGAGAAGCCTGGAGACCTGGAGCCCGAGGTGGAGAAGCGGCGCTGACTGGAAAGCAGACGTCGTACCCGGAGCCGCCAGAGGTCGAGAGAGAGGGCGCAGACGGAGGTCGTGGAGAGTACCAGAGGTCGAGGAGGAAGTCACCCAAGGTCGAGTGTGCGGCGTCGACGGGGGAGTGAAGTCCGCCCTCCGGAGTCGCCGGAGACCGAGGTGAAGCGTGCCGGAGGTCGGGAGTGGAGATCGCACTCCGGAGTCGCCGGAACCTGAAGAGAGTCGTGCCGGAGGTCGGGAGTGGAGGTCGCACTCCGGAGTCGCCGGAACCTGAGGAAAGGAGCACCGGAGGTCGGGAGTGGAGATCGCACTCCGGAGCCGCCGGAAGTCGACATCGAGCCAAGGCCGGCCGACGTCATCGAACAGGAGCCGCCCGAAGTCGACATCGAGCCAAGACTGCCCGACATCATCGAACCGGAGGTCGACATCGAGCTGAGGCCGCCGACATCGAACCGGAACCGCCTACCGGCGTCGTCAAGAACTGTCATTGCGCCGAGGCCGCCGACATCGAACCGGAACCGCCTCACGGCGTCGACACGACTCCAGCGGCGTCGGAGCTTCATAAAAAGGGCAATAAGTGGAATAGAGGGTGCCTAAGGCCCTGTGAAGCCCTAAGAGACCATCCTAGAGGCTAGAGAGGTGCTGGAACCAGCTTGATTGTGCCAGGGGTGAGCTGAGACTAAAACAGAGGGATTGGGTAGTGTGGGAGAGCCAGATCTCTAGATTCCCCCTTGATCTACCTCAGTTTAGGCCTCAGCCTTGTCCAAGCCAGGGAGTATACCCCTCAGGCCATCCAAATCTCTACAAGCTGGGATTGGGTCAAATCATCCCATAGTACCTCAGGAATGTGAACTGATTTTCAAGTGTCACTGTTGGCTTTTATTATTTATTGAGAGCACTGTATTTATTGTATTCATCATATTTATTGCCTCACAGTATTTATTGTTTCACAGTATTTATTGTCGCACAATATTTATTGTCTCGCAGTATTTATTGCCTCATAATATTCAATTGCCTGTTATGTAATGCACTTATATTTATGCCTTGATTATTTATGATCTACCTTATTTATTGAATCGTTGAAATATTATTTATTTGACGTACCCTTCCACAGGAAAAGCCTTGTGTACTGTGATTGTATTATTATTTATTTAATCAGCAACTAAGAGAAAAGAAGATAAAGAGATATATTTTCAGTATAATTTTTAAGGTGTAGTGTCGTTTTTGGAACGGATGAACGCATGGTTATTGTGAGGGTGTAACGTATGCTTAACACGGTGCCTTCCTTCCCGCTCGAGCCAAGCTACCACAGTGTGTCTGGGAGAACACCACCACCCTTCCGGTGTGGGAGTGGGTTTTTCTAACATGATTGGTGTTCAGCGGTGGGATTGAGCTGTGCCTACGTATACTCGACAATAACTGTGGGTAGTCCATAGGCCTACACCGGGAGTTTTCTCAAAGCGGCCTTCCTAATTGTGAGTTTTTGTTTTTCCAAATTTACTCTGGTGGTGGGAGGAGATATTATATAAGGTACCCCCCTTCATAGCTTCTGTAAAAACCTGTCTTCTGTTCTGAGTGGGCAAAATGGAGTTTGTGCTAGAAGACCTGGAAAGTTATACTGTGGCCCAACTCAGAGAGTTTTGTCAGAGAGAGGGGGTGTACTGTCCCCCAGGTGCCAAGAAGGCTGAACTCCAGACCAGCTTGAGGGCTTGGGGGGAGGCACGACGAGAGAGTAAGGCTGAGCAGGAGGACAGGGATGGAGAGCCTGACAGCGAGGGGGCTGGGATGTACCAACCTGAAGTGGGGAACCTAGTAGCGGGGCCCAGAACCATTTCCAGGAAGGGCAGCACTGTCTCTAGCGGTGGCTTATCTGAAGCAGAGTTAACTGACCGGAGGGAGAAAAGACAGCTCACATGGAAGTTAGCGGAGCTGGAGAAAGAGAAGGAGGGACAGAGGATGGCTCACGAGTTAAGGCTGAAAGAGATAGATCTTCAGATCCTAAGAGTCGGGGCACACCCTGTTCCTAATGGTGGCAGCGAAGAAAGAGAGTTCACTAGGGAACCCAAACCCTACTTGCCGAAGGACATAGTAGCTAGCTATGGGGCGGGAGACGATATCGCCAAGTGGCTAGCGGCCTATGAGGTCTCGTTAAGGGCCCATGGGGTTCCAGAGAAGTACTGGGGAGGGGGATTGTACAAGTACATGCCTCCAGCTGGTAGGGATGCATTATTGGCCCTAGAGGAGGATGAGCAGACCCACTACCCCACCATGAAAGTGGCGCTCATAAGAAAGTTTGGACTAACACCCGAAAAGTACAGACAGAAGTTCCGGGGTAGTCACAAACTGGGCACACAGAATTGGGTGGACTTCCTGGACTATGCAAAGAAGGCACTAGAGGGTTGGATACAGGGCAGTGAAGTGAGGAACTACGAGGGGTTGTTTGATTTAGTACTGAAGGAACACCTGCTCGAAAAATGTTTCCCTGAACTGCGTCAACACCTGGTGGATAGCAAGCTGACCAGTCCCCGGAAGCTTGCTGAGGAGGCGGACATTTGGGCTAGTACCCGGGTGTCCACAAGGGGGACTGGAGGGGATACTCAAAAGGCCGGACAGGGCGCCCCCCAGAAGAAAGAGGGAGGGGAAAAGAAAAAGGAGTTCTCCAAAGGCCCCCAAAATAATTTCCAAGGAAAGGGAACAGGATTCACCCCTAGGGCTAACCCACCCAGAAACCCTAATCCTGGCCAGAGTCAGCAGCCAAGGGTTGTCCAGTGCTTCGAGTGCGGTGGCGTTGGACACTATAAGGGAGATGCGAAGTGCCCGAAACGACCACCCCCTCCCATTGGAGGAAAGGCCCCCGGAGTAGCTAGTGCAGTGCTCGGGGAGGAGATGCCCTTAACTAAGGGAAGGGAGTGGGCGGGTGTCACTTTAGTGTCCCTGGGAGAACGGGAGATGGTTCCTAAGATCCAGGTGCCCGCAAATACCGTAAAGTATGGGCAGTGGGTCACCATCAACGGCCAAAGAGGGGAGGCTCTGAGAGACACAGGAGCCAGTATGACTATGGTACGTAGCCAACTGGTGTCTCCAGAGCAGGTAATTCCCGATGTACTCCACCCAGCCGCGATGGCTGACGGCAGAACCGGCCACTATCCGGTGGCTGAGGTTCCCTTTGAATGGGAGGGGGTTGCAGGTTCACTTCGAGTTGCCGTAAGCCCTGCCGTGCCAGTCGATTGTCTGCTGGGGAATGACATGGAGCACAATGCTTGGAAGGAGGTGGAATACCGGACTCACGCTGAGATGCTGGGTACACCTGACTGGGCCTGTGTCAGCACAGGGTCCGCGACTACCCGGAGAGGGAGTTCGTTTCGGCTGGAGCCTGGAACAAAGGCCCAGCCAGCTGCCGATCAAGGGAAGAACCGAGGACAGGGGGAGCCTGCCTCGGCGTCCACACCCCGTAGGACGGATAGGCCACCGGAGGTGGTGGACCAGGAGTCTGCGGTGGGGGATGTCACCAAACTGGAGGACCTACCCATCCCGGCCGAGTGGCACGTGGAGGGAGGCCCGACCAGGGAGGAATTCTGCCAGGGCCAGGAGGAGTGCCCTACCCTTGAGGGACTGAGGCGACAGGCCAAAGCCCACGCAGCAGGGAACGTTGAAGGGAACTACAGTGTTTACTGGGAGGATGGCCTCCTCTACAGTGAACCCAAGGCACCCCTACATGGATCGTCACGAGCCTTGGTAGTCCCTCAACGTTATCGAGCCTTCCTTCTGGAGTTGGCTCACGAGATCCCATTGGCAGGACACCTGGGGCAAGACAAGACCTTCGCCCGTCTTGTCCCACACTTTTATTGGCCTCAAATGAAAGTGTCGTCCGATACCTACTGCCGGACATGTGTGTCTTGCCAAGCCAGTGGGAAAACAGGGGTGAAGCTGAAAGCTCCCCTGGAACCACTTCCTGTCGTTAGCAGCCCCTTTGAAAGGGTGGGCATCGACATTGTGGGTCCGTTAGATCCGCCAACGTCAGCTGGTCACAGGTTTATCCTGGTTCTGGTGGATCATGCCACACGGTACCCAGAGGCAATACCTCTGAGGACCATAACAGCACCTGTTGTGGCTAGGGCCCTGATGGGAATCTTTACCCGAGTGGGTTTTCCCAAGGAAGTTGTGTCCGACAGGGGGACCAACTTCATGTCAGCATACATGCGGGCCATGTGGAAGGAGTGTGGAGTGACCTACCGGTTCACAACTCCTTACCACCCCCAGACCAATGGTCTGGTGGAGAGGTTTAACAAAACCTTGAAAGGCATGATCAGAAGTCTGCCTGAAAGCCTGCGGAGGAAATGGGACGTCCTCCTACCCTGTTTATTGTTTTCCTACAGGGAAGTGCCACAGAAGGGAGTGGGCTTCAGCCCCTTCGAGCTTTTGTATGGGCACCCTGTACGTGGACCTCTCAACCTGGTGAGACACGGATGGGAAAGAACTCCCAGAAAGCTTCCCCAGGATGTGGTGAGCTACATGCTGGCCTTCCGGAGCCAAATGGCTAAGTTGTGGAAGCAAGCTTCGGACAACTTGGAAGCCAGCCAAGCAGTAATGAAGGCGTGGTATGACCACAACGCTCACCCGGTGGAGTTGGAGCCTGGCCAGAAGGTGTGGGTGATCGAACCGGGAGAGCTTAGCGCCCTCCAGGATCGCTGGTCAGGACCCTTTGAGGTGTTGGAGAAGAAGGGTAAGGCTACTTACTTGGTGGATCTTAAAACCCCTCGTCAGCCCCTACGGGTGCTGCATGCCAACCGCCTCAAACCCCACCACGAGAGGCCCGAAGTCATCTTGATGATGGTGACTGACGGAGGAGAGGACGTGGAAAGCGAGCCTCTCCCCGATTTATTTGCGTCTCAAGAGAAGGATGGGTCGGTGGAGGGAGTGATTCTCTCCCCCTCCCTAACTCCTGAACAGCAAGAGGACTGCCGCCAGGTCCTGGGACAGTACTCTTCGTTGTTCTCCCTTGTTCCAGGTAGGACTCACCTGTGCGTCCATGATGTGGACACAGGAGACAGCCCACCTGTGAAGTCCAAGATCCACCGGATGTCAGACAAGGTGAAGGCCAGCATTCACAGTGAAGTCACTAAGATGCTGGAGCTAGGAGTAATCGAACCTTCCAGCAGCCCCTGGTCCAGTCTGGTGGTGTTAGTACCAAAAGCCGCACCACCGGGTGGCCAACCGGAACTGAGGTTCTGTGTGGACTACCGGGGACTGAATTCAGTAACCAAAACTGATGCTCATCCGATCCCTAGGGCGGATGAATTGATTGACCGGCTGGGAGCTGCCCAATATCTAAGTACCTTTGACCTTACTTCTGGGTACTGGCAGATCTCTTTGACTGATGGAGCAAGGGAAAGGTCAGCCTTCTCCACGCCCAATGGCCACTACCAGTTCTGTGTGATGCCCTTTGGGTTCAAGAACGCACCTGCCACGTTTCAGCGCCTGGTAAACCAGATCCTCACCGGAATGGAGAGTTTCTCTGCTGCTTATCTGGATGACATAGCCGTCTTCAGTAACAGCTGGGAGGATCACTTGCGTCACCTGCAAGCTGTTCTCCAGGCCCTGAGACAAGCTGGATTGACGATCAAGGCCAGCAAGTGCCAGATCGGGCAGGGGTCAGTAGTGTACCTTGGACACTTGGTGGGTAGGGGAGCGGTGCAACCCCTCCAGGCGAAGATCGAGGCCATCATGGCCTGGGAACCCCCCAAGACACAGACTGAGGTCCGAGCTTTTCTGGGCCTCACGGGATATTACCGCCGTTTCGTGAAGGGGTACCGTACCATTGTGGCCCCCCTCACGGAGCTCACGTCCAAGAAACAACCTCGACGGGTAGTCCGGACGGAGGCTTGTCAGCAGGCCTTTGTGAGACTGAAGAAAGCCATGTGCGAGGCCCCGGTCTTAAGGGCCCCAGATTTTTCCAAGAAGTTCATTGTCCAGACGGATGCATCAGAACATGGCATTGGGGCAGTGTTATCGCAACTCAATGAAGAGGGTCTGGATCAACCTGTGGTCTTCCTATCCCGGAGACTACTTCCCAGGGAACAGAAGTGGAGTGCAATAGAGCGTGAAGCCTTTGCAGTGGTATGGGCTCTGAAGAAGTTGCGGCCATACATGTTTGGCTCGCACTTCCTAGTTCAGACCGACCACCGACCCCTTCGCTGGCTGATGCAGATGAAGGGGGAGAATCCCAAGTTGTTGAGGTGGTCTATCTCCCTACAGGGAATGGACTTTCAGGTGGAACATCGGCCTGGAGTGGACCACGCCAATGCAGACGGTCTCTCAATTTACCTCTTAACCTCCGACTGGACCCCTCCGAATCCAGTTTCCAGAGAAAATTAAAAACCTACCTCTTCTCAAAATAGTGTGCTCCTCCCCTACTTCTTCCTCGGAGTGTTTCAGTTCAGCGCGGGGACACGCAGTTTGCGTAACCAGGCGCTCTATAAATGCCCCTTAATAATAATAATAAAGGTATTTCCGCCTTAGTGATGAGAACTCCCAAGGGGTTGGGTAGCTCTCCCCACTTTCAGCTGGGGGGGACGCGTGTTAGACCTGTCAGCCCTTTGGGTGGTCCCTCCTCATCATTATTTATTTTGTCCCACTTTTGCCTCAAACCCTGTTAGAATTTTTCCTTTTTGGGAACCACCAGACTTTTTAGTATTGATGCAGATTCAGGGAGCCATTTTATCTACCCCTGGAACTTCTGTCTGAGGGCCTGGAGCCCAAAATGGTGGCCACCCATTGTCACCTGTGACATTACTGGAACCTACTAGAACCTTCTGCAACATTCTGGAACCCTGTGACAGTTGGAGGCGGTTTAGAATGTTGGGAAGCTAACTGAGAGTTGACAGTTGGAGTTGGCAGTTGGCACCTGACTGGTGAAGAGAGAGGAGCAGAAACCTGAAGGAGTGAGGCAGCAGGGGTGGAAACTTGTGCCTGGAGTGGGGTCCATAAACCCACCCTTGATACTAGTCCCTACTGACTGAGCCCAGCCTGGAGCCCTGTGTGGGAGAAAGCAAGAAAAACCATCTTAAGGACCTGGACAGCAGGAACAGGCCTTAAAAGTAAAGAACAGCAAGTTCCTGACCTGGTTACTGGTAACTTCCTGAAGTCCGACGTCGAGAAGCCTGGAGACCTGGAGCCCGAGGTGGAGAAGCGGCGCTGACTGGAAAGCAGACGTCGTACCCGGAGCCGCCAGAGGTCGAGAGAGAGGGCGCCGACGGAGGTCGTGAAGAGTACCAGAGGTCGAGGAGGAAGTCACCCAAGGTCGAGTGTGCGGCGTCGACGGGGGAGTGAAGTCCGCCCTCCGGAGTCGCCGGAGACCGAGGTGAAGCGTGCCGGAGGTCGGGAGTGGAGATTGCACTCCGGAGTCGCCGGAACCTGAAGAGAGTCGTGCCGGAGGTCGGGAGTGGAGGTCGCACTCCGGAGTCGCCGGAACCTGAGGAAAGGAGCACCAGAGGTCGGGAGTGGAGATCGCACTCCGGAGCCGGCGGAAGTCAACATCGAGCCAAGGCCGGCCGACGTCATCGAACCGGAGCCGCCCGAAGTCGACATCGAGCCAAGACTGCCCGACATCATCGAACCGGAGGTCGACATCGAGCCGAGGCCGCCGACATCGAACCGGAACCGCCTACCGGCGTCGTCAAGAACTGTCATTGCGCCGAGGCCGCCGACATCGAACCGGAACCGCCTCACGGCGTCGACACGACTCCAGCGGCGTCGGAGCTTCATAAAAAGGGCAGTAAGTGGAATAGAGGGTGCCTAAGGCCCTGTGAAGCCCTAAGAGACCATCCTAGAGGCTAGAGAGGTGCTGGAACCAGCTTGATTGTGCCAGGGGTGAGCTGAGACTAAAACAGAGGGGTTGGGTAGTGTGGGAGAGCCAGATCTCTAGATTCCCCCTTGATCTACCTCAGTTTAGGCCTCAGCCTTGTCCAAGCCAGGGAGTATACCCCTCAGGCCATCCAAATCTCTACAAGCTGGGATTGGGTCAAATCATCCCATAGTACCTCAGGAATGTGAACTGATTTTCAAGTGTCACTGTTGGCTTTTATTATTTATTGAGAGCACTGTATTTATTGTATTCATCCTATTTATTGCCTCACAGTATTTATTGTTTCACAGTATTTATTGTCGCACAATATTTATTGTCTCGCAGTATTTATTGCCTCATAATATTCAATTGCCTGTTATGTAATGCACTTATATTTATGCCTTGATTATTTATGATCTACCTTATTTATTGAATCGTTGAAATATTATTTATTTGACGTACCCTTCCACAGGAAAAGCCTTGTGTACTGTGATTGTATTATTATTTATTTAATCAGCAACTAAGAGAAAAGAAGATAAAGAGATATATTTTCAGTATAATTTTTAAGGTGTAGTGTCGTTTTTGGAACGGATGAACGCATGGTTATTGTGAGGGTGTAACGTATGCTTAACACAGTGCCTTCCTTCCCGCTCGAGCCAAGCTACCACAGTGTGTCTGGGAGAACACCACCACCCGTCCGGGGTGGGAGTGGGTTTTTAGGTCTCGCCTGCGAATGCAGCGCGGAGTGCTGCTTTCGGCGAGATCTATTGTTGCTGACTTGCCTCGGAAGGGGGACAGGAGATGTGCACGCGCAGGCTTTTGGCGGATTTGAGTTGGTGTACGCGCCTACAGCCACGCGGCGTGCACATCTCCTGTCCCCCTTCCCTCGCAAGCCAGCATGCAGTTTCGCTTTCGTCCTCACCAGCCTCCTGTAATTCACGCACGTACAGACAGACACGCGACGTGCACATCTCGTGTTCCACTTCCAAGGCAAGTCATTAATTTTGTGCCATCATACTCACTGTTGCCACTGATCCTTTGAACATTTGCGCTGCAGATCTGGACGATGCTGTTAAAATCTCGGGACGGGGAGCGCTGCGGGCCCAAGTGCCTGTACATGGTGGCGGTAGTGCGTCTGCTTTTTCTCGCTGCTGTGAAGGCTTCCCAAGTGCTACCTCCTTCGATCCAATACGGCGATCTGACGTGCCCCGGTACTGCTCCCAAGCCCTCTCCACTGCTCCGGACTGCACCCTAGCGTTAGGTCCGCTATAGTCGGGTCTCTGAACGTGCCCCAGCTATCAGCTGCGTACCCAAACACCCATACCACGCATGCGCCACACGCTGAGCAAGGCACGCTGATGGGAAATCGCCATAGTCCCCATAATTAGATTCACTGCCTCTCTTGCCTCGGTCATTGCATTGCTCCGTGCGAGCTCTCCTACACCCATTCCCATCCTGCCAGACTTATTTGAGTTAAAACTGCACATTTCTTCATTTTTATCTCGAAAGAGACACAGAGAGCAGCTGATACAATTCCTTTGCTTTTAGCTCCATGCTCACTGCTCCAAATTTCCCTCGTTTTCAGCTCCATGTAGAATAAAGGCCGGCGAGCTGTGGGCAATGCTGCTAGTTTAGACACCAATTGCCGTGAGTCATTGGGCGAAACAGCCTAGGAGGCGGGAACAGACGGACAAGGTTGGTTTCAGGAGAGCCCTTATCCAGTTTATTTTAACAAACTTTATTGAACACTTGAGAGTAACCAGAAGACGGTCAAACTAATTCATTCAAGCGTAGTGAAAATCTGAACGTATTATTTAAAAGAATAATGAAAGAATGTTGGCTCGAAGTCTGGAAATTAGATGATCGGACTTTAGAAGTGTGCAAGGGTGCATTATAATGTTCAATGGTGCTGTGGCTGCTTGCAATAAGGAAGAGGATGTGGCGAAGCGGCCAGGTTCTAGGTTTCCAGTCTCGGCCTCGGATCAATATTCTGTGATTCTGGGCAAATTACCTAATCCCGCTGTGCCTACAAAAATGAATGCGTTCATGTGTAATGTTACCGGTGCTTTTGTAAATCCCTCAAATTCCTTCTGGTTGAGTTTGTGCTATACAAATCTGGAATAAAAAAATTGAATTTATACACAACTGTTCTGTTTCTGAAGTTCAATTATTTCCTGCTCCCCCCTCTCTTCTCCTTAGTGTGTTTCATGTCTCTCTGCAGCTGTGTGCTCTGCTGGGCAGTGTCTGGAGTCCTATCTCTGGCACGCTCAAACTCTTCACAGGTCTTTAAAGACCAAGTACTGTGGATTTTTTAAAATTTGGGTTTTCATTAAAATGTTAGCTGTGCAAGGAACACCCTCCTACCAGCTTTCAACGTTAGGCAGAGCTGTTAAAAAAAATACTGTTTACATTTTCGGAACTGGTAGTCTGTTTTTTAGCTCCAGCCTGAGCTAGCCACACGTGTGCCCGCTCCTGCACCATAGTAAACGTTGTGTCCTGTCACCCATCACTCTCTGACAATCTCTCCCCTACACCACCCACATTTTAAAACAATCATTTACAATCCAATAGGTCTCGCATTTACGCTACTTTAAGCTATTGGCATTGTAAATGACAATGCCTTTTATTTGTTTTAAAAACGAAAACACAAATAAAAGGCATTGTCATTTGCAATGTCAATAGCTCAAACTTGCGTGAATGCGAGACCTATTGCATTGCAAATGCTTGTTCTAACAGATCCCAATAGGGCAAACTTTCATCCATACAGAGCTGTTGCATACACTCTCTGGAACAAGTAAAACTCATTGATAAAAACATGCACAACAATCAGAAGAGTTGGCAAATAAGACACAAGGACGTGGGCCATGTAAGCAGCACCCCACACATCTGTGCTGTTCACTTTCCTTCTTCATGTGTGCACCTCGCGACCAATAATAACAATCAAGATTATCCCCGTATTATTATAGAGTTGTAATGAGTGTTTTACCTCCGTCACTTTCTCATATCGCTAATTTATAGAATTTAAGGGTGAATCATTGTCTTCTGTATTTTTTAAATTTTAAAACGTTGACCAGAAAATATTACTATTTGTTTTGTTATGTTATGTTAATACAGCTTACTGTAGCGTGCGAATCACCTCCAAAGAGGTATCGCGGCGCTAGCGATAAACAGAGGCAAAAACCTAACACAGAATATTAAAATAACATTGTTTTATGCAATTTTCTGAATTTGATGTAATCAGAGCAGATGCAAAGTACAGTATGGGGCCAGGAGAGAGAAGGATCTGCCCCCACATCTGGTGATTGTTGAGTATTGTTTCAGTGTTAGCTGTATTTGCTGTAGTAAACCTACATCACCTTCTAACAGTGAGACTTGAGAGTTTGACCTCACTATGTCTGGGAGTTGAAGCCTGATGGTGAGTGCTTTGCAGTTGGTGAGCTCCCAGGAGTGTCTGGGGCCTGGGGTTCCAGGGAGAGTGGCAGCCCTTGTTTCTAGGGTTGCCCAGTTACCTGGGTTCCATTAGGCTCCAGAGACCTGGCTCGACAGACCGCTTTACGAAGAGGTAACTCTGTTTTCAATGTAACTGTTTTTAGTGATTTAGGGATTTCTTTACAATGTTCATAATCTGCTCTGCTGTGGTAGGTGTAAGGCTTCTAATGATGCCTTCTGTAAGTGAAGCTTACTCCTGCCTTACAAACAGTGAGGGCTGGCCTTTGAACCTAATTGTCCTTGTTCTGTTTCTACCCAGGGAGGAGACGGCCAGTACCAGGGCGAGGCACTGCTCTCTGGTGAGCAGACAGCCAGGAAGAGGGACATGCCCTAGCTGCCAGATCCTCTTCTGTGAACCCTGCCAGACACTGCACATGAACTCAAAGTACATATGCCACTCCATCCTTGACCACTACGATAAGCCTGCCGCTCCCTGCGTCAGGATGGCACCGGTCTCAAGGCCAAGTAAGAGTCGGCTGTCGAAGGCAGTATCCGCACCTGCGTGAGTGAGGTTGTTGTCTACTTGCCTTTCAGAGATTATTGATGTCCAGGTGAAAGTCTGCTTTCTATGTCTACAGCAATGCATGCAGAAGCTAACTTTCAGGAAAATGAGATGCTGCTGCCTATAATAGGACTAAGTGCCTGCGTTATGCAGACCCCACACCAGGTAGGAGTCTGCGTTCTATGTCAACATCAATACCTGCAGGAGCCACGCTTGAGCATAATATTCAAGGCCGTGCCCATAGGGAAAATGCTGTCCATGTCAGCGGCAGTGCATACCAGGGCAACATCGCATGCCAGGATAGGAGGTTCCTGTGTATCTCAGTAGCAGCACGAATTGTATGTATTAGTCAGACTCCAGGGCAACTAAGAGTTGTGCACACATGGACGGCTTTGAATGCAGCTTTGTATCTTAATGTTTGGACCCGACTTAATATTGCTTACAGTAAAAAACATTGTAAAAGTTGTAGGAAGGTAGGATCCTTCTAGCATGGTTACCACCACTTTTAGCCTGGTGTCAGTGTTTTTGACCTTGTCTGGCTGGGATACTGCTAACCGGGACCCCAGTCACTGTGCTTTCCCCCCTAAATTGACCACAGTAAGTACTCTTGTACCTCCACAACTAGCTACTTGTGCAGCCTTGTAAGTCCCTAGTTTATGGTACTAAGGTACCCAGGGCATAGGTACACCAGGGGTCTCCCATAGACTGCAGCATGTATTGTGCCACCCATGGGAGTCCACTTAAACTGGGATTACAAGCCTGCCATTGCAGCCAGTGTGAGTTGGTGCTTGCACCTCTCCCGACAGATATGTTTCCGTATATCTGAGATCACTGCAATTTAAACCTATAAATCACCCCTATGACAGGCTCTTCAGTCCTGAGGGCAGTGTGCTTGATTATAAGTGTGAGGGTGCCCCTGCATGAGAAGGACGCCCTTACAAACCCGTAGTTAATTCTCACGGCTTTGCAAGTGCAGTCAGCCATTTTAATACATATAGTGGACATCAGTCATTATGAGATGTCTAACTATATTATGGCGGGGTGGAGCTTGCCTGGCTCCAAGATGGCCGCAGACTAGTGAGGCTCCAATGGCCCAGTAAAATATCCAACAGCATCCTGGAGCCCAACGCAATAAATCAGCCTGGATAATACACTATCTAACCATCAACACAACAGGACAACCTGCAGCTGCGAAAAAGTGGTGTGATCGGGGGTTGTGGGACTGAAAATAGAACGGCGGCGCAGGCTGGGCCTCGCTGGAGTGGAACGGCTGTGTGAAGTATATGTGGCTCGCCCGTTAAGACCTCCAACGAAACCACTGACTGCTTAAAGAAGCGACATGTGAGCAGGGACCCAGCTGCTGAGGAAGGTAGGAACTGCTGTTGGTCGGCCGGCGGATGGAAGCTTCTGGGTCTAGCGGAAGAGAATGTGAAGACGTGGGGAGGGCGCTGTGAGGCTCGGAGAGGGGCCTGCTGCGTTGTGGCATCGCCTTCAAAGGATTGTAATGCCCATCACCTGGGAGGCGGAGGGGGTGAGCCAGAGCCGCGATATGAGAGGAGAGACTGGCCTAACCACGGGCTCTGGGCTGGCAATGCCACGTGGACCCGGGTCATCGTGGCGAAAACCCCATCAAATCCGCCCATGCATAAGATAACCACAGTGAGTGCTGATAGTGCATGCAGAAAGAGCCCCGGGAAGCTCCCTGGCCATGGCATTATTTGGCGCTGCTCTGCCTGAGCTCTGGGCAAGCCCGTCTGCGCCCGTCCGCGCCCAAAGGAGTCCAGAGGCCAGAAGCGCTGCTATCCCCAAGGTAAAGATGCTCCATTCACCACTTTATATCTGCTGACTTCTTGATTCAAATCAAAACACGTGCCCAAGTAAATAACTGTCCTTATTTGAATTGCACTCAGAAATTCCCGCCCACCCTGGAGGGGCCGGCTACCTGCAATCATTGTCAATTTCAAATGGCAGTATCTGCAGGAGCCTCCTCATCTTGGGGCAGAATGGTAGAGCCAGTAGCCATGTCTCACAAAAACATCTTGTGTAATGTTAGATCCTTAGCTAAACATCCCTTCGAAATATGGGACATGATGGTCTCACACGATCCTGCCTTGTGTTTTTTTACTGAAACATGGTTATCCCCCACAAATCATGCCATGATCACTCTGGCTATACCAGAGAGCTATAAATGTATTCATCTGGATAGGGAAAACAAAAAAGGAGGCGGGATTGCCATTGCTTTAAAAAATAATTTAGATGTGAAATGGGTCTTTACGGTCAGCAATGATTGCCTAGAATTAGAGATTTTCAAAGTTTCTTTGTCCCCTTCCGATACCTGGTACGGAGCTTTAGTATATCGGTCCCCAGGACCTAGAACGAAATTTGCAGACCTTTTGGCAGAACATCTCGCATTACATGTACTGGCTGCAAATACATTTCTTTTGCTCGTAGACTTCAATTTCCATGGGGAAAATGTTGCTGATCCTGAAGTAAACAAATATTCACCTACCTTGAACTCATGGGACTCACTCAAAGAGTCGAAGGCTCTACCCATAGGGGAGGACATTTATTAGATCTGGTCTTTTCCAACACAGACCAGATACGATGCGACCCCCAGATCCCCTTCTATGGACAGACCATTATATGATCACGATCCATATTCAGCAGACAGACCAAAATAGTTCTAAATGGCCTATTAGACAAGATCATGATCAGCGGAGGATCTGGCGTAACCTCACTCTAGTAGCATTTAATGAGGTCTTCGCCCCTGACCAGTCAACCAAAACTATGGAAGTAGCCAAACAATTGGAGACTTTCAACACCGCCTTAGAACTGGCTTTTGATGCGGTCATACCAAAAAAACAATTGAGCCCCCTACAACGAAGATCCTCCACCCCTTCGTTGGAACTGAAAATGGAAAGGGCTAGTTGTAGGCGACTGGAAAGAAGATGGCGCACTAGTAAGACTGATAAAAATAGAGTGCTCTGTAGGAAGTCGCTGTCTAAATATCATCTGAATCTAAAAGCCGCAAGACGGCAGTTTATCATTGATCATATTGATAATGCGAGTAATTCCCAGAAAACTTTGTTTGACATTGTACGGGATTTTGTTTCCCCTAAAGTCTGCAGACAGATGCCACTGGAATCTCAGGAGTTGTGCAATTCCTTGGCAATCTATTTTCGTGAGAAGATATTAAAAATTTACGCGAATTTTCCTTCGCCTACCACCTCTGAATTGGCATCTTCACGAAAACCCGAGGAGCAGTATAAGACAGTAGCTAACTCCCTAAATAGCTTCGAACAAGCCACAATAGAGGAGGTCATAAAAGACCTTGCTGGGGCTAAATCTGGGTCACCACTGGACATATGTCCACCCAAAATCATGGCATCTTTAGCTTCTAGTTGTGCCCCGGCAATCCGAGACAGATTTAATCACTCTGTCCTTACTGGTACCATTCCAGCTACCTGGAAAGAGGCGATTGTTCGCCCAATATTAAAAAAACCTACTGCTGACCCCTTAATTCTTGGTAACTATCGCCCCATCTCTCTGTTACCACTGCTGGGAAAAATCCTGGAAGGTATTATTAATCGACAGTTAAGTTCTTATCTGGAGGATAATCATATTTTGGACCCCTCGCAATCTGGTTTCCGTCCAGGTTTTAGTACGGATACCGCCGTTTTGGCGGTAACCGATGCTCTTAGATTAACTGTCGATGCAGGAGGGTCAGTTATTCTGATCCTCCTAGATCTCTCCGCAGCTTTTGATACTATTTCACACTCTAAGCTGACGGAGAGATTCCTGGTTTGTGGTATAAATGGGACAGCCCTTGAATGGCTTAAACACTTCTTGTCCAAAAGAACCCAAACTGTCATGCTGGCACCGTACTCCTCAGGAAAATTGCTTCTTGACAGGGGAGTACCTAAGGGCTCCTGTTTTAGTCCCACCCTCTTTAAAATATACATGGCCCCACTGGCACGAATTGTCGAGCATCTGGGCTTTGAGATCATTTCATATGCTGATGATACTCAGCTTATGTTTACCATCGAACCCAACCCAGAGCTCGGCAAAATCCGTTTTGCTTCTGGAATGCTTGCCATCTTCGACTGGATGACAAGAAATTGTCTCCAGCTTAACCCGGAAAAGACAGAGGTTATGTTAATGGGGAAAGCCATCAATAGTTGGTCGGATGATTGGTGGCCTGTCGAATTGGGCCAGGCCCCCTCCCCTAAACAGTCAATAAAAAATCTAGGCCTAAAATTGGATCAGGCCCTGACCATGAAAGTTCATATCGCGGTAATACCAAGTTCATGCTACTATGATTTAAGGCTCCTCAGGAAATTTTTTCCCTATCTGCCTACCTCCCACCGCAGAACTTTAGTCCAGGCAATGGTTATTAGTCGTCTGGACTATGGCAATGCTTTGCTAGCAGAAGTGAGACAGACTCAATTGGCCAAATTCCAAGTAATTCAGAAAACGGCAGCTAGATTGATCTTGAATTGCCCGGCAGGATCGGCTTCGGCCCCTTTGCTGAGGGAATTGCACTGGTTAACAATAAAGAAAAGATCCTTCTTTAATATCTGCTGTCTTACACATAATGCTTTGAATCAAAGAGGCCCGCTCTATTTGCGTAAAAAGCTTCTAAAATATTCCCCCAGCAGGAAACTTAGATCCAGTACTCTGGATCTTCTTCAGGTTCCTAAAATTCGCCTTACCCGCACCGGAGGTAGAGCCTTTTCATATCTAGCGCCAAGTTATTGGACTAAGCTCCATCCAGCCTTGCGCAAAATTCCAACGCTAAGCATTTTCAGGAAACAGCTGAAAGCGTTTTTGTTTTAACATGATATTTCTCTTGTTCTTTGGACTTATCTACCCTCAGTACATTCTCCTAGTCAGCGCCTAGATGCCCCAGGGTGAGTTGCGCGCTCTATAAAAGATACATAACACATGTGAGCTGGCTGGCTGTCACTACTCGAGGGCCTGGCTGAGGACAAATCCTCCCCACCGACACTGCACCATAACGCGATCTGGCATTTAAGGGCGGGCATTTAAGCCCTAGCCTGGGGGTGAGCGACATCTGCTGCAGGGCAGACTAAAATCATTGTCCGGGACAGTGGCTGCAGACATCCTGAGTGTGCTACAATGTGTCTAACGCAGTAGCAAGGGCTCTCTGCTTCTACCTACGCAAGTTGACATTGAACAGCAGGAGTACAAGATGGACAGATCACAGCCCAAACTTCAATTCGAGTCTAGCAAGACTCCTAAGCCAAGGGAGGCTGAAGCAAGCACTGGGGAGTCTGGATCTGAGGTCACAGACCCTACTACAGACATGAAGTTGGAGCAAATTCTTGCAGCCATGCAGCGCAGCCTGACAAAAATTGACTGGAAGATCAATACCCTCATGGATGGATGGATAGGATGACGGAGAGGCTTGATAAGCACACAGAGAGGCTCGATGCATGCGAGAGGAGAGTGTCTGATGCAGAATCGACAGGGCATAAGAAGGTTGATAAACTACTCCACAACCTGCAGACAAAGGCCAAAGACCTGGAAGCGCGATCCCGGAGGAATAACATAAGGATTGTGGGAGTTGCGGAGACAATGAACATAGATAATTTGGGGCGATATGTGGAACTCCTCCTCGCTTTGCTGGGCAGGGACACATTTTCAGTACTTTTTGGGTGGAGCGTACTCACCAGTCACTAGTGCCAAGACCGATTCCGGGGGCCCAACGCTGCCCTATAATTGCGAGACTCATGAATTACAGGGATCGGGATGTCACACTACGTAAGGCACGAGATCTGAAGACATTGCGACATGAAGATGCTGAAATGTCTCTATATCCAGATTTCACGCTACATGTCCAGGAGGCCAGATAACTATTCTTACCAGTCAAAAGAAAGGTCTGTGAACTCCAACTGGAGTATAGCTTGCTATACCCTGCTAAACTAGGGGTCATGTCGGAGGGAAAGGCACACTTTTTTACAGATCCGAAGCAGGTGTTACAATTCATCAAATGGATGGGGGAGATAGAAACAGATGAAAATCTCCGCAAGCCACTTCTAAGGAAGACGACGACACACAGGACACAGAGGAACAATAAGACAATACTTGAGGGGCTGGAGTATCGCCAAACTGCTGGTAGAGGAGCCATGTTGTACAGGTCCCCCTTAAATAATAGAGGGACTACCTGCATCAACCAGAAACTTGCCTTTGCCTACCATGATGGACTGTTGTCCGATCTACTCAGCTGAAAAGTCGAGGGGACTCCCCATTCTGATGAGTCAGAGCTTGAGTTATTGGTAAGACTGTTTCAAATACATGTAGACGAGCCTCCACTGACAAGCAGATTGCATGAGAACTGGGGCACGTTATACGTTCCACCCGGGTAACTGTGGCGATCCTCACTTGTATTCGATATTTGTTATGGTGACAAGAGATTTCAATATTTGATAGCAAACTGGTGATGTTCCTCTCCCTACACTATTGGCGCTCTTTAAGCAACACACCCCGAGAGGGTGGCTGGAATCGCTGGAGAGTCTGGGAGCAGGTGACATCCACACCCATGTGTGCATACAATGTTAATTTTGTTGTTATTGGTTAATTTTCTTTGAGGGATTGTTGGTGAGGGGAGGGACATTGTTGTGTTACTCAGAGTTTGGGTTTGCATAGCTTGGTAGGGTTAGCCATAGGGGTTAATTTAATTTTGTTATTCTGGACAAACAGCAAAGTAATTAGTATGACTGGACATGAACAACACTCGCACATAGAAGTGGTGCGGTGGAGGACATATGGCTGATAGCAACAGGGCAAACAATCAGACAGCGGATTCAATTCCTCACTTGGAATGTGAGGGGACTGAATGATCACAGGAAGATCTGCAGGGTAGTGGCATATCGTAAAAGACACAACGAGGATGTGGCAGTGTTGCAGGAGACACACTTGGCCCCAGACAGCAGTGCATTGACACAGTGGAGGTTACAGGGTCACTATTACGCTGCGGGCTTCACCTCGCACACACATGGGATCCTTATCTGGGCAGATAGATGATCAGGGATTTGCCTCAAAGAAGTATGCCCAGACCCAGGAGGTAGGTTTGTGGTGGCCCGCTGCTGTAAGGAAGACCTGGAGGCACTGCTGGTGGGGGTATATGGCCATAACCATGATGACCCGCAGTTTTAATACTCACTTCATACACGTCTGCTTCAGTGGGGTAATATCCCACAGATCTGGGGGGAGATTTTAATTGTGTATTAGACTCGATGCGAGACCAGTCGAAAAGCTGCCAGGGCTATATGGAGGCACCGCTTCCCTGATGGCAAAGGATTGACACACTACTCCTCTGTATACAATGTACACACTCGCATTGACTTTTGGCTGGTATCTGAGAGCCTAGTTTCCCATGTCACTAACTGCAAGCCTCTCCCATGAACTTACTCCGATCATTCTCCGGTGGTGCTGGAGTTAGAGCTCCATGGTAAAAGGGCCGCTGCATTCACCTGGCGATTTCCCCCTTATTGGATTCTGCCTTCATAGCAGAAGTGGCACAAGCCATTGAGGAATTCTACTTCAATAACATCGGCTCGGTTGACCGCTTTGACTCCGTATGGGAGAAATTCAAGGTGTACATCAGGGGTATTACTACTTCAAAACATGCGGGGGTCCTTCGATCGCTGAGGGATAGGTTGTCGCACCTGTAGAGGGAGATAGCTGGCATGGAATCGAGACATCGGAGCTCAAGGGATCCCAGTATATTGAGGGACATAAAGGTAATTCTCCAAAATGCAACCGCGACTTCTCTATTAACTTCCATCGGACATGCAGCTGTGTTCCCACTCTGCAAACAGGCTCCATGGGGTTCATGGGTACATACCTTTGGTGGTTTCTTGGGTCCTTGGCTCCTCTGGTTCTTTTGGTCCAAGTCCTATCTTCCGTTGCAGTTCGCATTCTACTTTCTTAGTATATGGTTTGGTCTCGTCCAGGAGACCACTGTTTTTTGTGCTACTTACCTGATTGTATTTGAAGTATTCTTGTGTATTGGTATATCTCCATGTAGGAGATATACCAATGTGTTAGTGAGTGTTGTGTAATAAATAGAAGTATTTTATATAAACACTGTGTGGTTCTTTTACATTAAATTCACACTACGGATTCAATTGATAAAACAAGCTGCTTTACACTCCTTCAATATAAACCTGAAGGCTGCTATCCCCAGCTACCACTAAGAGAGCTTTCTATGGTTATCAAAGACCACTAAAATCAGCATAGGGGTTGTCTGGATTAGTGCAAGGTGCATCACTTAAATAAGTGTGCACCATATACTAAGTCAGCCTCCTACAGTAGGGTGAAGGAAATGCAGTGCCAAAAATTTGAAAAATAACGAATTCAACTGGTAAAGAGAGCATTTACTCATTAGTAGGAAAGGTTGTGGAAAAATACTTGATTTAGGTATGGCGTTAGAGGGACGTTTGGGGTCAGGCTTTGGACTTATGGTTAGGATTAGAGCAGGCATGGTTTGAAGGTTGATTTAAGGTATGGTCTAATGAATTAGGGTATGGGTAACTGACAGGGTAGGGTAAGAGCTAGAGATGGAGTATGTGATTGAGGTAAGTTCACTGGGGTGGATTAGGGTTAGATAAGGGGTGTGGTTATGGTTAGGGTTGAATTACGGGTAGTGTACAGTTCAGGGTTGGGCAAAGGAGGATGTTATGGTTAGGTTTGGTTTAAAGGTCGGGTTCGGGTTAGAGTAATAAAAGATATAAGTGATCTTGTGGGAATAAGATGTTTGAGAAGGGTGGCACAAGAGATAAAACCTGGGTATGGGGATACCACCGAGTAACATGCTGTAAGGGTTAGGGTAAGAGAGAAAGTAACTTTTGGATGTAAGGGTTAATGTATGTCTATGTACAATCGACAAACCTTTCCATATAGGTTAGCCACAGCTTTTTTTACCTCTCCTTCTTACCCTCTACTACATTGCATACAATCTTTTCATATGGTAAACATAATGGTTTTACGAGGGTCCCTGAATGCAAGCAACCCATATTCAGCTATTTCAGCTCAGGGTTATATTAACATTGATAAGATACTCACAGAGGTCTTTATGGTTTGGGATCCATTTGACCGCTTTAGTGAAAATGCCCTGAACACCAGCAGGCAAAGGAGGGTTTGGAATGACTTCTATTAGGACTTACTGCACAATATATTGCCCTCAACAGTACCTTTTAAGGAATGATGGAGGGATACACCCTGTTGGTTAATCCCAAAGAATTCAACTGAATTAAAGTGTTCTGCCAGTTCTGGTGTAAAGTGGGGGACAAAAACCTCAATTCCACTCCGACGATATCCCTATCTATGAACTTTTTAGAAATGTAGTATGATTCTCTCCGAGGAGACACCTGTCTAGGAAATCACTCTATGAAATAATGGAAGTCAGATCTACTGGAATCTCTAGATCTAAAAGGAGAATTTACAAACTGGCTCAGCTTCTAGCCATTGAAAAAGAATCTCTCCAGAAAGTAAAAACTCTCTTTCAAATTCCTAATTGTGATATGGACAATCACTAGGCCAGTGATTATTTCTTCTTTCAATGGTGCCTTTGAAGAACTGAAAAATGAACTTTTCTGACAGGTGTCTGCAACAAAATCATCTTTATTATTTTTGATAAACGCAGACCTTATTGACCATCACTTTGAATCTATAAACAACGCCTCCCACCCCGTTTCCCTGTTAGAGGAGTGGACGCAGTAGCCATTATCAGCATTCTATCTATATTTCATCCATGCTAATGTTTATATATAAGCATAATTTTTTGCAAAGAAATATTTCTCTTTGGAACCTGTTCTTGGACACTCAGAAATATTGATAAAAAATAAATAATAATTTGTTTAATATACCGCTTTACACCACGCTTCTCTCCTTTCTGAAAGCTTTGAAAGTCAGGTGTTTGTTATCTAATTTAATAGCACTCATTTTACCAGCCTGACAAGGATGGAATGCTCACTTGGCCTTCCTACCATTCAAACTCATGACCAGCTGATGTCGGCAGCGAGCCTTAGCTCGCTGAGACATATTGTTTGTTGTTATTGGAGGAGATGCCCAATGCTTATATATTTAGTAAAGGTACCCATGATACAGAACTAGAATTGCAAATTATAACTTTTCATCTATTTTCCCTCTTAAGGTTCTGATCCGTATGAGTCACGCACGTTCCTGTTCTATGTCCCTTCAGAGATTGGTATACCTGCGGCACGCGTCGATTCCAGGAGCACTTATCCTCGAGCTATCTGAGGGACTTCCTGCCACCAGAACCCTCTACCTCAATGCTAAATAACTCTCTGATTATACAATGTAATGTAATGTGTACTTATAAAGCGCACTGCAAACCATCGGGTATCCTGCATCAGTTCCTCACACTCAAGTGTTTGTATTGTTACAGGTGTGGAGAATGCAAATGGACCATGAATAACCAAGTGTCCAGAAACCCATGTAAATTTCTCTTTAAAGTTTCAAATTTATAATTAAAAGGTGCATAGTTTCTTCCAAGGAACTTTATGGGCTTAGATGTGAGTACTTTGTGTAACTGTTTTAATATACATAAATTGATTTAAACATGTCTTAACATAATGTATTTGTGTCTGTCTGCGGGGGTAAAGCCTGAAGGTTTTCATAGAACTGACCTATATCCCGGGGGCCAGAAAGGCTGTACCTTTGATGTTTTTTATGTATCTTTTGATTGTTTTATTCAACAGTGAACCAATTGAGAACAATAAAACAGTGGATCCAAACACAGATGAAATTAATACCATGGCATCACAAAGTATCTCAGACTATACAACAATGATTATAGCACATGCAGAGATATCCCACACAGTTTACTTCCTAATGTTTGTATGTCTGGAAGACCACAGGCTCCAGCCCCTATGATGTTGATTCCTGTACTCTCCCCATATGTAAATCCCCTTCTCTGCACTGTCACGCCCGTCCATGCTTCTGGCCAGACCCTCAGGGGTGGAGGCTCTGCTCATCTCCAATATCAAGCGATATCCCTCTTGGCCACCAGTAATCCAATGCCCGCTATGGCTCTCTGACATGGAGAATCAGCCCAACCCTCCATGATCCCCAAAACAGCCACCTTAGGATCCATGTCATTAAGAGTGTGTTGTATATCACCTAAGATTTTTTAATTATAATGGGCCATTCACAAATATGTTGTAAAAGGTCCCACCAGGGTCGCCACATCGTGTTCATGCAGTGTTTTTGGACTTGTCCATTTTCCAGAGTATCCTGTGAAATAGTACAATTGGATTATTCTAAGACTGGAGGTGTTGGCTACTAGCTGTGTGGCCATTGTAGCTTCCTGTCACTCATCATCGTCCATTTTGCCCATGTCCCGACCCCAGACGACCCTTATGCCCTGCAGAAGATCCAGAGTATTAAGTCGCAGGGATTTGTATAGCTTCGATATTGATTGCGACCCTGAGGTTCTGTAATTCTCGAGACTGACTCCATTTTGTTCTGTGCCACCATTTTGTGTTGCCCTCACGTAGGCCTGTGAAGGTAGCCTGACGAATAAAGTGGCCTGGCCTTCTCAGTTCATGTATACATTAACTAGGTTTCTTTTTGACTCTGAAATGAACTGTAAGAAACTGACCTCTGCACCTGAAACTGACCCCGCAAAGCCAATTTCCCTGATCGATCTTTGTCTGAGATTGGCAATCAATGTTCAGGACATCGTTAACTTTTAGTTTCCTTGCACATGCCTTATCTTGTTCAGCATCTGTTACCGTTTCTTTTTTTATGTTTCTTCATTACATGGGTTATGCTTTCAATTATAGGTTTGTCCGGCTTGTGGAGATTGAATTTGGGACATTCCTAATAATTAACTATTGGGTTGGGATACTGTAAATTGAGTTTTTGTTATGTGACACTTTGTTTGAAAATGTACCTTATTGGCTAGAATTTTGTGCAGTGGGTGTACATTTATAATGTGAATATTGGGTATAAAAGGAGATGTCTCGCCTTAGTAAAATGAGCAGTCTCCTGAGAATTTACACCGTGATGTATTTCTAGGATCACTGTTACTAGCTGCAGCTAATAAACTTGGTCTCTGATGCCATCCAGAAGTATTCCGTGTCTCTGTATACCAAGACAGGTGAACTCGAAGATCTTAGGCATGCCCCTGACGCCGCTGGGTTAAACCCCGGTTCTTCAACTGGTGCCCAACGTGGGGCGACTTCAGCGGTACTGGTCCAAGCCCGAAGATTGTGAGGAGCCCCGTGAGGAAATTCCGGAGGGCGGCCGCCACTTCATCGACCCCTGCATGTCGACGTGGACCGAAGGTTATTTTCTGCGAGGCTTCCCCTTTCCGACGGCTGCGAAGGACTGCTGCCCTGACTGTCGCCCTGTCTTGGACCCTCTTGTGATGATTTGTAAGGCGAGACGTTAGACGGTCTTCTGGTGGCGTGACAGACATTTTGGTTAAGTATAAGTGGGTCGCTCCCACAACTTTGTTTTGTTTCTTGGTTTTGATTCGACCATTGCAATAGTCGAAGCCGGGGGGTTCGTATATTTGCGAGTGTATCATTTTTGATAACCCCTTGAAGTTTGAAGCAAGACTAGTGAGCTAAAAGATGCCTGGTTTTAGCAAATTTAGGAAATGGTTTTGTTGTAGTTGTAATAGGGATTCCCGATTGGAGGACTCGTGTCCGATACATCCGGTTGGAACTCCAACTTATGAGTTCTATTCAAAGCATGGTGTAGGTCCCATTACCTTTAATGAAGTATGGGTCCGTTATACAAGGAAAGATGGTGTTTTACGATGGCCCCAACATGGTAGTTTTGAATCAGATGTTTTAGATAACCTAGAAGTTGCACTATTTAAGAAGAAAGCCCGGCCGGCGATGTTTGACTCTTTCCGCCTTTGGCGTAAGGAAGCCAAACAGCGAGAAATTAAGCAAGCTAAGAGAGATAGGAAGGAAAGGAATATATCGGTAATGCAAGCTGCTAGGCAGTTTAAGGAAGATGAAGAAGATCGTGCGATTGAAGTGTCAGATAGACAACATTGCATGGCCATTGACAAATGTTACCCGGCTTTGCCACCTCCCCTTTCAAATGTGACTGTAGACCCTGAAAAGTATCCTTTGATGTCACATTTACTGAGATTACCACCCCCTTATGTGCAGGGTGCTACTGCACCTCCGTTACCTCCAGTTGTTGCACCCCTTGTTGTCATTCAACCCCCTGTTGTAGTTCAGCCACCCGTTGCTTCACAGGTGGTTCTTCCTCCCCCGGCGCAGCCCCCTCCAGGGCCGCCAGCCTTGCCACCAGCCTTGCCTCAAACTCCTTTGCCTTACACTCCTTTATCTTCGACTTCTCTTATTTCTGTCCCTACGTCTGTCACCTCAAAACACTTTGTCTCCTGTCCTCATGTCAACTTCTTCTCCTTCTGCTCGGCAACGAATGACTGAGACTGTCACTAGTCTTTTGTCTCCTTTCTTTGGGTCACTGAATATGACCCCTGTTTCTGAACGTAAGCAGAGACCCGAAGAGCGGGCAGTGTTAGATTTACTTGCTCGTAGATGGGTTTCGAATACCTCCAAGTACAGTCCACAAGTGGTTATGGATATCTTCCTACAGTGGGAGGCACCAAAACAAAAGTATGTTTTTGATGTCATGTGTACCTTCCTTCGTCAAGAGTGGGAAGATAATGAGTTGGGTTCAATTCCACTGGAATTGCTTAATGTTCAGTCTGAATTTGCTAAAGGGACGATAGTGGGTTCCGATGTTGAGGAAGCTACTTACTTTTAGGTCTAGACTTCCACCTCAGTCATTGTTCGAACCTGACCCTTCTATTAGGAGAAAAGTGAAGCAGTATCCTATGAGGGAGGTTCCCCCTGTATGGAGCGAGGCAGTTGTGGCTGATGCCGCTCATGGTATTGCGGCTGCACCGGCACATTTTCAGCGAGTGTGGGTGCATGTCCCTTGGAAGAGAGCTGAGGTCCTGGCTCTTAAGCAGACTTTGCCTGACCCCCGTAAAAATCCTGCTGGTTGTTATAAGGAGTTGTCTCAGACAGTTGATACGTGTTACATGTGTTATGAATTTAGCTGACATAGATATGTTGATGGGTAATGTAGTTCCTCAACCCTTGTGAGCGAAGATCAGTCACGAGGATCACGCGCCAGAGTTAGGAGATACGTGGGTTATTATTACTGCTGCAGATGGTCGGCAGATAGGAGGTGCCAAACCTGAACCCTTAGTTGCAGAACTACCTGGTAGGATTATTAATTTAATGAAAACTATGATGCCTCCTCTGCGGGTGAATTGGGACAAGTTAGCAGCATGCAAACAAAAGAAAGACAAGTGTGTGTCTGATTTCTTCACTAGGTTTGAGGAAACATTCATTGATCATAGTGGTCAGGATATGAGTACAGAAGGTGGTCAGAGGTTGTTTGTAGATAAGTTTGTTTTTAATTTACTTCCTGAACTTTCTAATAAATTAAAGGACTCTGAGAATTCATGGGCTGTTTCTTCTTCGGCTCAGATATTGGCTACTGCACAATACTATGAGAATAGAGATAAAGATGAGAAGGATAAAGTAGAGAAGAAGACTAGAGAATTAAAAACGAAAGTTCTTCTGCAGCAGGCTTATCCGCCTCGCCCTAATCAGCGTCAGTTTCAGCAACCTTCCCAGTTTCAGCAACCCCCACAGTTTCAGAAACTGTTGCAGAAGCCTGAGTCTTTTGCTTCGCGACTCCCGCTAGGCCCTAATCAGTGTGCTTATTGTAAAGAAGAAGGTCACTTCAAGAATAGTTGCCCGATCTTGCTACAGCGTGCAAATGGTATGTCTGGTCTGAGAGGTCGTGGTGGTTTCCAACAAGTACCTAGGGGTAGGGGACGTGGTACGTTTCCCCAGAATGAACGTTCCTTTTCCCCTCAGAATTCTATTAATTTTGACCAACAGAATGTTCCGACCGTCCAGTCGCTCAGTACTACACTGATGATTATTATGTTGGAAGTGAGAGTGCTGGTTTTAATGATAGTTAGGACAGCCATGGACAAAGGGAGGGAGTAGTGTCAGTTCCAGTAGACCAGAGTGGACCTTATGTTGAAGTGATTACGGGAGTAGTGTCAGTTCCAGTAGACCAGAGTGGACCTTATGTTGAAGTGATTACATCAGGTGTGGCAGAACCTTTTCTTTTGGATACTGGTGCAGCAAAGAGTTCTATCATGCACTCTAAACTCCCCGGCGCACCTTTGTCTGGCTTGACCAATGTTTCAGTAGGATTTTCTGGCGCCCCAGTTCGTAATCTGGTTTCTTGTCCTTTGCCCCTTTCTATTGGTCCCTGTGAATTGGAGGCTCCCCTTATTCTAACGACGGGCTGTGGCGAGAATCTGTTGGGTTTGGACTTGTTGAAAAGATTGCATGCGACATTACATTGTTCTCCTTCGGGAGTACATCTTACGGTGGGTAAGAAAGTGATTTCCCCGATGTATCTGTCTAAGGATCGCCTTCCACTGGAACTGCGTTCTCTCCCTGATACACTTTGGGCTACAGGTCCCAATGATGTCGGTCTCTTGCAGATTCCACCCTACGTTTTTACCCTTAAGTTGAATGCTAAATTGCCTCGCATTCCCCAGTACAACATTTCCAGTGATGGCGAAAGAGCTCTTTTAGCGATTATCTATGATTTGGTTGAGAAAGGTGTGGTTGAAGAAACGAGAGGTAATGTGTGCAACAGTCCTGTTCTGCCTGTCCTTAAGCGTACTGACTCTTCTCAGCCACCTGTGTATCGGTTTGTGATCGACCTTCGAGAGGTCAATAAGATCGTTGTGCCACAGTTTCCTGTTGTCCCGGACATTACTGCTTTATTGACTATGATCCCTGCCTCAGGTGCTTGGTTTTCTGTTATTGATCTGAAGAACGCTTTCTTCAGTATTCCGATTGCTGAGCAAAGTAGGGATATTTTTGGCTTCTCTTTAGGAGGCCGCAGTTTCCGGTTTAAGCGCGCTCCTCAAGGTTATTGTGAGAGTCCCTCCATTACAGTCAGGCTTTGAAAACTCAACTTGATACTCTTGCATTTCCTTCTGGTGTTACTCTTATCCAGTATGTTGATGATCTCTTGGTTGCTGCTGATGATGAAGAGATTTGTAAAGAAGTTACTCTTTCTTTGTTGCGACACCTGTCTGACCTTCATCATAAAGTGTCACCTTCGAAGTTGCAGTATTGCCGCCAAGAAGTGACCTACTTAGGTCATCTCTTGTCGAAGGAGGGAAGGCGATTGACCCCAGAGCGTATTCAAGCGATTGCCCAAATGACTGTGCCATGCACACAGAGAGAGGTGCGTGCCTTCTTAGGTATCACCTCGTATTGTAGACAGTGGATTCCGAATTTTTCTTTGCTAGCGAAACCTTTGTTGGCACTTACTCTTAAGGACACACCACACCCTCTTCCTTGGTCTGACGAATGTCGGAAGAGTTTTTCCGAATTGCGTGATGCATTGTGTTCTGCTCCAGTGTTGGGTACCCCCGACTACAGTAAACCTTTTACACTTTATGTACACGAGAGAGAAGGTTGTGCATTGTCAGTGTTGACGCAACAATTTGGAGACAAGCAGCGCCCATGTGCGTATTTTTCAGCTACTTTAGATCCGGTAGCTAGGGCGTTGCCTAGTTGTCTAAGAGCTACAGCGGCAGCGGCTGTTTCTATCCGACAGTCTGCTGGTTTGGTATTGGATAATACATTGATTGTGATGGTCCCACATGCAGTGGATACCCTATTGAATAGAACGAAGACTCAACATCTTACCAGTGCGCGTTTGTCAGGTTATGAGTTGACGCTTTTGACTAGCCATGTGCACATCAAGTGGTGCAACACATTGAATCCAGCTACATTGTTTCCGATTTTTGTAGAGACAGATGCTCAGGAACAGCATGACTGTTTTCTCCGGACAGAGGAGGAAACGAAGGGTAGAGTTGATCTGAAAGATACTCCTCTTTCGAATCCTGATGGTACCCTACGGGTTGATGGTTCGTGCTTTAAGCTTCTGAATGGAGAGACGACTGCAGCATATGCTGTCACAACTTTGCACACGATTGTTGAAACAGCACGTATTGCACAGAATTCAGCGCAAGCAGCGGAGTTGATAGCATTGACTAGAGCGTGTGTGTTGTCAAAAGGAAAGAGAGTGAATGTTTATACTGATAGCCAATACGCATTTGGCGTGGCTCACAGTTTTGGTCGCTTTTGGAAAGAGAGAGGATTTCTTACTTCCCATGGTACGAAAATTCAGCATGGACAATTAGTGAGTGAACTTCTTTAATCACTTACTTTGCCGACCCAAATTGCGATAGTGAAGTGTAGTGCGCATAAGAAGGTTACGGATGATGTGGGTCAAGGGAATGCGTTTGCAGATGAAGTAGCGAGAGAAACGGCGAAAGATGTGACGAGTCGGATGTATGTTGCAGGTCCTGCCAGATGGGTTGTGGAAGGAGGAATGTGTGAAGATACAACAGAAAGTGTGAAGATGATTCAGGCAGAAGCTACTGAGAAAGAATTGAGTATGTTGAGAGAGAGTACGGGAATGTTGGATTCAACAGGCTGTTGGGTTGAGTTGTCAGAGCACCAGCGATGGTTGTTGCCGGATGCATATGTGCTTCCGGTGGTTACTATGGCTCATGGGTTGGCTCACATTAGTTCAAAAGGGATATGTAAGTTGTTGGCTCCGGTATGGCAGAATGGTGGAATTCCTAAGTGTGCTGAGAATTTGGTTAGACACTGCATGATTTGCTTGATGCATAATCCTGGAAAGGGAACCCCAACTCCAGCGGGTCATTTTGCTCCTCCAACGTATCCGTTCGAGGTGCTGCAGATAGACTATATACATATGGAAAGATGCAATAACTTGAAGTATGTCCTTGTGGTTGTTTGTGCCTTTTCCAGATGGATAGAGGCCTACCCCCTAAAGGATAATACTGCCTTGTCTACAGCCAAGGTTTTGCTTAAAGAATTCTTTCCAAGATATGGCTTGCCGAGGATGGTATGGAGTGATAATGGAAGTGAATTCGTGGGTCAGATTATGAAGAAAGTATGTGCGGGTCTGGGTATTAAACAGAAATTTCACGCTGCGAATCACCCCCAGTCAGCAGGCCTGGTCGAGTGCTATAATGGCACTCTGAAGCTGAAGTTGGCCAAGGTGCAAGCGAGCTCTGGTCTTACATGGCCCGATGCCTTACCATTGGCACTTTTGTCCACGAGAACGACAGTACATTCTCGCGTGGGACTTAGCCCATACGAGATTGTTTTTGGACGCCCGGCGAATGTCTGGGGTGTGCAGAGGCCTAAGAAGTACAGTGATATCGAGTACCCTATGTTGGTTGACTACTTACATGATTTGACTGCTAAATTGCGTGTTCTTCACCAACAGGTCCATGACACTTTGCCTTCAGTTTCTGTAGACGCAGGCCACACGATTCAACCTAGTGACTGGGTTCTAACCAAGAATTTCCAGAGGTCAAAGAACTTGGAACCAAGATGGACCGGTCCATACCAAGTCCTGTTATCAACTCGGATTCCTATTAAGGTGTTCGGCAAGAAAAACGGAGTACATGGTACCCATTGTAAGAAGATACCTTTGCCCTTACCGTACGATAAGTGGGTCCGGGAAGGTGTTGCCGATTCCGAGAGTGAAAGGGTTCCGAGATTTGTACCTTTTAGTGATGCACATCTGGAATGGACTCAGTCAGAACGTGCGGATGATAAAGTCTTGCAAGAAGCTGTGCCACCGTGTTTGAGACTTGATACTACGCACCCAGAGACACTCTTTCAGGATCAAACTGTGCCTGGTAAAGAACGCTACAACTTAAGGTCTAAAAAGGACAAATAAAATTTGAATTTTTTTGTGAATTACACTCTTTCAGACAAGAGACTATTTTTCTTTTTCTTTTTCGAACCACCTTCCGGGTTCAGCTGCAGGGTCGCGGTATAAGAACTTAAGGGGTGGCCCGCGTATTGACAAAAGGTCTGCGGTTCTAGGGACGTCTAGGACGCCTGGACGCACACTTGAGTGAAGAAGGAAAATTGCCGCGAGCAGCACGTTAGAGAATGGAGTCTGTTGTAACTGAAAGAGATGTTGAGAGAATAGATCTTAAGACAAGATTTTGTACATTGATACATAGCAAATGTTTTATAATATTGTGCTTTTTGATGTTTTCACATTAGCTTGTGTGGGTTGGACTGTCTATGCTACACAACAGACATCTGCACCCACCTCCCAACCTATGCTTTCTTTCACTACTGTTTCTTTGCACCAGTTTTATACGTTGCCTGAACATGAACAGACAAGGAGATCAGAATTTGTCAACAACTCGTTTATACAGTTGTTGCATCAGCATCAGTTAGTAGTAAATACCACTAATTGTTGGGTTTGTGGTCTTATGCCTCATGCGACAGATAACGGTTTGCCATATTTGGTTTTGCCTTTTTCTTTTAATGGGTCTGTGTGGGCTTTTCAGACCATGTTTATCTATGCAAATGAGGTACGCCCCTTACGTTCCCTTATTGATAACTCGAGCAATAGTGCCTTAATAAGGGGAATAGTAGCTATAATCCGAGATATTGATGCATATAATGCTATCCCTAAGGATGAGGTGCAGGCTTACGTTGGTTGGAACGTGACTGGATATAGTACCAGTTTGACAGAGAAGGAGAGACAAAAAAGGTCTCCCCCCCTATTTAGATTGTACCCCATCGAGGCCAATTTTGTTTTCAAGGTAATGGTCGGAATCCGAAAGCTCAGCTAGGTACGAGTGTGTGTGCTGAAACCTATGTCTGTTCATCTCGGACTTCACCGTTTGTGCCAGCTAAAGGTACATATTTTGTTTGTCATGACAGAGCCTACACATGGTTGCCACCTGATTTTTCAGGAACGTGTTATGTGGCGTTTCTACTTTCCCCTACATACACTACTGCTTCAGACTATCATAGAACGAGATATGGTAGAGGTGTCTTCAATAAGGAAGATACCGCAGCACACGAAGTAGGAGATTTCTTCAAGGGCTTCTTGCCCTTTTGGGGTCCTATGATCAATAGTAGGCATATTCGACAGCTTGTCCGCGTTGTTGAAGCTACTATTAATGAGACAGCAGGTGCTCTTAGTAATGTTACAGCTGAGCTTCAAGCGGACCGCCTTATGACTTTGCAAAACCGTATGGTATTAGACATCATACTTGCAGATCGAGGAGGAGTATGTGAATTGATTGGATCCAGTTGCTGTGTTTACATACCAGATAATGCCCCTACAGTATACCAAGCCATCTCTAGGTTGTATTAAATCTCTTCCTATTGATAGTAAGATCTTACTCTGTTTTATAATCCGAGGTGCAAGTGGGAAATAGTCACAGTTACATCATCCTTCTGAACTTCAGGCGAATTATGGTAGCCGGTATCTTAGCGGGGAGTGAATTGCATAGTTTGGAAAGTTGGTCAAAGCAGGATACACCACCAGCAGTGTTATTCTTTTATTGCAGAACAGTTAGTTGTGGGGCTAATCTAGAGAGCAGAGTCCTTTTATGTGATTTATTTTTAGAGTTTCATCTGTAACAATATTTGTCCTTTTCTGGTAATTGTCTTGTGTGTTATGCATAGTAATTGGAAGGTAGATCGTCCGGCAATAGGCAACCAGTGCAGAATCTTCAGAGCAGGTGAGATGTGGTCATGAACATTAGTGTCCAGAAGTTGTCTTGCTGCTGCATTGTGACTTTTTAAAGTTGTCTTGTATGAAATATCGATACTCCAAGGTATTTTTCAAGAGTTACAGGAAACGAGTAGGCAAACCACCAGGTATACCTTCTGATGCAGGTATGACCCGAGGGCTGCCTGTCCGTACTCACCTATGGGGCACAATAGGAACCCTTACCTTAATTAAGACACAAGGAAGTCTCCAGTTATCATAAAACAAGAACGCCCAGTGAGGTATGAATGAATGCATGAACACTAGGAGTAGGCAACTAAATTAGTTGGAAATATAACACACTATTTGTACGTTTGGTAGTATACAGAAGGAACATTTAGCGGTTAAGGACGAGAACACTCACTCACCCGAAGGTGACATGCTTCATCATGGGGCTCCTTCCTCACATAAGGACCGCAATATACCTTGTATGGGCTACAACTCCCAAATGCACTGGTAGGAGCGGAGGTTTTTTTGATGAGCAGAATGGTGATGTTGATGAGAGAGGGGCAGAGTGTGAAAAAAGAAGGGTATTTTTTTTCCGAAGGTGTTCTAAGACTATCTCCAGGTGGGCAAAATCCAGTTTTATTCTGGTGCCCCCATCAGATAGGATTTAAATTTGCAAGGACAGGGGGTAACAACTACCCTATCTCAATGGGTCAACATGTTTCAGCCCCTTAAAGTTCACAGGCATTCATCAGGTTAAGAGTTAAACTGTCACTCTGCTTTCAAACATGTAATCAAATAATAGCCATACATTCAAATCTGTGAATTATTGGGTAAATTATTCTTGTCCTTTGTTTTCACCAATGGCGCTGGAAAAGAAAAACAACAGCATTTGCTCGTATTTGCATAGATTGCTATCCCCATTTAGCAAATTTAGGGGTAAATTGGTGTACAGCGAGTTGTCTATCATCATCAACCACGCTCGTGAAGGGATAGTGAACTGGACAAAGAAAAAGAGGGAGTAGTATTCTTACCCAATGTATAGCAACCTATTCCATTCACAAGCTTTCAGTCCCTATCATTATCAATGTATACAGAGCTAAATTAAAACAGTTATAGAAAACAGAAAGGTGCAAGTGTATGTGCTGGTCCACAATAAACTTCCATTGTTGATGATTCTTATCACAGATATGTCTCTCTGTTATACAAAACTCACTCTTCCCTATCTGCAACTTTAAAAAAAGTGTAGAAAAAAATGTAAAAAAACTGTAGAAAAAGTGTGGGAAAATTGTCGGAGTCTATCCTGACAATCACCTGTTGTTTATTTCCACACAAATGAATACCAAGTATTTTTTAGGGAACCATCTATCTGTTATTCCTAAAAGGAGGGGGTGTGTGGCGCAGGGGGCACGAACTACATGCAGGCACTCACAAACTACGAGGCGGTACGTAGAAACTGTCCGATTTGTGTGCTGCTTTCAACACGTAGTTCTAGTTCCCACAGACAGCCCGTTAAAATCTAGCATCTCTACAACAGGCATATTCACACAAAATAAACATGGCTTTGTGTGATTATTATTGCTACTCCTAGTGCATTCTGGAGTTGTAGCCCACACAAGGTACCTTGCGGTCCTTGTGTGAGGAGGGAGCCCCATGAGGAAGCATGTCACCTTCGGGTGAGTGAGGGTTCTCGTCCTTACCAGCTAAATGCTCCTTCTGTATACAAGCAAACCTACAAATTGTTTGTTAAATTGTCCTTGTGGGAGCTGTAATTTTTTGGTAGAATAAAATTCTCCCTTTAAGACCCTATGTGTGGAAATAACTAAATTGGTTGTCCATTAGGCATTCAGGCAAGAAAATGTATTTCCAACCAGGGAAGTTCTGATGAAAACTGAATGACCTATATAGCTATATTATCTTCTGAAACATGTTGACCAAAGGGCGAGGGAGCCATTGACTTAACATCACCCTCTTGTTGCTTTTAATTTTCCATGGGTGCTCCAATACTATAAAGCACTGTTGACGGACACTTGAACGCATTTTAAGTTGTTCCTGGTTCTGATACATACCTCTCCGTTACATTTAAGTGCCCCCTCCCAAAGAAAGAGGGGTTGAGCGCACCCAGTGCCTTACAACTACACAGTGAGGACTCAATGATGAAGCATGCCACATAAAAATATGTGGGATGCTTCATAAAGCTTCACCATGTTCCCAGAATGCCTTTTGATATGCATGCTAGCTTTACCTTGTTCCCACAATGCCTTTTAATATGCATGCTATCTTCAATCTTCACTGTGTTCCAACAATGCCTTTTGATATGCATGCTAGCTTTACCTTGTTCCCACAATGCCTTTTAATATGCATGCTATCTTCAATCTTCACTGTGTTCCAACAATGCCTTTTGATATGCACGCTAGCTTCGCCATGTTCCCAGAATGCCTTTTGATATGCATGCTAGCTTCACCGTGTTCCCACAATGCCTTTTGATATGCACGCTAGCTTCACAATGTTCCCACAATGGCTTTTGATATGCATGCTAGCTTCACTGTGTCCCCACAATGCCTTTTAATATGCATGCTAGCTTCACTGTGTCCCCACAATGCCTTTTAAAATGCATGCTAGCTTCAATCTTCACTGTGTTCCAACAATGCCTTTTGATATGGACGCTAGCTTCACCGTGTTCCCACAATGCCTTTTGATATGCATGCTAGCTTCACTGTGTCCCCACAATGCCTTTTAATATGCATGCTAGCTTCACTGTGTCCCCACAATGCCTTTTAATATGCATGCTAGCTTCAATCTTCACTGTGTTCCAACAATGCCTTTTGATATGCACGCTAGCTTCACCGTGTTCCCATAATGACTTTTGATATGCTTGCTAGCTTCACTGTGTTCCAAAAATGCCTTTTGATGTGCGCGCTAGCTTCACCATGTTCCAACAATGCCTTTTGATATGCACGCTAGCTTCACCGTGTTCCCACAATGCCTTTTGATATGCATGCTAGCTTCACCGTGTTCCCACAATGCCTTTTGATGTGCACGCTAGCTTCACCGTGTTCCCACAATGCCTTTTGATATGCATGCTACCTCACCGTGTTCCCACAATGCCTTTTGATATGCATGCTAGCTTCACCGTGTTCCCACAATGCCTTTTGATATGCATGCTAGCATCACCGTGTTCCCACAATGCCTTTTGATATGCAAGCTAGCTTCATCGTGTTCCCACAATGCCTTATGATATGCATGCTAGCTTGAACATGTTCCCAGAATGCCTTTTGATATGCATGCTAAGGTTACCGTATTCCCACAATGCCTTTTGATATGCATGCTAGCTTCACCATGTTCCCATAATGCCTTTTGATATGCTTGCTAGCCTCACCGTGTTCCAATAATGCCTTTTGGTATGCTTGTTAGCTTCACAGTGTTCAACAATACCTTTTGATGTGCACGCTAGCTTCACCGTGTTCCCACAATGCCTTTTGATATGCATGCTAGCTTCACCGTGTTCCCACAATGCCTTTTGATATGCATGCTAGCTTCACCGTGTTCCTTTTGATATGCATGCTAGCTTCACTGTGTTCCCGCAATGCTTTTTGATATGCATGCTAAGTTCACGGTGTTCCCACAATGCCTTTTGATATGCATGCTAGCTTCACCGTGTTCCCACAATGCCTTTTGATATGTATGCTAGCTTCACCATGTTCCCACAATGCCTTATGATATGCATGCTAAGTTCACCGTGTTCCCACAATGCCTTTTGATATGCTTGCTAGCTTCACCGTATCCCACCAATGCCCTTTGACGTGCACGCTAGCTTCACCGTGTTCCCACAATGCCTTTGGATATACGTGTTTCTTCACCGTGTTCCCACAATGCCTTTTGATATACATGTTACTTCACCGTGTTCCCACAATGCCTTTTCATGTGCATGCTAGCTTCACTGTGTTCCCACAATGCCTTTTGATAAGCATGCTAAGTTCACCGTGTTCCCACAATGCGTTTTGATATGCATGCTAAGTTCACCGTGTTCCCACAATGCCTTATGATATGCATGCTAAGTTCACCGTGTTCCCACAATGCCTTTTGATATGCTTGCTAGCTTCACCGTGTTCCCACAATGCTTTTTGATATGCATGCTGCTTCACCGTATTCCCACAATGCCTTTTGATATGCACGCTAGCTGCACCGTGTTCCCACAATGCCTTTTGATATGCATGCTACTTCACTGTGTTCCCACAATGCCTTTTGAAATGCATGCTAGCTTCACCGTGTTCCCACAATGCCTTAAGATATGCCTGCTAGCTTGAACGTGTTCCCACAATGCCTTTTGAAATGCATGCTAGCTTCACCGTGTTCCCACAATGCCTTATGATATGCCTGCTAGCTTGAACGTGTTCCCACAATGCCTTTTGAAATGCATGCTAGCATCACCGTGTTCCCACAATGCCTTTTGATATGCATGCTAGCTTCACCGTGTTCCCACAATGCCTTTTGAAATGCATGCTAGCTTCACCGTGTTCCCACAATGTCTTTGGAAATGCATGCTAGCTTCACCTTGTTCCCACATTGCCTTCTTTACAGCAGAAACATTGGTGAATAGTAACTTCAGTGGAACTGTTTTGATTTAAGGCCATTAAAAACCCTCCCTTAGGTCCTCTGTTCCATATTGACATGAGCATCTTAATTTATTCTTGTGCAATAGTTACTGCTGCTTTTTGTCACTTTCTACTGGACCCACCCGCCATAATCCTTAAATTTGCATTGTTCTGATTCAGGTTCTAGCTTTCCCTTCTTTTGCACATTTTCCTGAGAATTCTACACTTATGAGTTGCCATTTACGGTTGACAGTGAGTGAGCACGTAAGGGAGTGAGACATCCCACAAGTGGGGAGGGAGCGGGGGAAACATTAGACACCAGAGGAACTGGAGTCAACGGACATTGATAGACAGGTGCAAGGTCCACAAGATGGGCCTCATGCTAGGAATGAGATGTGAAGTCACTATCTCAAAATCTACAATCGATAGGTGTGTTCAAGTCACACTGTTCTCCCTGCTGCTCCTTGTGGACTCTTTTGTGGCCTCCTGTTTTTTATTCACTTTATATGTAATTTTTTAGGTCTTTTGTTTACTACTTCCGTTTGCAATGTTACCAAAGATGCTCCTGAAATTTATTTTCCCTCTGTAGAAACCCCACCCAACAGAATGAGTGAATTCACTTATTGAGTTACACATCATTATAGGGAGGGTGTGCCTGCTGCTGTTGATCCTCTGAGGTGACATGTTGTACACTGTTTTGTGTGATTGAACTAACTGACAGGTTTTCCCATGGAGGTGGGAGCGTGGCCTGATGGTCAGTCTAGGCGGAGCCTGGCTGTCAGTCTCTTTGGTGTGCAAACAAGATTAGTCAGGCGTGTGGATGGGCGGTGATGAAGTCTGCCTGGACCAGAATGTTCTATGAGAAGAAGGTAGTTGGAGGGAGTTGGCGTTGGACCAGAACACATTGTGATAGTCGCTATTTCATGCCGTAGGTGGTTAAGGCAGTGTTTGTTGCAAACCCCTTTAACTACTTAGGTGCATAGTTATGAGTGGGGATGCGTCGCGCTTGCAACATGCAATGCTTTGCATGCGTGACCCAAGCCCAAAATGAGATTTATGAAGCCACACAAGACCACCTTGCATAGCTCTGAGTGACTTCATAAATCCAGAGTAACGCAATGCCGTGCAAACTGCTGCAGTGCATTACTGTGCCCTGGTAAGGCGTTCCATCGGTGCTGCATGGGTGTTCCCAGGCAACTCCCATGGATTTTAATGCCTTCCCGATTTACTGTTGCTGGTAGGCTTTGGAATGTGCCAAATTGCCACGCCTTCCCAGGTGAGGCATAATGAGGAGAAATATCTTTATTTCTCCTTGTTACGTCCTCTGCTTCACACATAGAAAGAGAAATATGCCTCTTGGGATTGTTTTTGTGCAGGAAGGTGTGTCTATGGAGGTTCTTCTATTTGTGTTTCGGAATGGGATGTATTAAATGGCTTGTGACTGCAGTTGCAAACCTTTCATCAATTCCTGACCCCTGATTTGGGGGGGGGGGGGGGGGGGGGTTGGTAATTGATTCGTAAGGGGGAAGGTAACTGTGTTGGTGGCCTCATGCAGTACTCCCTGGCTAGAATTGTAGTTTTATTAAATGTAAAATAAATTGCCAAAGTATAAACCTGAGGACCCCTTGATACTGATGCTCAGGCCACATCAACTCCCTACCGCAGCACCTTTTACCCACCAGGAGCCCCTGTGAGCAATCCAACATTCAGAAGCTATCAAACACACAGGACAGGTGAGAGAAAGGGTGAATAACAGCTACCCCATATAAGTTTGTTTGTTCCACACTTCAGTGTATAAACACAGGGAAAAGAACCTTCTCTGTTGGGTTCCCGCAATTTTGTAACAGCTCTGTTTTCATTTTACAATTTTGAGTAAGACAGGCACACCTTTGGACACAATTGTTTTGCAGCATATGCTTTTAACTGCAGGAGGTGGAACATAAGATGTGCTCTCAAAGTTCCAGAGCAATTCACTGTCCCTTTTTGGGGTCAACAGCCAGGTCACTCATCGCTGTCAGAGTCTGTTGCCGCACTCGTGAGGAGAGGTAGAGACATGGTGCGCATCTCAGCTGCCGTGAAGTTGGACGGGGTGTCGATGGTCTCAGGGTCCCGGTGGCTTGAGAAAGGTAAGGTCTCTGAATGAAAATGGACAGAAGCAAGGCGAGGCATTAGGGCTGAGAAGAAGACACAAGTTACAGGAGGAAAATAGCATGCAATGGCCAGTTGCAGTCTACCAGATAACATATCCCCAACTGTATATCACCAGTAGGCTGTTGCTAATCACCATGTTGTTCCAAGACCACATGGAAGGAAAAGTACCTTTATGTGATCATGGTCTTTGGTGATAACTAGCCAAAATATAGTTGGTTGAGTATATACTTCTATTTCCAGTATTTGTATTAATTACTCTAAATTAACCCTTTGGTATCTCACCATAGATGTCACTTATCAAACTGCGCAATCAACATTTTACGCAATGTATCACTCTGTGGAAGGGGCAGGAGATGTAGCTGATCCTTCCAAAGCTAGAAAACATCTACTATTCGTGTCTCAGTTATATTTAACTTTATCCACCTCAACGATGAAGCTGCCACACAACCAGGGCTGGGCGATTGGAGAGGACCGACTCAGAAACGTTGTTAAAAAGAAATGTGTCAGAAAAAGATAGAGGCTCTTGTTAGATTTGAAAATCTGTCATATTCGTGTTTATTGTTCTCCAGAAGTTCTCTAGCGGCTTCTGTGGGTATAGGCAGGTTTTCTCACTATTCTGAAGCCTCATTGTAGCATGGTACCAAACTGAGGCTTTGTCACCAAGTCAGCGTGCCCCCTGAATATCGAAACCACAATGTCAATGGGACACAATGTCGAGTACAGAGTATCGAAAATAAAATATCAGCAGGTAAGTCTAGACTTCCTATATCTAACTCCCCATATATGTACCTATATGGTACATATATCTACAAGATGTGGAGTTAAGATAGTAAATCAGCACTTCCCTATATTCACTTACATTCCCATATTTTGTCCGTTGATATTCTGTCCTCGATATGTCCTCGATATGGATGGGACGCCCTTAACATGCCCCTTCCTAATAGCGACTCGCAAACCCTATTTTGCGAATTGCTAATAAGTTACAGACTCGCAAAATAGGGCTTGGTATATGACAAAAAGCATTTTACTGGTTGCAAATGGCTCGATGGCCAAATGTGGGTGAAGGTACTTGTAGCTAACAAGATGGATCCTATCTTGTATATATTTATGTAAACATTTATTTGTTTGCATCATATCTCACAATACTTGTTGTGCTATGCCAATCATGAAGCTGCCTCGGGTAGACTTGGTCCCTTCCTTTTGAAAACTCATGTTACCTGCAGTGGGCCTCAAAGTTCCTCCCACGTCCTCTTCAAGACCTATGTGGCCTCCTATCAGCAATACTAATAGGCATACAGCCGGCTACTATGGGCTGATTAACAAAGGTAAAGTTACACTTTTGTCTATGCTTACTATTTATTTGGTATTCACAAACGAAGAGTTTAATTTTACTAATAGTTAAGTCACGACTGCAGAAACTCCACACAAGGAAAGAGAGGACGAATCTTCTATCCTTGCTTCATGTAATGACCCGATGGATTCTGAGTTTGTCTATTTACCAAATTCCTCAAATATCTTTATACAGGATGTGTCCCATAGTTAGTTGGAAAAGGTATCTACAAACCATGTGGTCCGTCCACATTTGAAAATATAGTTGAGGAACATTCAATTTATCTAGAGACTAGTATTGTAAATGATCCTTAGATGTTCTCAATTAGATGTTCTCAACTTATTTAGAGCTAAGCTTAGATTTGTCATGAAGGTCTTCTCTTTTCCCCCAGCTCCAGTGAGCTCTGCACACAGTAGTTCTCTGAGCAACATTGAATTTCACCCGAAATGCAATACCAACGATTGCTTACGCCTTTGGTTACCTCCCAAATCCAGTTTATGTCTTTAATTATTTGAAATAAAATCTTCCCAATGTTACACTCCATTCAGTCATATTCTGTAATCCTGTCAAAGAATGTGCAGTGCAGCGCAGCGGGCAGCACTTTGGAACCCATACTTCATTTTACAGCATAATGTGTCTTTTGACTACTGCTTTGTACGAATTATAAAAGGGGCAGATTGTTCTATTTTTGTAGCTGTGGCTCACAAGATAAATTTTGTCCAACCTTCCACCCCAAATTGGGAACATGTTTACCTTTTCTAATTTTACATCACCTACCGACCTTCTAAAGTCAGATCTGTTTATTTGTTATCTAGAAAAACCAAGACTTTAGTATTGGGAGTGTTTATTTTGTAGGTGTTGGGTCATAGAATAGGCTGGTTCTCCTCTGTGAGCCAGTTGGAGCCCTACGAAATATAATGATGTCATCTGCATAATGGCAGGCGTCTCCTTCATTTGAGTGGAGAAGCGTCGCCCCACTAAAAAAAGCCCCCCCCCCCCGAAAAGCCCCAGAGCTGAAAAATAAAATGGTAATAAAGTGTATTTATTATTTTATTTTTCAGCAACCCGTCCTGAACCGGGAGTCAGAACGGGACGGGGCCATTGCTGCTGAGTGGCAGCAGCGAGCTGTGCATTTAAGTTTAAAGTGTACATGTCTCTTTGGCCATCGGTCTTGCTACGGCCAACCAGACACATGCATTCTAAACCTCTCTAACCAAGCTGTCAACAGTTCCACCATTAACATTTTATCCACTCCAGAACTGTTCTGGTGGAGCCCTGATCGCTCAAAAGTAATCCTTGTGTCCAAAATGTGATTGGTTAATAGTTCCCCAAAGAAGATCAAGGAAGGCGATCTGTTTACTGGATTGGGAGTTCAGGAGTCAAACAAAGCAGCACCTTGGGCCCACTCTAGAGGCAGAGAGAGCCCTTCCTATGAACAGCCAGTGACATGATGTTTGCACAAGGCCGGGGTACTTGGCCTTTGCTTAGTAAGGCCCAGAATACTGACTGTAAAGCTGGGTCCAAATAGCTAAGTCTGTTTGTTTCTAAAGAGATGGGTATCCCACCATGCCCTGCGACATAATCATTATTCACACAACACATCAAATGGGTGCCATGGCTGTGCTGGTTCACTCCTACAACTGCAAAATCTGAGGTTCAAAACACAATAAAGTAGTGTGAGTGAAATATCAGCAGTCAGGGTGCCTTGCTGCTCTTTGAGGGTGGGCATTGGGGCAATCAAGCAGTGAGGGGGAAAGCTGAGTGGTGAAACACGTTTTAAGATAGGGCGTGAGGAACTGCCCACTGACATCACCCACTATCATCAAGGTAAACCCAAGCCTGTTAGACATCACAGGATGTCTCAACCTCTGTCCCGCCTCTGGGGTCAAGGAACTGCACCCTGCCTTGTGACACTCATTCCCTTAGGGTAGCAGAATTAGCAATGGGATGTGTGTAATGGCTCAGCTGAATCAGTGAGTGTTTTATGGACTTGACAATGCAGCACCAGTGATGGAAGGCGTCTACAATGGTTTTCTGGATGGGGAGGTCCATTCTGGTCATCCAGCACAGCTAGAGTGTGCAGGGCGTGGGTATGCGCAGAAGGTTGGGCTTGTGTTGTGTTTGCGATGGCAGAGATGCCACCTGTATAAATAGCCCCCCACCCTCCCAGCTCTGGTGAATCAAGAAGCCCTCCAATGTCCTTTCTTTGGCCTCTCTTCAAACATTGCCCTTGTATATTTGTTTATTTGCCCTTGAAATTGAAGCAAGGTGTGGTGCAAATCTCACATGACACTTCTTTCTCTGCCAGTACAAAGGGAACTTATAGAGACCCTCCCCCCATTATGTACTTGAACTCAAAGGCTTGGAAGTGTGGTGACTCCCTTACATGAGTGAGATGAACCACTCTACAGTCTCACTAATCTTCAGACTCTTCGTTAAGATGGAAGCCATTTGCTTATCATTTGTGGAGTCATTTGTTCAGGGAACCAGGCTACTAGTCAAAAATACAAAGGACAAACGCCTGGAGCTAGACTAACTCGGGTATAACTTAATTAACTTCTTTTCGAAATGATATGAAATTTACCAAAATATTCCCCGCATTCAAGTCGGGGGCTTGCCAAACTCTGTTACTTCAGAAATAAAGAGGCAATTGTTTGAAACACTATTCTTCTTAAACCATTTCTTACCTCCCCATTACACTCATCACTTGAAACTTACCAGATAACAGTCTGGAGACAGTCCGGATTGTCTTTATTTGCTTATATGATGACCCCGCAGTCTTTCCTTTTCTTGGATGATGGGCCAGCACAGTTGACACCCGTACCCACGACCCTCTCCCGGGCAACTTAGACTTCCCTGTGTTCTTTTGCTGACCAATCATTCTTTTCGAACTTACAGAGAACTTCAAGTAGGAGAAACCGATGGGTGTAGGTTGACTTAGCTTGAGTTCCTTCCGTTCCTTCCCATCGGTCACTACAAGTTGAAGGTGAGAGCAGTAGAAGACCTCATAGATAACGTATATCCTTCTGACGGGCAACCACGGAAGGTCAGGCCTCAGGGTGAGCTCTCCTGGGTTCAGAACGAAGAGGACAATCTTCTTGTTGATGTTCTTCAGGGTGAGGTGGATGTACCTGGTGGAGCCCTTGATGAGGTGGCTCTCCGCGTACTGGAAGTCAGGGCGAACTTTGGAAACATGGTCCACGCTGCTCTTGATTAAATCTAAGTGATGGTTGTGCTCCACCAAGTTATGTAAGGGACCCACAGGAATGATCTTCCGCACCCAACGGATATGGTTTCGAGGGATTTCAGACTGCTTGATGACAACGTAGAGCAGGTCGTAAGACAAGGCATCTTCCAGATACGGAACAGCCACCACAGGAGCTCCAAATAGTTTATCCACCACCTGCAACAGAGAAACAGAGAGTTGTCTAACATTATGGGGAAAGTGGTGTACTACACTGCAAAATAGAGGAGCAATCATTGGTCTTTCTTTCGGCTTCTTCTCAGTTGTAGACTAAAATATAGAGGCATTCATATGATTTATTAATAAATTGAACAAAATGGTAAATGCTTTGCAGATCCAGCTTCATAAAGTATAACTGAGAGTTGGCATGTTTTGAAGATGTATTTGAAGGTACAGTCAAGTCAAGAACTGTAGAATAATATCAAAACAGCTTCCTTTTAGGCATCATAAATTCATTCTCCACTCATCGCCGTTGTATTCATGTGGTATCTGTATAGCACACATCTAGCTAAAAGGCAGTACAGCTCTGCACAGAGTCAAAGATAGTCTGTCAGTGAGGAATTGGAGAGAAAGCTGGGTTCACAAATCTTGTGAACTTATCTGTACAAGCGGTACCTGCCTATCAAATACAACCTGCAGGAAGACATATGCCTGCTATAACAGTACCAAAGGTAAACATTACATAAATACAGCATTGAAATAACACAATACTCATGTACAACACCTAGATATCACCACACACCAACACAGTGTCCAGACAACACTGTAAACAAACATACTGGCCAGATACTACCTGGAATTATAATATTCACCACTTATATAAAATATATATTTTTCTCTAATGCTATAAGGAGCAACAGTTCCATGGTACAACTCATTGAAGCCAAAGGATAACTTTTTAACATAGCAGTGCACCTACATAAAACATAGAGATGACACTGCACAGAAACACTGCCTCTCCATGTGACTGTAGAGAAATGAAACTTCAACATGACCCTAGAGATGAACACATTCCCTAGGTACTGCAATATAATACACAAAGGCAATGCCAAAACGCAGTACATGTAAATACATCAATAGAATACTACTGCGAATGCATAAAGGGCCATACTTATGAAAAAGTGGTGCAGCGCAGCAACTCACCTAACTGCACTGTGCTGCGTCACTGACAAACGGCAGGAATGCGCTGTATATGAGGCAATATGGCACATCCCTGTCCTGTCCCCCTATGCTGGCACACAATGGGCTGCCTAGTGCCAACACAGGCACCCTTGCACCATGGTGCAATAGTGCCTAGGTTGCACTGCAGGATTGTTTTTGTGCATGAAGGGACAAATTCCTACACAAAAGCAATCCTGAGAGGCGTTTTCCTCTTTCTATGTGTGCTTCAGAATACAGCATTCTTAGAAAGAGGAGAAATAAAGATATTTCTCCTTGTTATGCCTCTCCGGGGGGCGTATCTTTTAGGGACATTCCCAGGTTTACCTGTTCTTACAAATCTGGGAATGTGTCAAAATCCATAGATGTTGCGTGTGAACACCCCTGCAACACCCATGGTAATGCCTCCATGACGCAGAGTAATGTAACACAGCGATTATTTGAGAATTATGAAGCCACGCAGGGCCACGCATGTAATCTAAGTTTTCATTTGCGTCGCTCTTGTACACATTGCATGGTGCAAGAGCGACGCAAAGGGGTTCATAAAAATTCTCCATAATGTCCAAACTTTCATATAGGAAATTAATACTCCTAGAAGGCAAGATACACACGTATGACACAGATACAATAAAACCACACTTACTTAGAGCTGAACACAAATTCACCTAGGACATTTCCAGCTTTCAGAACGACACCACTGCTATTCAAAACATACCATTACGATAGTTTTCACAAGTACGTCATTCACGTGATACCACTATACATGGGTAACTGCTGGTTAGCACTGCATACAGCTTTGGGCATTCTTATTTACAAATTATTAACCTTTAATTTTTTTTAAACTTTATATTTTTGTTAAAAGAATGTTAAACTCATATGATACCTGTACATGACGTGGGCACCAATCACAATAGAGAGACGAGGTATACCTTGGTTGCACAATGCTCTGCCCAATTATAACTGGCCTAATGGTCCTTCCCCTGGATTTCCTGGGTGCTTGTACACCAGACTTGATTTTACCAGCTGGGAAATATGGTTGGAAAATTTGCATTGAGATTTGGCTGCAAGTGCAGCTGAGCCCTGTCCCACAGCTCAGCCTCCTTGAAAGTCATGGGGGGTAGTTTGTAATATTTTCCCCTGCCAGGCCAGATCCCCCCTTCTCTCTGCCACCCTCTCCATCCACCTCCCACCAGTCATAACTCACCGTGTACCCTGTCTTGTTTGCCTCCTGCTCAGAGCACGCTACATTAGGGGACAGATGTATCAATCTTTCACGCAGTGCAACGAAGCGAGCCACCTTGCGGCGCTACGAGTCTTTGGATTCGAGTGGCTAGGTATCATTCTGGATCGTAAGGCCTCGTGGTCCCCCCATGTCCAGAAGAGAAGGGCAGTTGGCCAACATCAGGCCTCAACCATCTATAAAAAATTCAGGGGACAACCTCGAGGGCCCTACTTCCGGCTATAGAGCTAAACAAACTAAAATTTCAATCAGCCGCCTTACGGTGTTGAAATATGGAACCACGTGAATGCAGATCCACTTACTCTTAGCAAAAATACATTTGTTCATTTGATTCCAATGTTTCTAGATGTGGCACATAGACGGGTGGGTGAAATTGCCCGCTTAAGGCCACTCACATATTGGGTGAGGATTTGGGCCAAGCTTAAGCCTTACCACAAAGCGGGAAAGGGATTGTTGTCTTTCAACAATAGCCTAACCTTCCCGCGGTTTAGGCACGTCAAATCCTGGTTTGCAAAATTTGGACTTCGTTCTTTTCGGTCGGATCCTGCATCGTTGACTCTTGCCTCAGAGTCCGCTAAAAACGTGTTACAGGTATATTCCGTCTAGCTTACTTCATATCTCTAGCCATGGGAGAATGACCAATCAGTTTCTGCTCCTCAAAGGCACCCCCTTATATGAAGACTTTGCTCCGGCCCATTTGAGTATCTCGCAATTATCTACTGGAACCCACTCTGGTCAGATGGACCTTTTTACTTGCCCAATAGCGTGGAGGGAAAAACACACAATTATCAAAATTACTGTCCGCAATTTGCCATAATCAAGGACTCGAGACTTAATCTCTTGGCTCTCTGGTTTTTATTATCAGCATAAAGATTTGCAGGTACAAAGTCCTCAATACGAGGCACAACAAGTACATAGGCACTAACACAAAAGCTACTCTACGGAGAATCCGCATACGGCTAAAAATAACTAAAAGTACAATCTCTAAAAGCATGAGGTAGAACACCACCAAGCAAATGTCGATACTAGGGACACTGAACCATACCATCTCTGTCCCTACTCTGCACTAGATGACATCCCTACTTAGCAATCCCTTGAGACCCTCATCGAATAAAAGGTGTCAGAGTGAAACTTCATAAGAAGTCTTCACTTAGAGAGCTTTGGTCTAAGTTGCCCCCTCTATCCCTTCGCCTAGCCTTCCTCTGCTCTGGGCTGCTCTGATCTGCCTCCACCCTCGGGGCGCTGTCCCTAATACAGAACCCCAAATCCCAGAACACGCCCTTTGCGCCTCCTCTTCTGCGGGGTCGTCTTTCAGTAAATTTCCACAGAGCGCTGTCCAGTTCCATCGTCCATCGCTTGGCCTTGAGTCCCAGACGCCATCCGCACTAGGAGTTACGATTGGCACATTCCAATACACTCCCATGTCTGGCTTTTACTACATAAGTCAATTTGTGAACAAAGAGCTTCTCTACTAACGAGCAACTGTCCTTGCACCTGGGGTGAGATCATGCAAAGCAGACATTCTTCACATCTTTTAAGTTGCAATTTACTACAGCCTAAAACCTCTACTGGAATAAATCCTTTTTGGCCTATTGCCCTTGGCTAACATAAGAAAATACCAGGCCTTTCGCCTCAACGATATATGCGAATTCTGGCCACTACTTCGGTTACACAAGCAGGTTTAAATCACAGTATTGACATTTACGTCTTTCTTTCATGTGTGGTCAAACTAAACAGTCCACAGACACGAAGTCTAAGTTACACATTTCTAACACCACATTGTTAAAAAAAAAAAGAAAAAGGACTAAGCTCTATGCATTGCTTCAATATATACATAAGATGCTTGTACATAGCTAACACTTCTATGGAAATCGATATAGGTTATACAATTCATAATACATTGCACACAAAATACCTGAGCACACATTTGATTATATGCGGGTGCCGACTAACAGTGAGTATAATGCACCCCTACAATTTTCAAACTTTTAAGCGCTACATCAGTTCCCCCCTTTGATGACACCCGTCATCACACCATTACATTTCTCTTCTTTAGAACTGATTTAGACCGCGCTAGTCATAATCTTGCCATGTCGAACTCCCTCCAGTCTCTTAAGACTCTCATATTGCTGCTCCTGGAGCTTCGCCATCCTTTTCTCGTTTGCCTTAAGAGCCCTTTCAACCTTGCCTCCTTGATACCACTTCCATGCCTTCACGCATCCCCACAAACAAATCACGCAAACCACAGCAATGATAATCGGCTTCAACACTGATCCCAGAAATCCTCTTCCCAAATTCGCAAACCAAGTTCCCACTCTTCCAAATCCTAATCCAATCTTCTCCCACACATTCTCCTCCGTCAAATCCATAATCTTCTTGTGAATAGTTGTGATGTTATCTATGTACTTCCCTATCTCCTTCGTGTTGTCTGGAATATATGTGCAACATTCCTGAACCTTCAATAATTTGCAGACTCCGCCCTCTTTGGCTAATAATACGTCTAAAGCAAGGCGATTCTGCATAACCATATTCCGTATCGACAACATCTCTCCAGCCACCAACAACAAAGATCTCGCCGTATTCATAGACAACTCATCAACCACAGTCGCCAACCTCCTAATCTTCACATCATTCAACACCACACCCATACTAGGTATCATTGCTCCGTATGTCCCCAATCACTGCACCGGCGTTCGTAGCCCTACGTTTCCTAGACTGTCGCTTCGTCTCTAACAACTCCAAGTCCTCGGTGTGATAGATCTTCGGGAATATAATGGCCAAATAGCATATGCCATACCAATTCGCAGGTAGTCTGACATAAGCATTCTTCCCGCATACATAATATACTGTCGGAATTACCTCTATTGGACCTACCATAAAATTCTTAGCAGAAGCTTCCACGGTAAAGGTCTGAGAACAAGTGCTATGTCCTACTGCGACCTTATCCGTATCGGATTGAGGCCGTCCAATACACAAATTCCCTCTCTGTACCTCATCTAACGCTATTGGTCCATAACTTCCCTTGGATCTGTGAGCCCTCTCCTCGTCTGTCCAATCTACTGGGCTATCTCCGGTGTGTCGTGTCTGGGTCAACTGTCTGTATCTGTCCTCTACCTGGTCTATGAATTTCTTCTCTATCTCAGATAACGCACATGTCAGGTTATTCCTGTGAGCATGCGCCGTATCCAACTTCATAGTCGGTCTAAAATACTTTAGGAGTCTGTCCTCTTTCTTGCTAGAATCATATTTGTTCAAATGCTTGATTGCTGGAACTTCAGGAAGTACCGTGTCAAAATTTGAAAAGAAATACTTGAACTGTCTCCTGTCATAAAATAAACTGAGTAATAAACTACAAGAAATCCCATATGTCAATGGGAGATGATGATACTTGATACCCTCATCCACTGAAGCAGGCAACTGCATACACACATAGCAATCCTTCACATCCATCGCATCAACATACTCATACAGCAGCCTTGCATACGCATTAAGCTTGAAATCACCCCTCGATAAATCCATGTGGAGTCTGCGATCATCCCTCAACTTCGATATTTCCTGTTCTCTGATACTGACACCTCTCTGCCCTGGGGTAATAGGTGTGGGTGCTCCCTGAACCTTCCCCTCTTGCCTGTGAGCCACCATGTATGAACTTATCACTACCGCAAATATGGTGACTATCACAACTCCTACCAATGTGCCTATTATCAATTTAGCCCTACGATGTGGGTTTGCAGGATCTGCCATCTTCGGAATATACTCAGTGTCCAATACAGTCTCTGAAAGGGTAAGTCTCTTTCTCATCAGTGTCTCTTTCGTGAACTTTAGGCAAACCTCCCTAACTTTTCTTCGTTCTATAACGGAAAAATCCCTAATTTTGTTCTTCTTCCGCTCGGATCTAGGTTATCTTCTTCTCTGCTTGCAACCTTCTCAAATCAGTCTAACATAAGCGCTGGTCCCAACAGTTCCAGGACTCCCTGCAATATTTCGAGCTTAAGAATGATCAGTTCCTGTGGGTCTGGCACAGTCGTGAACGTCGGGAACTCCAAATTGTCCAAGATCATACCTCGAATGACACTCAGGAATGGCGGACTCGGAATATGAATCGTCAAAATTCCTTCGATCTCCAATCCCGGAACCTTCAGCAGTACTTCCACCCTCTGGAGCGGGACACTGTTGACCAACGTCATCGACCTCAACCTTCCCGTGCTCGGTAACCCTGGCATCAGTCACTTGATATGCCCACTCTGGTGAAGCGTACTTCCGACTTGGCACTCGAGTTCTCTTGGACCTTCTCACACCACCTTGAGGATTCTCCTCGTCACCTGATTCTTCTTCTGGTTCTTCCGAAACTGGTGCAAGGTCTGTGTCCGGAGCCAACCTCAGGTTCACCCGGTTCTGTCTTGCGGGCCAAACCCTTTCTGCTTCGGTAACGCCTCCGGTCTTCCCTTCGATACCCTATGCACTGACCTCCTCTTCTTCGGCAGAACTTGATTCTGTACTACCCACTGCACCTCTTGCTCTTTCGCCGGTTTCTGGGTCAGTACTCCTTTCACGCTCTTCCCCAATACGATTCAGTGCACCAGCAGCCGCTTCAGCAACCCTTACAGCTTGACTGGCCCTCTCAGGAGGCTCTGTCGGCTCACTGGGATCTTTGTTCTCGAGAGGGGCTGTATCTTCCAAGGGTGCTGGGACTCTACGGGTATGAGAAGCATGCACCCAGTTCGGTAAACCTCCACACTTGACAGCTGTGTTCGTGACAAGGATCACTTGGAAAGGGCCGCGCCACCTAGCATCCAAACAACTCTTCCTCACGTGCTTTCGGACTAGGACCCAATCGCCTGGGTCCAAGTCGTGGCACCGGTCACTCGCAGCTGGAACCGTTGCTGTCTACACCTGCTGAGACACAGAACGGACCACGTCAGCAAGGCCTTTACAATAGTCCAGGATCATATCATCAGTGATATTTATCAGAGCAGTGGCAGGTATTGCAGGCAAACGCATCGCTCTTCCCATGAGGATTTCATGGGGAGACAACCCAGTCCTTCTATCAGGCACACTTCGGAGGCTCATAAGGACCAAAGGTAATGCATCAGGCCATTTCCGAGACGTAGACGAACACACTTTCGCCATCCCAGCCTTCAGAGTTCCATTCACCTGCTCCACTATCCCTGAAGCTTCTGGTCTATAGCTACAGTGTAACTTCTGGTCTATATTCAGAGCAGCACAAAGCAACTTCATAACTTCGCTGTGGAAATGAGTTCCTCTGTCCGATTCAAAGGACGTCGGGAACCCGTACCTTGGAATGAGTTCTCTCAATAATAGTTTCGCTACTGTGAGTGTGTCACATCTGCGTGTAGGGTATGCCTCCACCCACCTGGAAAAGACACATACTATCACTAATATGTACCTCAACCCATTACACTTCGGCATTTCGACAAAATCCAACTGCATCCTATTGAAAGGTCCCCCTGACCTCCCTATGTGGCTCAAAGTCACAGCGGTTCTTTTCCCTACATTCATCTGTTGACAAGTGACACACCTCTGGCACACAGTTTCAGCCACTGCACGAAACTTCGGATTGTACCAAGTCTGACGAAACACTCTCATCATGGCATCCCTACCCAGATGTACAGCACCATGTATCAACCTCGCCATGGGATTCAACAAACTTTCCGGCAACACCGCTCGTCCATCATTCGAAACCCATATATCCACATCTCCCTTCTCACATCCAGCTCGTATCCAGCTGTCACGTTCCTGATCCGAGACCCCTTCCTGAAGCTGTTTCAGTTCCTCCCATGAGTCGGCCATTGCTAACATCTGACCGTACACCACCTCCTCCCCAGTTTCCTCGACGTGGGTCTCAGTGAAATTGCATCCCTGTTCTGCACAGAATCGGGCTACTTCATCAGCGTAGTTATTTCCCAACGAGACGAAATCATTTCCCTTTGTGTGGGCAGCACATTTAACAACAGCAATTTCATCTGGACCTTGCAATGCTTTTAACAGTTTCCGTACATGTTCACCATTTCTTATAGGAGAACCTGAAGACGTCATAAACCCTCTCTGGGACCATAGCTGTCCGAAGTCATGAACCACACCAAACCCATACTGGCTGTCCGTGTAAATCGTTACACGGATCTTGTCGGCTGCCAAACAGGCACGAGTCAAGGCAATGAGCTCAGCCACCTGCGCGGAGTGTACTCCTTCTAAACAAGCGGCTTCAACCACACCCGTGATGGTGCATACAGCAAACGCTGCTCTCAGTCGACCGACACTGTCTCTTAAACATGAACCGTCTACAAAGAAAATCTCATCTGAAACTGGGAGTGGTTCATCGACAATGTCAGGTCTCGGTTTGGTGCATAGTTCCGTAACGTCGAGACAATCATGGTCCTCACAATCTTCATTATCATCTATAATTGGAACAGGTAACAATGTAGCAGGATTTAAAACAGCACACCTCTTCAATGTCACATTATCGGCTGCAAGGATAACTTGCTCATAACGAGTCAGCCTATTATTCGTGAGGTGCTGTGTTTTAGTCCTGGTCATCAACAATTCAACAGAATGTGGCACATGTACAGTAAGTGGATGACCCATCACAATGCTCTCACATCTCTCGATGCTGACACCTGTTGCCGCAACGGATCTGAGACATCCGGGCAACGCAGAAGCTACTGGATCTAAAGTAGCTGAGAAATAAGCAACTGGTCTACGGACACCTCCATGATTCTGGGTTAACACTGCTAATGCGCAACCTTCTCTTTCGCAGCAGAATAATGCAAATGCCTTGTTGTAATCCGGCATTCCCAACGCAGGAGCGCTACATAAGGCTTCTCTCAGCCTCAGAAATGATTTCAAACAGTCGTCGTCCCATGGTACCGGATCACTTACATCCTTTCGCGTCAACCGCTGTAAAGGCTTCGCTTCAAAGGAAAAGTTTGGGATCCACTGGCGGCAATAGCCCACCATTCCCAAAAACATTCTAACTTCCCTCTGTGTCGAGGGAACTGGCATCCTCAGAATGGCATCAATGCGATCTGGAGACACTTTCCTTTTACCCTTCTCAATTCTGTGCCCCAAATACGGTACCTCAGGTAAACAGTATTGCAGCTTGTTTGGAGACACCTTGTGACCGTTCTCTCCCAGGAAATTCAACAACGCAATGGTATCGACCCTGCAAGCGTCTTCTGTCTCTGACGCAACAAGCAGGTCGTCAATGTATTGCACCAAAACAGAGTTTTTCGGCAACACAAGACCTTCAAGATTCTTCTTTAAGAGCTGATTAAAAATTGACGGGCTCTCCGTATACCCCTGTGGGATACGACACCATGTTAATATCCGATTCTCTAGCCTAAATGCAAAAAGAAATCTACTCTCTTCATGTAGGGGAATCGAAAAGAATGCCTGACACAAGTCAATCCCAGTGAACCATCCAGCTTCGCATGGGATCTGGAACAGTATCACAGATGGATTCGGTACCACTGGACAACATGGAACAACTATGTCGTTTATTTTCCGCAGGTCTTGCACTATCCTAAACTTCCCACTTGGTTTCTGCAGTCCCATAATGGGTGAGTTACATGGACTACCCATGATCTCCACCAGTATTCCCTGCCTAATCATAGACTCAATCACAGGTTTGATCCCTGCAATTGTTTCAGGCGACAGTTTATACTGGGGTGTTCTCGGGAATTCCGCGTTTGGCTTAACCTGTATCTTCACTGGTTCCACTCCCCTGACTAAGCCGATCTCCTCTCCGCTTAGATCCCACACATCGGTCGACACAGACTCCCTCAAATCCGGTGGAAGCTCCTCCACTGTCAAAGCCGGGTACATTTCCACACACACCCGCTGATTTGCAACCTTAAAGGTCGCGTCATCATCCCTTGTCTGTACCTCTACTCCCTTCGGAGTACAGTAGATTGTGCAATTGAGCTTACACAGCAAATCTCTTCCCAACAGACAAACAGGACTAGAATCGCACACCACGAACTGATGTCGATCCCTAAAGTTTCCTATCCTGACTGGAATCGGTTCCGTTAAGGGGCTCACTAGCCTCTTATTCGCCACTCCGACCACTTGTATGCATTCCCCCGAAAGGGCTACCCCCGGAATTACTGCTGACCTTATAGTTGACCTGGTAGCCCCCGTATCTACCAAAAAGGTAGTAGGGTGTCCATCGAGTTCTGCTTCCACAAAGGGTCCTCTCTGATCTACCTCTAGAATAGCCCTAAGTAGGCAATCATCATCCTGACCTAAACTTAGCTGCGCCAGCAAATCTGCATCCCTCTCCTCTCCTACTTCGAACATGGGCATCTGCAAATAAGTCCGAGCTCCCTGCTGTATGTTCTGCATCCGGGGTGGCTGGGGAACCTGCACCTGCGAGACGCCGGTCCCCCCTTGCATCATTCTCGGTACAGTCACCGTCTGTACCTGCTCCGCCCCAGGGACCTGACCCATTCCTCCCTCCATCTGCGGCTGATTATAGGGGTTCAAGGGGCACTCGCGCCTCCAATGTCCCACCTGGTGACACTGGTGACAAGCAGTCGTCTTCTTCAAGATCGCTACATCTATGCCTGTCCTAGGGTCAACGGGCCTCGGCCTTCCCTGACCCTGCGCGTTCTGATTCCCTGTCTGATAATTTCCCTGTCTCCGCCCCACCTGACCCCCATTCGGCGGTCCCTGAGCAGCTTGCATCTGAATGAGCAATAGGTTATCCTTCATCTTCTTGTGCTTGGACTCAATCTCATCCGTGCAGTACCTAGCATACCGCAAGATCTCATCTACAGGCTTATTCTGCCAACAGATCAAATGCTGCTGTATCATGAGACTGACTTCGGGTTTCAAACCCAGCACAAACTTAGACACAAACTGTCCCATGTCCTTCGTTTCCAGCTCATCTAAACCACTGTACTGCTTAAAAGCCTTCAAAAGTCTCTCATAAAATTCATGTACTGTCTCCTTTGGCTCCTGCACTGTCCTGTCTATCTTCACCCAATCGATGTCCTGGGGTGAAACCTTCGATTTCAACCAGGTAATCACCTTATCGTACAGCCTCATTACCACGGGCGACGGACCATTTGTAACTATGTTCCTATCAGGCTCATAGTCCGGCCAATCAACAGCAATTTTACATGCGTTCCACAGATCTCCCGGAACCACGATATCGAATAAGGTGTTCAGATCTATCCACAACACCTTCGAAATTTTAACGAAACGCTCAACTTGCTTGTACCACTCTGCAGGCTTCTCCCTGAGCCTGGGAAAATCATTCGTAAATGATGCCAAATCCCCCCTGCTCCATGGTACATGCACATATCCTCCATTCGCCACCTCTCTCAAGGGAAGGATCTTTACCTCCTGCAAATCTCCTTCAGAGCTCCCTCCTTTCGCTCCCCTCGAATTCCTTTTCCTAGCCCATTTCTCTTGCCATTTGTCAAGCATCAGCCATATTCTCATAGCTACAATCAGTTCCTTAGTATGTGACCTTAGTTATTATTGTCAATTCATTTTTATTGCAGGACCAAGTACAGCTTACAGCAACCAGGATGCATGTCAATAATGCAGGTTTCCCATCCTCCCCTTAATCATTAATCCGTGTAGTATACACAGCCGTACTGCCCACATCCCAGAGGCCGGGCGGCGTCATATAGAAACATGGCACATTAATACGAAACTGTCAGGAGCATACTTCCGGTGAAGAACCCCGCTGCCCGCTTTTGATCGCTGTCCCTCTGCTCCCCTAACTACCTACAGAACTTACAACCTACTTTCAGCAAACCTTAAACTTGAAAACTCCCCCTCCACCCACCCCTCCCTAGTGCCCTCCCGATTGCGCCTGGTCAGGAACATATAGCATGTGTGGCGGGTAACAGGAAAAATGGAGTAATCCCTAATCGTGCGTGCTTGGCAGGGGGGCCAGTGGTACGACTTCGTCCGCTGCTTCCCCAGAGCTCTCACCCTCCTCCCCACTGGCTGGGCTATCTCGCAGGGCCTGCACCATCACCTCCCATGCCATTGCCGCCGCCTGAGCCCGGTCGTCCGGTTTTCGGTGAGCTAGTTGGTACCTGAGTGTGCTCTCGCTAGCCGCCCATTTGAGAAATTCATTGAGCCATCGCCGGTGTGTAGGCCCCGCCTTCGACTTCCACCCTTTCGTCACCTCTCGCTTAGCTAGGAGAAGGCCCATGTCTATAAACTTGCTGGACATTTTATTCTTGGGCGTGTGCGGGAACCAGTGGAGTATACAAACGGCCGCGTCGTATTGTAGGTCCCTATCTGCTACGTCATTCAACGTGTCGCCGACCCCCTCCCAGTACTCCTGCAGGTTTGGGCAGGTCCTCAGCATATGGACCAGGTCCGCTCCCACTCTATTACATCTAGGGCACGCAGCTTCCGCGGCTCCAAAATATTTCCTAATTTTTCCTGGGGTAAGGTATGCCCTATGGAGCACATAAAAGTGTATCAATTGGAATCGCGCGTTTCTCGTGCTTTTTCTGGCTCTGTGCACCAATTGCGCCCAAGTGGTGTCAGGGATGTCTACCTGCAGATCCAGCTCCCACTTGTTTTTTAATGCAGTTAGGGGCTGGAGTGTCTCCCTCACCATCCGCGAGTAAAGGCACGTCACTGCCTTAAAGGTGCCAGCCGACATCATCGTATATTGGCACACCTGTGTCGTTGTAGGTTCAACTAGGCCCTCGCCCCAGTGCGCCTGTATAGCCCTCACCACCGCCGCATGCAAGAGGTAATCCCCTCTCGGGAGGTCGTAGCGATCCCGCAGAGTCTGGAACGGGGACAGCACGCCATCGTCATACAGGTCCCCCAACATCTGCAGGCCCGCCTCCTCCCATAACTGCAGCCTCGACCAATCACCCCCATGAGGGAGTGCCGTCACCATGCCCAGTGGGATTTCGGGCGCATATGGGTGTCTGACTCCAGCTCTCCTCTGCGAGCTATTCCAGCATAGACGGAAGGTGCGCTCTTCTTGGGTCAGATCCCCAGGTGCCAGCCTCTGCTGGAGGGCGATGTAAGCTAGGATATGGCGGGGAGTTCCAGCGTCCCTCTCACTCTCCGGGCCACGGTATACTCTCGCTATTTCCTGCGTGAAAGACTGCAGCTGCGCGGCCAAGTAGTAGAGCTCGAAGTTTGGGACCGCCAGGCCCCCGTCGTCCTTTGGACGGGTCAGCGTCGTGAGCGCTACTCTGCGTCTGCCTGAGCCCCACAGAAAGGATATTATTAGAGACCTGAGATGTTTAAAAATCGCTCCAGGCACCCACACTGGAAGGGTCCGGAAGAAATATAGCAAGCGGGGCAAGGCGATCATCTTCAGTAGAGATATGCGGCCCGCCACTGACAGTGGCAGGGTAGCCCAGAAAGACATGCACCCCTGTAGGGCCCGGATGCAACGCCCTATGTTGCCCTCCAGCAAGTCCGGGGCATCATGATAAATGTGCACCCCCAGATAGACGAGGCAGCGAGGCTCCCATCTAATCGACTGGCAAGCGGGGGGCTGCGCCTCCGCGTGCCGCAGGGGGAACAGGCAGGTCTTGCTCCAGTTAACACGGAGACCAGACACTCTTCCAAAGCGTTCCAGGAGCCTCTCCGCACCCCTCACCGCACTGTCGGAGTCCTCCAGGAAGAGAAGGAGGTCGTCTGCGTATAGCGATATATAGTGGCGGTGCCCTCTAAAATCCAGCCCGCCGAAATGGTTGCCCAGTCTAGCCATAGCCGCCAAGGGCTCTATCGCTAATGCGAACAGCAGGGGGGATAGTGCACAACCCTGCCTGGTGCCACGATCTACTTCAAACTGCTGCGAGACCAACGTACCCACTTTGACGCGTGCCTTCGCCGAGGAATAGAGCACTTTCGTCCAGTGTATGTACTTATCTCCCAGACCGAATCTCCGCATCACCTTGAACAGGTATTCCCATTCAAGGCTATCGAACGCCTTTTCAATGTCGATCGACAGTACTAGGGGCATCCGCGCCTCAGACGGGGGATCATTTACCAGTCTGATCAACCGCCGGATGTTGTGGGTGGTATTGCGGGTGGGTATAAACCCAGATTGATCCTTGTGGATCAACTCTTGCATGTGGCGCAACAGTCTGGTCGCCAGGATGGTGCTGAGGATCTTGTAATCGGTAGTGAGCATTGACAGGGGCCGGTAGGACGCGGGGTCAGCGCTCTCTCTGCGTGGTTTTAATAGGGGGATCATTATGGCCTCTCGCATGGAGCGCGGGAGCCGTCCTCTGTCCCTGGCCTCATTGTAGACAGTTTGAAGCCGGGGAGCCAGCTGCTCCAGGTACTGACCGTAAAACTCTATGGGGAGACCGTCTAGGCCCGGAGTTTTATTACGGGCCATCCGCTTTATAGCTCCTTTGATTTCCGCCAATTCGATTTGGCCACCTAGGGTGTCTGCATGCTCCTGGTCCAATCGTGGTAGACGCAACTCGTCCAGGTACGCCTCTACCTCTTCGCCCCGTGCTAGAAGCGCACTTTTGTACAAGCGCACATAATAGGACCGAAAGCCGTCCAAGATGGCTGGTTGCGTGGTACCTACACGGCCCTCCCCGTCCCGCAAAGCTAAGATGGGCTGACTGTGTCGAGTAGGATTCGCCAACCAGGCCAGCAGCGTCCCAGCCTTATCCCCCTCGGCGTGCGTTTTAGTCAGGTACGTTTTATAATCGAAGCTACGAAGCCGCTCGACTTCCACCGCCACTGCCTCGCGCGCCTCACAAAGCCTACCCTGCAGTTCGGGGCGGCCGGGGCGCGCCAGCTCGGCCTCTCTCAGCGCGCGTTCGGCTTTGTCTAGGTCATCCAGCAAGGACTTTCGTATCCCCGCATACTTCCCTATGCAATGGCCCCTCACCACGATCTTAAAGGCGTCCCATTCCGCTGCCCTGGAGGCCGCAGTGCCGACATTCTCAGCGAAGTAGTGCCCAATCCTTTCCCCGAGCGCCACCCGGAACGGTGGATCGTCTAACGTGTCCGGCCGCAGTCGCCACGACGGGATCTGCGGAACTTCGTTCATCCAGCCTAGCATCAGAAGTAGGGGGTTATGGTCGGAGACGGTGCGCGCTAAATATTCCGTCCCAGCCACCGCAGGGAGGACCGAAGAAGAACACAGGAAGGCGTCCAGTCGGACATGAAGGTCGTGGAGGCCGGAGTAGAACGAATAGTCCCTCTCCGCCGGGTGCTGAGCGCGCCAAGCGTCAGTCAGGCCCCATCTGTCTTGCCAATCCGACCTAGTTTTCGCCAGTCGGTGCATCGGGGACGCGGGCAGTGGCGGGTGCGACCTATCTAGTGCGGTATCTGCAATGGAATTGAAGTCACCCCCTAACAGCACCGGGCCCGCAAGGTAGCCAGCCAGCACACCTGAGAGACGCGCAAAGAAAGTCGCCTGGTCCACGTTAGGGGCATAGATGTTCCCTAGGACAATGTGCTAGTATGTGACCTTAGACCAACAACTCTTTTCTCTTCCAATTCCCGCTCGGTACAATGCATCCTATGGTTCCCTTGTAATGCTCTAGTCTTGGACAGATCCACCCCATATTCTCTAGCCAAACCCGCCAGTTTCTCATGTGCCACTCGTGCTTTCCGAGTCACATCTTTTGCTACAAAAAGCAATTCATCTGGAGTATATGTCACTACTCTCTCAAGAGGTAGATTCCCATATATTATTTCATCCGCCTCTGCTTTAAGTCTTACTACATCTATCATTCCTGCCTTCAAGGCTCCTTTCAACACCTGACAACTTGCTCCACGTCCCTCATCATACTCGCATTCCGGTTCCTGCTCTCTCCTTTCTTCTGGTGGTTCTATGGGAGCAGAATGGCTCGTAAAGGCAACTGGGGTTGTCCCCGCTTTGCCCATATTCCAGCTCATTTGCTTCTTTGGCGGTACCCATGACCCTGAATCTGATCTCGACTCCATCAGAGTCCTCGGCCTCACCGGTCTCTCGTCCTCTTCGCCCCTAGATGTGTCTGACACCGCTGCTAATGGTGTACTCCATTGTACAGGGCTTGGAGGTCGGGCCGTTGCCCCTTCCAACTCACTTTCTCCGCTTTCTCTCCTCGCTCTTTCTGCCACTCTTTCTGACCTCTCTCTTTCTTCTGATTCCGGACTGTATATCGACACAATCGGTCCAATGGTGACCGGTACCCTTAAGGCATCCGGTAACCTCATCTCTCTTTCAATCCTCCCACTAGACTCAGACTGACCCTGTGAACTCGCGGTTTCAAACGAAACCAACCCTTCCACTCGGGTCTCAGGCTGGATTGTTACCCTCCTAGAGTCTCCCCTCTCACCCCACCTATCATCCGCTTCATCTGGATTATAAGGGGGTGGTCTCTCGTCTAGCAATCTTTGCAATACCCCATCATCAGAATCACTATCTTCCTCTTTCTGTGCTTTCCCATGTCTTATCCCAGTCTCCTCCATTAGCGCGGGATACAGTTTCGCTTCCTCAATTGTCTGCACTCTCCATCTTTTCTCCGCTGCGTCCCACTTGGCATCCTGAAATGCCCTAATCGACTTCCTCATTCTCTCCTGACTTCTTCCCTTTTCCTTATCATGCGCTGCTCTAATCCACGCATGTAATGCTTCAAACTGTGCTGGTCTTGGCAAGGGTTTTAAGGACCCCATCACCGTCTTCAGTTGGTACAGCACTGCTAGTCTAAATGAGCCATACCTCGGGAAAGCTAGTTCCCCTTCGCCTTGTGTAACCTTGTGCCAATTCTCGATCCAAACTATAGTATGTAACCCCACATTCTGTGCCATGTAATGTGCCGGGGTATCCTCGGGAGGGGCTTCTTCTCCCCCACGAACAACCACATGCTTATCGCCTCTACACAACTCTCGCAAAGCCCTAAGGCACTTCATAATGAGCAAATTCGATCTCGCGCTCTATTTACTTCTTGTTCTCAAATCCTCCAATAACAGCGCGACTCACACCAACCGGCCTATCACAGCGCGACACCCTCTGACGTCACCTTCCTTCGTTCGCAGCAGTTCCCTTCTCCAAACTCGTTTCACGCTTACTCACGTCCCATTCACACACTGAAATAACCAATTAAGTTACTTCTCTGGCTGTCCGTCCACAGCCTCTGACTGTTCGTCCACAGTCTCTCGACCTTGTTGACCTCAATTGGCGCCCGTCTGCCCCCGTCCGGCCAGACAGATCGCCTCTGATAGGTTACTAACACTCCGATCTGCACACCACAACCCACGACCAGCGTTAAGTTGGCATACACACACGCATTCGCTCCCCCTATCTCGGTCCAGGTGATCGATGGTACCTCACGATCTCCTTTGGGTGGTCAACAAAATCTATCTCAGGTGTCTTCTACACCACAATTCCCGGGCTGCGCGCGCTCCCAGCCTGATCTCACAATCACACGACATACACAACAACTCCGCAAGACATCACACAACAAATCAACACCGCAATCTACAACATCTCATTTTCATACTCACTCCTGGAACTGCTGCTTTCGGCCGTGCTGCTACTCGCCGTCGATGCTCATCTGCTGCCGTCTGCTGCTCGCCATCTGATGATTCAGCATCACTTATCGTCTCTTGGGCCTCAAGGGTCACTTATCCTTATCTAATCTTCCCTCGCTATCAGTAAGAAACCATCCTCGTTTGCTACCAACTGCTCCGGCCCATTTGAGTATCTCACAATTATCTACTGGAACCCACTCTGGTCAGATGGACCTTTTTACTTGCCCAATAGCGTGGAGGGAAAAACACACAATTATCAAAATTACTGTCCGCAATTTGCCATAATCAAGGACTCGAGACTTAATCTCTTGGCTCTCTGGTTTTTATTATCAGCATAAAGATTTGCAGGTACAAAGTCCTCAATACGAGGCACAACAAGTACATAGGCACTAACACAAAAGCTACTCTACGGAGAATCCGCATACGGCTAAAAATAACTAAAAGTACAATCTCTAAAAGCATGAGGTAGAACACCACCAAGCAAATGTCGATACTAGGGACACTGAACCATACCATCTCTGTCCCTACTCTGCACTAGATGACATCCCTACTTAGCAATCCCTTGAGACCCTCATCGAATAAAAGGTGTCAGAGTGAAACTTCATAAGAAGTCTTCACTTAGAGAGCTTTGGTCTAAGTTGCCCCCTCTATCCCTTCGCCTAGCCTTCCTCTGCTCTGGGCTGCTCTGATCTGCCTCCACCCTCGGGCGCTGTCCCTAATACAGAACCCCAAATCCCAGAACACGCCCTTTGCGCCTCCTCTTCTGCGGGGTCGTCTTTCAGTAAATTTCCACAGAGCGCTGTCCAGTTCCATCGTCCATCGCTTGGCCTTGAGTCCCAGACGCCATCCGCACTAGGAGTTACGATTGGCACATTCCAATACACTCCCATGTCTGGCTTTTACTACATAAGTCAATTTGTGAACAAAGAGCTTCTCTACTAACGAGCAACTGTCCTTGCACCTGGGGTGAGATCATGCAAAGCAGACATTCTTCACATCTTTTAAGTTGCAATTTACTACAGCCTAAAACCTCTACTGGAATAAATCCTTTTTGGCCTATTGCCCTTGGCTAACATAAGAAAATACCAGGCCTTTCGCCTCAACGATATATGCGAATTTTGGCCACTACTTCGGTTACACAAGCAGGTTTAAATCACAGTATTGACATTTACGTCTTTCTTTCATGTGTGGTCAAACTAAACAGTCCACAGACACGAAGTCTAAGTTACACATTTCTAACACCACATTGTTCAAAAAAAAAAGAAAAAGGACTAAGCTCTATGCATTGCTTCAATATATACATAAGATGCTTGTACATAGCTAACACTTCTATGGAAATCGATATAGGTTATACAATTCATAATACATTGCACACAAAATACCTGAGCACACATTTGATTATATGCGGGTGCCGACTAACAGTGAGTATAATGCACCCCTACAATTTTCAAACTTTTAAGCGCTACATCAACTTCTTAGACATCCCTCAACAGCAGCCAGCAAAGACCTTGTATCTGAAGTTTCACTATGACATGCTTGAAATAGTGACCTTAACATCAACTTTCAATGCTGCCAGGAGCAATGATTTACTGATCTCTGCACAATGTGCTCTCTGACAGTGGTTGCCAGAAACTGTTCGCTCCCTGGTAAGGTTACGGGGGCTTATGGTGGCACTGTGAGCTAGCTGGTCCCAAGGCCAACACATCCTGCGGGGGTGCCTGGAATCAGTCTAGGCACCTCGCCCAAAGTTTTCCAACCAATGCGCAGATCATTCGGATTGGTAGGAGCTACACGACACAAGGAAAGCATAAGCCACGTTCTGCTTTTATGCCCTGCAAATAGTAAGCCCAGAAGTAAATGGATTTGGCCAGTGTGTAATTATTTAGGCACCGAAGCGCTGATGGTACTGAAAGGTGATGCTCCTATATACACTGCGGCTACTCTAAGTAAATACCTCTTCTCAGGCAAGGAAAGGGAAAGGCCAACAATTTTAGGGGCGGCAGAGGAGCATGTTTGAAAGTGATGCAATACAGATTAAACACATATAACTATTCATAGCTTTTTTTTTATAACTCTTTTTATTGAGAGCAGTGGTGCAAGTATATAGTATCATAATATCAAAGACAAAATGATAAAATTCTTACGGTTATCAAACAGGAGTTTGGGATGGCACAATAATCAGTTACCATTCTACATGTTTCAGTATCGCGTTAATCAGCCTACATAGCTTCATCGAGGGCGGGGAGACACGGGGGAACACAGATGCTCCCACGATATTCATTCCATTTTGCACATATTTGAGACCATTTCTTTGGACATCCCCTGGATACATAGACTGCTTTTTCCCTGAACATATACCAGTTCATGTCCTGTTTCCGTAATACCAGTGTCTGGGCCGCACTCGCACCCCACAGTCCGGCTATATTGCACTTAGCTATCATGTGCCCCAAGGTCGCCCAAAGTTTCTATTTGCTGTTCAAATCCAATAGCCGCCACACATTAAGTAAACACCTTCTTCCCTCCGGGTCTAATTCTTGGCCCATCACCTCTGTCATGCATCTTAACACGCTTGCCCAGTGCTTGCAAATGATCGGACATTCCCATAAAATGTGGAAGAACGTTCCCTTCGCTCCACATTCTCTTACACCCTGCATCTACTCCATAACCCATACGGGCCAGGGCTGTCCGTGAATAATAGGTTCTGTGCAATATTTTCAGCTGTACTAGTTTAGCGATGAAATTGTCACTTCCCTTAGAGACGCTAGCCCTTCAGTCCAATCCTCATCATCCAGTTCGAACAGGTCACCTGTCCATTTCTCTCGCAGCTGTACCAGGGGGTCTATTGCATGATGAATTAATTAACGGTATGTAAGGGATATTGACTTATTGGCCATATAGCCGTCCAGGAGCCTGTCTTCCAGCGGTGTTGCTTCGGGTAGGGTGTCCCCTTTTGGAATGTGTGCATACAGGGTGTGTCTCACTTGATAGTATCGAAATATTTCTGAGTCCGCCATGTCGTATTCTAGTTGCAACGTGGAGAAATCAATTACCTTACCCCCTTTCCACATGTCCCCCACTTTCGACAGTCCGATAAGGTCCCAGCTATCAAAGCCCTAAGAGTTTCTAAGGGTGCCCAATAAATACGAATCCCACAGGGGGGTGGCTTGCATAATCTTCTTGTCCCACCCAAAACTCCTGTAGGCTGTATGCCAGATTTGGACTGAATGTGCTGTCGGTCCTGTGAGGTGCAATGTAGATGGTCTGGAATAGAGCGCCCGTGTGTAAAACCCTCTCGGTAACAGCCACCTGTCCATTAGATATCCCAGGTCGTTATGAGGATGGTAAATACTCTGATTAATTGCAGCCAATTGCGCCGCCCAGTAATATCTTTTGATATCTGCCCTATTCCCCCATCATACCCGCCCGCACCAATTTAGAAAGTGATGTATGAGGTGTACCCGCAGCCCACAGTAGGGCTCTCTGCTCACCTTTAATAGCCGCGAAATAGGAAGCCGGGACCGGGGCGGGTGAATTATGTAGAATATATAAAAAGTGTGGCAGGGACATCATCTTGAAAAGAGCCGCCCTGCCCAGCAGGGAGAGCGGAAGGGTTTTCCAGTGTTCCACATGGCTTGGAGCCGCCTCAAAGAAGGCAAAAGGTTATGCTCGTAATACTGCTTAGGGTCTCTCGTGATGTATATACCGAGATATTTGAAACCATTAATTGCCTCCGTCACACTACACCCCCTGGGCAGGTGCGGGAACCTCCCTCTGAGCACGTAGAGCAAGGATTTGGCCAAGTTGATGGCATATCTAGAGTATCTGCCAAAGCTAGCAAAAATATCCAGGACTCTGATGATCGAGGTACAAGAGGATATCGTCGGCATACAGGGAGATACAGTCCTCCCAGTCGTCCGACCATTTCAGTCCCCGCATTACTGGGTCCCTATGAATCCAGCTTGCTAGTGGCTCGAGTGCCAAGACAAAAAGCAGCGGAGACAGGTGGCAGCTCTGCCTGGGCCATCTACCGAGGGTGAAGGTCGTCGATTTCCTATTATTCACCACCACTTGGGCCAAAGGTTCCGAATATAGGAGTTTCAAACATCAAATATATCCAGGTCCAAACCCCATCTTTTCCAACATCACAAAGAGATAAGGCCATTCTATTGTATCAAACGCCATGGCGGCATCCAAGGACACCACCACTGCGTCTTCCCTCAGCGTGTCTACTCTCCCAAGTACTCCGTGGAGTCGGCGAAGATTCAGGGAAGTATTTCTAGATGGCATGAAACCCGACTGGTCCAGGTGGACCAGATCGGATACCACTCCAATCAACCGTGTAGCCAACAGCTTGGCTAGGATCTTCACCTCGGCATTCAAGAGCAAGATGGGCCTGTACGAGGTGCATCGATCCCTAGGCTTACCCTCTTTATATATAACCATTACTGTGGCAAGTTGTTGATCCTGTGGAAGCAGACCGGCCTCCAGGCTCTCCACATACATGGCCTTGAGGTAGGGGGCTAGTTTATCAGGCTTTAGCTTATAGAGGTCGATCCTTAGGCCATTAGGGGCCATAACATTCCCAGATTGCAAGTCCCTGATAGCCCATGCTATTTCGTCGTTCGTGAGCTCACTGTCGTGGAAGTCCCGATCCACCTCCGACAGTACTGGGAGCCGAACGTCCCTTAGCAAGACTCTCGACTCATCTATTGGCTAGACCGTTTGCGATTGGTATAGCTGAGTATAGTATTTAGCGAATTCATCTGCGACTAGTTGCGCATCAGTGATTGTCTCCCCAACTTTGGTTGTGATTTCCATGACCAGGCGGTGAGCAATTTACTGGCTCTATCTCCTAGTTCATATATCCTACCAAGATTATCCCTCTGCAATTCTTTAGCCCTGTTCATTACTTCACTCTTGTATTCCTCCTATTTGAGAGATTGCTTGACCACGCACCACAGTTTTAAATGCTTTCCAAAGCGTGCGAGCGGAGCCCACTGAACCCTCGTTCCCCTGGAAATAATGCTCAATTGATAAAGTAAAAGTGCGTTGTTTGTTGGGGTTTCATAAGTGCCACGGGTTTATAGGCGCCGTCCTACCCACCTGAACGCTGCCCCTACTCAACTATACCCATATTGCTATGTGCCCACAGTGTTGAGGTCCCCCCAAATCATCAGTATCCCGTTTGGGAACCCCATCATTGTGCTCCCCAAATCTCGAAATGCAACTGCTTGTATACCCGGGGGGAAATACAGATACTAGGGTCAATGTCCCTCCCTCCCTCTCATCTACCTGATACAGCCGTGTATCTGCCCATCTCATCCGTCCAAGTACGATCCAGGGACGTCGGAAGGGATTTATGCACCATAACACCTACCCCCCCCCCCGTGGGCCTGATGTAAATCCAGAGTGCACAACAAGTCAGTAAACCATATCCGTCCAACGCTTTACACTTGTACCCTACCAAATGTGTCTCGTGTGTCTCCTGGAGCAAGACCACGTCTGGGGTAAGCCTTTTAATATATTGCAGGACTATTCCCCTCTTTAGTCTATCACCCAGACAGTTTACATTCCAGGATAGAATTTTAAGTGTCTTGTCACCAATGGAGTCCCGTGCTGCCCCCCGCCCCTCCCGGACCCCCCCTTTAGGCGCCCGCAAGCTTGCGTCTCACTACTCACTGATTTGTCACGGCTGCATGCATGTGCCCCCTTAGTTCCATCTCTAGTCAACCCTGCCCTGAAATGTACTTGCTGAAGTCTCAAATAAACTAACTTAACCCTAAAACCCCAACTTCCCCCAACCCTGCCTCCCCGCACTCTGGGCCTAAAACTGCCCATACCCCAATAGTACAGAGTGCCTGCAGCCCTGGTTTCTAACCTAACTGTTAACTGGGGAGGTGGCATTTCCCTCCCACCCGGCCGTTCGCCCGCCACAATATGCCCCCTTTCTGTTTGTTAGAGCGCAATTACATTCGGTGTAAGTCACTTAGCGTGTGCATCGTTGTCGGGAGCCACCGGTTTTGTTCCAAAGCGGCCATCGGAGAGATGGGCCACATATTTCTACTCAGTTCTCAAGAAGCAAGTGTCGTTCAAGAGAAGAGACCCCCCCCCCCCACCTCATCTCACATTGTGATCTTTTATCGGCCTCCAGGCCTCCAGCCACTCCTGTGCTGCCTCTGGATTATCAAAGAACCAAGTTTTATTGTCCACCTCTATTCGCAGCTTGGCAGGAAACAACATTGACTATCGGATCCCCTTATCTCTCAGCTGTTTTTTAATGTTCTAAAAGGTTCTTCTTTGTTTCTGCACCGCAATGGTGAAGTACAGGAAGAAGAACAGTTCGCTATTTTCGAATGTGAGGGGAGGACTTGTACGAGCCGCTTGTAATATGATGTCCGGGTCCCTGAAATTCAAAAGTCTTGCCAGGATCGGGAGCAGGGGAGCCCCCGGCTTGGGCCTACCCCTATGTACTCTATGCGCCCTTTCAACCGTAAAGTATTTCGAGAGGGTTTTTGGCCAGAGGGGATTCAGTATTAAGTCCTCTACAAAGAGATCCACCGCCCTTCCCTCGGCTTTTTCTGGGACCCCAATAATTCTGACAATGTTGCGGCGTGATCTGCCTTCATATTAATCCAGCTGAGTTTCTACCCGTTTCTGGGCAACCTGCAGTTCTCTAATCTCCTTCCGCATTCGTGTGGTATCACTACTTAACTCTGCAGTGACCACTTCCATGGAATTCACTTTGTCACTTGTTTTCTGGAGGTCAGCTCTTAGTAATGTCATTTCGACATTGATGGTATCCATACGTTGTTCTAGCGAGGTGCGCACTCCCGCGATGGCTGCCATCACATCCTTGAGGGTGGCTTGCCCCTTGGTCGGAGTCTGTGATCCCTCCAATTCGCCGCCCCCCTTGCAGCTTCGACCTCTACCTGTCGCTGTGTAACCTACTTGTCTAGCTTGGTCTGGAGCTTGGTTTTTTGTCCCACAGTCCCAGACATTGCTGGGCGATGTTCCCCGTGTTGCGGTGGTCGTTAGGTGGGCTACTTGGGTTGCGGGTCTCCCCCCGCCCTCTCCTGCTGACCGGTTTGTTGTTCCCAGTGCCTTGATCTCCGCTGCACTACGCTGGTTATCAGCAAACTATCTAGCTGAGCGCGCCCAGCACGCACACCGGCCCGGACCTCTCGTAAATACACTAGTGCCTGATTGCTTGTTCGTGCCTCCACAGTAACTCTCCCTTGCGTCCTTATGTCCCAGAGTTATGCACTGCCGCAGTGCACCAGGCCAAATCAGTGTGCCAATTCATTGAAATTAGGCCGCCTCAGGCGCTTTCTCTAGTTAGGGGGGGCCACCACTTAGTCCCTGCCGCTGCTGCACATTACTCGTGGGCTGGAAGCGGGCACCAACCCGATTCCCCTCTGGACCACTCCCGATAGACCTCGGTTGCAATCAAGGGTGGAGCCCCGGTGCCCCAGGACAGTACACTCCCATGTCCCCAAGAGATACCGCCGGCCCCAACCAAACTCAAACCCGGGGCTTCTCAGGCCCTAGCAGCACCTGGGTCAAGTCTGCCCAAGTGTCTCTAATTGGCCATACGCTGTCTTAGCTTCTTTCCGCGGGGCCGATGGCGTTCCTCACTAGTAGGGGGGGCTCACCACCCGGTCCCCATGGTGTCTTGTTCGCGGCAACTGCACTACGCGATAGTCTTCTCACCTCTCCGGAGCGAGCGCAGGCCGCTCCAGTTGCTTTCTTCTCCCACGGGCAACACCAAGGTGGAGGGGAGAAAGACATAGTCCTGGTAGGTTCTACTCACTGTTCCACATGTGAGCCTCCGATCCTGGTCAAGGGAAGCACCGCAACGTCTCTTGGCCTGTGGTCGCCTCCTCCGGAAGTCGCCGCTGGCCAATGCCGAACTCAAGCCCGGGGCTTCTCGGGCCCAGTCGGCTCCCGGCTCACCACAGCTGCTGACTCTATCCCCTGGGCTAAAATCGTGCACCGCTCTGCTGCGGAGGGTAGCGCTGATTCCCCGCTTCTCCTCTGGGGTAGTATACGGATAGGTAGACGGATATTTCGGCAGGCTTAGGCCGTGGAAGGTGAGAGCCTCACCGAGGTGCAGCCATTCAGCCATAACTATTCATAGTTAAATAAAATTCCAATGTTCATCAATAAAAACAAATTGCAGTTCAAATACATTATCTCCTAGTTTCAAGGTGGACTCCTACATACATATTGTAAAAACTACTTTTGTTTACCACTGCCACCCTACTGCTGAAATACTAGGAAAAGCAAAGTTGTCAACTCTTGTACAGCTCTGATTGGTGCTACGGTTGGCAAAAATACCAATTCAACCGCCCATGTTGAATACATATAACACATTGCCTTTAAAAACAAGCTCTTAAGGAAAGTAATGACTCAGCCAATTTTCCATTGCTATTCATCAATATCTCCTCTTACAATAATAAGGCCTAAAGATAAGGTTTTCCCCTACCTTATGAACGACTTTTCGTTACACAATTTGCCTAAGGGTGTAATTCCAAATTCTAAAGGTAAGAATTCATGAGGTGCACATGGTCTAATGAGATTACTTAGAAGAAAGGTATTGATCCTCTTGAATTCTATGTCATTTGCCGATCTGTAGATAATTGAACAGTAACGATAGACAGGAGGGATCTCAGAGGAAACAGCCTTTACTACGCAACCGTTACAACGCATGCCATTACATCGCATGGCGTTGCAACGAAAAAGGTGTGCAGCAGTGGGTAGAAGATGTTGGATTTAACTCCAACACATTCCCTACTGTTGCACACACTGGAGTTGGAATAGTAAATTAATCTATTCCAACTTTCAGCGCTCCCCCGACTGAAAGTCGATGTAAAGGTTGGCGTTGCAACGGTAGGGAAACGCATGGATACCTTCAGGAGAGGAAATGATTCCCGACAAATCAGCAGGTAAAGCTTGTAATTCTTCCCTACCTCCATGTCAAGTAGGGTTTTTTTGTTAATCCTCATTCCAACCCCTCTTCCCAGATGGCTTTAACATCCGTCTTTTACAAATTACCAATAAGTTTACCCAATTATGTTTCTGAAAATCTCTGCCGACATTTACAAGACACCTGCGCCGCCGGAGCATCACTTTCAATGATGCTATGGTGGCGCGGACCTCTCAATCACATCTACGAGGCAGGGGCGGCTCCTCCGTTTGAGCGGAGGAGCGCCGCCCCACTTAATTGCCCCAGAGACGAAAAATAACATGGTAATGGAGTTAATTCATTACCATTTTATTTTCCATCGACCCATACTGAACCGAGTGGCAGGACGGGACGGGGCCTTCTAAGTGGCAGCAGCGGTGAGCTGCCTATGCACTAGTTTACAGTGTACATGTCCCTTTGGCCGGTTCTCTCACGATGGCCAACCTGACATTCGCATTATAAACCTCTCAACCCAGCTGTATCAGCCAGCCAGATTGAGAGCCTACACAAGCCTCCAGTGTCCTCAGAAGCAGCGAGAGAGGCCACTCCCTCCAATTGCGGCACTGCTCTCAGCAGTAAGAGAGCAGCACCAGGATTGGTTAAGCCCAGCTGGACGTGAGGTCAGGAGAAGATGATGACCGGAGCGAGGAGGATGTGCCTTTGGAAAGCATGGTAAGTGCTTTTTTATTTATTTATGAATTGAAGTTTATTTATATGTTTTTTTTTTATGTATTAACCCATTGTCCCGCTCCTCCAATCACCAGCCGCCACTGCTATGAGGCCACACAAAGCCACCATGTGTGGTTTTTCATGGCCTTGTAAATATGGTGTAAAGCAACACAACGCAAGTCGCTGCGTTGCCTCACACTGCATCCGTGAGGCATGCCATGCCTGTTTCGGTGGGTGTTTCAACTCAACACCCATGGTTTTTAACACATTCCCAGATTTACAACATAACGTAAATTTGGGAATGTGTGAAAACCCTGCGCCTCCCCAGGGGCGGCGTAATACTTGTTTTAGTGCAGGAAGGTGTCCCTTTCCTGCACAAAAACACCTAGATTTTAACGCAGGCCCCTTGCGCCATGGTGCAAGGCTGCCTGTGTTGGCGCTTGGCAGCCATTTATAAGAGGACCGGAATGCACAGTATATTATAGAGACAACGCATTCCTGCCCTTTTCTTTTGATGCAGGGCAGCGCAACAAAGTGACGTGTAGCACTGCCCTGCGTCAAAGTGTTGTAAATTAAGCAGCGCTCACCACAGCTTTATACGTTTTTTGCTGTTTAAAAGCTTGCTTTACACCAAGACAAATTAGGCATTTTGCATAGAGCACAGAATGCGTGAGAACAACGTAGCATACTTTTTTGGTACTTGTTATCGCACTGAGGCTGAGATGCTACCCAGAACTGCTAACCGGCTGCTGTATGAAGTTCTAGATGATCCTGTAGCTAAAGCACAAATGGTTCTGCACGTCGGGTTCCAACTGAGTAATACGCTTCCACAATCGAAGGAGTGTCTCCCTCAGTTCTACTGTTGGACCAGCTTACAATTTTGTCCCATGTACCTGAGGGCCCTTTTCACACTTCCAAATACCAGGCCAGTCAGGACCTAAATGGCCATAAAGGCGAGGGCGTATATGGAAGGAAGATTAGAGAGTAGAGTGATATTTCCAATCTCTATAGTCATAAGATGTATGCATAGAGCCGTCACAGCATCATTTTTTTTCATGCAGCAGCGCACAATCAGTGCTCCACACTGCTCTATATTTACAAACTGACGTATGGGGAAAATGTGTCAGTTTCTAGAGGCCTGCGCCACATTTTACTTGCACCAGGTATGTGGGGCCAGATTCACAGAACTAACTTAAGACAAAATTCTAAACTTACTACCATTTTGGTATTCACAGAAGGCACTTACTCATTTCGGTAGGACTCCTAAATGCCTTCTGTGAATACCGAAAGTTTTAAAATTAGGAGTTTTCTCAGTTTAGTAGTAGTATAGTTAGGAGTCCTAACTTTAGGACTCCTAAATGCCTTCTGTGAATATCGAAAGTCTTAAAATTAGGATTTTTCTCAATTTAGTAGTAGTAAAGTTAGGACTCCTAGCTTTAGGACTCCTAAATGCCTTCTGTGAATACCGAAAGCCTTAAAATTAGGATTTTTCTCAATTTAGTAGTAGTAAAGTTAGGACTCCTAACCTTAGGACTCCTAAATGCCTTATGTGAATACCGAAAGCCTTAAAATTAGGATTTTTCTCAATTTAGTAGTAGTAAAGTTAGGAGTCCTAACTTTAGGACTCCTAAACTGAGAAAAATCCTAATTTTAAGACTTTCGGTATTCACAGAAGGCATTTAGGAGTTCTAAAGTTAGGACTCCTAACTTCTGTGAATACCGAAGTGAGTAAGTGTCCTCTGTGAATACCAAAATGAGTAAGTGCGTTCTGTGAATACCAAAATGAGTAAGTGCCTTCTGTGAATACGAAAATGGTAGTAAGTTTAGGATTTTGTCTTAAGTTAGTTCTGTGAATCGGGCCCAATGTATGCAGGGTAAGTGTAAACACGTTAAAAGCAGCGCAGACCTGATGCAGTGAAATTTACAACTTTTCCCTACCTCACTCTACAACTTCTCAAACCAGGTGTAAGGATTGACACAGGGCTTTTAAAATTGGACTCGTTCTGTGTTCTGACGCAATGCTGGAGTTGCATAAGGCTTACAACTGACTACAGCAATGGGTCACTTTAGCGCCAACAGATGCATCAGAATCTCTGACGCATCTGTGAATCCTTGCACCATAGAGCCCTGTTTTGTGAAACCAGCGCATCCATGGTGTTGTTAGGGCATTTGCGGCAGGCACAACACATCTGATGCATCGATGCATCAGTTCTTGTAAATATACCCCTAAATTTCTTATTTTCCTGCCTGAACCTTCATGAAATACGTCCTTAGGTTACAGTTTAACTTAAACACGCACCTGAAATCATTTGTCTCCTCCACCGTTGTGGCTGCCATTCTCCTACTACTCAGTATCAGGAGTATCCACTCACACCTTCCGTCGAGTACAATTTGACGGTGAACACTCTAGCAGCGATTAAGCTTGATAACTGAAATATCTTTCTAACGGGTCTCCCCCCTGTACAAAATCACTAATGTCCTCCCCACCACAACACTGAACCACCTATTCATACCAGCATTAAGGAGGATGGCTCTGCCAGGCACAGGGCGCAGCACAGAGGTCTTACCGTTTTGTACCGAGCCAACAATGTCGCTGCTCCTGGTCACCGTTCTTGTCTAATCCCACACCGCACTCCTCCACAGTCATTGTGATGATCCAACCTCCACCTGCTAGCTCTACCAAACCCCCCCCAGTGCTCCATGGTATCTCAAATCCATTGCATTTCAGAGACACTTCTATGGAATGCTCTTGATAAAAGGCTGGGAGAGAGTCCCTACTTTACTAAAGTCAAATGGGCCCAGAGAGCTCAAAGCTCTATTACCTTAACCACTTTCTGCTGTATTATGCCTCTCCCCGCTGAGACATAAATCCTTATGCCTTCTCCTGGCCTATACCCCCAGTTAGGTAGAAGTCTTTAATGAGTGAATATCTAGTGGCCTGTGTTATACTTTACCTTGTTTTGTTATGTAACCTGATGTTGCCCGCCTCAGAGCTTTCATTACCTTCTCTCTCCTGCGTCAAAAAACTTTTCTAGTGTAAGCACCCAATCGAGATATGAGTGTATGTACTGCCTTGTTACTATGATCGGTGCTTCTGTTCAATGGAATTTACATTCAATAAAAACAAATGTGTTCACCAGCACATGCCCACAGCTGATGTGAGACACTATACCTGTTCCTAGGGCTCCTTAGGAGGAACAGCCATACACCCAATGACCGCTTTCTAGAAATGTAAACCACTTGTTTGAGCGTTTATGATATAATTTCCAAACTATTGCGGTATCTGAATATCGTGGGACATAATATCAATGGTAGGTATATTGTTTTTTATACTTTGTAAAAAAAAATGGATGTTTACATTTTTTTAACTTAGATGTCGTTGCATGTGATGTCTTTTTCTATTTGTTTTATGTTTTAATTTCATGTTGAATGTTTATTATTTCTATTTTTAGAATTAGATAAAAAAAAAAATTTAAATAACGTAATCTATTAAAATATTAGGTGTGTTAGTTTGTTAGTAATCAAGTTACTACTGTGTAGTAATATTAATCATGTTGTATTTTAGAGTGATGTTGACGTTATGATTTATAGGTTTTATTATGGGTTCATTATAATAGTTATAAAAAGTGTAATGCTATTTGATGTGTAAATAATACTGTGTGTAGACTTATGAATTGTACAGGAGTATAAAATATTTTTAAAGTTAAAACAATTGTAATTTTTAAATTATATCATTCATATTTTGTATATAGTGTTGTATTTTGGAAACTTAATACTTCTCAGAATGCTATAAAATAATTGCGTTTTGATTGGCTTGTTTTGTTCGTTTTTAAGTATGGTGTTCCTATATGTTTATGGTGAATTCGTTTATAGTAATGTTTGTACTATGGTTTGTAGGTAATGTAGTCTTTGGTTGTTTGGACCAAGTAGTACTTGAGTAGCTAATATCACATGCATTTAGCGAGTTTGTTTGGAAAGTTTAGATGTTGGTAAGGGCTTGCTTTTGCCACAGTTCCCAATAGGCATGGTGTTTAAAAAAAATCTATGAATTGACTTAGGGTATGTGTAAGAAATTGGGTTGTTGGTGGAGGAGGTGGAACTGTGACTCAGGCAACAACCACAATCCTCATCAGGGTAAAGCACAAAAGTCACTAGATTAACCGGTGCTTAACCCCCCCGGTAGCCTGGCACAAAAACAGTCAAGCTTAACCAATAGCCAATGTGTAAAGTATTTATGCTAAACACAACAGTAATAAAGTAAAAACACAACACAAGAAAAATCCCAAATCAATTTAGAAACATAGGGCCTTATTACCAGTTTGGCTGGTAAAAGCCGCCGTACCCGCGGTCCGATCGCCGCAAGCTTGGCGGTCCGACTGCCATATTACGAGATGGGCAGACTGCGTTTGCAAAGACCCAGGCTGGACTGTGGGCACCGCCAGCATACTGCCGACCTCCAGGATCATGGTCAGGGAAAGGCAGCTGCCGTAGGGCAGTACCGAGGAGCTTTACTGCTGTTCATATTCAGAGTTGGCTTTTCAATGAGCCGACCGTGGCAGTGGGATCGCCAGTTTCGAGCCAGCGGAAACAAATGATTTGGGGTGTATACTCACCCCTCTCCTGTACCACCCATCAGAGTTTGACATGTATCCCTTCCTTCAGGACCCCCCTTCACAGCAGCATCTTCACCCTAAGGAATACGACCCTGTTTGCAGCGATGTACATGTAAGTCCTTTTTGTACCACATGCACATTGCCTCGACTGCCCACATATGGACGGGACTCCGGCATTGGGTAAGTGATATTTTTTCACATGTGTCATGCATATGTGTACATTCGACGTATCTGCACTCAGAATGCTCACACAGACATTGATATAGATGGAAAGCCAACCACCACCGCTGCAAGACCTGCTCAGCCACATCACGAATACCGCGGTCAACTCGAAATATGGCAGTCGGGAGACCGCCAGCACTGTGGTCTTCTAGAGGCTGGCGTTGGACGGGCGGTCAGACCGCTGAACTTGTAATCAGGCCCATAGAGTACATTTTTAGAAATAGAACGATACCAGAGCGACAAAAATCCAATCAGTAGAATCAGAGATATTCAATTTTAACATATTTTTCTGAGAATTGCACCTAAAAGCAGTCTTTGCGGTCATCTGGTTGTGCTAGACCAGTGGAAAGTCCCAAGTTCATGCTAACTGTGATGGAGCTCAGATCAGATTCAGAGACCTGGTTAGCCCCGCTGAAGAATTACCTTCTCAAGTCTGGCATATAGAATTCCATTTGCGTTGGAAGAGGCCGTGAGGAGGAGGCTTTCAGTGTGAAGAGCAGGTCAAGCATCGCAGACCGTAGTTGCTATAGTGCAAAAATCTGGTTGTCACTGGAGCTTCACGTTGGCAGTCATTGACGGCTGTCATTGCTATAGCGTGAAGTGCAGGTCTTGCATTGCCAGGCATCGTGGACGGTCATTGTCGGCACGAACAGCAGGTCTGACTGGAACTTCTTGTTGGCGGTAATCGTGAGCCACAGGATTTCGGCAGAAATTGGCCCATTCACAGTTGAGAGGAGCATAAACTTCAGGATTTTCACCATTTCTTTTTGGAGGAGTTTCCACTAAGGCCTGCCAAGGGTCAAAGACATCTTGGGCATCACAACTCAAGGCAACAGGTCCAGAATTACTTCTTCAGACAGCAAGGCAGTCCTCCAAGTAGAAGGGTCGTCATCTGGTAGCTAGGTATGCTTCTTCTGAATCTTCCACTGGTTCAAGAATGGCTCTGGAAGTTCAATTTTTATACCTGGTGCCAGCCTTTGCATGAGGGGACTCCCTGGCCTACCCCCAGCATTGGTTCTAGAACGTTCTTTGCCTGGTGAATGCTCCAAACTGTTTGTGGATGACAAAAGGCAGGGCAGGCCTGTTGTGAGGTTCCTTTGTGTGTGTGTGCGCTATGGGCAAAGCCATTTGAAGTGTAAATGGCCTGGGTACAGCCCCTCCCCAGACATCCTGTCCAGATGGTCCAGTCTGTCCTCACCTAATCCCCCTTGTCTCACTGTCTGGAAGCAATACACAAACCCGAACAGCAGAGCCACTCAGAGTTGTGTGATCTAGTAAACTGGAAGAAAGGCACAGTTGGCTGGGACAAGAGAACGCCAACTTTGTAAAAGTGACACTTTCAAAATTTTAACTTAAAATCTGACTTCACCTTTAAAGAGGATTTTCAATTACAATTAACTTGAGTGTAAACAGCATATTTATATCTGCTACCAATGTAAAGTTAGCAGTTATTACATGTAATAAGGCAATCCAGTTTAGTCAACTGTTGAGATAGACCTTACAAAACTGTAAAGAACTTTAGGAGTTCTTCACTGCTACGACATGTAAAACATAAGTACACATGTTTGACTTTTTTAATTCCATGCACCCTGCCCTGTGGGCCTTTAGAACCTACATTAGCAGTGATGTAAAAGCATTAATAAGAAACTTTTAGGCCTGGCAAAAGGTTTATTTTTCCAGGTCGAAATGGTAGTTTAAAACTGCACACAGGCTGCAGCGGCAGGCCTGACATATGTTTAACACTGCTACTTATTGGGTGGGACAATGAATGCTGCTGCCCACTTGTAGCATGTAATTTACAGGCCTTGGGTACTGGTAGTACCATTTTTTGGGGACGTATTGGTAAATTAAATGTGCCAATTAGGTTTCCTCAATTTTACCATTTTGAAGAAGAGAGTACAAGCACTTTGGCACTGGTTAGCAGTGAAGTGCAGAGTCCTAAAGCCAACAAAAATGAACTCAGCAAACGGGAAAGGTGAAGGCAAAAGGTTGGGGTGAATATAATATGAAGGATGTCAGGTCTATCGGGGTAGCTTCTTTCAAGAGTGTTTTAGAATGAGTTATACAACAATGTCCCAAAGGGCATCAGAAGGGAAGAAACTAATCTAATTACTTTTACAATACTGCAAAGTTGTGTATTGTATACACAACTGAATTATGATACAAACTAAGAAGGAGTACAGATCAAGCCAAACCCAATATTGAATCAAATATATTCAATTGATTTTATATGCATTTAGGACCAGCATCAAATATCGATCAAAAAGGTGCTCAATGTGCAAAGTGAACATGCAGTGCTCGCCAGAGTCAAGTGAATGGTGCAAAGTGAAACACATGTAACAAGGGAACGGCAAAAAGAAACAGGTCAATCAATATTGTGCATGAATGTAAACAAAATCCAGAGTTTCAATATTTTGTAATTGCACAATAAATCTCTTTTTTAAGCTAGAGGTGTGTCAACGGCATTTCGATCTTCCACAAATTAAGTTTTCCAGGAAAATTCTCCTCCCACCGCCATTTTTCCTGTAAGAGGAATTGGTTTAACTACAACTCATTTCTCCCTAACGTTGCCCCACGTGGAATTATTTAGGGACGCCTCCTTGTCCACATTAATTGAGCTGACTATTGGCAGCTATCCAATCCCTTGATTGTAAACAGGCAGCAATCATATCTTTTGTGCTCCCTCTGTCCTGATGAGGACCTGTTAATTTGTGGAATGTCGAAACGCCATCAACACTTATCCGACTGAGAAAGTGCATGTGGAACTTGGGTTGGCGCTTGTGCTCTGAAGGGCGAAGCGTTTAACCCAAGTGTCTTCGAAGTAGTCTAAGAAAGGGTATGCTTTTATTAATTTGCTTGATAGAATACTAATTCTAGAAATAAGTTGTACGGTTTTGTAATTTGATTGGTACACATGCTAGAGTTACAAGTTGTTTTTATTTTATTAGTTTATACTTAAGATTAATTTTTGGAGATGTTTTCATAAAGCTTGCTTAAAATGAAAATAACATCCTTGCTGTTTTTGGATATATTTTAAGGAGTGTTTGAATCATTGGCCTTCACAAAACCCATAACATTTTTGGAGGCAGCAATTGTTTAAACTCGCAGAATTGAATCACCAACCATCATTTCACCATCTTTCATCACCAGGGGCTTACGTTTTGTTATTTTCTTGCCCCTCATTGGCATAGTTAATGAATTTCTTATGGTTGAAGCTACTACGTTACCTACACCAGAAGCCGCATCCTTAAAAGTGGAGTATAGTGCCTTTGTAATAGAGCTTGAATCTGAGATCTTCAAACTCACACAGATTCCTTTTAAATATCCCCCCCCCCCCCCCCTCCCCGCCAATGTTTCCTCAACATTGTCTCCTCGGCCTTTGCCTCTGATATTTTCCATAATGACCTGCTGGTCAAAACCCAGGGTAACCGAACCCCCACAAACTATATATATATATGTTGCTCCCAAATCTTTCGCTAGATATACCTTTCTTTAGATGCAACAAACATTATTTCATCTCTCACTCACAGTCAAAAAATGTTAAAACATACATGGACGCTAAATGACTGCACTTAGCAATTAAAATTATGAAAAAATGAACTTTTACTATGAAAGAGAGAAGGAAGGAAGGAAAGAAAGATTAGTTAAATTGTTGCAAATTACCTTTAAATCATCTTTTTCAAAAACAGCTCTAAAGCTGAAGTGTGTGAACTGCGGCCCCGAACCTGCAGCGACTCTCTCAGAGCACAATAAACAAAGTGAACGGATACCTTGTGTCCACTGCCTTCAAGATTCAAGCCTGTAGGACTGCCCCGTTCCTAGTGACGTCCCGCTGGCCCAAATCATTCTTAGGTATCCAACAAAAACGCACTCTATTTGCGTCTCCTTCTTGCAGCAAAATAACTCCGCGGCGAGCAAGCAAGCTCCTTTCTCGGCGCCGCACACAACACTGCTCCCGGCAAAGCAGGGGACCGACAGAGACACAGCAGCCTGCCCTGTCCCCACAGCATGCCTGGCAGCACCAGCCCAAACACCTATCTGCAGCAGCACGACAATGAGACCAGATGTGGGGACTGTGCCATTTATTCTGTGTTTGATTGGTTCTGTTTCTGGTATCCCTTCCTGGTGGGCCTGTAGACTTGTAGGCGTTGTGGTGCGTGTAAGTGCTGTGCATAGTAAAGAGAATGCCTCATATGAGACTCCGGTCTTGTAATAAAATTCAGGTCTTCTCGAACCAACGTGCTAGTTGTATGTGGGAGTGATAACATCTTTTTTTCTGTTTTGATTCAGAATTCTGGGCAATCATGAATATGGAAGATCTCGAATTCACTGAACTATTGCGATACGAGAACCCATGTGTGCAGAGCATGACTGACAGCTGAAGGAACAAGGACAAAAGAGGCTGCCAGGAATGAGCGTCTGGTGTCCAATGAGAGACTGAACATGGCTGGCAGTTTCCACATCCTGGTCGGCTTCTTGCAGTTGGGGGTGTCGTGCTGTCTCCTTGAACTGCAAAGAGTGTGGAACCCTTAGGAGCACTCTGGTGGCTGCACTCAGCACAATATGCATTACTCTGAGCAAGATGGGTGGCATTTGGCAGAGCTGAGCCCCCCCCCCCTCCTCTGAAACCCCGTTGGAGCTGATTGTACAACACATTCAGCGAAGACCTTGCTGTCCGTGTCTGCCTCTAGTTTCAGCTTCAGCAAAGCCCTGAATGACCCCACACACTTGCACCACATACCTTCCAGCCCTAATGTGGCACCAAAGCCATCCTTGTTAATGTCTAGGATGATGTATGGGCACATGCAGCTCTGAACACTCTAGCTCTGTTTGGACGCGGTCAGCCACAGTCGACTCTCCATGACAGGATCCATGACGGGAGACCTTGGCGGCCGCCACAGAAGGCGCACAGTTGTGTGCTGCATTGGTCGGTGAGAGCTCCTTCTCATCAAACTCGTCTTTAACTTCTATCTGCTGCACCTCATGGCCATGCTACTGTCAAGGGTTTGATACAATGGTCAGTCTTGTACTTTTGAGAAGGATGAGTGACACCTCCCTGAAACAACAATGTCTATCTGTCCCTAGAGTAATATGGGTTGCAGAAACATGCCCTTTGCAAAAAGGTGCCAATCAGCACCAGAAGAAAACAAGAATCCACAAATGCGCGAGCTGCCATCTTGGTGCGAGTCCATGTGACTGGGCCAGTGCTTGCCATGGTGTCTTGAGGCGTGTAACAGGCGGGCTGGTGATGGATGATGCGACTCGATCTTCAGGCTTGCAAGTGCTGGAGTCGGTAGAAAAGCCATAACTTTCACAGCGCAGGAATAACCAGGGATGAGCAGTGACAAACCATCAGGAAACAAAAGTCCTTCAGTGATTGGACACAAGGAAGGATCCTGAGCCGAAAACCCTGCTCGCAGCAGAAAACTGGGCGAGCTGCAACATTGACATGAAGTTTGTGTTGTCCTGATTGATTGGTCATCTTTTGAGTACAATATTTGTTCTCTGCAATGATTAGATCGGTAAAATGCTAAGGACTCTGTGAACAAGAATTACAATACCTTCCAAAATACCCAAACCGCGTGGTTGGGAGAATCTACCCTACATACCTTCAAGCTTTTGTGAGCAAATGTTTGCCACCCTAAACAGCAAGCTACGGGTGTGGCTTGGCAAGATGGGCGCATGAGCACTCCGCCCTGGTAAACAACTCAGTGATGGTGAGTATCCTGCAGCCCCCGGGCGATCTGCCGGGCGAGAGAGAATCGGGGACACCTTGGGGTCCTAGGTCAGATGGCAGAGCCGATCAGGCAGAGTGCAAAGGCCCCGGGGAGGAGACATGTGTTCAACTGAACCCCAAGACTGCTGGCTGCGGAAGGATGTGCTGATGCAAGGAGTCAGGTGGGACCCTGAATGGGAGGATGTTGTCTCCAAAATATTGTTGTATCCAGCAGTTGTTTAACTCTCAGTCCCCAGGATGCCGGCGGTATTTGGCTCCTTCTCTGGGCTCAGAATCCATTGGCATAAGTCTATTGCATGTCCGCTGTCAGAGGAGGATGGGGCTGGCACCTGGCACGAACCCCCAGCATGGCAACCTTAAGGTTTAAAATATCTCGGGATCTTCATCACAAAGGACTGTGATCTATTCGTTAAGGGAAACCGGGGGAAAATCCTTGATTCCTACAAAGTGGATGTAGAGCTTTGGAAGAAACGGGCACTATCTCTCATGGGTAAGCCCACCCTTTACAAAATGAAATACCTGCTGAAATTCCTCTATGTTCTGCAGAACACCCCATTCGAGGTCCCAGAAGAATTCTTCCGGACGTCATTCGGGGTCTATTTTGGGAGGGTTGGATAGCAAGGATTGCAAGGCCATCCCTCACTAGAAAACCCCTAGAAGGCAGAATTAGTTCACCCTGGTTAACTCCTATGCTGTTGGGAAACGCAACTGCAAGTCATTAACGACTATGCCTTCGCCTTCTGACTGGAGCCCTCTTTGATGACAGACACGGATAAGGTCCATGGACCAGCAGAGGTACATCTGACGATTATACGGGAAGAAAGGGATGGCACACCTGCTGGTTCCCACAGCTATCGTGATCAAGATATGGCATACAGCAACCAAAGCCCTAGGCTGGAAGGGCAAGCTGGCACAAGAAACGCCGCTCTGGGACTCTGAGGTATTGAAGGGACTGCATATTGTAGAAGGCCACAGAAGTGAGACTTGCTGGGAATCTCTAAGATGGGCGACATCTGGTGAGGGAATGAGATAATACAGTTTGCTGAACTGTCGGGGAGAGTATGAGCTGTCTGGGGGACAGTACATTCGATCAAAAACACAAGAGAGGGGGGTACTGGGAGCTAGCAGAAAAAGGTCCAGTACCCGTGCTCCCAAAAGTCAGACATGTCTATCACTGGAGGGTAACTGTTCCTAATAAAGTAGCTTGCCCATTTCTCCGCCTAAAGTGTAGGTGCAAGGAGACCTGACTCCTTTATGGGTTAATGGTTGGATATGAAGAGAAAAGGGGGGATTCCTCCTGATTAGAGAAGTGCCTCACACACCCATGAGAGTGTCATGCTTCATCATTGGGCATTGCTCCTCGTGGGGGTGGCGCTGCAGTCCCCCATGGGCCCCGCAAGAGGGCTCTTTGGCAGAGATCTTTTCAGAGGAACGCCTCAGTGGTGAGTGTGGGTGTGTGGGGAATAATGCGAGTGAGTTAAAAATATTGTACTGGTACTGTAAGAGAATTTTATTCTGGGGTCCATGCTGTATGGTTATAATAAAGCAAAAAAGGGTACTCGTGGCCTGGTTGTCAGAGTTCGGAGTATTTTCCTCTGCGAATATCAGTGTAAGTGGTGATAATAAACAAACAGGTTTATGTCTCACGCCTATTGTGGTCCCGAATGGCGATTCTTCAGGACCGTGCAGATATTAAAAAGAGAGAAATAGTGATACAGGGGTTCAAGACGGCAACACTCAATACACTCTGTAGTTATACCCAGATTCGAGTGTGTGGTCAAGGCGGCTCTGAACCTATACAAAATTGACCACCTTAATATCAGTATCCAACCCCAAAAGATTGTTCAGCGAAGCCTCAACAGCTGGGGGAGCGGCTCGAGAGGTTACATTGACCTCATTGAATGACAGAACTGGTACCTGCCCTCAGCCGCTTGCTCGCCGGCTACCTCCTGTGAGACCACCTGGATGCCCGAGATGAGTTGCCCCTCGAGTATATGGTTTTAGGAGCTCCCCTGACCAGCCACAAGTGTCCTTCCTATCCTCCACTCTCCTACACAACAACCTTCCCCCCTTGACCACCTCAGGAAAAAATGGGAAAAGACCTAGGCAAATTTGTAGACTATGACTGGGGGAGGCCTGCCGATACCCCAGAGAGGTGGCCATGTGGGCCGGGTTCCAGCTAATTCAATTGAAAATGCTCCACATGACCTAATTCACGAGGATGGGATTGTTCGGAATAGGGAGGAATGATACAGACCTCTGTTTGAGAGATTACAGCCAGAAAGGTACATTGTTACATACTACCTGGAGATACGCCAGGATCCAGACCTTCTGGAGGAAAGTAGGCCATGGACTGTCAGGAGTTCTGGAATTCACTCTGGAGCTCAACCCACAATTAATAGCCCTGGGCATCTGGGGGAACAAACCCAGGACCAGTACACCCTTCTCTTTTGTAATAGCGCCCTGATGGTGGCGAGTCAAGATGCAATTAGACTATGGGGGCAAGACAAGACCCCCAACACTGCGGGCCTGGAAGTCCAACTTAGACTGGGTCAAAAAAACAGCATGGGAGGCACGGGATTGTCCACAGAAGTTCAAGAAAATATGAGGCCGAGTAAAAATGCAGAAGAAACTGACCCCTAAAAGACGACACAGGTGGAAGTCCCAGGAGGAAGGAGTTGTAATGGGGTGCTTTATCGTGGAACGGGGCAACATCAATGTGTGTTTATATATGTGTAAAAAGTTTAATAGTTGGCCCTAAGAGGTGCAGGATGGTGGTTCTGCTATTGCAATTAATGTTTCCGGCCTGATATGCCTCACACTGTTGTTAGCGGAATGGTGGCCACTTTAGCACCTAGTTGACCAAAAATCAATGAAAAGGTCTTTAAAAAAATAAATAAACAGCAAGCCACCCCTTCTAGATAGAACAACAGATTGGCAGGTGAAACCCCTCCAGCAGGCCCAGAGACAGTCTCCTAAGCATATGGATGAATGATTATTTCCAATACTAAGCAGTCAGGAAAGCCTTTCCACTTTGAAAGTTTCTACTATCGGCACTCCATAAAGGTGACTCCTTCCATCTTTAACTCCAGCATCTATCTGCTTGACCTTCAAGGGCTGACTATCCTCACACAACTGTCTATCAATAGAGAAGATAAGCGTGTTGCTACAGAAAGCCTGAAAAGGATCCCACCCAAAACATAACCACATTCCACAAATTGCAGAAGACCTTCTGTTTCCTTTTCTCTGCTACAGCTATAGTCGACCACAATAATTCTTGGAAACTCCATCTTTGTTCTTCTCCCTATTCACACTGGTGCTAAATGGTCTGTATCAATGGTGTCACCCAAGCCTCGTTTATTTTTTAAGTAATTGCACGCTTATTCTCAATTGCCACAAATATTAGATCAAACTACACATTTCTCCATCATTGTACACCTTCACCACTGAATATCAACCAGCTCTCTACTACCTGCTGACTTTAGTCCCAGGATAAGAATGGTGTCTGGGCCTGGGATACCTAGGATGCTTTGGTTCCTGAGGTATGCATATGCGCTCTTACATCAGTTAAGTGAGATCTTGAGATTGGGTCACACTCATGGCCAACATAATCCTTTTGGCAGCCTTCTTTCATCTGCCTAAGACCAAGCTTCCCTTTGCATAGACAACACTAGAATGTTCACAGGAGTTATCTTCTTCTAGTCTAAGATTAAGACTACTTTGAAATAAGTTCCACAGTTTGTGAAACAAAATAAAGGTTTTGCCTCTGTGAACTTCATTCCTCTGTCAGAGATCTGAAATAGCTTTTCTTTCAAGTATCTCAATTTTTTAGGTGCAGTACAAGTTATATTTTCAACCACAGCCTTCACAACACCATGGTCTATCATCTATAATGTGCTTTTTGTAGGACTGATGCCCAGTGTTTCCATGGGCGGGCAATATACAGATCTCCAACTCTCCGAACAACCACCCTTGTTCCTGTACCACCTGACCTGGACTCTGGACTCATCCTTCAGCTCATCTGGAACACTTTTGCTAGTACCCGATTTCAACCAATCAGGAGCCAGTCCCAAGACCATATCTTAACAGTGATCTCATCCAAGACAATGGCCTGCTACCTTTGTCAGCCTGAACTGACTTGGGGAAGAGGCTGACATGTTTGTTCCAGGTGAACCAACAATTTGGTGATTCTGGATTATGGGCAGACATAATGGGTGAGTTCCTTTCGTTTTTATTTTCAGTAACTACAGACAAACCTATTTGGATGGGGGTAGAACTCTCTTCTACTCTACCCCATTTGAAGATCCCTTTGTCCATGCCTGCCTAACATTTACAAATATATACCTAACCATGGGATGTCTGGTATCCATCGGTATGACAACGTAGTCTAAAAAGGTCCTCAATGTTCTGTTGCTGGTATTTAGGGACTGAGTCTTTAGCATTGATTCTCAGATTCACTCACACATAATATATCTTCTACAGGCATTGCCTGTCTTGGGAGGCACCCTCATTCTTACCTTATCTCTGACCAGCTCCCAGCTTGTATCAGCCTCCTGGATGGTTAGAGGTGTGGGCGAGCACTGCGTCATTTTGAGACCATATTCTCCCGATCTCTACCCGATGCTGATGAGCAACCATCAGGATGTCATACCGGACCAAAGTGGGTCAGGACATTGGACCCTGATCAGCACCATGAGTTTGGAAAGTGGGGATGGTTCTGGGAACCTTGGCAACAGAGTGAGCAGCTCTCAAGGTTCTTTGGGTGATGTCACAGAGAGCTGTTCACTGCTGACTCAAACATTCTGCCCCGGCACACTGACCTCTCCTCGAAGCTCAGGGCCATGTTATCTTACATCATTGTTTTAGTCACAAATGTTTATTCCGCCAATGGAAGCATCAAGCCATTTTCCAAACATATATGAAATGGGTGACAGATTATTGTCCATTATCCCAATACCAAGATTCAATTACTAATCATATTACTTGTATTTCAAGGCTTTATTCAGTGATGCGTGTTTGTATCAACTCTTTTTTAGACTAAAGCGGGGACTGGACATTGATCATCAAATGATGCTAGTGCTGAGATGTACAGTCCATGGGAAGTTATCTATAAGCTGTTGTGGTTAAGGTGGGAATCTCAAGGAAACACTCTTGCCTAGTAGTGGAACCCTGGGTTGTAACTAATCTAGTATGACTTTCGGGAAAGCTGACTGAGGAACTGACTGTAGAAATTGAAGAGACATTGGACGCATTTGTGTCTTTCTGACATTCTATACTGAGAAAATGTATCTTAGTGGTGAGGTGTTTCAGGAATGTTAGATAATAAACCTCTTGGGACTTTTTCTGTGTGCTCTGGTGTGATTCTAAGTTTCCTCGCCTGCCCCCCCCCCGGAGTTACCAATCCCAGGTACCAATAACTCTGGGTGGGAGAGGGAAGTTAATGGGTTTTACAAGTGGGACCCTTAGAAATTGGGAATTACTGGGGGAATTGTTAATGCCAATGTTTTATTTCTCTGGTTATTTATCACTTCTTGCCCAGCATAAGAAAAATAAATCAACAGCAGAGATCTCATCGTCAAATACAGCAGGTCTGGTGTTACCATGGACATTGTAATCCTGATGGGACCAGTGACTCCAGTTAGTAGTCTCATCGGGATTACAAGAGGACTCGTAATCTAAGTGTTTGTGTTCTTGCCAGTGCACAGGTGGCAAGCATGGGAAGGACAATGACCCCTGGAGGAAATCACTAGGGCTCTTCAGGTCAAGAGTAGAGGCAAAGCACCAGGACCTTCTGGAAAGAGCTATGGGAGGAGCTGGAATCCCATCTATGGGTGCTGGCACAAAGACACCTGAAACTGTGATGTATTTCCCCCTCACTGAAATAAGGGAAAGACCAAGAGGTTGTAGTGCATAAGGACTGGTCTTCCTATTTGACGAGGATGGTAAATTTTATATCTGCATCTTAGCTATTAGTTTAAAATCTGTTACTCATCCTGTCATTCATTTGGAGCAGCAGTGGTTTATGCCTGATAGATACCTTCCAACCAGACTCGTACCTTGGTGACTTATCGCCGAGTTATATCAACAGTTGATACACAGAAGGCATTTGACAGGGTGCAATAGGAGATGTTATCACCAGTCATGGAGCGGATGCAATTTGGGCACCACTTTTATTTGCATTGTTTGTGCTTTACATAAAGCCCCTAATTCAAACGTATTAGTCAATGGCACGCTGTACCAAAATTAATCTACATTAATATGCAACATAAAATATTCTACTATTTTTTTTAGTTAAATAAACTTTACTTTTCCCTATACTTTATTATTGAGGAGACTCCACAGGCAGGGTGATGATCTCACTGTGGTAAAATATAGGGGACATTTAAAACGTTTTAAAACTTTATAATAAATTAGTAAAAAAAATGTCATGTTAAATATTAAATATTTTATAAATGTATTTTAAATGTAGAACACAATTGAAAATGATACAACACTATTAACTTAATATAAAATAAATCTTTATTTCATTTAAATATATCAAATAAAAAAAGAAAATTCTGAAGTTTAAATTTAAACAGATGTTTCCTCCTAAAATAAATAAATTATATTTTTAATATGCATGAGTAATTATTAAAACTGTTGTACAGAATTAATTTAAAGTAGTTTAATTTTATTTTAATTAAAATGAATGTTACATTAATTGATCAATTAAAGGTTGTTAAAATATTTTATAACTAAATATTAAATATGTTTTATTTTTAGACATTAAAATATATTTATCAGTTAAGTATTTTAAATAATTTAATTTAATGTTATATCCTACTAGATTTTATTTTATGTTCCTACCTCCATTATTTTCTATTGGAGGGTGTAGTCTTAATAGTGGATGGCCATGGGTGGTGCTGGACTTACTATTGTTTCTTTTTGGCAGCAGTAGCTTACACCCCTAAATTTGGTGGTGTAAATCTACGTTTTTTAATGACTTAACACTTGGATTTTGTCAAAACTAGTAAAGTTACTCAAAAGTGTAGGAGTAGGGGGAGGAGCCTAGCGCGCAACCAAGATGGCCGCGTAGGCACAGGGCTCCCGAGGGCCTCCACAACCTCCCACGTCTATCCTGAATTTATCCTGATTCTATCGACGGGCTTCTACGGGCGAACCTATGTGGAGGTGATACCTGCTGTCCAAATTCAAATCGGACATCGGGAGCCGGAATAGTATCGATTCCAAGTTGGCGGCCCACTCCGGACCTTGCCCCGGACTCGAGTTGGCATGGTGCCCGGGCAGAAAGTGAACAACAACGGCATGCAGGACTTGGGCCGGTGCGCACCCCCTACTTTCACTTTCGGTTTCGGGTCTCCTCGCTGAAACTGAGGGGCCTTGGATTGTCAGCACACATTTATAGTGGGACGATTGGGTAACCTGCCTGCTCTTGGACACTAGGTGGGACTACCCCTTGGGGTCTCCGAGGCTTCCTAGATTGGTTCTCCGGTGATCGCTCATCGTGTTGGTGGCCGACACCCTTGACGACCATCAGACAATGGCGGCTAGATTGGATGGAGATAAGCAAAAATCCAAGACGACTAGGCGGGGAGCTCATACCCAAGCTAACAACATGGACCGCTATACCCAGTCGAGAGGTTCCCCTGTTGGCCCGCATAAGTCGCCGGAGAGACCCAAGGATGGCCCGGGATCGTCAACGGAGTTAACATTGCAGGACGTCATGGGTGCCATCGAGGAGATGAAAGCGGCGGTCGGCCAGCGATTCGATACATTGGCCCATAAATTGGATACAGTTTTGATCGACGTTAAACTAGTCAGAGCGGACCTTTCACAAACGAATGAAAAGGTCAAATCCTTGGGTCTGACGACGTCGAGTCTGGTAACGGACGTGTCTGACCTGCAAGCCGAGGTCCGTAATCTGCGGACGTCCACTGCTTTGTCTGTCCGTCGACTGGAGGATTTTGACAGTAGGGCTCGGCGGAATAATGTGCGCATAATCGGGGTGCCGGAGAAATCGGAGGTCCCTGCAGCTGACCTCTTTGTGGAAGACCTTGTGATCAACCATCTCGCAACCAAAGGCTTGAGTAAATTCTTTGCGGTTGAGCGGGCCCATAGAGTTCCGGGTGGTAAGCCCAAACCGGGCGCTCCCCCACGGCCCATCATCGCCAGAATTTTTCATTTCAGGGACAGGGATGCTATACTGCAGGCCTCGAGGGTGAGTGGGCCGACGAAGTTCGAGAACACTCATATAAGTTTCTACCCGGACTTCACACAATTGGTCCAAAAGCAGCGACAGGAGTTCATGGGTGTCAAACGGCGACTGAGAGACATGGACCTGAAATATGCGATGCTCTTTCCGGCCAGGTTGCGGGTTGAGTTTGAGGATCGGACGCACTTCTTTGATCGGCCGGAGGAGGTTGGAGATTGGCTTGATACCCTGCCTCAGCAACGACGTCGAGAGGGACAGACCGAAGGGAACGGAGTGGGCTCGGCTGAACAGGAGTAGACTTTTGGTTCCCGGTGACTGACTATTGTGATGGCATTTCCATATTTTGGTTTGGTGTTTCTATTCAGCGCCTTATCCTTCAATGCCCGGGGGTTGTGGGGTGCTCAGTGAGGCTCTTTCCTCCTCTGGGTTTTCTTTTTGTAGCGTAGTTAATGTTAGGGCGACAGGCACACTGCAAGTTGGGGGGGCTACATGGGCTCACGCAGGGGTGCAGGGTGGGGGGAGTTGTAACAGGAAGGTTAGTGGGGAGGGGGGAGTTGGGGAATGTTTGTTTGTTTCACAAGGCAATGTGAGGTTAGCTGCTGATATGTCCTGGTTGTGTTCTCCGGGATGTGGGCATCATGCACGGGAGCGGGGTGGGGGGTAAGGGATTGAGAATACTTTCGTGGAATGTGAACGGACTGGGGGATAGGATCAAGCGCGGGGTGGTGTTGCAGTTTTTGAAACGGATCTCGCCCGACATTGTTTTCCTGCAGGAGACGCATCTGATTGGGAACTCCTTCCATGCCCTGAATAGGCGGGGCTATCGCCTTGCTGTTCACTCTGGTTTCACTTCTGGCTCTAGGGGAGTGGGTATCTTGGTCAGGGCCTCTCTCCCGTTGGAGGTGGACGAGGTGATCCACGATCATAGAGGGCGATATGCAGCATTGGTGGGGAGATGGGGGGGTAGAACTGTTTCGCTCGTTGCTGTTTATGTGCCACCGGGATTGCAGACGGCTACATTTGCGGATTTGGGGCGTTTGATCCTGGGACTCCCTGGGGGGTTCTGGTGTTAGGGGGTGATTTTAACGCTGTTGTATCCGGTATGGAGGACCGTCACCCCCTCAGGGATCTCCCTAGAGCCCAGGCCTGGCTGGGTGGCTTTCTAGATACTTTAGGACTTATAGATTGCTGGAGACTGATGTACCCGGGACAGGCACAATACACCTTCCACTCGGGGGCCCACGGGAGTCTCTCGAGACTTGATTATATACTTATGCCAGCGTTCCAGGCTGGAATGATCGGGGAGGTGCGTCATTTGGCCCGAGGTATTTCTGACCATTCCCCTCTATTGTTGCAGATGGAGGTTGTTCCTGGGGCAGAGGGAAGAGTAGCGCCAATTAACCCCTGGTATTTACGTAACCCTAATGTTCGCGCTGAACTGGTTAAGTCCATTGATCACTACTTCAATGATAATGTAGGGTCAGTGTCGTCTGCTGTCTCCCTATGGGAAGGTTATAAAGCGGTGATCCGGGGGCATGCCTTGTCTCTTATTTCCCATGCTGGGAGGTGCGGGAGGGAAGAGGTGGTCCGCCTGGAAACTGACATAGCTGAGATGGAGGGGGATTTGGAGCGGGGTGTCACGGATGCGAAATTGCACGTTCTCAGCCTTAAACAGTCAGATTATAGAGCGCTGGTCACGGATGCTGCTAAAAGGATGAGTAGAGAGCAACAAGGACGACTGTATGATGTGGGAGATAAGGCCGGAAAGTTGATTGCTTGGTTGGACAGGAAGGAGAGAGCGAGTAGAGTGGTGCCGGTTGTGGAGAGAGTGGATGGCTTGTGTGTGACTGACCCGGTAAAAATTGTTGACTGCTTCGCGGATTACTTCCGTGGGGTATACTCTCCGGTCTCTGGGTGCTCGGAGGAGGACTCTCATCTGTTACTTAGAGATATTGCATTGCCGTCCCTCTCGGAGGCTGATAGCATATTGATGGAGGCGAAGGTGTCGCCGGATGAGATTGCTCTGGCCATTCGCTCGATCGCTTCTGGTAAGGCCATGGGTCCCAATGGTCTCCCCATTGAACTATATAAGTTGCGTCCAGATAAGAGAGCACCATATCTCCGTGACATGTTCCTCGCTGCACGGGCGGCGGGCTCCCTCCCCCTTGACCAACGTCTCGCTACCATAGTTGTGATACATAAAGAGGGGAAGCCGCGAGACTGCTGTGCCTCCTACAGGCCTATCTCGTTGTTGAACGCGGAACCCAAAATTCTGGCTAAGGTATTGGCCAATCGACTGGTTCGGGTCGTGGGCGACTTGATTCATCAGGACCAGTCCGGTTTTATACCTCATCGTAATACCGCCCTGAACCTGAGGCGGTTGCATGGTGTGCTTGCTAGAGCGGAGTTTATGCGTGAGCCGGCCATCTTGGCGTCTTTGGACGCTACCATGGCGTTCGATACTTTAGAGTGGCCGTATATTTGGGCTGCGTTAGCTAAATTCGGGTTTGGCCCTGAATTCATTGGGTGGGTAAAATTGCTATACGCTGACCCATTGGCGCAGGTTGTGGTGAATGGTAGGGCGTCGGCTCCCTTCGCGCTGAGGAGAGGTACACGACAGGGCTGTCCGTTGTCGCCCCTTCTCTTCGCACTTTCTTTGGAACCTCTCGCTGCCTGGTTGCGTTGGGAGCCGTCGTTGCGGGGCATTAGATGGACGCCGGAATTTGAGGACCGTGTCTCCCTTTATGCGGATGACATTCTTCTGTATCTCACCTCTCCTCGACAGTCGCTAATTGTATTGGTGGACGTATTGAATTCCTTCGGTCGTAATTCTGGCCTGGTTATCAACTGGGCCAAGTCATGTGTTTACGTCCTCTCGGGCGAGGCCCCCCTCCTGCCGCGGGGGTGCCCTATTCAGATCGCTACATTGGGGTTCAAATATTTGGGAATCTTCATATCACTGGACCCCGCGGTCCGCTATGAACGAAACCTTCTCCCTCCACTCCAGCGATTGAAGGCCGACGTCGCGAGGTGGCGACGACTTCCGCTCTCGCCGCTCGGACAGGCGGCATTGTTTAAAATGGTGTCGCTGCCTCGCTTTTTGTATGCTTTACAAAATACGCTAGATGTCGTGCCGGCCCGTTACTTCTGTGAGGTGGAGGGTCTCCAGCGCCAACTGTTTTGGGACGGGCGACCGAGGGTCGCTCTCGCCAAGTTGACACTCCCTTGGTATGATGGGGGTGTTGCCCTCCCCGATATTAAAAGATACTATTGGGCATCTCAATTGGCGGCGGTGAACCACGGGATATACGGTCCTGCTTTGAATCCGGCCTTTGAGATGGATAAGTTATTACTTCCAGGCGGGGATTACAATAGGGCACTGTATTCGGCGACTCCGGATGCGCGGTTGACAGGACCAACACAAGTTGCGGTACGCGTGTGGCATGCGGCGAATGCTGCGATGGGGTGGAGGGATCGCTTGACTCGAGCGACGCCGTTGTATGCCTCCCAGCGCTTGGGTTGTCTGTGGAAAACGAAAGGCTTTGAGAAATGGGATATGATTGGTATAAGTAAGGTGGGTGACCTCTGGGCGAAAGGATCCTTTAAAACGTTTGAAATGCTCAAAACTGAATACAAATTGAATGATAGGGAGTACTTCCGATATGCACAGGTCCACCATGCGCTGTGTTCGGTTTTTCCGGATGTTGCTGCTATCCCAGAATATTCCCCGTTGGAAGATAGGGTGTTAGACGGCTATGTGCCCGACAGCACCATTTCCCTGATCTATAAAAAACGTATTAATGATCGTACGGACTTGCTGACCCATCTGCGGGAGGCGTGGACGGCCGATGGATTGGAACTGGACGATGAGGATTGGGTATCGGCGGTGGCCTCCCCGAAAGTGGTGGCGATCCCGGCCCGCCTTAGATTTGTGCAGCTGAAGATACTCCATAGAGTGTATGTCACAGGGCCTGGTTTGATACGTATGGGTTATTCGAGGGATGGACTGTGTAAGCGTGGCTGTGGCTTGTTGGGTACCTTTCTTCATATCCTATGGGAATGTTCGGAGGTCGTACGATTTTGGAACGGGGTACATACTGTAATGGAGGAAGTCACGCATGTCGCTTTGTTACCAGAGGCCAGGAGGTCTTTGCTGAATGTCTGGGAACCAAATGACTATAATGCGGCGCAGACGCAGTGGGTGACTTTGGGGTACATGGTGGCTAAGCGCAATATCGCACAGTTGTGGGGTTCCCCGAGGCCGCCTACGATTTCGGTATGGAAGGAGAATATGGATTGGTGTATGTTTAGGGAGAAGACGGTGTATGTGGCGAGAGGCAAGCCTGGGAGGTGGACTAAGGTGTGGGGCCCATGGAATTCCTATCGTGGGAATATCTGCGCTCCGCCTCTGCCGCGAGAGGTCGACGTCGCTTTGTCCCCCTAGCCGCACATTCTACGTGATTGTGCATGCTTTGTCCTCTTCTCCGCCGCCCCCCACTACCACCTCCTGTCAAGAGTTATTCCAGATAATGTAGATCTTCCCCCATCCTGGGGAGCGCACGCTGCTATTTCGGACTCTCATTGCCTTGTTTGTGTGTTATTGTTGGTTTTTTTTCCTTTTTTTTAGAAAATATGAAACCGTCCTTTTTGATCGCCCTTGGACTATGGCCGCGGCCTGTTATATGTGCTTTCGAACTTTTGGGAGCTTTTGCTTCTGGCTCATTTGAATGTATCGAGTTGCCTTGCTAGCTCCCGAGCTTTCTAGCAGCCGGCCCTTGTGGTTGTAGGCCCTTGTTTGTATCTCTTTAATGTGTAATAAAGGTTTCTTCTTAAAAAAAAAAAAAGTGTAGGAGTAAATTGCACATGCAAATTACTCGCATGTGTAGGGTACCTTTGTGAATAGCCCACATGATTTTTATGGATGACAGAAATGGGGGAGGAATGAGACTACGCATATGCGAGAGACACATAGTAGGAACGACTTTTCTGATCTATGAACAAGTTCCTTAATAAACCTTAATACCCCAGCAGGTGAATAGCGAACCCCTGACCATGAAAAAAGCTAATAGAAGGGTATATATTTCACACAGGAGGCTCACCCATTGACACAAGAAACCTAGAAACCAAAAACATAGGCAACAAGTGTGTCCCACCCAGTTTTTCACCTCAGCCAAACATGCTAGGACACCATGCAGGGTCCTGAATACTATACCTGGTTTTGACAAAGACAGGCAATAGTTGATCCTTAATGTTGTCTTGAAGGTCAGATTGGTTTCATTGGGGTATGCCCCAGTATCAAGACCAGGAACATGTTTTTTTTAACACAGAATTCAGCAACTGCTCCAACATGCAAAGGGATCCCTTGCCATCACAAGTCGGTCTCGCAATATGCCAGTAAGGTGGCAGTATCGGAGAAGGGGAAGGAGTGGGCATCTGATCTGGAAAACCCCAAGAGAGCAATTTTACACATTTAGCTGGAGCCAACACATCTTATGAATTAATGCATATTAGGTGGTTTGACTAGACATTGCACCATTGTCTTACAACCTTTACTTTGAGCAAGGCGGGAGGTCCATGTCCGATCATGATTCGGTTATTCTGCATCCAAAATTTGAGAGCATTGGGTCCTGATAAAAATTCTACCTGGTGCTTTTATAATTCCCTTGTTAAAGAACCAGTCATCAGGAAAAGATTGAATTACTAGTTAATGGCACAGGGAAATGTAGCTTGTTTGTAGTTTGGGATGCCCTGAAAGCAGTTATTTGAGGGCACATGCATAGTGGAAGCAGCCAGATTAAAGAGAATTAGAGACCAGGTCCCGGAGGGACACATGAGTGGGCCTGCAGGGCCCCATGGCCCTAACTCATAAAACAAATACGCATGTGCCCACCATGTCCAATCACTAAAGACTGACAAGGGAATCCCTCACGTGATAGGAACTAGCACCTACGTGAAAGCTTCAGGGGAAGGATGGGTGGGAGAGGTTACAGAGCTAACCGGAATTGTTGTCTGGTAAGACTGTTCATTTAATTTTTGCGAATACACAGTGCATTGTCAAGATTGTCATTTCATCTCCTGTATGAAAATATATGCCAATAAAGAAATATATATATATATAATATATATTTTAATTTACTGGAGGTACCAGAGGAAACGTAGAGCTATGGAATACCAATACATTTCGACAAAGTCACAGTATCAACGGCACAGAGTTTTATCTCTTTGAGTCAATTATTCTTAGTGAACTAAACAAAGCATTTTACCCCTTGTTAGAGCAAAACTATTTTAAAGGGGGAAATAAGGCGGGGAGAATGCTGGTGACTAAGCTACAGAAGAAGCCAGCACAATGCTTTGTAGGGAAGATTTGAGATGAAACCGGTAAAAAAAAATGCACAAAAGGGACAATCTTGCTGTATTCCGACAATATTGCCCGCAGTCATATTCTGGAGAGGACACCAATACTGATGAAGTATTAGCCTATGTTAGGTGGGCAAAACATGGTGGTCTGCAAGAGGAATAGGTAGAACACTTGGAAATTCCAATATCGGGCGAGGAAGTTATTGAAGTGACCTAAGGTTTGAGACCAGGGAAGGCTCCAGGCCCTGATGGCTTCACCCCCACATTCTATGGAACTTTTAGGATGGGACTGGTAGGAATTCACACCGCATAATTCAACTGCTTTGCCTAGGCTGCAGCAGTGACACCTTCAATGTCACTTACCCCAAAAAGCAGGCAAAGATGCAGAACTATGCATCTCTTTTCATTCAATGTATCTTCTTAACACCCTTTTGAGGTATTTTTGACAATATTGGTGGCATGGCTGGAAAGTGTTCTGCCCTAACTTCTGCACCCAGATCACAGGGGATTTATACTGTGGGAGCAAGTGGGAACAATACCAAGAAATTAATACATGTGATTGAGCTGGTCAACAAGATGAAAGCTTTAACCTATATTTCAATGCTGAAAAATCACTTGGTGAGGTTGGTTAGAGCTCTCCAAGAGAAGCCTTAGAAAGCAAGGTAGTGTGGACTTAACTTTATGAACATGCTTCAGGCCGGCTAGACTTGGCCCACTCCACTGCCTGGATTTGTGTCAAACTAAACGTTTCTTGATGGATTGAAAATATAATTTCATCATCAAAGCATGTCATAGAATAACAGAATACAATATAAAAACATCAATTAATCGTAATAAATGAATAGAACCGCTAATTTCTCACATATTTACAGTAATACACTAAAAAGTTAAAAATTGCTAAATAGAAGCAAAAGACAAAAAAAAGTCTGGAAATATTGGGGTAACAACTATTGGCTAACGAACCATGCTGTGTCCAGAAATGTGATACGGCCACCACAACTACAGTAGAAGCTTCGCTTTTACAAGTCCCGAGGGCTTGTATTCTATCGGTCAGACTCAGGTGCCAGCAAAGAGGGGCAACTCACTCACTTCTAGGTTTTGCGTATAGTGGACAGAAGAACATTATGTTTTCCTCTGTTTCATCTAGAAGAATGCAAAAGAAACCACGCGAGTGCCCGAACAGAATCCCAAGTTGAAGCGTAGGCTGCAACATGGAAGGGTCTTGAGCGGGCATGCACCGGGCAAATATCATTTAAAAATGCCTCTGCTTTAGGGATAGATTAGTGCAATAAGAAGCATCTATTGAGGCTGCCTGGGGAATTGTACAGTTCATTATGGGCATCAACTTTCTACTGGAATCGTAGTTTCATTGGGGTGGCATTGGCTCGGATGGCCTGAGGAACTTCCCAAAAATTGGCTAAGCCAAGGTCCATCAAAGCTTCTTTTTTTACACAGGCCAGCCACTTGATCTCCATAGACTGTGGTTTTATAATGGGGCCAAGCCCCTCTTTATAGTGGTATAATTCACTAGAGGCCCAAATACACACCCGGTAAAATAGCAGCCTCAAAGAGGCCAACTCTGACAGAGTTGAAACCTAGGTCCAATGTTAATGGCACCAATGGCGTACCCCACCCTAAACCATTTCGGGCTCTGATAAAGTTATTTGCAGCAATGCCCAAGGTACCCGTGCTACAGTGGCCCCATAGTTCAACACCATACAGTGCCACGCCCTTGACGTGCATCTTATAGATTTCCATGGCTGGAAGGATTGGGAACCAAGAAGCCACATGGAAACTTTTAGAAATCTGTGGGGCCCAAGAACCAGAATCGGGCAAACAAATTCCTAGCCTGTCAATCTCCACAACCCTTTCCAAAACTTCCTTTCTTACATTTACAGTACCCTTCACCCTTTTTTCTCTAGAGTGAGCCATCTGCTTACTGTTGGCAGCATTAATGTCAAGGCCCTATTCAGAACAGAGCAGGCTGAAATAATCTGAAAGATTTTGAGGCCCCTCTTAGTTTTGGCCAGTAAGAGGGTGTTGTCAGCAAAAACAAGTTTAAACTTTCTGGCCTACCAGGAAGGGAGAATCATTAGCACAATTAACCAGATACCTGATACAGTTGTAATATTCAGAAGTAAAGGGGTGGGAGCCAGGCCACTGCCCTGGCGCACACCCTTATCGATAGAGATTGTCTGGGTTGTGCCACATGCCTCATGACCGTTTTTAAAGCCTGTAGACTGAGTTTGGATGACACACATTCTCACAGATTACTGTAGGAGACCAGAGTTTCGGTGTTGGTTTCTCCCCCTGGTATCCCATCTCAAACACCCTGCAGGTAGAAGTTATGCACTTTGATCATCTCTTTTACAGCTCTTATGAGGGCTTGACTATTGTTTTGCAACTGTAATTTTGTGCACATTTATAATTTTCAGTTTTTTATGTGGTTTGTCTTCTGGGAAAGCTTCATCATTTGCTAGGCCTGAGTTGGTGATGGTAACACGCCAATGACAAAGGCTACAGGCCTGATTGAGTCACTGTGAACATGTATGTAAGATGCATGAGGTCTGATCTGTCTCTTATGAAAAGTTATGACAAAGGCCGTACACTTTGTTAAAGGCTGGAGAGAGATATTGTGTTACATGGAATGCCACACATTACCACGGTATGCAAGTGTTTTGGTGTGGGTCACCCCGTCTGACACACACTTGGAGATGACGACTTGCAATGTGAGGAGTTGAACATGGTATATAGTTGTATATATTTGTAATTATAGGACTGTAAGCCTGATAGTTGCCAGCTTTTGCACTATATAGGGGATATCTCTTGGTTATGGTGATATGCCAAGGAGGAAGGCTGTCGGTTTGATTGGTTCACTGGAAAAGGTCATGTCACATGCCGTAAATCCGATCTGTTTATTATGAAAAAATACAGGAAAGGCAGTATTCCTGATTTATTTTGAGTTTTATATGTTGAAGCCAGTAGACCTTCAAAGGTTGATCATATTACACTGTGCTAAAGTCTGTAGGTGGGTGTTTTCATAAATGAAACACTCAGATTACTGAATGGGCGAGGGTGTCGGTTATGGCTCCTTCCTTTGAAAAGCGATGAGAGCTGAAGATCTGCACAGTGAGAATCCCTGCTAGAGCCCCTCACAAGCGACGCCAGGAGTAGTTGTCTGCAGAGTCCCCCTATTAAAAAATATATGCATACATACATTGACATAGAGGGTCTTCAGGTCAGCCCCCCTCTGTCTGCTTGGGTGTCATTCACAGCCTGTTTCTCCCCATGACGGCATATTAAATGGGGCAATGGTTGAGCCCATTTCTGACATTGACTCTATTGCCCTGTGAGTGACGGCATGTTGCCTCACCACATGTGCACATCCAGCTGTAAATTAGTGTACGTCAGTGCCTGGGCTGGTGGGTGAGTCATTCTTTCCTTTTTCGTTTATTTTTCCTTTTTGTTTAGAGTGCCCTTCGGTTTCTCACCTAATCCAACTGGTGGCCTGATTACTTTTAGGCGGTTATTCTCAAGAACGTATGATAACTACTGCAAAAGTAGCTTAACGCAACTCTTCACATCGCAGTCTATCACGGTAAAATAACACCGTGTTAACGTGGTATTCTCAATCCAGCTGCACCATGCGATAGTGCCACGACAACGCATCAAATGACCACGTTAAAACCAACACGACGCCACAAAAATGTGAAACACGAACACCAAAAAAAGTTGCGATGTGACAAGCGCGATACCAAAATCACCGATAACCAGCAACAGGCCTGTAAATCCCACATGTCATGCGGGAAAATGCACTATAAAAGCAGAACAAGAAAAACACACCAAAAACAAAATAAACTGCGTAGCAACATGGATGCACCCGGACCGAGTGCAGAGGCCAACGCGAAGACCACAAGCCCCACAGACCACCAGCAAGGAACCTCGTGGTCGGGGAAGGGCAAGGAGAAGGTGAAGAGGAAAAGCAAGACTGGGTGCAGTCTGCAGGAAAACCAGATCAGCGTCACGGAGGTGACAGAACACTAGCATCCACTCAACGTCAAAATGACAAACGTGAATGCAGTCGGAGTGTCGAGGAGGTCTATAGAGGAGGACAAGAGGTGCTGGCATGATGTGAAAAGCCAAACCAAGCACATACCCGCTGCCAACAGGAAGGCAGCAACGGCAACAGGAGGTGGGAGTCCTGCGCCACAGGAGGAGCTGGAGGAAACGGAGGACACAGTCATCAGGGTGGAGACGGCGCAAGGAGTTGGGAGTCCGGACACAGCTCGATAGGACCTGACACAACATCAACAGGGTGAGTAACGACCAGGGCCTGGGGGGACAGGGGGAGATGGGCACAATGTCACACATGCAAAAGGATGTGTAGCACACTGCACACCCACAATGACCTTGGACCATGTCCCTGATCCCCGTGGCACACTGCAGCACACACACATAGCAATAACAGCACATCCGACGACAATGTGGCACAAAGTGCAACACCGACACTGCAAAACAGAGGACACAACTGGGTCCGCTCATGCGCTGAAACAAGCCAATCACATCTAACATAGCAGGAAAATGTGAGATGGAAATGCATGTATACAATCACACATCCGTCATGTAGTCCAAATGTCCACTGTCCCGCATCAAAAATACAGCACCTCCGAAACAGTCACAATGTACATTGTCATACAGTCTGCATGTAAACTAGAACAATGCGCCAACATACATGTCAACACAATGTCAACATGCATCTCCCCTTCATATTGCAGAGGGACAAACAACACCTCCAGCAGAGCAGACCAGACTACTCATCAGTGATGCTGGGGAGGACGACAACACCTTCGACACCGACGCCCTACAACAGCCCATGGACATCTTAGGCAATCCATCCCCAGGAGCAGGGCAGCCAAGCTACACAGAGGAGACCCCAGCCCCTGTACAGACCACACAGCAGGAAGCACACACCACCACGGCTGGCTCCCAACACTTCACCTAGGCACACATCGCATTCCAATGCCAGCTGTCAGAATGTCAAAAGGAGGTGGCCGAATAGGTGCGGGTGGGGTCAGAGCTCATGGATGTTGAAGTAGATCACATACGTGGGTGTTCAAGTCCCATCAGGGACCACCTACACCCCACAAAGGAGACCCACACCGCGACAGATACACATGCATGTGCACATTTCCTGCAATGAACCACACCCAGAGCCCCGGAATCATCATTCACAACCCCACGCTGAACCTCCGTACGACGGCCCAGTCCCCTCCTCTTAAGTATTGAGTGGGTGATGACAAAGCTACATGTCCAAGGTCTTACCCGCTGCCAGCAGTGACATGGTTGCGTCCGCTGTACACAGCACGATGTAATGTTGTAGGCCCCGGGGCCCTCATTCATACATCATGACCACACGAACTGGATACGGGCACGTGCACCCGGCCCCTTTATTGGCAGGGTCACATGTACAGTGACGCCTGTGCTGGATGGGTGTGGGGTGAGTGTAAGCCAGCCTGCACGGAGTGGTTGGTGCTGGCAACAACTTGAACAGTGAACACCATTAAAACGGGAACAGAAAACACCAGCATTACAGAGACAACTGCGGAGCATCATGGTGGTAGCCGGAGAAAATACAGAGGTCACCCAATATGCAAACAGAAGTGTCCGTGAGTTGCAGTGCACTGAGGTAGGGGGACTAGAGCTGAGCGTGCTCATGTGAAGAAAATGTCTAGGATTGTGCCCCTTCGGGTCATTCCTGATGCAGCTGCAGTGGGGTGTGTAACACATGCATCATCTTCGTCCCAGGGCTCCCACACTGCCTGAGGTGACATTTCTGTGTGAGCTCACCACAGCACACAACTCATTTAGAAATGGTCCATGAGTCGTGGTGCATTGAGTTAGTGGCACCTGGAGTGCTGAGCAGGGTGTCAAGCAGATGATGGCATCCACGACAGGTGTGAGCAACTCCATCAGTCTGCCAGTACGGCTGTTTTGACTCTGGCAGTTGGCATTTGGAGGTGGTTCTGGCAGTGGAGGAGTGTGGCTCCTGCTGTGATGCGACATCCGGGCCTGTCAGAACTCGATTTGATGTGTGAGCCCTGGTGGACCGCAGTTGAGGCAGAAGTCAGCGGACAGCGCAGGGCCACAGACACATGGTGTTGATGACCCCCAGGCCATCGTCTCAAAGGCCATCCAATATCTCACCGGACAGGGTCTCTGACTCGAGCTGCACAGAGTTAGTGGCCCTGGATGCACTGCGGCCGGCACAGGCACACCACCACGGGACGGTGACTTGCGGTGCAGTGAGATAGGCCATGCGAGCTGAGCGGGTCCTCATCGATGTCCGAGGTGAATATGGTGGAGGATTGCGGGTGACAGTGGAAGGTGTCCTCCAGGGCATGATGCAGAGGATAGAAGCCATCCGGAAGCGGCAAATTGAGGAGTGGAATGCTGCAGTCTCATTTTCGCCAATAAATCAGTATCATGATGATGAAGACAACCCCCAGTCCATAGACTCAGTCACCACCAAAGTTCAACCAGCAAGTGTCCATGGCTGTCGGGGAACAGACTTAGTGGCACCGGAGCTGAAGGGGTATGCAGTCTGCGATGAGGCCAGTACAGTGATATAAAAGCTGCCATAAATAAATCAAGACTGAGTTCCCAATGTGTGACCTACTCGACCGCAGTGTAGGCCCGAGACAGTGGTCATCAGGGGCCCACAGCCACATGCCGTTGGCTCGCGATACACAGATTAGTGACACCAGAGCAGTTGTTGGCAGTGTTCGATCACCTCAGTAACAAGGATCCTTTTTTCCTCCAGACAGCACCACATCTTCCTCTTACTCCTCTCCATGCGTTCAATGATATGAACTCTGCCATACACAAATCAAGACTCAGTTCCAACTGTGTGACCTACTCGATCGCAGAGTAGGCCGAAGGCAGTAGTTCGCAAGGGACCACACACAGGTGTCGTGCGGATGCTATGCACAGAGTTGGTGGTACCACATCGAAGAGAGTACAGTGATATCAAGTCAGCCATAAAGTGTGTACTCTGCCATTCCATAATCAAGACTCAGTTCCAAATGTGTGACAGACTTGGCAGCTGTGTAGGCTGGTGGAGTATGTCAATGAGAAAGGAGTACTGCGGTCCTGTGTCGCAGAGGCCGTGATGGTTTGAGGCGGCTACTAAGCTCGCAGGCCTTGGGCTTGGGGCTTGCGCCGGCACGTGGTGGCGGTGTCGGCAGGTGAGGCCTGAGTGCGCAGGTGCGGGCAACAGGGGTTCAGGGACAAGCTGGCAGGGGTGCAGCAGGTGCACAGGGTCACAGGCAACACCGCTCGTGGCGATGGCGACGGCCTCGTGGCGGGGTGGGAGGTGCAGCCCTGGCAGAGACGTTGGGCATTCCGGAAGAGAACCACACCGAGAGCTACGTGCTTTTTAGTCACACCCCTACGCTGGCCTGGCGTACGCCGTTCCGGCCCACTCCGCTCACACTTACAAGGGGGGACGTCACAAGCTACATTTCCGGGATCTTCCCCACTGGCTGGGGTGACATGGTTGTGTCCGCTGTCCACTTCACTCCATACACCAGCAGTGCTTGTGGACATGGATATGTCTGTGGTCTGCATACTGCAGTCTGTCCAGCACATCTCCGCCACACGTGGCATTGTGTACCTTCTCATTCAATGGGTCACTTGCCTCTGTCGCACATGCCTGGTTCCCATCTCTCGCCACATTCCGCTATTGTGCGGCTGAGGTGCCATGCCGTTGATGGATCATGTACATGGCTAGCCCAGGTTGCCACAGTAAGTTATGCTGTCCTGTCTGGTGGGTGGGCATGTTGTTTGGCATGTTGAATGGGAGTCTGTGACGTGTGCATTCCCAGAGTTGTGAGTTGCATGATTGTGGGGTTGGGATGTGTGGTGTGTTCATTTGGTACTTGCCAACGAGCAGTGCATTTCCATGGGTGCCATCCTGTTAGCGCTGGTTGATGATGGACTGTCAGTAGAAGTAGGAATCATGCACACTGCCTGGGTGGTTGGCGACGACATTGCTGAAGATTCCCCGGTGGTCCACTATTGCCTGCACATTGATGGAAAATGTGTGTTTTCTGTTGCGGTAATTGGGTGCAGTGTCAGCAGGGGGCTACGGGCTGCATGGTCGGTAGCTCCATGGCATCTGCTGTTCTTCATGTGTGGCTCTGGGCTGTGCTCCCTTGTCTGGTGCCGGCTCTCGTCCGACTTTGCACCAGGTCAGAGCAGGTGTTAATTTCCTGCTGCTAATGCGCCTTATTGCATGTTTTGTGCTCTTCTCGCAGATCTAGCTGGTCGTTGAGAATGTTGAGGTGTGGTGTTGTTGGTTGTTTTTGCTCGGGAACGCCTACTCTGCATCTCAATAGCGATAGTTGCCGGGGACAACCGTGGCGATGTTTTCTGCGTCTGCTATCGCAGGTAAACTGGTGGTATCGGCTGTTAGCACCAGCTTGTGAATCGGGCGATAACTTTATCACGACTTTGGTTGCGCTAAAGTGCCGATAACTCAGCGATAGCTTCTTGAGAATATGCCCCTTAATCTTTTAATTTATCTTACATGTGTTTGTTGATTTTGTATATCTCTATTATTGCCCATGGCGAAGAGAGCGATTGCAAAAATGAGTCAGTGGGTGGCTGACTGGATCTATGAGTGCATGGATTAGTGAAAAAGTGCTTGCTTGATTATTTACTGAAGTGTGTAAATTCATCATAGACTGAAGAGGAACTTTCAGTTATAATTCTAACCCACTGGCATTGCCAGTGCTTGTTTTTAATGCAGCAGGCTTTTCTTTAATGTTTATTCAGCACTCAAAATGGAAGCCAGATCTATTGGCTTCCCAATGCTGGTTAATACACGGGACGTAAGACTCTTCAGACTGTGCTGTGCACACTTGGGGAAACATCCTTCACAACGCGGGCATTGCATCTCAATGCCTGTACATCGTGGGCATTGCATCTCAATGCCTTTACATCGTGGGCATTACAACACAAGTCGTTACAATGACTTGCGCTGGTTGGCGCTCTAACATAACGAATAGTATGATTTACTATTCCAACACCTTCCCTACTGTATGTAGACTGGAGTTGGAATAGTAAATCATACTATCCCTAAGTCCAGCGCCCTCCAGCACAAGTTGTTGTAACGACTTGCGTTGTAGCAAAAGCGATGTAAAGTACCGCATTGTAAATGTATGCCTGGTAATATCATACATTCCACACTTGTGTTACATCTTGGATTGCACCTAAAACATGAGGCTATCATCACAATTTTGCTCTGTACAGGCTCCTCTCCGTCCGAGGCCCGGGCATGTAAAAGCATTCATGGCACAGTGCCTATAGCATATATTTGCTGCACAGTGCCTATAGCATATATTTGATGCACTGGCTTATAGCATATATATGCTGCACAGAGCCCATAGCACATGTATGCTGCACGGTGCCTAAAGCACATACATGCTGCACAGTGCCTACAGCACATATATGCTGCATAGTACCTACAGCACATATATGCTGCTTAGTGCCTACAATATTGAATAGGGGTCAAACCCAATATACCCTTGAGGGCTTGGGCAGATAGATACGAGAAGGTTAATGTGCCAACAAGGGATTTGTTTTAAAGTGACCAGTTAGTTATAAATTTCAAAAATTTGAATCAATAAGTATGTTAAGATAAATTAGCATCAATTTGAAATCAATTCAATGAACTGAACATCATAAATATCCAATGATGACAACGCACACGGGGGTTTCTTTTGTGATTTGATCACAGTGATTTTTATAGTTTTATCCAAAGTAAAAAGAGTACAAAAAAGATATAAATTAGAGCAATATATCATGAAAACAGGGGACGGAATTAAGTCCTCATTTCATATAAATATACACATCAATTCCTGATTGGTTTGAACAGAGATGAAACTCTTTCTGAGCATACAATCTACTGTACATAACATATAAACTGGAATTGGATGGTAAAGTCGACGTTTCGGTCTTGGGTGTTGTCAATCCGTCAGACCATCTTCAGGACAATAATTGCTTATACAAGGACTCCATATAGAGCTTAGCAACAGCAACTGCCAGTTCGTATTATTGCGGGAATCAATCCTGCCGTGGTTTTATTGTATTCTGGCGTTAGTCTTCAGAAAACAGATGGGGGTCCGCTTGTATCGATACAAGCGGACCCCCATCTGTTTTCTGAAGACTAACGCCAGAATACAATAAAACCACGGCAGGATTGATTCCCGCAATAATACGAACTGGCAGTTGCTGTTGCTAAGCTCTATATGGAGTCCTTGTATAAGCAATTATTGTCCTGAAGATGGTCTGACGGATTGACAACACCCAAGACCGAAACGTCGACTTTACCATCCAATTCCAGTTTATATGTTATGTACAGTAGATTGTATGCTCAGAAAGAGTTTCATCTCTGTTCAAACCAATCAGGAATTGATGTGTATATTTATATGAAATGAGGACTTAATTCCGTCCCCTGTTTTCATGATATATTGCTCTAATTTATATCTTTTTTGTACTCTTTTTACTTTGGATAAAACTATAAAAATCACTGTGATCAAATCACAAAAGAAACCCCCGTTTGCGTTGTCATCATTGGATATTTATGATGTTCAGTTCATTGAATTGATTTCAAATTGATGCTAATTTATCTTAACATACTTATTGATTCAAATTTTTGAAATTTATAACTAACTGGTCACTTTAAAACAAATCCCTTGTTGGCACATTAACCTTCGCTTAGTGCCTACAGCACATATATGCTGCACAGTTCCTATAGCATGTATATGCTGCACAACGCTTACAGCACATACATATTGCACAGTGCCCATAGTAGATATCTGCTGCACAGTGCCTAAGAAACAGAAGTGCTGCATATTGCCTACATCACATATATGCTGCACAGTACCCATAGCACATATATGCTGCACAGTGCCCATTGCACATATATGCTGCACAGTGCCCATTGCACATATATGCTGCACAGTGCCCATAGCATATATCAACTGCACAGTAACCATAGCACATATATGCTGCACAGTGCCCATAGCATATATCAACTGTACATTAACCATAGCACATATATGCTGCACAGTGCCCATAGCATATATCAACTGCACAGTAACCAGAGCACATATATGCTGCACAGTGCCATTGGCACATATATCCTGCACAGTGCCCACAGAACATATATATGTTGCACAGTGCCCACAACACATATATGCTGCTTAGGGCCTACAGAGCATATATGTTGCGCAGTGCCTACAGCATTTATATGCTGCACAGTGCCTACAGCATAGATATGCTGCACAGTGCTTGTAGCAAGTATATGCTGCACAACACCTACAGCACATATATGCTACTCATTGCCTTAAGAACATGTATGCTACACAGTGCTTATAGCACGTATATGCTGCATAGTCCCTAAGAAACATAAGTGCTGCACATTGCCAACATCACATATATGCTGTATACTGCCCGTAGTACATATATGCTAAACAGTACCCACAGAACATTTATGCTGCACAGTGCCCACAGCACATGTATGCTGCACAGTGCCCACAGCACATATATGCTGCACAGTGCCTGTGGTAGGCTCCTGTCCATTCATGGCCTGGGCATGTAAAAACAATCTTGGCACAGTGCCCACAGCGCATATATGCTGCATAGTAACTAAAGCGAATATATATGCTGCACAGTGCCCACAGCGCATATATGCTACACAGTGCCCACAGCGCATATATGCTGCACAGTGACAATCAATCAATAAATCAATCAGAACATTTGTAGAGCGTGCTACTCACCCGTGAGGGTCTCAAGGCGCTGAGGGGGGAGGGTTGCTACTGTTGGAACAACCAGGTCTTGAGAAGTCTCCTGAAGGTCAGCAGGTCCTGGGTCTGTCGCAGGTGGATGGGAAGGGTGTTCCATGTCTTGGCGGCGAGATGGGAGAAGGATCTGCTGCCGATGGTCGTATGGTGGATGCGTGGGACGGTGGCGAGGGCGAGGTCAGCAGAGCGGAGCTGGCGGTTGGGGCTGTAGAAGGTGAGTCGCTTGTTGAGGTATGTTGGTCCGGCGTCGTGGATTGCTTTGTGAGCGTAGGTGAGGATCTTGAACATGATCCTCTTGTTGACGGGGAGCCAGTGCAGGTCTCTCAGGTGGGCCGTGATGTGGCTGCGGCGGGGGATTTCGAGGATGAGGTGAGCGGAGGCGTTCTGTATGCGTTGAAGTCTCTTCTGGAGTTTGGCTGAGGTTCCCGCGTAGAGGGCGTTGCCGTAGTCCAGCCTGCTGGTGACAAGGGCCTGGGTGACCATTCTTCTGGTTCCAGTGGGGATCCATCTGTAGATCTTGCAAAGCAGACGGGGGTGTTGAAGCAGGAGGAGGAGACGGTGTTGACTTGCTGGGTCATTGAAAGAGATGAGTCCAGGATGAACCCCAGGGTGCGTGGTCGGTGGGTGTCGGAGCAGTTCCCAGCGAGGCCAGCCACCAGGAGACGTCCCAGGTGGAGGGGGTGGATCCGATGATGAGGACCTCCGACCTGTCGAGGTTCAGTTTCAGGCGACTGCTCTTCATCCATTCGGCGACAGCCTTCATACCTTCGTGGAAGTTGGTTTTGGCGATGGCGGGGTCTTTTGTGAGGAAGAGGATAAGCTGGGTGTCGTTGGCGTATGAGATGATGTTGTGGTTGTGTGATCGGACGATGTTGGCGAGCGGTGTCATGTAGACGTTGAAGAGGGTCGGGCTGAGGGATGATCCTTGGGGTACGCCGCAGGTGATCTTGGTGGCTTCGGAATGCATGGAGGGAGGCGGATTCTCTGGTTTCTGTCGGTGAGGAAGGAGGTGATCCAGTCCAGGGCTTTGTCGCGGATCCCTGCGTTGTGGAGGCGTGTGCGTAGGGTGTGGTGGCAGACGGTGTCGAAGGCGCCCAAGAGGTCCAGGAGGATGAGGGCCGCGGTTTCGCCGTTGTACAGCAGGACCTGATGTCGTGGGTGCTGGCGATGAGGGCGATTTTGGTGCTGTGGTTGATGCGGAATCCGGATTGGGACGAGTCCAAGGTGTTGTTCTCTTCGAGGAATTGGGTCAGTTGTCTGTTGACGATCTTCTCGGTGACTTTCGCCGGGAACGGGAGCAGGGAAATGGGCCGGATGTTCTTGAGTCCTTTAGGTCTGCCTTGGGTTTCTTGAGTAGGGTGTTGATTTCTGCGTGTTTCCAGCTTTCCGGGAAGGTGGCGGTCTCGAATGAGCTGTTGAAGATCTTTCGGAGTTGGGGTGTGATGATGGAGCTCGCTTTGTTGAAGATGTGGTGGGGGCAGGGGTCTGATGGTGAACCAGAGTAGATGGTGTTCATGGTCTTGATGGTGTCTTCGTCGTTGACGTGGTTCCAGGAGATCAGGCGGCCGGTGTGACTGGGGGGCGGTGAGTCCAGGGTGTCGGCAGCTGATGGGGAGGGCTGGATGTTGAAGCTGTTGTGGATGTCTGCGATCTTGCGGTGGAAGAAGGTGGCTAGCGAGTTGCAGAGGTCTTGTGACGGCGGGATGTCGTTGGAGCTGGAGCTGGGGTTGGCGAGTTCTTTCACGATGTTGAAGAGCTCTTTGCTGTTGTGTGCGTTGTTGTCGATGTGTTCCTTGAAGGAGGTCCTTTAGGCAGTTCGAATTAGTTGGTGGTGTCTGCGGCTGGCATTCTTGAGGGCTGCATGGTTGTCCGCTATTTGCTTGTGGTGCCATTTCTTCTCTAGAGTTCGGCAGGCCTGCTTGGATGCCTGGAGGTCGGAGGTGAACCAGATGGCCCTTCTGCTGGTGCATCTGATCGAGGGTTTCTTGATCGGGGCGAGAGCGTTGGCGCAGTCTTCGATCCATTGCCTGAGGTTGCGGGCGGCTGTGTCCACGTCGGTGTGGTCGATTGGTGGGTCTTGGGCAAGGGTGGTGATAAGCTGGTTGTTCGGAGACTTTGTTCCAGCTGCGGTGGGGGATTCTTTGCTGGTGGTTGTGTGCTGTGGTTTTCTCGAAGGAGACCTGGATGCAGTGGTGGTCGGTCCAATGGAGTTTGGTGGTGTGGCTGAAGGTGACGTGGCTGCTGGCAGAAAAAATGGGGTCGAGCGTGTGTCCTTCGGAGTGGGTGGGTGTCGTGACGAGCTGTTTGAGGCCGAGGTTGGCGAGGTTGTCCAGCAGTGTGGTGGAGTTGCTGTCGTCGGTGTTCTCGAGGTGAAAGTTCAGGTCTCCGAGGTCTGTGGAGGCCAGGGCGTGCGAGCTGACTGCGTCTCTGATGGAGTTGCTGAACTGTGGCCGGGGTCCGGGGGTCTGTACACGAGGGTTCCTCTGAGGGTGGTGTTGGGATCGATGTGGATCTGGAAGTGCAGGTGTTCGGCGGTGCTGAGTGTGTCTTCGGTGTTGGTTGAGATTCTGAGGGTATTTCTGTGGACGATGGCGATTCCTCCTCCCGGTCTGTTGGTGCGATCACTGCGGGTGATTTTGTTGCCATCCGGGATGGCTATGGCAACGTCGGGTGCCGATGGGGTGTTCATCCAGGTCTCCGTCAGGAAAGCGACGTCCGGGGAGGATGAGTCGAGCAGGTCCCAGAGTTCGACGGCGTGCCTGTGGACGGAGCGGGTGTTGAGCAGTTTGCATCTGAGATGGTTGTGTCCTGCCTTGGTGGGGGGGCAGGACGTGCTAGGGTACGCTGGCTGGTGAAGCTGTAGTTTCGGCAGGTGAAGGGTCCGTGGGTGCATTTCGGGGTGTCCTGGAAGCAGGTAGTGGATCTGCTGGCATTGAGTGCGTGGAGGATGTGGGCATCGTAGCGGTGTCTGGTGTCGTGGGCCCACAGGGGCCAGGGGGTCTGGCGCTGGGCGCGGTCCAGGCATGGACAGGCACAGATGGGCTCGCCTTTTCGCGCCTTCGACTCGCCAGCTGCGCAGCCGCACAGTGGCCGCCATAAGAAGGGGAGGTGGGAGGGAGGAGCAGCTAGGAGGTGGGGAGTGGGAACGAATGGGCGAGCGAGGGGGCGGGGCCGCAGGGAACACAGCGGCAGCAGGAGTGAAGGAAGGCTGGAGCGCTGGAGGGATTACAGCGAAAACGGGCAAAAGCAGAATACTAAAAAAGTAGAATAGTAGAATACCAGACAAAATGGAATTCAGCAGCAGCACAGAGTTCAACAAAGTAACACAAGTTAAAACACAACAGACAAGTATGCAAAAAGGGCAGAGCGAGCACACAGAGACGTACTGAGGAAGGCCTCGAACTCGCGGTAGCAGCGGGGTCAGGGACACGGGCAGAGGCAGGTGGAGCTGTGTGGCGTGGTGAGCGACCTACCCTTTTTGCTTACTTGTATGTTGTGTATATATATATATATTCACTGAAAAAACCATAGGTTTCATGCCTGATATAGTTAGCATTTAAAAAACCTTAGAAATTCACAGAAAAAACAATAGGTTTTAGGGGTGTTATAGTTAGCTGGACATTTCACTCGAACAAACCATTGAAATTCCTCCGATATAGTTAGTTGTACTAACTACATCTCGCGCGCCCGCAATCCACTGCTGATGATGTCACATATTACATCATTCATGACATGGTCAGTGACATCACTTATGACATCTCAAATGACATCACTGATGACATCATCCAGTGAATGTGGTTTGATTCGTTATTTAAATATGTATTATATATATATATAGCAATTGGCATTGAAGAATGAGTGTATATATATATATATATATATATAAATATAAATATCTGGATGGAGGATTTAGTAGCAGTGCGATTGACTGTTTACTTGACTAATTTATAGTGTCTCACTAAATATATTCAATAGTGACTAAACTGTGTGAATATCTGTATCACTTTGTCAGTTGTTGTGTAAACTCTCTGCAACGCAGCCCCCTGGCGCATACTGGAGGTTCCTGGTGGGCTAGTTGGCCCCCAGGGACCCCCAGTATTCAAGTGGAATTAGTTTCCCCTCTGCAAACGCGCCAGGGGGCGCGTTTGCAGAGTGGTGCAAGGAGGGGGCGTGGCCTCCGGCCTGATCCCGTCTTTTTTTTTTTAGAAGGGGGGGCTGTGTAGCCCCCCTTCTTTTTCTAATTTATTGGCCCTGGGGACCCCATCCCCCAGGGCCTGCCCCCAATTTGGATTAAAAAAAAAAAAAGAAATCGGGAAGGGGGCCGCGTGGCCCCCCTCCCGTGGCCAATTCTGTGCCCCGGGGACCCCATCCCCCAGGGCATGGCCAATTTTGTTTAATATTTTTCTATTTTGGAGGGGGCAGTATAGCCCCCTCCTCAGGCCACTTCAAGGCCCCGGGGACCCCATCCCCCGGGCCGGCCATTTAAAAAAAAGAAAAAAGAAAACCCATGGTCCCGCCGGCTCCCCGCCTCCTGCGGGAGCCGGCATTGCTTTTCCACCTGGGGAGCAGCTAACATGCTGCTCCCCATATGGAAAAGCAATCTGCTTTGCTTCATTGAAGCAAGAGCAGGTTTCCCTGCTCTCGCTTCAATGAAGCAAAGCAGTTTACAATGGCAGGGTGGGAGCCGCGAGGCTCCCGTCCTGCCATTGCAAACATCAGTGTCCCGGGGGTGGGCACCCCGGGATACTGCAGGAGCCGGCCCTGGGGGGTGGCGGTCCCCAGGGCCTATACAAGGCTCCAGGAGGGGGGCCGTGCGGCCCCCCTCCCATATTGTGAAGCTGGCCCTGGGGGTCCTTGTGTGACCTCCTGAACAGGCCTAGGGGGTCAGGGTGTTTCTACCCTGCCCCCTTTTTGTGTTTTTCGTGTTTGTTTTTTAAGTTTCTTGTGCCTCGGTTCTACCGAGGCACAAGATGGCTGCCAACCCTTCCTGATTTGGAGTGTTGACAGCCAATTAGAATACAGCTCGTGCACGGCAGGGTGTGCGCTGGGTGCGCATAGGGTGCGCGGATCCTCCGAGGCCATAGATATATATGTACTTTTAAATGTCATTTTCTCAGGAACTACTGAACGGATTTACACCATTTAAGCAAAAGGCACGAGTCTGAACTAAGGACTACCTCTTTGCCAAATTTGGTGTAATTCCATTCAGCAGTTCGGGCTGTAGCTGCGGCTAAAGGTCCTATGGGAAATTGCATGGGGAAAACGCGTTTTGGGATCCCCCTTTTTTCTCGGCCCCAGCTTGACGAATCACCATGAAACTTTCAGGATTGGAGCAGACCGGAGCTGGCCAAAAGTTTTGAAAATTTCGCGAAGATTCTTCAATGGGCACCAAAGTTATTCCAAATAGAATGTTGCGGATTTCCTATGGAAAATAGGTCCTAACTATATCTACCTACTGGCGACCGCCAGTAGGTAATATATATATATATATATATATATATATATATATATATATATATATATATATATATATATATATATATACGCTGCACAAGGCCAATAGCACATACATGCTGTTCACTGCCTGCAGCACATATATGCTGCTTAGTGCCTACAGCACGTATATGCTGCACAGTGCCCATATCGCATACATGCTGCACGGTGCGCTTACATGCTGCTCAGTGTCTATAGCACATATATACTTCACAGTGCCAATGGGACATATATGCTGCACATTGCCTTTAGCACATTGATTATGTAGGGGTCCCCTTCTTTTCAACATGCATTGCATTTAGCACATACATGCTGCTTTGTGTCTATAGCACATGTATGCTGCACAATGCCCATAGCACATATATGTATCACGGTGCTCATAACATGTGTATGGTGTACAGTGACCACAGCACATACAGGCTCCACAATGCATACAGCACATACATGCTGCACAGTGCCTACAGTACACATATGCTGCACAGTGCCCACAGCACATATATGCTGCACAGTGCCCACAGCACATATAAGCTTCACAGTGCCCACGGCACATATATGCTCCACAGTGCCCACGGCACATATATGCTCCCAGTGCCCACAGCACATATATGCTGCACATTTCCCACAGCACATATATGCTGCACAGTGCCCACAGCACATATATGCTTCACACTGCCTCGTCCTTTCTGAAACAGCTTCTGGAGGGTCAAGGGTCGGCAGAGGAATGGCTTATGTGCTGCCGGGTTATGCCGAGAATCCACGTCTGTTGAATTTTGAATACAATAAAAATAAATGTAAATGTTACAGGAAATGTACACTTGATAATAGACTATCACTCTGTTTACTCATCCGTTCAGAACAGGCAGGTCACATCCAGTGTACAATGCCACTGAATGCAGAAGGCGGTGACACTAATGTAAATACTTCCCTTTCTCTGAATTTCATCAGCAAATACTGCGCTCAAATAAAACCATTCGGCTCGAAGGTTCCGGCTTTCACCAGGAAGAACCGGCGGAGCCAGCTGCGCCCCAGCGTGCGGTACCCAGGGCTGTGGAACCGGGCCAGCTCCGAGGGTGGGCCTCCAGGTGTGGGGGCGGGCACAAACTGAGCCAGCCACAGAAAGGGCACAACTGGGGAGCAGGGCCAGCTCCAAGGCGGGGTCCTCCCACTGTAAAGGCGGGACACGAGCTGAGCCAGCCGCAATTGCAACAAGCATTTGCAATGCAATCGGTCTCGCTCTTGGGACCTTATATGTATTTAGCTATGCGGCACATTAGCCTGAGTGCTGAAACTTCTACTGTTCTTTAATATGGAGGGAAAGTAAGCACCAAAGTGCGTGACACGCCAGGTATGGGAACACATGGAGAGAAATATTGCCTTTCAGCGGGAAATGGTATAGTCCAAAGCTCTGTTTTTAATATAAAATCAGGGACTTCGGTGGTCATCTCACTGAAAATACCAGATTTGAAAAAAAAATTATTGTCTAAGGGTGCTCGTGGAAAAAAAATTCTATGGACTGGAATCTAGAGAATGTGATTCTGGTATTTTACTGACCTCTGCTGGTCGTATTCTGTCAAGAAGTTAAATAGAGGCAGTTGAACTGAAAAATAAAAGAAAGTCCCTCAGCAGAAAGCAATTCTGGTATTTTATTGACCTCTACTGGTCGTTTTCTATCAAGACAGTTAAAAGAGGCAGTTGAAAAGAAAAATGTCCCTAAGCGGAAGCAGACAAGTCCTAGGGCTGATCTCCAGAGCCCACAAAGTACATACACATATAAGTATATACTAAAGTATATACAAGAGATCTTGAATGTTCGACCTAAGAGAGCACAACTGGGGGGCAGGGCCATCTCCGAGGCGGGGTCTCGTCCTCCCAGTGTGAGGGTGGGACACCAACTGAGCCAGCAGCAAAAAGGGCACAACTGGGGGAAGGGCCAGCTCCGATGCGGGGTCTCGTCCTCCCAGTGTGGGGGTGGGACACCAACTGAGCCAGCCGCAAAAAGGGCACAACTGGGGGGGAAGGGCCAGCTCCGATGCAGGGTCTCGTCCTCCCAGTGTGGGGGTGGGACACCAACTGAGCCAGTTGCAAAAAGTGCACAACCTACTGTACGACAAGGGAAAGATGTTCGATGTGCATTTTGACAAGACAAAAATGCCACACTCTTGCATTGCTTCTTGGCACTGAACCACATCAATAAAATATAAAACGCAATAAAGACAACGTGTGGATAAAACATTTAAATCAGCGTAAAATAGCACATAAAACAGTATGATCAGAATAGGATATTTGTTCTTTGTTTTTGTATTTAGAGAACCATCAGTAACTTGGCAGTACATAAGAACTTTGACAGAGGATTGGATACATGTAGAAGTCTTAATGGTACCGTGTTGCGGCATGAAGCAGGCTAAAACTGTACAGTAAATGGAGAAAGAAAAATGGAAATTAAACTAAAAAATATGAGAATAATGCATGCCAAATATAAAACATCAGAGAAAACTATAATCAGACGTTGATGCTTAAGAGGGAGAGGAAAGCAGAAGTTATAAAGCCAGGTTTTCAAACACTTTCTAACCTACAAAAATTGTAGGGATGTCACTGATGTTGTAGGTCCTCCATTCGGCACCCTAGGAGTAAGCACTGAGATTCCTAAGCAATCTCCACCAGCAAATCAAGAAAAGATTGATTAATTGATTGGGATTTAATAGGTAGCAATTAATACCCGGGAACCTGGGGTCCTGAGGCTATGTGGTGCCAAGAGAAAGGGGCTGATTCAGAAAGGGCCTCCGCATTCATGGCGGAGGCCCCGCAGTTGTAGTATAGTCTCCGCACTTGGACAAGTCTCATGGCAAAGATTCCGCCCTGAGTGCGAAGACTCCCTTACGACTGCGGTGGCAGAGCATTGCGGAAATTCCACCTCGAGTGCGAAGACTCCCCTACGACTGCGGTGGTGGAGCATTGCGGAGATTCCACCCTGAGTGCCGAGACTACCCTACGACTGTGGTGGCGGAGCATTGCGGAGATTCATCCCCGAGTGCGGGGACTCCCCTACGACTGCGGGGCCTCTACCTTGAGTGCGGAGGCCCTTTGCAAATCTGGCCCAAAGATTCCTAAGTGCCCTTTGCTCAGGGACACTGGATTATGCGATTGTGTGGACACGGTGATTTTCACATACTTACAGATTTGCCGCATTTCCACACAATACATCATCTGCCACATAATCTGCAGATTTTAACAAAAAAATATTTTTTTCTCCCTCAAATGGTTAAAAAGTTACTAAAAAGGCAATGACATGTCACTGCACAGTGGAAGGCGCTTTGTACAGCTGGACTGGTCGGTATTCTACCTTTACTACGTGGTCATTACTTCGTATTACCATAACTACGCATATTTTAGTTCGCAGATGCCATTACTTAGCATGCATTTACTACGCATGCTCCATTACTTAGCATGCACTTATTACGCATAATGGAGTTACTGTACAAATTAAAGTTTTGGGGAGTAGGGTAGATTTAAGGTTTTGGGATGCTAGGGTATTTTTGGGGGTCAGGGTGCTTTAAGGTTTTGGTGTGCTGGGGTAATTTTAGGGGTCGGGGTGCATTTAGGTTTTGGGGTACAGGGGTATTTTAGGGGGTCAGGGTGGGTTAGGGTTTTGGGGTACATGGGGTATTTTGAGGGTTCAGGGTGCGTTTAAGGTTTTGGGGTGCTGGGGGAATTTTTAGGGGTCAGGTAGCTATATATATTCTGGGGAGTTTTCCTGGGAGATTGCTCCCAGCCTTCCTTGACCAAACTCAAAGGTCCTCTCTCTGGGTGACCATAGAGAAGTTGAAAGGGGCTGAACCCCAGGGAATTCTGTGGCACCTCACGGTATGCAAAGACAAAGCATGGTAAGAGGACGTCCCACCTACGCCTCATGGGTTCCTCAAAACCCATAATCATGCCTTTAAGGGTCCAGTTGAATCCCTCAACCAGCCTATTACCTTGGGGGTGGTAAGGAGTGGTGTACTTGTATGTTACACTGCACTCCTGCCATAGGGACTTCATATACTTAGAAATGAAGTTGGTACCTCAGTCTGACACCACCTCTCTGGGAAACCCCACACGGGAGAAAATCCCCATCAGTGACGACCTGGTTTCGGGGTGTAGGGGATATTTTTAGGGTGCAGGGTGCATTTAAGATTTTGGGGTGCTTGGGTATTTTTAGGGGTCAGGGTGAGATAGGGTTTTGGGGTGTATGGGGTATTTTTAGGGTTCAGGGTGCGTGCCAGGGGATAGGTTACTATTACGATTATAAAGTACCAATAATGCATTGTAACGGTATGCGTAATAATTAACTGCGAAGTAAAAGCAGTTTTTAATGTATTTGTATATATTTGTGAAGTAAAAGCATGCGCACTAAAAGCATGCATAGTAAAGATATTTGCGAAGTAAAAATTTTGAAGTAAATACCTGTGGAGGAACAGTATGCTAAGTAACATCATATATTCCGACTGGTCACCTTTCTGTTGGTTATTGCTATGTTTGACTGTTAAATTGGTACTACTGAGGTGCAACCAATGCCCAGAGAGTTTTACCAAGTTTAAAAATTATGAAATCGTGAAGTAATACTATTACAAAATGTGCAGCATTATTCCACATAATTTGCCTTTTCGTGCTGCATTATTTACTCAATCCAGCTGCATAATATGTACCTCTCCTGCCGCATAATTCAAGTAGCCCTGCCTAAAATTGGCGAAAAAGGAATGTTTTTAGTTGCCCACTAAAGTCCAGAAGCGACTGAGAAGTCTGCGTGGAAAAGATACCACCACTGGTCACCAATGACAGTCTTTGTACCTGGGGGTCTGCACTTTTACTAGTCCATGTCTCCTTTCCATGTGTGTTGATGCCTCTCCAGGCAGCATTTAAAGAGGACAGCAAAACATTTTAAAATGGATTTTTGCTTGGACTGGAAGCAAGTGAATAAAACCTGAAAAAGATCTAACTTGATCAACCTTTTGGTGCATGCAAGTGATCTGTATGCCGCAAGGGCTGCATGAAGGGAATTAGTGGAACCCAAACTGGAGTTGGTCACAACTGCTGCCACTCCACTGCATGGGACTCTTGAAGCCAAATGAAGAATTTCCTTTAAAGTTTTGTTTGCAGAAAATAGTTAGCTTTTGTAACCTAGATTATGGGAGAATTTATTCTCAGACTGACGCCATGAGTTGCTCCACAAAAGAAGTTGGACGTTAGTTCTGGAGGTTTCTGATCCTAGCATCTCTGTCTGGTACCCCACTGTGGTTGGCACCCTTGACAAAAGGATAAAATATTATTTACAGACTAAGATACTCTGAGGAACTTGCATTTCATCAACATAGAACTGGTAGCTTATGTGTATTCCCACCGCAGATCCAAGAACCTTCATCCAGATATTAAAGGGGCCAAACTGTAATTTATGTCACAATATGTCACAAAACCCAAGATGAGATCAGCTGACAATGAAACATTCTATAACGCCTATTGTTGGTGACTGGTAGAGATGAAGAACTAGTAAACAGAACTGTCTTTTTTCTTTTGTCTTTACACTATATTTCCCTGTAAAGACCATGTGACCATGTATTATAAGGTATAAAGTACCCCCTGCAGTACATGATAAGGATATTGTAAGTCACTGAAGCGTTGCATAACCTTAAAAAAGGAACTCACCTTTCTGCCTCGTTCCTCTATATGGTCATGGAACTCCTCTGTGACTTCGAGCATCCTTATAATGTACGGCAGGGGTACTTTATCCCACATATCTCACCTGTAACTGTCTATCAGTCCAAAGATTAGAAACAATATGTGGACTCTGGGATACCAGCCACATGCTTTGGTCAATTGAGGAAGATGTTATGACTTTAAAGTGCGCCAACAGGTAAAGACAAACCAGTCAGTCAACGACCATACCTTCATACAACCCCAAAATGAATGCCCTCTTAGCCTTCTGCTTAAAGGGGTTTCCCAATCCTGCACAGCGCTTAAAGCATTTTGTTCTCAGGAGTGATGCCTGGTGAGTATTTCATGTTTTAATTCCAACTGAGGACACAGTTCAATATTCAAGGGCCTCATCTGTGAAAGTTTAGAGTGTCCCGCCCGGATCCCCGTGAGGGGCTCTTTCACAACTGTTTGAGACCACTCCTAGAACTGATCTAAGTCTTGCATCCCATGCTGAAGATTCAACAGCACAAAGACAACTTTGAGGATCTATTCTCAGCTGCCACCCCCTCACTCTTGCCATGAACTGCTGGATTCCCCCTACTTCTCGAAATGGGGACATTCCCTGCGACGTTCTTTGCCTATGTGGGGACAATTCCTGTCTTGTGGCAAGCATCTGATTTGGCTTGCCTTGATAGCTCCTTGACATAATTTCCTCTGTCCTTTTGTGTGCTCTTCATGCCCGGCTTTGTCCCCTGCAACTCTATGCCCCTTTCCTGCCCACCAGACTTGATGTTACCCTACAATGCCCATCATCCTTTCTCCCAAACTGTTTCCTCCAACGTCACTTCCTGTTTTCACCCCTTTGCTGTCCCTCGACTGTCACCCTAACCATCATGTTCAAGGGACGGTCAGGGTGCGCAGAGGATGCTGGGAAGGATTCATATGCTTTGAAGCTGCTCAGCTTGTGCTGTGGTCGTGAGCGGAGAATCAGCAGCGTGACAGCCACGGTTGGCGTGAACACTCTGGTAAATTGGCCACATAAGCAAACAGACAAGGCCCTAGTAAACAGATGATCTTGATTTGTTAGTCTTTCATAGGTTAGATTGAAGTCACTGAGTGATTAAAGTTGCCAAATGAGAAACCTGTTGTTATCATCTTGCTACCCCATGGATGTTCAACCATCCAAGCTAAAGATTGTCCGTGAAGGTGGGTGATCCGCTGGGATCTGGGCTGAATTATGTAGTTTCTGTCTACGATAGTCCATCAACACTCAGAAGCAAACTCTTGCAAATCGAGCAAGTTGATGCTGGTCAATTGATCTTTAACAATAGGAATAGGTCTATAATCATGCTGCAAGGAGGGCCCCTTAGTAAATTTACCCGCACCCTACACCTGACCTGAGTCTGAGGCCCCTTTAGGAAGTTCTAGCATTTTAATGTAAGTGAAGTGAATACAGTCTTTTTTCCTAATAATGCAACATTCTTTGCATCTTCTCTGCAAAAACTTATCTTCTGGATTGAAGACGTCTTTATTCAGAGCTTCGGGTCCATTTGTTGTCCTCAGTCAGGTGTTAGTCCAGTCATCTGTAGCTGCCAAATGCAACTTAGTTTGCAATGTGTGTTATTCAAGATCATACCATTGTATAGTGGCCATACCATAATATAAAGAACATAACACAGAACATGGAGCTGGTACCATCAAGGTCATGTGACATGATATGCGCAAATCTATTTTACCATCCATGGGGCATCCCATCACAAGCTGCTAGAGGCAGACAGAGACATGAATCGCGCAGAGGGTTTAGAAGCTTGATCTCATATTCGCAACGCTCAGATTTGTTCCTGGAATATCATTGCACCTACAGAAAGGATATATCCATTTTTAGTTATTTTGAAAGTTTTGTATTGCGCAAACATGACCCTGGCGGGTATCAGAGCACTTTGCAAATGCATGAATCAAATAAACAGCAAGGAACTTGATGTAAGACCCTACTCCTTTTAATCGAGAACCCAGCCTATCAGAAGCCCTTGAATGATGCCTCGAGTGAAGCACTGGAGGGCCAGATATTCATCTATAAATGCATTCAGGAAAACCAAAACACACTTCGGAACCGTAGGTCACTGCCATATGATGGCAATTACAAATTACAGAAGCAATCATTTTAGGGTTGTGGGCACTCAAGAGGTAAACATTATAACCTGGTTGAGGAAATTATTATCGTCATAGGTCCTATTGCTACAAGTTGCTGCTCCTCGCTCCTGAAGTTGTGTAATACCAATGAAATCCTTTGTGAGAAATTGGGTTGTTGGTTGAGGTGGATGTGAGCCCTTCTCAAGCAACAACCACAGTCCCTGGCAGGGTGAACCACAAAAGTCACTAAATTAATATGTGCTTAACCCTCTTGTAGCTCAGCACATAAGCATTCAGGCTTAACTTGGTGGGAATTTGTAAAGTATGTATGCAGCACTTAAAACAGTAATAAAGTGAAAACACAACACAAGCAAAATCCCACACAAAGGTAGAAAAATAGGGTAAAATGTAATAAGTTAATTGACCGCAAAACAACACAAATCTGATCAGTAGAACTAGAGTTATGAATTTTTAAAGTTTTTGTAAGATCTAGGGGCATAATTACAAGCCCTTATAATCACCACAATGTCACTTTCAGTGCTGTTCTTGTGGCGACAAGGGCTTCGCCTTATTTACAAGGCAGTGTTAAGCCACGATAAGCCACTTAACGTGGCTTAACGCTGCCTTGTAAATAAGGCACCCTTTCACGCTGTATTTTCCTTGAAAGGGGAGGGCAATGGGTGTGTGGTAAGCGTCCCAAGGCAACACCCATTGATTTTGATGCTGCCCCCTATTCCCAAAGGTGGCGCAAATGGGAGGCAGCGCCAAATTTAAGACCAGGGAAAACCTGGTCTTATACAGGCGAAATGAGGTGAAATGCTTTATTTCTTCTCGTTTTTGCTGTTTCCATGTGTGTTGCATTGTGCAGCACACTTAGAAACAGCAAATTGAAGGGTCACTTTCCTGCACATAAACAATAAAAACAAATGACGTGTTGCATCTTCTATGTGTGCTGCATTAAACAGCACACACAAAAGTTACAGAACGTCATTTTAAGATTGTTTTTGTGCAGGAAGGCAGACCTTCCTGCACATTAACAACCTTCCCTCAACACAGACAACGCAGACACCCTTGCACTGTGGTACTGCACTGTGTTGGCGCTAGGATGCTAAGTTTAGCGCCAGTGCAGGGGGAAATGCAGGACTGCACCATATTGTTGTAAATGTGGTACAGCCCTGTGTTTCTGAAGTGGCAAAGTGCGACATTAAGCTAGGAAGGCTAACGCCACACTCCTTCACTTTGTTGTAAATATGCCCCTTAGTACCTAAAAGATCAAAGCACCAACAGTGGACATCTAGTTGAGTGAGACCGGGACAAAGTCTAAAGTTATGGCTGACAGTGATGGAGCACAGTTCAGATGCACGAAGTTGATTGGGCCTGGTCTCAACATACCTTCAGAATTAGAAGAAATTTCAGAGAAAATTGTCTGAGAAAATAAAGTTCAGCTGGGCATGGTAACCCACTGTGTCTGAGGAGGAGACATCTTCATCGGGGAGCTTCTGGATAAAGTTGTGGTGAAGATTTTTACATCCTCACTTATTTAGAAGTCGAACATCTCTAGCGGGACGAGGCTGCAGGATGTATCCAGTGAGGGTTCCAGGAGGCTGGAAAGCCTTCTGGAGAGGAGGCACTGAACATGATTTGCTGCTGTGGGGAAGAACGTAGCGGGAACTACTGCAAAGTCAGGCTGACTGGTGAAGCACCTCGGGTGGATCGGTGAGCAGGTAGGTCCTGGTCTCCTTTCTGATATCAGACCACTTTTTGACAGAAAATGTTGTAAGTCCCAAGTTTTGGGTTTGGGCTATCTGAGCGCCTTTAGCACCGCTTCCAAGGGTCCAGGATGGGAGCAGTACCACTTGGAGGGTCAGGACTCACTCAGGCTGAGTCCAGATGCGGGTTCAAGATGATTGGAGCCTTTCATGCCCCTGAGGCTCTGATCAGGAGGCCAGCCAACTAGCCCTTGGAGTCCCTTCGGTTGTCCTGGGTTCAACCAGAAAAGAAAGCCACAAGCGTTAGGGCAGTGCTCTTAGTGCACACGGCATGCTTCAGGCAGCAGGACAGTCCTCTTGTTACAGCAGGGCAGTCCTTTGAAGTGCATAGCAGCCCACATGAAGCAGGGGAGTCCTCAGAGTCCTTAGAATGTCTAAATGTGAACTGAAGAGTGGGTTTGAGGGTCCTATTTTAATACCTGGTGCCAGCTTTGAAGTAGAAGAAACAAATGGAGCTTTTCCCCCACAGAAGAGTCAGGAATTTTCTACCTCCATACCAATGTCTGGAGTCACAAAAGGCTAATGTGAAGTTCTTTGTGTGTATGATGGGGCAGTGTCTTTGAACTGTAAGTAGAGCTGTGCAAAACGCCATCCCCATCATGCTAAGATGGCCCATTCTGCCAACATCCAGGCCCCCTATTTTGAGGTTGTCTGGGAGGAATACACAAAGACCAACTGCCAACTACACCTAGTCATGTAACCCAAGAAACAGGCTGCAGGATCCAAATGTTTAGGACAAGAACATTCCAACTTTCTAAAAGTGGCATTTTCAGAATTGCAAGTTAAAATTTAACTTTACTATTAAAGAGGGTTTAAAATTAAAATTCTGTAGACACCAAAGATGATATTTCTACTTGTTCACAAACAAAAGTTATCATTTATTAAATGTAATAGGGTAAACCAATGTTATCCTATGGAAGAGGTAGGCCTCACAGTAGTGAAAAACAAACATAGGAGTTTTTCACTACCAGGACATGTAAAACATAACACTACATGAGCAACTTTATAAATACAATGCACATTGCCTATGGACAGTTGAGGGCATACACTAGGGATGGCATATGTATTAAAAAGGGAGTTTTGGGATTAGCAAAGGGGTTATTTTGCCAAGTCGAATTGGCAGTTTAAAACTGCATTCAAACTGCAATGGCAAGCCTGAGACATATTTTGAAGGCTACTTAAGTGGGTGGCACAATTTGTGCTGCAGGCCCTCTAGCAGCAGTTAATTTATTGGCTCTGGGTATATGGTATACCACACTACTAGGGACTTAAAAGTAGATTGAATTTGCCAATCAGGTGTAAGCCAATTTTACCATGTTTGAGGGAGTGACCCCAAGCACTTTAAATCTGGTTAGCAGTGGTAAAGTGCACAGAGTCCTACAGCCAACTAAAATTCAGCAAAAAAGGAGGGGAGAGGCAAAACGTTTGGGGGAAATCCACCCTAAAGCTGACAGGTCCAACAACTATGTTTTCATTTTAAGTGTTCTAAAAACATCTAGGATTTTGCTGCATTTACCCATTCACCTTAGAAAGACATCTATCGTATAGATGGCATCTAAACATCCTAACAATCTAAGAATCCAGCGTGAAATCAAGCCATGCACATAGGGCTTTGTGTTTTTTCAGTAACCTGTTTTAAATTGTTAATCACTTAGGTTTGTAGAGGCAGAAATATGCCAGTGTAATGAAAGAAAACGTAGAGTAGCTGGATCTAGAAATCACTCAGTAATGCGACATTAATTCAGCATAACGAGCAGAGCACCTTAAAGGGTGACCAAGAGCCCAAACGGAAGGAGTAAAACTGGTTGATTCAGGTTATGGTCTAGTCACGGATGACCGCGATTGTACATAGGATTGGATGAAGTTCTGTTGTCTTATCCATGTTTGTGGGGGGGATTCTCTTGACGGTGGCTTGAGGGGACATCATTGACGCTTTCTTCTGCTTCTATCACAGATTTCCAGAAAATGTACATTCCAGTGCAGCGGGGAGCATGCGCGTACTCATAAGGTACACTATAAATGAATGATTTGTGTTGGTTCTGTGATGGAAAACGGTGTCTGAAAGTTGACTATCACTTTTATCTAAGATACTGTACAATGCTATATGTTCCAAATACCAGTTCCACCCCAGTGCTGCTCACAGGACCAGTGTCCTCACAAGGTGCACAACATACCTATCTCTTGATTCATGCCATGAAAGAACATTGAAAGTTGTGGCTCACAAAAGAAGTTAACTTCCTAAGATGTGCTTTATCACTCATCCGAAAATGATCACCCACGCCTGGTAGGTGCACAACCTTTGCACCGCTTCCCTTTCTGGAGCATTGCTGTATTTTCCAAGCTACTCAGGTGTGGGCTGAGCAGTAGCAGTATGTGCCTGTGGGGATGAAGCTTGGAGAGGACATTCATTCATAGATGTCATAAGATGTATCTCAGATGTGCTGGAACACCTCTGAATTTATAGGTGAAACTGACCCTGCTGGGAATCTGGGGAGAGACAGACAATCCCAAATATAATGAACTGGTCGTGGCAGTCATGGGGTGAGATATTGCTCAGTGCTGGGGAGGTATGGTGCAAACAGCATGCATTGGTGCATGCTAGGAGAGAGGCTTACCTGTTTGACCTGGGGCTGCCCTAAGAAATCGGATAACATTCGGGTCCTGAGATAATTTCACAGAGTTTAACACTGATAAGAATCCAACTCTTCAGCATGCAAGGAACAAGCCATGTATCCTCCTGATGTACCACCCGCAGATACGTAAAACAAATAACCAGTAAATATGTGTCTGGTTGCCCTTTGTTTTGTTTCCTGAGATCAAAAAGCCAACCTGATCACTAGATGATCTGATGTGGTAAATTATCTTCACAGTCTCAGTGTTACATTGTTGACATTTCAATCCTAGTCGAATAAATCAGTGGGTCTTAGGATGGTTGATTGGCATCTGGCTCTGTTATACAGTTATATCTAGTATAATGGGGTAACCCAGTGCCCCTCAGAACCTGGGTGTACAAGAATGTGGAAAAGGTTGGTTCTGTCGGGTACAGAATTATTATTTAATTGGTCTCAAGACTGAGGCACTTCGCGCTTTTTACATTCTTCACATAATTTTTGATTCACTCTCATATGTCTGTCAGTTAACTGCCAGCATCGCCTGTAGGATTAAGGCCTTTATGTGCACTTTTAATCAATGGTTGCACACTATACCCATGTGCCAATAGCCTTATCCGGCCATGCATATCCTTCTAAACGTATGGATCACAGACAATAACACCTCTTGGGAAATTGATTTTATACTGATATTCAGTCACTTTTCCCATCAGCTTCAGAACTATGATGCCCTATTGATGTGGATTACCACCATCTAGGACCTTACTTCAGTCATTCCTCTGTGAGTCCAACCTATGGTGGACCACCCCCTGAAGACCTTTCTTTCATTAATTCTGGTAGGTTCGTAGTCAGCTTAGCACACTGCTCGTTCCCCATGTCAAACACACCATTCTAAAATCCACCCATTTCTAATTGTGCAGGCTGTCCCTTGTATTGCCATATCACCTTGTCCTGAGGAAGACCCACCATGCCTATTGGTCAATCACGCACCCCACTGGGTCGAAACGTCGACGTGCTCATGATAATCCTGACCTTACTCTCTCCGTCCCACGTGAAATGTAAATGTGCAAGTGGTGTGGAGCTTTATGTACCAAGGGATGGATGTCCTTTGAATGACCAGTTTCAGCAAATTCGTACAGCACTGTATATATTTTGTTCACATTTAGCACTTTTTTTGCACCTTTTTCACCATATCACTTGCGCCATTGGAACAAATTGTGTGTTCATGAACTTTGACAGCCTTCTAAATGTTATCTTGACCCCACAAAGTACAAAAGAATATATTGTCTTATCCTTAAATACAGATCGATTTAAATTTTGATGTGGTTTTTGGATTCATGGTGTTTGTCCTTTCTTCTCTCCCCTTTTCATTGATTATTAGTGAAAGGTTGGAGTATTGTTACTTATTGTTGTTTGTTTTTTTGGTTATTATTCAGTAAACCAAACAATAATTATGTACCCGACAGAACCAACTTTTTCCACATTCTGTTGTACAGCTGGCACGAAAAGCAGGGACATCATAAGGATTTTGGGGGCCCTTGGACAAACGTGTTTTGGGGGACCCTGTTCAGAATAACTTTGAATAATCCAATTTCAGTTCTTTCATGCCCTCTTTGTCCAAGTCTCTGACTGTGCACAGGCACAATCAACCAAATTCTAAATGTGTTTACATCTAATATTCAGGGATAGTGACGTGTGTTTTCAATATTATAACACAGCAGCAGCTCACTAACATAACTGCAAATAATATCTGCGACACCCTCTCATGTCTCATATGTGAGTTCCTGTTTTGATCTGAAAGAAACTTTTTTATGGCTGTTGCATGAAACATAAACTAGGCCTGGGCATGGAATTCCACTCCGCTCGTGGATTTTGCAGAGTTTTTCCCACTCCACACAGCTGCAGAGTTCTCAAAAACTCCACTCCGTAATGTTGGCGAGTGTAAGTGAAGAAGATCTTACTCCAGACCACCTCCCAGTGAGATTTCTCAGCGTGGGTGGTCACAGATGGCCGCGACAGCTCGTGTTGAGAATCCGTCCGTTCACGTTGAGTTAGCTGCCACTCAAGTAGAACTTCTACTCGAGCAGCAGAAAGAGGCAGCGCCCTCTTGCGCTGCGCATGGTGCTGTTTGCTGTAATTTTCCAAGTTGGGACAAACACCCAGCGCTAAAAGTCAGTGCGAACAGCACAACCTAACACACTCCGCTGCTTGCGGACCTCCACTTAGCATGGCGGAGTTTTTGGGTCATTTCGCTGAGTTCCTTGTAGCAGAACTCCGCCAGCTCCGCCCAGGTCTAACATAAACTCAACATCACCAATTCACAAAAGTAATCTGAGACAAAATCCTAATTTTACGACTTTCAGTATTCACAAAAGGCATTCAGAAGTACTAAAGTTAGAATTCCTAACTTTACAACCCCTAAACCGAAAAAAATCCTAACTTTACGACTTTCGGTATTCAGGGAGGCATTTAGGAGTACTAAAGTAACTTTAGTACTCCTAAATAGGGGTGGGCGGAATTTGCGAAATTCACTTTCGCAACTTATCGCGAAAATGTTAAAAATCTCTGCAAACACGCGGAAATATCGCGAAGATGCGGAAGTTTTTTTCCCGCCCGTTCGCGGTATTTTCTGCGTGGTCGCGGCTCGCCAACTTACCCATGCGGTTGCTCTCGGGCATCTTGTTTTCACTTGTCTCGCGGTGCATGATCGCGAGAAGAAAGACTTGATCGCGCAACGAATGACGTTACTGCGTGCGCGAACTGTCGCGAGACTGCGCAAATGGCTACCAACAATCCAACATCTCGTGGAGAACGCGACCGGATCGGGAAAACTTGTTGGCGAACGCGGGGATTCAGGTACAGCGATCGTGCGCACGTGAGAATGTATTATTTTACAGTGCGAGCAAGCAAAAAAATTCCAGTAAAATGTGGACTGCGGAAATTTTGACATTTTCGCGCTCTCTGCGGAACGCGAAAATGTCAAATTATCGCAATTTCCGCGAGCCGAACGGAATTTTAGCCCAGGCCTACTCCTAAATGCCTTCTGTGAATACCGAAAATTGTAAAGTTAGGATTTTGTCTCAGATTACTTTTGTGAATCGTGCCCAACATTTCTCTGCAAAATGACTGTAATAGACTCTCACACATCACCCACATTAAAAAAAAATTAATGAAAAACTGCATTAAAAAATGTATTTAAGAATTATTCAAGGTCATCGGGGCTCTGGAGAACAGAGCTGGTTCTATCAGGGCCCCCCTGAAAGGCCCCCGCCCTTGGCCAGAGCCCACTTTATCCATGCTTTAAAACGTCTCTGTCAAAAACTCTCAAAAAGGGGTCGAAGGTCCGGATCGAAGTCTGGTAAAGGCTCTGTGCTTCTCTACAAGTGGAGAATGCTGGAAACACTGACCAGAGTGGACAAAGGTCCCCCCTGGGGCAAAGCCGGCCTCGGTTCGTGACCTGCAGACCAAACGCCACCCGGGAGGCCTGGCTTGTCCATCTATTTATTGCCAGTGGGTTTTAGAAATGAAAGGGGGTGGGCGGGGGTCCTGCCAACGCGCTTAGGTCCTGTCTGGGTTACCTGGCTTGTCCACACCTGGCATGTTGCTATGTGAGCGTATTAGCTGGAGTTAGTCATGGTATGGTGGGGGGTGGGGGGTACACGTTGCCTGGTTTAGTTAGGATGTGCTGGGTGCGTATGAGTTGTCTTTAACCTGCCGTAGTGGTCGGGCGGAGTTCCCCTTGTGCCTTCCCCACACTAGCTCGAATCGAGGCGCTATATCGTTAAGAATAAAAGATAGAAAGACTGGTAGCAGCTCCTAACCGCGCGCTCCCAAAGGAGGCGCACACGCTCCGCACGCGCGCCCCTGCCTGCCCCTCCTGTGCTGCGCAGCGCCTTGAATCTAAACCCAAGCGCCTGCTGTGCCTGCTCCTCCTGTGCTGCGCAGCGCCTTGAATCTAAACCCAAGCGCCTGCTGTGCCTGCCCCTCCTTGGGCTGCTTGTGTCGGTGAAAGTAAAGGTACCACTTCCTGCTGAGCACCGACCCCCTCCCCTCTTCCCGGGGTGTGGGGCACCGGGAGCCCCGGTGCCACCTGGGTGGAAGGGCAGAGGCAGGCAGGCGCAGGTGGAGAGCGGCCGTGGGGGTGGGTACTCGGAGAGCACGTGTGAGCGTGGGCGTGCGTACCTGGCAGGAGGAAGCCGTCCTGGTTGTCTGTGGTAACCAAAGGCACATCCTGGACGAGGGAGGAACAGGTGTAAACAGAGACCGTGCCCCTGTCTGCATCTGACTGCGTGCGCCCGGAGCGGGAGAGCGCTGCAGGTGCCTTGAGTGCCCTCACCCTGGCTGAGGAGCTACATGCAGGTGAGTGAGACCTCCACTCACGCTGGGAGAGAGAGAGGAGCGGGCAGGCTTAGGGGGTAACAGAGTCCTGGCGCTGTCTTGTCCCTGTCTGTGCGCGCATGGAAAGAGCGGAGAACAGCAGGTGCCTTGAGTGTCCTCACCCTGGCAGAGGAGCTACATGCAGGTGAGTGAGACCTCCACTCCACTCACGCTGGGGGAGAGAGAGGAGCGGCCCGGGCAGGCTTAGGGGGTAACAGAGTCCTGGCGCTGTCTCCTCCCTGTCTGTGCGCGCATGAGAGAGCGGAGAGCAGCAGGTGCCTTGAGTGTCCTCACCCTGGCAGAGGAGCTACATGCAGGTGAGACCTCCACTCACGCTGGGAGAGAGAGAGAGAGAGAGAGAGAGAGAGAGAGGAAGGAGCGGCCCGGGCAGGCTTAGGGGCAGGGGGTAACAGAGTCCTGGCGCGGTCTCCTCCCTGTCTGTGCGCGGATGGAGAGAGCGGGGAGCTGCGCTCAGATGAGTCGCTCGCTCCCTTCCAGGGTGAGAGGGACAAGGAGACGCGGGTGTAAACAGAGACCGTGCCCCCGTCTCCTGACTGCCTCTGCCTGGAGAAGGGGAAGAGGTGCAGGTGCCTCGACTACAACCACCCTGGGAGAGGAGCTACATGCAGGTGCGTTATCGACACGCACCGGCTACAGGTGTTGACAGATGTGTTCTGAACTCAGTTTTAGCAGATAAGAGAACTGAGGTGGATGTGGTGGGGAGAGGCAGAGGAAGGCTAACCCAGGATCACACAATGTTTGGTTAAGTGGAGATGCCGGGACGGGATCACAACCTACTTCAAAATCAAGCAAGGTGTCCACTCTGCCTCGTCTCACTTAGAGGACGGGTTTGGGAGGATTAGACATTCTGGGCAGAATTCCTTGAGACCTGGGCGGACCTCTGCTCCCGAGGGTCACGAGGACACTTGGTAATCATAACGTGCCCTGTATTCATAGCTGCCCCCGCCTTGCCTGCTCCCCCTAAAAATGGCAGATGTTGCTGTTACCCTAGTCATTGGAAGTCACCTCAGAAGGATGAAAGGCTGAGTCAGTCCCGCCGAGCTCAAAGCATGCAGTCTATGGGTTGCACACAGATCTATTTGACAGGCGCAATCTTATCAGCCTTGATCCTTCAGTCTAGAACCATCAACAGCGACGTTTTGCATACATTTCCCATATGTGACATAAGGCATACATCTTACTATATCAGTTCTACCTCTTCACCTGGCCGAAAGCCAGGTCTATGTGTATGACTTTAATTGTATTTTTGTAACACACCAATGTGTCGCCTTTCAGCAGCCTCTAGAGCTGTTCTGATTAATGGGGCACTCTTTGGTTTCCCCAAAAATCTGTTGGCAGAAAAAAAAATTCCCAAGTTGTATCACTCCCAGTCGAGCTCTTGCTTTGGTTAATTACGTAATGAGGCAGATGCACGTCATAGACACGCCCACATGAAATCCCCTCAGTTTAAAACCCCTCCCCAGCTCCTGTATATTTGTCTCGTGCCCTCTCGTACACCGCTGGCCTCGTGCCAAGAGGGCGGGGCTAATAATGCAAAGCAAGCTAGACTGGAGTATTGCAATTACCGGTAAGTAATTGGAGCAGTACCTCCTTGTCGCTCTCGCTTTAATTACATAATGAGATACGACAAACAATGGGAGAGACCAGGACACCTGCATCTCCATGCTGAAATGTGTGAAGTTGGTTCGTCACGGATGAAAGAACCCTTGACCCCAAAACATCCTTCAGGTCTATCCCCTGCATCACCCTGCAGCCCATGTTGCCGCCCTACACATGTCTTCCAAAGATGCCGCTTGTGACTCTGCCAGAGAAGTTGACATGGCCCTGGTGGGTCTCACTTCCACCCCCCCCTGGGAAGGGTATTGCCACTTCTCTGTATGCAAGAGACATCACAGTGTGCACCCATTTGCCTTGGAGCGATGGCTTGAGTCCCCTCCAAGTTGGGCCACAATTTAGAAAAAGAGAGGAAGGAACTCTAAACTCCAAGATCATGTCCAAGTAAATGAAAATCAAGTCCCTACATCTTCGGTGAGCAGGTCTTTTTCCTCGGGAGTCTGAGGGTTCGGACAAATACTGGTAGAAGCACCTCCTGGTTAATACGAAAAGCTGAATTTACCTTGAGGACCAAAGACGGGCCTCAGTGAAGCACAACCCCGTCCTGAAACATCCGAAAGAAGGGATGTCTAACAGAAAAGGAACCCAGCCCCCCCCATTATTTCATCAGTAGTGATTGCCAACAGAAAAACAAAGTTTTCAAATATAGAATTTCAGGCTCGCTAAATTGAGAGGCTCAAAAGGAGATGAAGTTTCAAGAAGAATAAGCAGGTCAAGCGATGACCTGATGGTATTAAAACAACGAAATAACCTTCCTTCGAGCCCTCCTTGTCCTGGAGTGTCCCCAAGAAGGCTCTAATGGCGTCCACTGAATGTTAAGAGGAGACGCCTTAAGGCCCAAGGCAAACCCATCCTGAAGAAATTACATACGTTTTATCAACTCAAAAGAGAGAGGTAGTAGCTGTCTGGAGATACACCACCATCCAAACGAAGCCCGGTGTCTGGTGTATGGGTAGAGAGTCGAAGGGTGGAGATACACCACCATCCAAACGAAGCCCGGTGTCTGGTGTATGGGTTGAGAGTCGAAGGCTGGAGTCAAGTCAAGTCAAGTCACAAAACTTATATAGCGCACTACATACCCATAGGGTTTCAAGGCGCTTAGGAAGGGGAGGAGGATTACCTTTCAAATATCCAGGTTTTAAGTTGCTTTCTGAATGCTAGGTGGTTCTGGGTGAGGCGAAGGTATGCGGGGAGAGAGTTCCATGTTTTAGCAGCCAGGTAAGAAAAGGATCTGCCTCCCATGGTGGTCTTGTTGATGCGAGGGATAGTGGCGAGGGCTTGGCTGGAAGAGCGTAGTTGGCGGGAGGGGGTGTAAAAGGACAGACGTGAGTTGAGGCATTCTGGTCCGATGTCGTAGAGTGATTTGTGTGCGTGGGTAAGCAGTCTGAAAGTGATCCTCTTATTGACGGGTAGCCAGTGGAGGTCTTTGAGGTGACCAGAGATGTGTTCGTTGCGTGGGATGTCTAATATGATTCTGGCTGAGGCGTTTTGGATTCGTTGGAGTTTCTTCTGGAGTTTTGCGGTAGTACCTGCGTAGAGGGTGTTTCCGTAGTCCAGTCGGCTCGTGACCAGAGCGTGGGTGACAGTTTTCCTTGTTTCGGTGGGGATCCAGCGAAATGTTTTTCTGAGCATGCGAAGAATGTTGAAGCAGGAAGAGGATACGGCGCTGACTTGTCTGTTCATTGAGAGTGAGGAATCCAGGATGACGCCTAGGTTCCGTGCGTGGTCCGTCGGGATGGGTGCTTTTCCGAGGGCTTCCGGCCACCAGGAGTCGTCCCATGAAGAGGGGGACGTACCTAGGATGAGTACTTCAGTTTTGTCTGAGTTCAGTTTCAGACGGCTGTGTTTCATCCATTCGGCAACTTCTTTCATTCCTTCGTGTAGGTTAGTTTTGGCGGTGCTGGGGTCATTGGTGAGAGAAAGGATAAGTTGGGTGTCATCCGCGTAAGAGATGATGTTGAGGTTGTGATGGCGTGCGATGGCCGCGAGGGGGCTCATGTATACGTTGAAGAGGGTGGGACTGAGTGAGGATCCTTGTGGTACGCCGCAGATGACTTCATAGGCCTCGGACTTGAATGGTGGAAGGCGGACTCTCTGGGTTCTTCCGGTGAGGAACGAGGTGATCCAATCAAGTGCTTTTCCTTGGATCCCGATGTTTCTGAGGCGCTGTAAAAGGGTGCTGTGGCAGACTGTGTCGAATGCTGCAGAGAGGTCAAGGAGGATGAGGGCGACTGTGTCTCCATTGTCCAGTAGAGTTCGAATGTCGTCTGTTGCTGCGATGAGGGCGGTCTCAGTGCTGTGTTTTGCTCGGAAGCCAGATTGTGAGGGGTCGAGGGATTTGTTGGCTTCGAGGAAGGCGGCGAGCTGGTTGTTGACAGCTTTCTCGATGACTTTGGCCGGAAATGGAAGAAGCGAGATGGGGCGGTAATTTTTGAGTTCGGTGGGGTCTGCTGTGGGTTTTTTCAGAAGGGCAGTGAGTTCAGCGTGTTTCCAGTCTTCTGGGAAGGTAGCGGAGTTGAAGGAGCAGTTGATGACGTCTCGGAGGTGCGGTGCTATGACGGAGTCTGCTTTGTTGAAGACGTGGTGAGGGCATGGGTCTGTGGGGGATCCTGAGTGGATGGAATTCATCAGGCGGATGGTGTCCTCAGTGGAGATTGGGTTCCAGGCGTTAAGGGTGTTCACGGGGGGAAGGTGTACAGCAGATGGTGGGGTGGGTTGGTTTCCGGGTTGGTTGTCAAAGCTGTTGTGGATGTCTGCAATCTTGTTGTGGAAAAATGAGGCTAGGGAGTCGCAGAGGGTTTGAGAGGGGGTGATGTCGTTGGAGTTGGCCGAGGGATTGGAGAATTCCTTGACGATGTTGAAAAGTTCCTTGCTGTTGTGGGCGTTGTTGTCAAGTCGATCCTTGAATGCTGTTTTCTTGGCTTTTCGGATTAGTTGGTGGTGAGTACGGGTGGCGTTTTTGAAGGCGTCCTTGGTGCTGGTGGTAGGGTCTTTTTTCCAGGCCTTTTCGAGGGAGCGGCAGAGTTTCTTGGATTTCTTAAGCTCATCGTTGAACCATGAGGCCTTCTTGTTGCCGGGTTTGTTTTGACGTTTTTTCAGTGGAGCTAAGGTATCAGCGGTGTTGGATAGCCATAGGGTGAGGTTGGCGGCGGCTTCGTTAACGTTAGAAGAGAGGGCTGGGGTGTTTTGAAGGAGTAATGCGGAGATTTGGTCCGTGGTGATTTTGTTCCAGTTTCTTTGCAGAGTTGGTTGGAGGTGGTTGGTGGGTTTGGGCTTGTTGTAGGTGAAGTGGACGCAGCTGTGGTCAGTCCAGATGAGATCCGTAGTGTGGCTGAAGGAGACATGATTGCTGGAGGTGAAGATGGGGTCGAGTGTGTGACCTGCGATGTGGGTGGGGGAAGTGACCAGTTGTTTAAGTCCGAGGTTGGCGAGGTTGTCCACGAGGGTGGTGGTGTTGCGGTCGTTGATCTTTTCGAGGTGAAAGTTTAGGTCTCCCAGAAGGATGTATTCTTTGGAGGGGAGCGCGTGTGGGGTGATGAAGTCCGTGATGTCTTCACTGAATTTTGCGCGGGGTCCTGGTGGCCTGTAGAGGAGTGTGCCTCTGAGTGTGGTCTTGGGGTCGGTGTGGATCTGGAAGTGAAGGTGTTCGGAGTTGGCGAGGTTGGCGTCGGAGCTGGTGGAGATGCGGATGGATTTCTTATGGACGATGGCGATTCCTCCTCCTGTGTGGCTGGTACGGTCTTTGCGAGTGATCTTATAGTCTTCAGGGATGGCAATGGTGATGTCTGGTGCGGAAGAAGCGTTCATCCATGTTTCCGTAAGGAAGGCGATGTCCGGAGAAGTGGTGTCTAGTAGGTTCCATAGGTCGATGGCGTGCCTGTGGACCGATCGGGTGTTGAGCAAGATGCATTGTAGGTGGTTGGGGTCGGGTATCTGTGGTGTGGTCGTAGTGGAGATGTTGTTGGTGCCGCTGAATTTGCAGGAGAAGCAGGAGAAAGGACCGTGAGTTTGTCCAGGGGCGGCTTGGACGCAGTTGGGGGCGCGACCGGGGTTAAGGGCTAGGAGGGAGGCGGCATCGTAGGTAATGCGGGGGGGCTGGGCAGCGCGAGGGGCAGGGGGTCTGGCGCTGGGCGCGGTCCAGGCGCGGACGGGCGTAGACGGGCTTACCTTTGGCGCACCTTCGGCGCGGGTTGGGCGCGGTCGCTGCGCGTGAACGCTGCGCGCGGGAACAACTGTCATATATGGATAGTGGAGGGGGAGGGGCGAGGGCGGCTCAGCTGGGAGGCGTGGCGGGCTCAAGGGAACAACAACAACAGTAACAGAGCCAAAATGGAGGGGAGGGCAGAGCAGGGCGCCGATAGCACACGATGTCAATTACACAATGTAGGAAAGTAATGGAGCGACCAAGCAAGCATCCGGTGAAGCAGTGACCAGGCGGTGGGAAATGATAATGATTCCTGGCGCTGTTTAAATAAATAATTAAATGCTCACACGCTCTAAAATCTTTTCGCTATGCAAATATAAAGTACCGCAACTCTGAAACGCTGAAACGCTATGGCGCTATTACAATCAATGAATCACTCAGCTTTGTAGCACAATACCGCCTTTCAGCAGCAAGCAGGCAGGGGAGCGACCACTCGAGGCAGGAGCAAGGAGTGGATCACGGAGCACAAAGGTCAGAGGGCGCTCTATATTGTTAGTGGGAGGGCGGCTCAGCTGGGAGGCGTGGCGGGCTCAAGGGAACAACAACAACAGTAACAGAGCCAAAATGGAGGGGAGGGCAGAGCAGGGCGCCGATAGCACACGATGTCAATTACACAATGTAGGAAAGTAATGGAGCGACCAAGCAAGCATCCGGTGAAGCAGTGACCAGGCGGTGGGAAATGATAATGATTCCTGGCGCTGTTTAAATAAATAATTAAATGCTCACACGCTCTAAAATCTTTTCGCTATGCAAATATAAAGTACCGCAACTCTGAAACGCTGAAACGCTATGGCGCTATTACAATCAATGAATCACTCAGCTTTGTAGCACAATACCGCCTTTCAGCAGCAAGCAGGCAGGGGAGCGACCACTCGAGGCAGGTGTCTGGTGTCTGGTGTCTGGTGTATGGGTAGAGAGTCGAAGGGTGGAGATACACCACCATCCAAACGAAGCCCGGTGTCTGGTGTATGGGTAGAGACTCGAAGGCTGGAGATACACCACCATCCAAACGAAGCCCGGTGTCTGGTGTATGGGTAGAGAGTCGAAGGCTGGAGATACACCACCATCCAAACGAAGCCCGGTGTCTGGTGTATGGGTAGAGAGTCGAAGGCTGGAGATACACCACCATCCAAACAAATCCTGGTGTCTGGTGTATGGGTAGAGAGTCGAAGGGTGGAGATACACCACCATCCAAACGAAGCCCGGTGTCTGGTGTATGGGTAGAGAGTCGAAGGGTGGAGATACACCACCATCCAAACGAAGCCCGGTGTATGGGTAGAGAGTCGAAGGCTGGAGATACACCACCATCCAAACGAAGCCCGGTGTCTGGTGTATGGGTAGAGATTCGAAGGGTCGAGATACACCACCATCCAAACGAAGCCCGGTGTCTGGTGTATGGGTAGAGAGTCGAAGGCTGGAGATACACCACCATCCAAATGAAGCCCGGTGTCTGGTGTATGGGTAGAGAGTCGAAGGGTGGAGATACACCACCATCCAAATGAAGCCCGGTGTCTGGTGTATGGGTAGAGAGTCGAAGGCTGGAGATACACCACCATCCAAACGAAGCCCGGTGTCTGGTGTATGGGTAGAGAGTCGAAGGCTGGAGATACACCACCATCCAAACAAAGCCCGGTGTCTGGTGTATGGGTAGAGAGTCAAAGGGTGGAGATACACCACCATCCAAACGAAGCCCGGTGTCTGGTGTATGGGTAGAGAGTCGAAGGCTGGAGATACACCACCATCCAAACGAAGCCCGGTGTCTGGTGTATGGGTAGAGAGTCGAAGGCTGGAGATACACCACCATCCAAACGAAGCCCGGTGTCTGGTGTATGGGTAGAGAGTCGAAGGGTGGAGATACACCACCATCCAAACGAAGCCCGGTGTCTGGTGTATGGGTAGAGAGTCGAAGGGTGGAGATACACCACCATCCAAACGAAGCCTAGTGTCTGGTGTATGGGTAGAGAGTCGAAGGGTGGAGATACACCACCATCCAAACGAAGCCCGGTGTCTGGTGTATGGGTAGAGAGTTGAAGGGTGGAGATACACCACCATCCACACGAAGCCCGGTGTCTGGTGTATGGGTAGAGAGTCGAAGGGTGGAGATACACCACCATCCAAACGAAGCCCGGTGTATGGGTAGAGAGTCGAAGGGTGGAGATACACACCCTTCTAAACAAAGCCCGGTGTCTGGTGTAGGAGGAGAGAGTTGAAGGGTGGAGATACACCACCATCCAAACGAAACCCGGTGTCTGGTGTAAGGGTAGAGAGTCGAAGGGTGGAGATACACCACCATCCAAACGAAGCCCGGTGTCTGGTGTATGGGTAGAGAGTCGAAGGGTGGAGATACACCACCATCCAAACGAAGCCCGGTGTCTGGTGTATGGGTAGAGAGTCGAAGGGTGGAGATACACCACCATCCAAACGAAGCCCGGTGTATGGGTAGAGAGTCGAAGGGTGGAGATACACACCCTTCTAAACAAAGCCCGGTGTCTGGTGTAGGAGGAGAGAGTTGAAGGGTGGAGATACACCACCATCCAAACGAAACCCGGTGTCTGGTGTAAGGGTAGAGAGTCGAAGGGTGGAGATACACCACCATCCAAACGAAGCCCGGTGTCTGGTGTATGGGTAGAGAGTCGAAGGGTGGAGATACACCACCATCCAAACGAAGCCCGGTGTCTGGTGTATGGGTAGAGAGTCGAAGGGTGGAGATACACCACCATCCAAACGAAGCCTAGTGTCTGGTGTATGGGTAGAGAGTCGAAGGCTGGAGATACACCACCATCCAAAAGAAGCCCGGTGTCTGGTGTATGGGTAGAGAGTCGAAGGGTGGAGATACACCACCATCCAAACAAAGCCCGGTGTCTGGTGTATGGGTAGAGAGTCGAAGGGTGGAGATACACCACCATCCAAACGAAGCCCGGTGTATGGGTAGAGAGTCGAAGGGTGGAGATACACCACCATCCAAACGAAGCCCGGTGTCTGGAGTATGGGTAGAGAGTCGAAGGGTGGAGATACACACCCTTCTAAACAAAGCCCGGTGTCTGGTGTAGGAGGAGAGAGTTGAAGGGTGGAGATACACCACCATCCAAACGAAGCCCGGTGTCTGGTGTATGGGTAGAGAGTCGAAGGGTGGAGATACACACCCTTCTAAACAAAGCCCGGTGTCTGGTGTATGGGTAGAGAGTCGAAGGGTGGAGATACACCACCATCCAAACGAAGCCCGGTGTCTGGTGTATGGGTAGAGAGTCGAAGGGTGGAGATACACCACCATCCAAACGAAGCCCGGTGTCTGGTGTATGGGTAGAGAGTCGAAGGGTGGAGATACACCACCATCCAAACGAAGCCCGGTGTCTTGGGTATGGGTAGAGAGTCGAAGGGTGAAGATACACCACCATGCAAACGAAGCCCGATGCCTGGTATAGGAGGAGAGAGTTGAAGAGTTGAGATACACCAACATCTAATTGAAGCCCGGTGTCTAGTACATGAGGAGGAAGTTGAAGACCTCCCGGATGTCTGAATGGGAAGGCTACTCTTTCAGAAACACCCCTCTTAACTAACCCTGACCCCTCAACCTGCAAGCCGTTGTCTTGAGTGTACTTAATGATGTTGTCTGGAGGGATGGTGATGAAAGGGAAGAGGAAGCAATTCCCTGCTGTTCTTCATGGCTACAATCCGATGAAACAATGTAGAGCGGAGCCAAGCAGCGGTGTGATGCAAAATGATGACCCCCTGCAGAATTTAATGTGTGGCCCTTGATCCTACCAGATCTCACAGGTGTTCATTGGCATTGGACTGAATAGGAAACCCCTAACGATTTGGGGGACCCCTAAAGAGTTGAGAGCTCCCCTGACCTGCAGAGGCTGCAGGGCCTGAGATACATCCAGGGGCCACACTGGAGCTAACAGGATTACTGTCGAGTTCTCCTGTCTCAATCTGATCAGAAACCTCAGCATTAAGAGAAGACCGTAGGTGAGACACTTCGGACAAGGATGAGACAGCTCATCCACTGCCCAGGAATTGCTCTCGTCGTCGAGCAAAGGATTAGAAGTAGAGCTTTCTGTGTCGAGGCAAGCATGTGCCAGAGTGGACGATCCCACCGCTAGCGGATTAAAGCAAACGTTGTTTGACTCAGGCAACATTCGCTGGAGGAAGGGATTTCTCTGCTTAGCCAGTTTCCTCTCCTATCCTCTGTTCCCCGTGTATAGACTGTTGTTAACAAGGTGATTCAGCTCTGGTCCCCAGTGATTAATTTGTAAAATATTAAGTGCCAGGGCTCTGACCAGGAGGCCACTGCAGCTTGCACCACCGTCGCCCTTGTCATCGCTGCCAAAACAACTACTAACCATCTCTCTTGCATGTAAATGCGACAGTTCAGATTATTTCAGGTCCCCAAAGCTAAAGGAAGAGCTGGGGAGGCAGGTATTAGCAATTTTAATCTATATTTTATTCCTAAACTCCCGTTGTTCTGCTCATCTCCAAATTAGATGAGCAGCGCCACCATCTGGTGGACTGTTCTAAGTACGATGTTGAAAATAAGGTGCCGGTGCCGAGCACCGGACACCAATTAAGTGCCGGTGCTTAGCACCGGAAAGCCCCAGCTCAAATTAAGTACTGCTGGGCCCACAGAAACATCTGATCTGAAACCTCTGACAGGACTGAGAGCTCATGCCCCCTTTTATGTCAATGTAAGCCACCCTCACGGTACTTTAAACCATCTTCCGGACGTACAGCATCTTTGTTTTGAGCAAGTAACTCATTATAACTATGAGAAAGTATCTTGAAGGGCGTAGCGATGGGAAACCCATTGCAGGTAGCTGTGCGCTTTATAAAACCCTAATAATAATGATATGTTTTTGTTGTATTGTTGACCGTTCTGACAACTGCAGCACTGCCAAACAGAAGATGGTAAAAGGCAAGGAGTGTCAGCCGGACAGCCTCCCAACTCCCTCCCGTCGGGGATCTCATCTGCTGCACCCTGGATCGGTGACCCTGGTTCTGCTGGGAACCCATGCAAGCTCCTCACTCGGTTGCAAGGACATAGGTTGTCCGTATTGCTGTTTACTGAGGGGATTACTGGACCCCTTTCAGAAAGTCTGAAGACTCCATCCATCCTGAATGTTCTCCTCTCATGTCCTGTTTCATTAGGATGGTCAGAGACAAGTTCTGGACGACAGAGACCAGTGGCTCAAGATGTGTCCTACCAGTTTATTCAAGTGATATCTGGCCCATGGTACTAAGATGGTCACTGCTAAGTCACCCTGAACCCAGTGCTTAATTTGAGCCGGTGGTTTCTGGTGCTCGGCACTGGCACTCAATTGTCAACACCGGCACTTGTGACAGTCTACCACAAGGTGGTGCTGTCTGGCTAATTTAGAGATCACCACAACAAAAGTTAATTATTAATTCAATATACATTAAAAATGACCTCCCGTTTAAGCCATTCTTATAGCTATAGGGGCCTGGAATAGTCCGAATTGTCACACGTGTAGAAGTGTGACGGTTAGCAGTTGTGTTGTTATTATCATTGACAGCATAGCAGGGGCAATGTCTGGTGCAACTGCAGTGGTCTCCTTACAAGAGGCCTAGCACTTATGTTTTTTTTTAATTACAAATTAAGCACTGCCTGCACCTGTAACCAGGCAGACACTGTTGGATTGTCCAAGTACATGAGCTCTGTCACATGACGATTTTTCATGCCCTTCTTCTTGGGCACGGTAACTAGACCCTTGCTGGTCCTGAACCTGGCTCCAGTGAAACTCTGGTCCTGGGGTCAGATGAGATTTCTTCAGGCTAACTTGTAATCCATGTTGCTTCAGCAGGTGAAATCACCCCTGTCACCTGGAGCTCTGTGCTCTCTTGATGGCAAAGACACTAGACAAACATCTGAGTACAGAAGAGGAGATGCCCTCCTAAAGCAGAATGGCCATCAAGGGTGTCGGCACCTTGGTAAAACCTCGGAGCTCTGATTTGGCCCCAGAGGGCCGAACCCCGATCTGGGTTACCACGCACCTCCGATGGTTTTTGACGCATTCCTAGATTTACAAGACCATGTAAACGTAGGAATGCACCATAAAGATACGCCTCCCAGGGAAGGCGCAACGAGGAGAAATATGTTTCTTTTGTCCTTGTTTGTTCCTCTTTCTCTGTGAGGAAAAAGCCTCTCAGAATTATTTTTGTGCAGGTAGGTGCACCCTCCGGCGTAAAAACTATTCTGCATGCAGCTGAGGCATCCTTGTACCATGGTGTAAGGGTGTTTGCGTTGGCGCTAGGCTGACATAACAGTGCTCGCACAAGGGAAAAAGATGAGAACTGCGTATTTCTGCCCCATCCCTGTGACTCAGTGTGCTGATTTTAGCCCAAAGGGCAGAACCCGGAACTGGAAGGCGAAGCGTAGAAGCCTCTGGGGTCTCCTAGGAGTGGGGATGTGAAGATGGTCATCTTGGAGTCTACGGTGGCAAGAAAGTCCTCTGCCAGAATGAACGGAATGACCTGCTGTGACGACATCATCGTGAATTGAATGGTCTTCACCCAAGAGTTTACCCGCCCCCTCAGATCGAGGAATGTCCGTTTTTGTTGTCCATAAAACACATTCTCCGTTGGAATTCATTTCCTTCCTATGCGCCTCCTGTTACAATGTAAATACAGGGGCTTTTTTACAAGCCCCTTGCGCCGCCGGTGCGTCACTTTTAATATGGGAAAAAGTGATGCACCAGCGGCGCAAGGGGCTTGTAAATAAGCCCAACTGCTTCACCTCCCACCCGTACTGCTCTGTTTACGGCTGTATTATTCGGGTGTAAAACAGAAGTGCATAGCAGTGTGTGAAATCTGTTGCATAATGGTTGTGAATACAAACAAACCACTGAGTAAGAGGTCACCTCACAGGCACTCTTTCTTCCTTGGCCACGCTACAATCCCTGAGAAACGCCCACTTCTACCCACCAAACAGGAACACGAGGGTTTAATTTATGCATAGTTTACGCATACGTCAGTAACACCTTCGCGTGGGCAACTTGGAAGTGTGCTGTTTTTGGACTCTGCAATAAATTATGCAAGTGGAAAGACTTTTTCCTGGCATAAGTCACACCTACGTTTGAGAACACTCAGAATGTTTTTGTGAATCATTTGTTCTGTAGCGCTGCGCAGTTGGGTTAGTCTAATAGCGCTTTCCTCAGTTTCACTAGGACGGTTGACATTTTGTCTTATTTACTCATTTACGCGATTTTATATAAGACATACTTTACCCAGAGGTGTCAGAGGGCTTTACAAAAGAGCGAAGTACATTAGATCCTTACAGGTAATATTGTAGAGGCGACAAGACGTATAACTGCTACAGTTATGCAGAGTGAAGGTTACACATTTACACAATACAGATTCACTAAAAACATTTACACATTCCAACCTGAAGCTGGAGCGATTAGGGGTTCAGAAGTACATGTTCCATCGTTGAAGCGGGAGGACGAACTAGTTCTCCTGTGAGGAACATGAAAGAGTCAGAGAATTCTTGGTAACAGAGTCTCTGGAAGAGAAGGGTTTTAAGGTCCTTTTTGAAGATGCGGAAAGAGGTATTAGTTTGGAGGTATGGAGACGTAAATTCCAAATTCTGGGCACTACCTTGAGTGATAGAGGTGTGTTTGCAAACAAAATCACATATTTTAGGTTTCTGGAGGGCTCGTTGGAGAAATATGGTTTGCCATGACTAGCTAACTCGATAAGTAGGGTTTTGAACTTTTAATTTTGTTGAATGTGAGAAAATGGAGGACGCTAAAACACTGTACTTTTAAAAATAAGGTAAACACAATAATATAAAAGCATCATAAAGAGAGACCCATCTATCAAAGAAAAAATAAGAAAACCAATCAAAAATCTGTAGAAAACCATAACTACTGAGCTCAGTTAAAGAGCTCCGCGGGGTTGACAGTGGTCCTTTCTGCAAAGCACTGAAGTGCCCCGTTGGAGCCCAAAGAACAGCTGACTAAGCGTTCCACTAGAAATAGACGACAGACTCTTTTCTGCTGCCCAATTAGCTCAAGACGCTACCCCTATTGGACTAAAGTTGGGAAGCGACACCAAAGATGGGCAACCAAAGGCATGGCTGTCAGAAGCTCTTGTGACTCCAGGAGCAAAATGTTTTGTGAGGTCACTCCAGGAAGCATCTTGTAATTAAAAATCCAGGAGGGAAGAAAAAAGGCAGAGTTTAGAGCCACGAGACGGTGTGGCTGTATTAGGGCATCTCAAGGAATAGGCAAGGCCTGTTTTATTTACTGTGAAAATACATTTTGCAACTGGAACGCTGGACCTCAAAAAAGCACAGCACCTGGGGCAAACAGCATGACCGGGCCGCCTTGCGTGGCCCTGCTGCACATAGAGACGCAGCTTTTCTGGACGATAAATCCGGTCAGGGAAGTCCAGCGTTGGTGAAAAGAGGGCAGGATCCAGGCCAGAAACTCTGGATTTCCACTTATGACAAATCCTCAAACAGTGAATCTAAATGGAGCTCATTTACATAGTCAATGCTCTTCCTGAAAGTTTGGAATGGAAATGGCACTGAAAGCCACTTTGCAAGGCTTTGAGTGGCTCTAAAAATATGAATGAGTGCAAATCACTGCGCTGCGCTACTCTGCCCTGGGGCGGTGTTCCATGGGTGTTGTGTGGGTGTTCCCACACACCTCTAATGGGGTTTCACACATTCCCAGATTTACAAGACCCTGTAAACCTAGGAATACGCCAAAAAATACACTTCCCCAATGGAGGAGTAACAAGGAGAATTATGTTGATTTCTCCTCGTTTTCTCCTCTCTCACATACAAAGAAGAAAACATCTCAGGGAATTGTTTGTTGTGCAAGATGGTGCCCCTTCCTGCGCAAAAACAATCCTGCTGACAACACAGGCACCATTGCACCATGGTGCAAGGCTGCCTGCTGGATGTATTATGTTACAACGCATGCTTTTACAACGCATGCTGTTACAACGAAATGTTTACAACGCAAATGCAGTGACAACGCAGGACATTACAACGCAAGTCTTTACATCGACTTGCACTAGATGGTGTGCTAACATTAAAAAAGTGTAATTTACTATTCTAACTCCAGTCCACGTAACAGTAGGGAAGGTGTTTGGATAGTAAAGTACACTATTTTTAATGTTAGCACGCCATCTAGTGCAAGTCGATGTAATGACTTGCGTTGTAATGGCATGCGTTGTCAATGCATTTGCGTTGTAACAGTTTCGTTGTAATGGCAGTGCGTTGTAAAAGTTGCGTTGTAAAGATTGTTCCCCCTGCCTGCTTGGTGCACGGGTGCCTGCGTTGTGGTACTAGGCAGCCAAAAGGGCACCAGCGCAGGAGAAAAGGCAGGAGTTCGCTGTGTTAGATAAATACGGCTCATCCCTGCCCATTCCCTGTGACGAAGGGCAGTGAATCAAGGGGACCTGCTGCACTGCCCTGTGTCGCTAGAGTCATATATATGGCCTTAAGTGTCAGACCTGAATGCCAGCTCATTAGCTCATCTTCGCAATGAGTTTCAGTTTGCTCAAGAATGCAAGAGTGTTGACATGTTTCCCTGAAACTAAAGTGCATAGTTGGAGTTTCTCATTTGTTTTTCCCAGTGTGAGGCATCTGGGATGAGGCATCTGGCACCCTTGCCAACAAACCATATGCAATGCCAGCCTGGGAGTGGCTCATCACAGACTAGTAAAATCTGCTCTTTCACCACACCCAGAGTAATCAGGGCCCGGTTGTGTAAGAGAGAAAATCCTCAAAGAGCATCACAAAGGGAAGTATTGTGGAAGTAGGATGTGGGAGTAAACAAATATGTAAATGTGTTTTGTGAAAACAAAGGGCACATGGACCGCTGGGCTAGAGCGGCTTTGATACTTGGGAGCCAGGTTTGAGTCTGGCGGGAGGCTCAAAAACCTGTGATTCTGGGCAAATCACTTAATCTCCCAGTGCCTAAAAATGAATGTGTCTGTCTGTAATGCAACTGGTGCTCATGTAAAGCGCTCTGATACCTTCAGGTCGAGTTGGCGCTATATAAAACTCCACACAACAAAAAGGTACATAACCATTTGTCACCTACATAACTCAACAGAGCAGGTATATTTTTCTCTGCTTGTCAGTTGTGAAAGATAGGTCTAAGTTTGTGGCAACGTCAGTTTGTTCTAGTACTTATCACAGTGGTTCGTCCCTTCGGAGTTCAATAGAGAAACATCCCTTCTTGGTGTAGAGCAATAGATGCACGCACGCTCCTCTCTAAAGGTGCAATGTTGTTACGGATAAACCGAATTAAATGCAGCAACATATAAAAGTATGAATATTGTTATGTAGTGCAGAACTGTCAGTCAGTTTGACAGCGCTGCTATGTTGATTAACCAAAGTGTAGGCGCGGTGCTTGGGAGTAGTGCGAGGGAAACATACAAATCCCATTTTTTTCTAGCTGGAATGGTGAAGGAAAGTCCTGATTTTATTAAAGATAAAAAGAGGCAAACACTTTTTCTGAACTTGCAAATTGTATTACATCACCCAAGAATCAAAACGGAGGGCCCGATTCACAGAATTAACTTAAGACAAAATCCTAAACTTACTACCATTTTGGTATTCACAGAAGGCACTTACTCATTTCGGTATTCACAGAAGTTAGGAGTCCTAACTTTAGGACTCCTAAATGCCTTCTGTGAATACCGAAAGTCTTAAAGTTAGGATTTTTCTAAGTTTAGGAGTAGTAAAGTTAGGAGTCCTAACTTTAGGACTCCTAAATGCCTTCTGTGAATACCGAAAGTCTTAAAGTTAGGATTTTTCTCAGTTAAGGAGTAGTAAAGTTAGGACTTTTTTGCTATTTGTTAATCTCTTGTAGTTGACCATACAAGTGACCCAAATTACCAAGTTCAAAAGGCTAGTTTTCAAGTACTAAAACCAATCCTATGCATTTAAAGTTATAATAGTTTGCTGATATATTCATAAAATGGTACCAGCCTACTTGGAAGGCAATGGATGTCCTCGCCACCTCCTCCTACGCTGAGCTCCACTCATACTCAGTGCTAACAGGATCATTCAGACCTTTGAGTGAGGGCAAGACTAGAGACAAATAGTATTGGAGCCCATTGTAGTAATTGTAGACAAATTACGCCCGCACCTGTTCTGCGCAGGCATTTGCCACCCGCTTTTAGCAATCAGAAAGTGGCCACGCAAAGCAATGCAAATGGCGAATCAGTCTGAAGAATGGAAGCAAAAATCGTTTCCCCACATTTTTAATATATAGGCAGCACCACTGGAATTATGTGATTTTGCAACCACATAATTTTCCACACAATGATGAATGTGTCCCTTTTGCCACATAATCCATCACCTGCTACATAACCTGGAGATAAAAAATTAAGAGTTTCTACCTCAATCGGATCAAAATTTACTAAAACGTGGGTACAAGTGTTGCTGCGAAGTGCAAGGACCTTTACAAAGGGTGACTAGTCTGTTGCTTATTGATGTAGTTGGGTGTTAAACTTGTACTTATGAGGTGTTGGTATGTGTAAAAATCACAAAATAATAAAATAATACTGTTGGAAAATGTACAGCATTACTACCATGGCTCAACTTTTTTTGCTAGATTATTTAGTTACCCCGCCGCATAATTTGCTACTCCTCTGCTGCATAATTGAAGTGAGCCTACATATAGTTCTTAATTGAACACAAAAAACACACCTAGGATCCTATCTGTTAGACCTGGCACCATTGGCGTGGGTCTCCCTTCCATTTTTTTTTGCTGCTGTTGCCTCGTGTGTTTTTGCTGGTCTAGATGCTTTGGGCACTGTGCCACTGCTATTCAGTGCCACAGTGCAAGTGCTCCCTGTGTTAAAGTGATGTAAATGGATTAGTGACTCCATGATTGGCTTATTTGGTTTACCTGTCAGACCCTAGTACAGTGCACCGCGTGTGCCCAGGGCTTGGAAATCAAATGCTGCTGGTGGGCTTGCAGCACTGATTGTGCCACCCACCGGAGCAGCTTGTAAACTATGGCTCAGGCCCGCCATTGCAGAGCCTGTGTGCAGTCTAGTACTGCCATGTTGATTTGGTAAGTGCACCCACTTGCGAGTCCCTAAACCTTCCATTTTCTACATATCAGACACCCCTAAGGTAGGCCTAAGGGCAGGGTGCATTGTATGTAAGAGGTAGGAAATGCCCTGGTGTGTGTGGCATGTCCTGATAGTGAATTACAGCCATTTTCGTTTTTCACTATTGCAAGGCTACCTGTCCCCATAAGCCAGAATGGGCAGTTTGAATATGACATCTTATAATCCTAGCTGACCCAGGGAACATGGTAGAAAAACGAATTTAGTATGCCTGAACTCAGAATGATAAACTACATCTTTTACTGAAGTTAGTTTTAACATTCTGTGTTTGAAAATACCACTTTTAGAAAGTAGGTATTTTCTTGCCTAGCCATCCAAGCCTGCCTCTGCTAGGTTGTGTATTCCCTGTCTGGTTTGTGAGTGACAGAGCCAAGGGGGGCTCTAGGAGACAAGGTGAATCAGCACAAGGCTGAATAGACCTATCTGCATGAGGAGTGGCGGGAGGAGTAGCACCTGGGCCGGAATAGGGCTGTGCCTGCTTTCCACAATGCTGGCTCCACCTCCTGTGGTGTGTCTGAGGACCCTGGCCCACACTGACAAAGGAAGAAGGGGTACACTGGCAGGATGCACCCAGAACTGGTTTGGACTAGGTACAGACACTCTCTGCCATCAGAGAAAAAAGATTTGTGCATATAAAAAGGGGGACCCAGACCCCAGAACTCTAGCTCACTTCTGGGAATCAAGACAACCCCTTTGTTGAGGAGAAGAACCAGAGTAACTGAAGGAGGAGACTACCCCTGTGGTGCTTGCTGTTTGAGGGGTTGACCTGCAGTGGTTGCTTCATTGCCAAAGAAAGGAGATAAAGGACTGAGTGTGCTTTCATCATCTTGAAGAAGAATCTCCAAGGGCTTGAAATTGAGCTTGCCTCCTGTTCTGAAGTCTCGGGAACACAACGACTTCACCCCTTCTGTCTCTCTGCATCTGAAACTGCTGTGTCGGCTGCTACAAAAGGAAATTGTAACACCAGTGCAGGCGAGCGATGCCGTAACCTGCACCGAATCCGTGGGCACCGCTCGGGAAGAGCACGACGCACTGCCCCAACTTGCACCGTAGGCCCAACGCCTGCTGACGCCTTGTTGCATCGACTCCGAAGCCATCATCGAGGCCGCTGCCTGCACCGGAGCCGAGGACACCGCTCGTGACGTCCAAGACACACCGTCCCGACTCGCACCGCAGCCCCGACTTCATCGATGCCAGGGCTTCATCAACGAGGAGCCGATCCTCAACGTGGGTGACTCCCTAATCCATCGATACTGCACTGTCGTAAGGAACTGACGCCTCGCTGCCATCCATGATGTCACCTCCCTGACACATTAAGGAACTGACGTCTCACCTCCCCTGCAGTAAGGAACCGAGGCATCACCTCCCATGGGGTCGTAGGGAACCGATGCCCCCGGCACCAACGAAGCATCACCTCCCCGATGCCGTGCACCACCTTTGCTTTCGTCAATTCCAAGGTACTGTTCTTTGTGGGTCTGCTTGACTCCGGACCCGACGTCGTGCACCTCGCGGTCGGCGCCGTACTTTGGGATTTTCATCTGTCACAACGTTGTTATAACTCCAGAGGGAGTTATTTGTTGCTACAAGCTGGATTTAAGTGTATAACCTATTTGTGAGAACTGTATTGTGGATTTTTGTCGTTTGGTCTTGTTTAGATAAAGAATACTTATTTTTTACATACAACCTGTGCGGTGTCCATCTGTAGTGTTTCACTGTATTACTGTATGTGTTCACAAATGCTTTACACACTGCCTCTGAGATAAGCCTGTCTGCTTGTGCCAAGCTACCAAGGGGGTGAGCAGGGTTTAGTTTAGAAGTGTACCCCCTAACCCTAACTAGAAGCAAGGGTCCCTATTTGGTCAAAGGTACCTACCTCTGCCAACTAGAGACCCCCAATTCTAACACTATCACATGTTGAATGCACTTTCCAGATCTGTAGTGCAGAAAGTGCTTAATTGGGTGTGCCCAATGCAGACTACGATTGTGCGCCTAATTACAAAAATCTATTGCAGCCCATTAGAGAAAGGTGGACACGCTGTTTGAAACCCCTGGCCTGCCGTTCACTGCAGGGCAGTAGACCCAACCTCTGTTTCAAGGAGCTCAGGATTCCCCCTGCAGGTGGGTACCGTATGTGACTGCAGCCAGCTGGGGTGCAATGCCTGGCAGGTTGATGTGATTTCTATGCCCCCATCCCATTGTGTGCCATCAATAAGTGCATTAACTATGCTTTGGCTTCCCTGTTTTCATTTTCTATTTCTTGCTAATTAGGGTGGTGGTTTTTCAGTGTTTTCCAATGTTTTAAAAAACTGTAAAAATCGGTGATTATCAGTGCTCACTATTTGACCTCCTCCTTGCTTGGAGAGAATTTGGCTTTATTTCCTTCCTTTCCTCATTCAGTCCTTCATTCTTTCATGCTCGTAATTGCCCTCTTTACCTTGGTCCTGAATTTGCTCTTACAAGTAACCTTGGATTAGTTGCCCCGCCTCCCTGCCCGTATCGTTTCCCAGCACTCAGGCTCCTCCTACCAGTAGTTGAGCCCCACCCCAAGCCGAGGATGAACATGCATGAGGATGTGTTTTCTCCTCATTAAGATTTGATTGCAGAACTTAATGTGTTAATGGTGAGCATTTAGCGCGCCTTGCTGCGGGTCTTCAGACAAAGGAGAAAGATTGACTGAATTAAGATTTTCTACTTAGGTATTAAGACATGAGCTATGTATTGTGGGTGTTCTGTTATTCCAAGCCTGTGTCACACTGCTGTATTCTTTGTCTCGAGGAACCAAGAAATGACTGTCCCAGACCATTGTCAAAACGCAGACAATCTACTGGCGGATACAGCACCCAACTATTTTAAACAAGATATGTTTCATCACATAAGAGAGTTGATGTGGTTTGTGGATTAGTGGTCAACGGCAGAACCAGGAGGCCAGAGGTCTAGTCCCTCCTTCTTCACTAGACCAAATTGTGTGATCCTTGGCAGGATATTTAGTATGCAGGTGTCTTGAGTTTCTAATCACTTAAAGGTGGGAGCTATTGACCTGTTTTAAAAGCTCTGTAATAACTGTCCTTTTGCATTTATCCTCTTGTCCTGTGAGATACCCAACTCTTCACCTCACACTGTATCCCACATGGTTCCAGGTTACATAGATTATGGTACAATTTTGCCCCAATAGGTGTAGGATACATGTCATTCACTTGAATTAGGGCAAATTCCACTGATATATGGCCCAACCAACCACTACAAAATGCTCTTGCCCTGCTAAACTGGTGAAAATGCAATTTTTGCTCTTTAAGGCAGTGTAAATGTCAGGACTAAATCGCCCTCGGCCCGTGATGCCCAGCATGGCTGCCATGGTGCAGAGGCTCAGTGCTGGGGGCACTGGAGCTGCTGTTGGCTCCCGATGGCATGAACTCTGGTGGTGCAGGTTTGGACTTGATGTCCCTCCCAGAGCATCGCTGGTCACATTGATGAAAGCCAAGGACCTCACTGATCTTGCACAAGGATTTTCAAATTAAAAATAGGTTATCTCTTTAATGCTTCTGTTTCGCTTCAGTATATTATATTAATCTCTGAATTGAAATCTGTTAAAAACCAGAGTTTTTAAACATGAACTTTTCCCCACATCAGCGCCCTGACAATACTCTTATGAGTGAATCAACAGACGTCTGGTTGTTATGTGTATTACATATACATCCAGTATTGTTGTATATAGACCAAGCCCATTGCAATTCACCGGACCCCAATAACTCAACGACGGAATCTACTTCCACGTACCCAAAAGAAACCTCAGATCAGCCGACCTCGCCCTCACCAAAACCCTGCGCATCCGCAGAGCAAGAAAGGGTGGCAGATCCTTCTCCTACATCGCGGCAAAAGCCTGTAACAACCTCCCGATCGGCATCAGACGCGCCCCCACCCTGCACACCTTCAGGAAGTCCCTCAAGTCCTGGCTTTTCGACTGACTGGAGCTGCTACCCCCCCACCCTGCGCCTTGAAACCCCCACGGGTGAGTAGCGTGCTTAAAAAAAAACCTGATTGATTAATTCAGTGGCTGGAAGAATATCTCCTTTTTACCACTAAAGGACAATGCTTTGTGTTCAGTTATTTCATGACCCACATAGTTCTCTGTTCAATAAACACAATTTTAGCAGGTGAATTGAATTTTACACAATATATTTATAAAATGTCCAAGTGTCTTAAAAAATACAAAGTTATGCAGAAGGGAATGGATGGGTCTGTGTTTATGTCAATTGCACTGCATCCCCCTTAACAATCAGGAATTAGGAAGAGGGTTCAGGCCCAGTGACGACAGTGACATCGATTCAAAGAGCAGGAGGGCCAAGGCTCGCTGCAGTCCTCCAGGAGACCCATGCACATTGCAGCTCAACTTGCCCGCAGACACACACAGCGCATTTTTAGATTTTGGGCACTGATAGAGACAGGAGTGAAGATGAGGGCGCTTGGGATGCTTGACTTGTCTCTATTTTGGCTCACGACCCCCAGGAGCTCCACAGAGCTACACATTGGGCTCGAGACTTGCTCACCTCTTGTGTGTGTGTGTGTGTGTGTGTGTGTGTGTGTGTGTGTGTGTGTGTGTGCACGTGACATAAAAGGCACAAAACCCTGGCATACTCTACACAATGGGGGTTGGGGTCTCAGTGATTGAGGCACCTCAGGTGAGGGATTGTTGAAGGCATTTGGATTTCCGGTATGTGAATGTAAACTTGGGTTGTTACTTGGAGTACGCTGTTGCTTTTGGTTTTATTATTGGTGGTTCGTTTGGGTCTACTAGTAGATGAGGTAGATGTTTCCTTTCTTATATTTAACACTTTCTTTCCGAGTTTGGTATCTTATATAATCTTGAGTGTGACACGTGTGACTTGGGAGATGGTGGATTTTTTCCTTTCTTTCATTTGGTTTCCCTTGATTTACTCTTCTTTCTTCTTTTTGGGTATCACTCATTGGTGTCATGTCGGGCTTTTCGGTGTTTGGCACAGAGATAGAGATAGTTTTTGTTGTGAATATACATTACATGTTTTTATACTTTATTTGTATTTTTAATTAGGTCGTTTCCCTCACCCCTGTCCTGAGGAGGCCTAGATGTCTCTTTTGGCCGAAACGCGCCCGCGTCGACAGATTTTGTTAAGAGGAGTCTGACAAGAAAGGATTTGATTTGGTTTATGAATAATTGACGCACAATTTTTTGATTAGGGTTCTGTAGACTTTTGAGAGCCAATTGTGCAAATAAGACGTCCTCCAAGTGTATTACCTATAGGTTATAGGTGAACACTTCCTTTTCAACGATTTGGGTGTAAGGAATTGGACAAATTGAGTTGTATGTATGTGTATATATATGTTTTTGGTATGTTATGAAAAATTTCTAAATCATGATGAAATAATTCCCGATTACTTTAATTAAATTATGTAATCATTGGACCTTTGGTATGTGATTGTTTCCTGTGTTGAAATGTATGTTTATGAAGAATAGGACTATGTACTACCAACGGAGGAATATTTAGCCTCCTATTGAGAATTTATTTTCCTTCTTTATATATATTCTTTCCTCCTGGCCACTTCTCGATTTCTTCACGGGTTGAGGCCTGCAGGCAGAGCTGCGGGTGTGAAAGAGGGAGTGCGATGGCACAGAGTGGGTGTGGAGACCCTTCAGGGGAGGTCCACCATCTCAGTTGTGACCCAGATGTTCAACCACCCCTGTCATCTTCCCTCTACCACCCCTAGAGTTGAATCAAATGTGTAATATGATCTGATTGGAGTCTCCTTCACCCCCACCACCTACCAAGTGGGAGTGCTGCAGAAAGCATCTCAGTGAATTTCTATAGGAGCCTTGTCTCCTTTCTCCTCACTTCGCCGTCTCCTCCCTGCTGCATCCCGATGCACTTCCACTGTCTGGGAAAACAACTTCACCCCCACCCTGTGCTCAGAAACATGCCTGGGATGTCCAAAAAGGAACCCACAGGCCTACATCACTCTGTCTCTCTTCTACTTATAATGCATATGCTTCAATAGTGTCACACACACAACATACCCTTGAACGGGATTAGGTGGCAAAACAGGATATAAATCTGTTTGTGCATTGGTGAGACACTCTAAGCCAGTGCCAAATAACACATTTTTTAGTGAGTGACTGAAAAAAACCTTCTATTTACATAATAGTGAGGGAAGAATATGACCTTTGCTGTGCCAACTCCACTTATGCAGCGTACAGACCCTGTACCAAGGTTGGCATACTCCAGACTATGCTTAAAAGGGCAATCTTCGGCTAGGCATGCAACAAGTTAGGGCTCTTAATGTTTAAATGATGTACACACTCGGAATCACATGTTTAAACTGTCTGCCCCGGATATGCGGCACAATGTATAATGTTTCTATCTACAGCCGACGTTCTCCGACTGCTTGCTGACTCAGAAAGCCTTCTCCCACTATACTCCTAAATGCTGCTTGATAAATTGACCGTCACCTACATCCAGTTCATCTCTCTCCTCTCTCTCTTCAGAGTGACCCTCTTCTTAACTTCCGTCCTCTGCATGCCTTCTATTTCTGCGAATGCCCTCCCCTCAATCTCCTGCCTGTCTGCCTCAGTCCTTCTTATTGTAATTCCGCGATTGGCTGATTCGTTATTTCATAGATCACGACCTCTCCCCTTTAAAACCCTATCCCTGATTCTAACATTACTTCACCTCCGCCAGCCTTGCTAGCGCCCCAACCGTTCACCTGACGTCACATAGCCCCACAAATGCTCACACCTGTATTAATATATCACAGGTAAATGGATTAAAAGCGTGCTCTTTTTCTTGACAGCACATTACTAACCACAACAACCAGTGAAATCAGCACTCAGCGCACAATGGTGTGCTTTAGAAAAACACCTCCTTTATTTTACAAATTGTCCGCCTTGTACGTTGTTTTGGCTATTGTTCACATTAAATAATTATTTATTATTGTATCTATGTTTACGTTGATCAAATTTCACTATGCTGTGATGGACCGTTATTTTTGTAAAATGAAAGAGGTGTTTTTCTAAAGCACAACGTCGTATGCCATAGTCGGGGCCACTGGAATTATGCGATTGTGTGGCAATTTCGCATAATTATAGATTTGCCGCATTTGCCACATAATCCATCATCTGCTGCATAATTTTCAGGTTTTAACAACAACAAAAATAGTTTCTACCTCAAACGATCCGCTCACTTTTTCCTGTCTGGTTTTGCTGGCTTTGAGACTCTCTTCCTTATGCCACTGCTAACCAGTGACTTCTGCTTGTGCGTTCCATGTGAAAACATGTGCTATGCATTCTGTAGTGCCTCATGCCCTGACAAAGCCATGAAGCACTTTGATTTGCAAAGGTCCAGGACACCCTTTCTGAGTACATGGCTGTAAGTTTGGCTACATGAGATGTGTTGAGTGAGGTGTGTGTGGGTTTAAACACGGTGAAGGCATCTGGTGGTTCTGCTTAATCACGAGGTGTAACAGAAAAGTGTTCGAATATGTGTGGTCACTCATGGGGATACTACCCCTTTTATCTCCTCTTTTTGTATTAAGAGTGGTCTGTGTCATAACATTTGGTGAGTCAGAAGGACCAAGGGCCTGATTTAGATTGTGGCAGATGAGATACACGTCACAAACAAGACGGATATCCCGCCTGCCATATTAAAAGTCATTACATCCTATGGCACTTGTGATACGGAGGACGGGATATCCGCTATGCAACAAAGTTTAACTCGGGTCCCAGGTTGTTTATGCATGGTACCTGTTGAAGCCACAGCATGAGTGCAGCCAGTCATGTAGTGCACAATGCTTTTATACCAGAGTACCAGCTTGTGCCAGTTGTGTCATGTTATGTTACTTGGTATTTGAACACCACACTCTCAACATTGCTCTGACCTTCCAGCGCTGTCATTATGCCTCAGCCGCTGTTTTGTAGATAGCCTCAGAGGGTGAGAGGTAGTTGGTGACGCCCATGCCTTCCTCCTCAATTTGTGAACCCACCAGCACAGAACAGGAACACAACTCACTAGTTCCAATTCACAAAAGGGTGTAAATGTGATGTGAACCACCATGAGGCATCATAGATGGCCGTTGCGGTGGGTGGGTGGCAGAGGCAGGTGTAACAAAGCAGGCATAAGGTATCTCTTAAGAACACGCTATTCCAGGCTGTGGGACATATGGGTGTAGCGTATACCTAGAGTTATTGATGTCTGACCAGAAATCATGACACAACAGAGCCTAGGACCAGTGCTTAAACCCACTTCTAACCTGGAGGGCAGGATAACTGGGGACAGTATCCTGACCGATGGGTCTCCCAATGGTACATTGGGGGATTGGCAAGGGACCAGCACCCCCTAGAGAGGCCCCGACTGCCAGGAAGTACCCATGGAGCAGCATAGTTGGCCCAGGGAGTAGTGACCAAGAGAACCCCCTGGGGTCAGGAAGGCATAGAACAGGAGGGTGTCCCTGCAGTAGCGGACCTGCGTCCGTGTTCTATCGCCCCAAGCACGGTAGTCCATCAAGGTAGTTGATTGGTCTACCCTGGCTTTCGGCTGGGAAAGGGTTGTGTTGGACATGGCCCTTTTTGGCTAAAATTCCTTAAACTTTTTGCTTTCCCCTAGACCTTTTTTCTGACATGGTGTTGCCAACGTAGATGCTTTTGGCACTTTGCCACTGCTGATCAGTGTCAAAGTGCAAATGCTCCCTGTATAAAGTGTAATGATAATTGGTTGTCCATGGTTGGTATCTTTGCCTTACTAGTAAAGTCCCTAGTAAAGTGCACTATGTGTGCAAGGGCTAGTAATGCAAATGCTACTAGTGAGCCTGCAGCACTAATTGTGCTACCCACACAAGTAGCTCTAAAGAGAGAACTCCGGCCTGCCACTGCAGTGCCTACGCGCAGTTTGTTAAACTGCCATATTGTCCTGACAAGTGCACCACTTGCCAGGCCTTACCCTTTTTATGCACATCAGACACCCCTATGGTAGGTCCAGGGTACCCCCCTGGTCAGGGTGCAGTGTATGTGGAAGGTAGGACATGTACTAAGGTGTGTACCATGTCCTAACAGTGAAATACTCTCCATTTCGATTTTTACTGTTGAAAGGCCATCTTGCCCAGAGGACAGAATGGGGAAGACTGTGTAATATGTTTCCAACCTATCTTCCCAAAGGCTTAAGATGGAGAGGTGAAGTTTAGTGTGCCTGAACTCACAATTTAATATCACATCTTTTTGTGAAGCTGGTTTTTGAATTGCGTGTTTAGAAACCACTCTTTTAGAAGTGGCTGGGTTTTTGTGCTCTAACATTTCTGTGTGTCTCTGCCAGTTTGTGGAGAGACTGTCTGGATTTGAATGTGATAGGTTCTGGGGAATGTCTTGACCCAGGGGAGGAGGTGAGACAGTAAAAGGCTGACCTGTATCTGGAGTGTAGGGGGAGGAGTAGCCCCTGGAGGTGACGAGGCCTGGATTGTTGCCATAAAACAATGGCTCCATCTCCTGCTGCGTGATTAAGGATCCAGACCCCCACTATCAAAGGAAGAAGGTGTCACTGGCAGGGAGACACCCAGAACTGGTTTGGACAGGGGTTAGTGCCCCCCTGAACACAAAGACTTCAAAGACATTTAGGGGTATAACTATGAGAGCTGAAACCCCTGGACTTTGGAATGAAACTAATCAAGACTGAATAGGAATTAAACTGTTCAAAACTGTAAAGGATTGAAACTACTTTGTGGTCAAGAGGAACCTCTGCCACGGAAGAAACAGCTGAATAGACTGAAGGAAAGGACTGACCCTTGCTGTGTGTTCTGGGGCTGGCCTGCAGTTTGCTGCTTTAACCAAGGAGAGGCTAAAGGGACTTTGCTGTGTGCTGTGTTCCCCTGCTTGAAAGGACTTTGCTGTGCAGTGTCCTAAAGTAACTTAACCCCAAGGGCTGGAGGGGAGCTGGCTCCCTGTTGTGGAAACTCACGAACACAAATGTTTCCAGAAGTGACTCAGCGACGCTGTGTGTGTGTGTGCTTTGTGCAGCCTGAGACCTTCGTAAGAATTGCCCTGTGATCGTGGGCACCAGGAGTCCAAGCAAGTCTGAGCGACGCTGTGTGCGTGTGCTTTTTGCAGCCTGAGACCTTCGTGAGGATTGCCCTGTGATTGTGTGCACCCAGAACTCAAGTGAGTCACTGCGACGCTGTGTGCGTGCTTTGTGAAGCCTGAGACCTTCGTGAGAATTGCCCTGTGACCGTGCACACCCGAAGCTCAAGTGAGTCTCAGCGACGCTGCGTGCGCGTGCCCTGTTGCAGCCTGTGATCTTTGTTATCGCGATCAGCCCGGACCAGCATTCCCAGGGGATCTGTGCCGCCGGCCCGAGCCTGCCGTTGCCAGAAGCAGGACCTCGAACCAACCCCGTCGTTCCACTGCTCGGAATCAACCAAGTCGCATCGGAGGCCCAAGTCGCGAGAAGAGGAGAAGAGAGCGAGGTCGCAACCCCCAAGTAACGTGTGTCGCCACCTGGGGCGGGGTGCGGGCCCGGAGAGAGATGCTCTCTTCCATTCTTGCAAAGCGAGCCTCTGCTCAAGCTCGTATCGCGGCCTGTACTTGCCAAGGAGTGGCAGTACCGGGGCCGGAATGTGGAGAAGCACTTTGGTTTACACCATACCCGTGTTGGGGGCATATGTTGGCAGAAGCTGACCGCGAGTCAGTACGAGAGGCAGAGAGACCGTCTAAAGTACCGTGATCGGTGCTGAAGTGCCTTGCGCATTGCTTTGCTTCTGCATTACGAACTGCCTGATTGTTGCCTTGCGCACTGCATTGGGTTTGCATAACGAACTGCCTGGTTGTTGCATTACGCATTGCATTAGTTTGCATGACAAACTGCCTGATTGTTGCATTACGCTTTGCATTAGTTGCATAACGAACTGCTGATTGTTGCATTACTCATTGTATTAGTTTCCATAACGAACCACCTGATTGTTGCATTACGCATTGCATTACTTTGGCATTACGAACTGCTGGATTGTTGCATAACGAACTGCATTATTTTTACATTGCAAAGTGCCTGGTTCTTGCATTATGAACTGCATAGCATTGCATTAGGACTGCATTGGATCATCTGGAATTGCTCATTAATACCGCCAGAATCTATAAGGGCTGGCTGGCCTAATAACCGGCCAGGAGGAATATTACAAATACGCTTATGTTGGATTTTTATCGTGTGGTCGCATCGTATATCTCTTTATATAAACATATACTTGTTTTTCTATGAAACTCCTGTGGAGTCCTTTTGTGGTGTCATCATTGGGCCACCGGGAGGGTGGTTGCAAATACTTTACACATTTGCCTTGGAGATAAGCCTGGCTGCTCGTGCTAAGCTACCAAGAGGGTGAGCAGGGGCTATCTGAGACGGTGTCCTTCCTATCCCTGGCTTCGAAGCGAGGGTCCCTACTGGGCCTAAGGTACCTCCCTCAGCCAACCAGGGAACCCCGGTTCTAACATTTATTTATTCAATATACATTAAAACATCTAATACCAGTCGCCCAAGCCGGTCTTATAGCTTTGGCCTGATACAGTCTGCAATGTCACACTTGTAGCAGTGTGGTGGTTAGTAGTTGTGTAGGTACTGTCACAGGCAGTGGCAATGGGTGGGGAAAGCTCTGGTGGCCTGTTGGTGAGGGTCCTGGCACTTATACTATTTTACAAATGAAGCCCTGCGAGGGTTTGGGGTTTCATCACGAGTGGCCCTGTAATTCAGATGCGGCTGGTAACAGGGGTTACCTGCACCATTGGCATTACAAGATCCAAAGTAACTCCACCGGTCTTGTGCTCTTCACCCAGATATTTCCGATCCGAGTTGTGTCTAAAATATCTAAATGAAACATCAAGAAGAAATTAGGAATATCTGCAGAATCAGTGAGGTGTCTTTGGACCCCCTGGTAATTCTTCTTTTCTTAGGAAGCTCCCATGTAACACCTCATAATACCCGGTAATCCCCCGTCCCTTGCAATTAGTAATGCTCCTGTTATAGGTAAATCATGGGTGGGAAATACTGGACTTAATACTAGAACACTCATAATTAGACGCCTAAATGGTAGCCAGCGTGCAGCCATTGAAGATGTCTGCCCTCTTTGCTAAAAAATACCATCCTTCAGATTCAGTGAGGTTTTTACTCTGCCTGATGGAAATATCGTGATGGAAAGGGATCAATCAATCAATCAATCAGGTCATACTTGTAGAGCGCGACTTGTCACCCGAGAGGGTACCCAAGCTCTTGCTGCATGTTTCAGTCGAAGAGCCAGGTCTTGGGCCCCTTCCTGAAGTAGGTCAGCTAGGCTGCAGTGTGGAGATGGAGGGGGAGGGTGTGCAGGCTTTGGAGAGAAGATGGAAGAAGGAGCATTCCCCGTGCGGCAGCGGCGTATGCAAGGGATCTGTGCAAGCGCGAGGTGTGCGGAGGGCGGTTCCTTGGAGGTCGGTGGAAGTGCAGGCAGTGGTTCATGTAGGCGGGTCCTTGGTCATGGAGGGCTTTGTAGGTGTGGGTCAGGACCTTGATGATTTAGTGACGATTTAGGATTATGCAAAGCTAAGGCTGAGTCAAGTTGCACACTTATTGAACCACTCACAAGGATTCTTGACATCTTGGGCCAGATTTACAAAGAAGTCATGCAATGCAGCACAGTAAATAAAGTTGCTGCACTGTGTTGCATGAAAAGCAGAGATCATAAGATTTGTAGATAGGGACTTGCGTCAAAGTCAAAGGTTATAGCATGGGAACGCCATGCACCACTCCTGGAACCTCCCCTTGACACATAGTAATGCAAAGCAGCTCATTGTGCTGTATTGGGCTGCTTTGGGTTACAATCCAACGTAAATCATAATTTGTGTTGGATTGTAAATACCAGACCAACTGTTTGCATCGGTTCTGTGTTAAAAAAAGTAATGCAAACCTGACGCAAAGTCTTTGTAAATCTGGCCCACAGTCCCCGGCAAGAAAGGTGTGAGCAGGTTTTCTTTTAAAGAAAACACAACCTTTGTTGCTGAATTGTGAGGGTTGGCAATAGAGTCATTGAAAAGTTATTGCTCATGGCTTAACGAAATGGGGAACTTCGCACAGAATGGCATTTGGCACACAAACATGGAGCCTATCTTACAACATGATTAAATTAAACATAAAACAATAATCATGGACAAACGCACCTGTGCACCTAATGCTTCTCACAAATTCATAATTATAATGTACTTGCCACCATCCCATGTATTCCACCTCTAAACGATACATTAATGTCCCCCAAAGTGGGCGGCGGCTGATCCTGAAAGCTCTTTGGGGCTGCACACATAGGGCGAAAGCGCTAGTTGCGAACACCCCACATGATATATTTATTTTGCAAGAGGTTGTACAATTCAAATATGTGCAGAGATGTCACCACATCTGGTTCTTACAACCTTCTACAAAGCTTGGCCGTGCTAAATGTATGTACATATATTGTATTTCTGCAGCGCAAACATAGCCAAAAGGCAGTGCAGCGCTGTACATGGTCAATTGTAGAGAGTTAATATATTGTGCTGTAGTTTTCTTTAACGTAGGGGGGGGTTGCAACGCTTTCCTAAGTTTGAGCCGTGTTGAGGTGGTCCTGATGGATATGGGAACGTTGTGCCAGATCCTGGGTGAATGGATGGAAAGGGCAGGCTGTCTTCAGTCTGATGATGCCCTGGCTGCGAGTGTGCCCACCAGTGATTGAGCTTCTCTGGAACATGAGAGGTAGTGGAGGTTGTGATGGCTTTATGAATGGTGCAGCTGGTTTTTAAGATGGTGTAGACTGCCAAAGAGACCCAATGGAGTTCCATCAGGGTGAAAGTGTTGTGATCATATTTCTTCAAGCCCTGGATGAGACGTGCTGCAGTGTTTCGGATGCCCCTAACTGGTTACCAGTGTGGAGTCTAGGAGGCTACGAAGAAGGGAATTACTGCCATCCTGTACGTATACACGTGAATATATATGCAATATACACAAAAGGTCTAAAATAACACTCTATTCTGCATTCCCACCCTCGCTCACACTTCATGACATAGCAAACAGCCGTAGCCTATAATATACATATTTGCTGCTTGTTTAGTGTTAATCAAACATGAAGCAAAAATGTGATGACATTAAACATATAATCCTTCATTACACAAAGCAGTCCTTTTCTGCCCAGGTGTATAGAAAATGTTTGATAGAGCAGAAGCTTGCCAGGCTATTTTCAGTGGGTGGTGGTTAGTGAAAGTCTTTCCACCTGATGGGACATGCCCTTGTATTTTGCTTTCTTTTCTAGAGTCTGGGAACCTCTGGAGACACGCGAATGCTCTCAGCTACCACTGCATAGCTACGTAGTATAGATTTGGGGCCATATTTTTCAGGGGTTGCGTCGCTTTTGCACCATGTTGCGTGGTGTGGCGCAAATGTGACACAACCTTTAAAATGTGATTCATCAAGCAACGCAAGGCCCCCTTGCATGGGTCTGAGTGGCTTCATAAATCCAGAGTAACACAACGCAGTGCAAATTGCTGCATTGTGTTGCTCTGCCACAGGGAGGCGTTCCATGGGCGTGTCCACGCAAAACCCATGGGTTTGAAGCATTCCCAGATTTACCAGAACTGGTACACCTGGCAATGCGCCAAAATGCTACGCCCCAGCGAGGCATATCGAGGAGAAATATCTTTATTTCTCCTTGTATTTTCCTCTTTCTGTGTGTGCTGCATTCTGCAGCACACACAGAAAGAGGAAAATGCCTCAGGGGATTGTGTTTGTGCAGGAACGTAGCCCTTCCTGCACAAAAATAATCCTGCATATAATGCAATCACCCTTTCACACTGGTGCATGAGTGCCTGTATTGGCACTGGGCAGCACACTGTGTACCAGCGTTGGGAAAAGGCAGGAATGTGCCGTATAAATACGGCACATTTCTGCCCTTTCCCTGTAATGCAGTGCAGCGCATCAAAGTGACTTGCTTCGCTGCGCTGCATTACAATTTGATAACTATGGCCTTTGGTATATGGAGCTGGTGTTGTACAGGCATGAGAATACCACATGCATGATGTACAGGCATGAGAATACCTACGTGCTCGCCCACTGGCTGCCAGCGAGGGGTGTGGGCTTCTGCTGGCTTTCTGCTTGTGGGGAGCCCCAAGTTATTGTAATGGGGCAGATTCCTCTGGCCTACTGTGTAACAGAGCAAACCATGTTAAAATTTGTATTATTTATTTATTTTAACAAACTTGTGTAGGGCACACAAATACCCCTAGGTGTCTCGGCGCTATGAGCAGGAAGGGTACGCAGAAAGTTGTCGGGAAGCCTATTGGTTAAAAAAGCCAGGTTTTAATTTGTTTTCTAAATAATATCAACGTGGGATTAGCCTTAATGTGCAGAAGAAGATAATTCCACAGTTTGGATGTGGCCACTATGAAGCTTCTGTCACCCCAGTTGGCTTTCCTTGTTCTGGGGATGAGCAGAAGATTGGCATCTACTGAACGCAGAGATCTGCTGGGCGTGGAAGCCTGGAAGGCTTTCTTTAAACATTCTGGTCTGGTATTGAGAATTGCCTTATAGGCAATACAGAGAGCCTTGAGTCTCGTTCTGCTTCTAATGGGCAGCCAGTGGAGCTGTCGCACCACATTGGAGATGGGCTTGAACTTAGGGGCACCCGACAGTATCCTATGTTGTGTTGTTTTACCTTAGCTTATTTGTAAAGTGAAACATCTGCCTTGGAAGTGGCTACTTGGTACTAAATAGCAATTCAGTGCACAATGACTGGGTTAAAAGTAATTTCTTTTTCGTCATCCTAAGTGCCTGCTGAACTCTTTAGGTCGTAGGACTTAAGCTATAGAAGTTATAAGTCATTGGTGCATCCAAGTATCTACGCTTAGGTCATCAGTGTGAGTCCCCTCATAATCGCGGACGCACCCCATACGTCTTTCTATCTGCCCAGGTTGTTCTACCCTAAAACCCATCCCGCCACCTTTTCTTTATTTCAATAAACATCAAATGTGAAAGAGACTTATGGTATGACATCTTACGACTGGAAAGGAAGAGTAATGATGACGACAAACAACTCCAACATTATATTTTCTACATAAAATACATAAAAGTCAGTAAAATCCACCAGAACCAATACTGGAAATTCTTTAAATATACAGACCAATTCCTGGCTCCACTAATGAGACAATTAACATATTTTATTAAAGAAGGTTACTATATTCTCTGAAATATATTCAAAACATACCATTGCACCCTAATTAGAAATTAATTGTGATGGATCCCATTATATCACACAAGTTTGGTCAATAGGACTGCAAAAACTTTATGAAAGAAAACCCACTGCAAAATTTTGACTGGCTATTCACAAAGGTAACTTACACTTCTGAGTGATTTACACATATAGGTTTACTCTTTCAGTTTTGAGCAACTTTAGTACTTTGGCTAGTTACCATTTACGAGGATAAAGTTACTTAAAAGTGTTGACTTACATGTATCTACCCCCTGAGGTCTAAATTACTACTGCTGTAGTATGTCCAGCATCTGACATGGCCAACCTCTCTTACTGCAGCACCCTCCACCAAGCCCCAAAACACCGGTTGTGTTATCCAAGTGTTGTGACTGTGGTTACCTTGTGAGACTGGCGGTGAAGCTCGGCGTGCTGTGGTAGTGAAAAAACACACATACCTCTGGCACTCACCTACCCTCCTGTACCTTTCAGAGTATGCACAGGTCTACCGTAACTGGTGTGCTTCACTCTATCCTCTGCTGTGGTCACAGGGGCAGCCCAGTACAAACAATCCCCACTGCGGCTGAGACACCAGATGTGACGTAGGAGCTTGGCTTCTTTAATTCCTTGAAGTCCTTTTAACCAGTCTAAGTGAGGTCCCTTTCCTGGTAGTGGGGGGGGGGGGGTTGTAAGGGGGGGGGCGCAAAAGATAAATTGGGAGACCTTGGTGATAAAAGCTCAGGGGCTTATTTATAAGCCCCTTGCGCCGCTGGTGCGGCACTTTTAATATGGGAAAAAGCGACGCACTGGCGGCGCAAGGGGCTTGTAAATAAGCCGCTCAGTTCTCATCTCTCTGTCAGCAAAGTTCTGGGGGGATGAGGGCTCCGGCAGTGAAAACTGATGTATTAGAATCTGTGTCGGCTCCTTCGTTGCTCCACGCAGTGCAGGACTCGCAGGGCAGCCGTGATGTCCACTCTGCCCGCTCCGGAGCGATGGCCTCTCTTGTTACTGACCAGTGGAATCAGTTGTCAGGCTTGGCCTCGGAAAGAAAGGCTGGTAAGGTTTGGGAGGAGTCAGTCAAGTGTACTTACCTGACAAAAATAATAACAAGAACAGTTCTATTGGCCTTTCGCCTACTGGTGACACCCGTGTGTCGCGAGTCGAAGAGGCTCCTCATAGAGCACCATCCACAGCAGTGATCCGTTGTAGGGATCCAGCCGGAGTCCAGAAGACATGGTCATTGGATCTCCTTCACGCCCAAGTACACTTGTAATCCATATGATACCCATGCTGGGTCTTGCTGCTGAGTCCTTTTGGGCGCTATTCTTCACATGCCGACAATACACATAGTTCAATGAAGGTTATTGGCCCTCCCTGAAATCTGATCATCTTATTGGCTGCTTAAAGGATACTAAAACATGGATGGTCAATAGATGACTTCTACATTATGCAAATAAAATTTGAAGTCATACCGTTGGGAGCAAAAGCAAAGATTCCATCCCTTATTTCCCACTTTAACTAATTTTGGGCATGTACCCCTTATTAAAATAGAGATAAAATCGATGAGTTGTCATAAAAGATGCTCTTCATAAGACACTTGAGAAACTCATGTAGTGGAACATCATCAATCGTCTTCCATCTCTTAAGATATTTCGGCAAGACCCCCCAGGTTTAGACTTATCGGCTCCATAGTAAACTCTGTCCAAGGGGCTCCTCTGAGGAGTATCAAAGGTAGACTTGCCCAGTTACAGAGGATTCAAATCTCACGAGTCAGGTTGGCCCGAGGTTTGACCAAGGCAGTGGGAAGAACCCTACATTGGCTTTGGGTAGATGCCAAAATGCACTAAATCGCAAATGCAAACACGGGTCGGCACCAAACAATCTGGTGATCACCATTTTCTACGATCGTCCTACCAGAGCCCTGCACTCAATAGATTGAAATGGGTTCTCCCAGAGTTTTTGTAATGCTCTCCCATGGGAGGGCACTGCTTAGAGTCCTATGTTTGCCATCTCTGGAATACCTTGCAAGACTCTGCACTTCAGAGTGCTAATGTCCTTGCTTTCCAACGCTCTCATCCTCAATAACGCTGTTGTAAACTAGTACCTTGAGCCACCGGCTTGCTTTGTTTGTGTGTCGGATAAATGGGAGTTATCCAATTTAGTTTAAACTGAGTCTTTGGTTGTGATTAGCGTAGTGAGGTGATGCTGGAACAATGGCAATCAAGGATTCCTTCTCCAATGGCCATTTGGGCTTTCATGTAGAGTAGGACTAAAATGCTGCAGACAAGTCAAGTAGGGCAAGGGTTCCGGCCTTGCTGCTACCTATGATGCCCTAGTTTGTTACGCGTGACACTTCATCGACGACATGCTGCAACCCTGTTTCAGTAATCGAATCCGCCTCGGTTGGAACAGTTCTCCCATACGAGATTATTACTGCCCACAAATAGGCTTCTCCAAGGCGTGGTTGACAAAAGTCTCAAGCCAATCCCTGAAAACGGCGAGTCAAAGAAAGCTCATGGTTGAACGGGGGATCAAACGTCCCCTCTATGTCTATTGTAAGCAACAGGTCAGTTTGGGAGCTTTACTCTCAAACCTCAGAGACCTAGGAATTGGATTTTCTTAGGAGCCCACAGCTAAAAGCCACGCATCGTGAATCCCATGGCTGCCTCGTGTTGATTCCACCTCCTGTCTTTTTTTTCTACTTCAGTTAGATTGCTGTCTCCTTATCTCACTCTTGCAGGTTCATTTTCATCCCTGCTTTGTCGCTTTATCCCTGGTGTCCTATCTTTCTCTTCCTTCCTATTTCTCTCCTGTATATCTCAGCTTTGCTTTGGTTCAACATCTGATGATAAAAACATATGCCCCGGTGCCTAAGAGTGAGTGTCAGTGACCACCACCTGTAACCACCATTCTAATTGAGCACCCCCCACAGAGCTCTTCAGTTGTGTGTGAACACAACTTTTATTGTCTTTTTTCAAAAATATTTTATTCATTTTTCAGTAGCATTTAAGATCATTGATACATTGCATCATCAAAAGTGAAAAGTAGTAAAGACAATATGAGTGTATGGTGGAAAGTGGTACAATAGGGACCAATGGGAAATACAGAACAAAAAAGACAATGCGTAACATATATAAACTACAGCAGAGTTTTACATACACAAGGCCATATTAATGACAGGAGTTGTGTCTCTTGCACACCGCAGCGTAGTGCAAGTTCGATGTAAGCCCAAAATGCAAATTATTAAGCCACGCAAGGCCACCTTGCGTGGCCCTAAGTGATTTCATAAATCTGGAGTAACGCAACACAGGGTAAATCGCTGCATTGCGTTACTCTGCCCCGGTGAGGTGTTCATTGGGAGTTGCGTGGGAACGCCCAGGCAATTCCAAGATTTACCATCACTGGTGGACCTAGGAATAAGGCAAAATGATACGCCTTCCCAGGGGAGGCATAACTAGGAGAAATACCTTTATTTCTCCTTCTTACTTTCTCATTCTGTGTGCGCTGCATTCTGCAGCACACATAGGGCAACATTTATGAGGTTTTGGCACAGGGCAGCGCCGTAAGGAATCTTGCTGCACTGTCCTACGTCAAAGCAAAAAGGCAGGAATGCACTGTATCTATGAGATTTGGTGCATTCCTGTCCTTTTCCCCTATGCCGGCGCAAAATGGGCTGCCATGTGCCAACTCAGGCACCCTGCACCATGGTGCAAGGGTGCCTCTGTTGCGGGGCTGATTGAGTTTCGCAAGAAAAAAACACACCTTCCTGCACAAAATCAATCAATTCAGGCGATTTCCTCTTTCTATGTGTGCTGCAAAATGCAGCACACATAGAAAAGAGAAAAAACGAGGGTAAATCAACATATTTCTCCTCGTTGCGCCTCCCTAATGCCATCCCTGGGGTTGCGTTAGATCCTGACGCATTTCTAGGTTTAGGATGCCTCATAAATCTGGGAATATTTAAGGTTGCGTGGGAACACCCACAGCAACACCCATGGAACAACTCTCTCATACAGTGCTCTTCATGAAAGGAGCACGTTTACAGGCCATGAACGCCACGTAAAGTGGCTTTACATGGCCTAGTAAATATTTCGGGGCACATTGCGCTACCAGAGCATCAAAAAAGCGTCTTTCCAGGGGCGCAAAGGGGCCTAAAAAATGAGGCCCATAGAAAGAGGAATATGTCTCTGGGGATTTTTTTGTGCAGAAAGGTGCCCCTTCATACATAAACAATCCTCATTACAACGCAGTGCCTGCATTGGCGCTAGGTAGCCAAAACGGCCCCAGCGTCGGGACAAAGGCAGGAATGCGCCGTACTCTTTAAATTCAGCATATTCCTGCCCTTTCCCTGAGCCGCAGCCCAGCAAGGTGCATGAGGTTTTTTATAAATTGGCCCCACAGTATCAAGCTACAAGTTTTTGAGGATTATCATTAGTTCACATATATAATAACAGGTTAGTAAAAAGTAAAAGCGATGAACCGAAGGTGAGTAAACAAGTGCGAAGAAGGAAATTTGAAAGGCCAAATGGGAAGGTGGCATTAATCACTCTGAAAAAAATTAAAGGCATAGAGCCAGCTGTAGAGGAATGACCATATCTAAAGAAGAGAGACAATTCAAGAGAGTCCTCCAAGGAAAGCCAGCTACCAGCTGTAGAGGAATGACCATATCTAAAGAAAAGAGACAATTCAAGAGAGTCCTCCAAGGAAAGCCAGCTACCAGCTGAGGAGGAATGACCATATCTAAAGAAAAGAGACAATTCAAGAGAGTCCTCCAAGGAAAGCCAGCTACCAGCTGAGGAGGAATGACCATATCTAAAGAAGAGAGACAATTCAAGAGAGTCCTCCAAGGAAAGCCAGCTACCAGCTGTAGAGGAATGACCATATCCAAAGAAGGGACCAAATTCAACAGAGTCCTCCAAGGAAAGCCAGCTACCAGCTGAGGAGGAATGACCATATCTAAAGAAAAGAGACAATTCAAGAGAGTCCTCCAAGGAAAGCCAGCTACCAGCTGTAGAGGAATGACCATATCTAAAGAAGAGAGACAATTCAAGAGAGTCCTCCAAGGAAAGCCAGCTACCAGCTGAGGAGGAATGACCATATCTAAAGAAGAGAGACAATTCAAGAGAGTCCTCCAAGGAAAGCCAGCTACCAGCTGTAGAGGAATGACCATATCCAAAGAAGGGACCAAATTCAACAGAGTCCTCCAAGGAAAGCCAGCTACCAGCTGAGGAGGAATGACCATATCTAAAGAAAAGAGACAATTCAAGAGAGTCCTCCAAGGAAAGCCAGCTACCAGCTGTAGAGGAATGACCATATCTAAAGAAAAGAGACAATTCAAGAGAGTCCTCCAAGGAAAGCCAGCTACCAGCTGAGGAGGAATGACCATATCTAAAGAAGAGAGACAATTCAAGAGAGTCCTCCAAGGAAAGCCAGCTACCAGCTGAGGAGGAATGACCATATCCAAAGAAGGGACCAAATTCAACAGAGTCCTCCAAGGAAAGCCAGCTACCAGCTGAGGAGGAATGACCATATCTAAAGAAAAGAGACAATTCAAGAGAGTCCTCCAAGGAAAGCCAGCTACCAGCTGTAGAGGAATGACCATATCTAAAGAAAAGAGACAATTCAAGAGAGTCCTCCAAGGAAAGCCAGCTACCAGCTGTAGAGGAATGACCATATCTAAAGAAAAGAGACAATTCAAGAGAGTCCTCCAAGGAAAGCCAGCTACCAGCTGAGGAGGAATGACCATATCTAAAGAAGGGACCAAATTCAACAGAGTCCTCCAAGGAAAGCCAGCTACCAGCTGAGGAGGAATGACCATATCTAAAGAAAAGAGACAATTCAAGAGAGTCCTCCAAGGAAAGCCAGCTACCAGCTGAGGAGGAATGACCATATCTAAAGAAGAGAGACAATTCAAGAGAGTCCTCCAAGGAAAGCCAGCTACCAGCTGAGGAGGAATGACCATATCCAAAGAAGGGACCAAATTCAACAGAGTCCTCCAAGGAAAGCCAGCTACCAGCTGAGGAGGAATGACCATATCTAAAGAAAAGAGACAATTCAAGAGAGTCCTCCAAGGAAAGCCAGCTACCAGCTGTAGAGGAATGACCATATCTAAAGAAAAGAGACAATTCAAGAGAGTCCTCCAAGGAAAGCCAGCTACCAGCTGTAGAGGAATGACCATATCTAAAGAAAAGAGACAATTCAAGAGAGTCCTCCAAGGAAAGCCAGCTACCAGCTGAGGAGGAATGACCATATCCAAAGAAGGGACCAAATTCAACAGAGTCCTCCAAGGAAAGCCAGCTACCAGCTGAGGAGGAATGACCATATCTAAAGAAAAGAGACAATTCAAGAGAGTCCTCCAAGGAAAGCCAGCTACCAGCTGAGGAGGAATGACCATATCTAAAGAAGAGAGACAATTCAAGAGAGTCCTCCAAGGAAAGCCAGCTACCAGCTGTAGAGGAATGACCATATCTAAAGAAAAGAGACAATTCAAGAGAGTCCTCCAAGGAAAGCCAGCTACCAGCTGTAGAGGAATGACCATATCTAAAGAAAAGAGACAATTCAAGAGAGTCCTCCAAGGAAAGCCAGCTACCAGCTGTAGAGGAATGACCATATCTAAAGAAAAGAGACAATTCAAGAGAGTCCTCCAAGGAAAGCCAGCTACCAGCTGTAGAGGAATGACCATATCTAAAGAAAAGAGACAATTCAAGAGAGTCCTCCAAGGAAAGCCAGCTACCAGCTGAGGAGGAATGACCATATCCAAAGAAGGGACCAAATTCAACAGAGTCCTCCAAGGAAAGCCAGCTACCAGCTGAGGAGGAATGACCATATCTAAAGAAAAGAGACAATTCAAGAGAGTCCTCCAAGGAAAGCCAGCTACCAGCTGAGGAGGAATGACCATATCTAAAGAAGAGAGACAATTCAAGAGAGTCCTCCAAGGAAAGCCAGCTACCAGCTGAGGAGGAATGACCATATCCAAAGAAGGGACCAAATTCAACAGAGTCCTCCAAGGAAAGCCAGCTACCAGCTGAGGAGGAATGACCATATCTAAAGAAAAGAGACAATTCAAGAGAGTCCTCCAAGGAAAGCCAGCTACCAGCTGTAGAGGAATGACCATATCTAAAGAAAAGAGACAATTCAAGAGAGTCCTCCAAGGAAAGCCAGCTACCAGCTGAGGAGGAATGACCATATCTAAAGAAGAGAGACAATTCAAGAGAGTCCTCCAAGGAAAGCCAGCTACCAGCTGTAGAGGAATGACCATATCTAAAGAAAAGAGACAATTCAAGAGAGTCCTCCAAGGAAAGCCAGCTACCAGCTGTAGAGGAATGACCATATCTAAAGAAAAGAGACAATTCAAGAGAGTCCTCCAAGGAAAGCCAGCTACCAGCTGTAGAGGAATGACCATATCTAAAGAAAAGAGACAATTCAAGAGAGTCCTCCAAGGAAAGCCAGCTACCAGCTGTAGAGGAATGACCATATCTAAAGAAAAGAGACAATTCAAGAGAGTCCTCCAAGGAAAGCCAGCTACCAGCTGAGGAGGAATGACCATATCTAAAGAAAAGAGACAATTCAAGAGAGTCCTCCAAGGAACGCCAGATACCAGCTGAGGAGGAATGACCATATCTAAAGAAGAGACCAAATTCAACAGAGTCCTCCAAGAAAAGCCAGATACCCGCAGCCTGCTGAGTAGAACCGGAATTAAACAACGCCAGGTTAGCTCCTTGACTTTGCTTCAGTGAATGAGGAGGGGCAGATTCCGGATAGCTGCTTGCCCTTGCTAGAGAGATTGAGATGGGACATATTCATGATGGCTCCTTGCCTTTGCTTCAGTGAATGAGAAGGGGGCAGATTACAGACAGCTGCTTGCCTTTGCTTCAGCAATTGAGACGGGATAGATTCAGGATAGCTCCTTACCTTTGTTTCAGCGATTGAAACTGGAAAGATTCAGGATAGCTCCTTACCTTTGTTTCAGCGATTGAGACATGACAAAATCAGGATAGCTCCTTACCTTTGTTTCAGCGATTGACACATGACAGATTCAGGATAGCTCCTTGCCTTTGCTTCAGCGATTGAAACTGGAAAGATTCAGGATAGCTCCTTACCTTTGTTTCAGCGATTGACACATGACAGATTCAGGATAGCTCCTTACCTTTGTTTCAGCGATTGAGACTGAACAGATTCGGGATAGCTCCTTACTTTTGTTTCAGTGATTGAGACATGACAGATTCAGGATAGCTCCTTACCTTTGTTTCAACGATTGAGACTGAACAGATTCAGGATAACTCCTTACCTTTGCTTTAGCGATTGAGACTGAACAGATTCAGGATAACTCATTGTCTTTGCTTCAGCAATTGAGACATGACAGATTCAGGATAGCTCCTTACCTTGGCTTTAGCGATTGAGACTGAACAGATTCAGCATAGCTCCTTACCTTTGCTTTAGCGATTGAGACTGAACAGATTCAGGATAGCCCCTTACCTTTGGTTCAGCGATTGAGACAAGACAGATTCAGGATAGCTCCTTACCTTTGCTTTAGCGATTGAGACAGAACAGATTCAGGATAGCTCCTTCCCTTTGTTTCAGTGATTGAGAAATTACAGATTCAGGATAGCTCCTTACCTTTGTTTCAGCGATTGAGACTGAACAGATTCAGGATAGCTCCTTACCTTTGTTTCAGCGATTAAGACATGACAGATTCAGGATAGCTCCTTACCTGTGCTTTAGCGATTGAGACGTGACAGATTCAGGATAGCTCCTCAGCTTTGCTTTAGCGATTGAGACTGAATAGATTCAGGATAGCTCCTCACCTTTGCTTTAGCGATTGAGATGCGACAGATTCAGGATAGCTCCTCGCCTTTGCCTCAGTGATTGAGACCGAACACATTCAGGATAGCTCCTTGCCTTTGCCTCAGTGATTGAGACTGGACAGATTCCACATAGGTCCTTGTCTTTGCCTCAGTGATTGAGACTGGACAGATTCCACATAGGTCCTTGCCTTTGCCTCGTGATTGAGACTGGACAGATGCCACATAAGTCCTTGTCTTTGCCTCAGTGACTGAGACTGAACAGATTCAGGATAGCTCCTCACCTTTAAGGTGTTACTCTTCCCCGATCGAGTCCGGAAAGTATTTTCTCCTTCCTTTACCAGAAGTAAACCTTACTCCTGCCTTTACTAGTTGTGAATCTCCAAGTATTCCCAGGGTGTGAGAGGAGTCAGAGAGGTTTGAGAATGCCACAAACACTGGTGTTTTCGGGTGTTCCCCAAATGTCGAGGGAAACCTCGCCCTGGAACGTCCACGCCCCCCCCCCCCCCTTGAGTGATGTTTACTCCCCTGTAATTTTACACCACTGTGGGTAACAGGGTTCACCAGGGCACAGCCACCTTGTGTGAATAGCAAGCACTCCTAAATTTGCATTTGTGGGTGTAATTCAGTATTACGTGCACAGACGCCTCTGTGAATCAGCCCTGGCAGCCTGGAAAAGAAGACGTCCATCCTCCCAAGGTCACAGGGGTCATTGTCAGCTCCAGGCAAGGACAAGGGTCACTTAGTAATGTACCACCGAAAGGCTTCGAGCCCTGGGAGCAGCAGCTCGCCACTGCACGGCCACCTACGTCATTTCATTACTGTCACCCCACAGCACAGATGTAATTACAATTTAAATCCCAATTGACTGGATCCAATAGACGAGCCCTCAGTCATCGCTGCCCTCGCTAGAGCGGCCGCGTTGATTCAGAGCCGTGCTACGTGTGAGGATGGACGGGGCCGCGGGCCCTGCGCGACCCACATACACCCCAGGAGGCATTTATGGCAGTGGGCACGTGTCCTTCCCAAACCCCATATATCACGTCACCAGGGGGTCCGTGCTGGGATAGGGGACTGATGGCGTGCTGTTATTATGCTGCAAGAGAACCCCCTGAACCACCATGCCTGGGTATAGACGAATATATTAATAATCTAACAACAATGGCTCCCGCTGGTATCATTTATTAAGATATACATTCAGGAGGAAGAATGACGTCATGCCATCCGTCCCATAACGTGAACGTTTCTTCAGTCAAACCCCGCCCTCCTGTAGTATTTCAAATCCATCGCGAAGTTCTCTGGCTGCTCGTAATTTATTCACTCACAATGTTACCCCTGTGAGGGGTGCATCGATGTTTGATACCGCTGACACAATGTTACCCCAGTCATGGGGGTGCATAAGTATGTGATACCGCTGACACAATGTTACCCCAGTCATGGGGGTGCATAAGTATGTGATACCGCTGACACAATGTTACCCCAGTCATGGGGGTGCATAAGTATGTGATACCGCTGACACAATGTTACCCCAGTCATGGGGGTGCATAAGTATGTGATACCGCTGACACAATGTTACCCCAGTCATGGGGGTGCATAAGTATGTGATACCGCTGACACAATGTTACCCCAGTCATGGGGGTGCATAAGTATGTGATACCGCTGACACAATGTTACCCCAGTCAGGGGGTGCATGAGTATGTGATACCGCTGACATAATGTTACCCCAGTCAGGGGGGCGCATGAGTATGTGATACCGCTGACACAATGTTACCCTAGTCAGGTGGTGCATTAGTATGTGATACCACTGACACAATGTTACCCCAGTCAGGGGGATGCATGAGTATGTGATACCGCTGACACAATGTTACCCTAGTCAGGTGGTGCATTAGTATGTGATACCACTGACACAATGTTACCCCAGTCAGGATGTGCATCGATATGTAATACCGCTGACACGTTATGCCAGTCAGGGGGTGCATTAGTATGTGATACCGCTGACACAATGTTACCCCAGTCAGGGGGATGCATGAGTATGTGATACCGCTGACACAATGGTATCCCAGTCAGGGGGTGCATCAGTATGTGATACCGCTGACACAATGGTATCCCAGTCAGGGGGTGCATCAGTATGTGATACCACTGACACAATTTTACCCCAGTCAGGGGGGTGCATGAGTATGTGATACCGCTGACACAATGTTACCCCAGTCAGGGGGTGCATCGATATGTAATACTGCCGACACGTTAAGCCAGTCAGGGGCTGCATTAGTATGTGATACCGCTAACACAATGTTACCCCTGTTAGGGGTACATCGATGTTTGATACCGCTGACACAATGTTACCCCAGTCATGGGGGTGCATAAGTATGTGATACCGCTGAAACAATGTTACCCCAGTCAGGGGGTGCATCGATATGTAATACTGCCGACACGTTAAGCCAGTCAGGGGCTGCATTAGTATGTGATACCGCTAACACAATGTTACCCCTGTTAGGGGTACATCGATGTTTGATACCGCTGACACAATGTTACCCCAGTCATGGGGGTGCATAAGTATGTGATACCGCTGAAACAATGTTACCCCTGTCAGGGGGTGCATCGATGTGTGATTCTGCTGACACTATGTTACCCCAGTCAGGGGTGCATTAGTATGTGATACCACTGACACAATGTTACCCCAGTCAGGTGGTGCATTAGTATGTGATGATACCACTGACACAATGTTACCCCAGTTAGGAGGTGCATCGATATGTAATACCGCTGACACGTTACGCCAGTCAGGGGTTGCATCAGTATGTGATACCGCTGACACAATGTTACCCCAGTCAGGGGGTGCATCGATGTGTGATACCGCTGACACAATGTTATCTCGGGCGGGGGGGGGGGCATTGATGTGTAATACCGCTGGCACAATGTTAGCCCAGTCAGGGGGGGGCATCAATGTATGATACCACTGACAAAATGTTAGTCCAGTTACGGTGTGCATCGATTTGTGATACCGCTGACACAATGTTAGCCCAGTCAGGGGGTGCATCGATGTGTGATTCTGCTGACACTATGTTACCCCAGTCAGGGGGGCGCATGAGTATGTGATACCGCTGACACAATGTTACCCCTGTCAGGAGGTGCATCGATATGTAATACCGCTGACACGTTACGCCAGTCAGGGGGTGCATGAGTATGTGATACCACTGACACAATGTTACCCCAGTCAGAGGGTGCATCAGTATGTGATACCGCTGACACGTTACGCCAGTCAGGGGGTGCATTAGTATGTGATACCGCTGACACAATGTTATCCCAGTCAGGGGGTGCATCAGTATGTGATACCGCTGACACAATGGTATCTCAGTCAGGGGGTGCATCAGTATGTGATACCGCTGACACAATGGTATCCCAGTCAGGGGGTGCATCAGTATGTGATACCGCTGACACAATGGTATCCCAGTCAGGGGGTGTATCAGTATGTGATACCGCTGACACAATGTTATCCCAGGCAGGGGGTGCATCAGTATGTGATACTGCTGACACAATGTTATACCAGTCAGGGGGTGCATTAGTATGTGATACCGCTGACACAATGTTATGCCAGTCAGGGGGTGCATCAGTATGTGATACCACTGACACAATGTTATCCCAATCAGGGGTTACATTAGTATGTAATACCGCTGGCACAATGTTAGCCCAGTCAGGGGGGGCTTCAATGTCTGATTCCGCTGACAAAATGTTAGTCCAGTTACGGGGTGCATCGATTTGTGATACTGCTGACACAATGTTACCCCAGTCAGGGGGGCGCATGAGTATGTGATACCGCTGACACAATGTTACCCCAGTCAGGTGGTGCATTAGTATGTGATACCACTGACACAATGTTACCCCAGTCAGGAGGTGCATCGATATGTAATACCGCTGACACGTTACGCCAGTCAGGGGGTGCATTAGTATGTGATACCGCTGACACAATGGTAACCCATCCCAGGTCCGGCGGCAGGGGTAGGTTTAGGAGTATTCGCGTCAACCGACGCGGGACCCACGTTGGAGTCCTTTTGCCCGCCGGTCACTGCTGCAAGATTGCCTTGTTAGCAGCATAGGTTACTTCTAAGCACCTGTTAGGTATGTAGAATTTTCACACACCTTTGTTGTAGATAGTCCGTATCTTTGATCCTGAGGAAGTGCCGTGACCATTTCTTGGCTACCTAGGCACGAAACATGTTGATCTTCTTGAGCGTAGGGCATACATAACTAGCTACATAAACACTAGTGGCTATACCCACCTCAATTTCTATTGGTTTTAATTAGGCTGTTCACCACTGTAATAAATTTCACCCGTGGACCAACAGTACCTATTTTAAATATTTTCACTACATCTACACACTCTAGGGCCCCTTACCCCCACAGCACCCTTCGGCAGGAACAAAAGATCCCCGCCAAAGAGCCCCAGTATTGGGAGCCCGTCAGGAATTGCAGCGCCGACCTGACGAGGGGCAGGCTCAAATGATGAAGCATGACACCTAGCTTGCTGGGTGTGTGAGAGCCCTAGTTCCAACAAGGGTTTCCCCCTCCCTGACACACGACAGTCTAATCCCTTTTTCTTTCTTCGACTAGAGGAACTTTGTACCTTTTTTGCATTACTAGTTGTTTGGGTATGTACACTGGACCTCATTAAACTTACCCTCCTGTCCCCTATTTTGTTGACACAATGTTATCCCAGTCAGGGGGTGCATCAGTATGTGATACCGCTGACAGAATGTTATCCCAGTCTGGGGGTGCATCAGTATGTGATACCGCTGACACAATGTTATCCCAGTCAGGTGGTGCATCAGTATGTGATACCGCTGACACAATGGTATCCCAGTCAGGGGGTGCATGAGTATGTGATACCGCTGACACAATGGTATCCCAGTCAGGGGGTGCATCAGTATGTGATACCGCTGACACAATGTTATCCCAGTCAGGGGGTGCATCAGTATGTGATACCGCTGACACAATGGTATCCCAGTCAGGGGGTGCATGAGTATGTGATACCGCTGACACAATGGTATCCCAGTCAGGGGGTGCATCAGTATGTGATACCGCTGACACAATGTTATCCCAGTCAGGGGGTCCATCAGTATGTGATACCGCTGACACAATTTTACCCCAGTCAGGGGGGTGCATGAGTATGTGATACCGCTGACTCAATGTTACCCCAGTCAGGGGTGCATCGATATGTAATACTGCTGACACATTAAGCCAGTCAGGGGCTGCATTAGTATGTGATACCGCTAACACAATGTTACCCCTGTTAGGGGTACATCGATGTTTGATACCGCTGACACAATGTTACCCCAGTCATGGGGGTGCAAAAGTATGTGATACCGCTGAAACAATGTTACCCCTGTCAGGGGGTGCATCGATGTGTGATTCTGCTGACACTATGTTACCCCAGTCAGGTGGTGCATTAGTATGTGATACCACTGACACAATGTTACCCCAGTTAGGAGGTGCATCGATATGTAATACCGCTGACACGTTACGCCAGTCAGGGGGTGCATTAGTATGTGATACTGCTGACACAATGTTACCCCAGTCAGGGGGATGCATGAGTATGTGATACCGCTGACACAATGTTACCCCAGTCAGTGGGTACATCAGTATGTGATACCGCTGACACAATGTTAGCCCAGTGAGGGGGTCATCAATGTATGATACCGCTGACACAATGTTAGTCCAGTTACGGGGTGCATCGGTTTGTGATACCGCTGACACAATGTTGCCCCAGTCAGGGGTGCACTGGAAGTGAAGGGAAACATCCCCTCTGCAAAGTCTATAGATTGGTTTTAGCCTGATCAATGGGCTCAAAACGAGGCGGATGTGGAGGGTCCTGTGTTCCAAAAGCAAACAAAAGTGAATAAATGTCCAGATGGAATTCCCAAGAAGTGCAGATCCCGAAGCTTGTGTGTGGCAAGAGGCATCCTGCAGGGCAAGGGACTCCTAAAACACCGAGCTGCTTAGGCTCGGGCTCTTTGTCGTGGGGTGTGTGTGACCTGACAGAGTGAGGGGAATGCAACCAGCATTAAACACTAAGGGGCAGATTTATGACGACTGGCGCATCCCTGCATATCAGCAGGGATGCGCCAGTTATTATGCGCCACAGCTGCGCCACCATGGATGCGCCGCATTTATAATGCGGCGCACCATGGGACAAAAACGGCACAGATGCGTGACGCATCTGTGCCGAAAAGTGGCGCATTGCTGGAGTTGCGCCACAAGCGCGACGCAGCTCCAGCAATGATCTGGGGGGCCCTATCTATAAAATGCTGCGTCAATCCTTACGCCTGCTTCAAGCAGGCACAGGGTTTTGACGCAGCATGGGCCTAAAAGTGACTGAGTGAAATCTTGTAGATTTCACTCAGCCACTTTTAGGAGGCGTTCCTGCGCCGGAACGCCCCCACCTGCCCTGGAACGCCTACATGTGGTGCAGGGCTTTACAACGTGACGCATCTCCCAGATGCGTCACGTTGTAAATACCCCTTACCATGGCGCAGGATTTGCGTCGCTGCTGCGTCACAAAAGTGACGCAACGGCGGCGCAAAAGTGGCGCAAGTGCAACATAAATCTGCCCCTCAGGGTCAGACTTACAAGCCCCTTGCGCCGCTTTTGCGTCACTTTTCCCATGTTAAAAGTGACGCAAAAGTGGTGCACGGGCTTGTAAATCTGCCCCTCTGACTTCCGCTTCCTGTGAAGCTCTCCATGTAGCCCTATGTGTACAGTGTGAACACACCATCATCTGAAAGGTCATGACCTACTGTTCGGTGAAGGCAAGACCTGGACATACCCTGAACCGTGGTCCGGCCCTATCCAGCAAGTGCGTTTGAATATGTTAGAAACAATAATTCTGAGAGCAGCTCTGAAAAATCTGTCTTTTGTACGACTTTCCTGCGGAGTCCACATCTCACGGCACAATGTGTTTCGGTATTTGACAACTTTTAAAATGCTGTGATTAGACCTGACGTGCCATGTTCGTTAACATAACACAACACATAACATGCCTTTTAACAAAATGCAGTATGGACACTTTCCTACCAAATTAACTTATCGTGTATGGTGTGGCCCACAGGCCTGCTCGCAGCTCGTGCTGCCCCCCCCCCCCTCCCCAATCTAGTGCCTCCCAAGGTTTGAAGGTGGGAGAGGGCCGGTGGCTGCACCCAAACTGTGTGATCTGCTTTCCCTCCACAGAAGGACTCTCCCTTCTCTCTCACTTTCAGAGATTGGACCTGAAAAGGGGGGGCCCTGCGCGGGGACATTGTAGTGCGGGCCTCGTACACGTCACACATAGATAAATAATGCAAGGGTGTGTGTCAATGTCTGAATATGTGAACCGAGCGCCGGCATGCAAGGAGGCAGAGCAGGGGTGGTTGGGGTGAGCTCTGCGGGTCTTGCGGGGTGAGGGAGCTGCGGCCAGTGGCCCCCCAGCAATAGACAGCGCCAGTCAGTGCCGCCCGACCCTCCACGGAGGCTGCTCGGGGCTTTGGTTACCTCTCACGGCCTGAGGCTCACCTGCCCTACTTTCCGCCCGCGCGTCACGGGGCCGCACAGCTGTCACCGCCACACAATCACCCGAAGTACTCATTCAAAATGGATGAAGTACAGAGAGAGAGCAGGGATCCGGTGCCAGCTCCATGGCGACGGTGGGGGCACGGATCCCCTCTCCGGCTGTGGGTGCCACTGCCGGCCACTGTCTGCCTGCCAGCTCTAGGGCGCGCGGCGCTCTATCCCCCCACCTGTACCTCACGCCTCCACAGCTGGGACCCCACATCCATGGATGGACCCCCTAACCGACAACTGGACCTTTCTCGTCCACAGCTAGACCCCCCCACATCCACAACTGCCCCCCGCATTCACAACTGCCCCCTGCATACACAGCTGCCCCCCACGTCCGTGGATAGACTCTCATCCATAGCTGACTCCCCCCACACCCGGCCCCCGCTCCTCCACAGCTAGCCCCCACATCTACAACATCCCCCCCTCCCTCCATTCAGGGGCCCCCTTAGCCACAGCGGACCCTCTACATCCACAACTGCCCCCCATTTACAGATGGAGACCCCACATCAAGAGCTGGCCCCACTCCTCTACAGCTGTGACCCCCTCATTCATGAAGGGCCCCCTACATCCAAAACTGACCCCCCCAACAGCCACAACCACATTTGGAGCCCTTCATACACAGCTGGCCCTCACATCCACAACTGCCCCCCATCCACAGATGGGCCCGCTCCTCCACAGTTCCATCACCCCCTCTTCTGTTGCGGTGTCCCCACTCCTGCGGTGCCACAGATCCCTTTGACTTCAGGGCTCCTGCAGTATTTCTGCCTCGATGATATTGTGAAAGAGCACATTTGGTTTGAAACCCTCTGCTTCATGGCACATTATTGGCATCACAAGTCAGGCAGGTGCTGTCAAAGGTGAGACACGGAGGGCTTGTTGTACGAGTAGCTGCGTCTTGCTCCTGTCTTACATCTCAATGATACCTTACTACGGAGGGCTCATTCAGGTAGACTTTTCTATTCTTCGCTCGGTCTTGCGCGAGCCTTAGGTGTGACTTACGCTTGTATTTCCAAGACTAGGGCAGGCTTACCTACTGAAGAAACTAGTTCATGGCCTTTGCCAAAGTTTCCTAACACAGTCGAAGACATGTATTCTGGGCAGTGGGAAAGATTTGCCACAAGCAGTAAAAGAAAAGTGCCACAAAGCTATCTGCTGCACAGCAGAACATCTGTGTTACCCGACTGCATTATTACCACTGGTGCTAATTCTAGCAGGCGGTAATGCCGCACTACCGTTGCAAAGACGCAATCCCAACAGAGCCGACATTACAACTCAGCAGGGCAGTGATCTACAGGGTCTGGAAGCTACCAATGGCAGCATTTCTTCTGCAATGGATGGTGTTTTGTTGCCATTCCCCATTTACAACAATCAGTCAAATTACCTCACGTTCTCCAATAAGGTACGTTGGGGTATATTTTCAAAAACTTTGCGCTGTGTTTGCATCAAAAAAGTGATGCAAATCGACACAAAATCTTTTCCCCCCAGTTTACTTTGCCACAAAACTTCTTTTGAGTTGGAAATTCACTTGAAAGTAACAAAGCAGCGCTTAGCAATGCTTTGTACTCCTTAGCGCCAGGGAGGTGTTCCATGGATGGTACACGGACATTCCCATGCACCCACGCATGGTTTTTGATGCAAAACCATATTTACAAAAAAAAAGTAGAGTTTTTACGTAAGAAAATAATGCTCATTTCAAATAGGTGCTATGAAGGAGAAATGCTGTTATTTGTCTTTTCTTTTCTGACTTTGCATGTTTTTCTGCACTGGATAGCACAGCACACATACAAAGTGGGAAATGTTTTTAAGTTAGGCTAAGTATGGTATTTTGTACTGGAAGGTCATCCTTTCAGTACACAACCTATGCTAGACTCACGGAAACACCCCTGCACTATGGTACACATATGTGTACGAGGCGCGCGGCAGCACATTTCTGCACTGGCGCTAGGTAGAGGGGAGGAGAGTGGCATAGCTCTGTAGATAGGGCGCTCTCCTGTTCTCTACTTCTCATGCAGCAGTGCAGTATTTTTGGCTGCTGCGCTACATGAGAATTTGGTAAATAGACCCCGTTGTATCTTACAGCCAACTGACTACTTCAGCGATGTAAACGCTGACACCTGCAGTGATGGCATGAGTTTCACCCTAACATCAGCAGTTCAGCCGTTCATCCTTTCGAGGGCGCTAAGCAGAGTATCATTACATTGGGTAATAGCACCATCGGTTATTTACTGCACTTGGGGGTAGAATTACTACTTTTTCACGCAGTGAAAAATAAAATGCTGCGCTGCGTGAAAAGGAGAGAGGAGGAGAGCACCAAATTTACTGAAATATGGCTCTCTCCTCTCCTTTCCCAAGCGCCGGTGCAGAAATCAGTTGCTCTGCACCACAGAGACACCTTTGTGCCATGGTGCAAGGGTGTCTCTGTGAGTCTAACATAGATTATGTACTGAAAGGATAGCCTTCCAGTACAACATACTATGCCTAGAGTGACTTAAACCATTGCCCCTCTTTGTGTGTAAGCTGTAAAGTGCAGCACACGTGCAAAGTCGGAAAAGGAAGGAGAAATGAAACCATTCCTCCTTCCTTACACATACTGCAAAAGGGCGCACCTTTCTGATGCGAAACTCGGTCTACTTTATTTAGTAAATTGGTTTTAGTGTCAAAAACCATGGGTGGCTGCGTGGGAACGCCCATGCTCCACCCATGGTACGCCCCCGAAGAACTAAGTAATGCAAAGCAGTGTCATGTGCTGCTGTGCATTACTTTCACGTTATTTCCAGCGCTAAACAAGTTTAGTGCTGGAATGTAAATTGGAAAAAAAGTTTCTACGCTGATTTGCGTCACCTTTGTGATGCAAACGCGGCATAAAATCTTAGTAAATCTCCCCGTAGTAAATCTCCCAGTCAAAATCTTGGGCTCCTGACGAGTGCCCAAGATTTTGGTCCTGCGTTTCCGCTTGGCCTCGATTACCAATATCAGGAGCGTCTCTGATTCTGGGGTTGAGGGGAATTATTAGGAAATGCAGGAAGTACCATCAGGGTACCATCAAATCATGAACTACCAAAGAAACTGTGAATAGAGCACTAGAGGCCTCAACTCATTTTGATCATATATAACATCCATCGGTCCATAGTGCCCACCCACCGCAGGCCTCTGACTACTGACACGCACAGCCTATGGCATGCGCAGCAGGGGTTGGATGAAGGCCGTGCACAGCCGTAGCGCACCAAATTCTTTTCACTGTTTTTTCCAGGATTTGTGAATTCTGAGATCCCAGGGAGGTCCTCCAGATCCAGGAAGGTCCTAGGATTCTCGAATCGGGCACACAACTTTACAAATCCCACATCCTCATTTTTTTTAAAATATTAATTTTAGTGCCAGGTGAGGTCCCTTTGGGGCCCCTCCACATGGGCCTAGGGGTCATGGTAGGCTCACACTGCCTCCTTATGCCCATTTTGTTTAAATTTTTCCTAATATGGCACTTGCGGCACTGTGTTGAGTGATGATGGCCACAACACCCTTTCAGAGCACAGAGGATTTGCACATTTGCAGCCGGATCCACAAATCCACAATGGGACTGCAGAAGAAAAAGCTCTTTAGTCCAATGGTATGTCTTAATTTTTAGGTCTCGCCTGGCCTAGGCTGCGCGCATGCGCAGTCTCGCTGGCAAGATTTAATGATATGGGGTATTTTCTGTAAGGTGCATTAAGCCCTGCCCCTCTTTTCCATTAGCTGGCATCACCGTTTATGCTAAACGGTGGCCAGCCATTGGAAAAGAGCTCCTTGTGACGTATTCGCTCTGCTTTTTTGGCCGTCGCATTTGGACGGCCTCGCCTGCTTTGCGTTCATCGCAAAAGGTTTCTTATCTTTATGGGGCCAAACACATGGCCCCATAAAGACAAGAAACCTTTTAGCAGGCAAGAAAGCTGAGCAAATACGTCATGGCAAGCGCTTGTTTGCCGTTGTAGCTCCTCGCGTCTCCATTTCATGTTCCGCTCCCGTTCAAGCTGCTCGCCATATGGGCTCGATAGAACTCGTCGAAGTCGAAGATTGGCTTGGTGGAAGTGTAGCAGGACGACAACGACGTGCGCTGTCTTCTTGGGCATGGTAGAGCCATCCACCTTCCCAGGAGGCTTCCCCGTCGCCGCCACGTCCTCTTGGCTTAGGGTTCCTCCGTCGTACTTCTTGCGCAGGGTGACTCTGCCCAGAATGAGGTACACCTCGCTAATCTCGGTGAAGCGCAGCGCTGCTGCCTTGTCGCCATTGTTGCGGCCCGGGTGGTAGCGAAACGACTGCCGGTAGTATGCTGTCTTGATCTGAGACTGCGTAGCTGAGCCGGTGACGCCAAGGATATTGTAGTAGGTGGTTGGGCTGCGGAAGAGCGGTTGCTTCAGGGAGCCGTTGTTCCTCCCAGCTCCATTAGTGGTAGAGCAGGCCCTGGTGAATGAGTTCTGTTGGCAGGCAGCAGAGAACAGCTCCCTGGGACTTGCTGAAAGCCCGTAACTCGCGAAGGGCGCGATTGCACGCTCCATGAAAGTAACTGTCAGGAACCCGTGTTGTGTTGGGTGGACAGCAGCACCCACAACTTTCTCTGTGGAGTCGCTGATCAAGCTGTTCATTCTGGCTGTGGTGAAGCTTAGACGTGAGGATGACAAGGGCCAGTGATCGGCTGAGGCAGCACGACTAAGAAGGTGCAAATAGAGTACCCTCAGAGCATCTTGCTTAGGAGCAATGACTCCCTCCTGCCCGTTCTAATGTCTTGGGCCACTTCCCCCCGCTTTAGGGCTCACTGTCACTTGCTGGTGTTTACGGACCGCTCCCTCGTGCCATCCCACAACCCATTCTCCCAGGGAACAAGTCCTAAACAAGCATTGAAAATGCAATAGGTCTCGCCTTTCATTAAGTTAAAGCCATTTGCTTTGCTATACAATACCATTAGGAAGGCAAATGGCTTTAACTTAATCAAAGGCGAGACCTATTGCATTTTTAATGCTTGTTTAAATTAGATTCACAAATCCCCCACGAATTCACAGATCCTCTGTGGAATGAATTGTCTAGTAGCTCTAATAATTTAACTCTTTCAGCCGCTGGCAATCCATTGCTAAGTGCAAGAAATCTGCCTCTGATTGACCGCAGCGCTTGCCTTTACTATTTAATATTTAAAATGGAGACTCCTCAGATTGCCATTGGGAGTAAGGGAGCCGGTAAGCTTACAAACCTGTTCCCACTCAGGGGGGGTTTGCGGGGGGGGGGATCTTCTCGTTCCAGCGTGTCAAGCTTTTATCTGGGGTCGGAACTTTCTCATCCCGAACCGCTCTATATAACTTAGTCACTGGCTTACGCCGCGTAGGGGCAACTAATAGCAGCTTCAATGATTGCAGAAAGGGAGGCTCCGCAGGGAATGTGGTGTAGTGTGCCCTGATGGCAAGCGTTAGCCTGTGTAGAGTGAATTGAAATAACATTGTTGGGTTGGTAATGTACTGGAGCTCCTCCGAGGTAAGGAAAGTTCCCTCAGGATAAAGATCATGCATGGTGTCAATACCAACTTCACGCAGGGAACTTAGCGGGCCCCTCTCTTGAGAAACCGACAGCGCCGCATGATGCGTCAGCGGCAGTGCCGGAGCGTACAACGGCAGCTTCTCACCTAATTTTCCAATGGCCTGCCATGCGGCTATAGTTGTGTCCAGAGTATTGGTTTCCTGTTTGGGAGTACCTCTCTTCGCATGCGTGATGATGCCAAACAGAGGGACGGGATGCGCGTCACCATCCTCTACCGCCACATGCGGAGTAAAGGCACGGGGATTATACCAATAATATGCATACTGCGCCTGTGCACAGAGATAATAAATGTAAAAATCTGGCGCAAAGAAACCACGCTTGTCATAATCTAATGTCAACGTGTTCCAACTCACCCTAGCCTGTTTGCCTCCCCAGATGAGTTGTAGCAATGATGAACGAAGTGTGATAAAAACTGTTTAGTCAATATGATGGGGATATTACAAAAAAGATATAAAAAAACTTGGCAGGATTATCATTTTGATGACAGCTATGCGGTCCGCCAATGACAATGACAGTGCCATCCACCTGTCCACTTGATGTTCCAGAGCCACACATGCCATCCCATAATTTTCACGGACCACAATCTCAGGATCCCGGTGCACCCATATACCCAAGTACTCAACTCCTATTGTCTGACCAGGCCGTAAAGCCACCACAATTTGCATGTCATCAGCGTATGAAGTCAGGCTGAAGCTAAATGATCTGATCGGGGTAGCCAGCGAGGTGACATAAACATTAAAAAGAGTAGGACTAAGGGAGGACCCCTGGGGTACTCCACACAGCAGTGAGAAAGGTTTGGAATTAAAATTACCAATTGCCACCGTTTGAGATCTGTCTGACAAAAAAGATCTAAGGAGGTCATACACTTTGCCCTGAATACCACACGCAGACAACCGGTCCATCAGAACATCATGATGGACCGTGTCAAAGGCTGCCGACAGGTCCAGCATAATCAGAGCTGCCTTGCCTCCCCTGTCCACAGCCTCCCTTATCTCCTTGGTGGACTTTATCAGTGCGGATTCTGTACTATGCCCTTCTCTGAACCCAAACTGAGTTGGGTCCAGAGCGTTGGTCACAACGAGAAAGATGCTGAGCTGTGAGTTCATGGTTTTCTCAACCAGTTTTGCAGGTAATGGGAGGCGAGATATGGGTCGGAAGTTATTTGGCTACTTTGGGTCCAGGTTAGGCTTTTTCAATAAAGGCAATATCGAGGCCAATTTCCAAGGACTAGGGACGTGTCCGGCTTCAAACATTGTATTGAACAATGGGGGTGAGTACTAAGGCCGAAGGCACCTGTGCCTGTTTCATTATTGAGACTGGGCAGGGGTCATAAGGGGAGCCTGATCGGGCGGAGAGGAGCAACTTCTCAGTGCCTGTTGTGGACAGTGGCTCAAATTTATTGAAGACCGTTGGGGGATCAGTAATTGGCAGCCTTCCCTCCAATCGCACCCCTGCTTCCTCTGGATTAGGGTGACTGAAGTTCAAAAAGATGGCTTCTACTTTGTTAAAAAAGAACTTGGCGATTTCGTCACAAAGTTTCTGACTTGCCTCAACATTTGTCATGGTGGGGGAGGCCAGACTTGAGACAGTTTAAAAAAGTTCTTTAGTAGAATTGTTTGCAGAATTGATTCGTTTTGTATAGAAGTTTTTCTTTGCTCAAATAGGAGTTGTTTGTAAATGACCAGACTTTGTCTATACTTCTGTTTCTCCTCTTCCATATAATCTTTCCTCCAGCTTCGCTCGAAAAGCTTGCAGGAAAAAAAATAATAATAAATGTGTGTCCTCATGTAACGTAACTGGTGCTATGTAAAGCGCTCTGATACCTGGCTGGATTCGGGTCAAGTTTGCGCTATATAAAACTCTCCAAAAAAAAAAAAAGTTTTTGTCTTCACAAATCTTCTGAACACCAGGGGGCTGTGGGATGCTGTCTTCTAGGGCATATCGTTTTAGCTGGTGCTAGTGTATTACCGGCTGACTCTACCCAAGATGTATAATGAGTAACTGCCTCTTCTGGATCAGATGGTAGCTGACCGACAGAGGCCATGAGTACAGCCTGTAAGTCTGTACTCATAATTGTGTTCAAGGCTATGCTTTGAATCTGGATCTTAGGGCCTTTCTCTGCCCTATTATGGGTAGCTAGGAGAATCTCAAATTGAACTCCCACATGGTCTGTCCAGGTCAAAGGCAGTGTGCCGGTAAACCGCAAGTGAGGGTGATTTGAGAAAATTCCATCTAGAGTGTGTCCTGCCAAGTGCGTGGGGCTCGTCACCTGTTGAGTCAGGTCAGCACCTTTCATCAAGTCTGTGAGGGCCACTGTGTCAGCGTCCTCCAATAATTTCAGATGGTAATTGAAATCCCCCAAGAAGGTAAAGGAGTCTGAACACAGCCCCTCTTCCAGCAAATTCCCAATATAGGTGATAAGGGAGGTGACCGACCACCACGATATGAGCCCTCACAACCACCCATCTGTAAACAGTAACACGAGTGCAAAGTGTTCTTGCACAATTAAGAAGAAACATCAGAGATACTATACATAAAGGGTATAAGCAAATGAGTATAGCACTTGTAGGAGCCATTCGTATTTGTTACACATGTCCGCTCAAGCGCAACATCAGATATCAGTGATTACCACTAGACCAGCACTGCAAAGGGATAAATTGTCACCTGCATTACACCTTAGCTTTCATCCTCTGACTCATTAGGTGCAGTCTTTTTCTTATGGCTGAGAGCTTTCGCAAAGTCCAGCGCCTGTTTCGGGTTTGGGAAAATTCTAGCTTTATCATCTGTTCCGATGTGCAGCCGCGCCGGGTACTACACGGCATAGGGTACTTTTTCAGCGATTAAAATCTTTTTAACTGCTTGATACTCTTTTCTAGCTGCTTGGACAGCAGCTGAAAGTCCAGTTAAAATGCCAGTGTGTTACCTTGATATGTGATCGTGCCCTTCAGACACGTCATACACAGCACAGTGTCGCGGTCTTTAAAATTGAGCAGCCGCGCGATTATCGCCTAGGTGGTGTTCAGGGGGGGGGGGGGGGGGGGGGGAGTGAGCCGATAGGGACCGGTGCACCCATTCTACAAAGAGGAGCTGGGGCAGATTCTCGGTACCACAGATATCTCGAAGCATGTTTTCTATGTAGGTCTCTAGTCTACCTACGTTGGTATATTCTGGCAGGCCTGTGATGCGTAAATTGTTATGACGTGACCTCGCTTCGAGATCTTAATCTTTGGCCTGGATGACAGCCAGAATCTTCTCCATGTCTACTGCTTTGGTGGATACCTGCTGGAGGCTGTCTTCTGCGTCCAAGATACATTGTTCAGCTTCTCCGATCCTGCTTGTCCAATTTAGCGGACATGTGGTCCATTCAACCGCTCAAGGCTTCAATTTTACCATCTATAGATTGAAGACTGGCCTGGATTGCCCCCAGTGTCTTTTCTAGGGCACGGCTGGAGCATCCTATTCTGAGTCCGATGTGGCATCCCGTGTCGGTTTGCCGGGCCTGCATTGTTCAAACGTGAGGAGCGGCAGAGTTTTATCAGTTTTCCCCATCGCGAATATTGGTGGCGGTCCTGCCAGAATAACAACAATATACGCCAAACTCGCAGCAAATATCCGTTAACAGGGGCCCCCACCACTCAGCCTGGATCCCCCAGTGGCTTACACACAGGTGAGTAGATAAATTGCACCAGTCCAGCCGGTTCTGCCCTCCCCACTGATGTATGCCAAGCTGCGGTCCCCAGCCCGTCAAATTAAGGTCCGGTTTGACAATCAACGGCAATGCAAGCAGCCAGCCTGGCAGGCCTAAAAGGAGTGACAAATCCTCAGCTCCAAGATAGTCTCCCCGAAGAGACTTCAACAACACAAGTAGTACTTGCAATGTTCAACACTCCGTCCATCATTTCCTTTGGTTTCGCTTTGTTCGCCATAAGTTGGCAGGGTATGCTCAGACATGAGTCCCTTGCTCACTTTGCCACTGGATTCAAGCAAGCCTGGCTGAAGACGGCTGAAATGCCAGAAACCGGTCCTCGGAAGCTTGTTTCCAGTCCAGGGAAGACATGGCTTGGTAGTTCGGGCCGGACTGTTCCCATGAGGCACAGAGTCAGACTGATTTGCATATGGCCATGTCGGAACTGGGGTGGCAGAGTGGGCTAAAGAACGGTGATGGATCAAACCCAGATCAGTTGACTGGGGGTGAGTGCTTGCAATGTTCAACACTCCGTCCATCATTTCCTTTGGTTTTGCTCTATATATTAAATATACATTGCCAATAGGTCAGTGTTTCTATTGAAAGGTCATTTTTATGTTTTCTTAAAAAGTTTGATGTAGTTTGACGAATCTGAACAAAACATTCTTAAAAAAATGTTCTGTTCACCTCCTTTGGATTTGACATGGCATGTTTCGTGCAGATACGTCAAGGAAAGGTGGAAATAAAGGGGAGCAAAAAAGTGAAATATCCTATTTTAACTCCCATAGGATTCTTTGGTTTCCTGTGAGGAGAGAAAATAATGGCTGAACGGAATTACATCAAACTGTTTGTGCGAGTAGAGCTTTACTCAAGGAAATGCCTTTGCTTGGTTTCGTGTAAATCCATTCATTAGTTTTTTTATTTTTAAATTAGCATTTAAAAGGTACTCTGGGTTGACATAAAGGGATAAACTCTTAGAAAAAGTTAGAGATATCTGGTCCGTTAATTTGTGGAGGATCCACTGAACCAGCCCAGCGGATCTTTCATAAACTTTTCAGTTCTGATTGGCCCTGGGAGCTTTTTCTTACATTGCTAGTCGGTACCACAGATCTGGAGAACGATCCGGGTTACCGGGACTATGTGATGAAAAGTTACATCAAGGGGGCAGGGTAAGCACACCCGTTCCCCCTGGCCCTCAGGGGGCGGGGGCAAAAGGACCTCATGTTGTAAAAAATTATGCAAAAAATTATTGTGTCACGGTATCCACTACAGCAGATCCCAGTGAAGCCCCCACGTGTGGTTCAGCTGAACTATCACAGTCACCCTGGAGCAAGAGTCCCTGCCATGGTGATGCAGTCCCATGCAAGCTTCTGTACTTTAGATCCACAGTACAAGAACTGGTGCTATGCATCTGGACCCAGTGAAGTCAGCTTGCATGGCACCACAGCACTATGGCAGGGAAGCTTGCTCCCAAATCATGGAACCCCCCCCCCCTACCAAAATGCAAAAAAGGGGCTTCTGGATTCAGTTGTGCACAGCGGGGATTGGTCCCCAAAAAGGATTGGTTACATTTAAGGCCTGGCCAGAAGCTGGGCAATGCGGCCAATCCTTGCTGTGAACACATCCAAAGTCCGTTTGCAGTGCCAGTTGGCCATTTGTGGAGGGTTGGGGGCAGGATCTGGTGGACCTTAGCCATTAAGGGAGGTAAAGTGCAAAAAAAACCAAAAAACTATTTAGAATGTGATTTAAAAAAAACTGAAAGTTAAAATGATGTTACAGTTTAGGTTTGGTAATAAGATCTTAACATTCCAGAAAAACAGGTAAAATGCTGTTATAGATACAAAACAAAACCTAAAACCACTGAATTTCACCAATTACAGTTCAGGGAAGTAACTATAACTCGTGCCCTGCCATGCACAGCTTATGACTTCACACATTACATCACTCATGTCGTTAAATGACATCATTGATGACATCTCAAGATCACTCATTATATCAACCATGATAGTATCATTCACATTACTCAGTAAACCCATACAATATTTAAAAAATGAAAATTGCTAGTAAAGGGCCTACAGTCATATTCAGCATAAAAAATGCTCTTTTGGAGGGGGATGTTCTGCTTCTGAAAAAACCTTCAATTGCAATTTTTATTTGATAAAATTGCTACAGTTCATTTCAAGAGAATATAAAAGTCCCCCTTGTAGTCTTCCAAGGCCCGTGTGGCGCAGTGTTCCTATGTAAGCCCTAGGTGGCGCTGTAGCTTTACTTTGGTACCTACTGAGGTGGTCGGTGAGGCTGCGTCAGGAAGAGTCCTGTTATGTTTCAGCTCCTCAGCATCAGCCTCTGGCCTGACATTCCTCTAGTCTAGCATTTAGGGCACTGGTGTAGAAAGTGGTGCTGAAACAGGTTTGATGGCATCCATGTTACATCACTTGAGTCAGCGGGATTGTGAAACCTCCAAGCGTCACACACAGACATGGGCATCAAAGGAGCCAGGCCCATGCAACACGGCAGTGGTATGGGTGTGGTAGGGAGCCAGCGGTGCATTTTTGGAGCACACTGTGCCAAATATATTACTGAAGCATGGTGTGACAGCACTCAGTCATTTACACACAGCGTTGAAATGGCCACAAAATGTGCACTGACGTGCACTTTTACTGCTAAAACGATATAGTGCACATATGATAATGTTTGGAAACTGGGTCCCTCATTTATGGGTATTTGACGTAGGGCAGCGCTGTATGGCTCCTTGCTGCGCTGCCCTATGCCAATGTGAAAGGGCAGGAATGCACTGTATTTATGAAATACAGTGCATTCTTGTCCTTTCTCCCTGCGCTGGCACATCATTTGCTGACTAGCGCCAGCGCAGGCACCCTTGCACCAAATGTGCAAGGATGTCTGTGTTGCATGCAGGATTGTTTTCGTGCAGGAAGGGGCACTTTCGTGCTAAACAACAATCCTGAGAGTGGTTTTCATCTTTCTACGTGTGCTGAATTCTGCAGCCCACATGGAAAGAGGGAAAACGGGGAGAAATAATCATTATTTCCCCTTGATACATCTGCTCTGGGGAGGTGTAAGGTTTTGGCGCTGCCCCAGGTTTATGTGATTAAGTAATTCTGGGGCAACGTCAAAATCCATGGGTGTTGCATGGGAAAACCCATCATACTGCCCATGGAACGCCTCTCTGGCACAGAGTAAGGCAACGCAGCAACTTACGCTGTCTTGCCTTACTCCATATCTATGAGGTCATTCAAAGCCACACAAAGTGGCGTTGTGTGGCCTCAAAGATAACATTGCGAGGCCTGTGCCGCCGGAGTGGTATAAAAGCGTCCCTCGGGCGGCGCAAGCCTCTCGTTTATAAGCTCCTGCGTTTCATCAAATATTTACCCTTTGCGCATCAACACGTACAGTGTCTTGATTTGCTCTGATTCTTTTAAAATCTTTGTTTCCATCACACTCCAGAATTAGATTTTTTTTCTTCATTTGTGCTATACCACCCACTGATATATTTTGAAACATTTGTACAGTAATTTTGCAAGCTATATAAATGTTGTGTTAGAAAAAACTGCTATCCTACATATTTCCTTTCACACTCCATGTACCCCGGGAGGATTGTCAGGCAGGTCACCTTACAACATCCAGAGACAGAAAAGTAAATATTCATCTCCCTGACAAAAGAACAAGCAACGATTTGTCAGAGAGATAACCTGGCATTTGACCTCTGTCTTTGAACACACAGCAAGTGTGAGAAGACAAAAATCAAATGTAAACAGTGCTCTAAATGGGAAAAAATAAGTGAAGGACTCATTCAAATGTGCTAGAGGTGTGGTGAGTGGGCGGAGCTAGGGCGGGGCTAAGGGAAAGACATGGTGATACTTCACAGCTTCTATAATAGTTGCAGCACATACCGAAACACACGGAATGTGTTTATATAAACAAAACAGGTTAACTCATTACACAAAATGAAAGATAAACACAATAATATGTTAACATTTCCTTTTTTTTTGCAATAGTTGCACCTAATACTACATATTTTGTAGCACAGGAGTAGTCAGAAAATGAAAATACCCCCACTTCAAACCAAAGCTCTTACGGCACCAAGCAAATGAAACAACGTATGACCCTCCCCAGAAGATATTTCTTGTTTCTTCCATCGATCTATCAATTCATCCTTTCAGCATGCCATTTACCTACTGATGTCCACCATTTAACCTCTACATTCTGTCTATTCAGTCTTTCATCCATCATTCAGTTTTTCACCTTTGTCTGCCTATCCTTCGATATCCAAACCTATCCATCCATCTCCAAACCTATCCATCCATCCTTTCACTCATCCATCAATCCTTTTGCTCATCTATCCATCATCCCTTTCACTCCTTCATTCCATCCACCCTTTTATTCCATCCACCCCTTTCACTCCATCCTTCCTTTTACTGATCCATTCATCCACCCTTTCATCTATCCTCCCTCCCTTTCATTAATCTATCTATCCATCTAATCTTTCACTTATACACCCACCCATCCACCCATTTATCCATCCATCTACCCTCTCTTTCACTCATCCATCCATTCTTTCACTCATCCATCCTTTCATTCCTTCATCCATCCATCTATCTATACATCCATCATTTCACTCACACATCCATTAAGCCTTTCACTTGCAGACCCACCCACCCTTTCACTCACTCACCCACCAACCCTCCCTTTTACATTATTTATGATCCTTTGTCGCCGAGCAGACATGCACACACAAAGTGCCATGGATTTTGCTTTAAAATACCTCCTGAGAGTGTTCTCACGCTTTTTTTCCTCACAAAAAAAGTCCTACAAATGCAGGTAAACATGTATACATAAGCAGAAACACCAAAGACTCAGGTATAATAAAAGCCATTTTATACGCTTTACCTTCCATGGCACTGCCTTGATTCCTGTGTTTGCACAAATGCACACTGATAGTGTGAATGTGATTGACAGCACAGGGCCTGAATGGACCCTGCTCTGTCAAACACACTGTGATGGTGAGCACCCGGACATTATGCAAATGAGCCCTGCTGAATAGCTCAGCTGGGGCTCAGATCAGGGCTAAAGAAGCTGTGCCTTGGCTGCCAGAGCCAGCTTCCACTCCTGCTCACCAGCAATTGCAGCCAATGAGCCTACCCGTTCATGAGTACCGGTACTCTCCTCGGCAGTAGAGAAGTGCCGGTACTCAGAGTGATAAATCTAAGAAGTGCTGGTACTCAGTACCGGTGAGTACCGGCCCATTTAAAGCACTGAATGTAAAGGCATCTTTAATGCTTTTTCGCCGGCGGAACTCCGGCATGGTTATTTTGCGGGTGCTGCTGCACCCCCTGCAGCCCCACTTCCAGCACCTATGCTTTAAGATGTTCTGTGGGGCTGGGCTGAATGGCGCCTTTGTCTTGCTTCACATTCTGGCTGAATTCCCCAGTTTGCAAGTGTTTTGCGAATTCATTATCTTCACCATAGAGTGAAAAGAGTCTTTGTAAGAAGTTTTGATGTTATAGCATGCTGTTATGCTACAGTATGTTACGCTGTTGTACTGCCATCATCTGCTCAACACGTTTCTGCCATTTGCATGGCTTCAGCATTTTGAAGCTTCAACCACAGTATTGCGCTCTGTGTTGAATTCATCTTAAGAGCTGGAAGTGCTCGTGTGACATAAAACATTGCATCGATTTACTTACCATTATAAAATCCTACAGGCGTAGTGCATGGCTGCGCAGTGCCACACGAGTGCCCGCACCACCATTTGTATAACGCTTGGTGCCAGTGACAGGCCGCCATTCTTACCTCCAGGGGGAATGGACAGGCTCATCTTTTCCAGCTTTTCCTGAACTAATCTGCTGCTTTTCTATAATCTACTATCATTGGCTGTGGATCTATGTGGGTGCGGGCTCTTTCTGCGTGTGGCACCATTGCACCGCTCCCTGGGCGAGACTCTGACGAGCTGCATGCAATTGCTATTCTTTCCATTGTGGTTGAGTTTGTATAGAAAAATGCCAAATTTGTAAGGCACAGAAATGTCTTCCTCTGACGTATAGTCCTCGATTTACAAATAAATCACACAACGCAGCGCAGCAAGTGAAGTTTCCCACGGCAGACCTCTCTGCCCTAGGACTGCAGAGCAGCTGCCACCACCACCTTCCATCGAGCTGATGGAACAGTTTCTCCTCCAGCCCGCTTCAGAGTGAGCTTCATCAGGGCCTGCAGGGCCAGCCTCTCGAGGCACCTCCAGCACTCCATCAATCCAGCCTTCTGCCGCACCGACTGCTTCTATTCACAAGCCTGCAGGGTTCCCTTCTTGCAGGCTCGTGTTGCAGGACTCTCTCTAGTCCTGGACGAGAATGGACCAGGTGGTAGGCCACGGAAGTGACCATGAGGCCAGGGGGAGTGGCTGTGAGGTTAACTGAAGCAGGACAGCCTGTGATTCCTTGGAGGGGACAGTGAGGTCATAGGGAAGGGGCTGTGAAGTCATGAAGGTCATGGAGGTGACCATGAGGTCAGGGGATGTGCTGTGACACCAACGGTGTGAGAAGCTGGCCTGGTAAAGGATGTCCACTATGTAGGTCGGTACCTTGCACTAGTCCAGACAACCCTTATGGTGATTAAAGACGTCCTAGACAACCTTAGAAGGCTCTCGAAGTGGTAGCTGTGGAGATCAACCTTCAGACTTAGTCCAGAAGGAGTGTAAAGCAGCTTGTTTTACCAGACTGCAATCTTATAGTTTAGATTAAGTGAAAAGAACCACACCAAGGGGCAGATTTACAATAACTGGCGCATCCCTGCATATCAGCAGGGATGCGCCAGTTATTTTGCGTCACGCAGACACCTCTTGTGCCACCATGGATGTGCCGCATTTACAATGCAGCGCACCAGGGGGCAAGAATAGACAGATGCGTGACGCATCTGCTGCTGTAAATGTGACGCATTCCTGGAGTCGCGACGCAGCTCCAGCAAGGCTCGGGGTGCCCCTATGCCTAACATGCTGCGTCAATCCTTACGCCTGCTTCAAGCAGGCGTAGGGTTTTGATGCAGCATGGCCGTAAAAGTGACTGAATGAAATCTTTTAGATTTCACTCAGCCCCTTTTAGGAGGCATACCTGCGCCGGAACCCCCACCCCCCCTGCACCGTAACGCCCACATGTGGTGCAGGGCTTTACAACGTGACGCATCTCCCTAGATGCGTCATGTTGTAAATACCCCGCAGCATGGCGCTGGCTTTGCGCCTCCGCTGCGTCACAAAAGTGACGCAACGGCGGCGCAAATGTGGCGTACGGGGCTTGTAAATCTGCCCCCAGGTATTTATAAAAATATGTATTTATTATATAATACTCTCTAGTACATTCCAATATCTCCTACATGCAGATAAACACAATGCACACATTACTTTAGCAAAGAAACAGAGTAAATAGCACAAATTACACAGTGGACCCCAGGGGGGGACCAAACCATATGCTAACAAAGTGGTATAAGAACCATGACTCGAGTCAAGACAGGGTCGAGAGGACGTAGAAGTGCTGGGGACCCAAGGAATCACCCAAGGTGAATAGGTAAGGACCCCACGGAGAGCGTGTGCAGTCGCGGTTGGATTTTTAAAGATTAAAGACCCTTCCCAGTGGACTCTGAAGAAACCCGTGGAAGACAGAAGGTTGGAGAGCCACCCCACCCGTGGATGCCCTAGTACCTACGTTACCTACACCAGGAAAGCCGGGTGCATACATGTGAATTGGTGTCAGAAACCGCCGTTGAACCAAATGGAGGACTTCATGAAAGTGCCGCTGTGGAAGAAGGAAGAAGTGTCCAGTGGAATCCGTGGATGGATTCTTGATGAGAGGTACCTGCAACCAGAGGGGACAGAGTCTATGTCACTCAGGAGTGACCAGGCGACTTGGAAGACGAATGCCCTCCGATGTCGGGTGTTGCAGGATGGGTGACGAGGACCTTGACACTGCAGCTGTGAGGACCAGGCGTCGTTGAGGAGGACCAGGAGCCATGCACGAGCTGTCCCACAAAGGATGTCGAGTGCTGAGGGGTCGGTGTCCGGCAGGAGCACCAAAAAGCCTCGGCAAATGCAACCAACGTGGAAATCAAAGGATGAGTAACGTCCTGACCAGCAAGGTCCAGGAGACTTACCAGAAGCAGGGGAGTCAGGGAAGGCCCGAGCAATCAGAGGTTTCCAAAAGGAACAAGTGTGACCCTCAAATGGACTCACAGGTTGTGAGGGGACCTCAAGCAGCTCACCAAAAGATGCAGACCACGATGCACAAGAGGCGGTGTGGCTGAAGATTCTGGTCACTGGAGGCGCTTGAGGTTGGGGCTACTTGAAGCCCAAAGATCTCCTTGGAAAGAAGTCAACAAGCCTTTGCATCTGCAAGTTGATGCGGTGCACAGGTGTCCGGTTATTGCAACCCCCATGAGGGATTCTGGCCTCAAACTTGGTGAGAGGACAGGGAAGGCCTCGGGAGCTGTAGGAAACCACCACCTGTGTTGCAGAGCCTTTGCAGTCTGGAGTAGCTCAGGATGAGCAGACCGGTAGACTTAGTTGTGGTGCCTGCGAATGCAGGGGAGTGACTCCAAGGGAGATGCCTTCAAATGTCTTTGATGCTTCACAGGCCTTGGAAGGTTCCTGTATGATGCACAGACACAGACGATGCAGCAGACTGGGATGGAGACGAAGTCAGGCCCAAACGAAGTCCAGTGAAGTCCAGAGTGCCCAGATGGTAGAACTAGAAGTGGTGTCTGATCTGAATCTTATCCCACGACAAATCTAGGGACCTACACCCAGGTAAGCCCTTAAGTACCCTAGGGAAAGGGTTGGGAAGATTCAGGGGACCCTCCCAGGGGAGGGTCTGGACAGGGGGAGGTTACTTCCATGTCCTTTGTCCAGTTTCATGCCAGAGCGGGAGCCAACAGCTCCCAGAACTGGTTTGTACTGGACTATGCATGGGGACATCAAGTGTGCCCCTTATGCAGACTTTCTGGCACTGACAAGCGCCCACCCGGTCCCAATACACTAAATCCTGTCTGGGAGGTGGTCACACCTCCCTGTGACATGATGCCTTTTGTTCCACCTTCCTCTGCTCGAGCCTGGCTCAGCAGCAGGAGGGCAGAAATGTGTCTCTGGTCCGCAGCAACCATTTTATGCTGTCTGGGTCTAGGTCCCTCCCGAAACATGCTTTGGAAATACAGCTGTTAATCGAGTCCAATAAACTAGACATTCTCTTCTTAACTGAGACATGGATGGCTGCGGGATCAGAATTAGAGTTAGGCTTAGCATGTCCAGTAGGATATAAGATCATTCACAAACCCAGAAATACTGGACGAGGAGGAGGCTTGGGGATCATTTTTAAGGAGGAGTTAAACATTTCAACTTTGGATATCGACGCCACCTTTAGCGTTGAAATCCTTGGGAATCGCATAAAACATGATGCCGAACAATGCCTTACAGCTTTTATCTGCTATAGAACACCGGGGCATTTTAATGCCTCACAACAGCAGGAATTGATCACTGCCATAAACAATATTTCCATCACCCACAGCAGGATGCTGATTTTGGGCGATTTTAATTTATGGGACAGCGACCAATTACGCACAGCCTTGAATAACATCACCCAATCCTGCCAAATTCTAGGGTTGAAACACTGGATAACTACCCCCACACATATACAGGGAAACATATTGGATTTAATATTCGCGGCAGAAGATCTAATGACCATGGGCACTATTCTTCCAGTAGGGTGGTCAGATCACCACCTACTCACTTTTAATATACATATCCTGGTATATACAGGGCCCGCAAGGACACAGACCAGAACATTTCTTGGCCGGAATTGGAAGAACCTGTTGAAAAGGAAAGAGGAAGGTAAGCCCGACTTTCGTCACATCGGAACCTCGTTCAACTCTGAGAACGATGTTACGACAAACTATCTCTCATTTTGCAATGAGATAACTAAGAAACTGGACGATATCATACCGCTGAAAATAATCAAGAGAAGGGGTAAACCCTCCGCTCCCTGGTATACGGACAAACTGAAGGATTTGAAAAACATCTGCAAAAAGGCAGAGAAGCTCTGGAGGAAAAACTATTCAGATCAGGAGAAAGAACGATGGAGGCTCACTATTCTACAATACAAGAAGGAAATTACTGCAGCTAAAACTAACTATTTCGCAGATCTTATTATCAAAAGTCCTAATAAGTCCCGCGACACCTTCAAGATTATTAGAGAGCTCTCTCATCCTGCTTGTGCTGACAGCCAAATCAAGCCCTCACAAGAACTTTGTGACGGCCTTGCAGTATTCTTTCAAGAAAAAATCAATAAAATAATCGAAGGAATGAATAGTAAGCCCACCTTCACATCGCAGGACAATAGCAACCAAGCAAAAAGAGGTGAATTGGTGGAATCTACCAGGAGCTTCTCTCCAAACGCTAGCTTGGAAAATGTTGTGATCCCTTCTAAACAGGAATTTCTCAGAACAGCCCTCAACACGTCATCAGGATCCCCTTTAGACCCTCTTCCCCATAAAATGGCCAAGAATTTTGAGGCTGATATTTTCCCAGTTTTGCATCAGCTCTGTAATCAATCCCTCCTCACAGGCTCCGTACCAAGAAACTGGAAATTGGCGGTTGTGACTCCGTTACTAAAGAAGCCAAATCTGGACCCTAACAGTCAAAAGAACTACCGACCCATATCCCTCTTACCATACCCGATAAAGATCATAGAGCGCTGGGTCAGCAGATCTCTAGCCCTCTTCCTGGAAACTAATGTCATCTTGGAAGAGGAGCAATTTGGTTTCAGACCAGCTCATGGAACGGAGTCAGCTCTGCTGACAGTTATGGATGACCTACGCATGAGGGCGGACAGGGGCGAATCAGCAATTCTCATTCTGCTGGACCTGTCCGCCGCTTTCGATACGGTGAACCATGTCATCCTGTTAAAAAGACTGAAGAACATCGGAGTTGGAGGAATCGTGCTTGACTGGTTCCGATCCTACCTGACGGATAGATGGCAGGCAGTAGCTATCCCGCCATGCCAATCAGAATTCATTAAAGTTCCGCATGGGGTCCCACAGGGGTCTGCTATCAGCCCTATACTGTTTAACATTTATATGCAACCCCTGTTGAGGATCATAAAAAGTCATGGCATCAGCGTAATAAATTACGCTGATAACACCCAGTTGACGATCTCTCTTGATGGAGCCCTGGCAAATTCACTGGAGACTTTCCATACCTGCATGCTGCAAATGTCACTCTGGCTGAACCAGAATTCACTACAATTTAACAGTGATAAAACTGAAATGCTGCATTGTGCAGTAGGAAGAATCCCTACAAACCTACCTACAGATTTCTGGCCTCAGCTGCTAGGAGACTCGCCTATCCCCGTGAACTCAGCAAGGAATCTCGGAGTCATTATTAGTAATACTCTGAGCCTTGAGACTAACGTCAACAAGCAGGTTAGCTGCTGTCTTGCCTTGCTGCGTGGACTGCGAAAACTGCTACCTCTCTTGCCCCCACAGACTAGAGCCAACATAGTTAGGAGCACCATCCTCAGCCGTTTGGATTACTGCAATGCTCTTCTGCTGGAATCCCCTGCCTATCTTATTTCCAGACTTCAAAGTATCCAAGCGGCTGCAGCCAAACTGGCACTCTCTTGGGAACGAGGATCTTCCACTACTTCCGCCCTGGCCGACCTTCATTGGTTGCCCATACATCAGAGGATCTGTTTTAAATCCTTATGTACTGTCTTTAAGGCAGTCCATGGGCTAGGCCCTCGACCACTTCAAAACAAGTTCAATTGGTATGAGCCGACCCGGCCTCTCCGATCCTCTTCCCTAAATCTCATCAGTATTCCCAGAATCAAGAAAGCGACGTGTGGGGGAAGAGCCTTCAGTATTGCCGCAGCGCACCTGTGGAATAATCTCCCCACTGACATCAGAAAAACAAATGAACTGTTGGCCTTTCGAAAACAGGTGAAAACATGGCTCTTCCCAAAAAAATCTTCCCATAAAAATCTTCCCAAAATTTCTGCTCAAAAAGCCCAAAAACCTAACTGATCAGTACCTGTCCACCGCTTCCTTCTGCTCAACATGTCCTCAGCTGTATGTACCTAGCGCCAGGATGCCCGTAGGGTTGCAGAGCGCTCTACAAATGCTATAAATAAATATAAAAAATAGCAGGTTGGCACCGGGAACACTGAGAGCCTAACGGAGGGCTCTTTCAGTGCTTGTAATCATACCTATCACACCATTAACAGTGTGGGGGTAAGATTCAAACATGTTTCATACCAAACATGATAGGATACGTTGCAGCCAGTTTTGAGATGGTCATCGCGTGATTACGCGGTGCCCCTCTATACAGTATATGGCTGCTTCACTGACAACCCGGGTGAATGGACTCCATAGGCTGCACGGGTTTCCTGCTCATGCAGGGGCACCCTCTCACTTAGAACCACCCTGCCTTCAGGATTGCAAATGCCTGCTATAGAGGTGACATAGGTTTTAAGTGCAGTGTCCCTTAGATATAGGAAACCTAGATCTTAAGTAAGTGGTGCAAGCACCAACTTACACAGGCTGCAATGGCAGGCCTGTAGTTCCATTTTGCCTGGTCTCCCATGGGTGGCATAATTCATGCTTCAGTCCTTGGGAGACCTCTGGGGTACCTATGCCCTGGGTACCTTAGTACCATATACTAGGGTCTGATAAGGGTACCCCAGTATCCAATCTGGGATGTACCTAGGTACTAAACACAACAATTTAGGGAGAAAGCAGATAGACTGGGGTCCTGATTAGTAGGATCCCAGTCAGACTCGTCAAAAACAACATCACATCAAGCAAAACATGGGGGTAACCATAGAAGCAGATCAGTGTAGTCAGTGTAGGTGACCGTGAAGTCAACCGACTTTTGACAGGATGCGAGTCCATAGAGGTGACCTTCAGGTCTGGGGGTGGGGCTGTGAGACAACAAAGGTGACCATGAGTTTAGGGTGAGGGGCTTTGAAGTCAACAGACTGAGGACAGGCTGTTGGACCACAGATGTGACCGTGAGGTCAGGAGATGTGTTTTGAGTCTATGGAGGTGACCACGAGATCACGGGCAGAGGCCAGCAGATTAAGGACAGGCTCCAAGTCCATAGAGGTGACGAAGAGGTTCAGTAGGTCAGTGAGTCAACAGTCTCTGGACATGCTGTCAGTCCACCGAATAGATTATGAGGTCAGGGCAGGGAATGTGAGGCCAGCAGAGTCAGGACAGGCTGAAAGTCAGGTGACCATGAGATCATGGGGGGGGGGGGGGTTATGAGACCATGGAGGGAACCAAGAGGTCAATGGGAAGGTCTGTGAGGTCAACGGACTCAGGACAGGATGTGAGTCTGCAAAGTTGACTATGAGGTCAGGGCAGAGATTGTGAGGCCAGCAGAATCAGGACAGGCTAAGAGTCCATGGAGGTGGCTGTGAGTTCAGGGGGAAGGGCTGTGGGGCCATGGGTGTGACAAGAGGTCAAGGGAGGGGCTGTGAGGTCAGTGGACTCAGGACAAGCTGTGAGTCCACAGAGGTGACCATGAGGTCAGCAAAGGGGCGGAGAGGACAATGAGGATGGTCTACATTGTTTAGGAAAAGGAGGAGTTACAGTATGTATGCATTACTTTGCTGTACACCATATAAACATAAGAATTGCATGTAAGATGAAGGAGTATAGGATATGTTCTCAGTTGCCTCTTAGCAAGTAAGGGGATACTGTCGATTACAGCATCTGTCTGAACATGCATGCTGCATGCTCTCTTTCTTTATTCCTGATAATTCAGGTTCATTCCTTGAATTGATTGAGGTCACGCCCTGCACACAGTGTCCACTGCACATGCCCAGCACCCAGTGTCCCTGTGGTGTGGCAGCACAAGGACTGGCCTTTGACCCAGGGTCCCTGTCCCAGTGGTATGGCAGCACAAGGACTGGCATTTGACCCAGTGTCCCTGCCCCAGTGGTGTGGCAGCACAAGGACTGGCCTTTGACCCAGTGTCCCTGCCCCAGTGGTATGGCAGCACAAGGACTGGCCTTTGACCCAGTGTCCCTGCCCCAGTGGTATGGCACCAAAGGGACTGGCCTTTGACCCAGTGTCCCTGCCCCAGTGGTATGGCAGCACAAGGACTGGCCTTTGACCCAGTGTCCCTGCCCCAGTGGTATGGCAGCACAAGGACTGGCCTTTGACCCAGTGTCCCTGTCCCAGTGGTGTGGCAGCACAAGGACTGGCCTTTGACCCAGTGTCCCTGCCCCAGTGGTGTGGTAGCACAAGGTCTGCCCTCTGTGCACAGCTGACCAAGACAAGCTGCACCTCAGTGATTGTGGCGCGTGGCTGAAGGCAGTGCGCACTCAGTGGCCTATTTATCAAGGGTTTTGCATTGCCCTTGCGCCACGCAAGGGGGCACAGGGTGACACAAAACCTATAATGAGATTTACCAAGCCTCACAAGGCCACCTTGCGTGGCCCTGTGTGGCTTGGTAAATCTGAAATAACGCAAGGCCACACAAATCCCTGCTTTGCTTTACTCTGCCCTAGGAAGGCGTTCCATGGGTGGAGCGTGGGTGTTCCCACGCATCCACCTGTAGATTCTGAAGCATTCCCAGATTTACCAATACTGGTAGACCTGGGAATGCATCAGAATACTACGCCTTCCCAGGGGTGGTGTAACAAGATGAAATATCTTTATTTCTCCATGTTTCTTCCGCTTTCTATGACTGCAGCATTCTGCAGCACACATAGAAAGAGGAAGAAGCCTTAGAGGACTGTTTTTTTTGCAGCACAAGGAGAGAGCAGGAATGCACCATATCTTGATAGCTATGCCACATTCAGCCCTCTCCCTTTCATGCCGTGCAGCAAGGTGTCTTGCTGCATTGCATGAATAATGATAACTATGGCTTGAGTTGCGGGAGCAGAAGGGCTGGGTGCAGGGCAAGTCTGAAGTGTATACATTTTGCATAGTGTCCGCAGCTAAGGTTGTGTTGTAAGTATTTAGTTAAATAACCAAACAAAATCAGAGTTGTCATAATGCAGTTTCTATGACACAAACCCCCCAAACACTTGACATTTTCTAGCTAACTCCCGAACCCACAATACACCGTTCATGACTGCACACAGGCGACATCACATATCACATCACCGCAGACAGCTTTGATGACATCACCTAAGTTGTGAGCAAAGGACCTGGCTACAACTACAGCTTTCCTGCTACAAGGAAAGACAAGACAAGGTCGGAGTTATGCGTAGATTGGGAAAAAAACGCACATTGTTTTTTTCAGAATTTTTGGAACTAAGGGCCTGATGACGAGTTTGGCAGACAGGGTTACTCCATCACAAACGTAACGGACATCCTGTCCTCCAAATTACACTTCCATAATATCCTATGGAACTCCTAATAGGGTGGACAGGGATATCCGTCACAAAGGTAACGGACTTCCCGTCCTCCAAATTACACTTCCATAATATCCTATGGAACTTGTAATATGGCGGACAGGGATATCCGTCACCAACGTAACGGACATCCCGTCCTCCAAATTACACTTCCATAATATCCTATCAAACTTGTAATATGGCGGACAAGGATATCCGTCACGTTTGTGACCGAGTATCTCATCCGCCAAAGTCATAACCAGGCCCCAAATGTTCACAAGCTAAATGTAAACTACATAGATGGTTAAAATGTTGAACTGCATTTCTCATTGTCAAGAAGCCGACAGCAGACCCCACAGACCTCAAGAACTTCCGACCCATCTCTCTCCTCCCGTTCCCAGCAAAGGTTATTGAGAAAACCGTCAACACTCAACTGACTACCTTCCTCGAAACCAACGAATCACTCGACCCCTCGCAGTTCGGTTTCAGGGCCAACCACAGCACCGAGACCACCCTCATCGCAGCCACGGACGACATCAGATCCCTGACCGACAAGGGAGAGACCGTGTCCCTCATACTCCTTGACCTCTCCGCAGCCTTCGACACGGTATGCCACCGCACCCTGATACAGCACATCAACAACGCCGCCATCCGAGGCAAGGCCTTGGACTGGATCATCTCGTTCCTCGCCGGAAGAACTCAGAGAGTCTGCCTCCCCCCCTTCAGATCAACAGCGACCAAGGTCATCTGCGGCATCCCACAAGGTTCCTCCCTCAGCCCTACCCTCTTCAACATCTACATGACGCCCCTGGCAAACATCGCACGCAAACACGGACTCAACCTCATCTCCTACGCAGACGACACTCAACTCATCCTCTCCCTCACCAACGACCCTTCCTCTGCTAGAACCAGACTACACGAAGGAATGAAGGAAGTAGCGGACTGGATGACGGACAGCCGGCTTAAACTCAACACCGACAAGACGGAAGTCCTCATCCTAGGCCCTACTCCCACCGCATGGGACGACTCCTGGTGGCCCCCCGCCCTAGGCAGCACTCCCCAACCCACCGACCACGCCCGCAACCTGGGCTTCATCCTGGACTCCTCCCTCTCCATGACCAGACAAGTCAACGCAGTCACATCGGCATGCTTCAACACCCTTCGCATGCTCCGCAAGATCTTCCATTGGATCCCCACCGACACAAGGAAGACCGTCACTCACGCCCTCATCACCAGCCGCCTGGACTACGGCAACACCCTCTACGCCGGCACCACGATCAAACTACAGAAGAAACTCCAACGAATCCAGAACGCCGCCGCACGCCTCATCCTAGACGTCCCGAGCCACCACCACATCTCCGGACACCTGGAAAAGCTTCACTGGCTCCCAGTCAGCAAGAGGATCACGCTCAGACTCCTCACCCACGCACACAAAGCCCTTCACAACCAAGGACCCAAACTCATCAACCACCGCGTCTCCTTCTACATACCCACCCGCACCCTGCGATCGACCGGACAAGCCCTGGCAGCCGTCCCCCGCATCCGCAAAGCCACCGCCGGAGGCAAATCTTTTTCCTACCTCGCAGCGAAGACCTGGAACTCTCTCCCCAGCCATCTCCGCTTAACACAGGACCACCTCTCCTTCAGAAGGCAGCTCAAGACCTGGCTGTACGAACAATAACCCCCTCCCCCCCAGCAGCTTGAGACCCTTACGGGTGAGTAGCACGCTTTATAAATGCCAATGATTGATTGATTGATTGATTCTAAATGCTCAAAACTAAATAAACTTCGACCCAAATCTTTCCTTCAAATAATCTAAATTCCTGCAAATGTTCTTTCTTCTCCTCTTGCATCCCAGTAATTGCTTTCTCCCATTCTCAAGTACCTCTTCAAGCAAACAATGCCATGGCCGCCTCTTTTCAGTCAGTGCAACCCCGATACCTTGGCATCCAGCATGCTGTAACTGGGCAAACGTGGGTCTGATGCTAAGATTTAGAGAAGTGGCTGAGTGGCCCATCCAGATGTTAACTCTTTAGGAACTAACAGCTGATGTCATCTTCTATCCAATAGTGCAGCATTTCAGTCTATTCCGTGGTGAATTAGGGGCTGGTTTAGATCTCGGCAGACGGGTTACTCTGTCACAACGATGACGGATAGTCCTTCCACCGAAACATAAATTCCAGAGGATATAATGGGATTTATACTTCGATGGACGGGATATCCGTCACTGTTGTGACTGAGTAACCCATAGGTTGAGATCTAAATCAGACCCTTGGAGATCTAGAATTGTCCACTTTTGTGTCTCTTCACTCACCCTTCTGCGTAGGGCACATTCTAGCGTAGTGATGGAATCTGTCCACTTCAAACGCCTGAAAGCACCTTAGGGAAAGCATGGTGCACCAGAATGTTGCTATACCTGTAAGACTTTTTTCATTGGGTTTATTTGATATGTAGAAGTACAAGTGTAAAATTCAAAGTATGTTGAAATAATAAGAAGAGAGAGTCTAACTGTTTCCTTCTTTCTTTTCAGACTTGAAAGTAATGGGATTTAACCTTTAGACATGAGACAAAAAGGAAACCATCTAACCACAAAACAATTCAACTGAAGCAGACATGGACTCGGCAATGGAAGATTTTGCTGCTTTGTTGGGGAACCTTAGCAGAGCCTGCCAGGAGCTGGAGGAAATTAAGCAGGAGCAGGCCAAAGACCACCAAAGAATCTCCAAGTCCTTTGAGCGAGCCCTGCTGTGTATCCTACGCCAGGAGCAGAGCATCATGAACCAGGTGGAGCAAGAACACGGGCAGCTCAGGGCAAAACTCACGTCCCTCCAGAGAGTCAACGAGCAGGCTCTCCAGGATGGAGTCTCCGAAATCAACAGCATGGTCGAACAAATCGCCAAGGTCTCATCTCAGTTTCAGGCCATGAACACCACTAAGTGCAATGCGGCCACCATACAGGAGATCCAGAGGAAGGTTGCGGAGATATTTGCTAGGAAAAAGAGCATTATCATCCGACTGAAGAATGTTCAGTTCTCCCCCTGCCAGGTCCAGACGCCAGCGCTCGGTGAGGTCCACTATGAGGAACAGACCTTTGGCTTTTCCATCCCATATTTTGAGGGGCGAGGATCTACATTTTTTAATGGCTCTGAAACATCAAACACGCCACTCTTAAGTGACGAGCAGCCACCATGGGATGTCACTTCATCGGATTCTGGATCGACGGACAATAGTGGTATCTCTAGTCGAAAGAAGAGTCTAGAAGAAAGAGACGGAGATATTGATGAGCCTAAAAGAAAGAACAGCAGAAACCAACCTATCCGGAAGAGGTTGAGTAAGGAGAACACCACTGTTACAGGAGAGAAGACATTTGTCATATCCCCCACAGCCAGCCTCGCTTCCGATTCTGAAACCAAGGCTCCAGGTTCAAGGACTGTGAACAAAATCAGGATTTCTGACTCTGACAGCAGCTCTTCTGTGCCTGTTTCAAATGGAAAAGCAGCACATGCCAGCAGAGCAGACGCAATGTTTCTGAGACGCACGTCTTTGAAAGATGACAGAACTGTACACAACCGTGGCCTAGCATTCCACAGACATGTTAGTGAAGAACCTGTGTTAACAAAGGCATCACAAAGTATAGGAAGGGGTGTTTCAACACATCCATCAGGACCATGTACTCAACAAAGAGATGCCACAATTATGAAGGAACAATCACACACCACTAAAAGTGCATTATTGGATCCAAACAATCAGTCACATTCCTCGATGAACGCCATGAAAGATATTATTGCGGGTTATGCCCAGTCTAACATGAAAAAGCAAACTGTGACTGGGGTATCTAGCCAGAATGTGATAGGCTCCCAGTTCTCTAACCGTCTGGATGGAAAACCACCACAGTTTCTTGAAAACACTAACATTCATCTGTCATCATCTAACTACTCTAAGGCTTCAAAGAGGGATCAGGAGGAATGTGACTCTGACACAAAACAGTATAGAAATGGCGAACTCACTGCGCACATCACTAAGCAACAAGCTCAAACCAACAAGATGCAACCTCTGCCCATCACTGAAGAGAAGCAAGATGGCAGAACCATGCATGGGATACCAGTGGGCTTGGCCTTAGTGCCTAACCAGGACTCGGTGTTCCGGGCAACAACAGCCTTTGTGTACGACGACGATTCTGATAACTCTGATGATGCATCAGATGGAAAAAGTTTAAAGACAACCGAGAAAGACCCCAAGGCCTGTAGAGTAGGCGCCATCCGGGCCAGCCGGGTACCATCAGCCAAAAAAGTTAGTAGCATTGAACAGTTATCGACATGGAATTCCATGGAGTTGATCAGTAACGTAGAGTTATCCTCTCCAGTAGAGGAGATTGCCTATGATTTGACTGCAAGTCCCTTCCCTCCGGACTCAATTAGTTTCCAGGCCAACCTGCTTGGTCAAAACTATGCAGATCTACTGTCTCAGAAGAAAGCAAATCTTCGTCCACAGCCTGAGCAAACAAAATCCTCTGAGAGATCCTGCATGCAGGCGCCTGACCACAATTCTGCTGTTGCAGAAAGATCACCATCTCCGACAGAGAGCATTAAGTCATCCTACACATTCATCCTTGACTCGCCCAGAGAAGACATTTCTCAAAATTCAAATTTTCGGGCGAGTGGGCTCTCCATCTCACAGAGGAAACGGTTACCTCCAACGCCCAATCACAGGCCAACAGGGGGACGACCAGTCATTGCTTCTGGCACAGAACCTAAAAAGGACAAAACCCCACCACAAACTTCGAGAAAAAAGCAACTGGACCGAACTCTTTCGGATGTTGCAAACAGTCAACATCCTGGTGCTCCTGTGGTCAGCACTAAAAGAGACCACTATGCAAATTTTAACAGATTGTCCCAAAACAGATCACAGGACATCTCCTCTCAATGTACAGTAAAGAAATCTGTGGGAAGATCCAGTTCTATGCCAGTTATAGATGGGCTACCCAAGTCAAAGGTAGAATCATCAAATGCCTTTTGCTCACAGTCTGTCAGCGACAGAAGGGACTCCGTCTCCAGCAGCTCAAGCAGTAAGACATATTCAAGACCCTGCAGCAGAGCCACAGCTTCCAGGGCTGTCAAATCCGCAATTAGCAGAGGCAAAGCTTCTCAATATGGGAGAGCGAGAACCCCGTCTTCCGAGAATGTTCATCGGCCCTTCCAAAGAACAAAAGGCCTCAGCAAAAGTGAGTCTAACCTCATTAGCTCCCCACTAGAGGAAGATGAAGGTCCTTACCTTAACAAGTTGATTGGGCAGTTTAGCAAGTATGGCTCCGGCCGAGGAGAGTTGAATCTCCCTCACGGAATACACACTACGCTGATGGGTGCCCTGTACGTGATTGATTACGGCAACAGGAGAGTGCAGGTGATGGATTGCAAAGGTTGCATAATGCAGCAAATCACCCTAGAAGCCAAGAACTACTTTGATATAGCAGTCAACAATAAAGGCCTTGTGGCACTGACCAACTCTTCAGACAGGACTGTGGAAGTATACAGCAAGCACGGGAAACTCTTACAGGTCATTTCGAAGAACCTAAATACACCTCGAGGTGTCACCTCCAATTTTCGGGATGAGTTTGTTATTGCGGACATGAAGCTGGGCACCCTTTCTGCCTTGACCTTAGATCTAACCACTGGGAGAACATTAGAAAGTACCATCATGCCAGGGTTCAACAAACCTTATCTAGTTAGTGCTAACAGCCAAGGGTTGTTGGCTGTTTCTGAGCGAGGCTTTGACGGAGGCTGCTGCGTTAAAGTCTTAAACGATGACTGGCAGGTCTTACGGGTACTGGGCCTAAAAGGTGGGATTGGCCCTGTGCTTTCTAACCCCTGGGGGGTGTGTGTGGACAATCAAGGGGACATTCTAGTGGCAGACTGGGGACAGACTCACTCAGTTCTCCACTATCCCATACAGGGATCTCCAACGGCAGTAGTGACGGATGGACTCAGCAGCCCCAGAGGGATTGCCGTCTTGCAGAACCACTATGTGCTAGTAGCTGATAGCATGCACAACTGTATCAAAGTGTTCCAGTACAAATGAAAATGCTTTCTGTGTGGAGGAGCCTAACGAGATGGCTGGTGTCTTTCTAGAAACTATTTCACACCTCCCCTTGTAACAAATTTTTAGAACAATATTAGAAATTACTTCTATGTGTGAGCTGGTATTTATTATTACCTTTATTTATTTAACCGTTTGGCCTACAGTACCTGATTTGAACGTAAAAAATAGCAGCATAAGAAATTGGAGAATGATTGTCTCAATCAGTTTGGATCCAAGTAATACGTAATACTGGATTCTAACACGTGCTTCTATTACATTTTATTAGGTGGATCAAAGTAATATATAATATCATATTCTATAATCTGCATCTGTTAGATTCTATTGAGCTGATCCATGTATTATGTAATATTGGTGTCTAAAAGGCGCATGTATTAGATTCTACTAGGTGGGTCAAAGGAATATGTAATATTAGATTCTGAAATGTGCATCTATCAGATTTTATTAGGTGGATCAAAGTACTATATAAGATTACATTCAATAATCTGCATCTATTAGATTCCATAATCTGCATGTATTAAATTCTATAGAGTGGATCCAAGTAATATGTAATATTAGATTCTAAAAGGTGTGTATATTAGATTCTGTTAGGTGGGTCAAAGCAATATGTGATATTAGATTCTATAAAGTCAGTCTATTAGATTTTATTAGGTGGATCAAAGTAATAAATTAGATTCTAAAATCTGCATCTATTAGATTCTATTGAGTGGATCCAGGTAACATGTAATATTGCATTCTAAAAGGTGCCCATTTAAGATTCTATTAGGTGGGTCAAAGTAATATGTAATATTAGATTGTATAAGGTGCATTTATTATATTCTAATACATCAATCCAGGCAATATGTAATATTAAATTCTATTAGGTGCTTTGTTTGCAGAGATGCTGTTGAGTGTCCTCTGTTAACTCATTGCAGATACTTTCATCAGACGTGGTTCATGCAATACCTGAAGCACAGCCTAAAAGCACATTTCCATGGTTCTTGTGTTTTGGGTCAGACATTTTAAATGATCTGCATGTGATTTCACTGTGACACAGAAAATCTGTCTGCTAGTTTGTCTCTTCAGCAACACCTTTTCAGAGCGACCTTAAATCATAATGAGGAGATTGTGTTAGCCAAGATCACGACAAGTCAAGCATGTCACCTTGTCCCTCTCGTGCCTCATGTCACCCTGCTTGTTTAGTGCCCCACACCACCTCGGCTATCTAGTACACAACCTCACTTTGTCTACCTAGAACACCCACTAAACTGTGCCAATCTAGTTTTCATCTACTACCACCTGTCCTATTTTCCATATAGTGACACATGCCATCTAGTCAGCACTAAGTCACCATCTCTACCTGGTGCAGCATTTCACCTGGTCACCTATTTTATCTTCTTCAGCTAGCACCGCATATAATCCCCTGTATCTAGTGCTCCATGTCACCTTCTCTTTCTGGTGTACCGTGTCACTCCATCCATCAAGTCCCACATGCTACCTTTTCTATCTAGTGCCTCATCTTATGTATCTACTGCCCCATCATCTTGTCTTTCTCTCACTCCACATTATCTTTTCTGTCTAGTGACCGTTGTCACTTTGTGTATCTAGAACACAACGTTGCCTTCCCCATCTTGTTTACCATGTCACCGACTCTTCCCAGTGCACCTTGTCATGTTGTCACCTTCTCTATCTAGTGCCTCATGTCACCTTTCTATCTCATGCCCGATGTCAGCTTGTCTGGCCAGTGCACCAGATCATCTCTTCCTTCTAATGCACCATCCGGTCTAGTTTATCTGGATCCCCATCTCCTGTCACCTAACTAGTGCCACATATTAAATTATATATCTAGGCCCAGATCTACTAAGCCCTTGCATTGCCATTGCATTATGCAAGGGCTTAAATGAGATGTACTAAGCCACGCAAAGTCACCTTGCATAGCTCTGCGTGGCTTAGTAACTCCAGAGTAATGCAAGGGAAGGCGTTCCACTGGTGGAGAGTAGGCGTTCCCATATATCCATGCATCCACCCATAGATTGTGGTGCATTACCAGATTTACTAAGGTTAGTAAACATGGGAATGCGTCAAAATGCTTCTCCTTCCCAACAGAGGTGAATGAGGACAAATATGTTTATTTCTCCTCGTTGTTTCCTCTTTCTACATTTGCTATTTTGTTTATTTGCAGGAAGGTGTCCCTTCCTGCACAAAAACAATCCTGCCTATAGAGCAGGCACCCTTACACCATGGGGCAAGCATGCCTGCATTGTCACTAGGCAGCACTTAGTGCGCCTGCACAGAGAGAGAGCAGGAATGCGCCAAAACTTAGTAAATATGGTGCATTCCTGCCTTCTCCATTTGATGTAGCGCATCAAGTTGTCTTGCTGTGATGCGTCGCATTATATGTTAGTAAATATGGGCCCTATTGTCCAATTCAGGCTCTTCCATCTAGCCCCTTCCGTGCGGGGGGGGGGGGGGGGGGGCGGCGGCGGTGGCGCCGTTCTCGTGACGAGCCCAGGTCGTCATGAGGCACAGTGGAGCTGTACTCATGACAAGCTGAGCTCATCACGACCCCGCCCACTGATTGATTCTCCCGCACAGGCGGTGAATCAACTGCGCGTGGGCGGGCCGCAACGGTTATGATGAGCCCAGCTCGTCATGAGCACAGCTCCACTGTGCCTCATGACGGGCTGGGCTCGTCATGAGCACCGAAGCGGCTAGAGTCCTAGGTTCGTAAACATCATTTCAGTGCATCCATTTGGTGTGCCATGGCTGCTTCCCTGCCTTGTGCCCTATGTCACCTTGTCTATCTAGAACATACTGCCATTTTCTCTAGCTAGTGCCCTAAGTCACCTTGGCCATCCAGAATCCTTGCCTACGCACCATCTCAATGTGTCCATTTAGAGTGACACAACATCTTCTTTAGCTTGTGCCCCCACATCAACTCCTATGTGTATGGCCCAATATCGCTTTGGATTTCATCTTCTGTCTAGTACCAAATGTAGAATTGTCTATCTAGTGCATAATGTCATCTTCTCTCTATAGTGTCCCATTTTGCCTTGCCCATGCCATCTCCTGTCTAGTACTCAACGTATATTGTCCTTCTGGTGTAACATGTTCCTTTTGCTATCTAGTGCAGAATGTGACATTGCTTTTTTGAGCACCACATGTCCCCATTTCTGTTTAGTGCACCATTGCCTTGTCTGTCTAGTGCACCATGTTACTACTTGTCTAGTGGCACTTGTCCCCTTTTTTATCCACATAATGAGACATTGCACCAAAGTTGCCTTATCTATCACCTTTCTGTTCCGGTGTCCCATGTTGTCTTGTCTGTCTGGTCACCCAATCTGTCTCGTCATCCAGCCTTTATTGGTTTATGTGCACTGCTTGTGGGAATTGAAAATGTGCAGAAGACCAGATGGATACAAATGGAAGGGGCAACGAGCAGCATGAAGCAAGACCATAGTCAGGTCTGCGCCCAAGAGAACAAACACAGATTCTGATGGATACATGTACTTGCGGATTCCTCACCATTTGAATATCTGAATGCGCTAACATTCCATGGAAACCTTTTTTCATAGCTCTCCCAGGTCGACAAGGACGTCACAATGCCCATGGCTCCGTACCTGGCTCAGCGTCATGTAATTGGAGCTATAAGAGGCCATCGCTGGTGTGCTGATGCCAGTTCCCTCTTTTCCGTGCCTTCAACGAGTAATGGTTTTTTGATAGGCTCTCCATAGAGTTAGGAGTCTTTTGAATAATTTTTTCGGAAATTGCAACGTTGTTGCAGGAAAAATGTCTCCCTTGAGGAAATCTGGGTCAAAACCGTGCACAGAGTGTGACGGTCAAATGTCAATCACTGATCCTCATGATGATTGTCTTTGGTGTCTTAGTTCGGACCACGACTTTGTCGCCTGTTCATCATGCCAAAAGATTAACCTCTAAGTGCTGAAGGAGAGAGAAGCAAAGCTCTTCATGGCCAAGACAAGAAGGGAGAAGAGAGGACGTCGGAAGTCTGGTCTTCACTTGGAGTCACCGTTTCCTGAGATGAGTCTCTGAGGTCGGTGTCTCCACTTCCGAAGTCGCATAAAGATCGAGGTGAGGGTGCAACGGCCCCGTCTTCAGTAGCCGTTCCGGCATCGTCTTTGAGTCCAAGGCTGCCACCGACTTCACCTGGATGTCCTGATCTGGACCCGGAGGTAGATCCAGTTACTCCTCTTCCTCAACCTCCTCAACAGGAACAGGAGTAGAGAACTTTACCTGCTCCAGGGTCCAGCACTTCAAATTTTCTGACTGCTATGTACAGCATCTTCAGCAGTGCGATGACTCCAGCTGGCGCGCCTGTGGACCCCGTAGGTCTGCTATTATATTCCTTGGGAGGTTTTCCAGCGGAATGTCAGCAGGCGCCTTTCCGGTTTTATGCTGTTGGCCCAGGTATCCTGGCCTCCTTCGGTGATGAGGAAGGTGACTCATTTGCCAGTAGAAGTTCAGCAGGAGGCACCGGCACCAGTTGCACCCTCTGTGACATCAGCCGAATACGCTCTGGCATCGCATCACTCGACTCCAGTTCCATTAGCCTCTTCAGCACAGGGGCCAAAGTCACTGGCTCCGTTACCAACATCACTACACCAATATTGGCTTCACCGACACGGTTATTGAAGTTGAGACATAGATCTTGAAGGGAATCTCAGAGGCTTCTTGAAGAGCAGTACTTATTGGGAGAAGGAGAACTGGAAGATGGAGAAATAGTGTCCTTGGATCCAGAATTTGAGGGTTTGGAAGTGGCAATTGGTTTAGGCACTTGCTTGGAATGGAAATTGTTCTCTCCAAAAGGCATTCCTCCACCAGAGGTGTCATACCATTCAGTGATAAGGAAGGCAGCTGACATGTTGGAACTGCCTCTTCCATTAACTAAACTTAAGTCGAGTTTACTCACAGAAGTCCTGCATTCAACATATTCCACATCAAAGCCTTTATTTCCTTTTGATGAGGCATTGACTGAACCAATTCTAGGGATTTGGCAGAAGCTGATGTCATCCTCTGCAGGATCTAGACCAATTGTGAGGAGATACAAGCCGGCTCCGGGAGACCCACTATTCTTATCCACGTCACCCCTCACCTGAGAATTTGTTGGTACAAGCTCATTGTTCTTCCAAGTTAACTCCTGGGTTTTTTCCGACGTTCCCAGCAGGGAATCAAAAAAGATGGTGATCCCGAAACTACCTGAGAATGTTCAGGAACACTTTACTGAGCTGTTGAACGACCGTCAGGCTGCTGTTGACAGGTCATTCAGTAGGGCCTGGATACCGCTGATTCTGTTGCAATAGCGATGGGGACTTCAGTCACAACAAGGAGGCCTAAATGGCTGAGGGGGACTTGTTTCTCACCAGATGTGCAAATGATGGAGTTGCCTTTTGATGTGTTTAGACTCTTTGGCGCCATAGCCTATTCTGCCTTGAAGAGATTCAATTGTAGCAAGGCAACGCAAGATCTTTGGGCCTTCAATTGCAACCCAGGGATCTCAGGCAGTTTTGGAGGTTACGTGGGTTTGGCAGGAACTTCTCCTTTTGAGAAAGGAAGCAATACCAACAGCAGCAGCAACGGCAGCCGTCCAATATCCTCTATAGGAGCTATAGAGGGCGGGGAAGGGGTAGACAATGATGAGCCACCTATCATCCATCTTCCTCCTTCTCCTCTTCCTCACAGGCCAACCTCACAGGAAAGCAGCCCTAGTTTTCACACCTTGAAACATGCTTTGCCGGTGGGAAGACAGGTGTCCCACCCATAACAGCGGTGTGAGGCCGCAATATGAGCGGCACCACCAAGCATATTACAAGTTTCCTCACCGACACAGTTTTCATGGCGGTGAGCTCGCCATAAAAAGTGTAGCGGTGAGGAAACTGAGGGGGACCTACAGGGCCCCCGGTTTCCTCAAGGCCATGAGATGCATGCAGGGTGGCATACGGTTTGCCCCCATCAGTATGCACTCCTGTTCCTGCACGGCATGGACTGCACAGTCCATGCCGTGCAGGAATGTGACTTGGCACTCCCATTGCAGTGACTTTCTAAGGCTCAGATATGAGCCTTAGAAAGGCACCACCGTGGGACCGCCAAAGCACCACCCGCCAGGCCAGTATTAAACTCCTAATCTGGCTGACCGTGTGCGGATGGCTTTGGCGGTCTTGCAGTGGGGCGCCGGCATGGCGGCCCGCTTTAAGACTGTCAAAGTCATAATAAGGCCCATAGTATTTAATAAGATGATTACAAAAATAGGGAAATACTCTGATCCTCATAGACCTTGAAGAGCGTGCAACAAATGCATCACCACAGTGACCACTGAAAGCATGGATCCCACGCGTCTTCTTCTGCGCGTGTCACCTTAGACAACGATTACAATGAACGAGTAAGCATTTGTATTCTGATACCACTTAAAATTTAGCGTGCATTTTCGGACCCGGAACAAGAAGTGTTTCCTTTTCCAAAGTTGGTAACTCTTATCTTTGAATTGTTTATAACCAAGTAATGTTTGTACTAATAGTCAATTAGGGAGTCAAGTAATCTTTGTATCCAGTGCTTAGTTTGAAAAAAAACATAAGGGCCGGAGCCCTCGTGAGGAGGCCACCGCAGTTTGCACCATACACTGCCACTGTACTTACACAACTACTAATCACACAACTACACGTGCGGCAATTCAGACACTTCAAGGCTGCCAAAGCTTTAAGAATGGCTTGGGTGGCAGCCATTAGTTGTTTTTAATGTATATTGACTTAACAAACAACAGTTTTCTGCTCTTCTTTAAATTACACATACAGCGCCACCATGTGGCAGCTGTCATAACTTCAGGTTCCGGCAATTAAGTACCGGTGCCAGCAATTAAGCGCTGGAGCCGAGTACCAAAAACTACCGGCTCACATTAAGCACTGGTTTTAACCCTGATTAAATAGGAAGGTATTGACTCTCCATTCCCACCCTGAAAAAGCATGTTGTTCTACCATTGACAAGGGAACCTGCATTTTCAGGGCTTAGTGTGTGAACACCTACAAACTATTTTTGCAAGTAGAGCCGCTCAAAAACGCCCACCATCCTGGTCCAAACCTACATTTTTTATTGCTGAAATCACACCATCCTGTAGATGGCTCACATTGGCCAATGGATTGTACTAGAGAAAAATCCCAGCAAGTCTGAGCATGGGAATCCAGTGGGAATCTACTTCGCTCTTGGAAATCGCCTTTTAACTTGAGCGCCCCAAATGCTTCGAGGACCAGAGCCCCAAGAAGGGGGATCACATTCTTGAACCACAACCGCTGTAGCTTGTGTAATGGGCACACTATATTAAAGTCTACACAGACAGGTAATTGCAAGATGTAAAACATAATTCTGTGAATTAGAGGCACTGACAGGCAAAAGCACACAGTCAAAACAAATTGCTTATCACAATTGCCTTGTACATTGTCATTAGAATATACAAAATGTGGCCACACATTTACTAAAGATTTGTGCTGCCACAGTGCAACACAAAGCATTCAGTCAATGTATTAGCTATTTGGTTGTGGTACCCATAGCTACCCCATAGTACAATGTGCACTTGACATGTTGTGTTATCCTCCTCATGCATTCTGCCAAACCACTGCTTCCTTTCCGAGGGGGATGAAGTACTGATGTTGGTAACTCTGTTCGGGGTATTCTCTCATTGATTCCCTTCATATTAAGCTCTAAGGGGGGTATTCACAAAGGTAAATTACTTGTGAGTGATTTACATGTGCAATTTATTCTTTCACTTTTCAATAACTTTACTACTTTTGGCTTTTCACAAAATCTGATTGCAAAGTTACTCAAAAGTGTAAACTTCCACGTCTCCTCCCATGAAAAAGGGGGTGGAGTCAAATGTACTAGTCTAAACAACTACTAAAAGAATAAAACTGTAGTAACTCCAGCTCCGCTTAGGCCAATCACTGCCAATGCAACACCATTTCATAGAAAACAATGTATTATCGACATAAAGTAACTCACCATGTCCTGGTGCACTTCTAGATGGCTTGCACCCATTCAGATGCCCTTCGATCACAGTGTAAGGGATGTCATCTATAGATTTAAACTGGAAGAGTACCCTACAGTACAAAATACCATACTCAGAAGAAGTTTAACACTTTTCTAGCTTTGCGTGTGTGCTTTACAATACAGCACACATGCAGAGGTGGAAAGGTTTGGAGAAAATAAAACGTTTCTCAACAGACATGGCTGCCTCAAGGAAACATGTTTCGATGTAATGTTGGTAGATAGAGATTTGTATCAAAACCCGTGGGTGGCTGCATGGGAGTGCCCAGGTACCACCCTGGGTACACCCCCCTTGAGGCAAAGAAGCACAGAGCGCTACTTTGTGTTACTTTAGGGCCACTTTCCAGTGCAAAACAAGTTTTGTAATTACCAATACAACCCTTGTTAGTAAATCTGGGCCAGAGCCAGTCAGGGGTGGACCCTGGCAAAGCAGAGCAAAAACAAATGGGCATTGAACTAGGACTCCATGGGTCCCTCTCTTTCTGTTCTTCGCTGGTTGAAGAAAAAAAGTGTCCCTGCCTGCCTGTCGCGTGCCAGATCTGCATCACGGCATCTTCAGAGGTACCTGTGCGACACAAGGATGAACCAACCCAGTGGATACGGTTATTTTCCACTGGGGTTCCTGGGTCTAAGATACTATTTCTTTCACCTGAATATTCAAAGTATCCTTTATGTCTCCGAGCGAAGCTGTGTTTAAATGCTCGCTGGTGACGCTACCCAAAACCTGGTAATACTATTTCTGTGTCAACCACGCTGTTTTTAAAACTCGTTTTTTGCACATTTACATTTTAGGGATTTTAGTGATTTTAACGATTTGTAGGACTTACCATATTGTTGTATTCGCTCTATATTCACTTTGTTTGCTCAGCTGCACTCCGCACTTTGGTTGATTTACTTCTTCCGGTACTTAACACCACTTCCGCCGGTTAGCGTTCCAGTGGCTCAGGTGGGGCTTATTTAATCGTCATGCTGACGCGCCAGCGCAGCGGGCGGGCGCAGCGGGCGCGCCGCTGGTGCGCCGAAGGCGCGCCTAAGGCAAGCCCGTCTGCGCCAGTCCGCGCTCGGGCCGGGCGCAGGGCCTGTCCCCCTGGCCCTCCGGCACCGGATAGAATTTGCTATTCAGGTGAGGAACTGCACATGCTAAATAAGGTGGACAAAGCCTTTTATTGTCACAAATTGTCCCCGTGTCTCCTCTATGACAAGAACACTGCTGCTGATATAGCTAGAGGGAGTTCAGTGTGTAGGGAGTGTTTCACATCGCTCCCTAAGTTACTTAACCTACCTGTCAAATCCGTTTTAGATGGGGGCATTGAAAGAGATGTTAAACTGAAATGTGCTTTATTTAATGCTAGGTCATTGGTGAAACACTCTTCGGAATGTGCCCTGCTTCTGGAGGACAATAATATCAAGCTGGACTTTATTACAGAAACTTGGTTAGACAGTACCTCGGGTCCGGATCTGGTGAAAGCCATTCCATTGGGTTTTCACTGTCACTCTCTGGATCGCACCCAGAAAAGGGGTGGTGGGCTCGCGGTGATATATCATGAATCACTCACCCCACATTTTTCACCTGCCTGTGTCCAGGGCTGTGAAGCACTGTCTTTTAAAATCTTCTCAGCGCTTCACAAGCCTTTCTCTGGGATCCTAATCTATCGCCCACCAGGAGAGAGGAAGGGATTCATGGATTCCCTAAATGGGATACTAGAGGATGGTCTGAGTCAAGAATCATTTGTAATACTTGGCGATTTTAATTTTCACTTGGAAAAGTTAGACGACCCAGATACCGTCAGGCTTCATAATATCATGGCCATAGGAGGTCTCGAACAATTGGTCTCTTTTCCGACTCATACTAAAGGTCACACCTTAGATGGGATTTTTTCCAATAATTGTGATCTAGTTAATATCTCCATTCTTCCGATTACCTGTTCTGATCATTTTATAGTTAATTTTGAATTAAAATGTGCTACGAGGTATCCTACTGGCTCCAAATCAAAAAAGGAATTTATTATTAGATCATGGGGAACATTAGATGTCAAACTACTTGAATCTTCTCTTATTGACACTCTGTACACAGCCCCACTGGACATTGAAGAGGCCACTTGCTCCTACAACAGTTGGATAATGGGTGCGTGTCTTAAATTGGCACCTCCAAAAAAATGGATACCGAAAAGGGCATCTCCTACCGCTCCTTGGTATACAGGAGAGCTTGGGGAGAAAAAACTCTTATGTAAACAGGCTGAAAGGATATGGCGGAAGAATTATGCCAGGTCGGATAAATTAGACTATAAACTAACTATTTCTAACTATAAACAAGCTCTTATGTCAGCTAAAAAAGAATACTTCAGCACCCAAATCATGATAGCTAAATCTGACTCTAAGGAGCTGTTTAAAACAGTTATTAAACTGACAAACCCCAGAACGCCGAAGGACTCTGCTGCTCCTGACTTCTGCAACACCATTGGGGCGTACTTTCAATCAAAAGTCGAGTCAATTTGTATGTCTTTGTCAGAATCGATTGACATAAATCTAAATGATGTCAAAGCGGAAGTCTCTTATCCCCCTGGCAGCACCTTGGACTGTTTCTCTCCTTTGCAAATCGAGGACACCGTGAAACTTATGGACAGCATAAAATCAGGTGCCCCGAGTGATCCTTGCCCCACATGGATCATAAAACAGTTAGCAGATACCACGTGTAGGGTCTTGACACCCTTATTCAATGACATAATTCTATCAGGATTTTTCCAAAATATTTGGAAAAAAGCTTCAGTACTTCCGCTACTGAAAAAACAGACTCTTGATCCCAAGGACCCATCAAATTATCGTCCCATCTCCAGACTTCCATTACCAGCCAAAATACTGGAAAAGGCCATAAATAGGCAACTTAGTGACTTCCTCCAGCATAATAACTTGTTGGATCCCTCACAATACGGCTTCAGAGCTCTTCACAGCACTGAGCTGGCGCTCCTTAAATCAACAGAGGAGATCAGAGAGGTGATGGATAAGGGAGGCAATGCTGATTCTCTTAGATCTATCTGCGGCCTTTGATACCGTGCATCACATGGTATTACTCAATCGGCTATCAGAGATTGGGATTAGAGGTCAAGCATGGAACCTGCTCAACTCCTTTCTTAAAGACAGATTACAAACCGTTGAACTCAACGGCAACTCCTCCGAACCCTTTTCTTTGCCTTGTGGGGTGCCGCAGGGATCATCCCTTAGTCCCACTCTTTTTAATATCTATGTGGCACCCCTGGCTGGCATTATCAGAGCTTTTGGATTTCAGCTCACCTCCTACGCGGATGACACTCAAATTGTACTGTCAGTGAGGGAGGGAGCTGAAAAGGAAACAGGAGTTCGTTTTTCAGACTGTTTGGGTGATATCTCTAGGTGGATGTCGGCCAATTGCCTCAAGCTGAACTCAGCTGAAACAGAGGTTCTGAGATTTGGCAACAACCCCTTAATGTGGACACCAGGCTGGTGGCCTGCTGATCATGGCCTCTGTCCCACACCTTGCAAGAAAGTTAAAAACCTTGGCGTTGTGATAGGCGAAAAACTCAATATGGGAGACCAGGTCAGCAAGGTGATATCTGGATGTTCTCTGATATTGAGAATGATTAGGAAAATCAGGTTCTTTCTTTCTGAGGGGAACCTAAGAACGGTGGTGACTGCACTGATATTGTCACGACTTGACTATTGTAATAGCCTTTACGTCAATATACAAGAGCAACATCAAAATAGGCTTCAAACTATTCAGAATGCAGCTGCCAGACTGCTGACCAGGACCCCCAGGACGGTCTCAGTTAAAGGAGAACAAAAAAAGTTACATTGGCTTCCCACTCATTTGAGATCCCGATTCAAGGCACTATGTATAGTTTTCAGAGCCCTGAACGGGACTGGTCCACAATTTTTAAGAAATAAGTTTTCCTGGTACATCCCGTCCAGAACCCTTAGATCAACGGACGCTAAACTAGTGAAAACCCCCCGCTTCAAAAAAGTTATTTGGGGAGGCAGAAGCTTTTTAACCAGTGCATCCAGAATCTGGAATGAACTTCCTGTCTCGCTAAGAAACACCCCTGACGTTTGTGTGTTCAGGAAGGGTCTTAAAACATGGTTGTTTTCTCAGTTTTAGTTATGTTATCTTCTTGGTAGTTAATGCTTAGCGCCAGGACACCGAAATGGTAATCGCGCGCTTTATAAATTTTAATAACATAACATAACATAACATGTCCACTTGACTCTCTAAGGGTAGCAATAAAAAGCAGACAAGGAACCGCTTGCTTTTAAATTTCCCTTGTCAAGAGTTGTATTGGTATGGACCCAGGTACTGTAAACTGTTAACTTCCTGGTGTCTCCTTCCTTCAGTTCTTTGTCCAATAAGACTGTATTTCTGAATTTACCAAGCACAAGATTGTATTAGGTCACGCCTATATTGGAGGTTTCTTAAATACCCTTCTTAGGCCACACCCATTTTAAAGCCCACAGCCTTTTTTTATTTCACTTAAAAGACTGGGTGGATCCAAACAGCATGTGACATAAAAGGACATGAACAGCTCTGGTAAGAATTCGTTTGGATGTAACTTTGCATAACCTGCAAAGAGCAATAAGTCTTTGTAAAGAGCTCCTCGGATGAAGAAGTACGGAATAACAAGTTACTCAAAGTGTTGGAAGGCGGACCTCGGGGAGTCGGAGAGACCACCCAGAGGGGCCCTCACCCTGCACGAAGTAGCCGAGCGCTGCTGAGAAGCCTCCGGGGAGATCCTTCTCCTATCAAGTACTAGCACAGTAACACCACCACACAGGACTCAAGGAGGTTGTCTCAAGACGAGCAATTCTTTATCAGCACTTAAAGGGTACGGGATCAATATTTACACGAAAGGGATCAAGGGATCCACAAAAGTCTCAGTGTCTCTTTAGTAGGGAAGGGGTAGCGGGACAGTCTTTGGCAGGAGCTTGGTACGAGGGTACCTGGGACCCAGTTCTTATCCTCAAGCTGGAGGACCTCCGGATCTCGGAGGGGTCGAGCCGCGACGGCGTCCGTAGGGCTCTGGCGTTCCGTTCGTGGAGGGCCGCGACTAGGTCAGCGGGGCTCTCAAGATGGTTTCTGTTCAGCTCGAGCCGCGACGTCGTCAGCAGGGCTCCGAGGGAGGTTTCAGCGAGGTTGGGCCGCAACAGCGTCAGCAGGACCCCGATGTTCCGGATGGCTTCAAGGTTTCAGCAAGAAGGAGCCGCGACGCAGTCTGCAGGGCTCGTGGTGGTTTCAAGCAAGAGTTCTTCTCCGTAGGGTCGGCCGCGATTCGATCAGCAGGGCTCTCGACTCCGGGATACAACTGCCGGTCTGTTGTGGGGTCGCCCCAGATATAGGCCTGGGGTCCTCTGATGTCCGGCCCCTTGCGCCCGGGGGGGAAGAGGCCGGGTTGGGAGCGGGCAGACGCCCAGCAGGGGGAGGCGCCCGGCCCAGGAGAGATGGAGGCCGATCGCACCTTGGTGTGTGGGGACGGTTGGGGGTCCCATCGATACCGCCCTCCGCCAGGGCAAGGAAGTGTTCACGGGATACCCCCTGGCCAGTTCCTGGTGCCTCAATGTCTGGGCCTTGCTGGGGCCGAGGCCGGGTTGAGCGGGGTCATGTGGGCTGGTGTGCAGGGCCACCTGGCAGGTAACAAAATGGTGGAGCCCCGAGGTGTAGGTGACCTCGTGCGGCTCGAACGGGTGGCCAGTGGAGGCCAGGGCGGGGAACGGGCCCAAGCCCAGGGAAGTCAGGACCACGCCACGAGGCGGGGTCCAACAGGCGTCCCCCCCCAGCCGAAGGCAGGGAGAGTCACCCATCTCCTTGGGGATTCTCCTCGTCAAGGCGGAAGAAGCGGGATAGGCTGTCAGCGTTGGCGTGGTCATTGCCGGGCCGGTGCTCAACAGAGAAGTCCATCCCTTGCAGGGTAATGGACCACCGCAGAAGCTTGGGATTCTCGCCTCTCATTTGCAATAACCACCGCAAGGGCCGGTGGTCGGTCTGGACCCGAAAGTGGGTACCGAAGAGATAGGGCTGGAGCTTTTTAAGGGCCCACACCACTGCGAAGGCCTCGCGCTCGATGGTGCTCCATCGTTGCTCCCGGGGCAGCAGCCGTCGGCTGATGAAGGCCACTGGTCGGTCGAGTCCCTTCTCATCAACCTGAGACAGGACGGCCCGATCCCATATCCAGAGGCGTCTGTCTGCACGATAAACTCTTTACTGTAGTCAGGGGCCTGGAGCACAGGGGCAGTGCACATTGCTGCTTTGAGAGTCTCGAAAGCTGATTGGCAGCGGGGAGTCCAGTGCACTTTTTTTGGCTGTTTCTTCGAGGTGAGCTCCGTGAGCGGCCCAACAATGCTCCCATAGTCCCGGATGAATCGCCGGTAGTATCCGGTGAGGCCCAGGAAGGCCCGTACAGCGGTCTGGGTAGTGGGGGGTTCCCATGCCTGGATGGCATCGACTTTTGGCTGGAGGGGGGCCACCCGACCGCTTCCCACCTGATGGCCCAGGTAGGTCACCGATCCCTGGCCGACCTGGCATTTGCTGGCCTTGATCGTGAGCCCAGCCCTCTGGAGGGCGGCCAGGACTGCTTTGAGGTGACCCAGGTGCTCAGCCCATTGGTTGCTGTATACGGCAATGTCATCCAAATAGGCCGCGCTGAAGGCCTCGAGCCCGGCCAAAACCTTGTTTACGAGTCTTTGAAAGGTGGCCGGGGCGTTCTTCATGCCGAAGGGCATCACCCGGAAGTGGTAATGCCCATCAGGGGTGGAAAATGCGGATCTTTCTTGGGCGCCGGGGGTGAGCTGGATCTGCCAGTACCCGGCGGTGAGGTCCAGCGTGCTCAGGTAGTGGGCGGACCCCAAGCGGTCGATGAGTTTGTCGGCCCGGGGTATAGGATGGGCGTCCGTCTTGGTCACAGCATTCAGGGCTCGGTAGTCTACACAAAATCGTAACTCCGGGGGGTGGCCTGGTGCGGCGGCCTTCGGTACCAGGACGACAGGGCTGGCCCACGGGCTGTCGGAGGGCTCGATGACCCCGAGGGCCAACATCTTCGCTACTTCGGCCTGGATGCATGCCCGTACTCGGTCGGGTACCCTGTAGGCTCGGTGTCGCGCGGGGGGGGGACTGTCCCCGGTGTCGACGTCGTGGACGCACCAGTGGGTCACCCCCGGGGTGAGGGAGAAGAGGGCTGCGTAGTCCTGCAGCAGTTGTTGACATTAGTTACGCTGTTCCGGGGTCAGGGAGGAGGCGAGTTGGACACCCCGGATGGATCCGTCGTGGACGTTGTTCTGCAAGAGGTCGAGTAGGGGCTCGGAGTCGTCCTCGCCCCCCTCGTCGGTCGCCAGTAGCAGGCTCAGTTCGGTCCGGGCAAAGTGGGGTTTGAGCCGGTTAGCGTGTAGAACCCGGAGGGGGTTCCGGGGAGACTCCAGGTCGACTAGGTAGGTGACAGGGCTCTTCTTCTCCACCACCTTGAAGGGCCCGGTCCACTTGTCCTGGAGGGCGCAGGGCTCAACAGGGGCCATGACCCAGACTCGCTGGCCTGGCTCGAACTCGATTGTAGAGGTGTTCCGATCGTACCACCGCTTCATGTCCTCCTGGCTGGCCTCGAGGTTGGCTTCGGCCATGGCTCGGAACTTGCGGGTCTGGTTTCGTAGGGTCAGGAGGTATCGGTAGACGTCAGGAGGGGCGCCTTGGAGCTTCGTCTCCGGGCCCTCCTTGACCAGGCTGAGGGGTCCGCGGACCGGATGCCCATACAATAGTTCAAACGGGCTGAACCCCAGGGACTTCTGCGGGACCTCCCGATAAGCGAACAGGAGGCAGGGCAGTAGGACATCCCATCTCCGCCGGAGGGGCTCTTCCAGGCCCTGAATCATCCCCTTTAGGGTTCTGTTAAATCGCTCGACCAGTCCATTCCCCTGAGGGTGATAGGGGGTGGTGAATTTATACGTGACCCCGCACTGTTGCCACAGGGACCGCATGTACTTGGAGATGAAGTTTGTGCCCCGGTCGCTCACCACTTCGCGGGGAAATCCCACTCTTGAGAAGATTCCCATTAAGGCCCGGCCCACCACGGGGGCCGTTACAGTTCTCAGCGGGACAGCCTCCGGGTACCGGGTGGCGTGGTCCACGAGGACCAGGATGAAGCGGTGGCCTAGGGCGGTCCGGGGGTCCAGGGGCCCCACGATGTCGATCCCGACCCGTTCGAACGGGGTGCTGACGGCTGGGAAGGGCTGGAGGGGGGCCTTGACCCGACCCCCCGCCTTCCCGCTGGCTTGGCAGGTCGGGCAGGACCGGCAGTGGTTGTCCATGTCTCTCCGCATCCGGGGCCAGTAGAAGTGGGTCACCAGACGGCTGTAAGTTTTGTCTTGCCCTAGGTGTCCGGCGAGGGGCACGTCGTGGGCCAGGTTGAGAAGGAACTCCCGGAAGCGGAGGGGGACCACCAACACGCGGCTGGCCCCGAGTTCTGCCACTTTCTGTTCACTGTACATTAGGCCCTCGGCCCAGTAGACCCAGTGGGTGCCGGTCTGGTCACCGTTGGCTTGCGCGGACGCCTGTTGTCGGACCCCTTCGAGAGAGGGACAGGACTGCTGTTCTTGCTGGAACTGCTCTCGGGTGGGGCCCCCTTCGTGGTGCCATTGTGCAAGTTCTGGTAGGGCGCCGAGGGAAGCGACCTCTTCGGGGGAGGGTTCAGTAGGTCCAGCGTCGGTGTCCGCTTCCCCCTCGCTGCAGGCGGGGGGTAGTGCGAGCCCCGCGGGCTCGGCGGCACCGGAGGCCAGGGACGAGCGGGGGGCCTGGGCGGCCATGGACCGGGTGATGGCGCAGGCCCATTCGGATAGTCCCAGCATTCGGAGGTGCTCTCGTCGCTCCACTTGAGCCCAGGGGGAACTCTCTAGGTCGTTCCCCAGGAGGCAGTCCACTGGGGCGTCGTCGCGGACAGTCACCTTTAGTAGGCCTGTCACCCCTCCCCACTCGAAGGGGACCAGGGCCATCTGGCACAGGCTTTCGCTGTTGTCGGCCATCCGGACGGGACACAGCACATTGGGTAGGATTTGTTCGGGGGTCACCAGGTGGCAGCGGACAGCGGTGACACTGGCGCCGGTGTCGCGAAGGGCTTCGGCACGTCGCCCATTGATGGAGACCTGCTGCTGGTATTTCTGGGTGTTGCTTGGGATGGGTGTGCGGGGCACCATTTCTCGGCTGCCCAGGCAGACCAGGGACATGGCCGCCGGCTCCCACTCGGTGGTTCCTCGGTCGAGGGGTTCTTCCTCCTCCTCTCCTTCCCCCAGGGCGGCGGCCGCCAGCTGTCGGGGCGGGGGCCCGCCGGCCCCGCTTCTTCGGTTCAGGGGGCAGACCGGATCGCTGGCATAGTGCCCGGTTTGTTGACAGCCGTAGCAGGTTATTGGGGGCCGTGGTCCGGTTCTGGCGGGGGTCGCTCCTCTTCGGGCTAGGCTCGGGGAGAGGTGTTGCTGAGGCGGCCCTCGAGGTGGGCTCCGGGGTGCCCCGGCGGGGGGGTCCCGGTTCCGGTTCGGCCCTCCCCCTCCACCGCGTTGGCGGGGAGGTCCGGTGGGGTTCCTCTGGTCCTCCCCCATCGAGTTTCAGGGGACTCGGGTGTTGACCCATCGATCGGCCTCGACGACGAGTTTTCGTGGGTCGGTCATCTTGCTGTCGAGGAGGTGTTGCCTTAGTTCCACCAAACAGTTGTTGGAGAGATGTTCCCAAACAATGAGGTCGACCAGCTGCCCGTAGGTGGTGACCTTGCTACCCTTGATCCACCCTTCTAGGGCCCGGCTGAAAAAGTCCACATATTCCACCCAGGTGGTACCAGGGATCTTCTTGCAGTCTCTAAACCGCTGGCGGTACATTTCTGCGGTTAGCCCGTAGCGGGTGAGCAGAGCCTCCTTCATGTGGTCGTAGGAGGTCATCACCTCTTCTGGCAGCTGGAGCAGTGTGTCTCGACCTTCACTAAGGAACCGACCCCACAGGCCGGCACCCCAGTCCTTTCGGGGCACCCGATGGGAGGTCATGGCCACCTCGTACGCCTTGAACCATTGTCGGATGTCATCATTTTTGTAGTACTCCTTGACGACATCTTTAGGGATATGTACCTTGGCTTCGGCCGGCGGTAGGGTGTCTCTGTTACTGGGGGTGTCGGTCCCCCCTTTCTTTGCCTTGAGCTCGAGCTCTTTGAGACTCCGCTCGTGTTCAAGGGTCAGTTTCTTTTCTTCCAACTCTCGTTGCCGTCTCTTCTCTTCTATCTCCTCTTGTAGCCGTAGCTGCTCTAGGGCCAGTTTCTTTTCCGCCAGCTGGAGTTCGCCGTCCAGCCGCAGTCGTGCGAACTCTAGTTCGTGGTTCCGGACCTTCTCCCGTTCTTGTATCTCCTCTTCGGAGAGGCCGGTTTCTAGGCTATTTCTTCCTCCGGTTGCCGGAGTTGGTGCGGTTGATGTGGCCACCGTCAGGGGTAGGAGACCTTCGTCCTGGGAGGGGCCTGCCTCGGCCTCTAGCCAGGTCCTCAGGGCTTTCTGCATCTCTTCTTTGGTACCTAGGCCGGTGGTCGCAATGCCCTTGTCCTTGCAGAACTGTTTCAATTCTTTGTGCGTGTATTCCTCCAACCGTTCGGGCTGGAACTCCGTGGTCGTGTTGTTTTCTTGGTTGCTCATGGCTTCCGTTTGTCTGGATGGGTAGCTAGTGGGTTACTGGCTTGTACGTACTGCGTTCGGCTCGGATCCCGTCGCTGGCCACCAAATGTTGGAAGGCGGACCTCGGGGAGTCGGAGAGACCACCCAGAGGGGCCCTCATCCTGCACGAAGTAGCCGAGCGCTGCTGAGAAGCCTCCGGGGAGATCCTTCTCCTATCAAGTACTAGCACAGTAACACCACCACACAGGACTCAAGGAGGTTGTCTCAAGACGAGCAATTCTTTATCAGCACTTAAAGGGTACGGGATCAATATTTACACGAAAGGGATCAAGGGATCCACAAAAGTCTCAGTGTCTCTTTAGTAGGGAAGGGGTAGCGGGACAGTCTTTGGCAGGAGCTTGGTACGAGGGTACCTGGGACCCAGTTCTTATCCTCAAGCTGGAGGACCTCCGGATCTCGGAGGGGTCGAGCAGCGACGGCGTCCGTAGGGCTCTGGCGTTCCATTCGTGGAGGGCCGCGACCAGGTCAGCGGGGCTCTCAAGATGGTTTCTGTTCAGCTCGAGCCGCGACGTTGTCAGCAGGGCTCCGAGGGAGGTTTCAGCGAGGTTGGGCCGCGACAGCGTCAGCAGGACCCCGATGTTCTGGGTGGCTTCAAGGTTTCAGCAAGAAGGAGCCGCGACGCAGTCTGCAGGGCTCGTGGTGGTTTCAAGCAAGAGTTCTTCTCCGTAGGGTCGGCCGCGATTCGATCAGCAGGGCTCTCGACTCCGGGATACAACTGCCGGTCTGTTGTGGGGTCGCCCCAGATATAGGCCTGGGGTCCTCTGATGTCCGGCCCCTTGCGCCCGGGGGGGAAGAGGCCGGGTTGGGAGCGGGCAGACGCCCAGCAGGGGGAGGCGCCCGGCCCAGGAGAGATGGAGGCCGATCGCACCTTGGTGTGTGGGGACGGTTGGGGGTGCCATCGATACCGCCCTCCGCCAGGGCAAGGAAGTGTTCACGGGATACCCCCTGGCCAGTTCCTGGTGCCTCAATGTCTGGGCCTTGCTGGGGCCGAGGCCGGGTTGAGCGGGGTCATGTGGGCTGGTGTGCAGGGTCACGTGGCAGGTAACAAAATGGTGGAGCCCCGAGGTGTAGGTGACCTCGTGCGGCTCAAACGGGTGGCCCGTGGAGGCCAGGGCGGGGGACGGGCCCAAGCCCAGGGAAGTCAGGACCACGCCACGAGGCCGGGTCCAACACAAAGAAACAGAGTTGGAACATATTAAGTTATTTGTGAATTGAAACCTATCATACGGTGCAAAAACAAAACAAAATTGTGAGCAGAGGCAGCAGTAAAACAGAGGACCAAGGAATAAAAACAATAATTGAAGAACTCATTTTTCTGGCAGAGAAAACAACCCAGGTCACAGCGGGACAAATAAAAAATTAAATTAAGAATAAACTTAAACTCAATGAGGATTGAAATTCTACCGAATTGACTTGTAAAAGAACTACTACAACTCACTTTTGGAGTACTTGTTCTGACAGAAACTTGTTTATAACATTGCAGTATTTGTTCCCATGTTTTTCTCTTTTAATGTAAGTCCTGTGGGCAGGAGGCTTCGGCTCCAAACGTTTGTCGAATTTCCACAGTTCTACCACTGGAGCTGGTTAGCTCTGTACTCAAGTCAGAATATTTCTTTTAGCTGAACAGCACCCAAAGAGCCTTATATTTTAAGAAGTGAGCATTATTAATTTTTAGAAATATGGAAATTGGCAAGGTGCTAATTAAAGCTACCAAAGAGAAGCTGAATAGAAAAACAAAAAAATGTTTAATGATTGTATAAAAATGTTGAATATGGATATTTACTTGCCGTGTAGTAGAAGTGTGAAAAAATTAAATGAATACTAGGGAAATGTGCATTTAACTGTGGGGAAAATGTGTCTGTAGAAGCAAAATGCAGTCAAATGAAGTTTTGGTTATGAAGACACCATTGTCAATCACAGATGTGAAGTCAGATAATGAGTGTCAACCACTGTAATGCACCTGCAAGGTCTTCTGCAGGAATGCTCGAGTGCACCTGCTTGAATGTATTACTCACTTATTTAACTTACAAGAAAATAATATCGATGAACAGTTACTTACCATTAAGAATGTTTTTCCAGCATTAATTTATTCTGTAGATGTACATGATTGTTTCCATCAGTTTCGATTAATGCCAGCTGCTCGAATCGGGGGGCATATTATCAAGCACGGCGTTAAAATTATCGCCGCTTTAGCAGCAGAAAACTGCCGCTAAAGCAGCGATAATGGGCTTGATAATATGCCCTTGAGAATTCTAATAGAAGTCCATGTTGACACCAGAACATGGGCTTCTATGGAAAGCGGCGATAATTTAAACGCAGTTTCTTGATAATATGCCACCAAGTTCTTGACAAGTCAGATCCAGTGATTCCAACCTGGCAAGAATCTTGTTTATTATTATCGGTTGGTTTTGTCAGTTCAGATCGGACACCTGTTCCTTATCTATAACATTCATTTCTGTTTCCTTTTCCGTTCTCTATAGTGTGGAAAGCACCCTACCCATGTTTGTCAGCTTCTTTCCTTCAATGATGCTCAAAGTTGGGCACCCATCTCCTGCCTCCTTTCCTCCAGACACGCAAGGCATGGTCCTTCGGGAATGTCTGCTTCAGCCGCTTCCTGCAGTGGAGGAATGAGAGAGCTCTTTACGCCTGCATTGGAGTGGTACCCAAGAGGCTCACGCATAGCACAAGAAGGCTTGTCTTTTCCTCTTCTCCATCTTACTTTTACCATCCTGCGCCTGGCAATGCCAAGGATGGGAGTGCTGCCTTGGTCATTGACCTTGTCTTCCAGGTTCTGTGGTGGAGGTCACAGTCTTCACCAGCAGATCTTGAAGTCGGTGCAGGGTAGCAGGAGGAACCCGCGGAGTTCCGAAAGCAAAGCAGCGACCCGGCCATATCTCCTGAGCTCTTCGATGAATTGTGTGGCTGTGTAGAGAATGTCCTACTATTATTGTATGATGTTCTGCACCAATAAGAAGATAGACGGTGAACACCTTAAGAGCCTTTCTGGTGTTAAGCTAGGGCCCCAGGACTTCCCTTTCACTGTAGGAAACTGCCTTACAAAATGGTGTCTTTCCATAGTATTTGGATAGGTCATTGGCTCAACAGTGTTCTTTTTTGTTCTTTCTATTAATGCCACCTGTTTGCGTGGGTGAGGGTGTCCTGGCTCCTGCCAGGGGAACCTTCACTCTACATGAGTCAATCCTAGAAAGACAATCTTTGGCATCAGAACAACTTTTTGGGCGGTTACTACTTCCCTTCCTCTTTGTTGGCCAATGCAGGAAAATCAAATCCACCCACTCCACGCAGAATACTGAGGCCAGTGCTTGTTGTCATTTTATGGCGTTAGGTCCTTATTTCAAGTCCCTGAAGGACATGGAATTCCCCTGAGCTTCGGTCTAGTTCAATGGTAGAACAGGTCTGTTCCAATCTGAAAACGTGCCAAAGCAGCTCTGGTGCCTTCATTCAAATGTATCAATTCTCTATACTACAGCATCGTTGCTGATCTATGATTAATTACTCTAAGTCTCTCAACCACATATTCCAAGATAAATCAAGTGTCCCTGGAGTGCAGTTGGCCTTTGTGTAGAAACGCCGGTACTACTGCAGGAGCTGCAGATGTTTGCACCACCCCTTATGTAATACACATTACACAGGCACACTTGTTTTGTCCATGCATTGTGAAGGAGTTTCCACAATTGCGTGGGGTTGTTTCCAATGTCTTCTCTTGTGCCTGCACCATATTACAGACACAGGTCAATCAATCAATCAGGGGTTTATATAGCACGCTACTCACCTGTGAGGGTCTCAAGGCGCTGGGGGGTGAGCGGCTCCGGATCAGTCGAAGAGCCAGGTCTTGAGGGCCTTCCTGAACGTGTGCAGGGTCGGGGAGCATCTGAAATTCACCGGGAGCTTGTTCCAGGTCTTGGATGCCATGTAGGAGAAAGCCCTCCCGTCGGTTCTGTGTCTGCGGATGCGGGGGACCTCTGCCAGGGTGAGGTCGGCGGAGCGGAGGTTCCTCTTGGGTACGTGGAAGGATACTCTCTCGTTGAGATATTTGGGTCCAATGTTGTTGAGGGATTTGTAGGCGTGGGTGAGGAGTTTGAAGGTGATCCTCTTCTTGACCGGAAGCCAGTGAAGGCCTTGTAGGTGTTGGGTCGTGTACTCGGGACGCGGTGCCCCGAGGACGAGTCTGGCAGCGGCTTTCTGGATGGTTTGGAGTTTGTGTAGAAGAGTTCTGTTGATTCTGGTGTAGAGGGCGTTGCCGTAGTCCAGTCTGCTGGTTATGAGTGCGTGAGTGATTGTCCTTCTGCAATAGGAGGGGATTCATTTGAAGGTCTTACAGAGGATGCGAAGGCAGTTGATGCTAGTGGAAGCGACGGCGTTTATCTGGTGGTTCATGGAGAGGGAGGAGTCAAGGATGTTGCAGAGTTATGAGCGTGGTCTGTAGGGGTGGGTGGGCTCCCCAGGGCAGTGGGCCACCAGGTGTAGTCCCAGGTGCATTGGCAAAGATGCCCTCAGAGAACACACTAATGGTGTGCCAATTACCAAGTTCCCCCAAAGGGGTTCCCTCACTAGGGTGTTAAAATCACACAAAATGCAACTATTTCCTTAAGTGATGGTAAAGAAAAGGGGGTAGATTTACTGCTGTGTCACTCAATACAGCAAGACAATTTGCTGTGCTGCGTTGAGTGAAAGGGAGACAGCAGAAATGCGCCATATATGCTAAGCTATGACACATTTCTTCTGTCTCGTAGCCCAGCGCACTTGTGGTTGCCTAGCGCCAATGCAGACACCCTTACGCCGTGGTGCAAGCATGCCTGTGTTACGAATGGGATTGTGTTTTATTCAGGAAGGGAAACCTCCCTGCACAAAAACAATCCTGAAAGGCATTTTCCTTGTTGCATGTGTGCTGCTGAATGCCGCTCATATACACAGAGTAAGTAAAGGGGAGAAATAAAGATATTTCTTCTGGTTTTGCTGAGGTCGGGGAGGCGCACCATTTTGGCCCAATCCCAAGTCTACAGGCTTTTGTAAATCTGGGATTGTGTCAAAAACCATGGATGGATATATAATGCCCTGCGCAAAATAATTGAAGGCAGTGAAATGGGCTGCCTTGAGTTACTTTGGATTTACTAAACCACGCAGAAACACGCAAGGCGACTTTGTGTGGCTTCGTGAACCCCCGTTCAGGGCTTGCATCTCCTAGCGTGACGTAAGGACAATGCAATCTCTTAGTAAATCTGCCCCAAAGTAGCATCGCCTCCCAAATATGAAAAAGCAAATGTGACTTTTGAAATTTGCATCAACGCTCCACCTTCACCGGGGACACCGGGAGAACTCGAGGAGTTTTAATCTGCAAAACTATTGCTACATGTCAATAACTAGTTTCTTTTACATCACAAGCCTATTCTAGTTTCAAATGCTGTACATAGATTATTTAGCAGAATTCTTTCCCTGCGGATAAGGAAGCAAAGTGTGGGCGGTCGCACATAAATGCTTTGCGACTTTTGAACCCACGTCAGCTGTCTCCCTTGAGTGTCCACAAAATGATGCATTTGTAAATGAGGGTACTGACGCCCATGTATCTGCCACATATGCTAACGTGGCACTTTCTTTCTTGTGGAGTGACCTCTGGGCTACACCTTCAGTCTCTTCTTCCTGCAATGCGTGGCATATCTGGACAGTTTGAACAATCCATTTGACTTTAGTATTTCTTGGTACTGTCAGTCTTCTACCTCGTGGCACTTCTGAAATAAATAACTATTCTGTCTTTTTGAAAGATTTTGGGGGATATTTACAATAAAATTCGGAGAGAAGTGTTACTCCAAAATTGGTAACGCCGTGCTCCAACATTTTTTTAACGCACGGAAGCGCCGTATTTAGAAAATTACGCAGCACTTCTGGGTTTCCCCTGGTGCTGGCACTTAAAAAGCTGCCTAGTGCCAGCGCAGGCGCCAATGGCCATGTTGCAAGGGTGCCTGCACTGCAGGGGTAATTGTTTATGTGCAGGAAGGGATACCTTCCTGCACATAAACAATCTTGAAAGGCAATTTGTTGTTTCTATGTGTGCTGCAGAATGCCCCACCCTTGTAAATCTGGGGTAGCGTCAAAGCACCATGGGTGTTGTGGCGGAACGCCCACAACAAAACACATTGCCTGCCCCTTTAATGCTAAGTGAAGCGTGAAAAGGGGCCTGTTTACAAGGCGGCGTAAAGCCACATCAAGTGACTTTACACCGCTTTATAAATAAGGAGAAGGGGACATCGCCTCCAGAATGTCACAAAAAGTGACGTTCTGGTGGCAATATGCCCTTGTAAATATGCCCCCCTGTCTCTTCCACATAATACATAACTGCTCTCCTTGCCTCTGAGGTATGAAGTGTCTTCTTTTGAGATGTTTTTAGTTAGTAAAAAGCAAAGTCTGGTAGCTGCAATTCGTTGCCATGAATATCAGAAACTACTTTTGATATGAATTTAGGGATAGTTCTCATTCTCACCGTACCATTATATGTACATATGCATCTCGGATAGTTCCGTTTTGCATCTGTGGACTTTGCCTGTCTTTGCCTTCCCGTGCCAGCAGCGCTCTTCCCCTTACCGTGTTCCCGTCTCCTGCCGCCGCTACCACCAACTACGGCCGCGGAGTGGGGACGGGACCACACATCCCAGCATCCTTTGCGGCAGGGGAGCCGCCGACGCCATTTTTCGCGCCAGGAGGCGCACAAAAGATCGCCGCAACCCCGGCAGAGCGGGTTCCGTTTTGCATCTGTGGACTTTGCCTGTCTTTGCCTTCCCGTGCCAGCAGCGCTCTTCCCCTTACCGTGTTCCCGTCTCCCGCCGCCGCTACCACCAACTGCGGCCGCGGAGTGGGGACGGGACCACACATCCCAGCATCCTTTGCGGCAGGGGAGCCGCCAATGCCGTTTTCGCGCCAGGCGGCGCACAAAAGATCGCCGCAACCCCCGCGTCGCGGGATCGCGCGCAGGCGGTGCCGGGCTAAGCCCGGGCAAAGGGCGGGCTGTCTTTGGCCGTCCGGGGCAGGAGGAGGCAGGGCTGGGCCCACTCCCTGAGATTCCGCCCAGTCCTACGAAAGGTACTGTTCGTAATTACTTGTATGTTGATTGCCATCACTCCACTTACTCTTGCTTACGATTCTGTACCCTGCACGATCTGGACACTGACAGTTATAATTCCTTCCATCGAGTATAGCTGCATTATTAAACCATCATTATGACAACACGTACTCCCAAAAGTAGACCATCACTATTGGGAGGCTCAGTGCGAAGCACACTGGATAACTTTATCACAAGGGCCGCCTCAGTTCTTGAGGAGCTTGCCTTGGTGGAGCGACGCCTATCGGCCGAACATTTGCAAAGTAAGCGCTCCTCGCTCGGACCTATTCAGATGACCGTTTCACCGGGTCCTGTATTGCCTGTTCCCTGCTTAATAAACAATTCTCGGACTGCTTGTAGATCTTCTTCGCCCACTCGAGACTCTAACACTATGACACAGCCCCATACACATGTAACACCGCCTGCTTCCAATCCCCATGTTAACTCCCCTTCTGACTGTATACTATCAGATTTACAGCCTTCAAGGGCCACTACCATTCCCACTACCGATAGTCCACAAAGGAAGGGAAGGAGAATCATTAGTGCAGGTCCCCCTCCTCTGAAAAAAAGAAAGAAGGGAGTAAAGAAACATAGCAAAATGAACCCACTTGGTAGTAATAAGAGGTACCAAGTGGAAAATGCTATGATTCATCTCCCTTCAGTTGTCACACTATCACACGACTCTGAAACCCAGTCGGAGTCCCACAATTATGACCCACTAACGAACGAAATCGTGGATCGACTGGAGTTACTTCTCAAATCACTCCTTCTCCCACTCCTAGAAAGAATGAATGGCATATCGAAACAACTTGGGTCAATGGAGAAGTTGATCGTAAAAAATACTGACCAGTTAAAAGAGTTATTGCCTAATACAGTGGTATCCCTAAATAGCACCATCCATTCTAAACCACCCTTAGTGACAAACGATAAACAACTTAGTCTAGAGGCAATTAAAACTAAAACTCTACCATCCTCAGTAAATTTAACTAATTTGTCATCTAATCGAAAGAACAACACTGAGTTAGACTATGGTCAGACAACTGTTAACTCACGAACCAAAGGCCCCGATCCCAAAACACACAACGTCTCTGTTGTCGCCGCCTTGAGTAAAACTCATGGTGTTAACTGTCACCATATAGATCTGCCTCCGGAGACGGTCCCCTACGTTATACTTTTGACAGGAGTTCCAGCACTGGAAACAGGGAAGAAAGAAGGCTATTATGACCTAAAAAACAAAGTCATGCATTGGTTAGGACAGAAAAGGCCCTTACCTCCCAACATCAACGGTGAAATCCCGAATGTCCGTAGACTTGGTTGGGTAGGCTCACGGCCGAAAGAAATTGAAGGCGATGTGATCATTGTCAATTTCAGAGACCACAGAGCTACCAGGCATATAACTAATTGGTTTCAAGGTCAACACGAGAGTGCCATTAGAACTTATGACCTGACTTATGTCTATCCACAGTCACTAGCTAGGAACTCAACACAGTCCAGTACCCACATACGGCCCAAAGTAGGGTCCTTTAATTTTAACTTACCCACTTCCAATAGTTTTTCCCCTCTTAGAGGATTAGAGGAAGTCGACTGACTTTCTTTGGGAGATCATACTCGGGGCCCTTCTAGTGGCATAACGAAGACACAAGTAAAAAGCGACCTTTGTCTTCTTCCATTAACCCACACCGTACCGGACATTAAGAACTCGCTACCGTTGGTATTAAGTATTGATCCTCAATTGATAGACGAACCGTCGACATCCATGAACCCTCTATCATACCTTACAACTACATGCGATCAAAAGACAAGTAAATCAAAAATAGCGGTCGTATTTTGGAACGTAGCTGGTCTACGCTCCAAACAAGGGAACGACGTTTGGACTAATTTTATTTCAAATTTTAACATTTTGTGTTTACAGGAGACATGGCTGACAACAGTGATTCATTTGGACGGTTATAGAACATACTTTTCACCTGCCCAACCTTCCAAGTCTGGCAGGGCTAAGGGTGGATTAACCACCTACATATCAAATCTGATCAAGATGGATGAGATAAGGATCATAAAACTCGACCCTAACTTTCAGCTTTTTAGCCTTATACTAAATGCGAGAGATTCTTTCCTCTTGGTCAACTATTACAATAACCTCTCTGACCGAGATGCAGTGGAAATAATCAATTCCATCTCTTGTCTAATAACATCTATTATTAAGAAATCACCCAGAGAGATGACTATTATATAGGGTGGTGATTTTAACCAGACTATTTGTGGTGCTTCCAATCAATTTCTATGCGGCTTATATGATGAGGATGATAATCCTATTCCTCATTTTACCCACTTGTCTCTAGGCAGTTCCCTAAATGAAATCATGTTCAGGTTAGATCTGGGAATCGCGAATAATCTGTTTAATTTAAACGCGTTTCCGGCCCCTACCTATGATGGGAGGGGATGTAATTCCACCATCGATTACATCTTGATTTCTAATGGTACAATAAAGAGGGACACCACTTTTCATATCCATCAGATTGTATTGAGCGATCATTATCCTATCAGCATTACACTTTATCTTTCCAACAGGCCCAACCCTAAAATCCCTAGTCTTTTACACCAACACAATTTAGAACTATCCAGATTAAACGGCTACTCTTTGAAATGGGCTTTAGTAGATCCAATCGAAACCGTTAACACTGTGGTTATTGGAGCATACTCGTCCATCATGAAATGCTTGGACCTGACTACCTCAGACGCAGTTGTTATCACTAATTTTGGCACTGTGATTCAGGCAGTCAAACAAGCCCTAATGGCAAAAAAGACCCATTATATAAATAACAGACAGGGCTGGTTTAATCACACATGCATAGTAGCTTATTCCAAACTAAAATCCGCTTTGCGCAAAACAGTTAGGGATTCCGTTGAAATATCTAAATTGAGGAGGGCCTATAACCTTGCAATAAAGGAAAGGAAATCGGAGTTAAAAAAACAAATCTGGGACGAACTACATGAGAGCTGCTCTAGCAATAATAATATTACTTTTTGGAAAGTGGTAAAAACGCCTTTTCTTACTGACAAGGGTAATCTCCCAAGATTAGAGGTCGCTATAGATGAAAAGAACTGGGTAGATCATTTTACAAAAATTTTTATGATTTATTCATTATCAATTGATGTCAGAGATAATGATCTTTATCGTCAAGACCCTCCGCCCTTCCCTATTGACATATCCATTAAACTCGATCAGGTTACTCGGGCTTTAAGTGCAAGCAAAAAAGGGAAGGCCCCGATGGGGTCCCAATAGATTTTTACAAAACCCATGTCGATCTTTGGATCCCTCTTTTGACTAGAGTTTTCAATGCACTGTGTACCACCGGCATTCCGGAATCCTGGAAAAAATCTATCCTAGTACCGATCTTTAAGAAAGGGGACAGGAATTTAGTCTCCTGCTACCGCCCCATCTCCCTATTGGACTCAATGGGGAAAATGATGGGGCGGATAATACTTGATTGTTTGCAGGAGTGGGCAGCGGAAAATAACATTCTATCCGACCTACAATATGGGTTCCGTGAAGGCCTGGGGACCATAGACCAAGCCTTGAATCTATCACTTTTGATAGACAAATATGTTAACATCAAGGCCAGAGCACTCTATATGGTCTACGTAGACCTGTCAGCTGCATTTGACTGCGTTAGCCACTCTAAACTCTGGTCCATCTTATTAGATCTAGGGATGGACCAGACCGCAGTCACCTTTATGAGAGAACTTTACGCCGATGCAACTGCCAGAGTGAGATTTGGTACCAGTGGAGAACTGGAACTGGTACCGGTACGAACGTGAGAAAGTGCGGATGCTGCTATCGACTCAGCTGTCAGGTGTATCATTACCTGCTGCGAACGGTGATTGTCTAACCGTTAAACGATCAACAACGAATGGAAGAATTGTACAGGGCGTAGGAACAATATCCATTGTAAATGATTTTCGGATGTATCTAATAATACGAATCCATCAGTAAGAACAGGAGGGACGATACTTCATATCAACCTAATACATGAGGAAACATTTGTTTCAAGAAGCCTTGAAAAAGTCCGGATGGACGAAACACGTGTCGGCTGTTATGTCTATGTAATGTCATTTGGAAATTACAAGAAAGAAAAATAAATAATGAAAATCGAATTACATCCTGGATCTATTTGTGGACTTTTTGAATTTACATTTACTTTGACTTTGCAATTGCATGTGTAACGGATACCTATGTATGCCTCGACCGTTTTGTGATTAATGGTGTGACCTTAGTTGAATACCTTTGGGTTTTCTCGACGGGTCAATTGTACCTCCTAAAAGCAGAGGGGGTTTTGGGTTTGAGAGCACTATAGGGTCCCTTTTCAAATAAATTGTCAAGTTGTGGATGTGCATGTAATTCTAGCCTACTGCTGCTTAGGTGCATGTGAGTAAAGGTACCAGTGGAGAACTTACTGCATCTTTTGGGGTGGAGAAGGGCGTGAGACAAGGATGTGTCCTGGCTCCATTCCTATTCACCCTTTATACTAATGGTCTGGAGAGGGAGATGCTGAGAGGAGCCCAGGACCTTCCTATGGTAGCCAATCGTCGCATACCAGCTCTTCTGTATGCGGACGATGCGGTGATATTGGCTCGCACCCCAAACGAACTTCAGAGGGCTCTAAATAGCTATGCAATTTTTATGGCCAGCCTGGACCTTAAAGTCAACATAGGGAAAACCTTCGTTATGAAGGCGGTCGTTGGCAAGATTAACAAAACCAGACCTATTTATCTGAATAAAGAAAGATTAGTGACCACTGACAAATATCCGTCCCTAGGTGTCATTATTGATAAAAAATTAAACTGGAAACCGGCAGTTGAAGTGAGAAAACTCCAATTTGCGAGAACCACCTCCGCACTTGTGAATTTCTCCAGGAAACTGGGGAAAAAAGCACCTGCGGAAATGGTTAAAATTTATAAAGCCAAATGTATATCAGTGGCCCTATATGGAGCAGGTGTATGGGGACATGCAGCTGTGGGCCCCATCCAGACAATAGAGAATGGTTTTTTGAGATACCTTCTCGCTCTACCAAATACAGCCGCAAACTATTCCTGCCACCTGGAACTAGGCCTTCCGTACGTGACAGACCTAGCGAGAATCCAGCCTCTTTTATTATGGCACCGAATTTGGTCATCAGAGAAAACAATCTTTACCCAAAAAATCATTCAAGATTGTAAGGACCTTGATAATGCACACAGATGTAGGTGGTTAGTTTATGTTAAAAAATTTTTAACTGATTTAGGGCTAGTTAAATACTATCATGACCCTTCTCTGATTCAGGAGTTAACAAGGAAGGTCTTCCACAAACTTTGCCATAATCATCTTGAAGACCTAAGACTTAACTCAGAGGTTATGAAGCAAACAGTTAGGCACAGTCTAACAGTCCAGACAGTGCTCGGGATCCAGCCTTACCTAACTTATAGTATTACTTCCTATGAGCTGTTCCTTCTGGTTAGGTTTAGACTGAATCACTTTCACCGTCTAGTAGTTTTTCCGCTGAGAAACAACTGGGCCAAAATACTTCCACCTTGCCCTTGTGATGGGAGTTCCCCCCAGTCCACAATTCACACCATCCTTTTCTGTAAATATTACACGGATCAGCGGAGAAAATTACTAATCCCCCGATTAAAACGCTTTGGCTTTCGTACCTGCCGCCCAGCTTTACTTTTTTCACAGTCACTGGAGGGGGAGTGGCTGGTCTACATTGTTTCTAACTTCCTACAGAACATCATGCGACATAGACCGAACCTAGGCTGATTTAATCTATTTTTGATTTTACCGTTAAATTAACTGTACTAATCAAATTGATGTTTTTTACCCAGATACTCTCTCTGCATTGCCACCTCAAATTTGTGAATTGATATCACTGCGATCATTCTTGTATCCGATGAATTTTAAATTAATGTGATTTTTAACGTGACTTTTTATCATGTATTTGTATCTGCATCTTTTATGGCTTTCTTCGGAAAGTCGAATAAAGAAAGTTTTGATTGATTGATTTTGATTGATCTCGGATAGTCAGTCATTCTTCTCTTACTCTACATGGAGAAGTGATTGCAATTCAAAGACTGTTTTAAAGTAAATTGCTTAACTGTGCCCTTATGCATTGGTCCAAATGCGTTTTCAATTCTGATAAATCCAGATTGAAATTCCATACTGGTGCAGGGATTGAGCATGGAGCAGACATTCTCTTTGCTTCAGTCTAAGAATCTTTTCCTCCCTGAGATGGAAAACAGATCCTTTCAACACCTCCTCTTGCCTATACTCCTATAGCTGATAAATGTAGCCTTAGTAATACACATGACAATTTACCGTCCAATACGTCCATACCTAATGATTAGGATTTCCTGTTATCAGTTTCTATTTTTGGTAAAGTAGGGTGGTTTTTTTTCAGTGTTTTCAAGTGATTTCAATATCTTAAAAAAACAGTGGTTATCAGTGGTTACACATTTTCTCGCCATTAAAAACAACAGAAACAGTGTTTTTCCGGTGTTTATGGAATGTTTTTCTTTTATTATTGCTTGCTTTCTGCACTGATAGCGCATGGTATATAGACAGTGTACGTATAGTGTATATGAGGTCCAAATAGATTTTTGCAAATTAAACGTATTGTGGTACACCATACAATACTTCTTCAGTGAGTCTTTGGTCATGTGTGCTCGCTCTTTCCTACCCATGTAAACTTTTGTGAAAAGGCCCTTTTAACATTGGCACTTGAGACGGGCAACGCCAAAATAGCCAGTACACAATTTAACTCTGGCCACTGACATAGCTTTCCATGCCAATACTGGTGTACTTGAAGATTGCGATTCTCTGGGCAGGTTCTGCAACATTTGCGTTGAGTTGGGCTCTTATGCCCTCAAAGTTATTGAAGCGTTCAAAAATTAAGCAGCACTTTTGAAAATACGGAGGAACTTTCCCTTTATGGAAGGGATCGAGAACTTATACAGAGTACCGCAGTGAGGTTTTATTGACTTCAAATGCCATGGTTGGTGAGGGGACATTTCTATGCATCATTCAAAGCCATTTCTCATACATTGTAAAATAAAAGTTCCTGAATTGCTCTTCAACATTGCTTTGCTGACCAAGTGGCAAGCACTCTAACATGGAACATGTTGCAGTACCAAAGTCACTAAAGGTGTCGCCCAGCCTACTCTCAAGGAGATGTTTCACATCTACACCAATTATGCTGAACAAGTGGCAGAGAAGGGTGTTTTCAGACTCTAGTTTTTTTATTATGTCCACTACAGCAGTTATGTTTTCCTGTAAAGAATGCAGTAGAGTGTACCTTTTTTCACATCACTATCAATATGCGACCAAAGATCCTCACATTTCTTGCCTTTGGCATCATCACTCAGCAAACATTCTGTAAATGGTTGCCACGTGGATAATATAGCATTCATAGCCCCTTGGACTGAGAAACATCAGCTAAGGAAAACAGTTGGAATGACTCTTTCTTTGATGCCACACAAAGCATGACATGAGAAATATTTGCGTTTTAGATCCTGGGCATAGGAAAACAGTGCACCAGAATTGACTAAAAAGTCAATAGCATTCCTCATTAACTCTGAAGATTGTAGATACGCTTTCAGCATACCATCTAACAAGTGGCAAGGATCTCTTACAGGGAAGCACTTCAGCTCAGGTATCAATTTTGACAGGTCATCACACAACTTTTTCATATATGTAGCTGAATCACTGCAAATACAAACAATATCACTCCAATCTTTGTTGAACTTGGAAAGAACCTTTTTTACAGAGCATTCCAAGTGACACTGCGTTCCATGTTTTTCAAAAGTCTGGTGTCATGTTTCACCACTATCCCAGATGCTTGGCGATAGCGCTCTTTTCCCATATACTTGTCACTATTCTTTGCATTGAATGTTTAAAGCCTGGGGTGTTGGCAGTCCACCTACCATCAATACTGACTCACTAGAAACTAGGGGCTGATGTATTAACAGTTTTTACCCATTCTCTGTGGGTAAATGTGATGACACATATTAGGAAAGATTCTTATGAAAGCAGCCATTTAACCAAGCAGTGAAAGAACGAAACGTAGCCAAAATATCAAATATGGTTTTGATATTTTCTGATTCTCTACAGTTTATAAAATAATTAAACAAGACCTAAAACATGCTTCTAAACCCTGCATCTTTAGACCAAAGAGCACAAAACTGAAAAAAAGAAAAAGGAAGAAAAAACAATATTTGAGTGGCATCCCTCAACAACAAAACTCAAGAAGAATAATGTTAGCCCAGTCTTTCTAACTGCTAACTTGTATAACAAAGTTACATTGTATTGGCCTCTTCAGGAAGAAATGACTGTCACTCTCTTTTTCCTTTCTTCAAAAGGCATTTAGTTTGTGGTTGTGCAGTTGTTTTTTCAGTGTTTATATGTTTTCACTGGTGAGGGCTATTTCTCTTTCAGTGGGTTTTTATCAGTTATTATAGGTTTAAACCTAAAACCGGACAGCCTACTAATGATGTTGGACTTACTCAAAGTCTTCAACGTCCAGAGCGGATGTGCGAGGCTGAGAATCCCTGATCATGGATAACACACTTGTCTCCTCTGCATTGTTGGGCTGTGGAAATATTACATTTTTATGACATTGTCTCTTGCCATAGTCATGAGGTGTGAGTAACATGTTTGAGTTGCTAATTGAGGAACCACCAACGTCATTGTTATCTTTGTCTGTATGTACTTGTTGATGACTCGAGGTCTGAGGGCAACTGGTGGATTAGTCTAGGTAAATGTTCTGCCCCAATCTAACAGTTGAAACATGGGCTGTGGATACTTGGATGCAGATTTTCAGCATATTGCATTTTCTTGTGTTGCAAAGAGGTCTGTATTTGGGTGTCCTATGTTTGCAAGTTCATGTCTACCATCTCCTGATCCAGCACCCTTCTGTGTGATATGCCTACTTGTCTGCTCAAACTGTCCTCATCTTTATTTTTTGTTCTTTGAAATTAATAGACCTAAGATGACAAGGGTATAATACATTAACATGCAACTATGTCCTCTTATCCTTACCTTTGTCCTGATGATGACCCTTCACTAAAATATGGGTTGAAACACCCTCGGTAACCACCGAGCTGAGAGAGACTTTCCTTCAATGATCTCTTTTTGCCGAAATTCTTTTATTCCTTCTAGGGCTTTGAGTTTTCCAGTGTTATAGACTTCGCACATGTTGTTGTGTTCTTTCCGCCGTTCCCTGATTTTATTGTGATCACCTTTTCTGCACCACTTACACAAATTCTTTAGCACTGTGTTCTCATGAACTGAGCACTTATTTCTCGGATTTTAATGTATATGTATGCTGCATATAGATGCATACGATTTGAAAAATATTGATATGAAAAGGATTGTTTTGGTCATATCTTCTGTGTTGACGTACAGTCACTTTTGGTATTGCATAAATCGTGTATTACAATTTTCTAGTGATACCTAATGAATTTTGACAGAACCCCAGGACCCATATTTACTCAAAGTTCAAGCAGCGCAATACACCAAGTCAGGTTGCTGCTCTGCGTTCTGTGAACGGGAGAGAGCAGATCTGTGCCATGTTTACAAAGATCTGATGCAGTTCTGCTCTCTCTGAGCGCTGGCGCACTTGTGGCTGCCTAGTGCGAGTGAGGCACCCTGTGTCATATCACAAGGGTGCCTTTGTTGTGGTCAGGATAGTTTTTTGTGAAGAAAGTGAAACCTTCCTGCACAAAAACTGTCCTTTGGGGCATAGTCCTCTTCTATGTGTGCTGCTAAATGCAGTACACCTGCAAAGAGGGAGTAAAGAGGGGAAATAAAGATATTTCTCTTCGTTATGCCAGCGGGTGGATGCACAGGAGCGCCCATGCTCCACCCATGCAACGCCTACCTGACGCAAGGTAACAGAAGGCAGTGCTATGTGCTGCTTTGTGTTACTTTAAAAACAAATCCACACCAAGCTATGCAAATCGGGCTTTGCGTGGCTTAGTAAATACCACAATAGATTTTGCGTTGGGGCGGAGTCAAAGAAATGGCACAACCCGACGCAAAATCTTGGTAAATCTGGGCCGAGGTCTTGTTCCTCCCTGCTTGATAACATAAAACATTGTAGTGGTGCTGCCCAGATGGATTTTTAATGCTCTCCCTCCTAGTTGCTTCTAGAATGCTTAGTAGACAGCCTTGCCCACGTGTGCCCCCATCTCACTTGTGATGCGGCTGGGGTAATGGTCATTGTGAGGATTGGGCTTTTGAAACATCTTCCCTCCATAATGTTTTCTCGTGTCCACCATTTTAACAACCTGGGTAATTTGTTTGGGACAACAACTGGATCCCCCAAATGCATTGTTGTTTGTGACTATTAACTTGAGAATTATTCTTGTACCGGTCTCATGCATAACGTCGCAAAGGCCATTAAAGGAATGCACGGTGACATAATTCCCAACATCTTCATCACCGCCCTCACTGTCCGAGACTGTGATGTCTGGTAAAGGTGAATGTCCCTGTAATGTCCAGCTTCTCTTCTGTATCAGCATGGCTTTTGCTGTGCCTAGTTCTGAGCCAAAAAACACCTTCTTCAGTGCAGGGTATGAGGATGTGTTTTTTTTCAAAATAGCCTGTGAAACCTAATCTGAATAATGTGCTAACTATGCTCCTCTGGCATTGTTAGTATAAGTTCTCCTTCATCAGGCATTCATCTAAGTAGTGATATGTGTGGATGGACTTCAACCTCTGGTGTGCCGTCACCATTGCAACAAAAAAAAAGTCGTGAATTTTCCTGGTGGTGACAATATTCTGAAAGGCAAAACTTTGAACTGGTAGGGAAATATTACGATTGTGAAGTACTATATATGTTTCCTGGTCATGGGACAGTGGACGCAGGCGTCCCTAAGATCCAGTATCACTAGTATGTCGTCCTCTTCCATCAGTGGTATGACCATTTTTACAGAACAACTGAGAAACTGACCAACTGAGATCTAAAACTGGTCTCAAGGTGAGGTCTCCATTGGAGGTGAGGACACAGACAAAGTGAAGTTTCTCCTTCTATTTCCTCTCTGGCGCTATCTGCGCTGCTTTCTTGAGCAACTGTTCAACTTCCTCCTCGCGCACATCTAGTTAATCTTTCTTTGTAGGTTTGTGTTGCTGGAAGTGCTATGGGTGACTTACTGTGCAGTAACCATGCTTTATTCTGCTTATTACCCATTTCCTGCCATATTAGTTCTGTCCTTACAGGTGGTTTGGGTTGAGGGAGTGGATGGGATGAATCATTTGCGTGACCGTGCAGACTGTCGAGAAGTCTGTACTTTCCTCCTTCTTCGCTGATAAACGCCTGTCTATTGGGACGATACTGTGTCGCTGGGTGTAGGCTGTGGAACATGTGGCTGGAGTAGTTTGAAACTGCTGTTGAGGAAAAAGAGTGTGTAGCTGTCCTCTTCTCTTATTAGTGACCTCTGCTGACTGTTCCTCCAGTCTGCAGAGCTTCCATGGTCTCTGCCAACTCAATGGCGTTTGACTCTTGTTCTAAATCGTCGTCAGCTACATTGATGAACAAGTCGTCTCCCATGAAAGGCCTGTTGATGATGTTTGCTTTATGTCTGGCTTAAACCTAGGTCAGTATTGCAAAGAGCCATCAATCTCCTCCCAATTCATTGGTTCGATTTCCGTGTTGAAGCATTGAGGTTTGCTGTTCTCCATTGCATGTCTGTGGCCATTTCCACTGTCTTGCCCACTGCATTCTGTGTTTGTAGTTGTGTGGTGTTGGAGTAGTAGATGTGCATTGGCGCTCTTGCAAGCCGTACTCGGTCTTACATTAATACATGTCATATCCTGAGGGGAGGATTTATATTTTCCTCTGCTCTCTGTGAAGCTGATGTGGATGACACAGATTCTTTAAAAGCTTCTCCGTCCTGTTTTACTACGCTTGGGAGCATATAGCCATGTAGCGGGCTCTTCCTGCCATTAAAGGCCTGCTCCAGCGTTAAAGGCCCGAGCCGAAGGACAAGGGCCTTTAACAAGGGAGCCGTCCTTTAATCGCTTGTACAGCCTTCTACAGAGGGTGCTAAGGCTATAGGGGCCAGATGTACGACCGTATTTTGCAGTCGCAAAGGAAATTTCGTCCCCTTTGCGACTGCAAAACAGGTAAGCCCAATTTGCTAAACCGATTTTGTGAGTCACTAATCAATAAGCGACTCGCAAAATAGGTTTAGCGACTCGCTATTAGGAAGGGGCGTTCCAAGGGCGTCCCTTCCTAACAACGAGTCCATAACCCATGTATGAATGTTTTGTGACCGCAATTGCAGTCACAAAACATTCACAGTTTACCACCCATCTCAGAAGGGTGGTAAGGCACTCGCAAACAGGAAGGGGGCAAATATATTTTAACCCCTTCAGCGCTCATGACGGAGCCACTCCGTCATGAGCCACGGGTGCCGTGTGCTCATGACGGAGTGGTTCCGTCATGCTGCGGCCGTTGGCCGCCGCTCCTCCCACGCTGCGCTGATTCCCCGCCTGTGCGGGCGATTAGCGCAGTGGGCGGAGTCGTGACGGAACCACTCCGTCATGAGCACAGCTCAACCGTGGCTCATGACGGAATGGCTCCGTCATGAGCACAGCGCCACCGCGCTGCCCCCAAACCCCCCCCCCCCAGCGCTGCGGCGGAATTCCCGCCGCAGCGAAGGGGTTAAGGGCAGGCAGTGGTCCCAAGGACCACTGCCTGCCCTTAAAAAATGAAAAGTTTCATTTTTATTTTTTAAATGCATCCAGTTTTCCTTTAAGGAGTACTAGCCATTCCCAATGGGGTCGCAAATTGCGACTGCCTGAATAATATTCATGAGGCATGCAATTTGTGACCCCATTAGGATCGAAAACCATGTCTCAGACACTGTTGTATATAGCATTATGTGAATCGCAAATTGCGACTCGCAATTTACAAGTCTCAAAATGCTATGGTCATACATCTGGCCCTTAGTACGTTCCTCCTCTAGAGGGCAAAATATTCTAATTTGTAAAACAAAGACCTCGTGGAGCCCAAGGGGATCGAAATCCCCTCGGACTCTGTGCAGCTGTGAATGACAACTGTGGAATGTTGCTGCTTCGGGCTTCTACCAGCCATTAAAAGCAGGGGCGTAACAAACGCCCCCGCAGCCCCCGCGGTGCGGGGGCCCCCAGTCTTCGGTAGGTGAAGGGGGCCCCCTCAGCTCTGTGAGTGAAAAGGCTTGCTCTAAAAAGCAGGTGCAGTCTGCAGCCTGCTCAGAGCTCCTCGCGCTGACCCAGGGCAGGACTGAAGAGAAACAAAGTAACAAGTTACATTGTTTCTCTTCAGTCAGAGCCCGGCCGGAAAAAGGATGGGGCCCTGCACTCTTCAGAAACACCGGGGCTTTCAGGGAGAGAGGTTAGACTTGTAAAGAGCAGGACAGATCACATTCTGCAGCGTTGTCGGTAAGTCTAGCAGTTTTAATTGTGAAGTTTTAATTGTGTGCTCCTTCAAAAACATGCTATGTTGTGGGTTGAGAACAAATGCCTAATATGTTTTAAAATGCAGCATTTACATTTCTACAGATAGGTTATCTGGGACTTTAATTAGTCCCAGCTGTAAATATCCTCCTGTCGCTGACCCTTTTCTTTGTCTCACACCACTAACAAGTGCAGGATATGTTACCTCCTGCCAGGCCCGGTTCTAGAGGGTGGGGTGGGCCGGGTGGGCCAGGCCCACCCAAACATGAGCCATGGCCCTCCCAGTGAATCTGTACAACTACAATAAAAACTGTGCAGATAACTGGTGATTTACGATCCTGCTGCAGAGTAACCATTTGTCTGTTGGTAGTTTTTAAATGCTGATAAACTGAATTTTATGGGAATAGCTCAGTGGGTTACTACCTCTGTCACAGATATCCTTGTGTTACTTGCAGTTCAGAAGTTACTATCCTAACATAGGACAGTGACCTATGAACTGTCTTTAAAGAGCTGCATACAAACTTCGCTTTTTTGTATTGTGATATAGTTAGAACTTCTCCATTCCTTCATTATTCTAATGTTGCCAAAAAGAGTTTGTTTGGGAAGTTATTACATTTTTATCAGTAAAGCCAACCCCCAACCACTGGAGTACTCTTTAAATCCTGAGTTTGTGCTTCTCCAGTCCAAACCCTCGTAAAATATATTGCCCACTAGTATGGATGACGTGATTTCTACACCTTGTAATCCTCATTGGCTTATGTGACGTTCCCCATAGACTGATTTATTGTCTCTGTATAATGCGTGCTGTTATGTAAAGTACTGTGACACCCTACACTCATATGAGTAGCGCTGTACAACAAATGGAATGGATATGAGGGGCAACGGAGAGATGAGGGGCACAAGTGGAGGGTGGCAGTGAGGGAATCCGAGGAAGAGGTCATGGGGTGGGGAGCTACGGAGAGATGAGGGGCGCTGGTGGAGGGTGGCAGTGAGGGAGTCAGAGGAGGAGGTCACGGGGTGGGGGGAACTACAGAGAGATGAGGGGCACTAGTGGAGAGTGGCAGTGAGGGAAGCCGAGGAGGAGGTCCTGGAGTGGGGGTGGAGCTGCGGAAAGATGAGGGGCACTAGTGGAGGGTGGCAGTGAGGGAAAACGAGGAAGAGGTAATGGGGTGGGGAGCTACAGTGAGATGAGGAGCACTGGTGGAGGGTGGCAGTGAGGGAGTCAGAGGAGGTGGTCACGGGGTGTGAGGAACAGCAGAGAGATGAGGGGCACTAGTGGAGGGTGGCAGTGAGGGAATCCGAGGAGGAGGTTACAGGGTGGAGGGGAACGACAGAGAGATGAGGGGTACTGGTGGAGGGCGGCAGTGAAGAAATCTGAGGAGGAGGTCATGGGGTGGGGGGGAACTACAGAGAGATGAGGGGCGCTGGTGGAGGGAGCAGTGAGGGAATCTGAGGAGGAGGTCATGGGGTGGGGGGCTATGTAGAAATGAGGGGCACTAGTGGAGGTTGGCAGTGAGGGAAGCGGAGGAGGAGGTCATGAGGTGGGGGAACTACAGAGACCTGAGGGGCACTAGTGGGGGGTGGCAGTGAGGGAATCCAAAGAGGAGGTCACGGGTGGGGGGATCTACGGAGAGATGAGGGGTGCTGGTGGAGGGTGGTAGTGAAGGAATCTGAGGAGGAGGTTATGGGGGTGGGGGGAATTATGGAGAAATGAGGGGCACTGGTGGAGGGTGGCAGTGAGGGAATCTGAGAAGGAGGTCAGGGGTGGGGGGGAACTACAGAGAGATGAGGGGCACTGGTGGAGGGTGGCAGTGAGGTAATCCGAGGAGGAGGTCAGGGGTGGGGGGGAACTACAGAGAGATGAGGGGCGCTGGTTGAGGGAGCAGTGAGGGAATCTGAGGAGGAGGTCATGGGGTGGGGGGGCTACAGAGAAATGAGAGGCACTAGTGAAGGATGGCAGCGAGGGAAGCCGAGGAGGAGGTCATGGGGTGGGGGGAACTATAGAGAGATGAGGGGCACTAGTGGAGGGTGGCAGTGAAGGAATCTGATGAGGGGGTCATGGGGGGGGGAACTACAGAGAGATGAGGGGCACTGGTGGAGGGTGGCAGGGAATCTGAGGAGGAGGTCATGGGGTGGGGGGAAATACGAAGCTATGAGGGGCGCTGGTGGAGGGTGGCAGTGAGGGAATCTGAGGAGGAGGTCATGGGGTGTGGGGGAGCTACAGAAAGATGGGGGACATTGGTGGAGGGTGGTAGTTAGGGAGTCTGAGGTGGAGGCCATGAGGGGGAGTGGCTATGGCGAGATGAAGGGTACTGTTGGAGGGTGGTAGTTAAGCTATCTACAGAGAAAGAGGTCAAAAAAGAGGTCAAAAAGACGTTTACACCAGCAATAAAGCCGGCCCTGTCATGGCCTTTCTGTTTTCATTTATTTAATTAACAGTCAGGTGATTAGGACAACTGTGGAGCATACTTTATCATGCATGCTAATTATTTTTACTGCTATATTCAATGTTTCAAGTTTGAAGGTGATTTTACTATTATTTTTTACTGGGGATAGTGAAAGTGGAACTGAATGGTGGCTGATATGGGGCTAGGGCCCAAGGTCAGGTGTGAGATAAGGTGTGATGGAGAGGGGTGGTAGAAAAGTGGATAATCAAGCCTGTAAGAGAGTACGCTGCAGAGTCAGAGGTCAGGTGGAGGTAGTAATGAAGAGGGTTTCTCCCTGAAGGCTCGCACAGAGGAAGCCCGGGTAGTGTCACTTGCTAGATACTCCCACCTTAGAAACTTCCTCTTCCCATCAAAGGGACATTGCATGGAAGAAAAGCACTTTTTGAGAGTGATAACATTTAGAAAGAGACTTTGAAAAGAGTGCGTTTTACTGTGCCTTGTAAGAGTAAGGAGAGATAAAGGAGGGCCCAGAAGCAGGCCTGGCTAGATATATAAGCGATAAATCGGGCCAGCAGTGGCCCACCCGAATGTACCCTTGGCCCACCCAAATAAAAATTCCCGGAGCCGGGCCTGCCTCCTGCCCCCAATTTTACCATTCCCCGTCCCACCCTTCGTGTTAGTTGGCACTAGCTTGGTTTTATTTTACCTTTGCCAATGCTTGATTACTTGCTTCACAAGCATTGGCTGCCGCTGCATGGCTCCCACGTGCTGGCCTCACACTTCGGAGCTGAGGAGACCCGTCCCCTGTTGCTGTAGACGCCTTGGTGCTGTTGCTCCACCCTGGTGTAGGCTGCCAGCTCCTCACCCTGCTCCTAAACCTCTTACTCATCAGCTCACAGCCTCACATCTACCGGGGCACATGAGCTGAGCTACCGGGAGCCGTTTGTGTTGGTCTTGGTGCTGTTCTGTGGTATTGCTTGCTGTGCTGGAAGGAGAGAGGGCTCCTTCCTGTCCACCTCTAAACAGGTGCCGGGGACTACAGAGAAAGGGGGCCGGGATTGACTACCCTTGTTGCATGTGACAATAAATGACCTAGTATTACATTCTCTCTATAATGGTGAGTTCAAATCAGAACATGCCAAATGTGGCCCTCGGGGTAAACACACTGCTACTGGGCGCCAGAGACACACAAAAATCACTATTCGGCTCCCGGGCATCGGCTAAGCTTTATCCAAACAGTTCTGAAGTGCTGCTCACGTGGTATTAAGAAGTCTTTTCTTGCACTTTTTCGTCGAACAGCACGTCACGTCTGTGTGCAACCCATTAATAAAACAAATTGCACCTCTGCCAGTGGCATAGTGTTAACTTTTGTTGAAATAGTACCAAGAAACACGCTTATGCTGTTTGTGAGCGCTATAAAACACATAAATTGGACCTATTTCAGCTGCACGCAAGTTACCAACTGAAGCGTGTTACAATAGCGCTTAATGGAAGGTCCTTGCTCTTCATTTGATGTGTGCATAAATTGAAAAGCATGTCACGCTTTGTTAGTACTGGAGTCGTAGAAGAAGATGGAAGGATTTGCTGTCTTCGTCTTTCTTTTCTCATCTTGGTCTCTTTCAATCTTACTTTCATTAATCTTGCACTTAATTTACTAACTTTTCCTACTTATGCCTACTGCTGATTTTTGTTTCTACTCATAGGTTTCATACTTCCTCTTACTGTGCTACGTAACCTCTTAATTTTACCTTTCTCTTACACCTCATATTTGTTCCCACTCTTACGTTTTATTATTCCAACATACTCTTGCTTCCACTTACAATTTATTACGCCTATTTCCTCCTGCTCTTACTCATTCCTCCTCTTACTCCTATTACGTCTTCTAACTGCTATTCTTACTTTTGCTACCGTATTTACCAATGCACTTATTACCATTAACTTAGTCCTACCTACTCCTACTTGCACTCTTACTCCTGCATACTCCTACTTGAACCTACCTTCCGCTACTTTTACATCTACATACTTCAGCTCTTCTGCTTAGCCCTTCGAATGCCTATTCTTACTCATACTTGGGAGAGGAGTTGGCCTAACGGCTAGGGCGGTTGACCTTGAATCTGGGGAACTGGGTTCAAGTCTCAGCAATGACGCTGAACATCCTGTGATTCTGGGCAAATCTCTTAATCTCCCTGTGCCTAACAAATATGAATGTGTCCTCATGTAAAGCAACTGGTGCTCATGTAAAGCGCTATGATACCCGATACGTGTCAAGTTCGAGCTATATAAAACTCCATAAAATAAATAAAAATAAAAAAAATGAACAGGATCTGCTTGGTCGCATTGGAAGGTAAACAAGCATTTGCAATGCAATTGGTCTCGCATTTGTGAGAGTTAGAGCTATTGACATTGTAAAGGACAGTGTATTTTACCTATGTGTTTTCTGCTTGGAGTGGAGTGAATGTGTGTGGTGTCAAGTGGACATATGTGGTTTGGATTGGAATTGTTAGTTGTGGAATTGTGTTGTGTGGATTGGATCTGTGTAGCGAAATAATGTAATTATGTGTATAGTAATTGTGTGGTATTGAGTGTACTGGAATTATGTGGAGTGGGATTGTGTGTCATGGAGTGGGATTGTGTGTCTTGGAGTGAGATTATCTGGAATGGTATTTTGCGTTGTGGAGTGGTATGTAGTGGAGTTTACTTATGTGGTGTGCTGTTAAATATTATAGCATGATGTGGAATTTTGTGGTGTAGATTGGATGTATGTGGTGTGTTATGTAATTCTGTTGTTGGTTTGAATTATGTAGTTTGTTGTTGAATTATGTGGTGTGGAATGGAAATGTGTAGAGTTGAAATGTGTGACGTGGAAGTGTTCGCTGCTGGGTGAAAATTATGTTGAGTGGTATTATGAGGCATGGTGTGAAGTGTAGTTATGTGGAATGTTGCTACGTGACAGACTGGATTTATGTGGAGTGTATTTATGCATTATGGATGAGAGCATAATTATGTGGAGGTTAATTATGTGGTGCTGAGTGGTATTATGTGGAGTAATTATGTGTGATGGATTGTGTGGGGATGAATTGTGGAATTGTGATGTGTGGAATTATGTGGCATGGTGTGGTGTATAATTGTGCGGAGTGGAATTATGTAGCATTTTGCAGAGTTGTATTTTGTGGAGGGTAATTCTGTGTTTTGGAGTTGCGTGTAAATATGTTGTGTGACGTATAATTATATAGGTTGAAGTGGAATTATGTGTACTTGAATTGTGTAGTGTGGAGTGTAATTATGTGGTTTGGAGTGCTATTAAGTTGTGTGGAATGTTATTATGTGATGTGGAATTATGAGGTATGGAGTGAAGTAGAAATATATGTTTTTTCATATTTAGGATTGTAATTATGTGGTATGGAATGTAGGGTTAAATTATTTATAGTTGAATAGTGTGGCATGGAATTATGAGAGGTTCAAATGTGCTGAGTTTGGTAGAATTAGGTAGCGTGGATTTGAGCAAGCTGTGCACGCTAAGGCTTTTATGTCATGGGGTATAAAGTTGACGATTGTCTATTTTTCTTTGTAAAAATAATTTGGGCTGTTTCTTTACCTTCCGGTGCATTTCTGAACAATATGTTAAGCTAAATTGTAATGTTTCTTTTTGTGCGTATGCAGGAAAGAACGAGTGTATGTGGAATGTTGCTACGTGGCATAGACTAGATTTATGTGGAGTGTATTTATGCAATATGGATGAGAGCATAATTATGTGGAGGGTAATTATGTGGTGCTGAGTGGTATTATGTGGAGTAATTATGTGTGATGAATTGTGTGGGGATGAATTGTGGAATTGTGAGATGTGTGGAATTATGTGGCATTGTGTGGTGTATAATTGTGCGGAGTGGAATTATGTAGCATGTTGTATTTTGTGGAGGGTAATTCTGTGTTTTAAAGTTAAGTGTAAATATGTTGTGTGACGTATAATTATATAGGTTGAAGTGGAATTATGTATACTTAAATTGTGTTGTGTGGAGTGTAATTTTGTGGTTTGGAGTGCTATTAAGTTGTGTGGAATGTTATTATGTGATGTGGACTTATGTGGTATGGAGTGAAGTAGAAATATATGTTTTTTCATATTTAGGATTGTAATTATGTGGTATGGAATGTAGGGTTAAATTATTTATAGTTAAATTGTGTGGCATGGAATTATGAGATGTTCAAATGTGCTGAGTTTGGTAGAATTAGGTAGCGTGGATTTGAGCAAGCTGTGCACGCTAAGGCTTTTATGGGGTATAAAGTTGACGATTGTCTATTTTTCTTTGTAAAAATAATTTGGGCTGTTTCTTTACCTTGCGGTACATTTCTGAACAATTTGTTTAGCTAAATTGTAATTTTGCTTTGTGTGCGCATGCAGGGAAGAACGAGTGTATGCAAAAAATCATCCTATGTCTCAGTACTAACTTCCACACCTCTAAACAACAATCCCAATCCTAGAATGAGTTATCCGTTTGCTTTACAACAGTTAGTAAAACAAGGAAGTGCTTTGCGAGTCTGTAAGTAGCAAAGGTTTTAAAGGGACTTGTTTTTGTGCAAAGTATTGTTTTTCCCAGTTCAAGGAAGGGATAAAAAAATATCTTCAGATAATAATAGGGGTGACAGGATGGTGCGATAGCAGAATATTGATTTGTGTGGATCTGGCGAGGACTGCGGGCAGCAAGTGCTTGATACGCTATTTGCATAAGAAAATACTATATATTTTTTTCGTTATCCTCCATTAGTTATTAGTAAGGAAGGGGGAAGAGAAGCGTTCACCGACAGCATTCGGTTAGTCTTAGGGAGACAAAGAATGCTGTGGTCTGTGGTAGATGGCGCCCAGAAGGCATACGTATATGTATCAGGAGCTGCCAAAGAAAGGAAGTGGAAATGCGCTTTAGACGTTGCTGGTATTGATGGCTACTGTGCGGTTGCAGACTTCGCTGGGCTGACAGTTGGTGGGGAAATGCTACGTTGTCATTGTAGGTTTAATTCATGAATCGCTCATTCTCTCTGGTGTTTGTCCTTGGGGTACTTGTTGACTGGTGCTACATATGGGATCTGGTTTGCCTTTGACAGCAGGTATGGTTTAGTGGGGTACATAGTGTAAATTAATGTTGGCGTGAGGAAACAAAAATCGGACACTTTGTACATTTGATATTATTGTGTGCATCATGCAGAGGATGAAAAGTAGCAGGAACGGCTTTGATGCCGTATAGGCTAGCAGGAAGAAATTTTTTGAGGTGGTCAGTTGCAGAGATTGTTCAACATTTTTAAAACTTCCATAGTGGCATTGGGGAGGCCAGCAGCTGAAAGGCTCTGTCTTTACTGGTAGGCAGTGGTTAGATGGTGACCGGTCATCAGTCTTTCTGTGGGTGATGGACAGGGGAGCAGTAGGCGGCGGTCACAGGTTTGCAGTGACATCCGAGGGGTGGTTTTAAAGGCGGGCAGAAAAGCATAATTGCGGTTTTCATAGGGGTGAGGGTAGAGTGTAATGGATGCGTTAGTAGCAGGCACGACGGAAGTGACCTGCGTTTGGAGGTGGTTAACTGAGCGGTCTTCACTTGAAGGTGGGTCAACAAGTTGGAGGATGTGTTTGGCGGGCCGGCTGGAGGCAGTGTTATGTAACTTTGCTGGAGGGCGCAGCAGCATTTACTGATGTATGTAAATCGCTCGATGATAGGGCGGATGTGACCAATAGAGGAACCAGAATCCTTTTTTTATGGCTGGGGTGAGCCCCTGCAGTATGGCGGGTCGCTGGCCTGAGGGCTCTTGACTGGGGAGGAGAATGGGGGGCCCCCTCCATGTACTTTGCAGGGGGGCCCCCTCAAGTTTCGTTACGCCACTGATTAAAAGTCCAGAGCACTCCATTCTTTTCAATGGAGCACTCGACATAACAATATTCTAATATATGTTAAATTTATCATTTACCTTTAAAAATAACGTCAATGTCCACAAACACACTAGACATTGCATGTGGTTATTTTTTTAAATATCATAATGCTTGTCTTAATGAATGTGTTCAATTTCACTAAAAAATAAAACTCCTTTCGCAGGCATCAAGTGATTTAAGATTGTGCTTAAAAACAAATTTTCTGTCGTAAGAAATTAACCTTTCCACCACCCATGAAAGGCTTCCGACTTCAGTACAGTCTAATGAGATGCAAAGTGGGTGTTCCTGACCTGACATGACAGAAAAAATGTCGCTATGCGACATTTCTCCTATCATCAAGCCCCACGCTATGAAGCATAGCGGCAGGAAAAGTAGCGATAACCCCTGTTATCGCTACTTTCCTTACGCCTGCTTCAGGACTGACTTAGCCATGATATCCTATGGAAGGTGGATATCATGGCTAAGTTTGTGAATCCCTATCAGCAGGCTAACGCCACACTACGTGAGATTATCGCTGGGTTTCTAGCGATAATCTCACGTTAGGCAGTTACCGTGAGGATTTTTATTGCTGATCAGATAAGCGTTGCTAATAGCACGCTATCTCAGCGATAAAAATCCACGTTACCCGGCGATAATTATCCTCACGCTAAGAGCGCTTAGCGATAATTATCGCCGGGTGTTGCTGATATGCCCCATAGTTTCCAGGCTGTGCGATGATTTAAACAGGTAACTCTGGAGAAGATGTTCAGCTAAACCATATGGATCCTTGCTTTCCAATAGACAAGAAAGAGGATTCCAGATTTAAAAAGATGCTCCGGCGGTTGTTCAAAGTGGGGGCGTATTTACATGAATATGGATCACACCCATTAGCAGTACGATTAATACATAAATATTTAATAGCACGTATTACACACCTAAATGATGTGCATGCATTTAGGGCGTTTAATGCTCCTGAGGGTATTACTTAGTTGAGTCTCTTGGAATTTGAATATTTAAATGTGAATCCTGCCACCCTCTGTACATCTGCCCTGTGGGACTGCAGATGGGGAACTTAAACTTATGATGAGAACATTGCTGGTGAACAATAGAGTTGTTTGCACTTAGAGGTTAAACTGAACACACACAAGGTTTTTGTAGTTTATAATGGGTTCCTATAGATTTCATGGTAAGGGCACAAGGTGTTGGGTAAAGGCAATGGTCCTGATGGATAACTCTGGTTAAAGCGAATGGGTGGGACTCAGTAACGCTTTCTTTATGTTTCAGATGTATGAGCCTGGTATTCTACCAATGCCTTGGATATCAATTATGGTCTGACGTCAGTGTGTTGGATTGTTTATGGGATAAACCACAAAGCGGTCGGAATCTTTGTCAGCATCCAGAACATACAAATACTGAGAAAACTGGCTTCCTAATGAATGCTTGTGCTATGCTGAATACGTATGATTTTTGTGCGGTGCCTGTCTCTCCTTCATGTAAATTGTTGTGGGTGCATTAAATATAGCAGGGTGGAGTCTAATTCGCTGGTAAATATTTGGTAATATAAGATAGCTTCAATATTAATTTTGGGTGTAGGTCTGTATGGCACATACATCTTGGGACCCTTCTATGGCTAAGGGACTTAGAAGTTTCCCCCATCAATGAGGACTCTAACTTCTTTCACAGAGGTGTTAAAAATGTTGATGATGCAGGCACTAAGGTCCTGGACATGGTGTTATAAAGGCTTCCATGGAAGCAATTTTGGTCCAGGGTATTATTGTTTTAAAGGGCTTTATTCACACTTGGAGCTTCAGCTCTCACGCTGTGGACTCCAGGGATCTGACATTCTTCATACATCCCCCAGAGCATCCATGGGTGCTCCTGCTGGCAAGTTCCTGGGTCTAATTCAGATAGAGGGACAACTGAACAGAAGGAGAAATAAAAGTTGCAAAACAACTTAATTTTTGCATAATAATTCCTCGTACTGTAATTACCACAGAAATGTTAAGGAACTAGTCAAGCTAGAAGGGATGCCACCTTATTAACCTGGTCAAAAGCTTTTTTCTAGCGATGCACTAGGATCATTGGCAGGTTGAGGATGGTAATGACATTAAGGTTCACCCTCACAACTTTACCTATGCTGAGGAGGGTACAGTAGGGTTGGACCTATAGTCAAACTCTGTTTTGTGAAACTCATCTTCATATTGTAAATTCTCTTTATTCCTCAACCAATACCTTACCAGAATTCAAATTGAGTTAGCCCCTCCTCTCCAGAATCATCCTATAAGAAATGTATTAGTATATGCATTTTTTCCCTCTATACCAAATCCCCCAGTGAAACAGGCTGTAGGACACACCTCCGCTGTCTGGGCCAACATTAAAAGATTAGAATTTTGGGGCATGCTTGAGGCCAGTCACTGCTGCAGATGGCTCCCCCATGTGAGCCAGACACACATCAGGCTTATCTCCAGTCCAAGCCTTAGTTCAAGTGTGTTGTGTGCTAACTTCTCCTCGGTTCATATTTTATAATCATGCCACCTTTTCTTGCACTCATCCACAGTCCTGCGCGTAGGTGCTTCTGCATTTATGTTGTCAAGTATATTTTCCCTCAAAGCTGCTTTCTTTGCTAGAGGAAGCATGAATGTGCCAACTGTTGTTCAAGGCGGGTCACCTTAGGAATTCATATTTCAACCTCTTCCTGCATAAACCTGCCCTTCCTTTTCTAACTCCCTCCTATATGGCCTCCAGGGCTGTAGTCCCAGTTCTCTGCTGAGTGGGGTGTAAAGCTGCATGCTGGGTTTCTCTGGGGTGTTGCTGCTGCCTGTCTCAGTCAGCCACTGACATCCTCCTTCTCTCCTCAATGATTTTGTGCTACAACAAAACACTCAATGACCCATGAATAGCGTGAAAGGCCAATTTATTAGGACATACCCCAACATCACATGTCCTCCACTCACCTCTTCCACCAACTTTCATTCCCCAAACGTCATACCTCATTCCATCCTACCCCGACAATGTACATGCCCTAGCTTTTTCTCCTGCACTCCGCTCTTCTTCCCCCTGACCACTCCAACATGTAGGGTGGGTGGGTGAACATACTGTTTCTTCTCAAGAACAACCCCCTCACGGAGATGCACAGGGTCCGGAAGAGGCAGATCACGCCTCTCCGGACCCTTATATTTTATTTACATGACCCGCCCCTTCCCCTCCTAACCACCTATCCCTACCCATGTACTGTTTTGGGGCAAGAATTACCCTGGGGAAAGACTAGTCTGCGACTTTCTATTCCCGGTGGGCCATCATTGGTAGTTTTGGGCTGTTGTGGTTGTGTTTTTGCTGTGCGTGCCGCATTGATGCTTTGTACAGTGCAAAGACTGCACATCGTTGCTGTGCTTTGCGTGCCATTGTGCACTATTGCTTCATAAATATGACGCTAACTCTCAAAAGGGCCTTGCGCGCTGTAGCTGTTTTCTTGCGCTGCGCTGCGCTGCGCTGCGCTGCGCTGCATTGCGACAACTGCAGTAAATCTGCCCACTGCCACGGTGGATGCATGCCGCTGATTGTGTACCAGTATCCTTGTCTGCCTTATACTGGACGTCTTGTTTGTCTTTCTTTATATTCACATTTTAGCATTGAGTTTATTTGCACCGTGTGAGCACAGGAACACTGAGCACTTATCTGTATAAATCCTTATGAAAAACAAATATGATTCAATTAAAGCGAGAATCTTTATAGTCTTATGCAGGTATCTGCATGGCATTACGTTTTAATGGGAAATGTAACAGGTATGGCTTAGCTATAATATATAAAATGCTTTTTTGGCTTAAAAAGCCAAACAAGCGGAGATAAAACTATCGCCCTATTTACAAGAGGGTGCAAACATGCATAATCGCATGTTAGCACCCTTTTTCCCAGCGCCTCCCTGTACATCCCTAATGAGATGCAAAGTGGGCATCACTGGGCGTACCCCGGATGGACTACCTTGCACATATCGCTGATGTTCACATCGCGATATTTACAAGGCAGCCCACAGGATTTTAGCAGACGTTAGATTTTGGCGAAAACTAACGTTTTCGCCAAAATCTAACGTCTGCTCAAATCCTGATTTAACTATGTTTGACATTGGGGGTGGATTATGACGGGGTCATATCGGCAAGGTTCTCGCCATTTTGCAGGGAAACATCGCTGGAAAACCAGCGATGTTCCCTGCAAAGCGGCGATAACCTCGCTATCTCTGGAATTTTTATCGCACTGGAGAAACGTGTTGTTAATAACGCACTACCAGGGCGATAAATTCCAGAGATAGCCTGCGATAAGAAATTTATCGCTAAGCACGGCCAGCGATAATTCTCGCTGGCCGTTGATAATAGGCCCCACTGTATTTTGTGCATACCACAGTGAACAATTGCTGTTGACATTTATTTACAGACCCAGGTTCCTGTTCGCTCTCAGGGCAGCCCCTGTTAATTTTCAACGGGACAGATCTGGCTTTGTGGCCGAACCGGTTTTGTGCGGCTCTGCCCCAAAAGCCCCCCTTGTTTAAATGAACAGGGGTGGCACCAGGCAGTCTATTCTCACTAAAGTGAATTGCGCCTTCTCTTTGCACCACTTTGTGGTGCGCCAGCCAAACCCTTTCCTCCGTCTGGCTCGTGTATCCCTTTGCTTGTGCCAGGGCCTAATGTCCCCAGCTCTGTGTTTCATGGATCTTGAGGGCCCAACATATTCATTGCCTTAAAGCCTTGGACCGATCTCCTTGCAGAGGTTGTAACCCTTGTGTGTGTCCTTTGTGCCACTTTATGGTGGCCCTTTGACCAGAACCTAAACAGAGTATGTCCATGCTTCTTCCTTTCATGAGGTTAAGAAAAGGATCCAGAGATTACAACTGGCCCCAAAACATGCATTCTCCAACCCGCCTGGGGTGGAAAACAAAAAGCATTACCAGTCTCCTTGGTCTTTTCCGTCTCAGCATCATCTGTCGTCCTCGAAGGAAGTGTTTTCAGTCGGAGGTTCCTTCTCCGCCTTGATCCCAGATGATGGATTTTATTCCTGATCTTCTACGTTAACTCTTCTTCAGGATCAAGGGGCATATTATCAACGGCCAGCGATAATCATCGCTGGCCGTGCTTAGCGATAAATTTCTTATCGCAGGCTATCTCTGGAATTTATCGCCCTGGTAGTGCGTTATTAACTTCGCGTTTCTCTAGGGCGATAAAAATTCCAGAGATAGCGAGGTTATCGCCGCTTTGCAGGGAACATCGCTGGTTTTCCAGTGATGTTCCCTGCAAAATGGCGATAACCTTGCTGATACGACCCTGTGGTCGTATCAGCATAATCCACCCCCTATGTCAAACATAGGTAAGTCAGGATTTTAGCAGACGTTAGTTTTTGGCGAAAAGTGCCGTTTTCGCCAAAATCTAATATCTGCTAAAATCCTGTAGCCCGCCTTGTAAATATCGCGATGTGAACATCAGCGATATGTGCAAGGTAGTCCATCCGGGGTACGCCCAGCGATGCCCACTTTGCATCTCATTAGAGATGCAAAGGGAGGCACTGGGAAAAAGGGTGCTAACATGCGATTATGCAGGTTTGCACCCTCTTGTAAATAGGGCGATAGTTTTATCTCCACTTTTTTGGCTTTTTAAGCCAAAAAAGCGGAGATAAAGCCCTTGTAAATATGCCCCTAAGTTCCTTTTTTGCCTCTAAAGCAGTGAAAAGATCTGGAGATGGAGCCAACGCACTGGGGCATTTTGGGCTTATGTTATGTTATGTTATGTTATTTTAATTTAGTCAGCGCACAGCTACTCAGAAGTGTCCTAGCGCTATAGACCGCTGGGGAACCCGTCCTGGCTATCCCTGTGAGATGGTCCCTTTCTGGGTATCTCCAAGGTGAAACCAGGCATCCCCGGCGTCTTTGGGGGGCCGTTGTAGAGATGAGGCAAGCTTAATGCCCAGAGTTGCCGAGTGTGTTCCTGGTTAGAGTAGGTACCGAGGCGAGAATTATCAAGTCTGTTTTGACCCTGGTCCACGACCCTGCCGCGTCGGGAATTGAACCCTGGTCCTCAACGTCATCACTAGTCTGTCTGTGTCTTTGACCGGCACTGAAAATGAGAAAGTTAGATTCAGCATTTGAAAATTTTCATATCAAACAACTAGATGGTGGAATAATGCACAGCATGTGAATCCAGAAGAGGTTTGAACTGCAGAACACTGAGTTTCAGGAGGAGGCTGATTAACAGCACCCAGCTTGAAACAACAAAGTGGAAATCTCACCCCTCAGCAACCTTTGACCCCTGTACTATGACAAAACAGGGTGAAGAAGGATTGCAGTGCCACTCAGGGTGCAGCAACTTTACTTCTGGATTGTAGCTCGCTCTTTAATGTTAACAAGCCTTTCAGCCTTAAGGATATAAATACCTGACCTTTCACCCGGGAAACCGGTTTGTCTCTTTCCCTGAGTCAGACCCTGGGGTGGTGTCAAGACTGACTTCATGGACCAGTGATCCTTGCGGAAGTGAAGCGACTCGCCACACCCAAAGTGACTGTGACCGCGACGAGCCTCGTATTAGTCGGTGTTGATGGGTCGCAGGGAGTGAGGGGTAAGTGGGTGTTTTTGGACACTGCTATTGTGGTTTTGTTGGGCATCTGTTGGGTCCCTGGGCATCTTGCATCTCTGAAAGGTGCCTGAAGAAGCGTCCAAGAGACTGACACAGAGGACCTGTCATGGTTTTTTTGGTGAATAATGATGGTACCAGCAATGCATGCACAGAACCCCAAACATGCTTACCTCCTACACCAGTACCTTATTAGGTGGTATCACGGGATTGTCTTTGAAGGTGCCACCCATAGACCCTATCGGCAGCACCTATGACCCACAACAGAGGATTAATAGCAAACTATACGCAAGAGGTACTCCGGTTCAGGACTGCTGATGTGGAGTAATACCTGCACATTGCAATGTCTCTGTGTATTTGCAGAGCATCACTCTAGTGACTCCCTAGCACTCTACTTTTTGTTAGCACTTGCGGAACTCAGTGTTCAGATTCTAAAAAATCATATTGACATTCTTCACATTGTTGCGAGTGTATACAAATGTACTCCTGAGAAGGGCAGGAGTATGTGCATGCCATCCCTATGGTGGGTCTGTAAGTGGATGAGTTTGTCTGGGGCATGAGTTTGAGCCAGGGAATGGCCGTCGCCACAGCCTGACACTCCCAGTCCTTCTCCTTCTGATCTGGGACCTTGAGGAGTGAGTGTGTCTGGGCCATGGGTTTGAGTCTGGAGATGACCATTGACACATCCCGAGACTCACCGTCTGCCACCTTCTGATCAGAGGATCTTGAGGAGTGAGTTTGTATGGACCATGGGTTCGAGTCTGGAGATGGCCATGGCCGCAGGCCGACACTCCCAGTCCTTCTCCTTCTGATCTGGGATCTTGAGGAGTGAGTTTGTATGGACCATGGGTTCGAGTCTGGAGATGCCCGTGGCCATAGGCCGACACTCCCTGTCCTCCTCCCATTGATCTGGGACCTTGAGGAGTGAGTGTGTCTGGGCCATGGGTTTGAGCCTGGAGATGGCCGTGGCCACAAGGCGACACTCACGGTCCTCCTCCCATTGATCTGGGACCTTGAGGAGTGAGTGTGTCTGGGCCACGGGTTCGAGCCTGGAGATGGCTATTGACACATCCTGAGACTCACCGTCCACCACCTTCTGATCTGAGGATCTTGAGGAGTGAGTTTGTATGGACCATGGGTTCGAGTCTGGAGATGGCCATTGACACATCCTGAGACTCACTGTCCACCAACTTCTGATCTGAGGATCTTGAGGAGTGAGTTTCTATGGACCATAGGTTCGAGTCTGGAGATGGCCGTTGCCCGACACTCCCTGTCCTCCTCCTTCTGATCTGGGACCTTGAGGATTGCTTCTTTATCCACTCAGTTGGTTCACGTGGTCATCCTGTGTGCTCCCTGGTGGCACATAAGTCAACTAAGGAGTTCACCTCACTGATCGTGTTTAGACCAGTTTATGGGCCTTGCCCTTTACCCTCAAGTGCTTGAGAACACAACAGCTACTTGGTGAGAACTTCTCGGGTATCTTGGTAATCAATAAATATTTTGTTCTCATCTCTCCTGTCCTTCGGTAGACCTTGGCTTGCCTAAAGCCTACTTTCACCTTGTACACTGAGATGATGGCATCTGCGTACGCTTGGTGCCCTGCTGGGCTCCAAGTCTATCTGGAAACCTGGGGATGGAGCTCAGCTCAGGACAGCTCCTCTTCATGTGGTTCTGGTATACACAGTTATAGCAATCACCTCCAGATGTGCTTTTCGCACCACTGCTTGCTTTGTACTTCTGGCCCTGCTGTGAGGATCCCTCAAAGTGGAGTTGTCTTGTTCGGTGAGTTTTATTGGAGGTTCTGAAATCTGTTGCCTTTGGTCTCCTCAGCTCCTTGCCCTTTCTGTAACACTGTTTGTTACCCAGTTATCAGCTGCTTGGGGTTAGCACACCACCCACCAGCGAGATGCCGTTGCAGCTCCTGTAGGACAGTCAAACAAACGTCACACAAGCGGTCACTTTCTTAATGTCAGCCAGGATTCATTTCAGTGCATTCCTGGGCCTTTCTGTCCTTGTGAGACAGCTCTAGACTCACATCATTTCCATTGAGGAGAAGCACTTGAAAGAGCTGCCGCCTTCTCTTCCACCTTCTGCCCCTGACGTCACCATGCACGCATGTCTGTTCCAGTGACGCAGCCCTGCACACACTAGTGCGGACAGAGGGCTGTGCTGTATGAGGGAAAGAGCTGCCCCTGACGTCACCGTGAACGCATGTCTGTTCGGGTGACGCAGCTCTGCACACGCTAGTGCGGACAGAGGGCTGTGCTGTATGAGGGAAAGAGCTGCGGCCGCCCTCGGCCCCCGCAGGGGGCCACCTCAGAGGTCGGCCACCCTTAGTTTCATTTGGGCTCCTCCCCCACCCCCCCACCCCCCCTCCACATTCCTGCGGGACTCCAGGAGGAGGCCCCTTACAGGGCGCGCCGGACACGTCATGTCCGGCGCGCCGGGGGTTGGGGAGGGGTATTTAGGCCCCTCCCCTCCATTTTGGACCCTCTTTGCTGCCCTTCACGTCGTTTTAGGTTTCACCGTCAGTTCGCACACTACAACCAGGAGGCCACTCTAATGTCTGAATCAGTAAGTTTTAAGCAAGACTCGGTAGTAGTGGGGGAGGCAGGGCAGGTGTGGTACCAAGCAGCAGAATTGTTTGAGGTAAAGCAAGTGTACACCCCTCGCTTACACCCCCCCCCCCCCTCTCTACCGCTGTCTCGATGATCGCCAAGACCCCCACATGTTCACATCGCCTCCAGGTAATGTCGGCTAACCGGATAAGCACTTACCCGTTGTTTTATTTACAGCATAGAGAAGCCTACCCCCCCCCCCCCCCACTCGCCGGCAGACACGGCCATCTCACCCCTCCCTAACAAGGGCAACCGTTAACGGACGTACAGAAGCGACAGTGGACGTGTCGACAGGCTAGGGTGAGCCAGGTGACAAAGATCAAAGTAAGTAAGGGCAAAAGGTGAGGGGGGGACGCGGATAAACAGAGCCGTTATGGGGGAAAGTTTTCAACCCGCAGGTCGGCACCAAGGCCCTGGGAGGTCAGATACTCATGATCCTTTATCTCTGCAGGATCCGAGTAGAGTTTCGACACTACGAAGCAGAGGCATGGATAGCCAGGGATCCCCTCCCCTCCTGTTTTCTCAAACAACCACAGTGGAAGAGTCGCAGCCCAGCACGTCGCAGGAAGCTATATGGGCAGACTTTTGGGAAATGGCAAAGACGAGAGGAGTCTCCTGGGCTAAAGAGATGCTTGACGCCCGAAAACAAGGAGATTCTGGTATAGTTGAGGATGTACCTGCTGCGGGTTCAGCAGGGCAAGCTGAGGCAGCGCCCGGGAGGTCGAAGCGTGCACGCCAGCCGACAAACAAGGATTTTCCGGCAGAGCCGCCATCCCAGAGAGTTAGGGTGATTGCCCCCACACGGGCAGCAGTGCCAGCAGTCATCCCGGCCGGCCCGCCACCGCTGATCCCAGTCAACGACACGAACTCTGATAAATTCGGTAAGATGATGGACTCTATGTTGAGCATCTTGGACGACTTTAAATCACGTTTGGTGAATACAGTACAGACACCCACTCCAGTGGCCGATGTGACGCGGGGGGAAAGTACATCATCTATTGTGCGAGTGTGGGGCGAAGTTGCTGGACACGCAGGTGTTCAGGAAGGACCAGGCTCAGCAGCCGCCGCAGCGACAGCAGGGTCACAGCAAGGTTTCAATGCGCAAACGGCAATAGAGCGAGACAATAGGGAGACCCCAGCAGCGAGCGACAATGCTACCACGAGCACGCCAACAACAGCTACACCCTTATCACCGCTACCAGCAGTCCCTCCCTTCCCCATCCCCAGCCTGACAGACAAAGCGGCCCCGCCAGCGGGTAAAACCTTAGACGCTCCCAAACCTGCAGTGCCGTCATCATCAGACAAGGTAGGCGCAGGGGCAGCGGTGCCATTAGTCACAGTAGCACCACTGAAATCAGGACGCTGCTCCCTGGCCTGGGAAGTACCGCAGGCAGCTAAGGAAGGGATATGGAGAAGGGAATTTGTGGACATCTTTACCCTTCTGATGCACGGGGTAGAGGGTCAGGATACTAGGAAAATGGGGGGGGACAGAAGAGGATAAAAAGGTGAAATTTCAGTCTTGGCCAGAAAAGACAATTAAGAACTGGGGTGATGCCTTCGCTATTTTGGCAGCAGTGGTTTCTGAGAAATTCCCAGAACAGGCGCCCGCAATGTGGCAGTATTCTCGCGTAATACATGATAAGGCGGAAAAAACAGGTGGGATCGGGTGGTATAACTACGATCGTGAATTCCGCAAGAGGATGGCGATGTGTCCAGACCTGAGCTGGGACCAGAAAGAAATTCAACTCTGGGTGGAACACATGGGGAAATTTACGGCAGACATCAAGGGGGCATCAAAGAATCAGAAGGGGCAGGTAAATTGCAAGGGCCAGAAGCTAGTGGCGAAGCGTCCCTTCAAACAGTCCTTTCGTGGAGGACGGGGGGAAACAGTCAGGAAAGGGGGGGGCAAGCGATTTAACTCAAACTCTTGCAGATTGTACAACGCAGGGGCTTGCTCTTGGGGTAAGGCCTGCAAGTTTGCCTACATTTGCAGCAAGTGTGGCGCCGGGCATACGGCATTGTCCTGCAACAACCAGCCAGCTGACAGCATGCCACCCCAGTAGCAAGGCAGACAGAGCGGCACCCTTCCTTCCCACCTTTATGCCCCCTATCCCCCCCAAAGCCGATTCCCCAGCCACCCCCACAGCGCCTGACCTCACTGATGGTAAGTTTTCCGCAGTAAAGGGACCCTCACCAAATTGCATTGACACCCTCATCCCCTTGCTCAGGGCGTACCCAAATGAAAAGGACAGCAAGATTTTGGCTGAGGGTTTCATAGATGGATTCAGGAATCCATACCAGGGGCCCCTAGTTGTCAGGGACGCAGAAAACCTGAGGTCAGCCAGGGAACTTCCGCATGTGGTGCATGAAAAAATCATGAAGGAGAGGGCTTTGGGGAGGGTGGCAGGGCCATTTCTTTCCGCCCAACTTGATAATTTCTTGGTGTCTCCCCGGGGGGTGGTCCCCAAAAAACAACCCGGGTCCTTCCGCCTCATACATCACTTATCTTACCTAGAAGGCAACTCAGTGAATCATTGGCTTGAGGAAGGAAAATGTTCCGTGTCGTACTGTTCCATTGACATGGCGGTAGACATGGTCAGAAGAGCAGGGACGGGTGCATGGCTGGCGAAGGCTGACATAGAGTCGGCCTTCCGCCTTCTCCCAGTGCACCCTGATAGTCAACATTTGCTGGGCTTTAAATGGCAGAGCAAATTTTACTTTGACAAATGCTTGCCGATGGGTTGCGCAGTTTCCTGCGCTTACTTTGAAGCATTTAGCAGTTTCCTACAGTGGGCACTCATTTGGTCATACAACACAAGGGGAGTCACGCATTATCTGGATGATTTCCTCTTCATAGGGAAAACAGGGACCCAGAACTGCAGCTTAGCACTTCATCATTTTCAGGAACTGTCAGGGCGCCTAGGGGTTCCTCTGGCTCCGGGAAAAACCGAGGGTCCAGCTCAGGTCCTCACTTTCCTGGGCATCGAGTTGAACACGGTCAAGGGCGTGTCCAGGCTCCCTGCCGATAAGGTGCAGGCGTTGCAGTCGGATATCCAGGCTCTCCTGGGCAAGGACAAAGCCCCCCTGGGTGTCATTCAGAGCCTGTTAGGGAAGCTGAACTTTGCATCCAGGGTAGTCCCGGCGGGCAGAGTCTTTGCAAGGAGACTAGCGAGGGCCACAGCCAATGTGCGAAAAAAGCATCACATGGTTAGACTAACGAAGGGTTTAAAGGAGGACCTCCTCATGTGGCATGAGTTTCTGCTGAGTTTTAATGGCACAGTCATCTGGAGATCCCCCTGGGCTGGTAGCCCAGACATTTGCCTGTTCCCGGATGCGTCAGGCAGGGAGGGGTTCGGCGTCATAATGGACTGCGAATGGTGCGCTCAAAAATGGCCCAATGCTTGGCGCAGAAAGAACAGAACAGCAAAAATAACACTGGGCCATGCCGCGCATCCCCTAGAGCAACGGGTGCAGGGTTTCATACTCTGGGCAAAAAGGCAGGGGAAGAATCACTCGTGGGTGCGGGGTCATTTGTCAGCTGTAACCCATGACGCCAAATTGAGAGGTGATCAAGATCCCACTAAGTCCTTCTTGATCTCAGCAGCTTTAAAAGGCTGGGCTAGAGAAGAAGTCAGAGTACCCGACACCAGGGCCCCCATCGAGTTCCCCACACTCCAGGCGATACTAGACGTAGTAGAACAGGTCACCGTTTCACATTTTGAGGCTCGACTCTTCGCAGCAGCGTTTTGCCTCGCGTTCTTTGGGGCATTGCGAACTAGCGAATTGGTGGCTATGGCAAAAAACGACCAGTCAGGAGATGCATTAGGCAGCCACGACGTATGTGTGTCAGATAGGCTGGTGATCCACCTCAGGAGGTCTAAAACCGACCAAGCTGCGAAGGGAAGGGACATAGTGCTAATGCCACTGGGTGACTCCAGATACTGCCCCGTGGCGAGAGTCAAAGAGTACTTGGCTATCCGCCCTAAGGTCCCGGGTTACTTTCTGATTCATGTGGATCAAGTGCCTCTCTCTAAATTTCAAATGGATAAGGTGATGGGGGCTTGCCTCTGGCGTGCAGGGCTTTCCCGCCCTGGCAGGAGGTTTTCGAGTCATTCATTTAGGATTGGGGCTGCTACTACAGCATTTAAGGTGGGCATGGGACAGGAAAGCATAAAGAAAGTGGGTCACTGGGAATCCCGTTGCTTCAAGCGCTACATTCGTCCTTGAGTGGGACAGCTACTGGCAGCGTGTCATGCGCTTCCCCCCCCCCCGGCAACAAGGGAGTGTTGTAATGTGTGTGCAGTGAATTACAGTGACGGATTTTGCGTCCTGTGTATATATGTGTGCAGTGAAGATGAACAGCATAACATGTAATTCTTTTTGCAAATACGTAAAGTATTAAATAAGTGTGTGAAAATTGCATCCATTTATTTTGCCAGGATTCCAAGTGTGGGTGATCGGCCACTCGTTCGTCGCCAGACTGCCCAGTGGGCGGCGCGCAGGAAGTGGATGCAGGGTTTCCCACATACTAACGTGGTCTGGTGGGGTTTCCCCGGCATGAGATGGTCCAGCCTGCTGAATAGGCTAGAACAGGGCCTGGCAGGGCGGGAAGGCTTTCCCAACATCTTGATAATACACCTGGGAGGCAACGATCTCACTTCCATGGGCAGGGGTGCTCTCTTACAGGCCATGAAGACTGACCTGGGGGAGATTAGCAAGCGCATGGGACAATGCAAGCTGTTTTGGTCTGAAATAGTGCCACGCTTGGCCTGGCACGGGGCGAAGTCCAACGAAGCGGTTGAACAGTCCCGCAAAAGGGTGAACAGTGCAATGCGCAAGTTCACAGACCAAAGAGGTCTTGGGTTTATCAGACATGAGCTGATCCAAATGAAGGTGAGAGGCTATTTTGATGCCGATATGGTTCACTTGTCACAGGTTGGAATGGACCTGTTCGTCTTGGACATGCAAGAGACACTGGAGGGAGCTGGGTGCAAGTGAATAAAGTGCTGTTGGTTGGTGGGGGGCTGGGTAGGCGACGGGCCGCCTCCAGAGCTGTGGAGGAGTTACAGGGCGATCTGGAAGCAGGCTGGGTACAGAAAATACCTCTGCAAGAGCACAATAGGGGTGCCAGAGCCAAACCCACAGGAGCCTCAGGAGAGGGTCCTGGAACAATGACGTTGGCGCCCCCGCTAATCCCTAGGGCGGTTGTGGGCCTGAACAACCGGGAGCTTGCCTTGCTACGCTTCGCCCTGAAAGGGGTGTGAGTAATAAGGGACCAATGTGTCACGTGATCCAGTAAGGGGATCACCCCTATAAGGGTAATGCTGGTTGGGTTTTTTCCACAGTGCTTGGCTTATCAGGCGGGCAGGGCAGCCTAGGTTAGTACAGCTGCCTGCCCTTGGATCGCCCGTAAGATAACCCACCGTATGTTGCATACTTTGGTATGTAATAAACCTGCAGCAATAATTTTCTCCCAAACAAAAATTGTGTGGTGTATTTATTCATGCATGCTTATTCTGCAGTGGTGTGGGTGGGGGTCTTGTGCCCATAATGGAACTATGCCCCTGACGTCACCATGAACGCATGTCTATTCGGGTGACGCAGCTCTGCACAAGCTAGTGCGGACAGAGATCTGTGCTGTATGGGGGTAAGAGCTGCCCCTGACGTCACCGTGAACGCATGTCTGTTCCAGTGACGCAGCTCTGCACAAGCTAGTGCGGACAGAGGGCTGTGCTGTATGAGGGTAAGAGCGCATTCCTATCGGTGCTCGGGTCACGGCAGCCTCCGCCTCCAATGTCTCTTCCTCCAAGTCCTCTTCACCCCAGCCTCTCTCCCTCTTCCATTCTTGTGTCCACGGGCATCATCCTAATCCCTGTATCCCAAACCCACGGTGCAGCACCGTCCAATATGTTTGCACTGAGCATCTCCAAGTCCTGCTCCTTAACCCCAAGGGAGCCTTCTCTGGGGCATTCGATGGGTAATAATTGAGAGGCCATCAAGCAGTTTAATTACATGTTGAGGGGTCGGATCTGTGAAGATACTGTGGCTCTCAGCTGGACCCAGCAGCATCCCACACCTTCCCTGGACGCTTCTCACATCAAGGTCCAGGGCCCTCCATACTGGCTGCTGGGCATCTTTGAAATGGATCATATGGCTCTTGCTCGGCCACGAGGTGTTTCTATTTTAATACAGCGTGAACTCGGCCCAAGGGCATGTCAGCGCTTTACACGAGCACCAGTTACCCTACACAAGGTCATATTCATTTTCAGGCACAGCGGGTTTACGTGATTTGCCCAGAATCACAGGGCTTTGAGCTGACGCTGGGACTCGATCTTGGTTCCCCAGTGGCAAAGTCAGCAGCTCTGGCTATAACGCCACATCCTAGTTCTACTTCAGGGGGGAGAAGCAAAGACTACACTGGGTGGGGACCCTCCGCAAGGACTGAAAACAAGTGGATGGGGAGCCCCAACAAGGACTGAAAACAAGGAACGCACGTGGGAACCATCCTGCAGCTGAAAGGGTGTGTCCCACCCACAGATAACAAAATCAGACATGTAATCCAAGATGAAAGAAATACATGATGGGCTAGAGGACAAAGTCGATGCTGACGCCTGATGTTTTATTCGTGCATTGTAGCGTGAGGTGGATTTGAAGAGCGCTGCTTGTCCTCGGTGAGGTTATCCAGGCGCTGAAGTCCTGTCTCACTAATATTCACCAGGCATTCTGTCTGTGCACCCTTGTGAACGGCAGTGAACGCAGAGATGGGGTCCTCCAAGAAACAACAGACCACAGTCTCTGCGTTCACTTTCACAGGAGTGAAACATGAAATAACACGAGGCAAAACAAGCATTAGCAAAGCCAATAGGTCTCACCTATGGGCTTTGTCAATGTCTTTTATCCATGTTGAAACACGAACAACAGGTGGAGGAGAGATAAAACCGCATAGACAACAGAAATATTACCTGAATTACAGTGCGATCAGCGGAAGGACACTTGCTCCAAACGAGAGAACAGAAAGTGACATCACAAGCGCTGGACAATTAGGAGGCAGCTAATATTAGGAGGCAGACAATGACGCCAGCGAAAGGAAGGCAATGGACAGGCTCCGAGCACGTTTTAGTAAACAATGCCCCATGGAGCGACAGCAAGTGCGAGATAGGTAGGCACCCAGGCTCCCCAGACCAATCACGACACTGCAATGCAGCGTTGTGATTGGTTTTGAGCATCCTGGTTTATCCCTCAACCAGGGGATGGGGGCCTGGGCATGTTCTCCACGCAGGCTGCAATGCACCCTGCATGAAGAACAGGGAAAGTGCACATGGCTGTTTGGCCAGCCCCAGAGAGCTGACCAAACATTCATTGCACACTTAGCAGTGGGCCAACCACTCCTCCCCCGCCTTGCTCCAAGAGCAGAGCAGCCCGCCCACCCGACCGCCCACCAAATAGCACAAACAGAAAGTTTTTATCATTTTATGTTTCCTCTTCTCGCACTGCTTGAAAGCGGTGGGGCGACGCTCCTCCGCTACACTCGGAGCAGCCGCCACTGTGCAGAAGGGACATCGGGGAGCACGCAGTGGTCCAAGCCTCCGCTGTCAGCCCTGCCAAAGCACGCGGCTGCCGCTCGCACAGTGAGAGCAGTCCCACAGGACAGCTGCCACTTTGCAAATGGTTGGCAATGGATGCAAACAGTTGGAAACCTGTCATCACAGTGTCACCACCTTAGAGCTTTCAAACCATTTAAGCACTCGCTTCCGGTGCTCCTGCGGGATGTTCACGGGGTGAGCTCCCACCGGAGTCCCTCATCGGATGCCATCCTGCAGGCGATAAGGGCCCGGGGAGCACCGGTGAGCTCTGATGGAACCCCCCCCCGGTGCCGAGTGCTGTGTCCAGAGAAATGAACAGCGCTGGTTTTGGCAATCAGCGGCCGATGGCCACAGAGATGTGTGTGGCCTTCAAGATGGCGGAGGAGGGTTGTGACTAGCGGCTGAGCGAGATCCAGCTGCAGAGAGAGGCTCGGAGCCTGAGACTAGCGGCAGGAGCGATGGAGAAGCGGGAGAACCCCCCAAGGGTGACAGACCCTCTAGTATGGAGGTCGGGGCCCAGTTGCAGTGTGTGCTTGAGCCCGGGGGGAGGCCTGACTTTGTGGCTCGGATCTGCCTACCCTGAGCGTCGGCAGCTCCAGGTGGAGGGACATAGGAGGTGCCGATGCTTGACGCGAAGGTTGGTGCCCACCGCCTGCGAATGCAACAGCACCCTGAAGGCCTGGCTGAACGAGCAGCGCAAAAACCCCAGCAATGGCGAGAAGATCATGCTCTGTAAATATGTAATATATATTTGTCCAACCCAAATCCCTTCAACTTTCCTTAAAATGTAATCTTGAGTGAATTTGCAACTTGTATATTTGTATCTGTAACCACTAGTATCTGTGGTAGACTTATGTACTTACTACCATTCTTATGTGAATTTAGAGTTTGTCAGTTTGTATTTGTTATGTTATTCATGTACTCTGAAGTTCTTATGTAATGTAACTTGTTCTATTGTAAAGCGCTCTGACACCTTCGGGTAAAGTTCACGCTATATAAAAACACATAAATAAATAAAATGATAAAATACTTAGGAATTGCAGGAGGCGGAATGAGCGTCCATTTTTTGTTGCGATTAAGGAAGCCTTGCACTGTGTTCCTCTCAAGTTTTAACGACAATTAGGATATGTAGTGCACTTCATCATAATGAATTTGGGGTCTCCCATTCATATGGTCTGCTTCTAAAAGTCTTGGAGGCTTGGCAGAGGAGAAACATCCTATTAGCACATCTACAGAAAGACCAGAAAAAACATCAGGATAATGTCGATCCTAGCATGGGAGTGCGACCAGGACATCATCATAAACTGTAGGGGCTGGACTCCGCCAGACTACTTGAGGCGCACCAGTACGTTTGTGGAACAAAAACTCTACTCTAAAGATGACGCGCTATGGCTTCCCCACAGAGCATAGCCGCAAGGCACCCAATACAAACAAGCATTGTCAAAGCCAAGAGGTCTGTCTTGTCTCGGACGATGCATTTTTTTTATGCTGTTCAACATCGGCAAAAATAAATAATAAATATTTAATGTGTATGCTGAAACTGCATTGCCAAAACAAGCATTTGCAATGAAATAGGTCTCGCATTTGCGAGAGTTTGAGCTATTGGCATTGTAAATGACAATGCCTTTTATTTATGTGTTTTGAAATCCTACAAGCGGTGTGTAAACACGCACATTTTACTATAGTCCTTCCTTACCAGAAGCAAGGTTGGCAGTAAAAAAAAAAGGTGCAGTTACTGCCAGTCTTGCTTCTGGTGAGCAACTACTATAAGTACAAAGTGCATGGGCAGTCATTTACAATGCCAATAGATCAAACTTTCGCAAATCTGAGACCTATTGCATTGCAAATGCTTGTTTACCCCATGATGAAAATCTGCATTCGCTGCTGTTTTTAGAGCTGGGTGGAAAATGAGGGAGGGGGTCGTTGATTAATACAGTGTTTACAGAGTTGAGGCAAAATGCATATTTCCTGTGGAATCTGGTACAAATTGGAGCTGAAGAGAATTATTCCACTCATTTTGGGATTCTATTTTTATCCTTAACTTGGGAGTCAATAATTCGGGAAGGGGCGGATGGTCACATGGCACACGATGATTATTTAAAAAAAAATGAAAAGCAATACGTATTGGAGAAATATGATTGGGGCCACAGAAACGTACAATCTCCAGACCTAGAGAAAGCCCTAAAAATAGCAGAGCAAGCAGAGCAGGGTTTTTCTCTAGCTCGTATTGTTCACACATCTGGACTGCAGAGTCACACAGCTTTCAAACTAAACAAAATCCTGCCTTGTTTATTTTGGAACTTGTATTCTTTGCCCTAATAGAAGGGGGCATGATAGTTACACTTTGTTTTGGGGTACAGAAATGCGCAATCTGTTGATTATCAATCTGAAGCAAACACAAGCCGTCAAAAGAATTATATTATTTATTTAACTTGACACCCCGAGCCACGAAACGAATACACTGCTCTCCCAAGTTTAAGTGTAAAGAAATCGCGTTCAGTATTATTATGAAATAAAGAGAGGGAAACACACAAACACGGGTGCATTATATGTTGTTTTAATTATCAAACGAATGGAAAGCGCCTGCTAGAGGAGGCTGTTTGCAGGGTGGGTGTTTTTTTTGGGTGGTATTAATTATCATTCTGAGCTGATTTTACATTATTTGCAGAGCCTGTGCTCTATTGTCCGCTCCCCTTTCAGAGACCACGCCGCTTCCATTGTCTGGCGGAGTGTTGATTGGCCAGGACGCTAGCCTAGAGGTGTTGTCATCATTCTAGAAGCCCATTCATCTGTGTACTTGGGCGCTTGACTCAACATCTTATTAACGGCCAGGAGATTTCTCCATTTCCCCCTTGTTCGCATTTGCAGCACGCCATGCGGGCTTTAACTTTAAAGAACAGCTTCCGTCCCACACTGTGTGTGGGACAGGCAGATATTGTTAAAGTGCAAGCGCACATGGCACACTGCAAATTCAAACAAGCGGCCTTAAAAACTATCCATCAACCATAGCTAAAGCTCAGAGGGCACTACACCAGCACTCTGCCGATGACTCCCCAGTGTGCATGCAATCACGTAGTCTCATAAGTCGTCTAAAATGCTGCCTTTATCCACCGACAGCACAGGTAATCTGTGGCCGCCTCTTCTTTGCAGACAACTTTAATTTCCACATCTGCAAGATAAATTGATCACACAAGTACATTGGCCAAGAAGATGAAGCCCACTTCATGGCCGTTTCTCCGCTGCTCTTCAAAACAAATCACACCACTAACTCAACTAACATCCGTAGTGAGAGATGGTAGCAGGTGGGGACAACATGGGTGTCCCCGTGCCTACTCTAACACGCACGCCAGTTTCTTTTACACTAATCCTGCCACCCTGCAGTTCCACAGGTCAACCCCACCAAATTAACGCCTCACCCAATCTAAGTGTGTAAACCGGGCCTTGTGCGGGACCACACACTGTAAGACCACCACCAGGTGAGAGAGCATTGCTTTACCCCCATACCTTCACAGCTACGTCCAGCTTTCCCTCGAAAGTAAAGTCCACCAAGTCAGGCCGCAGGCACAGCGCATAGTTGAGAGGTCGTACATCTGCCGGGAGTCGCTCGAAAGGCTGCCTCTCTGTTATGTTGCGGGCCTGGAGGAACGAGCGTGTGGAGAAGGAGACGACTGACAGGAGCAGGCGGAATGGAGTGACGATGGAGAACACCCTGCGGCCAGACAGCATCCAGCCTAGGAAGAGAGGCGGACCCGTCAAACGATCTTTCACATAGGAGGCGCAAGGACTTAGTCAGGGCGTCAACCGACGCTGCCGCTCCCCCTACAACAGCAACAGTGTGCTGAACACTAACCTGGCCACCATCTTGAAATGTACCAATGTCCGCCCTTAATCTATAAAATATCAACAAAAATGTAAGACTGATATATCGCTAATGGTGAACGATTCCGATATTTGCATGATTTTAAAAAAAAAATTCCCGTCTTAAGAGTAAGATCTTAATACCAAAATGGATGTAAATAAGATTTTTTTTAAAGTATTTTAAATTGGGATTCATCAATGTTCTTCGTTTTCCATAGTAATACTCATTACGTTACTTCGATATGCCATCCCTAGCCTCATGCCTAGCGACCCGATGAGTGTTTATTGGCTAACTTTTCTAGTCTCTTAAACAAGCGCTCCCCAATGCGTTGTCCTCCCCAGTGCAAAAAAAATGAGCGACGAGAGTGAGGTAGCGCTTTGTTGATCCTGACCCCGAGAGTTTAGACGTGATGGGATAGCCTTGCGCATGCGCCGCTGCTTCTTTAACGTCAGGCAGAGATGCGGGACACCAAAAAAAGTGCGATCTGGCAGAACAAAACTGTAGTTAGTGACCGCTGCTTCCGGACTACATGGAAGTCAGTTTAACATGAACAGCCACTACAAAGCCAGCTAACAGGAGTTGTGCCAATATTCAGCAAATGGCAAGCGGCAGCAGAAACTACCGGCCGCTTGCCAACATATAGAAATTACTTCATGCCTCGTAGAGGCAGCGCATGCGCTGCCCTATGCGAGACCTAAAAAGTCCCAGTGAGGTGATGAATATATATGAGTGATTAAGTGTGTGCACGTACATGTCACTAGCTTCAGCTGTCATGTTCTTTTTTTCTTTTATTGTTCCAAAATGGCAGATTCCTATGTTGAAGTGGTAAATTGAGAAAAATATATAAAAATTGTGTAAAAGTGCATCAATTAGAAAGAAGCAGACTGGTAACATATTGCAGCTGCCGGGCCCACTAAAAAAATATTAATACATTTTTTTTAATGCAATTGATGGGGTCAGGGAGGAAGAGCGGGTGGGAAGCAGAAAGGTCAAGTTAATGCTTCCGATAGGCGGGGGCAGCAGGAAGCAGGGTGTGGAGGGGCAATGGAAGACCGCAGTGAAGTGCGGTTTACATTAAAAACAAGCATTGGCATAGCCAATAGGTCTCGCCTTTGGGACCTTAAAAGTGTTTAGCGATGCAACAGTTGCATAACTAAATACTTATAAGGTCCCAAAAGCTAGACGTATTGGCTATGCCAAGTGGCCGTGGGGCCGCTAAAGTGATCGCGATCAAACATCAAAGCGGCTGTGTGGCCGCGAAAGTAATCCCGATCAAGCGCGGTGCGTGCGCCCACGCACATGCACTGTAGCTCTAGGCTGGCCATGGTAGCACTTTTTGGAGCCCTCTCAAAAATTCTCGCCAGACCAGCGCATGAGCTGGGTCAGGCGAGACCTAACAAAAAAGGCCCCAAAAAGAGCTGAGTAGGACAGGATGAGTGGGAGGAGCCCAGAGTGTGTGGGGGTCAGGGATGGAAGGAGTAAGCAGAATACAGGGAGAGAGCAAGAAAACACATGCATTCCCCAGGAGTAATTAAATAAAGCAACCATAGCTTTCTGGTGTGGAAGGATACATGACATCCAATCAAAATGATGGTAAAGAAGCTGTGCTCCAGGGGAGGGGTAAATATGAAAAGAGCCATTGAACAAGAAGCAAATCAAAGAGACTGACAAGAAAGCCACACAATGGTAAGCAATGAGCTGACCCAAAGCCCACTCTAATGACTGGTATTGTGCACAATAGGCCTCTGACAACAAACAGCTAAAAGCTGTCTGTAGGCTAGACCTTAAATAAGAAAGCACAAACAGGACAAATAACCAAACGCAAAATCTTGTCATTGTACTAATATCGTTTTTTTAGGTCTCGCCTACGTAGCGCGCATGCGCTGCTATAGGAGATGACCTTTAGAAATCGGTCTGCTCCTTTTCAAGCACACTCGTGCTTGTGCTGGCATCCACATTGCGGGAGCGAGCAGCGGCGCTCGTGCTAATTGAAAACATATGGCTCTCGTGCTGCCCTGCTTGCTCCCGCAAGGCGGAGGCCAGCACAAGCACGATTGCTTCAAAACAGCTGCTGCTTGTTTGTGAGTCCAGCAGGCAGACACAGCACACCTCCCCCACTTGGGATCAGGTTACTGCAACCGCGTCATTAAACACAGCGCGGGCCACACTTTTTTTTCATTCCCCCTCACTCTAACTCTTTCGCTCGCACTCTCTCTCTCTCGCTCGCACTCTCTCTCTCTCTCGCTCGCACTCTCTCTTTCGCTCGCACTCTCTCTCTCTCTCTCTCGCTCGCACTCTCTCTTTCGCTCACACTCTCTCTCTCACTCTCTCTCTTTCAAGGCAGTCTTGTGCTGCACAAACGCTCAACTGAAGCTAGTTGCTGCAACTTGCATGCACAAGAGTCTCCAGGTGCAGGGTTGCAATGAAGGGATACGGTCTCTCCGGCAGTCTCGTACTTTATGTCGCTACCATGGGTCTTCCTCTGTCCTCTGTCAACTTGCACTGTGAGCTGTGGTATCTATTAACAGCATCACTGATGGAGGGGGCATTTATGCGCAACAAACTAATACAAATACAAAAGCCCTTCTTATCCAGAGAACCTGCAGCTCTGTTGTGTTCCCATTAATCAGGTTGTGCTTGTTGTACACCGGACTGCTGTATTCCACCAATAACACTGGAATCTCAGTTCGGGCAGTTTTTCCAGTTACTTGTGATCAGCCCTTTGGCATCATGCAGGGGTGCGCATACCTCGGGATAGAGACCAGGCCCTAAAGATTGAGCTACGGGCACATGTACCAGCTAGTGGAATCATTTGGAGATTATTATATGCCACTGTTGTATATGCTTTGTTCCACAAAATACATTCCCTTTCAGGAAGTTTACCACAAATTGTGCACTTACCGTTAGAGATCTATTCAAACTGGTAATTGAGAATTGAATTCATTACTTACCTATAACAACAGTAGTGCAGTTTAAGGCAAGTCCATATGTATACACTGTGCATTGATGAGGAAAACAATGCTTCTGTAAAATGTTTAGGTTTGAGCACCAGCTATTGATGATGTTGCCCATAAGCTCTCAATGTTTCAGCATGTGACCTCAATTTCCAGACTTTTTTATCTGGTGCCCCACTTACTTTATAGTCACTAAACAACTAAACAACTATAACTAAACACTTATAAGGTCCCAAAGGTGAGACCTATTGGCTATGCCAATGCTTGTCTAAATTCCTCTCCATCTGCTTGTCCCAGGGCCTGATTTAAATTGTGGTGGTAGCTGAAAAAAATTCACCTTTTTGAAGGGATGCTAAATACACAGGAGACCCCTCCAGCTGAAATGTCTCCCTTATAGGGTTAGGATAATGGAGGAAATCCAGCCAGTGGATTCTACGCTGTAGCTAGCATTTCCTACAGACACTGAGGCTTGTCAGGTACCAATGAACTCTGAATCTGGCCCATGGTTGCCACCTTGCATCCCAGTTTTATTTTGGACTGTGACCAACTAATGTGGCTACTTCAGAAGGTCCAGCAAAAGCTGAACTGCCCATCAGGCTACATGGAGTTCAAGATGAGGGGGGAAGCTCCTCTCACGCGCCCATCCCTCCCACATCCTCTTCCCTGCCTACCAGAATGAAACCTCCTATTACTGCAAGTCTTCTGTTTTTAACCCAATAGGTTTTGTCCAGTTCCTTCATAGTACCCATCTCTGTGCTTAATCTTGTCACCCAAATACTTAGTAAAAACCCTGAAAAATAAAGTACTTTTCTTCTGATTGCAGGGAAGTGGGTTTCTTTAAGTAATCAGTAATTTTACATTGCACTTTAGTTACTACTGAATCGTGCTTCCTACTCCTGAAGAAGCCCTGAAGTGCATAAGAGGACGAAGAACGCGCTAATCTGTGAATGAATGCTTGATTGAAGGAATCCCAGTGAAGCCTGTGTGGGAATATTACTAGTGCTGTCTGTGAGTGCCAAGAGTTGTGCCCTTATCTGAGCTCTCTCCACCTAGGCCTGAGATGGGAGGAAGAGGTGTGAGAAACAGAGGACATGCATTTACATGAGCTGCCCATTGATGCTCTCTCATTATGCCTCACTATGTCTGTCTGTGCAGGTCTCTTAGATCCACACATTAAATGGCAGGAGATGCAGGCCACGGGATGCACTGAATATAGCTTGTAGTGAAAGAGAGCTTCTTTCATTCATCATGGGCAGGGCCACAGGGATGATGCAGCTGCAGTGATTTTTGCATAATTATACCTTTGCCACATAACCCATTATGTGCCACATAATCTGCAGATTTTAACAAATAAAATTAAAATGCAGCACGACATGTTGCAGCGCGGTGAAGGGGCCTTTGCAAAGCTCGACTGGTCAGCTTTCTATTGCGTAGTGTTATATTTGGGTGTTAAACCGGTAGTAATGAGGAACGCTCAGTGTCCACAGTTTAATAATTAATACTTTTACAAAACGTGCTGCATTGCGCTGCATAATTTGCATTTTCTTGCTGCATAATTTACCCAACTCTTCCGCATAATTTGGCCCTCTCCTGCTACATAATACCAGTGGCCCTGATCATGGGGTAGAAATCAATGCACAGACCTGGGAATCATAAATCCAATCGCGGTGGATCATTTCTGGCAAATTATGCAGAGGATCCAACCATCCTTCCAAGATGCGAGGCTGTTGACCAGCAGGATTGGGTTGCAGACGCCAGTCTGAGTTGAGTTCATCGGTAGAGAACCAAGAGGCCCTCCTGTGCAGGTAGATGGTGGGTGACCATAGCAAGCTTTCCTTCAGGGATTGCTCATTAATGGCGTGTACACCAAACTTGGTAGAGCACATGTTCACCAGAGGTTTCTTGCCGCTGAATGGAAGTGGAGGTACAATGCGTGCTTACGGTTACAGACTGCCCGACTCCATTCATACCCTGGTCCCCTGGATCTGGCTGAGAGGGACCCTCGGGCATGCACCAGCTGCAAGAAGGATAACTGTCCTACAGAGAATGACCACGTTCTGTGCTTGAGATGGTAGCGCCTGTGAGACATTGTGGATCAGCCGGTGAAGAGGCAGAAGCAGTCGGTCTATGCAGCAGGCGTGCTGCCTCAGAGATTGCTCCTCGGCATCAACCAAGAGACACTGGATGGGGACCGGCCGCATATCCTGGTTACAGGCAGCCACGGTCTCATGGTCAAACAAAGACTAGACCAATGAGACAAGACAACACAGTAGGTCGCAAATTTTGAGGTTATGGCCAAGTGCCCAGTTTGCCGGCACCTAGAACCTTCACGGGTAACAAGAAGCGCTCTACAAATCTACTGATTGATTGATTGATTGATTGATTGATTGATTGATTGATTGATTGATTGTACAGTGACAATCACTGCTTGCCGTGAGGCTTTTGCAATCTTAGGTCCTCGTTGTGAATGTGTTGGTATTTAGCACAGCGATGCTGGCAGACGGGCATTCCCTGTTATGGTTGGTAGCCCCTCCAAATGCGAACGATGATAACATTGCACCCTGGAATGGGGAATAAATGCATAGACCCGGTACCGTTGTGTCCTTTTCCAAGCTCTTTTTCCCAATTCCAGTGGTAAAACTGCTGAATTTCTGCCACTGGTAAAAAGAGGCGTAGTAGAATTCTGGGCCGTATATGAAACAGACCCGCAAGGGACACATGAACAGATAGACTTTGCTCCTAGGTGCAGCTAGGACAACCAGAGAAATGCTAGGCCTGGACTTCAGGGTATATAATCTATGATTCTCTCCTACAAGGGAGGGAGGTTTAGTTAGGAATTTTTCCCCAAAAGTAGGCAGTAAAGGGGATGCTTGTGGGAGAAAGATACACATACAGTGCGGAGGGTTTTTAAGGAGGCAGGAAAGGGAGGAGGGAGGGCCTGGGGGTGAGGATGAGGTTGGTAAGGTGGGTGAGAAAGGGTTAGGGCACATAGGATGAGAAGGAAATATTTGGGTGTCAGAAGGGGGCACCATGGGGTCAACTTGGGAATGCAAGGGCGGGTGGTTGAGAGCTGGCGGATAGCGGGTAGGCAGGCAAGGAGCAATGATGTTAGGAGCTGGCAGTGCTTAATTTGAGCCGGTGGTTTCTGGTACTCGGCACCGGCACTTAATTGTCAACAATGGCACTTATGACAGTCTGCCACATGGTGGTGCTGTCTGTTTAATTTAGAGATGAGCACAACAACAGTTGTTAATAATTCAATATACAGTAAAAATGATTATTACCTGCAGCCCAGCCATTCTTATAGCGTGACAGACCTGGAATAGTCTAAACAGTCACGCTTGTAGGAGTGTGATGGTTAGTAGTTGGGTTGGTACTGTCAGTGGCAGCGCTGGCTGGGGCAGAGGGTGGTACAAGCTGCAGTGGCCCTCCGACGAGGGCCCTGGCACATATTGTTTTACAACTTAAGCACTGGGAGCGGGATAAGGCAGGCAGTAGGTAGATGTGGAATAGATTAAAGAACAGTAGGACAAGAAGAAGGGTGGTTAGATGGGGGTGCAAGTGTGGGTGTGTACAGCTGGCATAGAGGGGGTGTCAAGGCTGGTATGAGAGACGCAGAGTAGTTTGGAGGGAAAATGGGGATAGGGGACCCAAGAAGAGGAAATCTAAGGAGGGAAAGGGAGCACATGTTAGAACTGGAAGAGGGTAATGTGATGGAGGAGGAATGTTTGTAGAAAGAGAAGTGGTAAGCAAACACAGTATGATGGGGTGAGAGTGGCTTCAGGGGGTCTCCCGAACCCCCATGCATGTCCCCAGGGATTAGACGTGAAGCTTTACCCTGGAGTGGGACATTCATGAGGAAGCAGATGACCTGCAGTTCAGGCAAGTGGAATCACAGAAGCTCATCCCCGAACTCTAATAGAATGTACCCGGAAGCAGAAAGGCTGCAGCAGGAGGAGCATCCGTGACACCACAGTAGAGTCAAGGAGCACCCCTCGCGGCGGAAGCACCGCCACCCCAGGAGAAGCCGAGGCACCACAGTAGAGTCAAGGAGCGCCCCTCGCGGCGGCAGCACCGTCACCCCAGGAGAAGCCGAGGCACCACAGTAGAGTCAAGGAGCGCCCCTCGCGGCGGAAGCACCGTCACCCCAGGAGAAGCCGAGGCACCACAGTAGAGTCAAGGAGCGCCCCTCGCGGCGGAAGCACCGCCACCCCAGGAGAAGCCGAGGCACCACAGTAGAGTCAAGGAGCGCCCCTCGCGGCGGAAGCACCGTCACCCCAGGAGAAGCCGAGGCACCACAGTAGAGTCAAGGAGCGCCCCTCGCGGCCGCAGCACCGTCACCCCAGGAGAAGCCGAGGCACCACAGTAGAGTCAATGAGTGCCCCTCGCGGCGGCAGCACCGTCACCCCAGGAGAAGCCGAGGCACCACAGTAGAGTCAAGGAGCACCCCTCGCGGCGGAAGCACCGCCACCCCAGGAGAAGCCGAGGCACCACAGTAGAGTCAAGGAGCGCCCCTCGCGGCGGAAGCACCGTCACCCCAGGAGAAGCCGAGGCACCACAGTAGAGTCAAGGAGCGCCGCTCGCGGCGGAAGCACCGTCACCCCAGGAGAAGCCGAGGCACCACAGTAGAGTCAAGGAGCGCCCCTCGCGGCGGAAGCACCGCCACCCCAGGAGAAGCCGAGGCACCACAGTAGAGTCAAGGAGCGCCCCTCGCGGCGGAAGCACCGTCACCCCAGGAGAAGCCGAGACACCACAGTAGAGTCAAGGAGCGCCCCTCGCGGCGGAAGCACCGTCACCCCAGGAGAAGCCGAGACACCACAGTAGAGTCAAGGAGCGCCCCTCGCGGCGGAAGCACCGTCACCCCAGGAGAAGCCGAGGCACCACAGTAGAGTCAAGGAGCGCCCCTCGCGGCGGAAGCACCGTCACCCCAGGAGAAGCCGAGGCACCACAGTAGAGTCAAGGAGCGCCCCTCGCGGCGGAAGCACCGTCACCCCAGGAGAAGCCGAGGCACCACAGTAGAGTAAAGAAGCACCCCTCGCGGCGGAAGCACCGTCACCCCAGGAGAAGCCGAGACACCACAGTAGAGTCAAGGAGCGCCCCTCGCGTCGGAAGCACCGTCACCCCAGGAGAAGCCGAGGCACCACAGTAGAGTCAAGGAGCGCCCCTCGCGGCGGAAGCACCGTCACCCCAGGAGAAGCCGAGGCACCACAGTAGAGTCAAGAAGCACCCCTCGCGGCGGAAGCACCGTCACCCCAGGAGAAGCCGAGGCACCACAGTAGAGTCAAGGAGCACCCCTCGCGGCGGAAGCACCGCCACCCCAGGAGAAGCCGAGGCACCACAGTAGAGTCAAGAAGCACCCCTCGCGGCGGAAGCACCGTCACCCCAGGAGAAGCCGAGACACCACAGTAGAGTCAAGGAGCGCCCATCGCGGCGGAAGCACCGTCACCCCAGGAGAAGCCGAGGCACCACAGTAGAGTCAAGAAGCACCCCTTGCGGCGGAAGCACCGTCACCCCAGGAGAAGCCGAGGCACCACAGTAGAGTCAAGGAGCACCCCTCGCGGCGGAAGCACCGCCACCCCAGGAGAAGCCGAGGCACCACAGTAGAGTCAAGAAGCACCCCTCGCGGCGGAAGCACCGTCACCCCAGGAGAAGCCAAGACACCACAGTAGAGTCAAGGAGCGCCCCTCGCGGCGGAAGCACCGTCACCCCAGGAGAAGCCGAGACACCACAGTAGAGTCAAGGAGCGCCCCTCGCGGCGGAAGCACCGTCACCCCAGGAGAAGCCGAGGCACCACAGTAGAGTCAAGGAGCGCCCCTCGCGGCGGCAGCACCGCCACCCCAGGAGAAGCCGAGGCACCACAGTAGAGTCAAGAAGCACCCCTCGCGGCGGAAGCACCGTCACCCCAGGAGAAGCCGAGGCACCACAGTAGAGTCAAGGAGCGCCCCTCGCGGCGGCAGCACCGCCACCCCAGGAGAAGCCGAGGCACCACAGTAGAGTCAATGAGCGCCCCTCGCGGCGGCAGCACCGTCACCCCAGGAGAAGCCGAGGCACCACAGTAGAGTCAATGAGCGCCCCTCGCGGCGGAAGCACCGTCACCCCAGGAGAAGCCGAGACACCACAGTAGAGTCAAGGAGCGCCCCTCGCGGCGGAAGCACCGTCACCCCAGGAGAAGCCGAGGCACCACAGTAGAGTCAAGAAGCACCCCTCGCGGCGGAAGCACCGTCACCCCAGGAGAAGCCGAGGCACCACAGTAGAGTCAAGGAGCGCCCCTCGCGGCGGCAGCACCGCCACCCCAGGAGAAGCCGAGGCACCACAGTAGAGTCAATGAGCGCCCCTCGCGGCGGAAGCACCGTCACCCCAGGAGAAGCCGAGACACCACAGTAGAGTCAAGGAGCACCCCTCGCGGCGGAAGCACCGTCACCCCAGGAGAAGCCGAGGCACCACAGTAGAGTCAATGAGCGCCCCTCGCGGCGGAAGCACCGTCACCCCAGGAGAAGCCGAGGCACCACAGTAGAGTCAAGGAGCGCCCCTCGCGGCGGCAGCACCGTCACCCCAGGAGAAGCCGAGGCACCACAGTAGAGTCAATGAGCGCCCCTCGCGGCGGAAGCACCGTCACCCCAGGAGAAGCCGAGACACCACAGTAGAGTCAAGAAGCACCCCTCGCGGCGGAAGCACCGTCACCCCAGGAGAAGCCGAGACAGCACAGCAGGACATGAGGTCATCTGGGGCCCAGGATAGTCAAACAGCCTGCTGGGAGATAAAGACCACAGGACTGGGTCAAGAATCCACCCAGAAGCGGAGATGCTTCAGCCCAGAGAGAATCAGAGACCACATTAGATGGCTTTTAAGGGGGTGAGGTGCTGGGGTACAAGGGTGAAGGAATTATGGATGGGAAATGCAGCAGTTTCCAGCACACTCTAGCGGGAGTCGCTTCCAGGCGCTTGTTACCAACTGTAACGAGTAACCTACTGTCTTGCTCTTTTCAGTATAATAAATCTAACTTGGTGGCTGTGTCTAAAACAAAATCTCTCATTTTCGGGCAGGCTGGCTGAGCAGCCTTACATTCAAGAAGCATCTTTGTCAGGGTGATGGCGTCCAGACCCCTCTCTCCTCCAGCCGAGGAGCCCGCTGTCCACGCAGAATCGTCACGATGCATTTCCAGAGGGCTGAACGATCCCCGCTGCAGCGCCGGCCTGCGTGTCCGATGCTATCTCGGCCTCCGTCGCTGCTGTCATTAGGGCAGGCCGGGGCTTGTCCTGGGGCCCGGTCCCTCCTCACACCAGGCTTTGTTCCGATCTCGGCTCCGTGCCGCCCCGTAATTATATGTTTGGGATTTGAACGCGGCTGCAAGAAAGAGCACGTAATATCGGCGCGTGCCCCAGCCTTCGGGTAACCACGCGAAGGGGCGCTGCGAACTCACGGGAAGAAGGAAGCACTCCACAGTGACGCTTGCTATCCGCGAGGGAAGCGCCTCGGCGCCCTTCTACTGGTAGGAAGCGCTATCGTGTGCCTCAGCCTTCAGGTAACCACGTGAAGGGGCGCTGCGAACTCACGGGAAGAAGGAAGCACTCCACAGTGACGCTTGCTATCCGCGAGGGAAGCGCCTCGGCGCCCTTCTACTGGTAGGAAGCGCTATCGCGTGCCTCAGCCTTCAGGTAACCACGTGAAGGGGCGCTGCGAACTCACGGGAAGAAGGAAGCACTCCACAGTGATGCTTGCTATCCGTGAGGGTAGGGAGCGCCTCGGCGCGCCTCCTTTGGGTAGGAAGCGCTAGACAAATGTGAAACCGCGGGGTGGCACTTTTTTTTTTTACTGATAACGTCCTTACTGAATGAGCACCCGTTCCCTTAAAAACTTCAAACATCCTCCCAACTACTCCAAGATCTAAGGTACCCCCCCCCCACCCCCCAAAGAAAGAAGTGGCGGGACTAACAAAGTTAGGCAGTATGCAAGTGACATCACAGCACGTGACATTGCACTTGTCGTCACAGGAAGTGGTGTCACAATCCATGACCTCACAGGAAGTCCCATCACAAAAAGTGACCTCAGATCTTAACACATATGTTTAGGTCTATCATAGTACATTTGAGTGCATTACGAGATTTATCAAATGAGATTTTGCGTTGGAGGTCTGCCAAAAAAATGATGACACCTTGGACGCAAAATCTGGGCCTCAAAGTAAATATATTTTTTTTAAACTCCACCACAAAGAAATTGGCACCAAGGAGAAAAGTGGCAGTATATCTGTTCTGCTCAATTGGTTGCACAGTCGGCACCTTTGTGTGCCCAGTAAATCTCAGTGAATAACAACGATAATGGTGAGCTAACTCTGGGGGTTAACACACTTACTGTAGTGATCGGTGTTTTGTCTAGTCCCAGTTTTGAATCATCAAAGTAGCATTAAGGGTTAATAGGTCTCCTGCAAAGCACATTATGTAACATGCGGAGGACAGGTTTTCTCATTTTTATGTTGCTTAGGTAAGTGAGGTACTGCTTTTAACACCAAGATCCTTTTGCTACTTGCAGGTCATAAATTGCATTCCTTCTAATATACACAGTAAGCTATGAAGGACCTGTGACTATTACACTTTGTAACCCTTACTCTCTTATGTAGCAATCCTGTACATTGATTTACACACTTATATGATTTACTGTCAATGTATAATGTCTACATGAGTTGTAAAGTGCTTTGACACTGCATTGGGATCAGTAGCGCTATAAAAGAATGAAAACAAAATAGCATTTTTAGGTCTCGCCTGATCCAGCGCATGCGCTGGTCTGGCGAGACTTATTGAGAGGGCTCCAAAAAGTGCTACCAGGCTAGCCTAGAGCTACAGTGCACGTGCGCGGGCGCCACGCTTGACCGCGATTACTTTCACTTTCGTGGCCGCTTTGATCGCGATCACTTTTGCGGCCACACGGCCGCTTGGCATAGCCAATAGGTCTCGCTTTTGGGACCTTATAAGTATTTAGTTCTGCAACTGTTGCATGGCTAAACACTTATAAGGTCCCAAAGGCGAGACCTATTGGCTATGCCAATGCTTGTTTAAATTGTTATTTGTGTAAATACTAGGGCGACCAATACATCGGACCGTTCCTACAGTGCATGCATATCTCTTATACACAAGGACAGAACAATGTCAAACGCATGCCTCTCGTAAGCACCAGTGAGGTGATAACAAGCGGTGTGCCTTTGTTTCCCCTCCGATGAATTAGCAGCTACGTGTGAGGCTCCAGATAACTACCAGCCAGGATACTCCAACAAAAGGAGGCCTGATGGCCCCTTAACTTTGCCTTTGTTTTGTGTCCAGCTAGAATTTAAAATAACTAAGTCCCTTTTTTGACTGGAGGTCCTTTCAAAGCTAGAGGCTGTGCCTTGTAAATATGCCATAATCTACACCTCTGTCGAGAGACTAATGATTGAAAGAGACAAAGAACGAATGACCTAAAATGCCTCAATTTCTTCGCGGCGTAGATCGCAGGTTGTGAAAAAGATGAAGAACACAGTGAGCTTCCCCAAGTGGCCAGTACCAAGTGCCATTACTAGAAGTTTTGGACAACAAGGAAGTGGCTCACCCACAGAGCCATCTGTGACCAGGGACCACCCTTCCTCCAAGCAAAGCTGCACAGACACTCAAAGGGCAGAACCCTGCGCCCTAGACTGGCTGCTGATCACCCTTATGTCCACACAAGATAAAATGCACTGGTGGGACCTTCTGTCCATACAAGATGAAAAGCACTGGTGGGACCATCTGTCAAAACAAGGTGAAATTCACTGGTGAAACCATCTCCACACAATGTGAAATGAACTGGTGGGACCATCCGTTCACACAAGATGAAATGCGCTGGTGGAACCATTCGTCCACACAAAATGAAATGCACTGGTTGGAACATCCGTCCACACAAGATGAAATGCGCTGGTGGAACCATCCGTCCATACAAGACGAAATGCACTGGTGGAACCATCCGTCCATACAAGATGAAGTGCACTGGTGGGACCATCTCCACACAAGATGAAATGCACTAGTGGGACCATCTCCACGCAAGATGAAATGCACTGGTGGAACCATCTCCAAACAAGATGAAATGCACTGGTGGAACCATCCGTCCACACAAAATGAAATGCACTGGTTGGAACATCCGTCCACACAAGATAAAATGCGCTGGTGGAACGATCCGTCCATACAAGACGAAATGCACTAGTGGAACCATCCGTCCATACAAGATGAAGTGCACTGGTGGGACCATCTCCACACAAGATGAAATGCACTAGTGGGACCATCTCCACGCAAGATGAAATGCACTGGTGGAACCATCCGTCCACACAAGATGTAATGCACTGGTGGAACCATCTGTCCACACAAGATGAAATGCACTGGTAGACCCATCAGTCCACATAAGATGAAATGCACTGGTGGAACCATCCGTCCACACAAGATGTAATGCACTGGTGGAACCGTCCGTCCACACAAGATGTAATGCACTGGTGGAACCATCCATCCACACAAGATGTAATGCACTGGTGGAACCATCCGTCCATACAAGATGAAGTGCACTGGTGGAACCATCCGTCCATACAAGATGAAGTGCACTGGTGGAACCATCCGTCCACACAAGATGAAATGCACTGGTGGAACCATCCGTCTACACAAGATGAAATGCACTGGTGGAACCATCAGCCCATTCAAGATGAAATGCACTGGTGGAACCATCAGCCCATTCAAGATGAAATGCACTGGTGGAACCATCCAACCATTCAAGATGAAATGCACTGGTGGAACCTTTTGTCCATACAAGATGAAATGCGCTGGCAGAACCATCCTCCCACACAAGATTAAATGCACTGGTGGAACCATCCGTCCACAGAAGATGAAATGCACTGGTGGAACCATCCGTCCACAGAAGATGAAATGCACTGGTGGAACCATCCGTCCACAGAAGATGAAATGCACTGGTGGAACCATCCGCCCATACAAGATGAAATGCACTGGTGGAACCATCCGTCACCACTAGATGAAATGCATTGTTGGAACCATCCGCCCATACAAGATGAAATGCACTGGTGGAACCTTTTGTCCATACAAGATGAAATGCGCTGGCGGAACCATCCGTCCACAGAAGGTGAAATGCACTGGTGGAACCATCCGCCCATACAAGATGAAATGCATTGTTGGAACCATCCGTCACCACTAGATGAAATGCATTGTTGGAACCATCCGCCCATACAAGATGAAATGCACTGGTGGAACCTTTTGTCCATACAAGATGAAATGCGCTGGCGGAACCATCCGTCCACAGAAGGTGAAATGCACTGGTGGAACCATCCGTCCACAGAAGGTGAAATGCACCAGTGGAATTATGCGTTTATACAAGATGAAATGCGCTGGTGAGAGCAGCGCTCGCCATCCGGGGCACGATAGCAGCAACACCAGCCATACACACACACGGCACCAGAGCACTTCCCATGTAGGACCAACTGCGCTCACCAGATCATGGGACAGTAATGTCCTGTGAGTGGTAACGAGGACATACAAGCCCACCCCTGGGAAACCCAGCTGCATACCTGGTATCAGGATATATTTTCTTAGGCCTCGTGCACATGATATTCCTGTGTGCACGCTGTGGGAGGCGATCCGGTAAGCCTAGCTCTGTGATCTGGAGCGACGCTCCTAGAGTACCCTTGAGCCGCCACAAGACTACTGTGTGTGTCCTGGAACATATAAATTACGCTGTGATGGCGGCTTAATGTATGTTTTCTAAGTGAGATTCATAAACATGCCTTCTGCCTGTTTAGGGAGAGTGTGGTGCCTACTGGCCCCACTCATGTAAAGACCCTGCACTAACATCCAGAGTGAATACGCGTGTGCACCTAGTGCTGTCAGCAGGACTCCATGTTAAATGTGAGTACATGCTTGATCAGCCCAGTGGGATCCATTTTGGAAGGTCTCTGCGTTTCTCGGGAGGAGGGAGCAGTCCCAATTATTGAAGGATGGAGACAGGGCTGCTTTAGAAATGCTGCAGTGACCTTCTGGTGGACAGCCTGGGGATCATCCCTCTCTAAACACTGCCACCTGGCCAGATAGTTGGCAGAGGAGATGAGTGCACAGATCCTTTTCAGGTGTAAAGGGAACCCTTCAAGCTGGACCTGCCCTTTTTGTAAATCCAGTTCCATGTCTTTGACAGGAGAACCACATCCTCTTTCTGGAAAATACTATGAAAGCGGGACCCAAACTCTACCACTTGGTTCCAGTTTTTTCACTGACCCAGGGAGTGGGTACTCTTCAGAATACTCTTCAGAAACACTGACATCCAGACCTGGTTATGTGTGAAGCCCTCTCCCAGAGGAGAGGACCATCACTAGAAGCCTGCAAGATTATGGAGAGGAGCTGTGGTCTGCTTTTGACCATGGAGCCACTGGCCTGGGCAGAGAGGGGAAGGAGCACCTGATCCCTGCACGGAGACAACCCCCAAGAAGATGCCAAGCTGCTGTGCCCTGGAACACTGGGATCGCAGAGTGACAGAGGACTGCAACAAGAGCCGACTACAAGTTTGGAGTAGGGGTTCCAATCGCCCGGCCTAACTTCAAGCCACCTGTTAGTCCTGCAAGACATATGGCCGCTGCTGTGATGAACCGCCTGAATGTTCTGCTGTTACAAGTGACAGTGGTGTAAGTACCTCCAGCTACAGGAGACCTTGACCTAGGACTCCTACAGTTATGACCAAGCATGAAACACCAACAGCTATGAGAGATTGCTCCGATCCCCCAAAGGGCGTCACTGACAAGTGTGAAAGTGACAAAACAGTTACTTACCTTCGGTAACTCCTTTCCTGGTAGAGACTATATCTAACCGCAGATTCCTTACATTAGAACCCCCCCCAGATGTCAGACTGGATCTGGGGAAGATTTTTCGTGAGCAGTACCGCTGCCCGCCGGTAGGTGGCGTCGTTCAGCTCCATGTCTGTCATCGGCATGGTCTGTGCTGGATGTGACATTGCTGTACCTATATAGACGCCACCCAGGCGCGCTGTCAGTTCTGTTCTGGTGGTGACTGTTGCGACCGGCACGGTTTCCTCTTGGTGCGCCTGCACACCAGCAGATTCCACAGGAAGACTGAAGGGGGTCCGTGACTTCCTGAGAGAATAAGGGGGGCTGCCCATGCATGTAACTCAGATCTCTACCCATGCACTCACTGCATCCAAGAGTAAATGGCTAGGAAAAGCCAAGAACTGTTGAACTCTCATGAGTGCCTCATGCATTGAACTAATGCGCTTGGGGCAATGCCATACTTTAAGGACCCTGTGTTGGGGACAGTTGTTTGATCTGAGAAGCAATGTAGCTGCTCAGACATTCGATAGTGAACCTCCACCTGCGCCCACACCAAACTGGATTAGTTTCTTTGTGGAAATCCCGCTGGTCCATGCGTAGAACCGTATGCCCTTAATTGTTGGGTTTCATGGTATTGTGTTGTGCAGTGTATTAAAGTTTTCACTGGGTGTGGATGTTTCTGAGTTGCTGCCCCCACATTACCTCCCTGATACTCCTTGGACTGCTCGCCTCGCTACCAGTGAAGGTCAAATGTTGATAAGGTGTACCTTAACCTATGCTTGCAGGAACATAGTAAGCCCTGGGAAAGTAGTCGTATCAGTGCCTAATTTGAGCCGGTGGTTTTCGGTGCTGGCCATCAGCACTTAATTGTCAGCACTGCACTAGTGACATTCTACCACATGGTGGCACTGTCTGTTTAATTTCCAAAGGAACACAACAACCGAGTTTATCATAATACCAGCCTCTGCCGCCATAATTATTGCTTTGTGTGGCCTGAAATATTCTGAATTGTCACAGGAGTAGCAATGGTTGGGTGTTATGTTGGTACTGTTAGTGGCAACACTGGCGGGGTCAATGGGTTGTGCAGGTTGCAGTGGCCTTCTGAGAAGGGCCCTGGCACTTAAGGGGTAACAAATGAAGCACTGAGTGGTATACTGCCTGAACCCACCACGGATTGGCCAGAGTAACCCCTCCTTGCCCCGTGGACGCACACGGGCTCCGACACCGATGTTCTCTCTATCCATACGCTAGCATCTATTCATTTCAGGATATGATCTCTCGCCCCTTTTACTTACCCACATTCCAAGGCGTAACTACAAAAATAGGGTAAGTGCAAAACTCTGGTCCTTCAGCACCAAATGAAACACTACCTACTTAGGCCAGGTGGCAGACACACTCTCTTCCATCCAAGCACTCACAGAGAGTAGAGTGCTACAAAAGGGCTATGGAACCTCGTCAGGGGTATGAAGCGCTATATAATGCAACTAGCATACTGTAGAGCCTAGGAGATGTGCTACTCAGGGGAGTGACTCTGCAGAGGCGGTGCCACCGCCATCTTTCAGCAACTAAAAGAACATCCACCTAGAACAAACCAGAGTGAACACACGGTTTCGAGCAGGGAACAGGCATGAACTAATATGTTTCACATCAGTTGTTCACAGCAGCGGAAGTAGAGGGACAGTTCAGCCCCTCAAAATGGCGGTGTTCCCAGAGATGTGTAGCCTTGTCTTGCTTAGAGAGTGATCTTTGCCGCATTCCTGCGCAGACCCAGTGAGTCCTTTCCAGAGCAGGTAATTGTCAGAGGTTGACAGGGTGGGCCGCATGGTGCACTGTCTTCTGGTCATTCCTAGAGGGGCCTGCATGAGATGCGCCTGCTGATTGCCCACTGCCTGCATCAAGTGCATGATGCACAGTAGAACTAGCCTTAGATGTCTGCTGTAAGGGAAGCATGGAGGAGAAAGATGTGGGGCTTGTTAATCAGCTTCTCAAGAGAATGATCCATCCAGCCCTGATGAGAACAGTCACCAGTGAAGACAGCCGTGATGGGAGAACCCATCAAGACTGTAAAATAGGATTATGCAACTAAAAGAAAACAAGTTATAGTAATGTGTGCAGGAAGTCCAGGTAGCCAAAGAATACATCCCTAAACTGGAATCCAACACCACAATCTCATCATTAAACACAATCAAAAATTCACCTGGCTTGAGAAGAAAAGAAATTACTCACCGGTAACAATTATGAGCTTGTAGTGCTTCTAGATGACTGCGGAGGCGTTGGCGTTTTCTGCCTGTCTTGATAGAATACCGGTATCTGTATAAACTGGTTTACATGCAATTGAGACACCACGTTTGGGATGAATTGTGGATTTTCTCTCATAACCACTCTCTTTCTGCGTTTGTCCAAGCAGGGCTCTTGGGTTGTTGAGTCTGTAACTCACCAACTCTTCTTGAAAGCCGCCTTCGGCGTGAGATACTTCAGCTTTGCTTTGTGCACTGGCTCAAACAGATGTTTGGGAGTTGTGCTACAACTAGGTTAAGACTTCACATGGGTGCTGGTAGGCCTTGGTGAGCAAGTTCCTCCTGTGTATGCAACTGTGGCAGACAGGTTTGAATGTATAGACTCACAAGTTTTGAGTCCACCAGATGCATATGGTGTTGACCATAAGAGGATTTGGTAAATCCTCCTTGCGCACTAGTGGACAAATATTGTCCATAGGACTACATAACACCTGTGTGTAGTAGACCACTTCCCTCCCTGATCACATCTATGCATCTCAGTGGTAGGCCTAGGTGACCAAATCCTAGGTAGCCAGAATGCTACACTGTGAGTAGTCCGTTCCAGTTGACAAACCTTTCACCCTCCTCAAGCCCAAGCTGGTCCCGGACATCTGACCTCGGAGCTTCAAGCCCTCCAACGCAACCCCATCGATCTTGCAGAAGATCAGTGGCTGAAATTCTGTAATGAGGTCTCTGGAGATCAGGCAAATCCCGGGGAACATTATATTCTGCTATTCAGCCTGATGGTGATCGTGTCTTATACTTCAGCTGCTAATTTCAGCGTTCACTGCTCTTTTCAGTCACTAGAGATTGATTTCCTTGGTTTTGGACAGCGTGGGTCCAAAGACAAACCAAGGTAGTTGGTATGATCGATTGCCCATCATTACGCGGTCAGTTTTGGTCATTGGTCAACTATGGTTTTAGGGGTCGTAACAGTGGTGCAACAATAGCCCCCCGCAGCCCTGCAGTGTGGGGGTGCCCCCTCCGGCATTGTGCATGGAGGGCCTGAGAGCTCCTAACTGGGTCTGGAGCGTGTATCTCCCCCTCCATGCACTTTGCAGGGGGGCCCCCGTAATGTTCGTTACGCCACTGGGCGATAATGTTTAACATTTGCAATATGGAAATACTGATTTTAAACACTGACATCTTTTGACAGGCTTCACATGGGAGAGGGAGCTTTGAGAGTCTGTGACAGTGAGCAAGATGTGAAAACATGGTCAGTTTTATTTTCTGGGCTCCAAATGTAACCCCCTTAATGATAGACTAGGATGTGCTGGGCAATTGGTTTCAGGGTAAGGGCAAACAGGAGGGGAGACAGTGGGCACCCTGCCTCATGCTTCTAGTAATATTAACTGACTGTGAGTGGAATCCACTCATCCTAATCTTATCTCTGGGGCTACAGCATCTCTCTAGAAGCCAGTTTATGAACCAATCCCTCAATCACAACGCCATCAGCGTGTCCACCATGAATTCCCAGTCAACCCTATCAAATGCTTTTTCAGTGTCCAGGATGACCGGAATAGATTGTTTCGACCGTGTGTTCACTAGGTCCAGGACATGTAGGGCCTTTTTGGTATTCCCCCACCTGTAAGTCTTGAATGAAGCCTGATTAGTTGGGAGGCACCAACTCCTCCATCAAAGTCTGCAGTCTCAGTGTCACTACTTTGGTACGATCAACGCACTCAGTTCCTTGCTTTTCTTGAGTATCTGGGAGGTATTTGATTCGGTCATTGTGTGGGTTATCTGGCCCTCCTGCATCATCTAGTGGTAGGCATAGTGAAGTAGAAAGAGGAGTGTTGAGCAAAGCATTTATATAAGGCAGCTGTAAAGCCACCCAGGACTGGTGGTCTGCATGGGCCTAATACGGATCGGATACAGCCATTAGAATCTCTTTTGTTATGGGCTTGTCAAGGCGTTCCCTATCTTCTGTTGTAGTGTAGTTCATGTGGCCCCCTTTAGATAAGTGGCTCGAGCTTGCAAGTCTGTGGGCTCTTTCGTGTAGAGATGTGAATAAAGTTCATGAAGGCATTCAGCCGTTGCTATATCTTGTGTGTGTGCTTGCCCGTCTAATGATTTAACTTCAGCTATTGTTCTCTTGGCTTTTCGGGACTTTAACAGGTTGGCCAGTTGTTTGCCAGAGTTACCTAGTGCATAGTATTTGTTATCGAGTTTTGCCAACTAGAATACTGCCCAAACAGTTTCTGGAGTTCTAATCTGGCCACATACTATGAGAATTTTCCTCCAGATGTTTGGGGAGTGGGTCTGTTTGTGGACAAGTTCTAGCTGTCTGAGCTCTTCAGAGAGCTTTGTTTGCAACGCTGTTTGTATTTTGTGCAGGAGGAACGCCTCTGCTATGAAATTCCTTTAAAAGACTGCTTTTTGGGCATTCCAACCAGCGTTCGCTTTTATTTTCCCTATGTCGTGTGAAATATAGTCTGTGATATTTGCCTTTATGTTGGAGAATATTACTGTGTTTCTTAAATAGGAAATCTTGTAGTTGCCAGTCACTCTAGTCCTGTGGGGCGTAATTCACCTGAAGGTGAGAGTGTAAGAAACCGGTCAATGGTCTGAGATTCTGTTGGGGAGTTGGATTGTGTCGACAAGGTCTAGAGTCCATTGTTAATCTACAAACGGGTAATCGAGCCTGGCGTATGTTCTATGCACCCCCGAATAGTGTGAGTAATCTCGATCCAAGTGATGCCAGATTCTCTAGGCGTTGATTAGTCCCAATTCTTCTAGTAGGAGTTTGCCTGCTGTCAACAGGGTTGCAGAACCTCCTATGCTCAATTTATCTGATTCCAACTCCCGATTAGAAACCAAGTTGAGGTCTCCCCCTAATATAATTGACACTGGGGAGCCTCTGTTCTAAGTTACCCAAGATTCTCTACATTTTTCAAACATTGACTCTCCCTATCCCCCGAGACTACATTCAAGAATTTCAACCACTGACCTACTCCTACATTTGGCTAGATAAAACAGAAAGGCTCACTAGGAGACTGCTCACTGCGTCTAAGCCAGGGACGGCTGGATGTACCAAACTTATCCCACTATGATACTGTGGCCAGCCTTCGACTTCTCGTCCACTGGACAAGGTGGAAGATCGAACAGGGATGGTGCACGATTGGCCACACAACGACAGCGGGCCGCCTTGAGAGGTGTCTATGCAGCCCAAGGCGTAGAAACCAAAACACTCAACAAATCACCAGGGCTAAGCCAGACATTGGGGTTAGAATAGCTTTTAAGCACAAACTCACTTCCTTCCTACCTCCCTTTACCCCTTCTGGGGCGACCAGGATTTCACCCTGGTGCTGAATAGGGCTCCCTCTCAAAAAAGGCTAGAGTGCGGGGGCAAAACCCTTAAGAGGCGTGTTTGACCATGGAACTATTAAGGTATTTTAGCAACTGGCAGATGAGTCTGCACCTCATGAATGGGAGTATGTTCACTATGTGCAGGTGCACATTGGATGTTCAGCATGAGCATACAGGAAATAAGTCACCAGAGCCCTCGCCCCTTTTGAAAAATACCACTTACATTGGCCATGGGTTGAACATGCCACATCAAAGATTTACTATATGTTACATTGTAAGTGGGGGATCACAAACTTACATTCCAAAGATCCTAGGAGAAGGGATTACAGAGTGCGTTACACCAAGAGTAGTGGGAGGCCATAATGATATGAGCTAACAATGTTGCCTCTCAGGAAGAGCCTAGCGCGCAACCAAGATGGCCGCGTAGGCTAAAGGCTCCCGAGGGCCTCCGCAACCTCCCACGTCTATCCTGTATTAATCCTGGTTTTATTGACGGGCTTTTGTTGGTGAGCTTGAGCTGAGGTGACATCCGTTGTCCAAATCCAAATCGGACTCCGGGAACCTGAATGGTCGTGATCTGAAGTTTGCGGCCTGCTCCTGCCTTGGCCCCGAACTCGAGTGGGTGAGGTGCCCGGGTACGAAGTGAACAACAGCGGCATGCAGGATCTGGCCTGGCATGTACCCCGCACTTTCACTTTCGTTTTTGAGCCTGCTTGCTGAAATCGACTGCGGGACCTTGGTTTCTCAGAGGAGCGTGGCTGGCGGAGCGGTCGAGAGTTCGGCCCGGATTTCTGACGATAGACGGGCCTACAGTCTGACGGCGGTGGTTCCTTGAATTGGCTGTCTGGTCCCTATTCCTAGTGTTGGCAAGTGCCAACCTCGGTGGTCATCGGAGGATGGCGGCGAGACTGGACGGAGACAAGCAGAAACCTAAGATGACCCGGCGGGGAGCTTATACCCAGGCTAATAATATGGACCGCTATGCGCAGTCAAAGGGATCCCCTAGTGGATCGCATAAGTCGCCGGAAAGGTCCAAAGATGTCTCGGGCCTATCGGCTGACCTGACTTTGCTAGACGTCATGGGCGCCATTGAAGAGATGAAGGCTACAGTGGGTCAACAGTTCGATACCCTGGCTCATAAATTGGATGCAGTCCTGATCGATGTCAATCTAGTCAGGGCGGATCTGTCCAAAACGAATGAGCGGGTCAACTCTTTGGATCGCACTGCGTCGAGCCTAACTACGGACGTAGCCGCCCTACAAACTGAGGTTCGCGGGTTACGGCTAGCCAGGGACCTAACTGACCGTCGACTGGAGGATTCCGAAAGCAGGGCAAGGCGAAATAATGTTCGTATAATTGGGGTACCGGAACGATCGGAGGACCCTGCGGCTGACCTTTTCGTGGAGGATCTGGTAGTCAACCATCTCGCACCCAAGGGCCTGAGCAAATTTTTCGCGGTGGAGCGGGCTCATAGAATTCCGGGTGGTAAGCCGAAAGTGGGTGCCCCCCCGCGGCCTATAATTGCTCGACTCTTTAACTTTCGGGACAGGGATGCTGTTCTTCAGGCGTCGAGGGTGAATGGGCCGCTGAAGTTCGAGAACACTAATGTTAGCTTCTATCCGGACTCTACGCAAGCGGTACAAAAACAACGACTGGGATTCTTGGGTGTCAAACGGCGCTTGAGGGACATGGAGCTGAAGTATGCGATGCTATTCCCGGCCAGGTTGCGTGTTGAGTTCGAGGATCGCTTGCACTTCTTCGACCGGCCGGAGGCGGTTGGAGACTGGTTGGATACCCTGCCTCAGAGACTAGGTCGAGATGGACAGACGCCGGAGACCGGAGAAGGCTCGGCGGAACAGGACTATAACTTTGGTTCCCAGTGCTGGACTGTGGTGGCGGCGGTTTGTACCTTGGCTCAATGGGACTTTTGTCTGGTGTAATATGCCCTCAAATTGCTCCGGGGTTGTGGGGAGCCTATTGGGGCCCTTCCTCCTTCAGGGGTTCTTTTTGTGGTTCAGTATATATTAGGGCGACAGGCACACTGCAAGTTGGGGGGGCTGTCCGGGCTCAAGCAGGGGTGCAGGGAGGGGGGAGTTGTGGTTGGGATACCGTGGGGGAGGGGGGGTGTTGGGGGTTGTTTGTTTGTTTTACAAGGCAATGTGAAGTTATTTGCTGACTTGTGTGGGTTGTGTTCTCCGGGATGTGGGCATCATGCACGGGAGCAGGGTGGGGGGTAGGGGATTGAGAATACTCTCATGGAATGTGAACGGACTGGGGGACAGGATCAAGCGCGGGGTTGTATTGCAGTTTTTGAAACGGATCTCGCCCGACATTGTTTTCTTGCAGGAGACGCATCTGATTGGGAACTCCTTCCATGCCCTGAATAGGCGGGGCTATCGCCTGGCTGTTCATTCTGGTTTCACTTCTGGCTCTAGGGGAGTGGGTATTTTGATTAGAACCTCTCTCCCGTTGGAGGTAGACGAGGAGCTCCACGATGATAGAGGACGATATGCTGCATTGGTAGGGAGGTGGGAGGGTAGAACTGTTTCGCTTGTTACTGCTTATGTGCCACCGGGATTGCAGACGGCTACATTTGCTGATTTGGGAAGATTGGTCTTGGGACTCCCTGGGGGGGTTCTGGTGCTAGGGGGTGATTTTAATGCTGTTGTATCCGGTACAGATGACCGTCACCCCCCCCGGGATCTCCCTAGGGCCCAGGCTTGGCTGGGTGGATTTCTAGATACACTAGGACTTATAGATTGCTGGAGACTGATGCACCCTGGGCAGGCACAATACACCTTTCATTCGGGGGCCCGCGGGAGTCTCTCGAGACTTGATTATATACTTATGCCGGCGATCCAGGCTGGTATGATTGGGGAGGTGCGTCATTTAGCCCGGGGTATTTCCGACCATTCCCCTTTACTATTGCAGATGGAGGTTGTCCCTGGGGCAGAGGGGAGAGTGGCGCCAATTAACCCCTGGTATTTGCGTAATCCTCATATTCGCGCAGAACTGATTAAGTCCATTGATCAATACTTCAACGACAATGTGGGGTCAGTGTCGTCGGCTGTCTCCCTATGGGAAGCTTATAAGACTGTGATCCGGGGGCAGGCCTTGTCTCTCATTTCCCAAAATAAAAGATGCGGGAGGGAGGAGGTGGTTCGCCTGGAAACTGACATGGCTGAGATGGAGGGGGACTTGGAGCGGGGTGTTACGGATGAGAAATTGCACGTTCTCAGTCTCAAACAGTCTGATTATAGAGCGCTGGTCACGGATGCTGCTAAAGCGATGAGTCGAGAGCAACAAGGGCGACTGTATGATGTGGGGGATAAGGCCGGAAAGCTGATTGCTTGGTTGGACAAGAAGGAGAGAGCGAGCAGAGTGGTGCCGGTGGTGGAGAGAGTGGATGGCGTGTGTGTGACCGACCCTGTCGAAATTGTTGATTGCTTCGCGGATTACTTCCGCGGGGTATACTCTCCGGCCTCTGGGCGTTCGGAGGAGGATTCTCGTCTGTTACTTCGAGATATTGCATTGCCGTCTCTCTCGGAGGCTGATAGAACATTGATGGAGGCGAAGTTGTCGCCGGATGAGATTGCTTTGGCCATTCGCTCGATCGCTTCTGGTAGGGCCATGGGTCCTAATGGTCTTCCCATTGAATTGTATAAGTTGCGTCCAGATAAGATAGCGCCGTATCTCCGTGACATGTTCCTCGCTGCAAGGGGCGGAGGGTTCCCTCCCCCCTGACCAACGTCTTGCCACCATAGTTGTGATCCATAAGGAGGGGCAGCCGCGAGATCGTTGCGCCTCCTATAGGCCTATCTCGCTGTTGAACGCGGAGCCCAAAATTCTGGCTAAGGTGTTGGCCAATCGTCTGGTTCGGGTCGTGGGTGACTTGATACATCAGGATCAGTCCGGTTTTATACCTCATCGTAATACCGCCCTGAACCTGCGGCGATTGCATGGCGTGCTGGCCAGAGCGGAGTTTATGAGTGAGCCGGCCATCTTAGCGTCATTGGACGCGACCATGGCGTTCGACACTTTAGAGTGGCCGTATATTTGGGCTGCGTTAGCGAAATTCGGGTTTGGCCCTGAGTTCATTGGCTGGGTAAAATTACTATACGCTGACCCATTGGCGCAGATTGTGGTGAATGGTAGGGTGTCGGCTCCCCTCGCGCTGGGGAGGGGTACGCGACAGGGTTGTCCGCTGTCGCCCCTCCTTTTTGCCCTTTCTTTGGAACCTCTCGCTGCCTGGCTGCGTTGGGAGCCGTTGTTGCGAGGCATTAGATGGACGCCGGAATTTGAGGACCGTGTCTCCCTTTATGCGGATGACATCCTTCTGTATCTCACCTCCCCTCGAAAGTCCTTAATTGTACTGGTGGACGTATTGAATTCCTTTGGTCGTAACTCTGGCCTGGTTATTAACTGGGCAAGGTCATGTGTCTACGTCCTCTCGGGCGAGCCCCCCCTCCTGCCGCGGGGTTGCCCTATTCAGATTGCGACACTAGGATTCAAATATTTGGGAATCTTTATATCATTGGACCCCACGGTCTGTTATGAGCGGAACCTTCTCCCTCCGCTCCAGCGCTTGAAGGCCGACGTCGCGAGATGGCGACGGTTCCGCTCTCGCCGCTCGGACGGGCGGCATTGTTTAAAATGATGTCGCTGCCTCGCTTCTTGTACGCTTTGCAAAATACGCTCGATGTGGTGCCGGCCCGTTACTTCCGTGAGGTGGAGAGTCTTCAACGGCAATTGTTTTGGGATGGGCGACCACGGATCGCTCTTGCCAAGTTGACACTCCCTTGGTATGACGGGGGTGTTGCCCTCCCCGATATCAAACTATACTATTGGGCGTCTCAATTGACGGCGGTGAATCACGGGATGTACGGTCCTGCTTTGAACCCGGCCTTCGAGATGGATAAATTGCTACTGCCTGGTGGGGATTACAATAGAGCACTGTACTCGGCGACTCCGGAGGCACGGTTGACAGGACCAACGCGAGTCGCGGTGCGTGTCTGGCATGCGGCGAATGCTGCGATGGGGTGGAGAGATCACCTGACTCGAGCGACGCCGTTGTATGCCTCCCAGCGGCTGGGTTGTTTGTGGAAAACGAAAGGCTTTGAGAAATGGGATATGATTGGTATAAGTAAGGTGGGTGACCTCTGGGCGAAAGGAAAATTTAAAACGTTTGAAGCGCTCAAAACTGAATATAACTTGAATGATAGGGAGTACTTCCGGTACGCACAGGTATATCATGCTCTGTGTTCGGTTTTTCCGGACGTTGCTGCTATCCCAGAATATTCCCCGTTGGAAGATAGAGTGTTAGACGGCTATGTGCCCGACAGCACTATTTCTCTGATTTATAAAAAACTCATTAATGATCGCACGGACCTGCTGACCCAGTTGCGGGAGGCATGGACAGCCGACGGATTGGAATTGGACGATGAGGATTGGGTATCGGCGGTGGCATCCCCGAAAGAAGTGGCGATCCCGGCCCGCCTTCGATTTGTGCAGCTGAAGATACTCCATAGAGTGTATGTCACAGGGCCTGGTTTGATACGTATGGGTTATTCGGTGGATGGAATGTGTAAGCGTGGCTGTGGCTTGTTGGGTACTCTCCTTCATATCCTATGGGAATGTCCGGAGTTTGTACGGTTTTGGAACGGAGTACATACTGTAATGGAGGAGGTCACGCATGTTGCTTTGTTACCAGAGGCCAGGAGGTGTTTGCTGAATGTCTGGGAGCCGAATGACTATAACGCGGCACAAACGCATTGGGTGACTCTGGGGTACATGGTGGCCAAGCGTAATATCGCACAGCTGTGGGGCTCCCCGAGGCCGCCTACGGTGGCGGTATGGAAGGAGAATATGGACTGGTGCATGTTCAGGGAAAAGACGGTGTATGTGGCGAGAGGCAAGCCAGGGAGATGGACTAAAGTGTGGGGTCCATGGAATTCCTATCGTGGAGGTATCTGCGCTCCGCCTCTGCCGCTAGAGGTCGACGTCGCTCTGTCCCCCTAGCCACGCATTCCTACTTAGTTGCGCAAGGTGTGCTGTATACTTTGTTCTCTTCTCCGCTGCCCCCCCCCCACTGCCACCTCCTGTCATAAGTTACTCCAGATAATGTGGATCTTCCCCCGTCCTGGGGAGCGCACGCTGCTATTTAGGACTCTCATTGCCTTGTTGGTGTGTATCTGTTGGTATGTTTAAATAGAAAATATGAAACCGTTCTTTCTACTTGCTTTTGGACTGCGGCCACGGCCTGTTACAGGTGCTCACGAACATCTGGGGGCTTTCGCTTACGATTTATTTGAATGTATATGGCGTTGCTTTGCTGGCCCCTGGGCTTTGTAGCGGCCGGCCTCTGTGGTTGTAGGCCCTTGTTTGTATCCTTTTAATGTGTAATAAAGATTTCCTAAAAAAAAAAAAAAAAACAATGTTGCCTCTCAAACAAGTGGTAGGGAACACTCCTGAAGATCTTATATAAATGGCACTACATGCGGCATGCCCTCCTGTGTCATGGTTTTAAAGCACACTAAACTAATCACTGGGTCAGACCAGTGTTTTATTAGTAAATGAGATGGTGCCGGTGCTCAAAGCTCTGATGAGAAACACGCTGCTGGTACAGTTAAATGTGCGCACGCGGAGTGACAAGGCTGTGTATTCTGAAGTCTACCTCATTCATCTTCAGTTCGCTAGCAGACACCGCATTCACCTTTATCTCACTTCTGCATGTCCCCGCTTTCTCTCTTTGTGACGGTGTTTAGGTCTTTCTGTTCCTCCGTCTTTCCACTTTTTTAACTCGTTCCTCTCTCGATAAACGTCTAATGAAGATACATAAGTGCCAGCTCCCCATTAATATGTGCTGGTGCCCCCACCGGAAACCACCGGCCCAAATTGAGCACTGGGTCAGACCTAGCTAAATGCCCCGAAGTGATACTGTTGGGGCGCCCACCACAGATATCGGCCCCTTATAGGGTACTCAGGGCTGTCTTACTTCCCATTTGCTACTGGGGTCAAACAATTGATCCTTGCGCTCTGGGGGCAACACCACCCCGCCTCGGCAGAGAAACGGGTGGAAACCATTAAGTAGATTCTGGGTATGGAAACGTTCTCTGAAGCAGCCTTCTGTGAAGAAGACTTTACCAAACAATGGGGTCGTCTGCTACAATGGGTCAGCACTGATTACAAAGAACTCACTTGCCCTATGAGAGACTGCGGATGCTAAAGATCTCAGACACCTCCAAGTTAGAAAGGCACTACTCCACAATCCGGCTGCAGGAGAAAGAACTATCGAGCCAACGACCGGCGAAATCCTAGGAAATGGGGTATGAAAACACACATTTAAAAGCTTAAAGTACTGTCTCGTCTGTACCGATGGTGGCCATGGTGAAGCCGAGGCGCGCGAGTGCTTTGAAACTGTTGTTAGAAGGGTGGACGTCCTATCCCATATCTGGAGCTCCCTTCCGAGTGTCCCTGTGCCTTGTAACACCCCACACATCTTTGCAAATCCATTATCTTGTTTCATCTTCTGTAGCCACTCATCCACAGCAGAGCCAAATAGTTTTTCCCCTAAAAAGAGATTTTTATAAAATAATCTTCACTTTAGGTGTAAATCCTGATAGCCTGAGCTCGCGTCTCTTCATAAAATCATGCCTGTGCACAATTACCTGCTTGGTGTGTCTGCAATATCGAGAGATGACTTGAAACGTGTTTAAGACTGTATTTCCTTCTAGAATGACCAACCCTACTCTCTTCCTAAAGTCTTCAGGCAAAAGCAGCTGGAGTTCTACAATCTTCTACCTCTGTTGATGGCCATGTCTTCTAAGTAGAGTATTTTTATCCTCTGCGTTGCCAATGCTCTTTTCATTTTTCTCCCTCGTAACCTCCGCCTCCAGTCTTTGCTGTCTTTCCTGGTGATGGTCCAGTTGAAGATGGAGGATCTGTTTCCTTGCGACCAGCAGTGACCAGCAGTGAGTCTGCAGGCACATTACTTCTAATGTACGGCGGTTCCCATGGAGAAGGTTTATACATTTTCCCCACGCCATGGGTAACTGCTCAAGGAGTTTGGCTCCTTGAAGGTGTGTTTGGTCTGGTGGCTAACACGTGGTAACATGAGCAAGAATTGACTTCTTCTGGGTCAGTAGAAGTGTTTCCATAAGGAACCAGGGATCAGCCACCTCATCCTCCATCTGTACCACCACAGGTGCCAGCCACCCTTTTTATAGCGTATAGCGATAAATCATATGGTGAAGATGGTCTGGAAGGGTAGAACTCAAACTCTTCACCCTGCGTTTCCTCCTCTAAAGATACATCTGACTGGTCATCTAATGTGTCATCCTATGGTTCTTACTGTGGTTCAGGAGTGGCAGGTTTTCCTCCTGTTCTACATCGGTTTCCTCTCTGGGCAATTTGTCAATCCTTTGGGAAGATTTGGAATGCATTCAGGCTTTACACTCTCCTTTTACCGCGTGTTTTCAACGTCTACAGCCTTCTTTCTAGGTTTGACACTTCCCCTTTGGAGATGTTTTCATTAAAGTCCTCTGATCCGGATTCCCTTTTGAAGCTGAGTTAGACTGGGAACAGTTGCCTGCTCTACTGGACACAGTTTCGACTGTTGACTGTTTCGACATCGATGGCGGTTTGCTTGTTTTCGAGTTTAATCATTTTCCTTCGGACATGCTGCCTGTCAGAAACATTGCAGGTGTGCGCTTTTTCAGCATCCAGTGTTTCCGAAACTTTTTCCGTTATGTCCTGGATACCTAGGTTGATCGATGCAGAGTCTTCAACAATGGAGCTTCGCTGATCCCCTGAGCCTCTTCATTCTCTTTGTCTTAAAGTCCCAGGTCTTTCAAGGAAAGAGGTTTAGGGTGAGCTATGTGTAATGTGCCCAGGGTTGGTTTTCTTGGACTTTTGAAAGGTCTAGGCACGCTTTACAGTGTTCCAGCTTATGGTCCTTTGGCAAGCATAGGTTACTCTACATGTCCTTCTATGTCAGTTTATGGTGGCACTTAGGGAAAACCCTTAATGTGCTATTTCCCATCTTTCTACAGAAATTCGGAGATGGCTGCTGACACTCAGCTATGCAAACTCCACCTACCTCCTCCACCCCCCCCCCCACCGGCCCCCAGTAAGAAAAACCTGACTTCTTTGGCCTTTGATGCTGTTCTTTCGACATCTCAATCTTCTCATCTGGGGCTGATGTCACTGTTGACTTCCAGAGGAAAATACTCTCTGATATCCGTTGCCGAGTCTTCTGCTTTCGATGTTACTCGACCCAGAACTCTCGACTCCGCTGCTGAACCCAACAGTGGAAACATGTAACTCAAGATGGGGACCATGTTCTTGGGCATCGTAGGACTACACTTGATGCCATTGGGGGCAAATAGGACTCCCTCCTTTGGTCGACACTCGTATCGAAAATAAACCAGAAACTTTCTGGACGCAATCTAGTAGAGTGTGACAGTGAAAAACCCTGCAGTGGCCTGACGCCTGCTGAGCAGGTGTCCTTTGACTCTCAATGACGTCCCTGCTAATGCAGGCTGCTTCGTCGTCAAATCAGAACACTCAGCTGACGCTGGACCGTGTTCAATCAGGGGCGTAGCTTGGTCAGTAAGATCGGGGGTGAGCTTCAGATTTTCCAGCAATCACGCTGGCATATCTTGTTGAAATACATTAAGAGAAGCAGGACACAAGGGGGGCTTAGGAGGCAGTGGAAAAAGAGAAGAGATTGGAATGTTAGAGGTACTTAAAACAATAGTTTTGAAAGTTTTCAAACTAACCAAGTTTAAAGGCAGAGAGGGAAGAGAGTGTGGTTTTTTCAGTGTGTCCATGCAAAACTCCAGGGTGAAATCGGACAGACACCTCACCATACCCGACTGAAAGCACCTACATCCAACTATTTACTACAAAATAAATTTTTTAGGGGGGTGTAACACCTCAAACACCCCACCCTGAAGTTACGCCTTTGTGTTCAATGTTCGTCAGCTGTAACTACACGTATTTATGTGTGTAGCAATTTATGCAGTGTGACCTTAGGTACGAACAACAGTGCATTATACAAAGGTAGAGGGAGGAAGGGGGCTCCCAGCTGGGAACCATCATATGGAGTGTTAGACCGGGGTGAGGTGCTCAATGGGTGGGGGGGTCTTCATCTCCTTCCTCAACAGCAGGAATGAGGAAGCTTGCTGGGTCTGGAGAAGGTGGGAAGGGAAGTCCAGATCCTAAGAACAAAGCAAGAAAGTGTGTTATTGCCAGCATCTTCCAGCATTTTGTTTTTTGTCAAGAGCACAAGGAAGTTGATTCTACTATAAGTTTTATATAGACCAAAGGAGATCTTGAGGTTGCTTGCCAGAAATGGTGGTATGTTCCAGATTACCATTTTGTACATGCTGCAGCAGACCGATGGTGAAATAGGCTGGTGGAGAGAGGGAGGGATTCACCGAAGGTGAAACTCCATCAATATCCCCCCCGATCCTCAATCAGACGGAGCAATGGTGCGGACGTCTTTGTGGGGGTCAGATCTGATTCCGGGACACTGGTGAGTAGAACATTGCCTGCACCTTACATACACGAACTGCATGCACACGATGCATAGTGAATGGTTTACTATTATAATTGTTAATGTTTATATACTAGACATGTCTCTATGTTCTAGAGGGTCACAAACCAAGCCGGGAGCTAAGAGCAGAGTGCTTTGTTTTGTCGCCATCAAAATCTTAAACTCTTAAATTGTTTATGTTGGTGGCAGTGGATTCTTTTTTACTGCATGAAACAAGCTTTATCTGAACCAATCCTAGCATCAAACAGATTTCAAATACCTATTTTACTTTTTGACTAATGTATGTTCAAATGTGTGGGTTTTCCAGCTCGGAATGAATTTATGTAATAACTATGGGCCTGAGGTCATTCCAATCTAATATACAATAATGCACATGAAAGTGACTTTCAGGAGCCATGGATGCAGAGATCTGCAGGAGGGGTTTCTGCTGTTTCCAAAAATGGAATGCATTTGCCCTTTCTGGCAGCAACATTTGGATTCTGTAGGAAAGGGCAGTTTTGGAAGAAAGCTTTTTTTCTGGGAGGAAGTCCTTTGTCATTTCATTGAATTATTCCCCCAGAATTCAGTGTGGCATTTAGGCAAGATAGCCAATAAAGCAAATCCCACAGACTTATCTTACATTCTTTTTCAGTGAAAATGTGTGCTATGTGCAGGGAATATTTTTGGATAAGGTAGACATTTTTCTAAGTAATGCAAAGTAGGCTTTTTAATTTAGATAGTTTTGCAATTACACTTTTCTGACAGCTCAAGAACTGAAGAGGAAAAGCAATCAAGAAAATCATTTAACAAGCATTTGCAATGCAATAGGTCTTGCATTTACGTGAGTTTGAGCAATTATCATTGTAAATGACAATGCCTTTTATTTATGTTTTGGTTTTTAAAACATAAATGAAAGGTGTTGTCATTTACAATGCTAATAGCTTAAACTCTCGCAAATGCGAAACCTATTGCATCCCAAATGCTTGTTTGTAAAGGCGTCCTATGCAGCACTTTCACTTTAATGGCAGCTACGCCCTTTTCTTTAGACGACCCGCATCTAATAAAAGGTGTGTGACTGCCATTAAAGTAAAAGTGCTGTATGGGGCGCTTTTACCCCCAAAAAAAGCATTTGTTTAAGTTGACAAACAAAAGTTTTCTTTTGTAAAAGCGCCAAATGCCGCGCTTTAACTTTGATGGCGGCCACGACCTTTTAGATGCAGGTCGTGTAAAAAAAGTGCGCCGCCGCCATTAAACTGAAAGCACAGTATGGGGCGCTTTTACAAAAAAAAATACATTTGTTTGTCAACTTGAAAGAAAAATGTTTTTTTTTTATGGAAAAGCGCCCCATGCCGTGCTTTCACTTTAATGTCAGCCACGCCCCTTCCTTTAAGACGCGGCTCGTCTAAAGAAAGGTACGGCGCCATTAAAGTAAAAGCGTGGTATGGGGCGCTTTTAAAAATAAAAAGCATTTGTTAAGCAGCATAGCGCGTGCAGAAATGCTGGGCAGCGCAGGGAGCATTTTTGAAAAATAGAGCGCAGCGTCCATGATCGGGCGCTGCGCTGTCATGAAAACAGGGTGGGTTAGGGAGAGCCTGTCGGGCCTGCAATAGCAGCTAGATTAAAGACATTAAAGAAAATAGTGCTCACAGACTGTAGCAAAAACTGATTGTGTAACAACACAAGTAAAAAGTCCAGTCCTCATGGACCAATGCAGACAAGGCGTTACTAAGTCGGGACTAACAAGACTATTAACAAATTAGAAGCATCCATTTAGATGGAACAGTAGCAGGAGCCAATTGAAAAGATGGGCGGAGCTTTAAGTCCATACCTGAATACAGCATGCCTCGCAGAGCAGCACATGTGCTGCTCAGGCTCGACCTAAAAATGAGGACACACAAATGTATGCATTTAACTGAACAGGCAACTACTTGAAGATCGATTGAGGAAACCATCTTTATTCAGCATCTTCACACAAACAAACATGTCCCCCGTTACTGGGCATCCACTGTTCCTGGGAATGTGTAGAGAAAGGAAGAGTGAGTCAGTGGGGAGTGAGACATAGGTCAACCTTTGCGGTATTTAAGGCACATCTCAAGATATGGGAAAGCACATGCAGGTCCAAGGCCGCCAGGTTCAGACCCCCCCAATCATACCCCGGATGTGAAACTCAGTCCCTGCCATGGTCCACACTCCCACTCCTGCCATACTGACCGCAAACAAGATGCAGCCTCTTGCAAGGCCCGCTGACAACAAAAATGTATAAATACATAACCCGTGGCTATATGTACAGATATGGAACAAGAAGGAAGCCTGGGCTGTAACAAAAAAGGCAATTTTCATGTCAGTTTAATAATAAAACAATCAGTTAAAAAAACAAAAAGCACCTCGGCCTCCCCCTTGTCTTCGAAAAGTGTCTTCAGCAAGTGCGTTGTGTCTTTGTGTGTGCTACGGCAGTCTGCTGCACGGGGGTAGGCATGATGTAAACGCAGTGGGATGGCACCCCAAGGCAAGCACTCAATGTGAGTCACTGAAGGAGGAGCAAAGAGAAAACTTGAAGGCTGTCGCAACCTCTCCCTCCCACTGCAAACTGTCGATTGTCACACCGCTCGCTGTGCTCTCCCGGGGACACGCGCTGCTTCCGGGAACTGTTCCACTTGCAGCCCCCGGACTTGATGCTGTGCCCCAGAGGGGGATAGATCCTTCCACCACTGGTCTGCTCCTCGGTTCACGAGAAGTCCTCTCAGGGCCTTGGGACATGGAATGGGTCCGAAGGGAGGACCTCTGCACGCTTTTAGGATTGTCTTTGGTGCGTTGCTCCTTTCCTCAGTAGTAAGACCAGATGGAGGAGCAGGTCCTGGGTATTCCGTGATACCAAGTGTTGCAATGGACTGGGTGACGTGCAGCCGCTTCTCAACAGACTTGCGTCTCCAACTTTGCAGATAAAAACCCTGTGGAATTAAAGAAAGGTAGAGGTTATGCATGATGGAAAAAATGTTTTTATAGCACCTGCTAATAGAGTGTTGAACATTCAAATGATTATTAGCAACTAAAACGAACCTCCGGCCACACCGCCCTGAAAGCACCTAATCGCCTACAAGCAACTAAGCAGAAAGGCTGCATGAATGAGTCCACATTCAATCTTCATTCATATTAACCTAAAATAAAACCACAGAGAGCAGGATGTATATCTTTATTCATCATACATGTAAAGCACTTCTCTCTTCACTGCTCTGCACCCCTGCATGTTCATTGTTGACTGAAGGCTGCCACAGCCCACTCTCACCTCAAGCATTCATCTGACCCTCTGCTCCGAATAATTGTTCGATCCCCATGCACCTGATTGCTTTAGAAGAAGTAGTTATTGATTTAGGAAAATGGGTCTGCGTGAGGGTGATGTCATTTTTTAGGGATCTATAAAACAACGCCAGGAATGGCGGTGCAAGGAAGAAACTGTGGTAATGTTGGTGTTGTTCTGGAATCACAGCATCAATCGCGACATTGACTTAAGTTGTAAAGTTGACTTGAGTCGCGAGTCACATTCTGTCCCCGAGATGGAAGCTACTCACCTTTCATATCGCTGTTTCTGGTGGATACAGTTTTCCTCTGAAAAGTATTTATATTTTAAAATACTCCAACCTGCTAGTCTGCTGCTCCAGGAATATGTATGTCCCTACAAACTGCAAAGGCATCACACATGTCGTGGCACACATGATTCACAGAAGCCACCCGGGAGTGTGGATAGCCTAGGATGTTTAATCAAAGGCACCTTATTATGCTCAGCTTTTCCAATATTTTTCAAATATTTGATCATGCAGACTTCCTGGTCCTGTCCTCATCAGAATAAGAGAATTGTTATCATCATCCCAACAACCTCTTTAGAAAGTGCAATATTTTTCCTTGTATGTTTTCAAGGTTTACAGCTAGAAAGAGGACAGTGCTTGACTCAGCACGCAATATGTTCAGGACCTAAAAGGTGTTTCTGCCCATCGCAGAAAAATTTAAAAAAAATTTAAAAACGAGAAAGTAAATAACTTCTCATTTCAGAGTTGTGACATACAATCTATGTCGCCAAATGGAGGAAATGTTTGCAAAGTTGCTGATGTTTCGATTGCGATTTTCAGGGTGCTTGGTACCTTCGGTGTCATATCTGTTACCCCGCGAATGCATTGTAAGAACTTTTTTTGGTCATTTAGCTTCAAGATGCCTCAATTTTCAATTCTGATCAGGACAAACCTTTCGAACTTGATCATGGAAAATAGAAAGGATATATAGCAATCATGTTTTGATGACTTTTCCAAGCCCAACCAATAGTTGGTGGATTCATGGCATATGAATCTAGTTGGTGGATTCATGGCATGTGAATCTAGAATAGCTGAAAAAAGACACTTTATGCTGGTTGCCAAATGGGAGCTCCCTCAGGAATGGAGGTAAGAGGCCATCAAGTTGTAGAGTTTACATCCATGAAAGGAGGGAGCCACCTGTCAGGCAGTCCTATGTATTGTGGATTCCTGCCAGGTGAGAAGATAAGTTGGTAATTCCAAAGAAAGAGCCCCTTTCCAGTGTATTTTGCCAGTTTCCACAAATAGGGTGACGCTCCAATTTACTTGCCAAATTATGATAAACTAAGCTGTGTGTCAAGCGGTGCTTTCTCAGACTCACAAGATGTCTCCTACTGGTCCTCAACTTGTGAGGAGTGTTTCAACAGCACAGGGGACAGAGTCAACATCATTTTTTGGGTTGAGCACAGAAATACTCTGGCTGATCTACCTGCTTAGAAAAGGGCCTACCAATAGTTGCAGGAGGGCCAGATGCATTTAAGATTTGCTGCATTATGGTGCAACTTTACATAGAATGAATGTAAATACAAATTGTTGACATAATCAAGGGTTGTCCTACTGCCCTCCTTTGATCGTCGTTGGACACTTCTGCGTAGAAAGGCAGCCACGACCCAGTCTGTCTGGTGGCAAAGACAAAAATGTAGGGTCAATATGGACGACCGGGACTGTGAGTCCTATCCAATGATGAATAAGGGAGCTGTAAACTGTTTTTTGCCATTGTTACATCTATTCTACGACTGCTGAGGTCCACATCAGTGGAGGAAGACAACCACCAACCATTAAAAGTAAGGTTGAGGAGTGTAGCCAGGTTTGACAGGGTATGGAAACATCCCAGCCCTTCTTCGCAGCAGCACCATCACTGGCAAAGGTCAGCAGATACAAGATAAATGGTGTTCATCTACAATCTGTCAATCACCAGTCAATGTCAGCATATGCAAGATGGAAGGTGTTCATCTACAATCTGTCAATCACCAGTCAAGGCCAGCAGATTCAAGATGGAAGGTGTTCATCTACAATCTGTCAATCACCGGTCAAGGTCAGCATATACAAGATGGAAGGTGTTCATCTTCTATCTGTCTATCATTGTCAAGGTCAGCATATACAAGATGGAAGGTGTTCATCTTCTATCTGTCTATCATTGGTCAAGGTCAGCATATACAAGATGGAAGCTGTTCATCTACAATCTGTCAATCACTGGTCAAGGTCAGAATATACAAGATGGAAGCTGTTCATCTACAATCTGTCAATCACCGGTCAACGTCAGCATATACAAGATGGAAGCTGTTCATCTACAATCTGTCAATCACTGGTCAAGGTCAGAATATACAAGATGGAAGCTGTTCATCTACAATCTGTCTATCATTGGTCAAGGGCAGCATATACAAGATGGAAGCTGTTCATCTACAATCTGTCAATCACTGGTCAAGGTCAGAATATACAAGATGGAAGTGTTCATCTACAATCTGTCAATCACCGGTCAAGGTCAGCATATACAAGATGGAAGCTGTTCATCTACAATCTGTCAATCACTGGTCAAGGTCAGAATATACAAGATGGAAGCTGTTCATCTACAATCTGTCTATCATTGGTCAAGGGCAGCATATACAAGATGGAAGGTGTTCATCGACTATCTGTCAATCACCGGTCAAGGTCAGCAGATACATGATGGAAGGTGTTCATCTACAATCTGTCAATCACTGGTCAAGTACAACATATACAAGATGGAAGCTGTTCATCTACTATCTGTCAATCACCGGTCAAGTCAGCAGATACAAGATGGAAGCTGTTCATCTACAATCTGTCTATCATTCGTCAAGGGCAGCAGATACAATATGGAAGCTGTTCATCAACAATCAGTCAATCACCGGTCAAGGTCAGCAGATACATGATGGGAGGTATTCATCTACAATCTGTCAATCACCGGTCAAGGTCAGCATATACAAGATGGAAGCTGTTCATCTACAATCTGTCAATCACTGGTCAAGGTCAGAATATAGAAGATGGAAGCTGTTCATCTACAATCTGTCTATCATTGGTCAAGGGCAGCATATATAAGATGGAAGTGTTCATCTACTATCTGTCAATCACCAGTCAAGGTCAGCATATACAAGATGGAAGGTGTTCATCAACTATCTGTCAATCACCGGTCAAGGTCAGCATATACATGATGGAAGCTGTTCATCTACTATCTGTCAATCACCGGTCAAGGTCAGCAGATACATGATGGAAGGTGTTCATCTACAATCTGTCAATCACCGGTCAAGTTCAACATATACAAGATGGAAGCTGTTCATCTACTATCTGTCAATCACCGGTCAAGTCAGCAGATACAAGATGGAAGCTGTTCATCTACAATCTGTCAATCACCGGTCAAGGTCAGCAGATACATGATGGGAGGTATTCATCTACAATCTGTCAATCACTAGTCAAGGTCAGCAGATACATGATGGGAGGTGTTCATCTACAATCTTTCATAGTCTTTTTCAGACAAGGTGGCAACGCTGCAGTTCTCCAGATCTTTCCACATCTTCTGGCTTCACTCTGTCAAAAAGGCATTGTCATTGGAATGGCACAATCTGATCGAGGCATTTCTGAATTTGCTCTGGCTATATCTTCTTTTGTTATGTGTGGGAGAAAGTAGGTGGGCCCTTTCCCTGCTGAGGAAGTAACACAATATCACAGTGAAAAATACGAAGATGGCAGAGCCCTTTTGTGTGCACTACTTTGTACTGGGTGAAGGACATATGGGCATCCCTGGAGACTGCTCAGGCGGGTTACTTGCTTCTAGTCCAAGGGACTTCAAGGCATCTCCTGATTTAGTGCACCTTATTTTAATCACTGGAATGTGATGTTACTTGACAAACAGGAGGGTTTATGACAATAAAACGGAAACTACACCAGCGGCTTAATGTGTCAGTGAAATGTAGGGGTACAGTAAAAAACACGCTTGTCTGATGCCCAGTGAAAAGAGGCACTTGCCTGACACTCAACTAAATATTTGGGAGTCAGTTAATGCACAACAACTATTCAGAAGAGTCTAGAGTAGAGTAGAAGCACCTGTTGCCCATTACTGAACAGTCGGCACTTGGAAAAATCACAAAATTCCTTAATCCAGTGAATGACGTAAGCAGTCTCAATGATCGAGCACACACTTGCTTTTGTGCAGTAGGTTCATCTCGTATGATGTTTTTTTTCCCCTTAAATGAGAGGGACATTTCCAACAGCTGTCAAGCAGGACATAATGGCTGGATTATGGTTCCAAAGGAGGATAGCGCAGCGCCTGAAAAGCACTACATGGACCACCACCGGAATACAGCGCTTGTCCCACGCTGGGACCAGGTGTCTCCAAGACAGCTAACTATTGTCCACACAAGCACAGCAGTCCCTTCGGGAGACACTGGAGTGTGGGAGTTGTCGCTCTAGAGTCAACGCTGTTTGCTCCCACAATGGCAGAACCCCAAAGACTAAACAGCACTTTACTTTTACACCTTTTATATGGTGGTCTTGGATTAAACCATTCATTACATTTATAGGGTGCACTACAAGAACCCTAGAAGGGCAAGATATAATGTAAGTATTGAAAGATGACTAGGACACTAAGTAACTAGAAGCCAACCCTGCTGTGTCCCCATCTTACCTTCACAACGGGGTCTCCTTTTTGTAGTTGAAGCCACTTGTCGGTCCCTCGAACTGTAACTTGATGGCCTGCTTGAGGTGCAGCTGCGGATCCATAGTGGTGATGGAGATGATTGGCTCCGGGGCACTCTTCTCAGACCCACCACCGCTGCTCAGCTTTTGCGGAGAGTAGGAAGGGCTTCCCTGCAGGCTGTACTTTGGATTCGTCAGAATGCCATTCCTTTTCAGTTCCCTGTCGGGGGATCCGTAGTTTGGGAATGCTGCGATCACGTCTCGATTCAGGCCATGCTGAGGTTGCTCTTGGTCCGAATAGTGCACCTGATTAATTCCCAAAGAGGTCATTACGGAGTTCCACCTCTCAGACCCTGTCGGCACATTTACAGGACTCGCGGTCTTGAAGTTCTTCTCCAGGACACTGTTCAGCCCAGATTTTGACGGTGTGCCTGGGCCCTTTCTAGACTTGGGGCTGTCGCTGATATCTCGACTCAGCACTGGACTGGCCATGGGGGCATTGCGAATTGACCTGGGGCTGAAGGAGTCTGAGATGGTGCTCTGGGGGCTGGTTTTGGGCTTACTACTTCTCATGGTGGAATTGGGAGAGATCATAGAGTGGCGGCTGCGACTGCGCGGAAGGGAATGCTGCTGGATCTGCTGGGTGAAAGTAAGGCTGTCGATGGGGATTGTCTGGGCCGTGGCCAGGGAATGGTACGTAGAGGAAGTCATAATGGAGGAATTCTTGGAGCTCTTGAGTGAGTTGTCAGATACCAGAGACTTGCACCGCCCGACTGTGGACTCTGGAGACAGGGAGGGGCTGCTGCCGGTTTCGGTACGATTTTGCTGGGCTGATGTTGGCAAGTCACCACCTACAATGCTTGGGCTTCCTGAGCTGTTAATGGTCAACCCTGAGGACTGGGTCTTCATGGTCGAGGTATTCTCTTTCGCTTGGGGCATTGGGCCGTTGTAAGGGGGGGCTCCATGCCGCTCCAGCAGCTTCATAATCTTCAGGTGGCCACGTTTCCCTGCCACCCTCATTGGTGTGCGTCCATACTGATCAGCATGGTGGGGGTCGGCCCCCTTCTCCAATAGAGTCCTCACGACTTCCGTGTGACCTTCCTGAGCAGCAATGCAGAGGCCTGTAGCACCTTGATTGCACGCATGATCTACATGTGCACCACATTCGATAAGGAACTGGACCACCACCGCGTGGCCCTGCCAGGCAGCGGAGTGCAGTGCTGAGCGACGCTCATTGTCCAGAGCATTAACATCTGCCCCGTAACGCACAAGAAGCTTCACCATCTCCAGGTAGCCCTGCCAGCAGGACACGTGCAGAACTGTCCTCCCCTCGGGGTCCTTGATCTCCAGGTTGGCCCCATTCTCCAACAGCAGGTCTAACATGCCCAGCAGGTTCTCCAAAACCAGCAGATAGGTCATGGGACGTCCATCTGCGTCCTTCAAGTTGACGTCTGCCCCTCTCCGCAGAAGCAGCTCTACCAAGCTCCTATGGGTTTCCAGGGTTGCTACACACAGAGCCGTCCTTCCGTCATAACCTTTGTGATCAATAGGTGACTTGTTGTCCAGGAGGAGTTTGAGACAATCAAAATGTCCCTCTTGAGCTGCCAGAATCAGGGGGATCCGGCCATCATTGTCAACCTCGGTGACCTTTGCGCCTTGCTCTGTCAGGGCTGCACAGACTGCCAGATGACCCTCGAAGGCAGCCATGTGGAGAGGGGTCCATCCCATATCATCACGATGGTTCTCGTCCAGTCCACGGTCTAGAAGGGTCTTTACCACATTTTCATTGCCTTGGGCTGCAGCAATGCTTAGCACCGTCCGACCCTCACTATCTATGGTGTCCACTGCTGCCCCCCAGAAGAGAAGTGTATTTACAACTGCAGTGTGGCCCATGGAAGCGGCAGCCAACAAGGGAGTCCTGCCGGTGGCATCTGCATCATCCACATCTGCCCCACCTTCCAGCAGCAAGTCCACCACATCAGCATGCCCTTCGTAAGCGGCTACTAAAAGAGGAGTCATGCCATCGTGGTCTCTGTGTCCCACATCAGCCCCATGTTCCAGAAGAAGGCTAACCACATCTGCATATCCTTGGCTAGCTGGGACACAAAGGGCAGCCACTGACAAGGCGGTCCTTCCATCAACATCCGCGTGGTTGATGTCTGCCCCGTGCACCAAAAGGAGCTCCACAATTTCACGGTGGCCCATGTATGCGGCTGCTATCAAGGCTGTCCGCCCTTCAGTATCCATCTTGTTGACCTCCGCGCCATGCTGCAGTAGGGTAAGTACTATGTCCTCGTGGCCACCCCAAGCAGCGGCCCGTAAAGCTGTCCTGTTGTCTGTATCTGTGCTGTCTGCGTCGGCACCTGCGCGCAGCAAGGAAGCCACGGCCTCAGAGTGTCCACCCCAGGCTGCTGACCGCAGAGCGGTCCATCCTTCCTGATCCGCATTATTAATGTTGGCCCCATGCGCGATCATGCAATGCAGCACTTTGGTGTGACCCTGCCTGGCCGCCAGGGCAAGTGGAGTTTGGCCATTGCCATCAAGCACGTCCACATCAGCACCTCGGGAGATCAGCAGGTTTACAACCTCAAGGTTGCCGCTGTGCGCGGCGCTGGCAAGCAATGTCCTGCCGTTGGAGTCTTTCTGATTGACACTAGCTCCATTCTCCAACAGCATACGGATGGAGTCCTCCCGCTCCAAGGCTCGGTGAATGACACTGGAGGAGTCCGAGTCTTGATGGGCAGCGTAGGCACCAGCTTTCACCAGCAGCTGAAGGACCTCTTGCTCCACAGGCAGCTCCCCAGAAAGGCAATCGGCAACAGGCGTCCCGCACCAGAGCATCCACAGTGCCAACTGGCAGGGCTCCAGCTGCAGGTTGGAATGGAGAAGATGGAGGGCATACTCTTGGACTTCCTTGGGTTGAAGGTCTCCAGCTCTGCAGCTCAAGCCCATTGCCAGCATGCCATGGCCCTCTGCTGCGTTACACAGGTACTTCTGAGTGCAGTATTTCACATCCAGCAGCCACTCTGCGAAGCTGTGGTGGAAGAGGATCTTTGTGCGGTTGGGACCTTCCACCAACAACTTCGAGAGGGAATCCAACTTGCGCTGGAACTCGTCCCAACCAGACATGGTCATCTGCTTTGTCCAGACGGCAGCATAGAGCTCCTCCGGCGTGAGCGGGTGGTGGGCGGCCAGCATGACATTTAGAAGAGGTTGTATGCGGGCGAACTGCTTCCGGGTGAAAAGTCTCTGGCACAGCCAGAGGTAAAGGCCGTTGAGGGTGCCGGGGATGTCCCTGATCTCACGTAGGACGATAAAGCTCTCGGAGACACCATCCAGCACGCGCTCCAGGTACAGAAGGCACCCATTGCTCTTGATGTGCAGTTGGTTGAGCATCTCCGCCGTCTCTCGCGTCAGGTGCTGGCGCAAAGCCTCCTCATGGTCCAGCCGGCACAGGATGTACTGCTGGACGTCTGTCACAATGTGAGCCTTGCGTAGGTCGTCCAAGCAGATCTTGCGGAACCCTGGAAAGAGAAAAGAAAGAAAGGAGTTTAATGAGAAAATAGGATATCCAAGTAGAAAATGAGAAGACATTTCAGGGCACCAAAGACACCCAGGCAAAATGTCACAGATTCAAGATCTGCACAACACCCTGAACACAGACATTTACATCCAAAGTGACAACATACAGGTGCAGAATGTCAAATCAGAACAAACACCTTGTCGAAATTCATGAACAAAAAAGTCAAAAACATCTAAGGTACACCAAAGGGGCAAAGGAAAATCATATTTTTAACTTGTGGTCAGGGAGCCCTTGAGATTTGGAACATGCCTTGCGCAGGCAGGTTAAGCAATAAATCAAACAGCAGCAGATTGATGTCACTCCAGAAGACCAAAACGGGTGTTTAAAAGGGCCCGCATCAACAACACAAGGAATGGAATGTGCAGGTACGGTTGTGGGCGAAGGGCCAGGCAGGCCAGTCACAAGCGCATGTGATACCTTTCGTGAGAGTCTCAAGTAATCCCTTAAGTAAGGGTCCATGTTAGTACACCCTCAAGTAATCTCATTATAAGTGAGGGTCTCATCTTGGCCCCCCTCAAGTGATATCTTTAGTGAGAGACTCAAGTAATCCCTAAAGTGAGGGTCCCTTCTTGGTACCCCCTCAAGTAATCCCTTTAGTGAGGGTCCCATCTTGGCCCCCCTCAAGTGATACATTTAGTGAGAGTCTCAAGTAATCCCTTAAACGAGGGTCCCTTCTTGGTACCCCCTCAAGTAATCCCTTTAGTGAGGGCACCATCTTGGTACCTCCTAAAGTAATCCCATTTGTAAGGGTCCCATCTTGCTCTCCCTCAAGTAATTCCATTAGTGAGGGTCCCAAGTAATCCCTTAAGTGAGGGTCCCTTCTTGGTACACCCTCAAGTAATTACTTTAGTGAGGGTAGCATCTTAGTACACCTAAATTAATCCCATTTGTGAGGGTCCCATCTTGCTCTCCCTCAAGTAATCCCATTAGTGAGGGTCCCAAGTAATCCCTTTAGCAAGGGTCCCATCTTGGTATTCCCTCAAGTGATCCCATTAGTGAGGGTCCCATCTTGGTCTCCCTCAAGTGATCCCATTAGTGAGGATCTGAAGTAATCCCTTTAGCGAGGGTCTCATCTTGGTATCCCCTCAAGTAATCCCTTTACCGATGGTCCCATCTTGGTACCCCCTAAGTAATCCCATTTGCGAGGGTCACATCTTGCTCGCCCTCCAGTAATCTCATTTGTGAGGGTCCCATCTTGCTCTCCCTCCAGTAATCCCATTAGTGAGGGTCCCATCGTGGTACCCCCTCAAGTAATTCCTTTGGTGAGGGTACCCTCTTGGTACTCCCTCAAGTATTCCCATTTGTGAGGGTCACATCTTGGTCTCCCTCAAGTAATCCCATTAGTGAGGGTCCCATCTTGGTCTCCCTCAAGTAATCCCATTAGTGAGGGTCCGAAGTAATCCCTTTAACGAGGGTCCCATCTTGGTATCCCCTCAAGTAATCCCTTTACCGATGGTCCCATCTTGGTACCCCCTCAAGTGATACCTTTACCGATGGTCCCATCTTGGTACCCCCTCAAGTAATCACATTAATGAGGGTTCTATCTTGGTACCCCTTCAAGTGATACCTTTAGTGAGAGTCTCAAGTAATACCTTAAGTGAGGGTTCCATCTTGGTCTCCTTCAGGTTATCCCATTAGTGAAGGTCCCAAGTAATCCATTTAGTGAGGGTCAGGCGCGCAACACCCATTGGACGCACAGGGCTTCAGCCACCCCCGTCGTGTGTGGCAGCCCGGGATGAGACAGCTTCCCGGCGCACACACAGCTGCACCTGAGCACTTCACAAGTCTATAAAAGACCATTTGCATGTTAATGAGGCCTCGCTGTTGTTTCACCCCTTCTGAGAGCCCCTGCAGCTCCACTTTGCCTATGGCTTAAAAGATTCAGCCCCCCCCCCCCCCGATATTTTTCCTTAGCCCACCCCCCACCCCCCCCGAAATTTGGCTCTAGTTGCGCCTCTGGTGAGGGTACCATCTTGTACCTCCTCAAGTAATCCCTTAACATTGCTTCTACAAGGCTCGACCCGAAGTGCTGAACCTTCAGCAAGTCCTGTATTAAAGGCCCACTTTTCACCGGGCCGCTTGTGGAGGACACATCACACACAGAAGTATATGTGTGCGTATCCTTCCTTGACGTGCTCAGCAGGGGACCCTTGCTGTCTTTTGAGGATAGCCATATCAGACCAAAGTAAAATGTCAGAGGTTATCTGTAGAATATTACATGAATGCACACCTCCTGGGCCCACATTGCCCCAGAGCCCTTCACTTCGCCATCTGAAGAGAGCTATGCGACTCTTACTCAGTCTAACAACACTAGGCCATACTCTCAGCTAGTCCAAGGAGCAGTACCAACCTAAACATGAAGGGAAGCAGCCAAGTATTTAAAAAAAAAGAAAACAATACAAGCAACAGACACAAGATGGCAGCACTTACACTAGGAACAGATAACATTCGCCTTCAAATCACACTACTACTAATAACAAGTTTCTATAAAGCGCTTCATAAGCCGTTCTTGCCATTTCTGGGGGTGTTATCAACAAAATAAAGCACAGGCATTTGTTAACCCTTTCAACTGCTAGGCCTTTTAGAACGTCAATAGGTAATAACAGTTGCTCTACAATTCTAAGTTTCCCTGAGTCTCCCGATAAAATGGTACCTCATTTGTGTGGGTAGGCCTAGTGCCCGTGCTAGGCATTGGCCCAAAATGCAACGTGGACACACCACATTTTTACAGTGAAAAAAAGACCCTTTTTTTGCACAGTGCCTAGCTGTGGATTTTGAACCCTAGCTCAGCCAGTACATAGGGAAACCTAGCAAACCTGTACATTTTTTTAAACTAGACACCCAGAGGAATCAAGGATGGGGTGACTTGAGTGGTTCTCACCGGGTTCCCTTATCCAGAATCCCTTGCAAACCTCAAACTTTGTAAAATAAAAACATATTTTCCTCACATTTCTGTGATGGAAAGTTCTGGAATCTGCGTGGGTACACAAAATCCCACCCACTCCGCATTCCCCAAAGTCTTCTGATAACAAGCATTGGCATTGCCAATAGGTCTCGCCTTTGGGACCTTATAAGTGTTTAGCCATGCAACGGTTAATGTTGTTGCACCAAGGATATTGTGCTGCATAACTAAATACTTATAAGGTCACAAAAGCGAGACCTATTGGCTATGCCAATGCATAAGGATTCTGTTGCTGGGTGCCTGACTGCTCTTGCCAGGATAGGCGGGCCATGACAACACTACGAATAATACCTTTTTTCAGATTTTCATCATGTCCCCCCCCCCCCCCCAACCCCCCCAAAACAAAATTATGGTAGTTTGCTTCATTCTGCCACACACAAACTTCTCAATGTCAATGCTTGCTCTAAGTCTCTCCTCCCAGCGTTCTTAAGATGGTCTTTCGGTGTTTTTTACACACCAGCATCGCCTGCGCGGGCTGTCAGAATAAGCGTGGCAGTGAAACCCGCGGCGCAAAACCGAAACAAAGGCCCTGAAAGCAGCGGCAGCGCCTTACAATGCCCGAATCCCATCCACGGGGCTGAGGCGCGTCACCCTTTCTTTTCGGAAAAGACGAGTATTCTAATATTTATTTTATTTATTGTTTATTCTTGGTTGGTAACCAGCGTACAATCATTAAAAGATTCAAGCGTTGCAAGATAAAATATTAAGAGAACAGAATATACAATATTCCATAGCATCTGTCACAAGAAATAGGATGATCAAAGTATATTATCAATTGAACCATTCAAATACATCTGACCCCCCCACTCAGACTAAAGTGTCCCTACAAGGCCAACTGTATGTTGTGAGTCCCAATGTTACCCTCCCGAGAACACCCACGTACACACAGTATACACAAAAACGCGGATGCGGACCCGCAAGCATACAAACGCATAACTGAGACACAAACGGGAGGATAAATACACGCCCACGGATGTATTGTAATTGCATTTATATACAAGGCGTCAAAGCCCTTTTGGTGAGTAGCATGCTACTCCTGAACCCATAAATAATTAGTGGTACATTAGTATAGTGAAATATGAAAGTAATGTGAGTGGTGGATATGTTAGTCAGTTATTTGGATTAAGAAGGACAGTGCAGAAGGGAAAAAGCTTTGCATTTATATAGCGCTTGCAACCCCTGATAAGGTGTTGAAGTGCTTATTCGGCAAATAGCACGCTATGTAGACACACAGAGATACATAGACTCAGAAACAAAAGTCCAGATACCCGCAAACATGCGCAGATTTTTGTGCACATAGTGTGCGCACCCACACACGAACAGCGTAAAAGCTGATTTCTATTCAATGAACACTCTGGGCACAATATTTGAGCCTAATTTAGGGGTCGTGACTCAAATACAACGCTAACACTCCCTAAGACTACAGGCTGGCTGCCGCTGCAAACGACAGGCCGGAGAAGCCCTGATAGTACACTGTTTCTTCTCCCAGAGACCGTGCACCTTGAGAAGAAACAGGGCTCTACTTATAACAACAGGGAACTACCTAGAGGTTCCTGACGTGTTCCTGACATTGTGCATAATGTATGCGGCAAGCTAACCAAGCGAGCTGCGTTTAAAAATAGAACATTCCTGTAGCTGTGGGTGTTGTTACTCCTTCAAGTATTAGCGTAATTTATGCGCATGCAAAGCGTGAGAGCTGCGGCTTTAAAAATGGAACAGTCTTGTAGCTGTGGAAGTCAGTCATTCAAGTATTTGCATAATTTATGCGACACTCTGCTTGCGGACCAATATAACAAACTTATAAAGCAGCACCTCTACCTTACGAGCAGTGGATTTAAAAAATAGCCCTGTTATGCAGCACTCTAAGCTTGCGAGCTATGGTTTTAAAAATATAAGAAACTTGTAAGGCAGCACTGTAAACCTGCGAGCGCTGGTTTTAAAAGTTAATCAGCACTCTAAGCCTGCGAGCTGTGGTTTTCAAAATAAAACAACCCTTTTATGATTTGCCATAATGGGGTGTATAAATCTTGCAGCTGCAGATGTTACTCTTTCAAAGTTTGCACAATGTATGCGGCACCTAATGTTTGTTTTAAAAAATAGAAGACTCTCATAGCTGTAGACGTCACACTTTTGACGATATGCATAAGGTTTTTTTTGGGCCCTCTAAACTGACGCTAGGTGTTTTAAAAACAGAAGGCTCCTGTAGCTGGACATGATATTCCGTTCAAGATTTCCATAATTTAGAGCACTCTGGGATTGCCACCTCGTGGTTGTAAAAATGGAAGTATCCGGTAGCTGCAGACGTTCATCCTTCACGATATTCATAATTTAATGGCATCTTAAGTTTGTGGGATGCGGTGTAAAAAACAGAAGAGTATTGTAGCTGGAGATGTGACCCTTTCTAAGGTTTGTGCACTGAATGCCGCACTCTGGGCTTTGCCAGCACGTGGTTTCAAAAGCGGAGCTTTTACTCTACTTAAAAATAGAAATTGACAGCCTCACACCAGAAGTGAAGACTGGCTTCTAACAGTCTACAAATTTTGCTTTTTGGTAGATGCACAAGAATTTTTTTTAATAGTGTGGCATAAGAAGGACTACTAAGGGCGCCGTGCAAAATCGGGTGCAAGCTAACATAGCTAGAGGAAAGACAGATGGCGGTGCCGCGAAAGCGAAAGTAATCGCGGCGCTGTGAAAGTGAAAGAAATCGCGTCTATAAGGGTGCCCGCGAGATGGCGCATGTGCTCGTAAGCGCGCACCTGCTCGCGTGAACGCAAGCTCTAGACCACCACCAAATGCGTGTGGTAGCATTTTTTTGCAGCCCTTACTAAAAGTCTCGCCAGAGTAGCGCATGCACTGGCTCAGGCGAGACCTATAAATGGTACCTCACTCGATGGGTAGGCCTAGTGCTCGCGACAGGCAACGGCCCAGAACACAACATGGACACACCATATTTTCACAGTGAAAACAGACACTTTTTTTGCAAAGTGCCTAGCAGTAGGTTTTGAACCCTAGCTCTGACGGCACCTAGGGAAACCTAGCAAACATATACATTTTTAAAAACTAGACACCCAGGGGAATCTAGGAGGGGGTGACTTGTATGGCTCTCACCAGGTTCTGTTGCCCAGAATCCCCTGCAAACCTCTTCTTTGTAAAAAAGAAAAAAAACACATTTTCCTCACATTCCTGTGATGGAATGTTCTGGCATCTGCGTGGGTCCACAGAATTGACCCATTTTTAGGTCTCGCCTGACCCAGCTAGCCGGTCTTTAGTGTTTACAGTGTTTATCTCTCCCCCATTAATTGTGATAACACCTTGCCTGCAAATTCACTTAGGGGCGCTTCCTGTATGTACACTTTTTGGTGTACTATAATCCAACATACTTCGCAGCCTTTAACCATAGAAATACCTTTTACTATATTTCAGCTAAGCTTTTTGTGCTTTGCTCTTATAATACATAATTGCAGAAAACTGTATATTCTTGCTTTACGTTCATGCTTGCTTATATGTTGCTTAGTAGAGCTAATAACTACCAACGTATAGTTTATATTCCTTTAAAGTACGCTATATTTACTTTACAGCTTTATTTATAAGGCCAACCGCACTTTTTTTATTTATTAGGTTGTTTTGCCACACTGAAATAAAAGCATTTTACATCTGCCTTCTCCAAACATGCAAGCTTTATCGCACTAACGTGCGCAACATGTGTTACACAAAACTGGCACCATTCAACCACTGCAATCTCTGTGGGCGCGTCTTTGGTGTTTTGGTGTGCATCGATGGAATCTCTGTGGGCGCGTCTTTGGTGTTTTGGTGTGCATCGCTGCAATCTCTGTGGGCGCGTCTTTGGTGTTTTGGTGTGCATCGCTGCAATCTCTGTGGGCGCGTCTTTGGTGTTTTGGTGTGCATCGCTGCAATCTCTGTGGGCGCGTCTTTGGTGTTTTGGTGTGCATCGCTGCAATCTCTGTGGGCGCGTCTTTGGTGTTTTGGTGTGCATCGCTGCAATCTCTGTGGGCGCGTCTTTGGTGTTTTGGTGTGCATCGCTGCAATCTCTGTGGGCGCGTCTTTGGTGTTTTGGTGTGCATCGCTGCAATCTCTGTGGGCGCGTCTTTGGTGTTTTGGTGTGCATCGCTGCAATCTCTGTGGCTGCGTCTTTGGCGTTACCAGTGTGCATCTCTCCTTCAATACTATCAGTGCATCTCGCTTACAGTTCACTTAAGTGTGCTTCCAGAATATGCACTTTATAATACAGTGCAATCGTGTGTACCTCGCGAATCACTAATATACGCCCAGACATAATTATTATTTATAACGTTACTTTGCCGCACAGGGTAAAAGGAGGGTTTTATAAGCGCCTTTTCCAGCTATGCAAGACTAATCGCAACAACCTGCATAACATATATGACATAGAACTTGCACTAATTCAGGAGCGCTTCAATCTCTGTGGCTAATTTATAATGTTCTCAGTACGCATCTCTTCTTTGTTCATTAGGAGTGCATTTTGCCTGCAGTTCACTACAGTAACCTTCCTGTAGCTACACTTTTTAGTGAGGATTAAACGTACGCAATTCACGGCCTTCTAAAATGCGCACTGACGCACTGATTTTATTACATTGATTTTTCGCACCGGTAAACAAAATATTTTAGAGCTGCCTTCGCCAAATATAGAAGCCTTATTGCTTAGTTGTCTTTTTGTCTATAAGCCTTATAGAAATACCTTTTACTATATTTCAGCTCAGCTTTTTGTGCTTTGCTCTCATAATACTTAATAGCAGAAATCTATATATTAATTAACTATATATTTACGATCATGCTTGCTTATATGTATTTGCAGCTGTAATGTAAGCAGAGGCTTACATTAGGCTTCAGCAGAGGCGCCATATGGCATTCCCCATGCTCATTAAGCGCATCGCTCGCCGCGCGCCTGATCGTGATCACTTTCACTTTCGCGTCGTGCGACGGCCGCGCGCGCATCACTCAAGAGACTACCACTGCCACCCTGTGGCCTTATATAGCAACAGCATCTCCTGTATTTAAAGGCTTGCAGGTACTGGTTGCGTAATTCAGTGATATTATGCAATAATAAACATTGATAATATGCAATAATAAACATTTTACAATAACTATGTGCAGATCGGATTCTTCTCGGAAACCAATCCCTTTGTCAAGCCATGACAACCCCCAATGTGCTAAACAGTTTAATATTACTAAAGTTAAGATTGTAATTAACTAGTGTGCATTTTACATCTCGTAATTAAATCATGCGTATCAAGACAGCTTCATAAAAGTTCAAAACATCAAGCCAGTACAGGAATCCAAGTCTAATAACCTATGATACAGAGCCACCCGATTCATCTAATCAAAACCAACGTAGACCTTCATCCGATTCGAAACCTCCGTGCTTCAATGTGTGCATTGTATTAATTGTGTTTGTAATTAGCAGAGTTAACACCCAGTCTACTGTTCTGGGATGGCAGGGTGCCCTACACACGCCTACAAACCTCGAGTTGGAGTCATATTCATGTTTTCCACGAAACACATGCCTACAGGGGTTCGAGGGTTGCTGTGGGATCCCCAACATGCTCTGCTATGCAGCATCAACTCTCTCTCTCTTTCACGCACACAAGCGCTCTCTCTCTCACACACACACACACACAGGCACGCACACATGCACATTCTCTCTCACACACACACACACACACACACACACACACACACACACACACCCACGCACGCACGCACAAACGCATGCACTCTCTCACACACACACCCACGCACGGACACATGCGCGCTCTCGCTCTCTCGCACGCATGCACGCACACGTGCAGGCTCTCTCCCTCTCTCACACACACACATACACACACCCACGCACAAGCTCTTTCTCTCTCTCTCTTTTGCGCACACACAGGCACTCACGCACACATGCATTCTCTCTCTTTCTTTGGTGTGTCGTGCCGAAGCACCATTGATTCCTGCTACGCATGGTAAGTCATTAATTGGTGCTTTTATTATGATACAAGGACCCCTTGCTCCCTGCCAGGCCTCCAGCACTGGTGGCGTGTTGGGGTTAGTGCGTGGTGTGCAGTGCCGAAGCATCATTGACTCCTGCTGTTTACAGTAAGACCTTCACGGGTGCTTTTAGCTTAACTGTGGTATGATACAAGGATCCCTTTGCTCCCTTTCAGGCCTCCAGCACTGGTGGCGTGGTGGTGGCAGTGTGCAGTGCCGAAGCACTTTGGACTTCTGCTATGCACGGTAAGGCATTCGCGAGCGTGGCAGTGCCTAATCTGAACACCTTCACTGCTGTCTCTTGGAGAACCGAAACACTGCTGTGAATAGTCGCAATATGTTTGTGAGTAAGTCCTGCATGTTCGCTCTGCTTGGCATGCCAGTTTAGGGCCTAGCACTACTGTAGTAGTACTGTACGGTAGTTTTTTCCCTGTGTGCTTCTACCCGTTCCACGTTGCTCTCTTTATCCCGTGTGCTTCTGTTCTCACGTGCTCCACGTTGCTCTCTCTCGTCCTGCTTGTCCAGCCGCCATCCGTGTTGCTTCTGACCCCATCCTCTGTAATCTTTACCGCACCAGTACTCCGTTCTGCTTCTGAGCCCTGCTTTCGTTATTTCCCTCCACCCGCCTTAAAAAAAAAAAAAAAAAAATGCTTTGGCACAGCTTTATTTTTCTTTATTTACCATTACAACTTGGATCAGTAAATAAATTTAAAAAAAGAAGAAAACTTCACACGCACGCTTTAGGTGCGTTCATGTGTTGTGCTTTTACCTACAAAATGACACAGCTGCTGCGACTGCATAATAGCATCTTTTTTTTTAAATGGGGTTTACTCTTTATCCATGCTGCACAACATCACTAAACAAGCATTGGCATAGCCAATAGGTCTCGCCTTTGGGACATTAAGTGTTTAGTTATCCAGCACAATATCCTTGGTGCAACAACATCAACTGTTGCATGGCTAAACACTTATAAGGTACAAGGTTTAGCCATGCAACAGGTAATGTTGTTGCACCAAGGATATTGTGCTGCAAAACTAAATACTTATTAGGTCCCAAAAGCGAGACCTATTGGCTATGCAATGCTTGTTTGCAAAGTGCCTAGCTGTACATTTTGAACCCTAGCTCTGCCTGCACCTAGGGAAACCTAGCAAACCTATACATTTTTAAAAACTAGACACCCAGGGGAATCTAGGAGGGGGTGACTTGTGTGGCTCTCACCAGGTTCTTTTCCCCAGAATACCCTGCAAACCCCAAACTTTGTAAAAAGAAAAACACATTTTCCTCACATTCTTGGGATGGAAGTTCCGGAGTCTGCATAGATCCACAACATTCCACCCACCCCGCATTCCCCAAAGTCTTCCGATAAAAATGGAACCTCGCTCGCGTGGGTGCACCAAGTACCCGCGACAGGCAAGGGCCCAAAAGGTATTGAGGAGACATCCAAATTACCGGTTACAAAACAACCTGGTTTTGAAAGGGGGTCACTTCGGATTTTGGCCCCGGGCTCGGCGGCCATCTTGGGAAAATACCAAACCCCCCCCCCTTTTCTGAAAACTAGACAACCGGGGAAGTCCAACGAGATGAGGCTTGTGTGGACCCTCCAACGTTTTCCTACCCAGAATCCGCTGCAAACCTCAAATTTAGCTGAAAAAAATAAAAAATCACGTTTTTCACATATTGTTATGTGGGATCACCGTGCTGGCACAAATGTCCTACCACACAGCGTTCCCCTCAGTCTCCCGAGTAAAATGATACCTCACTTGTGTGGGTGGGGCAAGGGCCTGTGACTGAGAAGGGCCGAAAACATAGGCATAAAGGGTATAGCACAGCGAATTCGAAGCACTACATTAAAAAAAAAAAAAAACGTTTTTAAGCAATTCTGCAATGGACATGGGGTGGGGACAGAAAAACTGGAATTTTGCTGGGAGGGGGTGGGGGTGCATTGGCATGCCCATCCTGGGTATCCCCCACCCCTAAATCATTTTTTGTTTTTAAATCCCTGGCTTTTAGTGGGCTTTTTGCCCCCCCCCTCCCCCCGGGGGCAGACAGGGGGCTACTGCCCCCATCTGCCCTCTAGGGTGGGCAGAAAGACTGGATTTCTTCTGGCGGGGGGCGGGTGGGGGCATGCCCTTCTTGGGCAGCCCCCACCCCTACATCAGAAAGACTGTTTTTGTAACAAATATTTTGGGGGGGAGCAAAGGCCGTTGCCCAAGGGGTGCTCCCCCCTCCCTGGTGCCTAGTGGGTGGATCTCTTCTTGGGGATCGTCATCCTGGGACGATCCCCAAGCAGCGATCCACTAGGGAGGGGTACCACTAGAAAGGGGAGATTCTCCTCTTTCCAATGATACCGCTCCTGACTTTCTACATGCTCGGGGGGCTGAGATAGCCCCCTGAGCACATAGAAAGTGAAACTGAAATGAGCCTATCGGCTCATTTCAGTTTCTGTGCAATGATTTCAGCGCCACACAAGTGCTGATCGTCACTGTACAGAAACCAGGGGAACAGCCCCGGGAGCTGGGGAAGCTCTTCCCCAGCTCCCAGGCTGTTGGGGGTGAAAGAGAATCCCTCTGCTGCCCTCACCAGAGGGATTCCCTGTGCCATGTGATCGGACGGCCGAGGGCCGTCTGACACACATGAGCACTGGGGCCGTCCGAAGCACCGAAAGAGTTAAGACTGGAGCATCACCCTTCACACAGAAAAAGAACATCTCGGACATGTTTCAAGGTGAGGCAGTACAAACCACTTCATGCGCTGCTAGAAGTCCATATCCTTTGCGGAGCAGAACTACCGTCCCATCTCCCTCCTCCCGTTCCCCACCAAAGTACTGGAGAAGGCCATCCGCCTCCAACTCACCGATCCTCTGGAAAGAAACGAGCTGCTGGACCCATCTCAATTGGGCTTCAGAGCCAACCACAGCACCAAGACAGACCTTACCGCCGTAACAGATGACATCCGAGCACTACTCAACAGAGGAGAATCAGCCATCTTCATCCTCCTGGACCTCTCCACAGCGTTCAACACCGTCTCACACACTCATCGACCAACTATGTCTGACTGGAATCACAAACGATGCGCTAAAATGGATGGCATCCTTCCTCATGGGATGTATCCAAAGAGTCCAACTCCCTCCTTTCACCTTGCAACCGAAGCACACAATCGGTGGAGTAGAACAAGGTTCATCCCTCAGCCTAATCCTCTTCAACATCTACATGACGCCGCTCGCAAACATCGTCAGAAAACACAACATCATCTTCTACGCCGACAACATTCAGCTCACCCGCTCACTCTTAGCAAACCCCACTCTGATGAAGGCCAACTTCCACAACCGCATGAAGAACATTGCAACATGGATTAAAGACAACTGCCTAAAACTAAGCATGGACAAAACAAAAGGACTGATCTTCAGAAAACACACTGCGCTCCCGAATGACTCCTGTGGCCGTCAGAGCTCGGACCCACGCCGAAGGACCACACACGCAACCTCATCCTCCTGTACAGCGAACTCTCCGTGAAACATCAGGTCAACGCCGTCTCCCTCAGCTTGTTTCCACACAATCCGTATGTTCTGCAAAATCTTCAGATGGCTCCCCATCAGCACACGGAAAACTTTGACGAAGTCCCTCATCACCATCTGGCTTGATTACAGCAACACACTCTGTCCCAGCATCACCACCAAACACATGCAAAGATTCCAGATAATCCAGAACACAGCAGCCAGACTAATTTTCAACCTGCCCATGAGAACACCCATCACCCAGCACTTGAAAGACTGCCGCTGACTCCCTACCAGAAGAGATACCAGCTCAAACTCCTGACCCATGCCTACAAAGACCTCCACAACCAAGGCCCATCCTACTTGAATCACTGCCTGATCTTCCACCAACCCACCAGAAACCTCTGCTTCGCACACCACGCCCTCTCTAAGGCACCACGTATCCGCCACAGCCACTACAGAGGATGATCATTCTCCCACCTCGCCGCCAAAGCCTGGAACACCCTCCACCTCGGCACAGCATCTCCACTGACCCACTTCAGGAACAGACTCAGGACCTGGCTCTGCGACTGATCCCTCCAGCACAGCGCCCCCCGGGGTGAATAGCTACGATATACAAATACTACTTAATTTATCGATTCATTAACTCCACAGCACAGAAGGTTTTGCGCAGCGCAATCACTCCCATCATTGATTTTAACAGAGAGGGGGAATCAGATGTGTAACTTTTGGCCATCGTGCAGGCTGGACAAAGGCATGCGAGGGGCAGCAGATCTCAGACACCGCATTCTAATTCAAAATGTGCTATCACTGTAACCCCGGGCCTCCTCCTCTTAATGAGCAGGTGCCAGTTCTGGCACAAAGTGTGGCACGCTGGGCATCAGGGGAGCATGCAGTGATCCATGGAGCCCGCATGGCACTGCACACACTGTAAAAGATTATCACCCGCCCTTGCCAGGCGACATTCACTCTGTGCTTTGGGACCACATGAGTGGTTGCACATAATGGGTGCATCTCCTGGCGAATGCCACGATGGGGGGCAAACACCTCTCCTTGTGACTCCCTAGCAGAAGGGAGGGCATAGGGGCATTCCTCTCTCATACTCCCTCGCAGGGGGTTACAATGCGGGCATTGCTATCTGCGCTGGCACCTGGGAATTACATTGCACTTTTTGTAACGTAAATTTGTGCTTTGTGTTCGCACGGTGAGATGCATTGGGTTTTCAAGTGACTCTCAGCTTTGTCCAAGGCCCCTTGTGATTTTCTGTTGTAACTGAACCCCTCTTTTAAGATGGCGCCTCATTCCATACCATGACTGCCCCACCAGCCCTCAATCACATGAGAGCACTAGGAAATGAGGGGACAGGAAACAGGGGACTCTGTAGAAGCAACCGAGGACTACTATTCATGGCTCGGAGAGCACAGACCAAATGACCATCACCAGCAAAATCACATCAGGGAAAGACTGATCATCATCCTAAGGCTCAAAATCACTGTGGAAGAGGACTGAGTGTCAGCACAGATATGTAGACAAACGAAGCTAGCCAGCACCACAGCCTCAAACGCATAGCGGAGAAAGACTGGGAATTATCACTGGCTCAAAACTGAGTGCCATCACTGGCTCAAAATCATCTCAGAGAAAGACTGAGTGCCATCACTGGCTCAAAATCATCTCAGAGAAAGACTGAGTGCCATCACTGGCTCAAAATCATCTCAGAGAAAGACTGAGTGCCATCACTGGCTCAAAATCATCTCAGAGAAAGACTGAGTGCCATCACTGGCTCATCATCTCAGAGAAAGACTGAGTGCCATCACTGGCTCAAAATCATCTCAGAGAAAGACTGAGTGCCATCACTGGCTCAAAATCATCTCAGAGAAAGACTGAGTGCCATCACTGGCTCAAAATCATCTCAGAGAAAGACTGAGTGCCATCACTGGCTCAAAATCATCTCAGAGAAAGACTGAGTGCCATCACTGGCTCATCATCTCAGAGAAAGACTGAGTGCCATCACTGGCTCATCATCTCAGAGAAAGACTAGGGGGCACATGCAGCCACATAGACGATAGCGAATCTTTAATTGCGATTATTAAGGAATTGCAATTAAAGAATCGCTATTGTCTATGCATGTAAGAATCGCAAAAAAAATTGCGATACCTATAAATTCCTTAATTGCTACTCGCAAATTGCGAGTCTCAATTAAGGAATTGATTCCCATTCATTCCCATGGGCCCAGAGGAATCGCATAAAATTTTGCGACTCCTACAAATTCATGCATGTAGGAATCGCATACAATTTTGCGATTCCTACAAATTCCTTAATTGCGAGGTGCAAATTGAGAGTCGCAATTAGGGAATTGATTCCCATTAATTCCTATGGGCCCAAAGTCCCTGCAATTACATGTGCAATTTGCGAGTACCCAATAGGTACTCGCAAATTGCGCATGCAATTTCAAGGGTGCAAGGGTTCCAAAAGGATAGCCTGTTGCACCCCTGAAATTACAGTTTAACCACATTTTGCGCACACACATGCCCCAGGGGGCATGTGTGTGTGTAACATGGGACATTGAAAAATGCACTTTAGTGCATTTTTCAAGGAAATCGAAAATTACCATCAACTTTGGATTGATGTCGGTAATTTGCGATTCATATTATCGAAATCGCTAAATTCTTTTGTTTAATGCATTGCGTTTAAGGAATTGCAATTTGTTATTCCTTAAATGCAATTACAATTTAAGTAATCGCAAATTAAGTGATTCCTTAAATAGCGATTTTTGCATTTGGGATGATATATCCCAAATGCAAAAATACTGGTCGCAAAGGGGCAGATTCTGCGAATCTGCCCGTATGCGACCGTTTTTTAGGTTGATGCATGGGGCCCTTAGTGACATCACTGGATCAAAATCATATCCGAGAACGACTGAGTGCCATCACTGGCTCAAATTCACCACAGAGAAAAACTGATCATCTCCACTAGGTCGAAATCAGAAAGAAGGACTGACCATCATCCCTGATTTAGTTTCATGGCGGACAAAGCTGGCCATCACCACTGCCTCAAACTTAGCAAAACGACTGATCACAGAAAGGAGGAGGAATGACTATTACCAATATCTCAAACTCATTGCAGAAAAGAACTAACTGTCACAACTTCCTCAAATTCTGAGCAGAGATCAACTGATCAGTGAAAAAAGGAGGAATGCCAAATGGCTCACACTCACCACAGAGAAGAACTGACTGTCACCACCAGCTCATACAATGGAGAAGGACTGATCATACAAAAGAGGAGGAATGACCATTGACTGCAAAGATTGTGACGTTCAGTATAGGTTTCCACCCACCCAGAGGTGAAAGACCATAGAATCTTGTTTTATACCAGGAGTCTCCAACCTTTACTAGAAGACCCATTTATGGTGAACAATATCATTTGTGTGGTGACAGAGACCACATCAGACAAGATTACTTCAATGGCCTCCCATGTAAAATGGCCCGCAGCGACCCCCTCAGTGCACCGGGCAGGATTGCCAGGGGTGACGTAACCAAAAGGCTTTGTCCATCTGGAATGTCTACATGTGGGTCATACAGAACGGCGATGGCTTAAATGCCCCCGGCACCAAGGTCATAACGGTAATAACCTCCCAACACTACATGATTGATCACTCAAGTATCACCTTTAAATATATTCTTAAAATATAAACACAAGCTGATCAGTTCTGAAAATAAAAATATTTTTGTCTCCAATACATGCTTTTCAATTTTGTTTTTTCACGTATTCATTCAATTAAGCACAAGCTTTTTGACAATTGACCTTGTAGGTCTTTCTCTTGGTCTTTGCATAACCTGTAAAGCGCCCTGAGATCTTGGGGTCTAGCTAGTGCTACGTAAAACTAATAATAATAATAATAATAATGTTGTAGGCTGAGCTGCACACAGGAGAGCTACTCACAGGAAGCTGGAGAGCGACCATTCGCGCGCCAGCTACTCGTTGGAGAAGCCCGTCTTGTACTATCTTTCATACCCCAATCCTTTGGAATATTGTTTTCGGGATGCAGGGACCCTCACTCACCAAGGTGGCATGCTTCATCATCGGCTCGTGCTCCACGTTGGGAGGGGGGGGGGGGGGGGAATACTCAACAGCCCCCACAAAGAGGGTTCTTAGGGGGGAGGTATTTTCTTGCATTTATACCCATGAAATAGGGATACAGTGGAAAATAGGGAGTGTTTAGGTGAGGTGTACAGAAAGGGATCTGTGGACACGTCTCACACCCGGGGCACATGTAAAATGCCCGCCCCCTGCCTGTCAGAGACCTGCCACGAGCCATCAAGTCTCCCCACAGCCTGGCACCCGGACAGGAGGCGCCCGTCACATAAGGGAGTGGGGGGGCGGGGTTCAGGTGCATCCTGCGTCAGCAGAGTCTGGAACTCTGCTGGGAAGTCACCCAATCATTGTGTAGTGTTCTCATGTCTCTGCGAGTTTGTAAGCCACTGGGCAGCAAAAAAGAACAAGCATTAGCAAAGCCAATAGATCCCATTTTTGGGACCTACTTGCTTTTCCAATGTTTATGGCGACGTCGAACCGCATCCATCAGTTGAATGCATGTTTTTTACCTGTGCTGTTTGGTATTGGGGTGTGGGGAGGAGTGCAATGATGCAATCGCTGTTAACAGTCGCACCATCTGTAGACGCATGTATGCATCATCATCACACATGGGCATGCGTTGTCTAAAGAATAAACGGTGCGCCATTTTCTTTTATTTATCGATCAAACATGGCAAGGGCCACTTTGCACAGTCAATTTTAAAAAAACGAAATTTCGTGTGTGCAAAGGCGCTTTTGAGCTACCCGGCCTTCCCCAAAAACATTTCTAAACAAGCACTTGCAATGCAATAGGTGTAGCATTTGTGAGAGGTTAAGCCATTGGCACTGTAAATGACAATACCTTTTATTTATCTGTTTTGATAATTAACACATAAATAAAAGGCATTGTCATTTGCAATGCCCATAGCTCAAACTCTTGTAAATGCGAGACCTTTGTCATTTCAAATAAGCAGCCGCCATTGTCTCGACTGCTTGGAAAGTGAAAGCACGCATGGCGCGCTGAAAGTTGCAGGAAAGCATGTTGTGCCTGCAGTACGAGAAACTCATTAAAGAAAATAGTGCTTACTGACTAAATAAGACATACAGTGTAACAACAGAAGTAAAAGGACCTGTCCTCATGGGAGTTTACAAATTAAGACAAGGTGGTACTAAGGAGGGACTAACAGGCCTATTAATGAATCAGAAGCCAGCATTTACGAAGGACATTGACACAAGCCAATGAAAAATATGGGTGGGGAGTGGGCGGAGCTTAAAGTCGATACTCGAATATAGCATGCCTCGCAGACCAGTGTATGCGCTGCCCAGGCTCGACCTAAAAAGAACAGTAGAGGTGGGGTGCATGAGTTACTTAGGAGAGGTTGGGGGAAGCAACGGGTGATGGTCGGGAGCAGAGCACACAAGGGAGACAGTCACAGAGGCGGTGGGTGGAGAAGCACACAAAGGACACTGAAACACGAAGCGTGCGGGCAGAAGCACCCACACAAGGGATTGCAACAGAGATCGTGGAAGGAGAGAAGCACACGGAAGAGAGAGAGCAACATGATGTAGCGTGGCGAGGGAGAAGTGCACAAGGGAGGCAGCTGGGAAACACATGCAATCTTGGAGTGTGTATGCATAAAAAAGAAATTAGTTTCCGAAAAGTATTCAGCCAAAGGACACCAGTAAAAAGGTTAGATGGAAAGGGAAGCCATCGCAGAAGAAACAAGAAAACAAGAGTGACAATAAAGTCGACCAGTGGTAAGCAGTGGGAGGGCTTTAAGAACACTGTAAAATATTGGTAAGTTGACAACAAGTCTGTACAACCAGACAGCTTGAGCTACCTGGCAGGTGAGACCCAAAAGCACCGGACAGACCAGAGCGTGCACAACAGAGGCAGGATGTCGTGACTGACTATAAATACAATATAACATGTGCGCTTATAAATTAGACATTTGCCCCAAAACAGATGTTTATTGTTACCCAACTCAATGGTACACATTTTTATGAAACTTGGAAGGTTGAATGGAACTGCTGGGTTGAAGCCTTTGCCCACGAGGCAAAACACAGATATCATCAGTGCGTACAAGACGCCACTGACATAACAGGCACTCTTTTTCTACCTGTTCTGAACCTGTGTTGCCGCCACCGCTGTTAGAGTCATCTTGTGGGCACTCCAGGTCCTGTGTGGAGGCTAGCAGCGGACCACAAGCCCCAGCAGCCCGAGCGGCGTGCACGCCGCAAACGACACGAGAAAGCACCAGGAGGCGCTTAAAAAGATCACAGGGCTCCCGCAGCGCGGGACATTTGCGGGCGTACCCGGGCCAAGGGCAGGCCCGTCTGCAGTGGCGGCTGGTGACATTTGAAAGAGGTGAGGCGGAAATGTTGGGGGATGAGTATTATTGCACGAGGACCAAAGTGTGATTCGGATGGGTTTCATGGACCTTCATGTCATATTGATGATCTCATACCAAGCGTGGTCATTGCAAAATTAAAATATAAATGTAATTTGTTTCGATCAATAGTGGTAACGCTAGGAACAGTAGGAAGTATTTTTATCTATTCAACTAGAACCTCAGCCAGGGAGAGGGTCTGCCATACGCTGTACCGAAAGAGTAATAATATTTAAACAGCAAAGTCATACATTTTTTTCTTCCTTATTGAGGACTGCAGCTGCACACTTCTTCCTACAAACTATTTTTGTATAACCCCAGGAATGTTCAAATAACGTTGATAAGATGAAAATAATACTCCAGCTCATAAACAGCAGTGCCGACCTACAAGGATGAACATCCCAAACTCTTCCTCAGAGACCGAATCATGCCATCCATAGTAAAGGCCTGGAGTTTAGCGTCTGAAATCACTATCTTTCAAACTTGGCAGCGCTGCACATGAACACTAGATTATTTAGGTGCCTAAGGTCATCCATATACCAACAAAAACACGTACGCAGCGTATACATCATTCATTGTAAAATATTAATACATTAGAAAAATCATGATAAAGGTCATAAAGCAAATACATTTGAAATCCTTTTCCCTTATTGCGCAAACTCAACATGCTCCTGAATTATATTCTAGATCAGCAAATGACAGTAAAATACAAATCATTGCTTAGCCTGGCATGCTTTTGCTGCATGAACAATGCAATTAATGGAATGTTTCCACATAACCCGTGAGCTTCTGCCAGAGCAGGAAAGTAGCTGTTGGATGCGGACAGGCGAGGGGGGTGGGGGAGAAAAGAGTGAGAACTAGAAGGCACTGACACTCCAACTAATGGACCTAGCGAATCCATACATATGTCTAAAGCGGCCCCTCGTCCTGGGTAACTGCACATTAGCGAGGACTTTAACAGGCCTAAAATGAACCCCGGCCCGATTACAATACAAAGGGTAAATTCAGAGCGCTGTGAAAACGCGAGTTTGCGCTCGGATCAGAATTTTCCGATGTGCTCTCATTACTGCACCCCGGATGTTATCCCCATACGGGTGTTGGCAGGTCCAACCTACAGGGATTTATCAGGGGGTAAAGACCTGGAAAAGGAAAAAAGTGCAACGTTTGTTATGCTAAGTATTAATGATTCCATGTGTTCACCTTCATGTCAAGGTGGTATCTGCCACAACCGTGCAATTAACTCAACTCCCGGGAGAAGTATTTACCGCATATGCAAATACCTCACCTTCCTCAGCCCACTCACAATCAGGCCTTAGACGGCCCCTACAGTAAACAGCCCTTACACATGAGGGACATGTTGAGAATTTCCGCAGCATAAACTTTGCACCAAGTAATCCGTAAATCGTTTTCAACGAGCAAATACGTTCGTGCCACAGCAGACAGTGAAAGGCCCCATTAGTTCCATTCAGCAATCCCATAACGCCAGGTAGCTCTTAAGTTTCTTTGCCTGAGTCTGCTGGTATTGGAGGGGCATTCGTGTGCGACACAGGGAACCGAGAGTCCGAGACTGTTGTACAATGTGAACCAAACAGCTGAGCCTTTGCTCGAACGCTCGTGCAGCACCCAGCGCCGCGCGCCTCAGCCAACTCTCATATTCCTGCAAACATTACAGAAACACAGGCTTCCTCTCCGCCGTATGAGCGTAGATATCGATATTGTAGCAAGTGCAGAGGCACCAGCCCCTGAGATGGAGACCTCCCCAGTGGCGGCTGCCAGTAAAAAACGGTGGAGGGAGCATGGGGGGAGAGTGAGCACGCGGGGAGGGGATTAATAATAATTTTAAAACCAGTCGCGGCTCGCGGGGGGGTCGCGCACGGGGGGAATGAAATATCAAACTAAAAACTTACCTCACAGCCGGTCCACGCCACCTCTCAGACCTCTGCTCCCCTGGGCGCCTTCACGAACGGCACTGGAGGGGCCTGCCAACCCCTCTCAGCCAATCCTGGCGCTGCCAGCAGCGCCAGGATTGGCTGAGGGCACAGCTTACGCTACGCCCGCCGCCTGCCCATTAGGAGACCGAGGGGCTCCTAATGGGCATGCGCAAGCTAATGCAAATGCAAGTGCGCATGACTGAGTACAGGTGAAAATTCGCTCACCTTCCCCACTCATGCGCACTTGTGCTGCTGCCTGTTGGCCCTGGTCTGACAATCATGTTAGTCAACATGACGCCGGACCGCCCACCCCCTTCAGACTCTGAAGGGGGTGGGCGGTCCGACGTCATGCTGACATGATGATTGTCAGTTGAGTTCTCCCTCGGCGTCGTCTTTGAACTTAAGTAAACTGAGTGATTCAGTTTACTTAAGTTCAGAAACGTGGCACGCCGAGGGAGCTACGGGCGGGGGGGCTACGCCCCAACGCCCCCAATGGACGCACCGCCACTGCCCGTCTGCACCTGCCAGAGGCTGGGCTGGGCTAACCCCCTTGGCTTGTCAATGTGGAAGCTGTACAACATAGCTAAACTCTGGTGAACCGACCTAGCCTATGTTTATACTTCACTCTTATTGAATACCGCCGCGTTACAGCATGGGGAAAAGGAAATTGCTATTTTGTGAGAAGAAAGGGCTCACCAAGAGTGCACCTATAACAAGGTACCTGAAAAATGCTGTAGGGTTGATTAATAGCGAGATAGTGCATGTGGAGGAACAGATGGCAGCACTAGATCCGCGCTAGATGCCGCTTTGAAGGTCTCTACATCTGATAGGCCTGAATCTCCAGTCCCTATGAATAAAGAGAGTGACGCGGCCGTAGAGGTCGTTGAGTTAGAATTATTACAACCCACTGCACATATTAATAAGAACCGAATATGTAATTCGGCAAACCCCTGCATACTTACAACCCCCTTGGAAATTACAGTATTATCAAATAGCTCTGTTCTGCCATCCCCGCCAGCAAAAAAAGCGAAACAACATCTATCAAAGGATAATAGTGCTGTGGAGAAATCATCAGTTAAAGGTAGAACTAAATCGAAGCCAAAAAAGGGAGGGAAAAATGCGGTGGTTACAAGTGAGGTCTTAAATATATCAAACAATGCACAGAGATCACAAGATAATGATATATTATTTAAAAACTTACATAGTAAAGTAGAGCGCATTGAACGACGTATAATGGCTGAAATTAAGTTGGTTCAAAGGGATGTGACCTTACTAACAAATTTGATTAGCAAATTATTGCCCATCCATACTTCGAATAAGAACATTAAAATACCTAAACCAACGGATGGATCAAAAGAAGTAGGCACGCCCACTACCATATGTGCCGATGAAAACAACTTAAGAGATATTTTTCCCGCTCCAGTCACTAGGGGCCCTCGGGTTGAACAATCTAATTGTGATCTAAGGACAAATAAAGATACTATAGCTCCCCATCTGTAAAATCTGATCTGGAGGACAAAACAACTAGAGTAAAGCACCCACGAGGAAATGCTGAGGAATCGCTACCACTTCCACCTCAAGCCACGCCGTATGTTACTGTCCTGAATAATGTCCCAACACTACCAGCAGATCACAGCGAATCTTATGAGACATTGAAAAACCAGGTGGTACACTGGATATCGGGAAGGTCTAACCTTGGTACAAATGTGCTACATCAGAACATTATAATGCTGAGGAGGGTGCAATGGGCGGGCAGTTCTAGAAAATTATATAAAGGTGACTGTGCTGTGGTGAATTTCCAAAGTAGAGAAATTGTGGGGAATCTGTTGGAAGTTCTTCCTAACAATGTAACTAAGTCTGGCCCCAATTATAAGGAGCATATAATAGCTACTCCACTAGTTTCTTTTTTATAGACCCAGACAGAGCACAGTAAATCTAATGCCCACGTATAACCCAAATGTGATGGTCCCACTGTTTCATAGGTATGCACCACTGCGTAGATGCAGCGAAATTGATTGACAGTTAGGGGGGTTAGCTGCCCTGCCAGTTGAGAAATTTGGACCTAGGGCAATCTGTATAGAGTTCAATGTTGACTGCAGTTTACAAAATGATAAGGTACGTAAGACACAGTCTCAGGGCCGGGTTCATACCTCAACGTACAATCAGTCGCCGGCAGAAACAAGGGAATATGCCTCGAAGGGGGCCACAGGTGAGACACACATGAATGATGAGGATCCCTCTTTTATTCATGGTCAGCTGGCAACGGGTCATTGTATTCAATCAGATATTGGTCCCTCTACTGTAAAACTTGACGAGTCGCTATGCATTATGACTTGGAATATTGCAGGGATTAAAAATAAAATCAATGATGAGACATGGTTAAAAACGTTCGAGGGATGCTCATTAATTTTAATTCAGGAAACTTGGCATATTGAGCCTTTTTTTATTGATAGCTTTCAAATTGTTTGCACCAGTGCCACCCGGTCAAGAATGATGAGAGCTAAAGGAGGCCTAGCGCGCTAATCGATATAACATCACCTCTAAATTTAGTGAACGCCAACCCTACATCAGCGTTCTATCAATTCTTGCTTTTTTCTCTGGAGGGAAAACAGCCTATAATTGTTATTAACTTTTATAATAACATTTTTGAATAACACAAGAAAAAGGGTTATTAGGCAAATGGAAGAAGATTTGGACATTTTTGGGGAGGAAGTAGGAGGGGATTATATATTCGCTGGAGCGGGTGATTTTAATTGCAACAAATGTGATATTGAAGCGGGAGCTCCGTGTGGATATAGCGACCGCTTCGGTGACCGAATCACCCATTTTCCACATGAGCCCTATGGGGAGGCAATTAATAATGCTGTTTATAGATATAATTTAGCTGCCGTGGATCCTACTATTCCGGTTGGGGTAACAAACTTACAGACATTTATGGGGGCAAGGTCATCGTCTAACATTGATCACTTTATTGTCTCGGCTAAATGCGGGGAATTGGTGGAAAAACTCTTGATTCATGAGAGTCTTTTAAGTGATCATCACCCGCTAATCTTGACCATGAGGAGTAGTCTAACACGTCAAGAAAGGGGTAGGACTATGGATCAGAATATTAGGATCCAAGGTATAAATGGTACTACCATACGGTGGACTGGAGTCGATCCTACTTCCTTTATGGAAACCCTTATAGGCCGAAAACAGCGAGATATAGCTATATACTCTAACAATACTTCAACTAATTTGGTTGTCATAAATGCTTTTTGCAGTATAACTACTGAAATGGCAAGTAATTTGACTTCTAAGAGGAGAAAGAAGGGTCGTGACCTTAACCCCAGATGGTTCAATCAGGCATGCTCAAAGCTAAACGGGATTTAAATAAGGCCCTAAAGAGACAGTGCTAGGATTATATCGCTAAGGAAAAGCTATAAAAATGCCCTGAAAGAACAGAAACAAGAAATCGGTCAGGAGGCTTGGAATAAATTAATACAGGCTGCTGAGACACGTGATGCAGCTCTGTTTTGGAAAACAATAGATCATGCCTTTTTCCAGGAAAATATTGCTGTAAAAATTGATTCTGTTGGTTCTCCAGGAGAATGGCTATCGTACTTTGAGAAATTTTTTAATCCTGATGCTGCCAAAATAATTAAGAGTAATAATGCAAATTATATTCTAGTGGAGCCAGTAACATCATCCCCTATAACACCAGATGAAATAAAATCTGCCTTACTGTTAGACCTGGCACCATTGGCGTGGGTCTCCCTTCCATCTTTCGCTATTGTCTCCTCTGTTAATGCTGATGTTAGATGATCTGGGCGCTGTGCCGCTGCCATTCAGGGCCACAGCGCGAATGCTCCCTGTGTAAATATGACATATGAATTGGTATATCCATGATTGGCTTATTTGGTTTACCTGTTAATCCCTAGTAGCGTAGCCTGTCCCAGGGCTGGTAGACCAAATGCTGCTGGTGGGCCTGCAGCGCTGTTTTGCACCACCCCCAGAAGCAGCTTGTAAAGTGTGTCTCAGTCCTGCCACTGCAGAGTCTGTATGCAGTCCAGAACTGCCATCTTGGCTGTGAAGTGCACCCACTTTCCAGCCCCTGAACCTTCCCTTGGCATCATGTAAGCCACCCCTATGGTAGGGTGCATTGTATGTGTAAGGTAGGACATGCCTTGGTGTGTGTAGCATGTCCTAGTAGTGAATTACACCCAATTTCGTTTTTCACTACTGTAAGGCTACCTGTTCTCCATAGGCCAGAATGGGCAGTTTGGCTATTACATTCTATAGTCCTAACTGACCCACAGAACATGGTAGAAAAACGAATTTAGTATGCCTGAGCCCAGAATATTAAAATACATCTTTAAGTGAAGTTCATTTTTATATTCTGGGTTTGAAAATACCACTTTTAGAAAGTAGGTATTTTCTTGCCTAAGCCTTCCAGTGTGCTCTGCTGTTGTGTGTATTGGCTGTCTGGTTTTGGAGGGACAGGGCAGGCTGAATCAGACCTGGGTTGAATAGAGAGATCTGCATTGGAGTATGGGGAGGGGTAGCTCCTTGACCTGAATAGGGCTCTGCCTGGCAAGGTGAATGCTGGCTCCACCTCCCACTGTGCGTCTGATGGCAGACCCCATCTTTCTGAAAGGAAGGATGCAGCCTGGTAAACAAAGTGCTCCAGGGCTGGGCAGAACTGGTTCTGGCTGGGTTCAGTGACTTGTAGCTTCTGAGAACAAAGACTTTTGGGGTATAAATATCTGTGCTGAAACGCCTACAATTTGTATTGCTCCTGGACAACAAGAAGAATCTCTGTCCATGTAACTGAAGGAATCTGCAGGAGGTGACTGTCCTTGTGCTTGTGTGCTGTTTCTTTGATTGGCCTGCAGTGGTTACTACTGGACTTGGAAGAAGAGGAAAAGGACTTTGAGAGAACTTTTATTTATCTTGCTACAGCAATCACCTAAGGGCTAGGAGAGAGCTAGCCTCCTGCTGAATTCTCAGGCACATCAGACTTCACCACCAGCCTCCTGATTCATCCCAGCGAGGATTTCTATCTGCAGGTGAGGCTTCTGTGAGTTCCAGGGTCTCTAGTTCTACTACAGAGAAGAGAGTGTTGAAATCGTCGCTAACGCACGTTTGCGAGCCGCCGCAGCTGAAAGCGCACCGGAAAATCATCGCGCTGCGGCCGCTGAGTGCTCGCAATCACAGATCGTCGCGTTGCACGTTTGCGGGCTGCCAAGTGCTCGCTAAATCCAAAGATCATTGCATTGCACATTTGAGGGCTGCCAAGTGCTCGCTAACCCCATAGATCATCGCATCACGACATCGCAGCGAGGACGCAGGGCGTCCGCCATTTTCATCGCATCAGGACCGTCGCTTCCTCGCGGAGCGCCATTTCTTCGCATCGCAACCCGATCGCACACGCAACAGGATCGTCGCCTCATCTCCTCCCGCGCAGCAAGGACTCATCGCATCAACGGCCTAGCGTGCAGAAGTTTGTCGCCTTGTCCCCGCACGCATCAGCAGATTGGCACATCGTCTCCTCCCTGGCGGCAGGGATTCATCGCATCGCCGGCCTCGCATGCAGAAAATCATCGGTATGGCTTCTTTGCGACACTTTGTTGGTTGTGCTATGAAATCCAGGTACTTTGTAAGTAAAGAGACCACTGCTTTGAACTGAACTCCTCTTTGCACACTTTGAACTATTTTTGCAGCATTTCAAGAGTAATCCTATTTTACAGTATTGTTGCATCTTACCGTTATTGGTCTTGTGTTAAGTCTATATATAAAGATACTTATTTTTTTATAACTACTTGTGTGGTGTCCCTTTGTAGTCTTCACTGTGTTACTGTGTATGGTCATAAATGCTTCCCACACTGCCTCTGAGTTAAGCCTAGCTGCTCGTGCTACGTTACCGCAGGGTTGAGCAGGGGTTATCAAAGAGTGTAGTCTGCTTACTCTGACTTAGGAAGAAGGGTCCCTACTTGGACAGTGGCCAGCCATTGCCAACTAGAGACCCCCATTTCTAACACTTACAAAAAAGTATAAATGGCAAAGCCGCAGGACCAAACGGGGTTCCTATTGATATTTTTAAATATGATATGGACTTCTGGATTCCAATTTAATTAAATGTTTTTAATGCCACTCTAGGGGGAGTGCTACCTGCATCTTGGGTGGAAGATGTAATCGTACCAATATTTAAAAAGAGGGGACAGAGGTAAGGCTAATTGCTACCGTCCCATATCCCTTCTTGACTCCACCTCCAAATTGATGGGGAGAATAATGTTGAAAAGATTAGAAAAATGTGCCAACGACAATAACATCTTGAGCATGGCCCAGTATGGTTTCAGGAAGGGCATTGGGACGGTGGAACAATGCGTTAACCTGGAATTATTGATAGGAAAGTATACCTCAGCTAAGACCGGGGTTTTGGACCTTTGTTTTGTCTATTTAACTAGCGCCTTCAATCTTGTCAATCACGCTAAATTATGGGAAACACTGAATGCGCTAGGTGCCCCAATCGATATAATTACATACTTAGCCCAGATCTATACCCTTTTAACATCTAGAGTTCGGTTTAGCACACTGGGGAAATGTACTCAGGATTTCAGAGTAACACGTGGAATCCGGCAAGGATGTGTTTTAGCGCCCCTTTTATTTTCTTTATATATAAATAATGTTGATTCTTTTTTGCAAAACCTAGTTGTAGACGCACCAAAAGTAGGAACTCGTCCATCCCCTGTTCTTCTCTGTGCAGACAATGCTGTCCTGTTTTCCAGCACAGCTAATGGTCTGCAGCGTATAATTGATAATTTTGCCCTGTTCATGTCTGGAAAAAGATCGTCAGATAAACTTAAAAAAACATTTGTCATGACATGCGGGGGTTCTAAACCGAGGAACAAACATCACCATCTGGGAGGGGTAAGAATAGAGGTTCAACTTTTTCGCACTTGGGTCTGACTTTTAATAGACATGGTACATGGAACAAACACATTGAACTGTGCAAACTGACGCTTTTAAGAGCGACTGAGGGCATTTTAAGGTTCTCCACCAAAATAGGAGACAAACCTATACGGGAAATTCTCACCCTGTACCGTAGTAAGTGCGTTACAACAGTCTGTTATGGGGTTGCACTATGGGGGAGAGCCAATACTGCCACTCTACAAATTCATGAAAACACATTTTTAAAAAGATTGCTAGCAGTTCCTAGTTCCACTGCGAATCACATTACACATAAAGAATTATCTTTACCATTTTTATTAGATTTAATAAATGTGGCCGGCCTCACTCTTTGGCACGGAATATGGGCGAAGGATGAGACTAATTTTACAAAGGACCTGATTATAGATTGTTTATCCCTTGATCACAGTAATAAAATTCCCTGGCTTGAGCATATCAAAACCCTTCTGGCACGCTGTAGGGCGTATATTGATAGAAAGAATCCAGCAGCGATTGAAGATTATACTAAAAGAGATTTGAAGACAATTTATATGAATGCCATGGAAGGTATTAGAGAGGCTGAAGCTAGCTAAACACATAGTGTTAATTCTTACTGTGAAATTCCTTCTGTAAGGGGCACTCAAACCTATCTAATACAGGTGCGAAATATACAACATAGATTTTATCTGACAAGACTTAGGTTTGGCACCTTTCATTATTTAGTAGCATTCCCCAAACAAGATAAGTGGAGCCACAAACTTCCAAATTGTCCGTGTGACGGAAAGTCCTCCCAATCTACGTTGCACTTTTTACTTTTTTGTAGTTTTTATAAGTATATCTGAAAATTCAGCTTAAAACCTTTGTTCTTATCCGAGAGGCTTATTTATTTTAAACATGCTTTTAACTTTGTATGCAGTTTGGAAAACCAGAAAATCACTAATGCTGCTATTCTGTATATACTACTGGCAATAAGGAGGCAGGCGGCTTATGCACATCTGGATGCATTGTTGTATGAAAAACCAGATGATTGCATGTAGTTGTGGTATAAACATTGGCATTTTGCACTTTATATATATATATATATATATATATATTTTTTTTTTTTCTTTTTTCCTCAATGTGGTTTGGCTGCCGGATAAATTCTTGAAAGTCATTTAACAATTGATTTTTTGAAATGTATTCATAGTGATGTGCAATTGGGGTTCAATGTCAGCAAAATTCAACCAGTAACTGTGGAATGTAAATACCACTGCGTTATTTTGTTTTACATATATAAGATGGTATCTGTCACAAGGTGATCTGTATCTAACAATATTGAAACTGCATGTCCCAGAAGTCATGAGGATGGAGTAATGACAGGAAATGCAATGAGGCAGATGCAAAAAGTAGTGCCACCTACTGTGAGAAAGGCCGCCAGGCCGAAACGCGTCGGTGTGACAGACTGGGCTCTGTGCAATAAAATCTAAAAAGACATGTTCCAGAGTGCGGCGTCCTTTGTTGTAAAAAAATAAATATAAATATATATATATATATATAGGTCGCCAGTAGATAGTTATAGTTAGGACCGTGTTTCCATAGGAAATCTCAAAATTCTATTTTGAATAACTTTGGCGCCGGTTGACGAATCCTGGCGAGATTTTCAAACCTAATGGGGCGCTCTGCTCAGCTCCTACCCTGAAAGTCTTTGGGGGATTCGTCAAGCGGGGGCCGAGAAAAAAGGGGGGTCCCAAAACGCGTTTTCCCCATGCATTTTCGCGTAGGACCTTTAGTCAAAGGTACAGCCCGAACGGCTGAACAGAATTACTTGAAATTTGGCAAAGAGGTAGTCCTCAGGTCAGGGATGTGCCTTTTGCATATATGGAGTCAATCTGTTCAGTAGTTCCTGAGAAAATTGCAGTTAAAGTACATAAATATCTATAGCTGCGCACCGTGCGCGAGCGTAATTCTGATTGGTGGTTACATGTCAGTCAACGTTCGAATCGGTCGAAATCAGGAAGTGTCGGCCGCCATTTTGTTTGTTTTGAGTGCGAGAGTGAAAAAGGAAGGTGGCGAACGTGAAAAGGGGGCATGGTAGAGAGTTCCTGACCCCCTAGCCTTTGTCAGGGGGTCCCTGAAGTACCCCGAAGGCAGAAAAAACAATTTAAATTTTTTTTTTTAAATCGCGGGGTGCGCGCACGGTGCGCACACCTTGCGCGCACAGTTAAAAACCATTAAAAAATAATAATTTAATACGTAGTTTATTGTAAAATAAATATATAAAAAAATATAATAATAAATACATAACTTAGCATTTAAAAAACCGTACAAATTCACTGAAAAAGCCATAGGTTTCACACACGTTATAGTTAGGAATTAGCATTTAAAAAATCTTGCAAATTCACTTAAAAAACCATAGGTTTCGCACAGGTTATAGTTAGGTGGACATTTCACTCGTAAAAAACCAATGAAATTCCCCCGTTATAGTTAGTTAAGATAACTATAACTCGCGCGACCGCCACTCTATCAAAAGGATGATGTCATCAGTGATGTCATGTGTGATGCCACTGACCATGTCATGAGTGATGTAATATGTGACGTCATGAGCAGTGGATTGCGGGCGCGCGATTTATAGTAATCTGAACTAACTATAACGGGGGAATTTCATTGGTTTTTTACGAGTGAAATGTCCACCTAACTATAACCTGTGTGAAACCTATGGTTTTTTAAGTGAATATTCACTTAAAAACCCCCACTTGAGAGGACTTCACAGCGGTGTACCTATGGTGCTGGAAAATGGGGCATACTTCTCAACATATGCCTTAGATGCAGGTAAGAGAAAACAAAAGATGCCTTACACAGTAAAACTGATTGAGACCCAGTGCAGCGCACGGCTGCAGAGTAGGTTTCAAGGTTTTTATGTGCATTTAGCAACTTTGAAGGCTTTGAGAAAACACGAATATAGTGAATTAAATCTACAACCTGGGAAAGGTGAGAGCATAAATAAATTGGAGAAGGGTGAGGAGCAGGGGTGGCTCCTCCACTAGGGTGGAGGAGCGTCGCCCCACTGCTTTCTCGCAGTGCGAGAAGAAACAACATAAAATGGAAGAAGTACCATTTTATGTTTCTGCTTCTTGCACTGCGAGAAACAAGAAGTGTTTGGTTGGGGGTGGGTGGGTCTGCTCTAGGGCAGGGGAGGAGGGGCTTGCCCACTGCTGAGGGCACTGTCTGTTTGGTCGGCCCTCTGGGGCCAAACAAACCATTCATGTGCACGCTGCCCTTTCTCCATGTATGCTGCATTGCCTCCCCATAGGTGCCTGGCTGGTCGGCGTCCCGACCAATCACAATGTTGCCAATGCGACATTGTGATTGGCTTAGGGGAGGGGTGAGAGGCTGCCAGGACAGGACCAGACCCCCCCCCCCCCGCCAGCGAGTCATGACGGCTGCGACTGGTGAGGAGCTAAAGAATTAAGCGTGAACGGACGGGATGGTACAGCACAATGGACTTGTTCAGGAAATCAGTTTTAGGCAGAATGACCGTAATTGGGATACACACAGCCCGGAAGGTAAACAGTCTTTTTTTTTGCCAGCAACCACAACAGGGAGGGGGAGGGGGAGGTGTGTGTGTGTCTGTGTGTGTGTCTGTGTGTGTGTCTGGGTGTGTGTCTGGGTGTGTGTCTGGGTGTGTGTCTGGGTGTGTCTGTGTGTGTGTCTGTGTGTGTGTGTGGGTGTGTCTGTGTGTGTGTCTGGGTGTGTCTGTGTCTGTCTGTCTGTCTGTCTTGAGGTTTAGGACATAAATATCCAGATGGAGCCAACAGGGTCAAGAAGAGAAGTAGGCATTGTGTGTAGAATAAGCACTTAAACTCTAGGGGGTACAAAACCACTGGCTAACATAGGCAGAACATCATTTCAGAATGGGTGTACACAGATGAGAGTAGCCGAACTAGAAAAAAAGATAAAAGCCAGTGGAAGTCAGGTAATGGATTGGCATCTATAAAGACCCTTTTAGGAAGCCCAAACGACTTTGGCATTTGGGTCAGCCAAAAGCAGCAGAAGCTGTGTGGTGTGCACCCAGAAACTGTGGAGACACAAACCATAGATATTGGGAGAAGAGAGGGGGAAAGCTTCCAGAGAGGCTCTAAGTGGGCAAAAGATACAAGGTTTCTGGCTCTAAGCTTTTTCCTGGCCCTTGAAAGGCCAGAACAGGGAACATGCTACAGGCAAGGGAGGAAGACCAGTCCTTGTGGACAGCGAGCAAGAGGGGAGGGCCAGCCGATGCAGTGAGGGCAAAGGGAATGGGAACAAGACACCACTTGCAGACACAAAACAAAAAACATGTTTAATACTACACCCTAAAATGTAGTTTCACTCAATATATTTGGTACCCCCAAAAAACAGCTGTTTCCCAATTTAAGTACATCAGGAGAAGTTTGCTCCTATATGTAAACCTCCGGACCCAAGACAGGGCAAGTGGGACCTGGATCATGTAGATGATATCTTTCCCACTGTCCAGTAAGTAAATCCTGCAAACTACACCATTTGCAGGAGAGGGATTTGTGGTGTGTAAACTTCTTGGATTCATTTTAATTTAATATTGACTTCCCTTTAAATGTCTTATGAAGTCTTTGGGCTTTTACTGTGCCCTGAAGTGATCTGCATTCATGTGTGGGCTGACTAGACAGGACCGTAGGATACACTATTGCCCCTTGAACCTGGCCTCCTGGAACTTTTCTGGAACTTTAGTTCAGCGGCTCATGGAGTTATGTCATTTGAGATGTCCTCGGTGATGTCATAAATGATGTCATAGAACATGCCATGAGTGATGTAAAATGTGAGGTCATAAGCAGTGCATGTTGGGGGAGCAAGTTATAGTTAGTGCTGGTATTTATAATTGGTGAATTTCTGTGTTGCTTTTAGTTCCAAACGTTCATGTTATCACTGACATTTACCAAACTATATCGTAACCTTTGGTTTTTCAATGAATTTCCAAGTTTTTATGTAAAACAAAAACAGGTCTATTTATCAAACCTAGCTCAAACGTTACCATAACCTTTGATTTTTTCATTGAATTTCTAGAAGTTTTTTAACATAAAGAAATATTTTATTACATACGCAAAAATAACCCCCTGCAGTGCGTGGCCTTAGACTATGCACAGCAGGGAAGTGGCTAAAACACCTGGCCTGAGGCCAGGCCCTCTGACCAACGCACCCAGAGGTAGCCAACTCTTCAAGCAGGAAGTCGACCCCAGGCTGCGCACAGCGTTTCATTGTGTGCAGCGACTGGTTGGTGGCAGGGGCCTGGTTTGCAGCTAAGCCCTGCATCAAACTTCCCACAGACAGCCAACTCCACGCTGCACACGGCCATTGACACGCAGCGGGTTGTGGGCCACAGGGTTTGGTCAGGCCCTGTGGCCAAACCCCTAGCAGTCTGCTAACTCCACACCGCACAAAGCCTTTGGCTCCCTTTCTCGAGCCTTCTTAGGCCCCAGGGACCCAATCTCCCAGGGCCGTCCGTTTATAAAAGGGAGGGGGGACCATGCAGCCGGCCAGGCACTGTTTCCTCATCCATAATTTCACTGCAAATGTTGCACTGATATTATCAATGATGTTATAAATGATGTCGTAAGTGATGCAATATGCGGGGTAATTAGCAGTGCATGGCGAGGGCGCGAGTTATAGTTACCTTACGGCACAAGTTATAGTTACTTGAGATAACCATACTAGAACTGCTGAATTTCTATGGTTCTGTGTGTGTAAAATCTGAATCTAACTGTAACGTCCCTATAACCTTTGTTTTTTCAGTACATTTCTAAGGTTTTTTAATGGAATTTCCTAACTATAACGTTCCTTTAACCTTTGTTTTTATTTGTGAATTTCACTGTTCATGGGTGTGAGTAGGTGTGTGAGCCCGTGAGTGAGTATATGTATTTTTTAGTTAATAGGGGTCTGTAGCTGCCCGAATACGAGAGGATCTGGGTGGATTCTCAAATGCTCAAAAAACAATGTTTTTGGACAATTCTTTGCCCATGAGAGGTCCCTCACAGACCCCTCCATCATTCTTATGGAGTCAGGGTATCTCAATCCAGACCCTTACTTTCACTTCTCAATTTTATTTCCCCCCCTAGGAACCGTGTTCCGATGCACCAAATGGCGGCCGCAATTTTCCTCTCAGGTTGCGGCTAGCCAATCATGGCATTGCTGTTGGCGCGTGGATCCACAAATCCGCCTGGATCCACGGAGAACCTACGGCGGAATTGTATCTCTCGATATACATAAATCTTTTTACTTTAATAACTCCAAAACTATTGGACAGATTTACACCAATTTACAAAAAGCACTATTTCTGGAACAAGAAGCTTTCTGCCCAATTTGGTGTGGCTCCGTTCAGCAGTTCGGGATGTAGTCAGGTCTAAAATCACAATGGAAAATTGCATGGGGAAAGCGCATTTTGGACCCGCCTTTTTCTCAGTCCTCACCCTGAAACTTTCCATATAGAAGTTGAAGTGACTGGCAAACTAGTTGTGAACATGTCATGAAGATTCGGCAACCAGCGCCAAAGTTATTAACATAACAATAAAACAATTTTCCTAGGAAGGACTACCAGTAGGTAAAATAAATATGTATATATATATATATATATATATATATATATATATATATATATATATATATATATATATATATATATATATATATATATATTCACTTAAAAAAACCATAGGTTTCACACATGTTATAGTTAGCTGGACATTTCACTCGTAAAAAACCAATGAAATTCCCCCGTTATAGTTAGTTCAGATTACTATAACTCGCGCGCCCGCAATCCACTGCTCATGACGTCACATATTACATCACTCATGACATGGTCAGTGGCATCACTCATGACATCACTGATGACATCATCCTTGTGATAGAGTGGTGGTCGCGCGAGTTATAGTTATCTGAACTAACTATAACGGGGGAATTTCATTGGTTTTTTACGAGTGAAATGTCCAGCTAACTATAACATGTGTGAAACCTATGGTTTTTTAAGTGAATTTGCAAGGTTTTTTAAATGCTAAGTTATGTATGTATTATTATATTTTTTATATATTTATTTTACAATAAACTACCTATGTATATAGTTATAGATTGACTGTATCCTGTAATATGGAATGGCTCGTTTAAAATGGTTTTTTGTGTGTTTTTTTAAGGTTTTTCACCGTGCGCGCACCCCGCGAATTTTTGAAGAAAAAAAAATGTTTTTTTCACTCTTCGGGGTCCTTCAGAGACCCCCTGACAAAGGCTAGGGGGTCAGGAACTCTCTACCCTGCCCCCTTATTACGTTCTCCACCTTTCTTTTTCACTGTCACACACCAAACACACAAAATGGCGGCTGACACTTCCTGATTTCGACCGATTCGAATGTTGACTGACATGTAACCACCAATCAGAATTGCGCACCGTGCGCACATGGTGCGCGCTTATAGATATTTATGTACTTTTAAATGCAATTTTCTCAGAAACTACCTCTTTGCCAAATTTCAAGTAATTCTGTTCAGCCGTTCAGGCTGTACCTTCGACTAAAGGTCCTATGGGAAAATGCATTGGGAAAACGCGTTTTGGGACCCCCCTTTTTTCTCAGCCCCCGCTTGACGAATCCCCCCGAGACTTTCAGGGTAGGAGCTGAGCAGAGTGCCCCATTAGTTTTGAAAATTTCGCGAGGATTCGTCAACCGGCGCCATAGTTATTCAAAATAGAATTTTCAAATTTCCTATGGAAACACGGTCCTAACTATAACTATCTACTGGCGACCGCCAGTAGAAATTATAGATATATATTCATTACTAGAAATCCAGCTCCAGTTGCATGCTAAATCTCCAAAATTCTCTCTCAGAGCTGCAGTGATTTGAGGTGTTATTAGAGCTTCCTCAAGTCACGTGCAAAAGCATTGAAATTCCTACATGAAGCTGCGGTTCCACAAGTCATCACTAGAGGTCCCTCTCGAGTCAAAGAGCACTGAAAACCTTACATGAACTGCAGTTCCATTAGCTGTTACTAGGTGTTCCCTATCTAGTCAGATGCAAAAAGCATTGAGAACGTTGCATGAAACTGCAGTCCTTCTAGCCGACACTAGGTGTCCCTCACAAGTCAATTACAAAAGCACTGAAATTATTTTCTGAAGCTGCAGTTTCAGTAGCTGTTACTAGGTGTTCCTCTAAGTCACGGGTACTCATAGTACGGCCCGCGGGCCGCCAGCAGCCCGGCAAGCCTTCCTTGGCGGCCCGCGGACCATGCAGACATCGTACCTGTTTTTTTTTTTTTTTAAATTGTGTCAGCAAACACCGCCGGACTCCGAGAGAGACTGCTCTATGGGGGCCGTGAGATTCCAGGATAGAGTGGAGATGCAGGGGCACTAAGAAGAGGTGAAATACAACAAAGCCTCATTAGCATGTAAATGGTCTTTTAAAGACCTGTGAAGTACTCTGTGAGGCTGTGTGTCAGCGGGGAAGCTGTCTCGGCCCGGGCTGCCACACATGCGGGGTGAGGCGACAGAGGACAGCAGGGTGTGAGAGCCCAGTGAGGTGAGGGAGGGCAGCAGGGAGTGAGAGCCAGCAGGGAGGAAGAGCCCGGTGAAGTGGCAGAGGGTGACAGGGGGCAGCAGGGAGTGAGAGCCAGCAGGGAGGAAGAGCCCGGTGAAGTGGCAGAGGGTGACAGGGGGCGGCAGGGAGTGAGAGCCAGCAGGGAGGAAGAGCCCGGTGAAGTGGCAGAGGGTGACAGGGGGCGGCAGGGAGTGAGAGCCAGCAGGGAGGAAGAGCCCGGTGAAGTGGCAGAGGGTGACAGGGGGCGGCAGGGAGTGAGAGCCAGCAGGGAGGAAGAGCCCGGTGAAGTGGCAGAGGGTGACAGGGGGCAGCAGGGAGTGAGAGCCAGGTGTGGTGACAGGGGGCAGCAGGGAGTGAGAGCCAGCAGGGAGGAAGAGCCCGGTGAAGTGGCAGAGGGTGACAGGGGGCAGCAGGGAGTGAGAGCCAGCAGGGAGGAAGAGCCCGGTGAAGTGGCAGAGGGTGACAGGGGGCAGCAGGGAGTGAGAGCCAGCAGGGAGGAAGAGCCCGGTGAAGTGGCAGAGGGTGACAGGGGGCAGCAGGGAGTGAGAGCCAGCAGGGAGGAAGAGCCCGGTGAAGTGGCAGAGGGTGACAGGGGGCAGCAGGGAGTGAGAGCCAGCAGGGAGGAAGAGCCCGGTGAAGTGGCAGAGGGTGACAGGGGGCAGCAGGGAGTGAGAGCCAGCAGGGAGGAAGAGCCCGGTGAAGTGGCAGAGGGTGACAGGGGGCAGCAGGGAGTGAGAGCCAGGTGTGGTGACAGAGGACAGCAGGGAGTGAGAGCCAGCAGGGAGGAAGAGCCCGGTGAAGTGGCAGAGGGTGACAGGGGGCAGCAGGGAGTGAGAGCCAGGTGTGGTGACAGAGGACAGCAGGGAGTGAGAGCCAGCAGGGAGGAAGAGCCCGGTTAAGTGGCAGAGGGCGACAGGGGGCAGCAGGGAGTGAGAGCCAGGTGTGGTGACAGAGGGCAGCAGGGTCTGAGAGCTGGCTTTTACATTACACAGGGTAGGGTGACCAACCGTTCGTAAATTTCACGGACAGTCCGTAACTTCGTCCGTCTGTCCGTTGTCCGTGAAGGATTCTTTAACGGACAGCTTCCACCCACCTCCCTGCTTGACGCCGATGTTGTTGAGGTCGGGTGTAACAGACTCCGATGCAGCACCAAAGCTCAGATACCCGGCAGCATTGGAGAGGCACAGCGGGATGGCAACCCTCACACCTTCAGCCCCTGATGAGCTGCTAAGAGGGGCTTGAAGGTGACAGAGGGAGGGGCTGCAGCTTCAGGCGCAGGGGCATCTATTCAGATGCAAACAGCCCTGAATGCGTCACGTCTCTGCAATTTAGAGGGGCCTCACACATTCCCTTTCTGCCCAGGGCCCCAAAAATCGTAGAACCGGCCCCGATTACACCGAGGCAGCACGTGGTTCTCTTCACAGAGCTTAATTACTGTTACTAAATTGTAAGCAAACCTCGGTTCTTCAAACATGCAGTCTAAAATGTCATAAAATAAAGAAATGGCACAATCGCACCCACACTGATTAACAAAGTATGGAGAACACTCAGTAAAATCAGTTCTCTTGGAGTATCTCCTTTAAGTACTGTACATCACAGTGGGGGATGACAAAACTAACATTTTGGAAAGAGAGCCTGTCTTCTCGATATCCTGTCCAGGAGGGGGTGAGGAGCCCTAGTCCACCCTGGAAGAGACCAAGATGATACTAGAATACTGCATGCCCACCCCTGTGCCCACCCTGGTCGATCCTGTTCCCCCTCCTCTGATGGCTCCTGCCCCTCCCCCCCCCCCAGTGATGGCTCCTGTCCCCCCATGTGGTGGCTCCTGTCTCCCCTATGGTGGATCCTGTCTCCGCCCTGGGTGGCTTCTGTCCCAGTCCTGGAATGGCTCCTGCAGCGAGGGTGAAGTTCTTGATGGACCTCTTCTCAAAAAGGCTCAGCTCAAAATTAATATGAAAAGGTGGGCGAGTGAGTAAGTGAAGGGATGGGTGGATGGCTGGATGAATTAGTGAAAGGGTGAATGGACGAATGAAAGATTGAATAGATGGAGAATGAGAGAGGATGGATGGATGGATTGATGAGTGAGTTGAAGGATGGATGAGAGAAAAGGTAAATAGCTGGATGTATGGGTGGAAGGGTAGCTGGATGGGTAAAAGGGTGGATGGATGAGTGAAAGGATGGATGAGTGAAAAGGTGGATGATGAGTGAGTGGGTGGATGGATGAGTGAAATGATGGATGGATGGATTGATTAATTGTTAAGTGCAAGGGTAAATGGATGGACGGATGATTGAAAGGGTGGATGTAAGGATGGATGAGTGAGTGAAAGGGAGGGTAGGTGGACAAAAGGATGAATAGATGAGTGAAGGAGTGAAAGGATAAATGGATGAGAGAAAGGATGGATGAGTGATAGGGTCAATGGATGAAGTCATGAGTGGATGAGTAGATGGGTGGGTGGATGGATGGAAGGAAGGATGGCTAAGTGAAAGGTTCGATGGAGAGAGAAAGGGAGGATGCATGGATGACTGAAAGGGTGGATGGGTGGATGGATGAGTGACTGGGTGGATGGATGGATGGATAAGTGAAAGGATGGATGAAGGGATGGATGAGTGAAATGATAGATGGAAGGATACATGATGGATAGGTTTGCAAATGGTTGAATATGTTTGGATATGGCTGGGCTTACTTATATACTATTGTGCGACCTCATCCGATGTGTCTGTAAAACTTACCTATTGTCCTGAAGTTTTGTCCTGAATTTTGACCTCCTGTCCTGAATTTGTGTCCTGAATTTTGACCCTTTGTCCTGAATTTTTACACTCACCGTCCTGAATTTGCACCAATGCCAGTTGGTCACACTAACACAGGGAGAGGGAGGAGTGGGGGGGGGGGGCTGTTTATGGGCTGGTGTTGGGGACGTGTAGACACAGTAGTGTGCACTGCCCGAGGCACAGAAACAGATAGAGGTAGACAGATACAGAGATAGACAGAGACAGAGATAGACAGGGACAGACTGACAGATAGCGGCAGAGACAGGCAGGCAGAGGCAGGTAGAGGCAGAGACAGGCACGGAGAGAGGCAGATGGAGAGAGGGGGAGAGAGAGGGAGTGGGAGGGAGGGAGATGGAGAGGGAGGGAGAGAGACGGAGAGGGAGACGTTGAGGGAGACGTTGGGAGGGAGGTAGACGAGGGAGACAGAGGGGGAGGGAGACAAAGGGAGGGAGACGGAGGGAGGGAGAGAGACAGAGGGAGAGGGAGGGGGAGACAGAGGGAGGTAGGGAGAGGGAGGTAGGGAGAGGGAGGGAGGGAGACAGAGGGGGAGACGGAGGGGGGAGACGGAGGGAGGAAGACGGAGGTAGGAAGACGGAGGGAGGAAGACGGAGGGAGGGAGGGAGACAGGGAGACGGAGGGAGAGGGAGGGAGACAGGGAGACGGAGGGAGAGGGAGGGTGGCGGGGAGACGGAGGGAGGGTGGGAGAGAGGGAGGGAGAGGGAGGGAGAGGGAGGGAGGGAGAGGGTGGGAGACAGAGGGAGGGAGAGGGTGGGAGACGGAGGGAGGGAGAGGGAAACTGGGGCAGAGGGAAGGAGGGAGGGGGAGGGAGAGGGGGAGAGGAAGAGGGAGGGAGGAGGAGGGAGGGGGAGGGAGAGGGTGGGAGAGAGGAGGAGGGAGGGGGAGAGGGAGACAGAGGGAGGGAGACGGAGGGAGAGAGAAGGAGACGGAGGGAGGGAGAGGGAGACGGAGGAAGGGAGAGGGAGACAGAGGGAGGGAGAGGGAGACAGAGGGAGGGAGAGGGAGATGAGGAGAGGGAGGGAGGGAGGCGAGGAGAGGGAGGGAGGGAGGCGGGGAGACGGAGGGAGGGTGGGAGAGAGGGAGAGGGAGGGAGACAGAGGGAGGGAAGGAGGGAGACGGAGGGTGGGAGACGGAGGGAGGGAGATGGAGAGAGGGAGAGGGAGACTGAGGGAGAGGGGGAGGGAGAGGGGGAGAAGGAGGGAGGGAGAGGGGGAGAGAGGGAGACGGAGGGAGGGAGAGGGAGACGGAGGGAGGGAGGAGGAGACGGAGGAAGGTAGAGGGAGACAGAGGGAGGGAGAGAGGGAGGGAGGGAGAGGGAGGGAGAAAGGGAGACGGAGGGAGAGGGAGGGAGAGGGAGGGAGACAGAGGCAGAGAGGGAGACAGGCAGGGAGAGGGAGAGAGAGACAGAGAGGGATATGTGTATGCCGGATCTGGTGGCTCAGTGGACGAAGGTGTCCACTGCAGGGGCCTGTGTTCAACCTCATGGACACAGTTATTTTTTTTGCTCTAGCCCCGCCCCCCTCCCCCACTGACCCCGCCCCCACCAGTGCAGCCCTCGGCCACAAACTACACTGTAAATTTGGCCCCTGAGAGAAAGTTTGTGAGTACCCTAAGTCAAATTCTTACATGAAGCTGATGTTACACAAGTTGTTAATAGGCGTCCCTCTGGAGTCAACTGCGAAATCATTGAAATTCTTACGTGAAGCAGCAGATTCACTTGTCAGTACTAGGTTTTCCTTATAAGTCAAATGCAAAAGCTATACATTCTTTCAAGTAGCCATAATTCTAGTAGCTGTTACTAGGTGTCTCTCAAGTAAAATCCAATAGCATTACAATTCTTATATGAAGCCACAGTTCCACTAGTCATCTCTAGGTGTCACTCACACGTCAAATGAAAAAGCTTGGAAACTCTTACTTGCAGCTGCAGTTCCACAAGTCCTTACTAGGTGTCCTTCTCGAGTCAAACGCAAGAGCACTGAAAACCTTTCATGAAGCTTCAGATTCTACTAGTTGTTACAAGGTGTCCCGCACAAGTCAAAAGCAAAATCATTTAAATGATTTCATGAATCTGCAGTTCCACTGGCTAGGTGTCTATACAAAAGCATTACAAATTCTTACATGAAGCAACAGTTCCACAAGTCATTACTAGGTTTCCCTCTCTAGTCATTACTAAATGTCCCTATCGCGTTAGCTGCAAAAGCAGTGACTTTTTACACGAAGCTCTAGTTCCACTATTCTAGGAGTGTCCAACCTTTTGTGTAATAAGAGCTACTTGTGTACAGTGAAATTCGTTGCGAGCTACTAATACATTTAGTGTTGTAATAATGACAACATCAGCCATGTTTACTTTGTTGGTCACTATGTGCAAGATTACTAGCAGTTATCGCTTGAGCGCATCAGAAAGAGATGACAACAGAGATGTACAAAAAGGCTTTGTCGAATTGGCATGCCTCTACATGGGTAATACCAAACAGCTACAGCCACGGTGCCCCTGGAACGGAAGTAATGATAATAGTAACACGTCTCGCCATATGATTTATCACTCACAGATCAGTTTTAAATATATTTTGGAAATGCATCAATTTTTCTCTAAACATCTGCTCATGAGTTCTGAAAAAGCATATATTTTTGTCTTGAATACACAGTTTTGGCATACATACATTAATTCAACCAGAAAAAGGTTCTTATTTAGAAGGCTAGGGTGCACACAGGAGAGCTACTTACAGGTAGCTGGAGAGCTACCAGTACCTCACGAGCTACTCGTTGGAGAAGCCTGAACTAGTCGTTACAAGGTGTCTCACACAAGTCAAACCCAAAAGCATTGACAACCTTACATGGAGCTGCAGTTCCAATACTCACTACTAGGTGTCCCTTTCGAGTCAAACGCAAAAGCATTGATATTCTGACGCGCAACTGATCAAACGACCTGAACCAGTCTGAGGGGGTGTGTTTTTAATGAATAAATGTGATCATATGCATAAACTAGCAAATCTTTGCTTGGAAGCGCTCTCCTGTCAGCAGATGAGTTATGGGGTGGGGGGAGGGGTGGGGGCGGGTGTGCTTTCTTTCTCGATCTGCAGAGCGAGTTAAGAAGAGAAGTGTTTTCCCTGAATACTTTGTGCAGCCTGGCAGTGATGCTGGGAATCAGGGTTATTCTCTTTTCATTCTATCTCGAGCTGAATGGCCACCAACACATCAATATGGGGAGAAAAGTTATTTTGAAAAGATTCAGTTCCACAAGTTGTTTTACTAGATGTGTCTCTCAAGTCTGATACAAGTGGCTGAAATGTCAATCACAAAACTGAGGGGGGGGGGGGGGGGTGGCTTCGATGGGCTACATGCACTCACTCAAGAGAAAATAATCCAATGACTGGTGCTTGATTTATACCTTCTGCTGGGGTGGGAGGGAGTATAATTTGAGTGACATGTCAACCAACCAATGGTGAAAGAGTGTTGGTGGGAAGCCCCAATACATGTATGTATTTCTTTACAAGTTGTTTTGGAATACATTAGGCTGGCATGACAGCTAAAGCTGTCTTTAGGCCACACCTAAAAAAGAACAGTCCCCTTGCAGACTATCTCTCCCCCAACCTGCATCCTTTTTAATTTAGAGGACTTGTATTTTTGCAAAGTATCAGCCGCTCAGGAAGGAGTCCCTCAATTCACTGATCAAACAAAAGACATTCATTTGCTGTTCCCCAGACAGAGATAACTTTGATCTAATTGTGCCAAGATACACGTCACTGAAGGAAGATCACATCGAAGAGGCGCTTCTATTTTAAAACATGAAAAAGGCGGTCTGTTCTCCGGCAAGGGCGGGGAGTGGGCGTGTCAGGGCTGTGAGGAGGCAAATGGGTAATGGCGCCAAATACATGCAGCTGGATCAACATTTGTGAGAACAATCCACGCAAAGCAAGTCTGCAATTTCCTCCTCAATGGATTCCCAGAAGGAACCAAAATAAGGCTCCCCGCTTCAGCCCCACGGAGAGTCGTCATAGCAACAGAATCATGATCATTGTTTACGAACCGCATTTACCATTTGAGAGGAGTGAATTTTAGGATAAAATATAGGTTTATGATGTCCTTATGTGAAAATAAAGCAACTATACTAAAGAAATCGCACAATGACGAATATAAACAAAGGAAGGCAATGAAGGATGCCCTTTTTAGGTAATAATGAGGTAAAATGAAGGCAAAGCTAAGCATAAATAACGTAATGTAATTTTTGTTTTTAAAATGACATTAATAACAAGCACTGACAAAGCCAACTGGTATCACCTTATTGCCCGGTTAGGGTTGCCAATGCTATGTAGAATTGACCCAAAAAAAAGGTAAGCTGCATGGTTGCTGCTAGCGGCCATGTCATTCCTCAGGTAAGCGCTTGTGTGATGACATATGTGCTTGCATGTGTCATCACACATGCATGTACCTAATGAATGACGTGGATGCCATTTTTTCAGTTCTAAGATGGTGGATGCCACTTGGGTCAGTAAATATAAAACTATTTTAGTGGCGAGTAAACACTTTCGCACCTCAGAATGGCTACAACACAGCAGCCGAGTCCAAAGAATACGGACTGCTCAAAGAGTTTGAGCAGCAACAAGGCAGAGGATGGGAGAAACGCGTGGGAGGGTACAGGGTGGCGAGGGAGCACAGGAGGAGCTTGAGGGCTTGACCTAGATAGGCCTTTCAAAAAAATAAAAACTAGGGAGGGGTGGGGAAAAGAAGGGGCGAGCTTGGCGAGAGGGATGCGGGAGCAACACTGAGAAGGAGGCGGTGGATTCATTTTAAGGAGAGAAGCAGCACACAATGCACAGTCTAAGAAAATACTTGCACTTCCATGGACCGCTAAAAGAAAAAAGAAGTTCTCTAATGGAAGCAGCAGAAGGATAAAGTCAGCCAATATACATGATCCTAAGGCGGCGAAGCTCCAGGGAAGGGTCAAATACAAGAAGAGGGATTTAAAATATTTAATAAGAAACAAACACATGAGACTGACAAGAAACCCAAATAATAGTAAGCAGTGGGTGGGCTCCAAGCCCACTGGTTTTGTTATGGTCGTTCCAGCTACAGACAGCCAAAACTTGTCTGGTAGGAGAGTCCTGCAAAGGGGGCAGTAATGGTGGTAAGGAGTGCAAATGAGGGTAGATTCAGGGTTAGAAGAGGAGTCAGGGAATGTACTTGAGAAAGAGTTTTCTCAAGCGATAGTAGAGTTGTTTGGGCTTTTTTGGTGCTCGCATCTTCATGGTGAAATTGTCATCATACAACTTCTAGTCCCACACACAACTCAAGGCTGAGATTTCTCCTCCTAGTTGAGCTTACTGCATATCCATCATTAAGTCTCAAGAAACCCCTCGAGATACACCTGCTCCCTACGGACGTTGGGCCAGACTCTCACCTGTGAACATCTTGGTGACGGCCTTGTTCTGCCGACGCGCCGAACACACCAGGAGCAACCAGGACGGGAAGAGCTCGTGGTGGGTGGACAGCAGCTCGGCGATGGTCCCACTCTTGCCAGACGGCTTCCAGTCGCCATCTTTGAAGCAGCTACATTCGTCCACGGAGTCCACCAGCAGCAGCAGGTTTTGGGAGGGCGGCTGGAGGTCCAGCAGAGGTAGAAGAATAACTCTGAAAGGCAAGTAGGAGAGATGAGGAGAGCACGTCATCACTGCAACAGCAAATGTGACCAAAACCTCTCATGCCTGTTTTAACAGGAGGCATGTTTCTAACCTCATTAAATATATCGCTGATTGTGGACAACCGCTTTGTCTTTCATTTTTAATATTCAAAGAGCCCAGCCTACCCTCTATGTAATGCATCATTGTACAAAACAGACTAAAAAAAATCTTTCAAAAACAATATGCAAACAGTGAGCAATAGAAACTCATAAAGCACTATTTCAAACAATTTAACACGGAACAGAAGAACACAATTACTGTTTAGGACACGCCTAAAACAAACATAACACTGAAACGCGTCCAATAAACACACGTGTTTTCAGCGCATCACGAAACTCAGTAATTCTGGAATTCATAGAAGAAAAGAGAAAACCATTCCAGACTCAGAAGGCACAGGCTTGGAACTCTTGAGCAGCAATGTTACATCTGGACGCATCATGATGAAATAATAATTTCAAACACGCAAAAAACTTCAGGAATGTGGAAAAAGGGGATAATTTCACATTCAGAAGTTCGTAGGACCATAAGAAATATCTTCAAGGTTATTCCGCATTACGTGGTCCTTCTCACCATCCACCCCTCAAACATCCAGACTTTGGAAACCTTGTTAACAGCAGTCTCTGGCTGTGGCACCCATAGGTACCAGGGTTTTTGCTGCTGTGGATCGATCATGAAACCTTGATTAATGTCAGCCGCTGTCCTCCGATGGGCTTTCGATACGCACAGGACTGTCCACCTGCTAATGTTGGCCTTTGCCGCTGTGTAGACTCGGTTGCAATTGTCCTGAAGAGGCGTTGAGGTTGTGCAGAGGGTTCTTGGAAGAAGGTCTAAAGTCAAGTCAAGTCAAAGAGATTTATTGAGCGCACATTTCACCCAAGGGTCTCATGGCGCTAGCGTAAAACTCCTGCAAGGGCTGAAGGCCAGTTAAACGGAGAGGGCCCTTAGAAGCGATCAAATAGCCAAGTTTTTAATTCCCTGCTTGTGGACTGTGATAATACGTAGCTGTAATGGAAGTTCACTCCAAAAAGCAGGAGTCAGGTAGGAGAAAGATCTGCCGCCATTACTGGTGGTGCGGATCCTGCAAGCGGTAAGGAGAAATTTGGTGCTCGATCTAAGCATCCTATTAGGCTGATACCAGCTGAGTTTTTTGGCAAAGTAACTTGGCCCATTTCCGTACATGTTCTTGTGTACCAGACAAGGACCTTAAGACAGATTTGTTTCCTGGTGGGGAGCCAGTGGAGAGTCTTCAGACTGGACGCAGAGGTAGACCTCAATGGGAGGTTTAGTACCAGCCTAGCAGCAGTATTCTGCAAGACTTGGAGTCTGGAATAGAGCTTCTCGTTAATGGAGGCCAACAGGGCATTTCCATAGTCGAGCCGACTTATGATTAGTCCCCGGGCAAGCGGCTTCCTTGATTCCATTGGAATCGATTGAAAGATTTTACGTAAGCTATGCATTAATCCATAGCAGATATCGGTTATATGATTTATATGGTTTTTCATGGATAACTGATTGTCGATCTTAACTCCAAGGTTCCGCACCATAGGCTTAGGAGATGGACAGGGACCAAGGCTCTGAGGCCACCAGTCGTTCGACCAAAATGTGTGTGCCTTACCAAAAAGGGTGACCTCTGTCTTACTACCATTGAGCTGGAGATGGTTAGTGTGCATCCAGTTATCAATGTGGGTCATACAATTTTTGAATCAGTGCCATGAGTCCGTAGGGTTGGGGCCAAGAGAGATCAGTAAGTGGGCGTCTTCAGCATAAGACACCACATCAAACGTGTAGGACCTGATCACTTAGGCCAAAGGTGTCACGTAAAGATTGAAAAGCATGGGACTTAGGATGGATCCCTGGGGGGCTCCCATTTTTAACGGCCGACTACGGTAAACCAGGGTGCCCATTTATGCAGTGGAGGTTCGATCAATTAGGTAATTTTTCAGCCAATCTAGGGCTGTTGTTCTAAAATACTATGGGAGATGGTGCTGAAAGCAGCCGACAAGTCCAACAGGACAAGCATTGCGGACTGCCCGTTTTCCTGGGCAAGTCTTATATTGTCGACAACCTCCACCAACGAGGTATCAGTGCTATGGTCAGCCCTAAACCCTGATTGCGAAGGATCCAACAGTCCACAGCTCTCTAAATGGGTAGTGAGCTGCTTGTTGACCAGGGATTCAAGTACCTTTCCAAATTAAGGAAGCAAAGAAATTGGGCGATAATTACTGAGTTCCTTAAGATCAGTAGAAGGTTTTTTCAAAACAGGCTCAACCCGTGCTGCTTTCCACCTAGCAGGGACTGTTGCTTGAGCTAAGGACATGTTAAATAAATCGATGAGGTTCGTGAGCAGCAAAGGGGCCATGGATGAAAAGAAACGAGGTGAGACCGGGTTTACTGGGGGACTCGACTTGATCTTAAACAGGGCAGTTGAAACTTCATCTGAGGTAAATACAGTGAACTCTTTAAAACGAGGAATGGTAGGATCATTGTCAAGATTTATAATATCATGATGCGGGAAAGAACTATGAATGATATTGATCTTTTCCTAAAAAAAAAGTGGACAACGTGTCTACCCATTCTTGTGAAGATGGGTTACTGGGCTGACGGGGGGAAGGATTGGTAAACTCCTTTGGTATTTTGTAGAGCTCCTTGTTAGAGTTGGCAGCTTTGTTGATCCTATTAATAAAATACAGTTTTTTGACTAACTTAATATTGTCTATTGTCTATACATTTGTTGATTTTCAGTGCTTTTGGTTTTTCTCCATTTGCGTTCGGCTTTTCTACTGGATTTATTTTCAGTTTTTAGTAATTCGGTAAACCATGGTGATACTTTTGGCTTACACTTGACCCTTGACAGAGGTGCAATGGTATTCAAGGCCAGTGTGATTGCCGCCCCAAAGGCCGTTGCTACATGATCGATATTCTCAGTGCTTGGTAGGGACGGGGGGCTAAAATGGCCGAAAAGGAGGCAGGAGTGACTTTCTGCCAAGGCCTGCTCCATATATGCTCACTGCTAAGATCAATTTAGGGCACTGACGCAAGTGTCGCTATCTCTTGCTGGTTTGTGCGCTCAGACACCAGTGCCCATCGAAGGTCAAGCATCCATGCATTTACATTGGGGCCCATTAGTGCCTTCCACGCCATGGCAGTCTTATGTTTGGCCAGGCTCAGAGCAAGGTCCATGAATTTGTTCAGGATGAGATGAACTGCGTCTCGTGACACCCAGTACAAAGTGACGGGGTTCCACTTCCACTTGCACGCCTGCCGCTTCCGCAAGTACACTGGCCACCTCGGACATAATATTTTAATGCCAGTACAGGTCCACACCATGTACGTGAATGTGGCTCCCTGGTCTCGACATCTAGTGAATATGTCCATGGTTCTTCGCGTAAATGTGTGCCAACCTGTGCGAGGTGATATACATGTGGTGTAAATAATTAAATTGGGTGTGCTTTATCCTAGCATTGGTCGAGATAGTTTTCGGGTAGTTGAGGCATTGTAGCCACTACTTGTCAGTAAGAGTGATGGACAGTTCACCATCCCAATATGCAGGCAGTGCTGCCAGTGCGGGTGGGTCGTCCAGTCTGATGGAAGTGTAAAGGGCTGTTATGGCATATCTGCCACGGCCAGGCGTGAGCAGTGTTTGTAGCAAGTGTGACTTGGTTGGCTCAGCCCGGTCAGTGTCCCATGTTTGCAGGGATTGGCGCGACAGCAGGGCATGCAATAAAAAGGAACCCTGCTGTATTCCGTACGTATCTATCAGATCCTCGAATGTTTGAAATCGCGAGTCTGCATACATGTCCCCCCATATCTCTAACCCCCTCTGCCTCCATAATCTCAGCTCTGGGCGCCCATGACAGGAGAACGTGCCAGGAAAGAGCTCCAGTGGTAAGCTAGGAGCGTAGGGTGCTAGATGGTTCCTGGTTAACACATATTTGGATCAGTGTCGTCTGGCCGCTGTCATTAAAAGGTTGCCTCGCCATTTCTGAGTCAGTGTAGTTGTTCCTGACATCCATTCCAGTAATGTTGGGGGGTCCCAAGTGAGGGCACCCATAGTCAGCTCAGTGAGGTTGTTTTTGGCGAGCGTCCGCATTGGCCACTGTAGTTGAGCTGCAGCGTAGTTTGGGGCGCCCAAACCGCCATCCAACAATGCAGGTACAGTTTATGGAGAGCCACCCTGGCCCTTGAGTTTCCCTATATCAGGGAGACCAGTAAGGATTCCAGGTCCCTGAAGATTCTCCGAGGCAGGCGGTAAGGGAGTGTATAGAAAAAATACAGGAGGCGGGGAAGGACCAGCATCTTTAAAATGGCCACCCGACCCATGTAAGACAGAGGAAGGCCCAGCCAAAACGGGAGAGTCATTCGGGCCAGTGCTATGGCCCGACTGAGCTTCCCATCTACAGTATCCGTCCCCTGATGTTAGATCTGGACCCCTAAATACTTAAGTGTCTACTGCCCATGTCAATGCTGTGACTGGCGCCATACATCTCTGTGCCGGTGTCATTGGGAACACCACCGACTTAGTATGGGGGACTCCACTTTGACACTGGCTGTGTTGGTAAACAAAAGATCAAGGGTGTGACCTGCAAAGTGGGTAGGCTCCGTCACCATTTGAACTAGTCCCAATGTATTCAAATTAGAGATCAGTTGACTCGTGTCAGTGTCTAAAGGAAGTTCCACGTGATTTTAATTAAAAAATTTTATATTGATAATTAAAAAACAATGAAATTCCCATGCTGATGTCCAAGGTCTTGGCATGAAGCAGGTAATGCTCTCCTTCAATAGATCTCCTCTCTGAAGGCCCGATTTACAAAGGTTAACTTAGACCAAAAGTCCAACTTTACTACTTTTCGGTATTAACAAAGTAAGCTACTCCTAGTAAGTTTACTAGTAGTGAAGTTTCTAATAGTAAAGTTACTACTAGTAAAGCTCCTTGTAGTAAAGTTACTAGAAGTAACTTCCCTAAGTGAATACCGAAAAGTAGTAAGCTAGACTTCAGGTCTAAACTTAGACTTCAGGTGTAAAGTTAGACATCAGGTGTAAAGTTAGACTTCAGGTGTAAAGTTAGACTTTAGGTCTCAACTTAGACTTCAGGTCTAAAGTTAGACATCAGGTGTAAAGTTAGACATCAGGTGTAAAGTTAGACATCAGGTGTAAAGTTAGACATCAGGTGTAAAGTTAGACTTCAGGTGTAAAGTTAGACATCAGGTGTAAAGTTAGACTTTAGGTCTCAACTTAGACTTTAGGTCTCAACATAGACTTTAGGTCTAAAGGTAGACTTTTGGTCTAACTTTACCTTTGTAATCAGGCCCTCAGTGGGAGAGAAATACCTCTGCTTCAAAAACGTATGTGAAGCCTGGCAGTAACAAACACTCAGCAAAAGTACTGATGAACTGTCAGCAAGGGAGTCTGAAAAATAATACGCCAATTACTTCCCAAACTTTTCTTTTCTTCCAAAACAACAACAGGCCCATCAGCCTCCAAAAGAAATAGAATGCGGACTGTGAAATTCTTTTTAACTAGAGCGGATCAATGGATGGGCCCAACCAGACTCACCAGATGAAAGGCACCATCTGGTGTCATGCAGATCTCCATGTGTATGGGCATGGCTCCCCTAACAGCAAAGGAGACTCAAACCTGCATTGGGATGGTAAATGCACTCACATCCATGTGTGCTTAATCCTCTATACGCAGGTGAAGGCTCTGCCCACTCGCTCTTTTCAGGCTAAGAACATCTTTGGCTGTGAGGGCGATCCCCTACGGTGTGGGGTCTACAGCGACCTGAGCTGTATGTGGCGTGCTATGGAATCTCATTGAAAGATCATGCATGCACAAACATGCTACTGCATCATGTTAGAGTAGGTCCACCATTGCTCCAACAGCAAGCATGTCCATAGTCTTGAAGCATGGGCACTTACTTTTCTGATCTCATGAAGGCAAATAGAAATAATAAGCTTTGAGAAAGCCAATGGGACTTGCCTTTTGGACCTACACCTTGATGCTGTGAGGCCAACAAAGTAAAAAATAAAAAAAAAAGGTGCTGTGATTTACAATGACAACAACGTTTGTTTTTGCCGAGTTGGAACGGTAATTACAAAATAATAATAATAACGTGAAACCATGTTTCTTTCTTGAAAGGCCGGTGGGGGCCACACAGAGGGCTAGGGTGTGGAGATGCAACAAAGAGCAATGCAGGGGTTAGAGAAGTACCATGAGGCCAGTGGTGGGTGGGAAAAGCAACATGCGAGCGAGGAGGAGGGGCGGGAGTGGAAGGAAGCAACATGGAGGGAGTGAGGCGGAGAAGCAACAGGCAGAGGTTCACAGCGGCACTACATGAGCACGCTACCTACCTTCGGTAACACTCTCTCTGGTGGATCCTCTGTCTAATCTTAGAATACTACTCAGGTGCCAGGATGCACCCTTAGGTGGTGCTGCGCTTCCACGCCCCCCAGAACTGAGAGAGCGGAGCCACATATATCTCCACCACTGCACACGGACAAGGTTTTTTTACAAATCTTTTACCCTTTCCGTGCTCTCAGATGCAGGCTGTGAACAATCGTTGGTAACACGGTGCCGAGTAATAACTTGGGATCTATTTAGATGTTAAAAAGAGGCCACTCAAAAGAGCGGGCCCATGGGAGGGCAGAGAGGAGTCTGAGATTAGACAGATTATCCCCCATAAAGAGCAGTACGAAAGGATGTAACTTATTCTTCTGCTGAATATTGGTGAGAAAATCCGGGGCACCGGTCTGGGACGTCTGGCCAGCAGCCAATTCACAGACAGACAACAGCCCGGCTTCAATCAAGCAGCCGTCAAAGTATTGATGAGGGCATCATTGAAAGGAAGTAACGGCTCAGACGTTGCTGGTCCAGGTGCAAAATATATGTTAGAACATTTTTTTGGTCTCGGTGAAGGGTAGCTGCAATTCTAGTGCCTTAGCTCTCCTCTGACCACCAGTGCCAATGAGGCTGTCTCTTCCGCTGGTGGCCAAAGCAGGGAGGGCTCTGTCTCGGGCGAGGTGTCAAGCCGACCGGCATTCTGTAAATCAATGTATATGGGATCATCACCATAACAATGGGGCAAGCTATCCCCATCATGTTCAGACACAGGATCAGAGTCCCGACCAAAAAGATAAGGCGGCTTAAGCTGGTAGGTGCGACACGCCAGAGGCACTGGGTATATGACGACCGGAAGCACTTTTTTAATTTTATGGAGCACCATCAGTCGGGCTCCAGATAAAGTCGGTTTAGGGTCAGACACTGGCGTCTGATCACCTTCAGGTGCCGTCAGCTCCCGCGCCGGGGTAGCTCGTCCCGGCGTCGCTCGCTAAGCCAGAGAAGAAGTCCATACCGGCATCAGTATGGGCCATGGGGAGGTGGCACTGTTGTAATCCAAATGATGATATGATCTTCTACATATGGTCAAGAAATTGAATACAATGCACTAATAATAAGAAAAATAATGCAATACAATATAAACATCTCACATCACAACCTGTTACACCATACCACATCTTATCAAACTCACATAAACGAAACATCCTATCACAGCATACTACATCTCACCAAACTCACATAAAAGAAACATCCTATCACACCATACTACATCTCATCTCGCACATAAGATTTCACACCACATTACATTCTGACCAAAGTATCACGTCACCTCCTGAAATAAACCACCATCCTACATCATACACCAAAACCTATATGCACCAAAACCTATATGCCATAGATCACACCAGTTGGCCAGACCAGTACGACAAGCAACATACAGGGAACAACCCTTAAACCAATACATATATCAGGACACACCGCGCGCACCGCAGGTCAGAAAATCTGTATGTGTGTCGATCGGGGGCAAAGATCGAGCCCCAGTGTGTATTTTGAAATATATTACTCAGGGGCAAAGACCGTGCCTCGGTGAGAAGCTGTTAAGCAGTTTGTTGACTTTAAAATACGGGCCCTGTTGCTGTCTGATGCTGTTTTTGGGCAGGGATGAATAACAGCGATTCTTTGGAAGTGTCGAGTGAGGGCAATGACTAATAGAAGTCTCCGAGGTTGACAAATCATCAAACAATGCATATATTAATTGGCAGCAAATGTTTTCAGGAGTAGAGATGTGCTGATGCCGATTGAATTTTCAACTTTATTCAATGGTTTACACTGTTTTCAGGGTGTGCCGTGTATGTACAGTTTTGTCCTCAGTAACGGATTAACTGTTACAGTTTAAATGGAAAAACATCCTGCACGAGATGGACAACACACGCGCCAATTTACCTCCTAATGGAGACCTTCGGCGTCACCATCTCTTTTGTGACGACTTCTCACTCCAATCCGCGTCAGTACTCCTGTGTGGAGATTATGAGTGCATGTGCGTGCCGAGAACCACCCGGTTCTACGTTGGTATGCGTGCCTCCATTTTATGTGAATAATCTTGGCGCCCACAGTTTACAAGACCAGGTAGTGACAACAATGTCAATTGAGAGTTTCAGATTACCAGGAACCTTGCTGCGCGGAGATCGGCAGTTGGTCAGAGAAATATTTTTATCAGTTAACCTTCTTGCCTTGCTGATGCGTGATATATTGTTTTTATTAACAGCAGAAGATGACTGTGTAAATTGCTGTGAGAATAGCGACAGCGTGTCCTTTAACTCAGAATGTTTAAAAAAAAAAAACACAAGTGAGAGGAAAAGATCCTGCCTTTGCTGACGTTTGCCAATTACATCACTGGTCAGGGTAATAGAGTTTATTGAAAGCTGAAGATTACCGCTGTATATCGGCAGTGTGCCCTTTAATCCAAAATGACTATAAAGTCTATAATTGGGATAAATGACAGAGACCATAACTAAAAGCAAGAGTGTGATGAAGGACAGTGATCCTAGGAGATAGAATCTGGCAGCCTCCAGAGTGAGCCTGGAACCGGGATAGCGATCCCAGAAGCTGGCCATGGAACCAGAAATAGAAGGGGACAAAGTGTCCCAGAATTTGAACCACGACTGAGAGCCAAGTCCCATAATTGGAATTGGGAGGGGACAGGTGTCCCAGAATATGAACCACTGTAGATCTTGTGTATGGGTGTTAAGCCACTCATTGGTTTGAGTCATGTATGAGATGGCTGTGTTTTGTTAAGTCACTCATTACTACATATTTGTTGTAGATTGATAGTAGGTAAATAAGTCACCTATTGACTTAGTGCTTGAATTTGAACCACGACGAAGAGCCTTGTCCCATAATTGGAAGTGGGAAGGGACACAGGTCCTAGAATTTTGAAACACTATTAATGTTGTGTATGAGGTGGTGGTTAATTGTTGGGCCACTCATTGGTTTGAGTCGTGCATGAGATGGCTGTGTTCTGTTAAGTCACTCATTATTAGGTATGGTTTGTTGTATTATATGTGTGAACGTGACACTGATTGTATTGGTGTTTGAGTTTTGGAATGTTGGATAGAAGTGTATGGGGTGATCGTTTTCTGACCTGCGGTGCGCGCGGTGTGTCCTGATATATGTATTGGTTTAAGGGTTGTTCCCTGTATGTTGCTTGTCGTAAAGGTCTGGCCAACTGGTGTGATCTATGGCATATAGGTTTTGGTGCATATAGGTTTTGGTGTATGATGTAGGATGGTGGTTTATTTCAGGAGGTGACGTGATACTTTGGTCAGAATGTAATGTGGTGTGAAATCTTATGTGCGAGATGAGATGTAGTATGCTGTGATAGGATGTTTCGTTTATGTGAGTTTGATGAGATGTGGTATGGTGTGACAGGTTGTGATGTGAGATGTTTATATTGTATTGCATTATTTTTCTTATTATTAGTGCACTGTATTCAACTTCTTGACTATATGTTATTTGCCATATTGTAATTATTTTAAGTGTTTCATCTAACCTATTTCACAATGCACTTGTTCCCCGTAAAGAAGGGAGACAGCAGATAAACGCAAGTTACAACAGGCACCAGGGGAACCCGCAGCTGCTAAGCCAACAGGAGGCCCATGCAGTTCCATGGGGTTAGAAAGCAAGCCAGTGGGAGCGGGAAACACACGGAAAATTTGCATCATGGCCTCCTTGAAGCCGGTATATAAAACAGGGTCAAAGACGGCCTGGGAAATTCAGGGCACATCGGAATCAGCTGAGGACTTGGGCTCAGTGACCGGTGACCTCAATGGAGCGTGACTTGCTTGATGGACCTTCTCTGGACAGGATAGAGCTGACCAAACCTAGGGGCATGATGAAACGCCTGCTCATGGATGCATGCAAGCTCAGATCCAACGCACCGATCCAGCAGAACGCAGGAGAGGGAAGCGCTACTGAGACGGGGGGAATCCAAACCACCCTGCTCTCCAGCGTCAATCCAACACTAAACTGAGCCAAAGGAACATAAATAGAAATCTGTAATTTGGTCTTCTCCAGTGATCTCTGCTGAACAGGTATTCCTGCCAGGAGTTATTTATATCAAACAACAGAGCTTCTGTTTCTTCACCACAGCCTTGACTAATGCTATCTGAAAACACAGAATTAGCACACAGTAATCCGCAGAAATTATAGACTGCACGCGCAAAGCCAGTAGACGCCCGCTGTGACTAGTTCCTAGAAAAAAAGCCACAAAAATACAATTTGACTGCTATCAGTATCATCCCACGTGTCCCAATTTTCAGCCAAAACATGGAAAGCATAAAAAGGAACGCTGGTAAGGTTGAAAAGATCATGCAATTTAGTTAAATAAGCATGCTGGATCAGCTTCGACTCAAAACGCAAGGATCATGCAACAGCAGGGAGTCGCAGGGGCTTTAAACATTCGATGCAAGCGCTATGGAAGAATGGACCAGCACAACCCAATCAGAGAGGCTTCCGGAGAAAGTTCAGGCAGCAGGAGTAAGGACTAAGCAAAGAAAAGCCAGAAACGTTCAAGGATACTGCAGACACCTCCACATGAAACCAAGACAGAGGCAGTCTAGAGATGCAATATATGGAAGTGAGCTCAACTTCAAAAACTGCGTCTTCGCTTCCAGATTCTTGGGAGTGCTTTACACCTCAGGGGGGATGAGGAGGGCATCTTCTGTGTCACATGCGGCCTCTGTCTCCAGGAGCCGCTCCTAGACCTCAGCGATGTTCTCAGGCTTCTGTGGTCACTGGATAAAGAGCCGGGTCCACATAAGAGATGGGTGACCTAGAAAGTGTGTGGGGATGCTGGGTCTTTAATTGAGAAGACCTGGGTCTTGCTCTGCAGGAATTCATTGGACCCTTGAAGGGAAGGTTTTGTCTCTGTCGGAGTCTAATCCTACTGCGCACTCAGTGCTGAGAAGCATTAAATGGGACAACTCCTACTTTCGAAGAAAGCATGACACCTGCTCAAGAGGATGGACACACTGTGTGACTGACTCTCAGCATGGATCAGTGTAATGAAAAGAATATATGATTGGGATGATGCCAAGCCCACGGTAGGGAAGCCTGCACAGGTGAGAGGGGGCACTGATTTACCTGCAGAGATCTTTGAGGTCTCTACAAAAGAGGAGTCCTTTAACCTTTCACAGGGAAGAGAAAACCTGGTCTTGATCATTTTCCACTAACAAGAGCACCCAGGTTTCAATCTTTAATACCAGTATTAGAGCTTACTATTCAATACCTTTCAGTTGGGTACAGTAATGCCTTCACTCTTTACACCAAGGACAGGGTGAACTTTTCAAACTCTCATGCATGGACCAGGTCCCACAAGGGAACGAGCCCAGCCATAAACCTTTCACACGAGGTACAGAACATGCTTCAACCTTTTACAGACGAGAAAGCACCCAATCTTATACACATGGGGCAGCGCCAGTCTTAAGCCTCCAACACAGGTAAGCAGAGCTCAGCCTTCAACGTCTTACAACAGGGACAGAGCCCGGCTTCAACCTCTTAGACAAGGGTCAGAAACAAGGCTTCAACCTCTTACATGAAGCACGTAGCCCAGAATTGAATCTCTTCCATGTGGAACAGGACCACCCCTTTATCCATCTACAAGGAACAGAGCCGAGCCGTAAGCCTTCAATACAAGGAATACAACACACCCTTCAGCCTTTTACACAAGACAAAGAGCCCAACCTTAAATCATTTATGCTGCGGCCTCAGCCCAGCCTTTATCCTCTCACACAAGGTACAGAAGACACCCTTCGGCCTTTTGCACAAGAGAAAGAGCCCAACCTTTTGCGCACGGGACAGAGCCAATCCTCAATACCTTACACAAGGGTCAGAGCTAATCTTCAATACCTCACACAAGGGTCAGAGCCAATCTTCAATACCTTACACAAGGGTCAGAGCCAATCTTCAATACCTCACACAAGGGACAGAGCCGCCAATCTTCAATACCTCACACAAGGGACAGAGCCAATCTTCAATACCTTACACAAGGGTCAGAGCTAATCTTCAATACCTCACACAAGGGTCAGAGCCAATCTTCAATACCTTACACAAGGGTCAGAGCCAATCTTCAATACCTCACACAAGGGACAGAGCCAATCTTCAATACCTTGCACATGAGACGGAGTCAAACTTCAATACCTCACACAAGGGACAGAGCTAATCTGCAACATCTTACACATGAGACAGAGCTAATCTTCAATACCTCAAACAAGGGACAGAGCTAATCTGCATCATCTTACAACAGGGACAGAGCCCGGCTTCAACCTCTTAGACAAGGGTCAGAAACAAGGCTTCAACCTCTTACATGAAGCACATAGCCCAGAATTGAATCTCTTCCATGTGGAACAGGACCTCCCTTTATCCATCTACAAGGAACAGAGCCGAGCCGTAAGGAATACAACACACCCTTCAACCTTTTACACAAGACAAAGAGCCCAACCTTAAATCATTTAAGCTGCGGCCTCAGCCCAGCCTTTATCCTCTCACACAAGGTACAGAAGACACCCTTCAGCCTTTTACACAAGAGAAAGAGCCCAACCTTTTGCACACGGGACAGAGCCAATCTTCAATACCTTACACAAGGGGCAGAGCCAATCTTCAATACCTCACACATGAGACAGAACCAATCTTCAATACCGTACACATGAGACGGAGTCAAACTTCAATACCTCACACAAAGGACAGAGCCAATCTTCAATACCTTAAACAAGGGACAGAGCCAATCTTCAATACCTCACAAGGGTCAGAGCTAATCTGCAATATATTACACAAGGTCAGAGCTAATCTTCAATACCTCACACAAGGGTCAGAGCCAATCTTCAATACCTCACACAAGGGACAGAGCCAATCTTCAATACCTCACACAAGGGTCAGAGCCAATCTTCAATACCTCACACAAGGGTCAGAGCCAATCTTCAATACCTCACACAAGGGTCAGAGCCAATCTTCAATACCTCACACAAGGGACAGAGCCAATCTTCAATACCTCACACAAGGGTCAGAGCCAATCTTCAATACCTCACACAAGGGTCAGAGCCAATCTTCAATACCTCACACAAGGGTCAGAGCCAATCTTCAATACCTCACACAAGGGACAGAGCAAATCTTCAATACCTCACACAAGGGACAGAGCCAATCTTCAATACTCCACAAAAGGGTCAGAGCAAATCTTGAATACCTCATACAAGGGACAGAGCCAATCTTCAATACCTCAAACAAGGGACAGACAGTAACATTAACTTTTTACCCACAGGCCAAAGTCCAGACTTTGACAGTAAACACAAGGTATGGACAATCGTCTTCAACCCTGTAAATAAGAGATAAGACCGATCTTTTACACAAGGGACAGAGTAAGTCATTAGTATTTTGCACAAGGGGCAGAGCCCGGCCTTCAACCTCTTACAGATACAACAGAGCGCGGCCGCTTACTCAGAGGACATGGTCCGACTCGGATCTCTTCCATACAGTGCAGATCTCAACCTTCAACCATTCACAAGGAACAGACCCCGGCCTTAAACCGTTCACAGAAGGGACAGAGCACATCCTTCAGCCTTTTACAGAAGGGAAAGGGCCCAGCCTGAAACCTTTTACAGAGGGCCAAAGGCCAGCGTTCACCCTGTCACCAATCAGACAGACAGGACCATTAACTTTACCCAATGAGTCCAGCCTTAAATAATAGGGCAAAATGGACAGAGCCCAACCTTCAACCTTTTACATAAGGGACAGAGTCCAGTTTTCAACCTTTCGCACAAGAGATGGAATGCAGCATTCAGCCTCTTACACGAGGGTCTAACCCAGCCTGCAACTGTTTACAGGGAACGGAGGGCAGCCTTAAACCTGCCACACAGAGTCCAACTTCAAACTTCCACGCAAGTGACAGAGACCAGCCTTCCGTCTCTCACATACAGGACATAGACTGGACCTCAATCTCTTACACATGTCGTCAATCTGGAGCCTTCAATCGTTCACACAGGTGACAGAGCCGGACGATTGACCTTTTAACACAATGGAGTCACCCTTTTACATAAGAGACAGAGGCTCGCCTTAAACATATTTATACAAGGGAGAGAATCCAGCCTTCAACCATTTGCACAAGGACTGTGCCTAAGTCTGGAGTTCTTTACACACAAGACCGAGCCCAGGCTTGAATCGTTTCAAAAAATTATCCCATTTGGGCATTCTTTGCAGACACAATTATTCTTGTCACTGTAGTCAGTTTAAATCCTGTAGCACAGTACTGAAACCCTTGGAACAAATTCCAACTTGACCCTCCCCAATGTCCTGCAGTCAGAGCTATTATAACATGACCTTTGACATAAATCTTGGCAGATCATGTCCTGCTGTCGCAAGTCATTGCCAGCTCTTCATCCGACACCGTGCCTATCTGTAATTTTAAGGACCTTCTCCTTCTGACGAAATTCACCCTTTTTACATAGAAAAATTCCTTTCCTCAATCTCTCCTATCCCACTCAAAGTAGCCACTGTCTCGCTCTAACATGGGTAGGCTTTTCTTCTGGCACTCTGCAGGTGTCTTCTTGACCAGGACACAGCCCCGCTGAACTGTAGAGGGTGGGCGGGAGGGACCTTGGCGTGGGATGGGAGAAGGGCAGCTTGCTCTTGCTCACTACTGTTGTCCCGAAAGCCCTAGTGTTCGTGATGAGATGTAGACAGATTTCTGCATGCCCGTCTTACTCCCCTGTCCTTTAACCACAGAGGCCAGACTATAAGAAGAACAATGGAGAGAAAAGACCTCCTAGCTTCCTGTTTTCCATCAATGTCAAATGTTCCTAAAAGAAAGTCTGCCCCTCAGCCTTTCATGTAAGAGGTAAAGATCTTCATTTAGAGTTTGGCGGGTGGAACGCTCCGGCACAAGCGTGGTGCATCTCCCACCTGCCACACTAGGGGTTCTCCTGCTCTGTTTCGAGTCAGGGGCACCACCATATTTCAGCCTAGGGTGCCTACGCTGGCTGCATCGATGGGAATCTTTCATGGACAGCCGACCAGATACTAGGCCGTTGATCAAAGTACCTCAGACAACTGGGACGCATTTAGGACGAACTTTATTTCTTTTCAGGACCGCCAGCGACAATCTGGTGATCCAGATATGGAAAGAAAAGAAATTACCCACACATGCTGGGAGAAAGCTCCTAGAACATTCGAGACTTTCCCTTTTAGTGAGTTTGTTTTTGGGGAACAAAAAAGTTGCTGAGTGATCTAAAGATACACGGTGCCGCTCAACAAATGTTCAGGGCGCTCAACAGAGCCGCTAACAGTAGATGTTGGTGAGACAGTGAAGGCATGAGCCAAATGCCTGGCTCGGGCTCAGCTCGAGGTCCTCCTGAAACTTTGTGCCCAAAATTAGCAGAGCTTTTACGTGGTTTCTGCCCCACCCCCTTTCTCTCAGTCACCTTTTTTCTAGAAAGTCTTGTTCAACTTGATTTAACAAATAATAAGTACATTTACTTAACAGATCATATTGATGTAACTCCTTGAAGACAAACCATTAATATTTTATCTAAAAAGGAAGAGAGAAAGAGATACCTAACTAGCGGTAGAATTATGCAACCAGGAAGCCTAGAATCAATCTCTGCTTCCGTGCTTGACCAAATTGTGTTATTCAAGGCGATTTATCTTAGTCCACTGAGCTATTTTATTCTTGGTTTTCCAAGCACTATATAGAAGTAATTCTGTTTTCAAGCCGTCTTCCTTGTACACATACACATTTACCGCAAATATGCATACGGATGTACATAAAAAAATGCATTTTTTCTTAAAAAGTTGTTAAAAATGAACAGCACTTGCTTATTTTATTAGTGCATGATTTGAAGGTATTGGAGCGCTTGTTCCGTACCCCATCTTGCCATAGTGCTAACTCCAGCCGATGGTACTGGAGCGCTATAAGTGCTCACCAGTTACATTACAGAATGACACATTCAATGCCATAGCCAGGGGGAAGCTTAAGTGATTTTCCCAAAATCACAAGTTGTTCAGCCGACCCCGAAATTCAAACCTGGTTCCCCTGTCAGCAGCTCTGGCTGTTACGCCACATCCTCGCTTAACTTCAAAGCTCCTCAACTGTTCCTCACTATCACTTCCACATTTGTTCAGCAAGACCCTGCCAACACCAAACAAGCATTGGCAAAGCCAAGAGATCTCGGTAATGCCCGAGCTATTGGCTTTGTCAATGTGAATGTCTTTTAGCCATGTTGTCTAGCAGAACATCTGATGTTCAGTATCACTGAAAGTCACTTTAAAAAACGCTGTGAGGCGGCCAGCACAGGCCACGTCATAGAGCTTTTTTGTGTTAGAAGAGGCAGGACAATAAACTCAACATGGGGGGGCCAGGAGACTTGGCGTCTGCTCAATATCCTGTGATTCTGGGGTTTCAGCCATGCTGAACAGCAGATGTGCTGCTAGACACCATGGCTAAAATACATTCACATTGACAAGATAAATAGCATGGGCATTGCTGCCACCAATTGGCTTTGCCAATGCTTGTTTTCTTTATCACCACAGTTGAGAGTACCTTGAAATGCATCAGTTCAGGATGTTTACTGTACAAAAACCTCCTCTGTATACACTTGAACAGACTTTAATGTTTCTCCATATATAATAACAAGCATTTGCAATGCAATAGGTTTCGCAGTTGTGAGAGTTTGAGCTATTGGCATTGTAAATGGCGATGCCTTTTATTTACGTGTTGGTTTTTAAAACATAAATAAAAGGCATTGTCATTTACAATGCCAATAGCTTAAACTCTCGCAAATGTGAGACCTATTGCATTGCAAATGCTTGTTCTCTTTGTTAAGGCCTATAAGACTAACAGCAATATGTGACCAGAAAACAATGAATATTCAAAAATATATTATTTTATTTGTTTTTGATATAAAAAGATTTTTCCTGTGAGATGCTTTCACTCTTAAATAAAGAATTGATCAAGTTTTCTAAAGCATAACATAATCAACAGAATATGATAAACATACAATATTTCCTTTAGCCTCTGTAAATGGTACACATCTTTTTATATCAAAAACAAATAAAATAATATATTTTTGAATATTCATTGTTTCCTGGTCACATATTCTTGTTAACACAGATGCACTTTTTATTTGTTTCCTAAATGTTTATTTACAAATAATACCCTTACCCTGATTTAGGAAACGTATTCAGGGGTACCCCCTTTTTCTACAAACATAAGGCCTATAAGACACCTTAGCATCCTTTGTTCACCTTTTAGCAAGTGCACTGATCTAGAAGGGAAAACCTCTACAGAAGATGCTCTGACACAGGTGGATGTATTGGTTAACTTATCCAGCCGGACAGAGGTTCAATATTTAATTTATCAGCAAGTTTTTTGGATATAAACAAACACAAATACTGAAAGTGGGACACAAGCCTGCATCCTGCTATACAAACATAAAATAGGGAGATCATTTAAGCGAACCGTAAACGTTGCCTGAGCCTTGCTTAAATGTTCTACATATTTTATGTTTGTGTAGTAGGATGCAGGCTTGTGTCCAACTTTTCAGTATTTGTGTTTGTTTATATCCAAAAAAAACGTGCTGAAAAATTAAATATTGAGCCTCTGTCCGGCTGGATAAGTTAACCAATACAGCACTGATTAGGTCTGTATTCATTTGTTACTTCCTATCCCTACCTCCCTAGGGACCATTGTAGCACAAAATAATTGATTCCCGAGGTCCCTGGCTGACTTTACTTGGGTCCCCTTGTTGTTTGAAAAGCTGACACAGGATGGAAGCAGAATAGCACAATTTTGACAAGCCATACCATATGATAAATAGCATGTAAGATGGTGCAGAAAGTGATGAAAACATATGTGTATGTTCTGCAGTGCTTTTAAATGCTAGTAATGCTAACGAGCATCAATAGCCTCTTGCCTGTTTCCAAATGTATTTTTGCATTTGTGGGTGGCATGGACCTTCCAAATTGATCCACTAAGTCTTATTTTACTTTTCTTCTCCCCTTTCTCTACTAATTGAAACCCCCTATGCGTTCCTTCCATGTTCGCAGCAGTTGTATCTAGCATGCAGTTTGTTTTCAGAGGAGTCCAGCAAGCAAGATCTGGCCCTATGTGAAAACACTTCCTCTGCGCTTATTGTTCGTAAGGATTCTTCCCTCGTTCGTTTCCTTTCCTCAATCTAAAATGAAAAATACATCTTCAATATTTCAAATTCATTCTTTGCTATGTGGTTAATTCAAGATCAATGCACGATTCGTTTTTTTTTTTAATGCATACAGAATTTCAGATTTAAAAACTGATATAATAAAATCTGTGTTTGGCAACCCACTTCTATCACTGGAATGGCCCACTTCCACAACTACCGCTGCAAAAGCTGCTGCCAAATGGACTGCCAGACCCATAATGACTGCCCCAGCGAGGCTTATGCTGCAGTAATGCGTGGTGATGTGCTGCATAGGTAAGTACATATAAGGTCCCAAAGGCTTGTTTAACCTCCAGATGCTGTCAATCTACACATACATTGGCCTGGCAGTTATTATTGACATTGTGGACAACCATTTAAAAGAAGGACAACTTTCGGAATTTTCCGTTTTATAAGTAGGGCACCCGGTTTTATGGTATTTATTTTTTTGACATTTCCGTCTGCATTTATCCATATTTATTTTTAGCTGATTTTATCTGTATTTATCCATATTTATTTGGGGTTTTGTGAAAAAATAAAGCGGAAATTAGTACATTTCCACATTTATTTAACCAATAACTTTGCACTCATGCTTGAATGCCTGCCAAGTTTCAATTCTGTGAACACCAGCAGAAGATAAATCAATGCACTTATTTGAAAATATGCAAATTTCCGTATCAACCTTGTGCATATCTCCTGCTGGTAAAGCCTCATTTCGAAAAGTCCTTTCTTTTTTAACCCTCTTACCTATCAGGTATTGTCCTGGCAGGCATGGCAGACAGTATTTGGAATTACTGAAAAAGCATCCTATTTTCCGTTTTTATCCACATTTAAAAATAAATACAGGCAAGAAAATAAATGTTTTCTGTCTATATTTATCTGTAAAAATCAGTAAAAACGGAAAACAGGGAGCCCTATTTATAAGTAAACACAGGCAGGAAAACGTTGTTGTCTAAATTTTCTTTTTTTTTAGCTAAGTCACCAAAAACGACATCCATAATATTAATTTGAAACCTAAAATAGGGGGGGGGGGGCGTGCCTGCATCCTTACTACAGCTCCCAGCATGCTTTGTTTTTGGTCTTGTCTTGAACCAACATGAGGAAACTCCCGCTGAAACTACAAGACCCAGGTAACCGAGAGGTACTCATCCAATAGGCGGCCGGCATGTTGTCATGCGTTCTGTAGGCTGGGATACAGGTCACTGATTAAAGATGGCGGATGACGGTGAGACAGCACTCGGACAGCAGTTGGAGGACAACGACCACGACCATGAACACTGCAGCAGCTGTGAAAACGAAGAGGAGCACAGCTACAATCGGGGGTAAATTGGGTTGTGGCCCGAGGAAAGGGGAAAGCGTCTGTGTGTCTTCCACTGGGCTGTTAGCGAGCGGCTACCTCTGTCTAGGCCTGCCGAGACGACACCACCTCCATTGCGCTGATAGGCTGATGCAGCCTTTCAACCGGATTCTCGCATCTCTCGTTAGCTGCTGCGCCTGCCAGTCAAGTTTGTCGAGGTGTGGCTGTAGGCTTCAAGTTGAATGGGGTTCATACATTGTTTCTGCGGTGAAGAGATAAGGTTAAAATGTGTGAACCTGTGTATGTTGTCCCTTTTAATGGTTGCTTCGTGGTGCACCAGCGTATGAAGTGCGTTTTTGTAGGAGAATGGGACTTGAATAGTATAAGTCATGAACAATTGGAACAAGCACGGAATCCAAACCAGTGGTGCGCGCGCACCACAGAGGAGCGGGGCCGAGGGAGCGCGGCAGCAAAGCGAACGCACACTAATTAGAAACACATGTTTATAATTAAAACCAGATGCAGCTGCTGCGAGTAACAGACACCAATAGGCCATGGGCGGTTACATTTAGAAAGGAAGCTGGGACATGCACCCGCCTTTCACCAACTGCGTGCTGTCTTTTTTTAAAAGACGCACGCAAAAGCCAATTGCAGCCGACCAAAACAAAACAACACGCACGAGCGTGTGGTCAGCTTTCAGAAGCCCCTACATGAAGTCTCGCTGCGCGAGCAGTTCTGCGCACTGCAACGCTAGGCGCGAGACCTAAAAAGGCAGGCCTCATATAGGGTACAGTTGAAAACTGACTTGCTTTTTGGTTTTCTAATGGCATTGTCATCTGGGCAGTGGGACTGCGTGATTGTTTCCAAGCTCATGTTTTGAAACTATCCCTTCTAATAAATGCCACTCAATGCAGTGATACAATCTTAGGTTCTAAAGCGAAAGACTTTTTTTAAACTTTGGAATCTTTTTATCGTATTTTTACATGCAGTTTGTGGCAAGATTTACATGTCAAAGTTGTTGTTGGCTCGGGTTTGGGCTGTTCGAGCCGAGCCAGACGCCTGGCTTGGCTCAGAGTCGGCTCTCGCTGCTGGTTCGCCCACCTTTACGCGAAGGTATCTCTGCTGTAGACACAGAGATCTCCACCTGCCTGCCACCATGATTTGTAATGCCACCTTGTAAATACACCCAATGTTCCGGCTTCTAGAGCCCCATTCAATAGACTGAGTGAGTTATCTAGACTCTGGTGGATGCAGGAGAACCCCTGCAAAACTGGCAATGCCCCCATCCTCCCTTTTAAGAGAGGACCTACGAGTCTGGCTGTCTCTCCTTCCTACAAGAGACGAGTCCGGCCGTCAACAGGTAACACACGGGTCAAGGTCTACCCTTCAGCCTCTTGTGAAAGGCAAAATCTGACAGAAGAAAAATCATCTTTTGCACAAGGATCCCCAACCTTTCACTACTAGAGTCTTTCGGTGCTTTGACTCTGCACTCCGGGAGCCCAGCAGGAGGGTTCGCAACGCATGTCCACTGCTTAAAAAGTGAAGCGAGAGTGAAAGACTCCTCATCCAGTGGCTGTATTTCCAGGTCAAAGCAGTATGTCTGTGCCTCAGCTGCAGGTGCACAACCTGCCTAGCTCTAGTACGGATGCATCATCGCTGAGCGCCATAGTGCAGGGAGGGGGAGACCCAGCGTCGGCAGCATGGCTTCAATGCGCCTTACAAGAGATGGTGGAGCAGACAAGGTGTATAGTTCAGGCCCATATTCTAAAGGTCTTGGGTTCACGGCTCATGAAACAAGTTGAGGTGAATGCAGAATTGTTTTAAGATGGGAATTAAAAAAAATGTAGATAGCCTTTACCAGGGACATCCCATTTTTGTCTGTTAATAGCTGTGATATGTTGAAAATCTTCAAATTGACAGCTCACTTTTTTGTACTCAGAAACGAATACCTAGAAGTAAGAGGCGGTAACTGGAAAGGAGTGAAAGGAACCCCCCCCCCCGCTAGTGCTGTGTGTCCTATATCTTATGCCCTGTGAGGTTAAAGCTTTGGAGCACACCTACAATGCTTACAGGCCATGAAGACTGCTAGCATGAATACAGGACAAGACCCCGATCAGAAGGGAGCGGCTGGACTCGGTGTGTGGCCACCAGAGTCCAGGCTTGGGTGCACCCTCAAAGAACACAAGGCAGCGGGAACCTTCACCGGTGGTGGGGTGCTGCCAGCCACAGGAGTGTGTGGGACAGGAGAGGAGCGTAGTCCAAGGCTGGGCGACATGAACTCTAGGAGAGAGAGCGACTGGGCCGGCGTCCACTTACTGCGAGCTTGTATCCGCCAGGAAAACTCTCCAGAGGAAGGAAAGGACCATCGTGTACTTAAACCTGGGAAGGTGAGGAGTGCTTCTACTGAGTTAGGGACAATCGTAAGGACTGGAACAACTCTGGGCACTGTGGAGACGCAAGCCAGAGGCACCCCAGAAGACCTCCATGAAGTCTAGCAACCATGAAGTGGGCCCATCTGTACATGGTGACCGAGTCTGAACCAGAAGGGACTGAAGCCATGAGGCACCCGGAAGCCATCCGGTGAACCTGGAGACCAGTGGTCCCATGGGAGTGAGGCACAAGAACTCCCACTGACTGACACGGCAGCACAGAGATGTGCAGCGTTCAACTGTTACTCCCAAACTATATATCTTCCATGGGACGGGTCCAATTTTTGTCATTTTGGGTCTTATTTTCATTATGAAATGTTTTAGTTTGCTAAATTGGCTTGGGAGTTTTAGATTGATTTCTTGACTGAAGTGTTATGTCAGTGCCTCTGATCCCCTAAAGCGTCTACTTTAATGCAGTTAGTTTTCAGTGTACGTACCAAAGTACTGAGAGGTAGATAAGGCTGTCTTAGAGAAACAATGTTGGAAGAATTCGACCCAACAAGTAATCCAACTTCTTACGCTGAAATGCAATCCTTCATACGAAAGCGAAAACCCAGCACAGACCTTACATAAAACAGACACAACTTGGTCGGCAGTCCATCAAACAAGACATAACCCCTAGTCTTCACCAATAGGATGGAGCATTGTCTACAGGCCTTCAAGTTCTGCACACACATGACAAAGCCTAGAGGTAACGCTTTCAGCCATGGAAGAGTCTCATCTTTCAACTCAAGAGCATTGATGACAGAACCAGGAGGTAAGAACGTGGCTGAGAGATTGAGCTCAAACTCTGTCCTTTGCGGCAAGGGCAGGCGTCAACTCCTGGACACGGGCACAAGAACCCGGCTTCCAACTCAACGGTGGCGCATTTCCAAATTAGTTGAAATTTTGGAAGGAACTCACAATCTGAGCTATAATACTGGTGTGAAAGGTCAGAAAATGTATTACCACAATGCGGTCCGATATTAGCCCTTGTCCTATCACACATGGATCAGATGTTTACAGATATGCAATTATAGGAATATCGCTGATTCCGGAGTCAGCACAGGCTAGGTGAATGTTCTGTACTCTACCCAGCACAGCATCCTTTCTTCTTAACCTTCCTGTGCCCAGTACACAGTGGCCTAATGATGTCTTCATGGTCTGTCCTGGTTTAATGAGTGCCTGCTTATCTGTAGGAAGTGATTCACCAGCAGCAGGGACTTGGAGCTTTGACCCACGGAACGCGCCCGACCAAAGCGAGATACAGTCGCCAGTGAGTACGGGTCGTACCATGAGCTTCCGCAACAGCACCTGATCTTAGATGATATCACCAATCTCATGTCGCCCTGCAAGTGACGCACAAGATGAGTGGTATGAACAGAAAGAACTCATACAAGGAGATGTTTGGGAGGTGGAAGGACACAAGTGTGGAGGGGAGTGAGAAAGACTGGTTTAGCATGAAGCCACATGAGGGTGTGAGCAAGAAAGATGACATGGAGACAAGAAGGGGGAGGAAGAAAAACATGTTCCTACATCTGGGAAGGAGAAGAAGGCATGAAGGTCCATGTGGGAGATGAAGTAGAAAGTAGGACTGAGAAAGATCTTGAAAGGGTGTTAGAAAAGGAGAAAGAAGGAAGCATAGGCCATGACTAAGTTATTTATGGTCTAGGTCAGTAAATATGGTCGTAGGAAGCATTCTAGGAACAACAAACAGTAGAGAAGAACCATTGTGAGGTCATTACCTTTTGAAGGCTTCATCTGGGTCCCTCTCGCATTGGTTGGCGTCCAGCACCCCCTGCAGCGAGGGGTCTTTCAGCTTTTCCTTGTATCCCTGGATCAGCGGACACGCCTGGATCTGCTCGGCCAGGCTGCGGATGAACTCGCGCACGGAGAGCGTGTGGAGGCTGTGCGCCTGGCAGAAGTGGTAGGCCAAGGTCCGAGGTCCGAGCCTTACCTTCTGGCCTTGCTCCGAGGTGGGCCACAGCACCTCGGTGCACAGCGCCGTCTTTCCGCTGCCAGGGCCACCAGTGACCAGGACACCGCAGTTGCGGCCACCACTGCCGCGCCCCTCCAGGCAGTGCTGCAGCCTCTGTAGGGCCCATTCCCGGCAGAAGAACGGCTTTCCCTGCAGCAGGCTGGCGCTCATTTCCCCAGTGCCACCACTGTTGGTGCCAACGCCTGGCCACGGCGCCCAGTGGGCATGCTGGAGCACTAGAGGTGCAGGTGAGGTGGGCGCTGGGGGCCTAGGATCTCCTCTGGCCTGGGAAGTGTTCGCTCTCTGCGGGCGAGGATGGCTGGGCTGTGGATCTGCAACATGTCAGGGCAAGAAATGACCTAGAGAGAACGAAAGAGAGGAGAGGTGTGAGCTACAACAGGGCCAGGAGCTGCTTAACTCCTTCAGGGCAACACAGCTTCCAAATAGTGCTTCACAGTGACCAGCAGAAGGAACAAGGGACCCAAAGTAAGACCCCAGAGAAACACTGCCAAGCTGAACAGACAGCACCAACTCACACACGCAGCACAGCCAGTGCAGAACAAGCATTGGCTGAGACTGCCCAGGCTCAGAGAGAGCTGGGAGCTTCACACAGCACAGCCAGTGCATAACAAGCATTGGCTGAGACTGCCCAGGCACAGAGAGAGCTGGGAGCTTCGCACAGCACGGCCAGTGCACAACAAGCATTGGCTGAGACTGCCCAGGCACAGAGAGAGCTGGGAGCTTCGCACAGCACGGCCAGTGCAGAACAAGCATTAGCTGAGACTGCCCAGGCTCAGACGGAGCTGGGAGCTTCACACAGCACAGCCAGTGCACGACAAGCATTAGCTGACACTGCCCAGGCTCAGACGGAGCTGGGAGCTTCACACAGCACAGCCACTGCAGAACAAGCATTGGCTGAGACTGCCCAGGCTCAGAGAGAGCTGGGAGCTTCACACAGCACAGCCAGTGCATAACAAGCATTGGCTGAGACTGCCCAGGCTCAGAGAGAGCTGGGAGCTTCACACAGCACAGCCAGTGCATAACAAGCATTGGCTGAGACTGCCCAGGCTCAGAGAGAGTTGAGAGCTTCACACAGCACAGCCAGTGCAGAACAAGCATTGGCTGAGACTGCCCAGGCTCAGAGAGAGCTGGGAGCTTCACACAGCACAGCCAGTGCACAACAAGCATTGGCTGAGACTGCCCAGGCTCAGAGAGAGCTGGGAGCTTCACACAGCACAGCCAGTGCACAACAAGCATTGGCGAAGACTGCCCAGGCTCAGAGAGAGTTGAGAGCTTCACACAGCACAGCCAGTGCAGAACAAGCATTGGCTGAGACTGCCCAGGCTCAGAGAGAGCTGGGAGCTTCGCACAGCACGGCCAGTGCACAACAAGCATTGGCTGAGACTGCCCAGGCTCAGAGAGAGCTGGGAGCTTCGCACAGCACGGCCAGTGCACGACAAGCATTGGCTGAGACTGCCCAGGCTCAGACGGAGCTGGGAGCTTCACACAGCACAGCCAGTGCACGACAAGCATTGGCTGAGACTGCCCAGGCTCGGACGGAGCTGGGAGCTTCACACAGCACAGCCAGTGCATAACAAGCATTGGCTGAGACTGCCCAGGCTCAGACGGAGCTGGGAGCTTCACACCGCACAGCCAGTGCAGAACAAGCATTGGCTGAAACTGCCCAGGCTCAGAGAGAGCTGGGAGCTTCACACAGCACAGCCAGTGCATAACAAGCATTGGCTGAGACTGCCCAGGCTCAGAGAGAGCTGGGAGCTTCACACAGCACAGCCAGTGCACAACAAGCATTGACTGACACTGCCCAGGCTCAGAGAGAGCTGGGAGCTTCACACAGCACGGCCAGTGCACGACAAGCATTGGCTGAGACTGCCCAGGCTCAGACGGAGCTGGGAGCTTCACACAGCACAGCCAGTGCACGACAAGCATTGGCTGAGACTGCCCAGGCTCAGACGGAGCTGGGAGCTTCACACAGCACAGCCAGTGCAGAACAAGCATTGGCTGAGACTGCCCAGGCACAGACAGAGCTGGGAACTTCACACAGCACAGCCAGTGCATAACAAGCATTGGCTGAGACTGCCGAGGCTCAGAGAGAGCTGGGAGCTTCACACAGCACAGCCAGTGCACAACAAGCATTGGCGAAGACTGCCCAGGCTCAGAGAGAGCTGGGAGCTTCACACAGCACAGCCAGTGCATAACAAGCATTGGCTGAGACTGCCCAGGCACAGACAGAGCTGGGAGCTTCTCACAGCACAGCCAGTGCACAACAAGCATTGGCTGAGACTGCCCAGGCTCAGAGAGAGCTGGGAGCTTCACACAGCACAGCCAGCTCAGAGAGAGCTGGGAGCTTCACACAGCACAGCCAGTGCATAACAAGCATTGGGTGAGACTGCCCAGGCTCAGAGAGAGCTGGGAGCTTCACACAGCACAGCCAGTGCACAACAAGCATTGGCTGAGACTGCCCAGGCTCAGAGAGAGCTGGGAGCTTCTCACAGCACACCTCACACATGAACAGCAACAACAAGAGTGGGTCGACACACCTCCCTGCCTGCCCATCTCAAACCAGACCAGCAGCACCCAGGCCTCCAGACACAGGACTGCACTGGGGGTATTTTACATTATAGGTGTAAGAAGAAAAGTGCTTCTCAGGTGCAAACAAATCATTTATATTCCCAGCATGCGTATTCTGTGACGAGTACAAGCATAGTTCAATAGTAAGACTTGGTAGTTTTAGGGGATAACCCATACTTTCTTCCTAGCTAGTATTTCGTGTACATGAAAAGATACATATTTGCTTTAAATCCGATAGTAAAATGCCTGCTTGTGGCATGGAGCAGAAGGCTGCTGAGCTGAACATTTTACAAGAAACGTGCTTATTAAAGGCGGCGGGCTGATTCCTGCCCATTGGTTACGCCCCATTTCTTTATTTTTGGCGAAAAACCTTGATTTTAGTAAATAAAATGGGCAGATTCGCCACTCATCTGGAGCCCCCAAAGCCAATCAAATTTGGCTAGAGTCATACAGGGCTTTTAAAGGACTGGGGCCCCTCACCCCGAGCACACCTCAAATCCAACCAGGAGATCACAGTGGTATCCCACCTCAGCAGCAGAACTCAGGGATATCACAGAACAGGGAGACAGACAGACAGACACAGACAGACAGACACACACCTCAACCATCCACCTCGCACCACCCCAATCACTGCCAGCACACCTCAAACACAACCATCAGCACATGCCAAACCCAACCAGAAGCACCCAGTGGTATCCCACCTCAGCAACAGCGTTCAGGGATATTACAGAACTTGAAGATATTTATATATGTACAGCTTCCACCGCCACCAACCACCTCACACCACCCCATGCACTGCCAGCTAATCTCAGACCCACACAGCAGCACAAGTCAAACCCAACCAGCAGCACCCAGTGGTATTCCTCCTCAGCAGCAGCGCTCAGGGATATTACAGAACTTGAAGATATTTATATATGTACAGCTTCCACCGCCACCAACCACCTCACACCACCCCATGCACTGCCAGCTAATCTCAGACCCACACAGCAGCACAAGTCAAACCCAACCAGCAGCACCCAGTGGTATTTCTCCTCAGCAGCAGCGCTCAGGGATATGACAGAACTTGAAGATATTTATATATGTACAGCTTCCACCGCCACCAACCACCTCACACCACCCCATGCACTGCCAGCTAATCTCAGACCCACACAGCAGCACAAGTCAAACCCAACCAGCAGCACCCAGTGGTATCCCTCCTCAGCAGCAGCGCTCAGGGATATTACAGAACTTGAAGATATTTATATATGTACAGCTTCCACCGCCACCAACCACCTCACACCACCCCATGCACTGCCAGCTAATCTCAGACCCACACAGCAGCACAAGTCAAACCCAACCAGCAGCACCCAGTGGTATCCCTCCTCAGCAGCAGCGCTCAGGGATATGACAGAACTTGAAGATATTTATATATGTACAGCTTCCACCGCCACCAACCACCTCACACCACCCCATGCACTGCCAGCTAATCTCAGACCCACACAGCAGCACAAGTCAAACCCAACCAGCAGCACCCAGTGGTATTCCTCCTCAGCAGCAGCGCTCAGGGATATTACAGAACTTGAAGATATTTATATATGTACAGCTTCCACCGCCACCAACCACCTCACACCACCCCATGCACTGCCAGCTAATCTCAGACCCACACAGCAGCACAAGTGAAACCCAACCAGCAGCACCCAGTGGTATCCCTCCTCAGCAGCAGCGCTCAGGGATATTACAGAACTTGAAGATATTTATATATGTACAGCTTCCACCGCCACCAACCACCTCACACCATCCCATGCACTGCCAGCTAATCTCAGACCCAAACAGCAGCACAAGTCAAACCTAACCAGCAGCACCCAGTGGTATCCCTCCTCAGCAGCAGCGCTCAGGGATATGACAGAACTTGAAGATATTTATATATGTACAGCTTCCACCGCCACCAACCACCTCACACCACCCCATGCACTGCCAGCTAATCTCAGACCCAAACAGCAGCACAAGTCAAACCCAACCAGCAGCACCCAGTGGTATTCCTCCTCAGCAGCAAAGCTCAGGGATATTACAGAACTTGAAGATATTTATATATGTACAGCTTCCACCGCCACCAACCACCTCACACCACCCCATGCACTGCCAGCTAATCTCAGACCCAAACAGCAGCACAAGTCAAACCCAACCAGCTGCACCTAGTGGTATCCCACCTCAGCAGCAGCGTTCAGGGATATTACAGAACTTGAAGATATTTATATATGCACAGCTTCCACCGCCACCAACCACCTCACACCACCCCATGCACTGCCAGCTAATCTCAGACCCACACAGCAGCACAAGTCAAACCCAACCAGCAGCACCCAGTGGTATTCCTCCTCAGCAGCAGCGCTCAGGGATATTACAGAACTTGAAGATATTTATATATGTACAGCTTCCACCTCCACCAACCACCTCACACCACCCCATGCACTGCCAGCTAATCGCAGACCCACACAGCAGCACAAGTCAAACCCAACCAGCAGCACCCAGTGGTATTCCTCCTCAGCAGCAGCGCTCAGGGATATGACAGAACTTGAAGATATTTATACATGTACAGCTTCCACCGCCACCAACCACCTCACACCACCCCATGCACTGCCAGCTAATCTCAGACCCACACAGCAGCACAAGTCAAACCCAACCAGCAGCACCCAGTGGTATCCCTCCTCAGCAGCAGCGCTCAGGGATATGACAGAACTTGAAGATATTTATATATGTACAGCTTCCACCGCCACCAACCACCTCACACCACCCCATGCACTGCCAGCTAATCTCAGACTCAAACAGCAGCACAAGTCAAACCCAACAAGCAGCACCCAGTGGTATTCCTCCTCAGCAGCAGCGCTCAGGGATATGACAGAACTTGAAGATATTTATATATGTACAGCTTCCACCGCCACCAACCACCTCACACCGCCCCATGCACTGCCAGCTAATCTCAGACTCAAACAGCAGCACACGTCAAACCAAACCAGCAGCACCCAGTGGTATCCCTCCTCAGCAGCAGCGCTCAGGGATATTACAGAACTTGAAGATATTTATATATGTACAGCTTCCACCGCCACCAACCACCTCACACCACCCCATGCACTGCCAGCTAATCTCAGACCCACACAGCAGCACAAGTCAAACCCAACCAGCAGCACCCAGTGGTATCCCTCCTCAGCAGCAGCGCTCAGGGATATGACAGAACTTGAAGATATTTATATATGTACAGCTTCCACCGCCACCAACCACCTCACACCACCCCATGCACTGCCAGCTAATCTCAGACCCAAACAGCAGCACAAGCCAAACCCAACCAGCAGCACCCAGTGGTATCCCACCTCAGCAGCAGCGCTCAGGGATATGACAGAACTTGAAGATATTTATATATGTACAGCTTCCACCGCCACCAACCACCTCACACCACCCCATGCACTGCCAGCTAATCTCAGACCCAAACAGCAGCACAAGCCAAACCCAACCAGCAGCACCCAGTGGTATCCCTCCTCAGCAGCAGCGCTTAGGGATATTACAGAACTTTGAGAATGAAAACTTTTTCTGACCCATAAAACGGGTTCTGCGACCATATGTATCACAATTTGGAAGGAATGTAAAAGGGGAAACTGAATTGCAAAGGGGAAGAGTCCTTTTGGGACTCGGGTTGGCATCCCCAGAGGGAGCAGGTAGGTACATGGGACAGAAGACGACCATCCCTGTGATTGCATTCCAAAACAGAAAGGCTTAAAAACAAAAAAAACGTTTTTCGTTTTGGAATACAATCATTGGGCCGGTGGTCTGCTGTCCCTTGCAGGCCACCATCCAGGGGTTTACCGTGGTCACAAACTGCAACCTGCCTAATAAATATGAATTAGACAAGTCATACTGGGCGCCCCTGTGATCATTATTTTGCGAACTGACCTATTAGTACATAGGTCGGTTCCCCAAAGCGGATTCCATATGCAATGTGCGACCACTCTTTCTGAAAGTAATCTTCATACCGGACACTCACGGTTTGTAAAGTAGTCCAGGGACACACCCAACGTATTTCATCTTCTGAACACCGGGCTTTAAACTGGTTATTCAGGGATGTTTACATTCCCAACAAAATCTAGAATTTATACTTCTGCGCGTTTTGCAAGTCAGACTTCAGCGGACACAACCTACAATGTATGTCACACTTTTCTTCACATTGCCAAAAATGTTTTAGAATGTGTTCAGCTGTGGGAACCTATAAAATGAAGGTCGGTACGTGAATGCGGGTTGTCTTATAAATGTGAAATTCGGGATCATACAAATAGGAGAAACCGTGAAACTGGTCTGAGATCACATAAAACGTGGCTATGCCAGGTGTAATGTACTATACACGCACCTACATAGCTATGCCAGATGTAATGTACTATACAGGCACCTACATAACAATACTGCATTATCACCACATATGGATGCGACTGCTACTGGAACAAACAAAATGTGTCAAAACCCGGTAGCAAAATGCAGCTACGGCGCCCTGTGAAGGAAAAAAATAAAAATAAATGAGGAGGGGCGGAGAGCAAGGGAGGTTCGGTGTAAAGGGGCTTGGGGCAAGCAAAACTGTGTGGGGTGCAGAGCAACAACACTAGGAGGAGCAGGGGGAAATACAAAATAAATAAAAAAATACTGGGGAAAAAAAGCTGAACAGGACAGGCAAGGCAGGGGAAAAATGGCTGAGTGGGGGAAGACAACTAGAAATGCACTCTTTGTGTATTACACACAATTGGTCCTTTGACAATCATCTGCTAAAGCTGTCTGGAGGTGGGGCCTAAGACCACCTAGTTGATGAAGGTGATCAACCCCCAGCCAGGCACCCAAGCCTTCCACGATGACCGAAGCCCAGATAATCCTTGGTGGATTGACAAGCCGCTCAGCACCTCCTACAAACACACACTTTGTATCAGTGCTGAAAGAGACGTGATTTCGACAACACTTCCGGGATAACCCTCAGCAAAGGCCACACTGTGTTGCCATTTTGCTATAATAATCCGCAACCACCAATGCAAACCTGTATTTACTGGATAACACATTGAACGGGCCAATGAAATCTAAGGCCAGTTTCATCCACGCCCCTGAAGGTAACTCAACCCTTACTTTGGGAGGAGACACAGTCTTGATTACTTTGTCACTAGAGCAACACGTGTAGCAATTTTCAACCATACTTTCTATATGCCGATCCATTGAGGGCCACAAATAAATTGAACGAACCCTGCGCTTAGTGCATGTCTGCCCCAGATGACCTTCATGTCCTGCCTTGATTATGCGATCTCTCAAACACGCTGGAGGCACAAACTTGTCACCACGCAAAATCATTTCATCTTCCTCTAATGATAATTCATCGGCCACTTTAGCAAAAGGTTGCAACTCAGAGTCCAAATGTTTCTCCTTTGGCCACCCCTGAATGATACACTTTCTAACTTCCTTGAGAACAGAGTCAGCTTTCAATGCATCAAACCATTCATCCTCCTGGAAACACCCCTCTTTACAAACATCAATACTTGCGATCAAACATTCTTCATCTTCCTCTGCAACACATTCTTCTTGTCTAACCGGCAACGGCAATCTAGACAAAAAATCTGGTCTAATGTTTTTCCCCCCAGGAATGTGTTCAACAATGAAATTATACTGAAGAAGCTTTGAGCTTAGCCTAGCTATCCTGGGCGTATGATCCTTTACAAGCACACCATTAAGAATGGGAATGAGAGGTTTATGATCAGTCATAAGCTTGAACGATCTCCCCCAAAGAAAACCTTTGAACCTCTCAACTGCCCAACAACAAGCAAGAAGCTCCCTCTCGATCACAGAATAGTTTTTCTCACTAGGACGCAGTGATCTGGAAATTTTCACATTTTCACCAAATACTCTCGTATTACTACCGGGCATCTGCCAACCTGAAGCATTTTACGCTAGTGAATACCAAGTTGGACAATGAAAGCGGGCACATGACATTTCCAAAATGAGGAGAGGCCAAAGTGACTTTCTTTGTACAATAACTAACAGGGATGTGATATTCAATCCTGAGTCTGACAGACAATAAAATTCTATTTATTTCTTAAAATATTTATATATTCAGAATAATCACTCATATTAAAATAAGCTAAAATACTGTTTGGGGACTTTAAAAAGAAGAAAAAAATGTGTGGTAGCCCGCCCACTGAGAACCACGCAGGAAGGTGAAACAGTGGCAGGGTGGAGGGCTGGATGGGAAGAGGTGAGAGAAGAAGCGGTAAAGAGGAAAGGCAGATGTAGAGGGAGGGCAGGAACAGACAAGATGCTAAAGGGAATGAGGTAAGATGCTAAGAGAAGGTCGTCGCTTCTGGTGACCTCGGCTCACCTGCAGCCAGGACACCATGAGCCTGTAGATTAATAAGTGTAACAAGCATTGGCATAGCCAATAGGTCTCGCTTTTGGGACCTTATAAGTATTTAGTTGTGCAGCACAATACCCTTGGTGCAACAACATCAACTGTTGCATGGCTAAACAATTATAAGATCTCAAAGGCTAGACCTATTGGCTATGCTATGCTTGTTTTCTATTTGATGGAAAGGTTTAGGTCTTCAAACAACACCAGTGAGTGGTTTGCTGCACAAAGGGCCCAGGGCTGCGATGAGGCTAGGACAAGGAGGCTGTGCCCGAGAACTGCCTATTGCTTGTAACATGGAAAGGGTTCAGAACATCTGCATGCATCTGTATTTTATTAATCCCACCAAACATCAGCATGAAGAATCCCAATAAACATCTGCATCAACTCACATACCTCAACCACTCCCCCACCCCACTAATGTTAACACCCAACTGATTTTTATTTCATCTACCCCAAGGAAATTCTAGTGAATGCGTGGAATAGTTGCTTGAATCACTAAACTAACCCCAATAACCAATAACATGACTAGCCACTAACCGTGGGTTCGGCAGCAGCATGCTGCCCCGGGTAAAGCGCTTCAGCACCTCGGCAGCATGCTGCCCCGGGTAAAGCGCTTCAGCACCTCGGCAGCATGCGGCCCAGGGTAAAGCGCTTCAGCACCTCGTCAGCATGCTGCCCAGAGCAAAGCGCTTCAGCACCTCGGCAGCATGCGGCCCAGGGTAAAGCGCTTCAGCACCTCGTCAGCATGCTGCCCAGGGCAAAGCGCTTCAGCACCTTGTCAGGGGTAGTAAGTGTTATCTAAATGCAATTACAGTTTACCAAGGTTCCCCAGAAATGGATGTCTGAGGCTTAGATATCTGTGTGAGTGAGAAGGGCAGGGGGGGTGGGGATTCAAGAGCGAGAGAGGGGGGAGAAAGAGAAGGCTTTGACTGTTGAATAGAAGCTAGAGAGGGCGGGGCAGGCAGAGAACAAGACAGATGGAGAGTCAGAGGGAGGCGAGAAGGAGCAGGAGGGAGAGAGTGACAGGAAGTGAAGTAAGAGTGTGTATAGAGAGCGAGGGGGGTTGGGTGAGGGAGTGGGCTGAGGGCAAGGTGTCTTTAGGAACATCAAAGGTTCTTGAAAGGAAGTGACGTCATTGAAGATGGAGTAGGTGGGAGAGAAGTGTCATGGCGAGGTGCGAAGAGAGATGAAAGAGAGGTGGGATTGGTAAGGCCAGAGGGGGCTGGAGAGTGTGCAAGACATGAGGAATTTATGAAAGGAGAATGATGGGAGCACGGGAAGGTAATGTAAAAAAGGAAAAATATGGCAGAATATGAAAGACGGGCGGGATAAAGAGATGGTCTATAAAGGGGAAGAAAGGTGTGGCGAAAGGAGCGGTCAGAAGAGAGTAGACATATAAAGTGGGAGAGAGGTAGGCGGCAACATAAGGGAGTGAGTGATGGAAAAGGACAATGCAGATATAAAAACAGGAAAGGGAAAGAGGAGAAGATGAGGGTCCAAGAAGATGGTGAAGTGAGGGAGAAAAGGTGGCGAAGAAAGCACAAAGTAGAAACAGGACCAGGGAGAAGAAGGGTTCAGAAGAGTGATGAGCAGGAGATGTAAAGGGGGACAGAGTGGCGGGAAACCGGAATGAAAAAGACAAAAGGTGGAGATGGGGCAAAGTATGAAGAGAGCTGAGGTTGAGAAGATAGGGAAAGCAGTGAGAAAAGGAGGAGCTAGTGAGACCATGTATGATGTCCTGGCTCGTTCACGTATGGAGCGGAGATTCTGGGAGAGTGAGGGGAGGAAAAGTGGGGAGAGCCCGTGAGCAAGGGAAGAGAGTCTGGAATGAAAAAGACCAGCGAGAACAAGGGGTCTAAGAGGGGAAAAAAGAGATGTCAAGGGGGCAGGAGAGGGCAAGAAAAGGCGCTTCATGCGAGTGTGTGAAAGAGCGGTAGATTGGGTCGACTGGGACAGAAAATAGTTCGGGAGAGCATCAAAGAAAAAGAAGAGATACCCCGATAAAGAAAGGGATGAAACAGAGAAGATGGTAGGTCTAAGGGGGAAGAGAAATGGTGACAGAGAGCAGGCTAGAAAATGAGAAAGGGGAACTACAGGCTGGAAATTAAGAAACGCGGTGGTGACGGAGAAGAGTGTTAGAAAGCGAGGGAGCGAACATGTAAGAAGGAACGAAGGAATAGAACATGGAAGGGGTGACATAAACCAGGGAAGAATGAAGAGAGGATGTTTGGAAACAAGAACAGGGAATACCTTTTGTAGGCAGAACTCCTTAAAATCACACATTCAACCCGATCAACAGACGCCATTCAGATCTTTCTTGTGGCGATTACATAGGATTACAGCACACAAATGATAGTTTTGGCCTGCAGGTGGCGATAGGCGGCCACGTCCAGAAATTAGTTTGGGGTTGGTAACTTGTCTCCGTAACATCCCCCTTTTGAGTGTGCCCAAATGTGTGATAAGGGCCCCACACAAAGTTTGCGGCATTTAAAAAACATATTGTGTGGCAATAATGGCAAAATTATGGGACAAGAAAATACAAATTATGGAGCACGTTGCCACATATACAATGAGAATGTTCTTTTTTTATTTTAACACCAAAGCAATCGGCAAATAAAACAAGCATTGCTTAAAAGCGGATGCCCAATACTCTCAGCGAGTGTGCTCAGACGGAGTGACAGGCGCCGGAAAGAAGGAAGCAATGACGGGCAGAGGTGCGAGCGAGGAGGTGCGCGAGCGCTAAAAGGAAATAAAAACAAGCATTGGCCGCGTGGTTGTGAAAGTGATCGCGGGCTGTAAGGGTGCCCGCGAGCGATGCGCTTAGTGAGCCATGATGAGACAGGAAAGTCAGATGGCGCCTGTGCTCGTAATTGTGCGAGTAACCGCACGCTCTAGGCCAGCTGTGGTCGGCTTTTTGAAGCCCCCTTACTAAAAGTCTAGCCAGAGCACCGCATACGCTGGCTCAGGCAAGAACTAAAAAACGAAACAACAAGACTGCACACCTTTCCCATCCATGCACCCAGGATCTGGAACAATATCCCCCAATTCCATCAGGACTGCTCCAATGCAGCTCCAATCTAGGAAAGAGTTGAACGCACACCACTTGAAAGCGAAAATAACAAGGTGATGGACTGAATACCTGTATTAATCTCAGCGCATGGCAATAGCTCAAGCCCGCATCCCAATCCATTTTTTGCCCACCATGCCACCTAAGTGAGATGGATATGCCCAGATGTGGGTCCGGTGCACACTGGGACCAAGCTGAACAAAGCAGATGAGCCCATAACTAGGGTGAAACCAGTCCTGCGTTACTTGTGTTCCGGTTCAGGGAGGACCCAGCTTGGCAGTTAGGACTGGACTGTTCCTATTTGAGCAGGGTGAAGACTGATTTGCATACAGCTGGGTCCAAACTGCAGTGGTGGGGTGTGCACAATAATGATGGGTTGGGATGCGGCGCAAGTGATTAGCAGTGGCTGAGATTAATTAAAGCATGCCATACATCACTTCTTTGCATGCTTTCGTGTCTTACCTCTTGAAAGAGCACTATATGTCACAGCGCATTAATAATCCAACGACCAGCCACCCGTCCTACCAGCGCTTGACCTTTTGGATAGGTTCACGCTATAGAAGCGCCACAGACATACAATCATATATGCTACGGAGAAGACATTTGGCATACTGACCCCCCTGACTACTAACACTGTTTTAAAACCCCTCAGAATGCAGGCTGATGCCCCTCTATCGCCACCTGCCCAGGTGGCAGGTGTTCTCCAGCTTGGATGCTCTGCCCTGGTTGAGAGCGTCCTGACCCTCTTCACACCTGCCCAGGAGGCCTTTCTATCGCTGTGACTGGACCATTCTAAAGGAATCTGTCTGCAGCTGCCTGCCAGCCCTGTTTAGACGTTAAGACTGGCCTAAGATGACGCAGACGCAGGGACACTGCGCCCTATTACAATGAATGTTCTGCTCTCAGGGCAGCTGGGAGTCCGCGCCTGCCCTGGGGGCAGCGCATTCAGTGAAATACAGAGCAGCTGTTTACAGCCCTCCTAGTGCAAAGATGTCCAGGCGTGGGAGCGGTACCAGGGTCCTCCTTAAACTTGAACTACTTGTCCAATCCGCGTGACACCCAGGTCCGTGGGTTGAAGCCTGGACTGCTGGGCATTATGAGGGTTGGGGCCCACGAGTATAGACAATAATGCTCTTCTTGCGCTGTATGCCTGTTTGGAACAAGACAGGATGCAAACATAAGGCTTGTAGGCTACCTCCAGCGTTGACCAAACTTGGGCCTGCGTTGCCCCACCCAAACGCGCCCTTCGCACATCCGGATACAAATGTCTGGAACTAGCCAGGCCTGAAACACTTACAGGCACATTGTATACGAGTGCACACCAACATGCAGTACAGGCAGGAAAGGTATTCGTACACTAATACCAACATAAACCGCAAAGATCCATTAACCCCTTCGCCGCGGCACGAATTCCGCCACGGCGCTGGGGGGGTTCGGGGTCAGCATGGCGCTGCCATGCTCGTGACAGAACCACTCCCGTCATGAGCCACGGGCGCGCTGTGCTCATGACGGAGTGGTTCCGTCACGTCTCCGCCCACTCGCATTATTCGCCCGCACAGGCGGGGAATCAGCGCCGCGTGGGCAAAGCGGCCGCAACGGCCGCAGCATGACGGAACCACTCCGTCATGAGCACACGGCGCCCGTGGCTCATGACGGAGTGGTTCCGTCATGAGCACGCAAGGGGTTAATGAGCAGGTGAATAGAGAGACCTCGACTAATAACATGCGCCGGTTTAGGGAGAGCTATAAAACACAACCAAGAAAGAAAGAACAGCCACCTTACGACAGAAAGAATCCAGGAATACATGAAAGCCTTTTTTATCACTTGCACATCACCAAGCAAAGTGTTCTGATTTGTTTTTCATTGTATTAAAATATTTTTTTCATCACACAGAAGTACAAAAAATAGGCTTTCACAACTACTGAAGTACATTTTGAACTGTTCGTACAGTTGACTTATTAGCAGATATCCTTCAGACAGTTCACTTTACAAGATCCTGGAACTCTGCAGCCAGAGAAGGAGAAGTAATTGTAAAGCGACTTCTGACTTCCTTCTGTGACACACAGCAAATGTGAGAAGATAAAAAATATTTTACGGCTTCTTTACGGCTCCTTCACTTTCGGATTGAACAGAACACCTGTTATTTGTCAACTTGCCAGAACCCGTGAGCTCGACCCGATAGAAGCTATTTTTCACACAAACTCCACCAACCCCTCCCTACAGACCACACTGAGTCCAGCCACCTCCAGCCCAGCAGAGCTCCAAGGTGCGGCGCGCCGTGGCCTCGCCTCTGGATTATAAATCGGAAAATAAATCAAAACAACAATATAACAACAGAAGGCAAACCGCAAACCAGGCGCAAACTGACATGTGCAAGACAGGCAGGTGCAAGAATACAGGACTCACAAAGCGCACACGCAGGGCGTGGCAAGGGGGGGGGGTGGGGGAAGGTTTGGGTGGTGTGGCCTGGGGATGGTGCCTGTCCCTGGAGACCCTGGAGCTCACCGTGCAGGAATGTTCACAAAAACTCGGCGAGGAGCCGGCGAGGGAGTAGATGGAGGGTTCGCCATAGGGCCAGCTCTCAGCTTCCTGGCCACCCTGGGTCACAGAGGACAGCCCCTTGGTGGCCAAAGGACTACATTACCCAGCAGGCCCCCTTCCCTCTGTACAAACCACATACAGGCTTGGCCTCAAGAAGTGGGCGGGGCTAGCAAGGTGTGCATCGGGCAATGTCAACCAACAGCTTAGACAAGGGGTTACACCCCTCTTCCCCAAGAATCGTAAATATATTTTCTAATAAGTAGTTGGGGACAGAATGTGAATGTAGAAAAAGATTGAGGCTGTAAAGTATTGGTTAGAGGAAGCTGTGTGGGAACAGCTTTTATTTATCTGTTTACCACATTTACCACATTTTACAGCAAAACCGCTTTCCGAATTTTACTGCAAATTCTTCGAAAAGACAGCATTCACCAGATAGGAACATTAACACCGCTACAGAATTGAAGGAAGGTGACCTTCCAATCAGAACAACCAGCTTTCAGGAATAAAGTAATTCACCACCATATAGGAGTGGTTGCATCCTGGATGGCAAAATGTTAAAAAAAAAAAAAAGCTATGGGTCTGGAACTTGGTGCATCGGAACCAAAAGTAAAGGGAAAATATATTAGAATATAATAATCAAACGGGATGATATTTTTATAAGATTAAACAATGCACAACACGTTCCTGTGTGCTTCATTCATGTAGACCGAAAGCTTTTTTTCGTTTAAAAAAAAAAAGTGTAAGAGCGCTTTTTATAAATAAACATTTTAAAACAGACGAGCGGGTTGGGAGTGATGGGGGTGAGCAAGCACAGCGGGTGGGGGGAAAGCAACATTACCAGCAGGGGAAAAAAGATACGAGGGAGAGAACATAGGGCAAAGGTAGAAACAGGGGAGAAAAAGACCAATGCTGAGGGCGGTGGGAGAGATGCACACGGACGCGAGACCAACACGAGTGAGGGAGGGAGAGAGCGCAACGTGGGTGAGGAAGAAAAGCACGCAAGGGAGACCGCTGCAAAACAAATGCACTATCATGGATAGCTTAAGTAAACACCGATAAAAGTCGCTCCCAGAAACTGAGAAGAGGAAGCACAGAAGCAGCGCCAATCAAAGAGATAGTAAACAGGCTGCACTCCATGGGAGGGACAAACACAAGATGGGCATGCCCAGACGGGGCCCGTGCTCTCCATGCCACTGGAGTCAAGCTATCCCGGCTGAAGAGGGGTGAAACCCCGAAACCGGTCCAGGGATGCTTGATTCCGCATACCCTATGTGGGAAGGGTATGCCCAGGCGTGGGTCCCGTGCTCACTACGCCACTGGAGTCAAGCTATCCTGGCTGAAGAGGGGTGAAACCCCGGTCCGAGGATGTTTGATTCCGGTCCAGAGAAAACATGGCTTGGCAGTTCGGGCTGGACTGTTCCCATGAGGCACAGGGTCAAGACTGATTTGCATATGGCCATGTCTGAACTGGGGTGGTGTGGTGAGCAAAAGAACGATGGATTAAACCCAGATCTGTGACTGGGGGTGAATGTTTTGCCAATGTGCAACATTCCGTCCATCATCTTGTGTGTTTTGCTGGAAAAAGGAAATCCACCCGATAGAAAGCAAGCAAAAAAAAGTAAGAGTAAACCAAACAATGGTGGGCAATGGGCAGGTGCAGGACATCTGCCTTTCACTGTGTGGGTCACCCCAGAAGGTTTGCTTTCTGCTGGACCATGTTTCTGCTGTTTTAGAACTCTGTGCACTTTACCCCAGCCATACAGGAATAAAGTGCCTGTGCTCACCCTTTAAACATGGCTAATTGGCTAAATTGGCTTACTACTGATTGGCACTTTTAACATTCCTGTAATTCAATATTACATGGTACAAAGTGCATCCAGGGCCTGGAAGTTATATGTCACTGGTGGCCTGATGCACCTACTGGTTCACACACAACAGTGGCAGTGCAAATGTGGCTACGAGGCCCACTCTGAGTAGCCTGGCGGCTGCAGAGCAAGACCGGCAGGGTGACCGGTCAAAATAGCACCTTTTGAGAGATAAAGAGCTCCCTTTTAAATATTAGTAAGTCACCTCTATGTAGCTCTGCCAGTGCACCTCAGTTCCAGCTCTGCCAGTGCACCTCAGCCACATCTTGTGTATCCAGTCTATTCCAGTACTGAGATTAGCGTGCAGCTCTGCCAGTGCACCTCAGCTCCAGCTCTGCCAGTGCACCTCAGCCACATCTTGTGTATCCAGTCTATTCCAGTACTGAGATTAGCGCGCAGCTCTGCCGGTGCACCTCAGCCACATCCTGTGTATCCAGTCTATTCCAGTAATGAGATTAGCGCGCAGCTCCGCCAGTGCACCTCAGCCACATCTTGTGTATCCAGTCTATTCCAGTACTGAGATTAGCGCGCAGCTCCGCCAGTGCACCTCAGCCACATCTTGTGTATCCAGTCTATTCCACCAATGAGATTAACGCGCAGCTCTGCCAGTGCACCTCAGCCACATCTTGTGTATCCAGTCTATTCCACCAATGAGATTAGCGCGCAGCTCTACCAGTGCACCTCAGCCACATCTAGTGTATCGTCTATTCCACCAATGAGATTAGCGCGCAGCTCTGCCAGTGCACCTCAGCCACATCTTGTGTATCTAGTCTATTCCAGTACTGAGATTAGCGCGCAGCTCTGCTAGTGCACCTCAGCTCCAGCTCTGCCAGTGCACCTCAGCCACATCTTGTGTATCCAGTCTATTCCACCAATGAGATTAGCGCGCAGCTCTGCCAGTGCACCTCAGCCACATCTTGTGTATCCAGTCTATTCCACCAATGAGATTAGCGCGCAGCTCTGCCAGTGCACCTCAGCCACATCTTGTGTATCCAGTCTATTCCAGTACTGAGATTAGCGCGCAGCTCTGCCAGTGCACCTCAGCTCCAGCTCTGCCAGTGCACCTCAGCCACATCTTGTGTATCCAGTCTATTCCACCAATGAGATTAGCGCGCAGCTCTGCCAGTGCACCTCAGCCACATCTTGTGTATCCAGTCTATTCCACCAATGAGATTAGCGCGCAGCTCTGCCAGTGCACCTCAGCCACATCTTGTGTATCCAGTCTATTCCACCAATGAGATTAGCGCGCAGCTCTGCCAGTGCACCTCAGCCACATCTTGTGTATCGAGTCTATTCCAGTACTGAGATTAGCGCGCAGCTCTGCCAGTGCACCTCAGCTCCAGCTCTGCCAGTGCACCTCAGCCACATCTTGTGTATCCAGTCTATTCCACCAATGAGATTAGCGCGCAGCTCTGCCAGTGCACCTCAGCCACATCTTGTGTATCCAGTCTATTCCAGTAATGAGATTAGCGCGCAGCTCCGCCAGTGCACTTTAGCCACATCTTGTGTATCCAGTCTATTCCAGTAATGAGATTAGCGCGCAGCTCTGCCAGTGCACCTCAGCCACATCTTGTGTATCCAGTCTATTCCAGTACTGAGATTAGCGCGCAGCTCCGCCAGTGCACCTCAGCCACATCTTGTGTATCTAGTCCATTCCAGTAATGAGATTAGAGCGCAGCTCTGCCAGTGCACCTCGGCCACATCTTGTGTATCCAGTCTATTCCACCAATGAGATTAGCGCGCAGCTCCGCCAGTGCACCTCAGCCACATCTTGTGTATCCAGTCTATCCCACCAATGAGATTAGCGCCCAGCTCTGCCAGTGCACCTCAGCCACATCCTGTGTATCCAGTCTATTCCAGTACTGAGATTAGCGCGCAGCTCTGCCAGTGCACCTCAGCCACATCTTGTGTATCCAGTCTATTCCAGTAATGAGATTAGCGCGCAGCTCCGCCAGTGCACCTCAGCCACATCTTGTGTATCCAGTCTATCCCACCAATGAGATTAGCGCCCAGCTCTGCCAGTGCACCTCAGCCACATCCTGTGTATCCAGTCTATTCCAGTACTGAGATTAACGCGCAGCTCTGCCAGTGCACCTCAGCCACATCTTGTGTATCCAGTTTATTCCACCAATGAGATTAGCGCGCAGCTCTGCCAGTGCACCTCAGCCACATCTTGTGTATCCAGTCTATTCCAGTACTGAGATTAGCGCGCAGCTCCGCCAGTGCACCTCAGCCACATCTTGTGTATCCAGTCTATCCCACCAATGAGATTAGCGCCCAGCTCTGCCGGTGCACCTCAGCCACATCCTGTGTATCCAGTCTATTCCAGTACTGAGATTAGCGCGCAGCTCTGCCAGTGCACCTCAGCCACATCTTGTGTATCCAGTCTATTCCACCAATGAGATTAGCGCGCAGCTCTGCCAGTGCACCTCAGCCACATCTTGTGTATCCAGTCTATTCCAGTACTGAGATTAGCGCGCAGCTCTGCCAGTGCACCTCAGCTCTAGCTCTGCCAGTGCACCTCAGCCACATCCTGTGTATCCAGTCTACTCTAGTACGGAGATTAGCGCGCAGAATCCACTGATGATGAAAGTACCGGCACTCACCCGTAAAGAAGGTAGTACTTTCACTCACTTAAGATGTGGGTCTGGTACTCACCCCTGCTGCAGCTACTTCACCCACTTCTGATGACAGTACAGGCAGTGACCTGTGATGTAAGTGCTGCCACTCTCCTGTGATAAGTACTGTCACTCTCCTGTGATGCAAGTACTGTCACTCGTATGTGATAAGTGCTGGCACTCTCCTGTGATGCAAGTGCTGGCAATCTCCTGTGATAAGTACTGTCACTCTCCTGTGATGCAAGTACTGTCACTCGTATGTGATAAGTGCTGGCACTCACCTGTGATGCGAGTGCTGGCAATCTCCTGTGACGCAAGTAGTGACACTCTCCTGTGATGCAAGTACTGTCACTCGTATGTGATAAGTGCTGGCACTCACCTGTGATGCGAGTGCTGGCACTCTCCTGTGATGCAAGTGCTGGCACTCACCTGTGATATGTTCCGGCCCTCACCCCTGATGAGGGGACTGGGTGACACAGGCTCACTGTACCAAAGAACTGAACTACCCCAGTGCCCGGCGCCCTCTTACCTGGTCTCAGAGCCCTGGCAGCCGGTGTACGGGCAGCGAGCGGGCAGCCACAGGGGCAGCTGCTTTAAAAGTTCTTAGACACAGGGGCACTTACTGCCCCGGAGAACGCGGTTGGCACCCCTGCCAGGGGCCCTCACGTGCAGCGGGACCAGGAGAGGAGGGCAGGAGTCCTGGCGCCGCCTGGGTCAGGCAGCCCTGCCCAGTGCGCCCCAGCCTGGCAGCCGAGCAGTCCTCCCAGGGAGCGTCACCGCCAGGAACTAGTGAGTGAGCAGAGAGCACAGGACCCAGCAGGAGAGAGCCAGAGCCCCGGGGCACAGCTGAGCACAGGCAGCGGCAGCATCTGCATTCCCAGCAGCCCCTGCCCCTACCCGCCTGCCAGCCAGAGCAGACACTTAAAGGCACAGTGCACCCGCACACAGAGGAGAAGGGAGACGCCCCCTGCTTCAGGAGAGGAAGGACGGCACTGTCAGATCGACAATCGAGGGTCCGGTGCTGACACGGTCAGTTTCACAACAGACTGCGATGCGCTGGCACTTTCACATTCACAATAGTCAAGTGCTGTCACCGTCTGATTCGCAAGAGAATGAGGTGCTGGCACAGTCTGATGGTTAGAAGTGTGAAGTGCTGCACCGCCAGATTCACAACAGAACGTGAAGTGCTTGCACTGTCAGATTAACAACAGAGATTTAGGTGCTGGCACTGTCAGATTAACAACAGAAAGTGAAGTGCTTGAACCATAAAACTCACAACAGAAAGTGAAGTGCTGGCACTGTCCGAATAACAGAGTGAAGTGCTTGAATCGTCAGATTAACAACAGAGAGTGATGCGCTTGCACTGCCAGATTAACGGAGAGTGGAGTGCTAGCACTGTCAGATTAACAGAATGAAGTGCTTGAACCGTCAGATTAACAACAGAGTGACAATCACCAGCACTGTCATATTACAATAACTCAGAAGCGCGGGCCCAGAGGGGTTAGCACAGAGTGACAATCACCAGCACTGTCATATTACAATAACTCAGAAGCGCGGGCCCAGAGGGGTTAGCACAGAGTGACAATCACCAGCACTGTCATATTACAATAACTCAGAAGCGCTGGCCCTAGAGGGGTTAGCACAGAGTGACAATCACCAGCACTGTCATATTACAATAACTCAGAAGCGCGGGCCCTAGAGGGGTTTAGCGCAGTGTTTGCACTTTAGAAGTACAAGGATAGACGTGACAGTTCTGTAAAATTTCAAGTGTGAACCAACACCGCCCAGATACAAAGGCCTCGAAGTGCAGGCACGGTCTTTTTAGACGAGTGTAAAATACTAGCATTATCAGATTACTGTAGAGTGGGTGTGTTAGTGTTGTCATGTTACAAGAGTGTAAAGTGCTAGCGTTATCAGATTGCAAGAGAGTGAGTGTGCTACTGTTGTCATGTCAGAGAGTTGAAAGTGTAAACTGCTATTATCAGAGTACAATGGAGATGGGGTAGTAGTGATGTAATGTTAGAGTGTAAAGCGCTAGCACTATCAGATTACAGTTGAGAGGGAGTGCTCATGTTGTCAGGTTACAAAGAGAGTAAAGTGCTAGCATTACCAGATTACAATAATGTAGAATGTTAGCAGTGTCATGTTACAAAAGGGTAAATTGCTAGCAATATCAGGATACAATTGAGTGGTGTTGTTAGAGCTGTCATGTTACAAGAGCGTAAAGTGCTAGCAATATCAGGATACAATTGAGTGGTGTTGTTAGAGCTGTCATGTTACAAGAGCGTAAAGTGCTAGCAATATCAGGATACAATAGAGTGGTGTTGTTAGAGCTGTCATGTTACAAGAGCGTAAAGTGCTACCAATATCAGGATACAATAGAGTGGTGTTGTTAGAGCTGTCATGTTACAAGAGCGTAAAGTGCTAGCAATATCAGGATACAATAGAGTGGTGTTGTTAGAGCTGTCATGTTACAAGAGCGTAAAGTGCTACCAATATCAGGATACAATAGAGTGGTGTTGTTAGAGCTGTCATGTTACAAGAAAGTAAAATGCTACTATTAGCAGATCACAGTAGAGTGGGCGTGTTAGGGCAATCATGTTACGAGAGCATAAAGTGCTAGCATTATCAGGTTACAATATTGTAGAATGTTAGCAGATTCATGTTATAAGAGTGTAAAATGCTAGCATTATCAGAATATAATAGAGCCGGGAGGCTAGCACTGTCATGTCATATGAGCGTAAAGTGCTGGTATTATCAGATTATAATAGAGTTGGTGTGTTCGCGCTGTCGTGTCATATGAGTGTAAAGTGCTGGCATTATCAGAACAACAGAGTGGGAACCTAGCGCTGTCGTGTCATATGAGTGTAAAGTGCTGGCATTATCAGATTACAACAGAGTGAGAAGCTAGCGTTGTTGTGTAATACGAGTGTAAAGTGCTGGCATTATCAGATTACAACAGAGTGAGAAGCTAGCGTTGTTGTGTAATACGAGAGTAAAGTGCTGGCTCCATAAACAATGGACATTTATCACAGATATTGAAGAAGACAAACATATGCCACTACTTAAGACAATCTGCACACTCTAGACCCCAACAGCTGAGACTAACTTTCAATGTTCCTTTCCTTAGCAAACCATATAGACAGAGCAGCCTTTTGCCAAGCTCTAAATTAATTGGAGGAAACCACCTGCTCTGAGACTGGCAGACAGGGTCACGGCCAAGAAGAGGGGGCGAACCAGCCCCAACCACAAAATAAAAATGACCTAAAAGCACGGATGATAAACATGGCGTAGATGCGGTGCTGCCCCCGCACTTTCTATCCGCTTTAAAGTAGCAGCCAGGACACATCACGTCTTAGCCTGAAAGAAGCTGGTGCAGACTGCAGATGGCATCGCTCTTACCTGTATGTCCTCTTCCCTCACCATCAGGCCCATCTTTCTTCCCACATCCCCTTCCTCGTGGATTGCTCACTGCAGTGAAACGGGGTCCATCAAGGGGCCGGCGCTCTCAGATTACAGCCCAGTTGAAGTGCTGGCGCTGTCAGATTACAGCCCAGCTGAAGTGCTAACGCTTTCAGATTACAGCCCAATTGAAGTGCTGTCAAATTACAGCCCAATTTGAGTGCTGGTGCTGTCAGATTACAGCCCATCTGAAGTGCTAGCTCTGTCAGATTACAGCCCAGCCGAAGTGCTGGCGCTCTCAGATTACAGCCCAGTTGAAGTGCTGGCACTGTCAGATTACAGTCCAGTTAAATTGCTAACGCTTTCAGATTACAGCCCAATTGAAGTGCTAGCTCTGTCAGATTACAGCCCAGCTGAAGTGCTGGTGCTCTCTGATTACAGCCCAACTGAAGTGCTGGTGCTGTAAGATTACAGCCCAGTTGAAGTGCTGGTGCTGTAAGATTACAGCCCAGTTGAAGTGCTGGTGCTGTAAGATTATAGCCCAGTTGAAGTGCTGGTGCTGTCAGATTATAGCCCAGTTGAAGTGCTTGCGCTGTCAGTTTACAGCCCAACTGAAGTGACAGTACTGACTCAATACATACACTGCAGATCTGTAGACATGTCAGTACTGTCCACCTTTGAAGACTGTGCACCTGGTGAGAAGTGCCAGTACTGTCCCATTAAATACACTGAAGATCTGCAGAGAAAGGTTATGTATTTGTAAGACGCTATATTCATCACAGTGACGCTAGAAGGCAACCAGACCGAGCATACAGAAAAGAAGACTCCAGAAAAAAGGGTTTTTATTTCATTTTCTAAACAGAAGGTAAGAGGAAGTGCTACTTAGATCTGAATGCAGATTATCCCAGAGGCGGGCGAGGGAGGAGAACGCGTTGCCGCCATTGGTTGAATTTTTGAAGGATGGGTGAGCACTGAAGAGGAACAACAAGGAGGAAGGGGGGCGACATTTGCACATTCTGGATTAAAAAAATTCAGGAACCTCTGTGTGTAAGAGTTTATGAGGTAAGCAGAGGACCATGAAATATTCAGGTCTGAATGGACAGACAGCCGGACAGATAGACCGATCTAACCGCTCTGAAGCAGAAGCAGGAAGTGAGAGTTCCAAATCCGGTGGCCTGAGTCTGAATCCAGTGAAGTTTTTTGAAAACGCCAGTTGGGCATCCCATAATTTAGTGAGTCGCAGTAATCGAGTCCTGATCCAATGAGGGCCGCAGTAGCTGCTCTCAAGCTTTCCAGAGACAGTAGGGTCAGGTCGAAGTGTACAGATGCGGAATGCACACCATGAAACAGCTGCAGACACCGGGCTTTCCAGGGTCTGTTTTACATCTCGTTTAATTCCCAGGCATTTAACACAAGATTTTTTTTCGGGGGGTAACTAACCAAGGGTGAGAGGCCAAAGAGGGGGCGACCGCACCACAGGGGCTTTACAAAGCCAGAGGATGTCCTCTTCAGTTTTTTCATTTATTTTAATTCAATGTTCATTTTTAGGTCTCGCCTGAGCCAGCACTTTAGCGCTGCTCTGGCGAGAGTTTTAGTAAGCGGGATTTGGAAGTGCAAACTAGTGGCTTTTCAGGCCTCCAGATACAGTGCATGTGCGCCGGGCGCGCGCACCATTTGTCAGCCTGCGTGATCACTCGCGGCCGCTTTGATGTTCTCAGTGAGCCGCGCGGCCACTGAGAACATCAAAGCGGCCGCGAAAGTGCACACCATTTGCCAGCCTGCGTGCCTCTATCCCCTTAGTGCGCGCGACTGCCCTACCCCCCTCCCTTATCCCACTTCCTGCTTGTTATTGTCTTATTGTCTCCATCAGCAGTGAAGAGGGCTCGCGCTCGACAGCTTCGGCCTGTTTGCTGTGCCTGAGACAGGCAAATACTTTAGCTTTCCCGTCAGTTATAAAGGGTCAGCATTCTGCAAATGAATGACTACCAGGCAATCGACCTCTACCCCCTAAAGTGCCCTGAGGCCAAACCGACGTTACCCTTAACTTACTCGCATGAGCTAAAATCAACAACGTCCTAATGTCTCATTATATGTAAGCGCTGTCGGACTCGTCCCAGTGTTACCATAGCATTCACTATTCAGTAGTTTAGCAAGGATACCATGAGCCTTAATGCAAGCAAGCAACAAGCACTGGCATAGCCAATAGGTCTCGACTTTGGGACCTTATAAGTGCTTAGTTATCCAACACACCAGCCTTCGTGCAACAACATCAACTGTTGCATGGCTAAACACTTATAAGGTGCCAAAGGCGAGACCTATTGGCTATGCCAATGCTTGTTAACTAGTTGTCGTCCTTCCAACTCTATTTACTGGGTTGTATGTTCGAACCACGCATGCATTTACCACATGCCTTTACAACGCATGCCTTAACCGCCCAATTCCTTACAAAGACTTGCTTTAGGGAAAGCGCTGGACTTTGGAAAAGTATAATTTACTATTCCAACTCCAGTCTGCGAACTGTAGGGAAAGTGTTGGACTAAAAGTCCAACATCAGTCCAACAACGCTTTCCCTAAGGTAAGTTGCTGTAAGGACTTGAGTGGTAAAGGAATGGGTTGTAAAGACGCATTCGTGGTTCGAGCAGCGTTGTGAAGGCTGTTTCCCATATACTGTAAGAGCAGTCCTAAAGAAAGGGTGATGTCACAGCGACTCCATTAATATAGAAAACCAGCCGAGAGGCATCAGTGGAAGTATAGAGCCTGCAGACAAGATGCGATACATTGCATGAGGGGGCTGGAGGGGGGAGGTGGCAAACTGGGCTTAAATGAATAGGGTGCGAGGATGGATCCTGATGGAACCAAATCTGATGAGAGACTGCCAAAGAAGATTCTTTCATATCTATTTTTTAAGAAGAATGACACCAAGCAAGTACCACCTCGTTAACCTGGAGATCAGTACTATATGGTCCACAGTACGGGAGGGTGCGGAGACGTCCAACAAGAGAAGAACCGAGGTACAGCACGGACACCAGTAAGGGTTCAATGCTGGGGTTAGGGTGAAAGCCAGTCTGGAACTCACCAAGTGAATTCTTGGATTCCAGAAAGGTGAGTCATTAGTGAAGCACAGCACTTTATAGGATTTTAGGGACAGTAAGTAAGAGTGACAGGAACAGTCCGATGGTTTGACTCAACATGCACTAAAGCGTTGTCCAACTCGCACTCAGCTTTACGCACGGTCCCAAGAGATAACTTGCTGGTTCAGAGTTTACAGGCCACATATAAGGTGGCGAGATCCTCCGGGACAAAGAGATTAAGAAATGCAGACCTCACCTCGCGGATTCGGCATCCTCTCTGGGGATCATTTTAGACAAAAACCTAAACATGCAGAAGCACGTCAGTTCCCTCACCAAAGGAGCGACCCTCCAACTCAACATCCTCAGAAAACTCAAACCCTACCTTCCTGCTCCGGACCTTAAGGTTGCAGTGCAAGCCCTCGTGATTTCAAAGCTGGACTATGGAAGTGCTACGCTGTGTGGCTTGCCCAGAGTGAAGACCGCTCCTCTTAGGGCTGCCCTCAATTCTGCTGCTAGGCTCATAACTGGCACAAAAAAAGTCAATCGTATCTCTCCGGACTTGTTAGCCCTTAATTGGCTTCCTTATAAAGCCCAGATACACTTACAAATCACATGCATGGCACAGAAAGCCATCCACTACCAGACTCCGCAATACCTCACGCAGAAATTGGAGCCCTCATGCGGTTCAAGAGCCTCCAGAAGTGCCAGCACCCTATTACTCAAACCCCATACATTCAAGGAAAAAAAGACCTACAATCGTGCCTTCTGTGGTATGGCTCCAAGGATCTAGAACTCCCTCCCCCGTACTCAGGACGAATCCTTCCACATTCCTCTTCAAGAAAGAAGCCAAAAGGCTCCTAATGAAGAAATTCTTACCTCGGTCTGGCCTCACCACTTGATGCCGTGGCCTAACCGTCGATCCGTGGCAAGGCGGCCTGGACCATTTGAATGCTCGTACTTTTTATGTCTGTGAATTTTCGCTTTGTATATTATGGCCTTCACATTTTATGACTCAGGAGAATGTTTGATCACTTTTGACTGTGAAATTTTAGCTGTGTTTACCATGTTGGACATTTAAGGGTCATGAGGATGTTCGGACACCGATGACTGTGTAATTATCACTTTGTTTATTTTCTCCAGCTGTGATATTTTATGTATATGATTACTTCTCTTTGGTTACTCTTGGTTGTTTACATGTACCCTCCTGCTACATATATTGTAAAGCGCTCTGATACCCCCGGTGCTCATGTTCGCGCTATATAAAACTTTATAAATAAATCAAATTAAGGGAGGAAGCCTGGGTGATCTTGCGATTGGCATCGACGAAAAAGGACAGCACTGGGCTCTGGAAGGTGGTGAAGGCCCCATTTTTAGGTCTCGCCTGACCCAGCGCATGCGCTGGTCTGGCGAGACTTATTGAGAGGGCTCCAAAAAGTGCTACCAGGCCAGCCTAGAGCTACAGTGCATGTGCGCGGGCGCGCGCGCCGCTCTTTACCGCAATTACTTTCACTTTTGCGGCCGCACGGCCGCTTTGCATAGCCAATAGGTCTCGCTTTTGGGACCTTATAAGTATTTAGTTATGCAACTGTTGCATGGCTAAACACTTATAAGGTCCCAAAGGCGAGACCTATTGGCTATGCCAATGCTTGTTAGAGGAAGTAAACGAGCCGACATTAGATGTGCACATAGGAGAAGAGGGATGGGTGGACCTACCCCTGGGTCCACTGAGCATCCTCTGGGGGATGGATTTCCCCATCTAGTGTTCGAGGTGCTGGAGGTAAAGCGAGCACTGGCTCAGGGTAGTACCCTGAAGGCTACCGGCCAGATGGGATACCGGATGACATCATTCTGGAACATCAGGATTTATGGGCACCGTTATAAATGGGCGTTTTTAAAACAATAGCAAAAACGGGCCTACCAATAATCTATAATTGTATCCATACATAAGAAAGGGGATAAATCGACTCCTAAAAATTATAGACCCATCTCACTGATCGATAGTGCGGCTAAACGTGTGGGGCGCTTGCTTTTGCACAGGTTGGAGGAGTGGCCAGTGGAAAGGAACATTTTAGTGAAAACTCAGTACGGTTTTAGAAAGGGAAAAGGGACCATCAACCAGTGCCTTAATTTGAGCACGTGATGGTTAAATATAGAGTGGTGAAGAAAGTCCAATTTTTATGGCTTTCATGGATCTAGCGTCCGCATTCGATCGCATTTGCAATATATTAAGTGTTCCCTGGTGGAGATGGTACTTTTAGAATTATTTGAGTCTACTTCCGCATGTTTGTTAATTACAAAGGCGGGGCTAAGAAGATTTTCTTAGCAAGGGTCGCTGCAAATCGATGGGAGACAAACAGGAATAAAGTTGCTGTCAGTCTGTATCAAGCGCCTCCCCCCCTCTAAACAAGGTGCTCAGTCTTACTTAGTTTCTGTGCAAAATTTGCACAATCATTTTTTTTTTTTTTTTTTTACAAGATTCCGCCTAAATTATATTTCAATGATGCTTGGCTTCCCTGCAAATCCTCATTCACTGAGTGATCTTAGCTTATGCAGCGGCGTATCAATACAGTCAGATCGACACTAACTATTTTTCTGTACATTTCACTCCACACAAAGGAAGAGATTTATTGTCACGCTCTTGTGCAGATATCATTTTAGACAGTGTCGCTCAGCCCTACTTGTTTTTCAACATCTTATTCGTCCACGGGCGGGTCATACATAGCGTCAGACCTCTGGGCTTGCTTGAAGGGCAGGCGAGCTCATTAGTTGTTGGACAAAAGTAGATGAGTTGATGCGTCGACCCATGAGCACTATGTCTGCTGATAGACTGTATAAATAGGACGCTACTTTTTTAACTGCCGCATTTTACATTTATTATGTCAAGTGTTTGTGATTCTTTTGGAAGCGATTTGATGATAGCCCCGGCATGCTGGGGGTAGCACTGTTTTATTATCAATGCAATTTTATCCATGTATTGCCTTGATGAAATATCTGTTTAATCCTTTTTAAAGTAAAAGAACGTGAAGTTATAAGTTTTCTGCCATAAAATTTAATGTATGAATTTTTAGTATTGGTCTCGGTACGGATCGTGAATTTTTCGCTTATTTACCAGGCTTGTTTTCTAAATGTTTATACTTTTTATGCTACAGAAATGAAGCGAAATCAAGATCTTTGACTGAGTGACAGGAACAAAACTGGACGGGATTTCCAGATCCCGGTTTGATATTTTAAAGCCAGGCCTGGCCATGCCTTGTTTTAGTTTGATGAACGAGGCATTGAAGCGAGATTGACGCAGAGCCTCGTCAGGGCCTGGGGTTTCAAGATGGATTATCTGAAGTGGAAAAAGATCAATGGGAGAACCAGGCTTCCATTTCCTGATCAGTGAGGTCACGCCATCCCATGTGAAATTAGAACAAGAGACCGGCGGGAAAGCATCCCTGCTCGGATAGTCCTTCTGTGGGAAGAATGGAAGCGAGCCATGTCAGTACTGGGACGGCACAGATGGGGAGAAGTGCCAGTGCTGCCCCATCAAATAACCACCGATGACACAGACATTCGAGCACTGCCCCTTTAGCCACATGGCACACCTGGTGAGAAGTGCCAGTATTGTCCCATTCAATAACTTGGAGCTTCAGAGATGTTCAAATATTGCCCCTTTTTCTAGATGGCACACTTGGTGAGAGGTGCCAGTGCTGTCCCATTAAGTATCTTAGAGCTACAGAGATATTCGAATATTGCCCCTTTATACAAATGGCATATCTGGTGAGAAGTGCCAGTACCGTCCCATTAAATAACCACAGAGATTTAAGTACTGTCCCTTCATCCAGATGGCACACCTGGTGAGAAGTGCCAGTACCGTCCCATTAAATAACCACGGATATTTAAGTACTGTCCCTTCATCCAGATGGCACACCTGGTGAGAAGTGCCAGTACCGTCCCATTAAATAACCACGGATATTTAAGTACTGTCCCTTCATCCAGATGGCACACCTGGTGAGAAGTGCCAGTACTGTTCCTATAAATAACCCAGAGCTACAGAGATATTCAAAAATTGTCCCTTTATCCAGATTGCACACTTGAAGTGCCAGTACTGTCCCATTAAATAACCACAGACTACACAGACATTCAAGTACTGTCCCTTTATCCAGATTACACCCCAGATGAGATGCTCCAGTAATGTCCCATTAAACATGATGTGGTCATGCAGACATTCCAGTACTGTCTCTTTATACAGACTCCGAACCTGGGGAGAAGTGCCAGTACTGTCACATTAAATATGCTAAGGGCTTGCTGAGGCATTCAAGTACTGTCCCTTTACACAAACTCCAGACCTTTTGGGAATGTTAATGCTGCCCCATTAAACCTGCTGCAGGCCTGCTGAGAGATTTCAGTACTGTCCTTTCATACAGACTCCACACCTTGTGAGAAGTGTCAGTACTGCCCCATTAAACCTGCTGTAAACCTGCTGATACATTCCAGTACTGTCCTTTCATACAGACGCCACACCTGGTGAGAAGTGTCAGTGCTGTCTCATCAAACATTCTGCAGGCCTGCTGAGACATTCCAGTACTGTCCTTTCATACAGACTCCACACCTGGTGAGAAGTGTCAGTACTGCCCCATTAAACCTGATGTAGACCTGGAGCAATATACCAGTACTGTCACTGTATACAGACTCTACACGAGGCGAGAATTGTTAGTACTGTTCCATTAAACCTGCTGTACTCCTTAAGAGACATTCCAATAATGTCCTTTTGTGCAGACCCCACACCTGGTGAGAAGTACTAGTACTGGCCCATTAAACTTGCTGTAGGTCTGAGAGGCACTCCAATACTGTCCTTTTGGACAGACTCCACATCTGGTGAGAAGTGTCAGTACTTTACCCCATCAAACATGATGCAGGCCTGAAGAGACATTCCAGTTCTGTCTCTTTTTATACACTGCAACCCTGGTGAGAAGTGCCAACACTCCTCAATGTACTACGCTGTACACCTACGCAGACATTCAAGTACTGCCCCTTAATACAAAGCCCACACCTGGCGAGCAGGGCCAGTACTCGCCCATTAAACAAACTTTAGTCCTCCGAGACATTCGGTTCCGTCTCATGTGACCCAGACTGCACTATCTGATATCGAGAGCCGCGTGCACCTCCAAACACGCCTCGGAAGCCCGAGTCATCACAGACAATGCATATCAGGTCCACGGGCCCTCGCCACCTTTTCTTAAAGGGACAGGACCCCTTTACATAACACCCTCTCCAGATCGCTCGCCCTTATGAAGGCCCACTTCCCCCCCTAGATCACCTCGGGACCCATCCGACGTACCTACACACAGTCAACGCGCCACCCACCACGACCGCTTATCCTTGCCCGCCCTACATGTACTCCCCCCCCTCATGCTCCTCTTATTCATCTCCCTCCTCCCCCTTTTTTCTTTATCCTTCTTTATTTTTTATTTAGGAATCTGTTTATTTAAGTTTTCGTTGCAGGTAAAACCACACAATACATCATACTTCATCAAATAGCATTGTTACATAAATCTTGTATTCAGGCGTCAATGTATAACTGATACAAGCATGGTGCGTTACATTAGGTGTACTGTAACCGGTTGTGTCCCAAAATATAACCTGTTAGGTCATAAGTAAATCCATCTCCATTCGTGCCGTTATGGCCCCAGCCCTAGTGGAGAGCATCCGCTCACCAGCGTCGATGCCAATTGTGTGCTATTCTCAGTGCTTCCCTGGATAATTATACAAACAGTACTATACTCCCCATTCTGTAGCTGGGCAGCTGTCCTTCCAACAATCTAACAACTAAAACAATGTACAACAGCAGCTTGTATCTTCTAGTCTAGTCGGCCCCCACTCCGCTGACCCCTCTCCCATCAGGCTCCGCCCTCCCTGGCCCCCACCACTCAAAGAGGGAAAATCAGGCGCTTATATCCAATCTGCGGCTTGCACTATCTTCGCCAGCCAGCCAGTCGCCCCCACCAGCGCGGAGTCTCTATCAGGTGAACAGTGCCCCATCGCCTGACGCGGCTCCTACAGCGCAGCAGTGTCCTCCCCCGGGGCCACCTCCTCCGATTGCGACAAGAGCTGCCTCATTTCCCCCCACTGGGCGGCGACGGGCGTCGTCCTAAGGCCCAGTGTCTCCTCCCGCCGAAGCGCCACCTCTTCTGCCTTTGCCCACACCATAAAAGAGCAACGCCACGCTCGCACATGCGGTGCGGTATCCGCCTTCCAGCGCTTGGTGATGAGCCGCTTAGCCACTATTATCCCCAGATCAAGGAAACGACAGGCCACCTTCGCCGGTGGCGGTCGGGCAAAGAGATGCAGCAGGTATGTGGGCCACTCAGATGGAATCTCCCGGCCCGTACACCTGCGGAGTTCCACATGTATCGCTTGCCAGTATATCTGCAGTGCGGGGCAGCCCCACAGCATGTGGATCAGGTCGGCGCCAAGCGTCGCACAACGGGGGCAGCACGCATCCGTTCTGCAAAAATACTTATTGATGGCGCCCGGTGTGAGGTAGGCCCTGTGTAGGACAAAGAACTGTATTTGACGGAATCTCATATTTCGGGGCACCCTCCTTGGCCCCCTCAGCGCTCCCTCCCATTTCCTGTCTACCATAGGGCGGGCAAGGTCCCCCTCCCACTTCCCGCGCAGTGTCCCCAGACTCGGCGCCGCATGAATCCGCAAGGCCCCAGCGAACTACTTGATCAGGTGTCCTCCTCGGCCCATGACATGGAGATACTGCAGCACTAAATGCTGCTCCGGTTCCACCTGCAGGTCTCCCTAGTGACCCACCAGAGTCTCTATTAGGGCCCGGTGGCGGAGAAACTGGCCCTGCGCCAGCCCCGTCTTTTCTGCAAGGGTCGCAAACGGTAAGAGGCCCCCTTCATGGTATAGGTCCTCCATGGTGTGGATATCAACCGCGTGCCAATCCCGCAACTCCGCAGCTCCCAACGTGTCTCGCCCACAAGGGGAACCCTCCAGTGGGATGGCCGGGGCGTATGGGAGCGTGGCCCTCGTCAGCCGGAGGCTTCTTCGGTAGCTTTTACAAGCCACCACTAACAGCAACGGTTCCGGCTTCAGCGCTCCCGTCGTCGGATGAAAAATCCTGAGGAGCTCGGTCAATGACAGCGGCGGATTCTCCGCTGTCGCCGTATCCTCTCGACACCTGTCAGCCAGCCAGCGAGCCACCCACTGCAGCTGTGCGGCCAGATAGTAATGCTCCAGGCAGGGCATCCCGAGCCCGCCCCCACCCACGGGAAGGCACAATTTCGGCAGCGCAACTCTGTGGCGCGTCGTCCCCCATATGAAGTCGCGGAGGGAGCACGTGAGGGGCGCAAAGAAGGACACCGGTAGGTACACCGGCAAGTTGGCAAAATAATACAGCAGACGGGGCAGCACCACCATCTTAACGAGCGCGATTCGGCCAGTCACCGAAAGGGTAAGTGTGCCCCAAAACGCCATCTGGGTCCGGATCGCGGTCACCGTGCGTCCTAGGTTACCCTCCACCAGGTCCGCCGGGCGGCGATAGATCTGGACACCCAGATAGCGAAAGGTGTCCGGCTGCCACTGTACCCGCACTCCTCCAAGGCAGTAGCCGGGGTCCTGGACGTCGCCCCCAAAGGCGTACAGACAGGATTTGGCCGCGTTCACTCGGAGGCCTGAGAGCCGCTCAACTTTTTTCTTTATCCTTCTTTATCGTTTTTCCTCTCCTTCCCACAGTTCATAGTTAATTCCATCGGCAGTTCAAAAACCGATACACTAGTTAAACGGAATAGATGTTCACATACGTCATAAGGGAAGAGCTACAAAGACAGAAACGGGGAGAACGAGCTAACCCTAGCTATCACGTGACACACCGGTACAGTCGCAATGGTACAGCCCATTGGAACAAACCAGTAGTAGATTTACGATCTTAGCAAGGTCAAGGGGTTCCAGGGACTAGGCAACCAATGCAATCACCCTTTGCAAACAGTAATGATGCTTTACAATGATGTAAAAAGTGATTCATCGATGATATATTTGATGTACATTATGGAACGTTGTATGCAAAACCCTAATAAAAAAATTCAAACAAAAATAACACCCTCTCCAGGCCCTTCCCTTCCATCTACTGACTTGTGAGGCCGCCGTCTCTCGCCGGAAGCGACTGCTGACTCACCCGCCTTACAAAGCAGCAATATGTTAACGTGGTACAATAAATCAGCAGAATACACAAATAATTAAAGCGGAACTTTACTCAGATAAGTTCCAACAGTTGCGCTGCAGCGTCACAGCGCCTGTTGCAAGAGCCCACGGACGAGGTGAAAGGCGCTATCACAGCTGCAGTTCAAACAATAAACTCTTTCTGAACTGTTTGTCCCTGAAAAATACATTTATTAGCAGATAAGGAGCCATTTATGGCAGTATGATTATTTATTGCACTGCGGTGTTTATTGCAGGAAGACAGGGCTCTCTCTCTGCCTGCAGCTTATCACATATTCTGCATTTTAGTTGCTTTCTACACGCAGGTATTTGCACTATGCGGAAAATATATTTTGCCACCAATCTCAAGCTATGCGTTGGCAGGTTTATGTTCAACGTAGAGCGCCTACATTTTTCTGCAACCACAGTTTCCCTCATCAGAAAGAACATGAAAGCAAGAATTCAGAAATGGCTAAAGGAATGCATTATACGGAGTAAATGCCCCCCAGTTATGTGTGTGATAATACTGCAAGTCCTCTCGGAGTGCCACAGCTTCTAAGCCTTAGTCACTTATATGATGAGTGAACCCCTTCTGGCGTGCAGCACCATTACAATTAAGGCTCTCTGTTTTTACCAATTTTCACAGATAAATACAGATAGAAACCCATTTATTTTCTTGTCTGTATTTATTTTTAAATGTGGATAAAAACGGAAATTGGGTTGTTTTTTTGAGCGATTCTAAATGTGGTCAGTCATGGTTGGCAAGTGAATAGCTATGTGGATTGACAGGCAAAGTGGTTAAAAAAAGAAAGGAATTTTTTTGTTAAAGCAGATATGCACAAGGTTGATACTAAAATGTGTATGTTTTCATATAAGTAGATTGATTTATCATCAGTCGGTTTTCAGATCATTGAAACCTCTCAGGCATTCAAGCAGGAGTGCACATTTATCGGTTAAATACATGTGGGAATATACTAGTTTCAGCTTAAGTTTTTTCCCCAAACCCAAAATAAATATGGATTAATTCAGATAAAATTAGTAAAAAATAAATACCAATACATTCAGACAGAAAAGTCAAAAAATAAATATCATAAAACCTAGAGTCCTAATTATAATGCAGAGCAGGGCTTACTGTGTCCCTGTAGATTTTACAACAGTCAACTTTACTCTGATCTCCACACAATTCACCAAGTGGCATCAGCTTAAAGATGGTGGTTACAGAAACCAGTGCCTACGACTACTGACAACTGTTGGCCACACACGACAATAATCTGAAGGTCGGCTAAAAACAGGAGTCAGTGCCACTGAACCAGGTGGAATCATGGATGGTTTAAAGAGCCAGAGCTGCAAGCGAACCATCAACATATGCGACAACAAAGTCCTCTACAAATATGATAACGATTCTTCAAAAACAAAGTCGAATTCTTTTAAATGCATAAGCATGGCACTTTAATACATTAGATTATATCATTGCATTGAGTAGTAAATCTTAGAAGTGATAACTTCTTCTAAACATGAAATTAGAAACATCATGCACCCTCCACCCTGGCCTGGCAACACTGCCACTAATGGGCCATGAGGCCAGTCACTTGTCATATGTAGGCCGAAGGGTGCTGTTATAGATCGAGCACCGTTATATTCTAATAGACCATGTGATGCACCCTGTGTAAAAGAAATGTTGTACAGCGCCTACACCCTGCACTGATGCATTTCAAGGTGCTCCTGGGAGGTAGGTGTTCAGAGACTCAAGACCCTCTGTAGTGCCATGAAGGTGCCCAAGGAAGGCACTCGTCGGATTTAAAGCACACTGAAAACCTTCACTAGCATAAGAAGCACTTTACAGCACTCCCACTGGCCTTCAGCATTTGGCCGTCTGTAAATAGATCACCGCGCAGCCCCTCTGCTGCAGGATAGGGGGAAGGGGCTTCTAAAACCATCAGGCCACCTTAAGGCTCGGCTCGAGTTTTGGCTGAAGGTTCCAAGGCGAGCTCGAGCAGTGGAACTCAAGCTTTCAGTGGCTTCACCACATCCAATGCACGCTTTATGCCCAGGCATTAAACAGTATGAACCGGACCACAGAGCAGATGACCAGTAGAATGGAAGCTCAAACAAGCACTGACAAATCCAACAGGGTTTTTAAATTTGCATGAAGTGAGAATTGAATGGAAGCAAACCATAGGAATGTCTTAGCTGCAGGATTTGCCAATGCTTGTTTGTCAGCCAGCACTGGGGAACGAGCGCAGGCAAAAGCATCTGAAAAATAGATGCTGCACTAAACACGTTCCTTCCTTTTGTGTCTCATCCATTTTTAGATGCTTTTTTCAGTCCTCGCTCCCCTGGGATGCAAGGCGACTCGACGACCGATTTCACATTTTCAAAAGTAACTTGTGCATTCATATAGAGGTGGAAGGAGAGCCCCCAACAGACAGAAGGACAGCCCCCAACAGACAGAAGGACAGCCCACAACAGACAGAAGGACACCCAACAGACAGAAGGACACCCAACAGACAGAAGGACAGCCCCCAACAGACAGAAGGACAGCCCCCAACAAACAGAAGGACAGCCCCCAACAGACAGAAGGACAGCCCACAGCCCCCAACAGACAGAAGGACAGCCCCCAACAGACAGAAGGACAGCACCCAACAGACAGAAGGACAGCACCCAACAGACAGAAGGACAGCCCCCAACAGACAAAAGGACAGCCCCCAAAAGACAGAAGCACACCCAACAGACAGAAGGACAGCACCCAACAGACAGAAGGACACCACCCAACAGACAGAAGGACAGCCCCCAACAGACAGAAGGACAGCCCCCAACAGACAGAAGGACAGCCCCCAACAGACAGAAGGACAGCCCCCAACAGACAGAAGGACAGCCCCCAACAGACAGAAGGACAGCCCCCAACAGACAGAAGGACAGCACCCAACAGACAGAAGGACAGCCCCCAACAGACAGAAGGACAGCCCCCAACAGACAGAAGGACAGCACCCAACAGACAGAAGGACAGCCCCCAACAGACAGAAGGACACCACCCAACAGACAGAAGCACAGCCCCCAACAGACAGAAGGACAGCCCCCAACAGACAGAAGGACAGCCCCCAACAGACAGAAGCACACCCAACAGACAGAAGGACAGCACCCAACAGACAGAAGGACAGCACAGCCCCCAACAGACAGAAGGACAGCCCCCAACAGACAGAAGGACAGCACCCAACAGACAGAAGGACAGCCCCCAACAGACAGAAGGACAGCACCCAACAGACAGAAGGACAGCCCCCAACAGATAGAAGCACACCCAACAGACAGAAGGACAGCACCCAACAGACAGAAGGACAGCCCCCAACAGACAGAAGGACAGCCCCCAACAGACAGAAGCACACCCAACAGACAGAAGGACAGCACCCAACAGACAGAAGGACAGCACCCAACAGACAGAAGGACAGCACCCAACAGACAGAAGGACAGCACCCAACAGACAGAAGGACAGCACCCAACAGACAGAAGGACAGCCCCCAACAGACAGAAGGACAGCCCCCAACAGACAGAAGGACAGCCCCCAACAGACAGAAGGACAGCCCCCAACAGACAGAAGGACAGCCCCCAACAGACAGAAGGACAGCACCCAACAGACAGAAGGACAGCCCCCAACAGACAGAAGGACAGCACCCAACAGACAGAAGGACAGCCCCCAACAGACAGAAGGACACCACCCAACAGACAGAAGCACAGCCCCCAACAGACAGAAGCACACCCAACAGACAGAAGGACAGCCCCCAACAGACAGAAGGACAGCCCCCAACAGACAGAAGGACAGCCCCCAACAGACAGAAGCACACCCAACAGACAGAAGGACAGCCCCCAACAGACAGAAGGACAGCCCCCAACAGACAGAAGCACACCCAACAGACAGAAGGACAGCACCCAACAGACAGAAGGACAGCACCCAACAGACAGAAGGACAGCACCCAACAGACAGAAGGACAGCACAGCCCCCAACAGACAGAAGCACACCCAACAGACAGAAGGACAGCCCCCAACAGACAGAAGGACAGCCCCCAAGAGACAGAAGCACACCACCCAACAGACAGAAGGACAGCACCCAACAGACAGAAGGACAGCCCCCAACAGACAGAAGGACAGCCCCCAACAGACAGAAGGACAGCCCCCAACAGACAGAAGGACAGCCCCCAACAGACAGAAGGACAGCCCCCAACAGACAGAAGCACACCCAACAGACAGAAGGACAGCCCCCAACAGACAGAAGCACACCCAACAGACAGAAGGACAGCCCCCAACAGACAGAAGGACAGCCCCCAACAGACAGAAGCACACCCAACAGACAGAAGGACAGCACCCAACAGACAGAAGGACAGCACCCAACAGACAGAAGGACAGCACCCAACAGACAGAAGGACAGCACAGCCCCCAACAGACAGAAGGACAGCCCCCAACAGACAGAAGGACAGCCCCCAACAGACAGAAGCACACCTAACAGACAGAAGGACAGCCCCCAACAGACAGAAGGACAGCCCCCAACAGACAGAAGCACACCCAACAGACAGAAGGACAGCACCCAACAGACAGAAGGACAGCACCCAACAGACAGAAGGACAGCACAGCCCCCAACAGACAGAAGGACAGCCCCCAACAGACAGAAGGACAGCACCCAACAGACAGAAGGACAGCCCCCAACAGACAGAAGGACAGCCCCCAACAGACAGTAGAACAACACTGGCAAAACCAGTAAGTTTCGCTTTTTTGAAAGAAGCATCGTTCACGTTTACATTTTCCTTAAAGTTTTGAAAAAGATGCAATCGGCCCTTTCAAGGTCCAGGCTGAAGCACACGAGTCCTGTTGTTAGATGTCCCTGGAGGCAGTCAGCAGAATCGTCGGCCAATCAAGTCAGACACAAGGGCTTGCAGCAGTAGGCTGGCTGCCTTAATGTGTTACTAGAGGTGTCAAGCATTAGCTAAGCCAATAGATATGGTCTGTAACTGAAAGCGCCTCGTCATGGACTACTGAGTGTGTGTGTCTATGGTATTGAGGATGGTCGAGCGGATGAATGGAGGAAAGTCAACAAGTAGATGGATGGATGTATGAGTGAATTGATCGGCGAATATAAAGCACTATTAAAGTTTCACTACAGTCAGCTTTATGTGGAAACGTCATGTTACTAATGTTTAAAAAATGATCTAGGTTTTTATTCTAAGGTACGCAGATGCAAATAAACCCCAATACAATTGCAATAAAAGTCAGGAAAAACACAGTTAGAGTTAAGTGAGCTCACAATTCCATGGAACAGGTTTTCTCTACGGCGGGCACTATTTTCGCAGAATCACAGTGTAGGACAATAAACCCAAGTACCTCCCATGTCACCCACAAACTGCTCTTGGACTGGTGATGAAGCTTGGGCTAGTGCGGGATGTGTCACGGTGGGGCAGATCATGGTGGCTCAAGGCAGGGTAGGGTGCTCACTGCTTCTGCTACCTGTAACCTGCACTGTAACCCAAAGACAAGCTGCGTCCGGTTCAGCACATTGACTGACAAAGTCCAGTGTAGTTTAGCGCCAGCTCATCTCCTGGCCTTAATTGTTGGCTAGAGAACTGACCAGGCTGCACGCCTCGCTGGTGAGATGCCCGGGCCAGGAACAACTCCCAAGGAGTATATTTACAGTAATGGAAGCCAGATAGACTCTTCACCACACTGAGTGACTCCCTCCTACCCGAATCAAATATAACTTAGGTGGGCACTGACTTTTACTCCATCATAGAGACTTGCATCACACACACCATGATAATCCTGGACACGCCCCTACCTAAACATTCACAAAAAGGAAAGATAAGACAAAAGCAATAATGTAAACTGACAATCTAAACACCACAGGGCCACACAGCAGGAAGACCACCAAAGAGTTAACTACAACCATATATACCTGCAACACAAAAACATGACATAAATCCGAATAGTAGGAATAAGACCACAATTGGATCTCAATTAGCCTAGGATGAAATTTCATTTGCGCCAGCATAATGTCACGTGGCTTCTGGCATCACATAACTGAAACTGCATTTGGGTAAAAATCCTATGGCGGGTGCACAGGAAGAGAGCAAATTAACCTCTTTTTGGCGCCAGGAGCAATTTCACTTTTTTTTTTATAGAGTGAAATGTGTTCTCGCGCCAAAAACGAACGCGAGGAGACATGTTGTTCTAAAAACGAATGCAAAAGGATAAAGCCAGCATTTTGCATAATTTCAGAGAATTTTTGGGGCATTTTGCATCATTTCTACAAAGCAAAATATGCAAATTCTAATCGCGAAGACCCTAAAATATACACATCCCTGTGCGAGGCAAACACCCATTCAAAGATGTCCAGGTTAAGAATCACCAAGCAACCTGCAGACATCCACATCCCTGTGCAAGGCAAACACCCATTCAAAGATGTCCAGGTTAAGAATCACCAAGCAACCTGCAGACATCCACATCCCTGTGCGAGGCAAACACCCATTCAAAGATGTCCAGGTTAAGAATCACCAAGCAACCTGCAGACATCCACATCCCTGTGCAAGGCAAACACCCATTCAAAGATGTCCAGGTTAAGAATCACCAAGCAACCTGCAGACATACACATCCCTGTGCAAGGCAAACACCCGTTCAAAGATGTCCAGGTTAAGAATCACCAAGCAACCTGCAGACATACACATCACCTGTGATGGAAACCATCCATCCATGCACCAGACAAAAAAAGACACCATGAGGACAAAAGTGCCCTGCAGGAAGTACCCTGGACAATTTAGCGCCTATCCGAGCGTCTACAAGCAGCAGGTACCAGCCCTCGGGAGCAAACTACTGGAGTAATCCATTGGATAATATACTGAACACCATTGTTCACTCATTCAAATGTTATCCTGCAAACACTGCTGACAAAAAAAGGCATATTGTATGTAGAGAACAGCAAAGATGCCCGACGAAACACTATGCTGCACGCTCCCAGAAATGGCTCATTTCCACCCATGTTCACTCTATAAGACGCCTTGTCTACAAAAAGTAGTAAAAGCGTTCGGCAACATCCAGGATACCAACGTAAACGAGTGTCTATGAACATACATTCACCCGGGAAGTGCTGTGTGCCTAGAGCTCAAACTCCTGCTCACCCACACCGTGTGACCTTGCATCCAGCAGAGCTCTGGGCGTCCACACCCTAAGCACAGGAGCATTATACATGGGCCTCCACAACCTAAGCGTAGGAGCATTATACATGGGCCTCCACACCCTAAGCGCAGGAGCATTATACATGGGCCTCCACACCCTAAGCGCAGGAGCATTATACATGGGCCTCCACACCCTAAGCGCAGGAACATTATACATGGGCCTCCACACCCTAAGCGCAGGAGCATTATACATGGGCCTCCACACCCTAAGCGCAGGAGCATTATACATGGGCCTCCACACCCTAAGCGCAGGAGCATTATACATGGGTCTCCACACCCTAAGCACAGGAGCATTATACATGGGCCTCCACACCCTAAGCACAGGAGCATTATACATGGGTCTCCAGACCCTAAGCACAGGAGCATTATACATGGGCCTCCACACCCTAAGCACAGGAGCATTATACATGGGTCTCCAGACCCTAAGCACAGGAGCATTATACATGGGCCTCCACACCCTAAGCACAGGAGCATTATACATGGGCCTCCACACCCTAAGCACGGGAGCATTATACACCATATGCTCAATCTACGGTTGGACTAGGACAGAAAATAGTCCTGGGCACCAAAATAAAAGTGGCCTCTACTGGTCAACTTGTGGGCCACATTTTTCAAATTGAGGCAGTTTTGAAGTTGTAAAGAAATGCCGTTTAAGTGTTTTGCAAGGTATGGATAACTGCATGGATTTGCACTTGCTGCAGGCAATGTTTGTTTTAATATCAGGGAAAACAACTATAAAAACCGGCCCAGCAGACCATAATACAGGCTCACAAACTACTAAAAAACGGTCCAAGCACAGATCAGTGAGACCAGCCCGAGCCCGTCGGTCACTGCCCGATTGCCCTGCAGCCCAGCCTGGCTCGAGCTGTGCATTTATGGTGGAAAACAAAGGAGCGGAGAGATATGGCAACACTACTACTACCGTTCAAAGAGTCCCAGGAAACATCTTAATAGAAGCACACATCGGGCGGCAGCCATGCTCAAACCGGCAGCCATGTTCAAACCGGAATCCAATTCACAGAAAATCGGAACATGATCTATAGTAACCCGTCTCAAAGTCAGTACGTCTGTTTGTTAATGTACCATCTACTGACTATACCTTTTAAAATGCAGTGCGTTGTTCTACCCAAAACACAGGCGGCCTCCACGAACTCTGCTCCACAGATGTCCTCAAGCCCCGGCCCTCGCTGTGGCTGCGAGGGAACTACTCGGGAGCGCGGGGGCTCGGAGGTCTTGTCCAGCCTCTGCAGTAATGCTGCACAAATCAGACACAGAAGGATGGAAACTGCCTTCTTTCTTCTTCACCATAAATAGCTTCTTTTTCACCCTAAACATCTTGCGGTCATGAAACAGAAACGAGGCTTGGACCGCACGCATTTTGTATTCCTTCCTCTATTCTCACTGCAATACCCCAAAGACCTGCCTTTGAACAAGCACCAACCTATTGGCACAGACACCGTGCACACCATAGAGTGTCCGCCAGCAGGGATCACTGCAGCAAGAACGTACGCCCCACCACCCCACTGGCCCAATGCATAGGGAGGCAAGAAGTGCGACCCAAATCACAACTGCCCATCCCACCTGTAGGATAGCCACAAGAGGCAGATATAAATGACAGCAAATGCACAGCCTCAAAAGATGCCATTAGCACCAGATGAGGGAGGTGCACACTTAGGGCTGCTGGATCAGTAGAAGGCAGGACAAGAACTCCATAGACACTAAAGGCCAGATGTACAGATTACTGGCCGCAATTTGCGAGCAGTATTTTTATGACCAGTATGACCCATTCAAACTATGTAGTAATTTGTCAAAATCTAATTTGGAGTGCAACATAATCTGATGTACCTCATGAATATTAATGAGGTAGGTGGCACACTCCAACTCCCCCGACTAGTGGCCATCAAAGAGGTGGTGGCCTGCTAGGGCCTGCAGATCATGATGTTGGTGATTGCTTTTAAATAAGGGAACTTTTTTTTAATGTAGCTAATTTTCCTTTAAGGAAACAGGACTGTATTTTAAAAAATCTAAAAAGTTTATTTTTTTTTAAAGTTGTGAGAGTTGGCTAGTCAGCTAAAACTCTGCCAACTGTCCAACAACCCTTTTTTTTACATTCACATTCACTGCTTCCCGTCCATGCTGGCATATTTCCACACTCTCTGCTTCTCATCACTGCAGGCACAGTCAGAATACAACCTGGTGGCATGGTGTGCAAATTAATGATTAACTGGGATGCGGCCCCAGTAATTACAAGTGGCTGAGATTAATTCAAGCATTCTGTCCATCAGTTTTTGCATACTTTCTACCTAATCCTGGCAGCAGCCTCACTAAAACTCGTGCCCACCACCTTCCTTTGCCGCATCCCCTCTGCTCATGGCCACTTCAACAATGTGATGACATGGCGAGTTCCCACACAGTTTATTTACATGTACAATTAGGTTATCATGTGTACATCTGACGCATACCCCACTAGAAGCGTATTGGTAGGCCTAGGTGATGGCTCTGTCCCAACATACGGAGCTTACGCTGGCATGGAACTTGATGAAATACCAAGTTCCAAGCAGGCTCGCTAGACCTTAAATCACAGAACATCTACCTTTACAATACCGTAGCATGGTCATAGGGTCCCTACTTGTCCAGCACAGGGGTCTCCATCATAGAATGAGCAGGGGGTGGTTGGACCGTCTCTACTGAGGACAGTCAAGCCGGAACTCATCTACGGCTGGATCATTAAATTTTCACACATGCCCAGAGATTCTAGGGAAAGCGCTCAACAAATTCCTTCCCGTGGCTTTCAGAGTGGACATTATCTTTCACGTACAGTTTTGCAAGACGTGCATCTTTACTTCTGTAAATTATTAAGGTCCTCCCCGTGGGGGATTAAATGACTGCATAAAAGGCTTCCCACTGACTGGAGCATTCTTCAAAACCGACAACCACGTCAGGATCAAGTACTGCTCGTTTAAGAAGCTTTATTTAAATGTCTTACAAAGCGTCAGCATAAAACGTAAAGCAGCGCACGCTCCTCAGCCGGTGGGAATTGGAAGATTTGTCATGTACACATATTCACAAAATCACACTCCGACTTCCAGCAACAAGTTTATTCTGGAAAACGCTGCATTTCTGCACTTCATTCTCAATACTAATTAAACTAGTCAGATTATTTCAAGCCGTATATATCATAAATATTCTGAAAACATACCATGCATTAATATGATTTTTAGTCATTTTACAGATCTATTTCTTCAGATATTAATAAAAGATTTTCTTTTTCCTGATATTTCTTTACAAGCCTTTCAGGTCATTATAATAACATGGCTCCATAATTTCATAAAACGAGAGTTCAGATCACACACTTGTGTCCCATCATCACTGGCCTGTCTAGTACTGGGAGAATCCCAGAATACGTGGCATGGTGAGAAAAAGAACTATGGATTTAACTCAAAGTGTTTGAAAAGTACCAGCTCTCCGTCCAGCATCTTGTTGTGTTTGCTATGGGTGCCCTAAGTGGACAAGGCTATATCTGCTGGATTCAAGCTAGCCTGGCTGATGAAGGGTGATATCCTGAAACTGGTCCCAGGATGTTTGTTTCCAGTCCAGGGATTATCTGGCCTGGAAGTTCAGGCTGGACTGTTCCCATAGGGAGCAGGGTCAAGACTGATTTGCATATGGCTGGGCCTAATCTGGGGTGGCATGGTGAGCAAAAGAATGATGGATTTAAACCAGCTCTCTTGACTGAGGGGTGAGTGGTTGAAAAGTTATAGCTCTCGGTCCATCATCTTTTTGTGTTTGCTACGTCCTACCCAAAGCATAAATAACCGTAACCTCGAAAGCACAAGTCAATTCCTTATCAAAGTGAGCAGGGTTCCAATTGTGGCTTTTGTGGGTGATCCGTCAGCCCATCCCCGCCCAAAACCCTGAAGACACTAGTCCAATCCTTGGTGTCCTACAGAATGAACAAGGGTGATTCACTAATGATCGGGATACCCACCTACTGCCACCTACTACCAAGATACTCTGAATTTCTTATGAAACGTTCTTCGCTCTATTGTAAAGCAATCTGATGCCTCCGGGTAAACTAAAGTATGCACTACACAATAATGCATAAATAAATATATAAAGGCACAGCTCGCCTCTCTGAAGGCGGTTCTGCGTGCAGCTGCCTTCATTAGGTATCACCTATGCCTCTAGCGCCTCATGGCTCCCTGTGGAAGCAAGATCCTATGGGCTGCTTGAAGGACATGTATAAACAGAAGGGCATCACCAAGGCTGCCAGATGCCAGTTGTAGGAGAGTAGGATCTGCTTCACATGGGTACCCCCACTTTTTGCTGGTGTTTCACTGTTTTTCGACCTTAGTCTGGCTGTGGCCCTGCTAATCAGGACCCCAGCCTAGCTGCTTCCTCTCTAAAATGGTTTGCATGTACATTAGGTATATATCTAATAGGATTCTGGAGTGCCTTATAAGCCCCTAGTATATGGTATACTATGTACCTAGGGCATAGGTACCTCAGAGGCCTACCAGGGGCTGAAGCATGTATTATGCCACCCCTGGGAAGCACTCCAAAATGGCACCACAGGTCTGCTACTGCAGCCTGGGTAAGGGTGTGCTTGCACCCCTTACAGTGGTATAGGCTACATATATCACTACCATTGCACACACATATAAAACCTATAAGTCACTCCTATTGCAGGCCTTAACAATCCTGAAGGCAGAGTGCTTGGTTTTTATGTGAGAGGGTGCCCCTGCATGAGCAGAGCCCCTCTGCAGTGTTCGGAGTACCACCTCTGATGCTGTTTGTGGTGCAGCCTGACCATATACTCTTAAGTGCATTATAACCTCGCGGTAAATGCTAACTTTGGGATGGCTGCACGGAAACATGTCGTGTTTGGTGTCAAATGCTTCGGAATACTACCCCCCCCCCACCAGTTCTAGCAGCAGGGGTAGCATTCCACCCTTCTAGAGGGAGAGACATGTTCACACTGGCCTAACCCGGTAGGACTTTCTAGAGCCCTGGCATCACAAAATGGATGCCTCTGCTACAGACACGGGTCTGGCCTCCTGCTGCTGACTGAAACTCCGGCAGGGGAGGCCTGGACAATAGGTTTCCTGTCCCAGGGAGGTGTAACCACCTCCCCAGACAGGCAGATGTGTATTGGGGCTGGGCGGGAGCACTCTCTGGTGCTTTGAAGTCCTGCACTGGCGGCACACTTGGTGTCCCTGTGCATAGTCCAGTTCAAACCGGTTGCAGGGGCTACCTGCCCCTGCTCTGGCGCGAAACTGGACAAATGAAATGGGTTTAACCACCCCTCTTTCTAAACCCTCCCATAGGTGGGTCCCTAGAGTATGTCCAACCCCCAAACTTAGTATAAGTATGGGAACCCAGTCCTTGCGACTTTAGATCACCCTGGACGAAACTCTGCAACATATATCCTGGACCTTCGACGTTCTAGCCTGACTAGAAGACTGAAGAAATCTCCCTTGGAGTCAAGGAGTGATTCCCCTGCTTGGCAGGCACCAAAGAAGCAACTGTCCGGTCTGCAATTCCGAAGCACCCATTGGACGCGGAAGTCTCTGCATCACCAGAGGTGGATTTCCTGACTTCCCCGAGGCTACCCTGAGTCCACAGCAAAGCTTAGACTCGTGGGTGATGAGGAACCGTGAACCCTGGGCACCGCGTACTATTGCTGGCACATCGACTTCCTGTTTATCCTTGAAGTTCTGCTTTGGGCTCCGAGTAGCCCCAGTCTTGAGCACTGACTGCACCGAAGATCTCCGGGCCTCCACTCCACGAGTGACCCGTGGGCCGGGTTCCAGTGCGACCACTCGGGGCTCCTTCGCGATCGCTAGCCCGTTGGGTAGTGGGTCCCCACGAAGGCAACTCCTCTTCTGCTTGGGCTTCTCTGGTTGCTCCCGGCGTGCCCTGACTAACCCTCATTGGGTGAGTCCCTCAGACCTTGCTGGTCTGCACCGACGTCCTTCATCTCTCTCCACGAGACTTGCCGTTGCCAAGGCTTGTTGGGTCCAATCTGGTCGCCGACACCGCAGCACTCGACAGACTTCGTGGGACAGCTCGAATCCAGCTCGTGGACTTAGTCGACGCCTCCTGGACCTAGTGGCTGAAGAGTCAAGACACCCGTCAACTCACCTGAAGCACCCGAAATCTGTGGGCATTGGCCCATCCTGCCCTCGGTCACTGGCAAGTGACCCAGACTCTGTCCCCTCTGCTTTTAGGTTCCTTCCATCCTAGATCCAGGCTTGGATCTCTTAGGACACTTCTCCTCTTCACGGCAGCAGCAGTTCTTCGCCAGCTTCCATTGTAATCGACGACGCGACCCGACCAGACACCAAAAGACACCTATGCACCCGGCTTCCCTGGGTGAGGTAATTTGAGTACTCCGGTGCTCCCGTGGGTGCTAGCCCTAGAACTTCTTAAATCCAAAAGGGTTTGGTCCTGATTCAGTTCTAAGTGTCCCTAATCTTTAAATTTCCAACCACGACATTGCCCATAGAAGCGAACGGGAACCCGCGGTTGTGTTTACACACCGCACACAGTCCCCGTGGGTCCCCTGTGTCACTACCTTGGGTGATTCATTGGGGTCCCGCAGATTCTACAGGCCCTAGGCCTAGTGTCTAGTTCAGTCGTGGTTCTTATACCACTTTATTGGTATATGGTTTGGTACGCCCCTAGGGCCCAAACGTGTATTTGTGCTATTACTGTTGATTGCTAACTTGTAAATTAAGTACTTCGAACTCAAGTCTCGTAAAGAGACTGGAGGGGTGTGTTTTATCTTAAATACAAATATTTTAAATATATACCTGGTGTGGTTGTCCTTTCATTTGATCATTCAAGAGATTATAGACTGGTAAACCAAGCTGCTTTACATTCCTTCAAGACTTAGCCTGAAGGCTGCTCTCCATAGCTACCACTAGGATAGCTTTCAATAAAGGTTGTCTTTAACCTATCACCATAAGGGGTTGTTTGGACTGATACAAGGTGCCCATTATAAGTAGTGGACAGCATATACCAGGCCAACTTCTCACACCAGTTATCTGGTATCACTGAACCAGAGGGCTAGCTTTAGCACCAATGGCCATGACATAGCCCCTGTATCCCTGTAAATGAGGCCAGGCCTGCAGTATTACCTGGGCTGGGGCACTGCAGCTGTGCCATCGGGCAGGAGGACGGGTCTGAGGTATTTAAGCTGTGCCGTAGCCTCTGTATCATTGCCCTACAGGAGGCCTGGTCTGTGGAATTACTGGCTGTGAAGCAGGTAGCCCCAGTAATTATTGCACCGAAGGCCTGGTCTGTAGTATTGTTGCCTTTGGAGTAGGTAACCGTTGCATCAATCTACCGAAGGCCTAGTCTGTGTTATCACTGGCTGTGCTGTAGGCAACCCTTGTATCACTGTACCGAAGGCCTGGTCTGTCGTATCGTTGGCTGTGCTGTAGGCAACCCATGCATCACTGAACCGAAGGCCTGGTCCGTGGTATCATTGGCTGTGGTGTAAGTTAACTCTTGCATCACTGTACCTAAGGCCTGGTCTGTGGTGTAGTTGGCTGTGGTATAGGCAACCCTTGCATCTCTGTACCGAAGGCCAAGTCAGTGGTATTGTTGGCTGTGGTATAGGTAAGCCTTGCATCACTGTACCGGAGGCCTGGTCTGTGGTATTATTGGCTGTGGTGTAGGTTAACTCTTGCATCACTGTACCTGAGGCCTGGTCTGTGGTATCGTTGGCTGTGGTATAGGTAAGCCTTTCATCATTGTACCGAAAGACTGGTCTGTGGTATCGTTGGCTGTGGTGTAGGTTAACTCTTGCATCACTGTACCGGAGGCCTGGTCTGTGGTATCGTTGGCTGTGGTGTAGGTTAACTCTTGCTTCACTGTACCGAAGGCCTAGTATGTGTTATCACTGGCTGTGCTATAGGCAACCCTTGTATCACTGTACCGAAGGCCAAGTCAGTGGTATTGTTGGCTGTGGTATAGGTAAGCCTTGCATCACTGCACCGGAGGCCTGGTCTGTGGTATCATTGGCTGTGGTGTAGGTTAACTCTTGCATCACTGTACCGGAGGCCTGGTCTGTGGTATCATTGGCTGTGGTGTAGGTTAACTCTTGCATCACTGTACCGAAGGCCTGGTCTGTGGTATCGTTGGCTGTGGTATAGGTAAGCCTTGCATCACTGCACCGGAGGCCTGGTCTGTGGTATCATTGGCTGTGGTGTAGGTTAGCTCTTGCATCACTGCACCGGAGGCCTGGTCTGTGGTATCGTTGGCTGTGGTGTAGGTTAACTCTTGCATCACTGTACCGAAGGCCTGGTCTGTGGTATCGTTGGCTGTGGTGTAGGTTAACTCTTGCTTCACTGTACCGAAGGCCTAGTATGTGTTATCACTGGCTGTGCTATAGGCAACCCTTGTATCACTGTACCTAAGGCCTGGTCTGTGGTGTAGTTGGCTGTGGTATAGGCAACCCTTGCATCTCTGTACCGAAGGCCTGGTCAGTGGTATTGTTGGCTGTGGTATAGGTAAGCCTTGCATCACTGCACCGGAGGCCTGGTCTGTGGTATCGTTGGCTGTGGTGTAGGTTAACTCTTGCATCACTGTACCGAAGGCCTGGTCTGTGGTATCGTTGGCTGTGGTGTAGGTTAACTCTTGCTTCACTGTACCGAAGGCCTAGTATGTGTTATCACTGGCTGTGCTATAGGCAACCCTTGTATCACTGTACCGAAGGCCTGGTCTGTGGTATCGCTGGCTGTGGTATAGGTAACCCTTGCATCCCCTCACTAAAGGCCTAGTCTATGGTATCATTGGCTGTGGTATAGGTAACCCTTACATCACTGTACCGAAGGCCTGGTCTGTGGTGTCACTGGCTGTGGTGTAGGTAGGCCCTGTATTTCTCTGTAAATGAAGCCTGGTCTGTGGTATCATCGGCTGTGGTGGTGCAGCACTGTACCGCAGGCCTGGTCTGTGGGATCGTTGACTGAGGCCTGACACCAGTACCACTGTACCGAGGCCTGGTCTGTAGTAACTGGTCTGTAAAGAAAGCCCTCGCTCTGTTCTGCAGACGCCACCCCTCCTCGGGGCCTTCAGTAGTCTCCCTCCATCAGCCTCCCCCGTGGGACCGAAGCCGGCGGTCCCCCCAAGGGGTATGGCCTCGCTGTTTGCGGGGTGCGCTTGCTTCCTGCCGAGAGTCCGGTAAATAAACGGATGTGGGCCCAAGGGCGGCGAGCACAAGCTCGGGACAAGAATCGATCTCTTGAATAATTGAAGAAACTGCAGCTCCCTCGCCCTCTCTCCACCATCCCCCGAGGAAAGGAGGCCGCGTGCTCCGCCTTTCATCCGCACCAGAGTGCGGTCTCTGGGAGCAGCCTTTCAGGCGCACCACTTTATCACAGCTTGTAGTTTAACTAATGCGTTTGCGAGTGGCAGGAACAGGGGGTGGGGGGCATGCGAGTGTACGCACAGCTGGGGCTGGAACTGTGAGCAAGGGGCACAGATGAAAGGGCGCCCCCAGAGCCAGGGCTTCACGTGTGCACACAGCTGGGAGTAGAACGTGAGCACGGGCACAGATGAAAGACCGCCGCTCGGGATCACGTGTGCACACAGCTGGACGAGAGCTGTGAGCAAGGGGCTCAGATGCAGGGGCCACAGACCTAGGGGTTCACGACTGTCCAGGTCTTCAGGGCTAATGGCTTTCAAAGATGCAGACGTAGGGGTCCAATATGCAGAGTAGCCTTGCAGTCCAAGAGGGTTCAAAGGTGCACAGGCATAGAGGACACGTGTCTACGGGGCCGGTACTGGAATTGTGACCAAAGTGCACAGATGCAAGTGTGCACAGGTTTACAGTTCCAAGAAAGAAGAGGCTTAAGGGCCAAAGGGTGTGCAGGCCTAGGGGTCCATGTGCGTGCAGGCCTAGGGGTCCATGTGCGTGCAGACCTAGGGGTCCATGTGCGTGCAGGCCTAGGGGTCCATGTGCGTGCAGGCCTAGGGGTCCATGTGCGTGCAGGCCTAGGGGTCCATGTGCGTGCAGGCCTAGGGGTCCATGTGCGTGCAGGCCTAGGGGACCATGTGCGTGCAGGCCTAGGGGACCATGTGCGTGCAGGCCTAGGGGTCCATGTGCGTGCAGGCCTAGGGGTCCATGTGCGTGCAGGCCTAGGGGTCCATGTGCGTGCAGGCCTAGGGGTCCATGTGCGTGCAGACCTAGGGGTCCATGTGCGTGCAGGCCTAGGGGTCCATGTGCGTGCAGGCCTAGGGGTCCAAGGGCATGCAGGCCTAGGGGTCCAAGGGCATGCAGGCCTAGGGGCCCAAGGGCGTGCATGCCTAAAAATCCAAGAGCGTGCAGGTCTAGGCATCCAAGAGCGTGCAGGCCTAGGCGTCCAAGAGCGTGCAGGCCTAGGCGTCCAAGAGCGTGCAGGCCTAGGCGTCCAAGAGCGTGCAGGCCTAGGCGTCCAAGAGCGTGCAGGCCTAGGCGTCCAAGGGCGTGCAGGCCTGGGGTCCAAGGGCGTGCAGGCCTAGGGGTCCAAGGGCGTGCAGGCCTAGGGGTCCAAGGGCGTGCAGGCCTAGGGGTCCAAGGGCGTGCAGGCCTAGGGGTCCAAGGGCGTGCAGGCCTAGGGGTCCAAGGGCGTGCAGGCCTAGGGGTCCAAGGGCGTGCAGGCCTAGGGGTCCAAGGGCGTGCAGGCCTAGGGGTCCAAGGGCATGCAGGCCTAGGGGCCCAAGGGCGTGCATGCCTAAAAATCCAAGAGCGTGCAGGCCTAGGGGTCCAAGGGCGTGCAGGCCTAGGCGTCCAAGAGCGTGCAGGCCTAGGCGTCCAAGAGCGTGCAGGCCTAGGCGTCCAAGGGCGTGCAGGCCTAGGGGTCCAAGAGCGTGCAGGCCTAGGGGTCCAAGAGCGTGCAGGCCTAGGGGTCCAAGGGCGTGCAGGCCTAGGGATCCAAGGGCGTGCAGGCCTAGGGGTCCAAGGGCGTGCAGGCCTAGGGGTCCAAGGGCGTGCAGGCCTAGGGGTCCAAGGGCGTGCAAGCCTAGGGGTCCAAGGGCGTGCAGGCCTAGGGGTCCAAGGGCGTGCAGGCCTAGGGATCCAAGGGCGTGCAGGCCTAGGGGTCCAAGGGCGTGCAGGCCTAGGGGTCCAAGGGCGTGCAGGCCTAGGGGTCCAAGGGCGTGCAGGCCTAGGGGTCCAAGGGCGTGCAGGCCTAGGGGTCCAAGGGCGTGCAGGCCTAGGGGTCCAAGGGCGTGCAGGCCTAGGGGTCCAAGGGCGTGCAGGCCTAGGGGTCCAAGGGCGTGCAAGCCTAGGGGTCCAAGGGCGTGCAGGCCTAGGGGTCCAAGGGCGTGCAGGCCTAGGGATCCAAGGGCGTGCAGGCCTAGGGGTCCAAGGGCGTGCAGGCCTAGGGGTCCAAGGGCGTGCAGGCCTAGGGGTCCAAGGGCGTGCAGGCCTAGGGGTCCAAGGGCGTGCAGGCCTAGGGATCCAAGGGCGTGCAGGCCTAGGGATCCAAGGGCGTGCAGGCCTAGGGATCCAAGGGCGTACAGGTCTAGGGATCCAAGGGCGTTCAGGCCTAGGGATTCAAGGGAGTGCAGGCCTAGGGGTCCAAGAGCGTGCAGGCCTAGGCGTCCAAGGGCGTGCAGGCCTAGGGGTCCAAGGGCGTGCAGGCCTAGGGATCCAAGGGCGTGCAGGCCTAGGGGTCCAAGGGCGTGCAGGCCTAGGGGTCCAAGGGCGTGCAGGCCTAGGGGTCCAAGGGCGTGCAGGCCTAGGGGTCCAAGGGCGTGCAGGCCTAGGGATACAAGGGCGTGCAGGCCTAGGGGTCCAAGGGCGTACAGGTCTAGGGATCCAAGGGCGTGCAGGCCTAGGGATCCAAGGGCGTGCAGGCCTAGGGATTCAAGGGAGTGCAGGTCTTGAGGTCCAAGAACGTGCAGGTCTAGGGGCACATAGGCGTGCAGGCCTTGAGGTCCAAGAACGTGCAGGCCTAGGGGTCCAAGGGCGTGCAGGCCTAGGGGTCCAAGGGCGTGCAGGCCTAGGGGTCCAAGGGCGTGCAGGCCTAGGGGTCCAAGGGCGTGCAGGCCTAGGGGTCCAAGAGCATGCAGGCCTAGGGGTCCAAGAGCATGCAGGCCTAGGGGTCCAGAGCATGCAGGCCTAGGGGTCCAAGGGCGTGCAGGCCTAGAGGTCCAAGAGCTTGGACGCTGCAGTCAGAGCTGTGTGCCTGTATGCCACCTCCCTGGTCCCCGGGCTCTGTGCCCGAGGGAGGCTTAGACTGCGGCAGGCAGTGCTGTGTGCCTGTATCCTTCCTCCCTGGTCCCCAGGCTCTGTGTCCGAGGGAGGCTTGGACTTCGGCAGGCAGTGCTGTGTGCCTCTATCCTGCCTCCCTGAGGCTCTGTGTCTGAGGAAGGCTTGGACTGCTGCAGGCAGTGCTGTGTGCCTGTATTCTGCCTCCCTGGTCCCCGGGCTCTGTGTCCGAGGGAGGCTTGGACTGCTGCTGTCAGTGCTGTGTGCCTGTACCCTGCCTCCCTGAGGCTCTGTGTCCGAGGGAGGCTTGGACTGCTGCAGGCAGTGCTGTGTGCCTGTATCCTGCCTCCCCGAGGCTCTATGTCTGAGGGAGGCTTGTACTGCTGCTGTCAGTGCTGTGTGCCTGTACCCTGCCTCCCTGGTCCCCGGGCTCTGTGTCCGAGGAAGGCTTGGACGGCTGCAGGCAGTGCTGAGTGCCTGTATCCTGCCTCCCTGGTCCCCGGGCTCTGTGTCCGAGGAAGGCTTGGACGGCTGCAGGCAGTGCTGTGTGCCTGTATCCTGCCTCCCCGAGGCTCTGTGTCTGAGGAAGGCTTGGACTGCTGCAGGCAGTGCTGTGTGCCTGTATTCTGCCTCCCTGGTCCCCGGGCTCTGTGTCCGAGGGAGGCTTGGACTGCTGCTGTCGGTGGGGTGTGCCTGTACCCTGCCTCCTTGAGGCTCTGTGTCCGAGGGAGGCTTGGACTGCTGCAGGCAGTGCTGTGTGCCTGTATCCTGCCTCCCCGAGGCTCTATGTCTGAGGGAGGCTTGTACTGCTGCTGTCAGTGCTGTGTGCCTGTACCCTGCCTCCCTGGTCCCTGGGCTCTGTGTCCGAGGAAGGCTTGGACGGCTGCAGGCAGTGCTGTGTGCCTGTATCCTGCCTCCCCGAGGCTCTATGTCTGAGGGAGGCTTGGACTGCGGCAGGCAGTGCTGTGTGCCTGTATTCTGCCTCCCTGGTCCCCGGGCTCTGTGTCCGAGGGAGGCTTGGACTGCTGCTGTCAGTGCTGTGTGCCTGTACCCTGCCTCCCTGGTCCCCGGGCTCTGTGCCTGAGGGGTGTCTGAAGGAAGCTTGCACTTCTGAGGCCCCATACTGTGCTAAGGGACGCGTGCACTTCTGCCGCCCAAGCTATAAGAATGGCTGCAGGATGTGTATATATTGTCAAGGTGTGGGGGAGCTCCACCCTCGGCCTGATGCCACGTGACCCTCCCGCACACAAGCAGTGCGCAGACCCCTGCGCGAGGGGGCGTCGGATATGCCGCCTGACTTGGGATTACCCAGGCCCGCTCCAGTAATGCCTGTACCCACGGACACTGAGCGCTGCCCGTGTCTGCCCAACTCCGGGGACTAGACGCGTTTCATTGCTTTTCATTCGTGTGATTTGCTTCGAGACTTACAAATGAACAAGGGCAGTGCGCCGGAGGCGGAGCTGGTGGCATCCATCAGAACAAAGAACGACTCAGACACAGCCAACACAGCAGGCTGCGAGCGACCCTGCTGCCTCCAGAGCAGCTTGAACCGCAAGCACTCACTCACACTGACAGACCTGAGAAGCACTCAGCACCACACAGCAGAGACCACTCAACCCTGCTGTACAAACACAGACTGACCTGAGATACACTCAGCACAACACAGCAGCGGCAATCGCATGCACCCACACAGACCTGAGATACACTCAGCACCACACAGCAGAGACCATTCAACCCTGCTGCACAAACACAGACAGACCTGAGAAGCACTCAGCAACACACAGCAGAGACCATTCAACCCTGCTGCACAAACACAGACAGACCTGAGATACACTCAGTACTACACAGCAGAGCTCATTCAACCCTGCTGCACAAACACAGACAGACCTGAGATACACTCCGGACAACACAGCAGCGGCAATCGCATGCACCCACACAGACCTGAGATACACTCAGCACCACACAGCAGAGACCATTCAACCCTGCTGCACAAACACAGACAGACCTGAGAAGCACTCAGCACCACACAGCAGAGACCATTCAACCCTGCTGCACAAACACAGACAGACCTGAGATACACTCAGTACTACACAGCAGAGACCATTCAACCCTGCTGCACAAACACAGACTGACCTGAGATACACTCAGCACCACACAGCAGAGACCATTCAACCCTGCTGCACAAACACAGACAGACCTGAGATACACTCAGTACTACACAGCAGAGCTCATTCAACCCTGCTGCACAAACACAGACAGACCTGAGATACACTCCGCACAGCACAGCAGCGGCAATCGCATGCACCCACACAGACCTGAGATACACTCAGCACCACACAGCAGAGACCATTCAACCCTGCTGCACAAACACAGACAGACCTGAGAAGCACTCAGCACCACACAGCAGAGACCATTCAACCCTGCTGCACAAACACAGACAGACCTGAGAAGCACTCAGCACCACACAGCAGAGACCATTCAACCCTGCTGCACAAACACAGACAGACCTGAGATACACTCAGTACTACACAGCAGAGCTCATTCAACCCTGCTGCACAAACACAGACAGACCTGAGATACACTCAGCACCACACAGCAGAGACCATTCAACCCTGCTGCACAAACACAGACAGACCTGAGATACACTCAGCACAACACAGCAGCGGCAATCGCATGCACCCACACAGACCTGAGATACACTCAGCACCCCACAGCAGAAACCAAACCTGCAGCTCCTCACAGAAGCAGCAATCACATGCACCCATAGACAGACAGAGATGCACTCAGCACAACACAGCAGAGACCATTCAAACCTGCAGCTCCTCACAGAAGCAGCAATCACATGCACCCACACACACACCTGAGATACACTCAGCACAACACAGCAGAGACCATTCAAACCTGCAGCACCTCATAGAAGCAGCAATCACATGCACCCATAGACAGACCGAGATACACTCAGCACAACACAGCAGAGACCATTCAAACCTGCAGCTCCTCACAGAAGCAGCAATCACATGCAGCCACACACACACCTGAGATACACTCAGCACCACACAGCAGAGACCATTCAACCCTGCTGCACAAACACAGACAGACCTGAGATACACTCAGTACTACACAGCAAAGCTCATTCAACCCTGCTGCACAAACACAGACAGACCTGAGATACACTCAGCACCACACAGCAGAGACCATTCAACCCTGCTGCACAAACACAGACAGACCTGAGATACACTCAGTACTACACAGCAGAGACCATTCAACCCTGCTGCACAAACACAGACAGACCTGAGATACACTCAGTACTACACAGCAGAAACCAAACCTGCAGCTCCTCACAGAAGCAGCAATCACATGCACCCATAGACAGACAGAGATGCACTCAGCACAACACAGCAGAGACCATTCAAACCTGCAGCTCCTCACAGAAGCAGCAATCACATGCACCCACACACACACCTGAGATACACTCAGCACAACACAGCAGAGACCATTCAAACCTGCAGCACCTCATAGAAGCAGCAATCACATGCACCCATAGACAGACCGAGATACACTCAGCACAACACAGCAGAGACCATTCAAACCTGCAGCTCCTCACAGAAGCAGCAATCACATGCACCCATAGACAGACAGAGATGCACTCAGCACAGCACAGCAGAGACCATTCAAACCTGCAGCTCCTCACAGAAGTAGCAATCACATGCACCCACACACACACCTGAGATACACTCAGCACAACACAGCAGAGACCATTCAAACCTGCAGCTCCTCACAGAAGCAGCAATCACATGCACCCATAGACAGACCGAGATACACTCAGCACAACACAGCAGAGACCATTCAAACCTGCAGCACCTCACAGAAGCAGCAAGCACATGCACCCATAGACAGACCGAGATACACTCAGCACAACACAGCAGAGACCATTCAAACCTGCAGCACCTCACAGAAGCAGCAAGCACATGCACCCACACGGACACACCTGAGATACACTGAGCACAACACAACACAGATTCTGCACACATTTGCCTACCACCTTGCCCCTAACAGCATTAACCGTAAATATAGAACACAAACATGAATCAACCTCACACACAAACTCAATGCAAGAGCGGTATCCTATGATTTATTTCTGGGTTGTTTTAAAGCACAGACGACACAAACACAACAGAGTACATGTTCTAGACCTGCTAGAAAGAGAGCATCGTGATAAACACAACGTGCACATTAGTCAGAAGATCACAGAGACTGCTCATCAAACCACAGCCAGGCCACACCACACAGACAACAACACCAACCTCAAACTATCTGTATCCGCCGGTCAAGACGAACCTTGCACACGAGGTGAGTAAACAACTGGACGACTCACTGGACCACAGCAAACCATGCACCCCACAGCCCAGTGAGTAAGGCACTGCCACCAATCACCCAGCGTGATCAAAGATGACCCTTACTCATAGGATCCACCCGCCCAACCACAGACCACACACATTACACCACGCAGACTCCGAGACAGATCACACAAATACCTGAAAGATGCCGTCACAGGAGCACCCAGACCCTGCTCTGGGATGAAGACCTCAACATCTACTGGAAGCAATCCACTGGACAGCCAGAGCGCTACGAGGTCACAGAACGGCGACACGAGGCACTAGACGGTACTACTACATTCTATTGTCAGCCCATGCACTATACAAAAGTGAATGCCTGGACACAACTCGATTCATCCGTGAGAGCACACCACCTGAACCACTCACAGGAGCCACTGACTACGGAGTGACGCAAGCGCTGGCACCAAGGTCACATCCTGGCCGGACTCTAGGCGCTTGACCATACAGCGGGCACAGCTGTGCTTCCTCCTGCACCGCCCGCTTCTTCCAACTGTCCTTAGAAGATGAATAAGGTGTTTTATCTAGCGCTTCATAGCGCACTTACACTCTTTCTCAAGCCGCACTTCTGTCTTTTCTTTGCGGTGTATATAAGAAATGCAAACATTCCCAAATGAATGGTACTTAATTTGCCGACCTTGGAAGGATGAAAGCTCTAGCAGTCACGCACCACGCGACATCAGCTTCCAATGTTTAACTCACCAACATGCCAACAATGCGCAGCGCTCCATCCCCCGAGCCCCCACGTACCTCACTCAAAGACATCTCTTTTTCAGCCAAAAATAATGTTATTTTGAGCACTCTCCCTTAAAAACTTCCTCAACTTCAACGCTGCATGCTGAGAAAATAGAACTCTCAAAATGTCTCTTTAAATGTCCTCCTTGGGTGCTCCCAATTACTGGCACGGGTTGTACATTTCACCCCAACTTCTAAAGCGTAACAAAGCCCTCTGGAGTGAGAGCACACGGACAGATCTATCGCCGGAGAGACACAAACCAGCGATCTCTCCATCACGGGTACACTCCAGGTCATTGGTGTACTGATGACCCTTGGTTGTGATGTACAGGGGTGTTGGTGCACAGCTGGAAGCCACCAGACTCCTAGGACTGGTCACTAGAGGGCCTAGTCACTGTGTGTAAGGAAGCTTGCACTGCTGCTGCCACAGAGGCACTGCTGGTTTACAAGGGAAGCCCCTCGCCTGCTGCACCATGCTTGTGCTGCCTGTGCAAATAAAACTGCTGCCGGGCTGTACTCAGTGCGCGAAACAAGTGTGCACACGAGCATCCCATGATGTGTGTGAGGGAAGCTTGCACTGCTGCTGCCACAGAGGCACTGCTGGTTTACAAGGGAAGCCCCTCACCTGATACACCATGCTTGTGCTGTCTGTTGTGTGTGCAAACAAAACTGCTGCTGAGCTGTACTCACTGCGCGCGATACAGGTGTGCACATGAGCATCCCAAGTGTGTGAGGGAAGCTTGCACTGCTGCTGCCACAGATGCACTGCTGGTTTATAGGGGAAGCCCACACCTGCTGCATCATGCTTGTTTGGTCTGTTGTGTGTGCAAACAAAACTGCTGCCGGGCTGTACTCACTGCGGGAGACAAGTATGCACACGAGCATCTCATGATGTGTGTGAAGGAACACGTGCGTGAGGGAAGCTTGCACTGCTATTGCCACAGAGGCACTGCTGGTTTACAAGGGAAGCCCACACCTGCTGCACCATGCTTGTGCTGTCTGTTGTGTGTGCAAACAAAACTGCTGCCGGGCTTTACCCACTGCGCAAGACAAGTGTGCACACGAGCATCCCATGATGTGTGTGAGGGAACATAGACGGAAGCTTGTTTGTCCTGCGACTGACACGTTTTTCGGGGCAGGGATCAGGCGCGTAGCTAGGGAGGGGCGGTGGGGGCGGACCGCCCCAGGCGGCACTATATTTAGGGCGGCCGCTCGGCACTGGTGGCCCGTTGTGGCTGCGGCGGCCTTTATAATTTATTTAGGGACACAGTGTGTCAGTGTGTCACTAAATAAATTATAAAGTCCGCCGCAACGGCGCACGCGGCCCAGTTTTAAAGAGTGCACTGTGCAAGCAGCGAGCTGCGCACTGCACACCTCACCTACCTGGTTGTAGTGCTAAGTGCGTCAGTGCGTCAGCACCTGCTGCTGCATTGCAATCATTGCCACCGCACCATGACGTTGATCATCCCAGCCTGCTCCAGTCCAGGGCCGTCAATGTTGGAGAGCGCGCGCCAGCGCTACCAATGACGGCCCTGGGTTACATTTTTGCCCTGCCCTCACGATGAAAGCGTGGCGGTGATGCGTCACGTGCTTCACCACTACGCACACTCTCGTGAGGACCAAATTGTGGCCTGGGGCAGTCTGCTGCGGCAGCGTGGATAATTCGTTTTATATGCAGCCAGGAGAAAAGAAGTGTGTTTATTTCTATTCACCTTTCCAGACCCCCGCCGCTGCTTATCACATCAGGCTGTGACACAAAGTTTGACTAATGGAGTAGAAGGTAAGAGAATGTGTGAGACTCTATTTATTTTTGTTTTAAAAATATGCGCAGGCCCAGCAGGACACGTACGTCGTGTGTGCTTCATTTAAACAGTTGTTATCATTATCATGGCACGGAACTGAAACTGGCAAATAATGGCATATGTTCTGGCAGAAACAATAAAAGAACGATGATGGTGAAAAATACTGCGTCACCTCGATATTTACATCATATAGAAACTCAAGAAAATGCATCTTCGCTGCACCTACTAATGTAAATGTTGTTAATATATTGGCAACTTAGATACAAATAGTGCTTCGAAACCAAGCCACCATGGGGGCATAGGAATTACACAGTAATGTGCACCTTTCTGCAATATGAAGCACAAATGGAAGGTGGCCTTGGCATGCATCGCACCGCGATCATACAAAGAGAAAAACAATCTAGCACTAACGACGACCAGGGGAGCAAATAGAGACCGCCCAGCGCCTACTGCACTAGGACACTAAAAAAAACCAAGGTAGAAAATAAACATCTTAGACGCAGCACAGAAGTGTGGCGGGCCTGGAAACCCAGAGGCCTACAAGACAAACCCATCCCTCCAAATGTAGGCCACAGTGAAGGAATAAACAAAGTATAGTGTCTAAATAATAATAAACAGTTCACACACGTCGATGACAACCAGACAGGGGCAGAGAAACTTGAGGGGTTTCTAAAGCCTAGAAAAGTAGATAGACTACGCGCTTTGTATCAGTGCAGACTGTGGCAGCTACACATAGTGCCTAGAAACCAAAAGTGGAAATGGCTACATGGCTCCAATACAGATCATGGGAAAGAACGAAATGAAATGCGTGAGTGGGTTCGGATCCCATCCTCGTGGCCAGTGTAATAAAGTGAATCCACACCAGATGAAGATATGTGGTAAGAGGTATTTATTACAGCCTCAACCAACAGCCAGCGTATCAACTGTCATCATAGAACCCTCACATGACAGAACCTCAGAACAAGCTGGTTCCATGCCTAGTGTTCTGGCATGGAGCCATGTTACATCATTACACCCCTCTCGTGCATTGCAGGCGACAGATACCCTCGAGTTTGCCCTGTGAAAAGGAAGGACAAGACAGCAGCGCTGAACTGCAATAAAAGAAAAGGGCGGATCAGCTTCACCGGAACCCTAGACAGTATCGATATCAGTGGTTACTGGGTCAATAAGGACAGAAACCTAAAACTTGGAGCCATGTTCGTGGAGTACTGACGTCATTCCGTTCAGCCTCTGCGTCAAAGCAGGTCACTCGCATTCTGCACGTACCTCTCTATAGGGGAGTGTATGCTTACCAATATCAGGTACCACGCACGCCTTAAAGCATGCAATGCAACGTGTTGACCTTTACTACCCACCTAATTTGAACGACTAGATATTTTCAAATTAAGTTAAACCCCTCGGCCAATCCCACTACCCTTAAAAACCCCTTCCTACATCGTACCCCTACCCTTCTCTGTACCATAAAAACATTTTACAACTCCATGCCCTCACTTATCACTGTATCTTTAAAAAAAACTTACTTCCCAGTACCCTTACCGATCCCTGAACGCTAAAAAAACCTTATAACCTCACCTACCCTCACCCATTCCTGAATCCTAAAACACGACGACCTTGTTCCCTTACCTGAACCCGAAAAACCCTACCATCCCATACCTTTACCCTTCCTTAAAACCTTGCACCCATTAATTCCCTTATTTAATAGAATATAAAAACGCTTACTTGCGTGGCAAAGTCCAGCGTTGTTAAGTGCCAGAAAATGGCATGTGTTACACATCGTATGCTTAAAGCACGCAATGCAATGTATGTGTTCAATCATTGGTAAGCGGCATGGCGCAGCGCTCCAACCCACAGGGCTAAATGATCAAACACTCGCTATAAACCTCTACCAACCTGCCCCGGTGAGAGTGCAACTGACGTCATATGCGCCTCGGAAACGCTGAGCCCTGGGATACTGGACAATAGCAAGCACTGATATTTTTAAAAAGTTTAAATAAGTAATCAGAGGTTAGGATAGTGTCTTTGGTACATTATGAGAATCATACACTGGCACTTTATATGAACTGAAGCAGGAATTAGTAAAGTGAGTGGGGAGTGAAAACACAGATCTCCATAGAGAGCTTAAGAGGGGCTTCAGGAAACCTGAAATATTGTGGAGGCTGTCGCTGTGAGTGAGAATCCTGAATCGGAGGGCAGAGGGATACCACGATGATGCCTCTCCTGGATGGAGAAAGGTGGCATGTGACTGGGGCAGTCTGCAGCGGCAGCGTGGATAATTCGTTTTATATGCAGCCAGGAGAAAAGAAGTTTGTTTATTTCTAATCACCTTTCCTGACCCCCGCCGCTGCTTATCACATCAGGCTGTGACACAAAGTTTGACTAATGGAGTAGTAGGTAAGAGAATGTGTGAGACTCTATTTATTTTTGTTTTAAAAATATGCGCAGGCCCAGCAGGACACGTACTTCGTGTGCGCTTCATTTAAACAGTTTTTATCATTATCATGGCTGATGCAGAACAACAATAAGACAATAACAAATGTCCCAATAACACTGGTGATTAATGATCCGCTGGAGAGCAATAATTTGTCTGTTAGTAGTTTTTAAACTGTATTTTGTGTGGATAGCTCAGTGGGTTGCTGCCTTTGTCACAGAGATCCCCCTGTTACTTGCAGTTCAGAAGTTACAATCCTAACATAGGAAAGTGACCAATGAACTGTCACCAAAGAGCTGCAGACAAACATGAATAGTTTTTTTGTTTTGTAATATAGTTAGAACTTCCTCAGTCTTTCATCATTCTAATGTTGCTAAAATGAGTATGTTTGTTTGGGCAGAGATACGTTTTTATCACTAAAGCTGACCCCCATGGAATACTCTTTTAAATCCTAAGGTTTTGTTTCCCCAGACCAAACCCTCTGAAAATATACTGCCCACCAGTATGGATGACATGTGATTCCTACACCTTGTAATCCTCATTGGCTTATGTGACATTCCCTGTAGACTGATTTACATACTTGTATGATTCATTGTCTCTGTATAATGTGTTCGTGGTGTAAAGTGCTGACACACTACACTGATATGAGTAGCGCTACACAACAAATGCATATGAGAGAGGGGCTACGGAGCGATGAGGGGCACTGGTGGAGGGTGACTGCAGGGCTCGAGTCGGGGTACCAGGCGGGTGGACAGCGTCCCCTCACTTATTTTAACGGGAGCTCGATTACTGGAGCAAATGGAGCCACACATTTACTCTTTGGCCTCTCTGGGGCGAGATCGGAGCTCATTCAGAACGCTGCTCACGCGCTGGCTTCTCTGATGCAATGGCATCTAAGGGGTGAGCGAGGGGAGGCAATGAGTCTGATGGTGCAAGCCACCTTTCGTGACATCACTTGCTGTTGTGAAGTCAGCGTCCCCCCACTTCTTTTTTTAGGACTTGTGCCCTGGTGACAGTGAGGGAATCCGAGGAAGAGGTCATGGTGTGGAGGGGGAGCTAGGGTGAGATGAGGAGCACTGGTGGAGGGTGGTAGTGAGGGAGTCTGAGGAGGAGGTCATGAGGGTGAGAGGCTACAGAGACATAAGGGGCACTGGTGGATGGTGGCAGTGAGGGAGTCCAAGGAGGAGGTCATGAGGGGGAGGGGCTATGGGGAGATGAGGGTCACTTGTGGCGTGAGGCAGTGAGGGAATCTGAGGAGGAGGAGGTCACTAGGGGGGCCATGGAGGGATGAGGGGCACTGTTGGAAGGTGGTAGTAAAGGTATTTACGGAGAAAGAGGTTATTAGATTGGCGCCAAAAAAGACTTTCGCATCAGCGCTAAAGCCAGCCCTGTCATGGCCTTTCTGTTTTTGTTTATTTAATTAGCAGTCGGGTCATAAGGGCTACTGTGGAACATACTTTAAAGTGCATGCTAATTATATTTACTGCTATATTCAATGTTTTAAGTTTGAAGGTGATTTTACTAATGTTTTTACCGGGGAAAAAGCAAAGTGGAGCCCGATGGTGCCTGATATGTGGCTGGGGCCCAAGGTCAGCTGTGAGATAAGGTGCACTGGAGAGAGGAGTAGTGGATAATCAAGCCTGTAAGGGAGAGCGTTGCCGAGTCCGGGGTCAGGTGGAGGTAATAATGAAGAGGGATTCTCCCTGAAGGCTCGCACAGAGGGAGCCTGTAAGGGAGTGCGTTGCAGAGTCCGGGGTCCGGTAGAGGTAGTAATGAAGAGGGATTCTCCCTGAAGGCTCGCACAGAGGGAGCCTGTAAGGGAGAGCGTTGCCGAGTCCGGGGTCAGGTGGAGGTAGTAATGAAGAGGGATCCGCCATGAAGGCTCGCACAGATGGAGCCTGTAAGGGAGTGCGTTGCAGAGTCCGGGGTCAGGTGGAGGTAATAATGAAGAGGCATTCTCCCTGAGGGGACGCACGGAGGGAGTCTGTAAGGGAGTGCAGGGCAGAGTGCAGGGTCAGGTGGAGGTAGTAATGAAGAGGGATCCTCCATGAAGGCTCGAACAGATGAAGCCTGAGTAGTATCACTTGCCTGATACTCCCACCTCAGAAACCTCCTCTTCCCATTAAAGGAACATTACATGGAAAGTGATAATATTTAGAAAGAGATTTGGAAAAGAGTGAGTTTTACTGGTCCTATTTTTCTTGTTTCTTCTGAATATTCAAGGAGTGCCGCAGCGCCGGAACAGTTTGTCCCGGGTCTTGGATAGAGTTGAACAAGTTCCCATGGCCCCCACAACTGTGTTTAAGGATTGTGATCATAATGTGTCGCCCCTCCCTGTATTTTAGCTGTGGGCCCCCGGGCAGGCTGTGCACCATGTGTGTGCTGAGGCTGCTGTGAAGGAGAGATGCACTATTACAAGCTGGTTTTGGGTACCAAGAGCACACGTCTTTTCATTCCCAGGGAGTTGGTTGCTGCTGCTTGGAAGTAATGACAGGGAGCGACCCCTGGTTGATGCCTTTGGGCCACCAGAGTGGGCTTTGTATCGGGTCTGTGTTGGCAAGGTGGAGCTGACTGACCCCTTTGTGCTGCTTTTAGTTTTAAGGGCACACAGTGAGTCACTCCCTGTGAATAATTAATTTGCTGTTTTTGAAAGATAAAGAATCACAGGCTTCTCCACTGTTAAGTTGGTTTTGGTTCCCCACTGCTTTAATGGGGGGGGGGCATAATGTATGGTCATTTAATGTCAGCTGTAGATGAAGGTTACATGAACAGTGTCATGTATGTGCATGTTTGCATTGTGTTGAGGGGATTACCAGGTAATTGTTCACGCAGCTCTCTGATGGATGTCACATGCGGTTTTTCTGAGTCCCCAGATAGATCATGCAGTCTGTGTGTTCTCTTTTGTACTGCCAGTCACCGGTGTATTCAACTGTGTAGCCTTGGACCGTGTCATGTATGTGCATGTAACTTGCATGATCAAGGTAACTATTAGCGGCGATACTACGTGTCTCTTGGACCTCTTTGAAGTGCATGCCCTCCCCCCCCCCCGGGGGGGGGGGGGCGGCAATCTGAGGGATAGCCCCGGGCGCCACAAGCTCTAGCTACGCCACTGGCAGGGATCAAAGGGAGAGGCGCCTACACAGCTGCTGTGCTTGGTGCGTAAACCCTGCCCTCTTGCTGGTTTTACTGTAAATATTTGGGGTGTGTCAGAGGCTTGCACACACCCTGCCGCACCACAGACCGTCAGTGCTTAGAAGGCCCCGCCCAGACGCCGTCAGCCAGCTCTTGTGAGAGGTGAGCAGTGCGGAGCTGTTGTGTACACAAGGACGGCCACAGACACATACTGGATCTCAGCGCACACCCTGATAAGCCCCAGCTCTGCTGCATCTGTAACAAGTGCCCGGGGCTCAGCCAGCCATTACCCATTCATGCATCACAAGTGCAGCTGATCCCAGCCCGGCAGGGGGCCGGCCTGGGGCAGGGTATGACACAGGGCCCCTCCTCGGCCAGGCAGGGCACGGGTTCCGCCCTAGAGAACCAGTGATAGGGTGCCAGCTTGGGGCAGGTATGACAGACGGGGCAGGTACGCCAGACAGGGCCCCTCCTCGGCCCGGCAGGGCACGGGCTCAGCCGAGGAGGAGGGGCGTGACTGAGTGCCAGCCTGGGGCAAGTATGAGAGACAGGGCCCTTCCCCGGCCAGGCGGGGCCCTTCCTCGGCCAGACAGCGGCCCCTCCTCGGCCAGGCAGGGGCCCCTCCTCGGCCAGACAGGGATCAGCCCCAGAGAAACCGTGACAGAGTGCCAGCCTGGGGCAGGTAGGAGGGAAAGGGCCCCTCCTCGGTCAGGCAAGGCATGGGCTCAGCCATGTAGGGGGTTGGGGGTAGAGAAAGAGTTCCAGCCTGGGGCAGGTGTGACAGGGCCCCTCCTCGGCCAGACAGGGCCCCTCCTCGGCCAGGCAGGGGCCTTTCTCGGCCAGGCAGGGGCCTTTCTCGGCCAGACAGGGGCCCCCCTTGGCCAGGCAGGGGCCCTCCACGGCCAGGCAGGGGCCCTCCTCGGCCAGGCAGGGCTGAGCCCTGTAGAACCCGTGACAGAGTGCCAGCCTGGGGCAGATATGACAGACAGGGCCCCTCCTCGGCCAGACAGGACACGGGCTCTGAGTCTTATTAGGCCCTTGGGTCGCCAACCTCCCCCACCCAGAGTGTATATCTCACCAGGGACCTCATACCACAGGGCACGCATTTTTTAAAGGTTGGTGCCCTGGTGCCCACCCAGGGCACTCACCATATACTTGTTGGGCACCGCAGGGGAATCCCAAGTGCCCCTGCAGCCACGGCACGGTCCCTGCACGCAGCAGGAACCGGCATTGCTCCCGCCCAGAGGGAGCAGCTACTAATTCTGCTCCCTCTCAACTGGAGCAATATTTTTAACTGTTTCTCTGCCCGTATCAGTGCGGGCAGGGAAACGGATCAAAAGTCTGCTCCCACTTGGTGGGAGTTCAGAAAATGCTCCAGCCAAGCAAGAGCAAACACAGGTTTCCCTGTCCACGCCGGTGCGGGCAGGGAAACCGCTATGTTCTGGGGATGGGCTCTCCGGACATAGCATTTGAGCCGGCCTCAGGGGATTGGGGCCCCTGGACCATTAATGGCTCAGAGACGGGGGCCACGCAGCACCCCTCCCTTAAAGTAATTGGCCCTGGGATGGGATCCCTGTGGCCTTTTGAGGCTCGGGAAGTAGGGGCCGTGTGGCCATCTCTGTTTTAGAAAACTTCGGCCCCCTTGGTGCTGGGCTCCCCGGGGCAATTAGGGGCCCTTCTCCCCTTTATGAATACAGTCCCAGGGATTGGATTCCTGGGACATAAACTTAATAAATACAGCTCAGCAGCCATTTTTAGGTCTCGCCTGGCGAAAGCAGCGCATGCGCTGCTCTTGCCATGGAGAGAACCTTTTGGAACAATTCTCCCCGTGCACGCGTCTGCACGGACAAAGATGCCTGCTCTCGCCATCTGTCCAAAGCAGACAGCATGCGCGTGTCTGTGGGACAGTGGACATTCTGCCGCCATCTTGTTAGACACGCCGGCTTTCCTTCAACTCATGTACACGCGCGCGCGCATGGCGGAGTGATTTTACTTTAAACAGTGCACGCACGCGCGACGGAACCAGAGTTGAAGGAAGCCGGTACGCACCTCACAGGAGCCCCAGCCTCTCTCAAGCAGCTGCAGCCGCCCCGACTCCGTGTCACACAGGAACCCCAGCCCAGCCGGCCTCCCTTGTTTTTTTTTTTTTTTTAACATCAGATGACAAGCGGCGATTGTTACCCACAGCACACACTATGCTAATGGATCACCTTCAACATCGCTCGGGATGCCGCTCCCATTCCAGTCAGAGGTGCTGATTTGCCTGTTTAAATTGGAGGACCTTTCTGCATGAATCTCAGTAATAGACAGAAAAGGTACTCTTGATTGGGTCAGTCTCAGCAACATTTTTACCATTCTTGATAATAATGCTTGAAATGGTACTTACTCTATCTTTCTCGATTTTTTTCACAGCAAGTACCCTGCCAATGCTTTCACTGCACTTAAAGACTGAGGGCATGCCTAATTTGTAACCTCAATAATCTTTGATACAAATGATGAAAATCCAAGGGCCTTGCTCTTATGTATTGTAAAACTCAGATGCCACCCCCCCCCCCCCCGACAGCCTGAAGTACATTCAGATACAGTCTAATGACGTGGATCACAAATTCCCCTTGATGCTGAATTTTAAATGCTCAGGAAAGGAAAAGTGCCTTCTTTGCTGATGAAATTGAGATGCTTACCGTCTCCCCGAAGACGGGACTCAGCATTATAAACGGAAGGATTGATATTTGGTTCAATCTCAAACAACTCATTGAAAACGGATAAAACACGGATTAGGCTGGAGTAGTTCATAGATTCTAGGGTTGTTGGATCAGCCCCCTACATGGGGCTGGTTATTTGATCAAAAGTAGAAGAAGTAATAGATCGAAATGATGGGCCACTTCTCAAAAAGACTACAAAGGCTCCTCGTCATGGGATAAACTTCCAATTAGTTTGGTAGGAAGATGCAATTTTATAAGAATGGCGATTCTCCCAAGACATTCATATTTTTTCCAGCAATTTCTTAAATGCTCACTGTTAAAGTCTTTCAAGAAAGGTCAGTCCATGCTTTCTTTTTTATTTCGGCAAATCAAGATGCTTGTTGCACATTTGAAAGCATACATTCGCTGGAGCGGCTGTGCAGTACCAGATTTGAAATACTATTGGGCCGCTATTTGTACTAGGATGTGTGAACTGTTAAGATGTTGGCTTATATTTTTTGCTATTTAAGAATCGCCTGCAAAAGTCTGCTCTTACCTATTTTTAGAATCTTCCTATTAGAAGAATATTCGTTTTAATGATTTGAATGTGTTTATTGTCAATTGATTGCTGTGTAATATTGCTACGCTGCTTTTCTACTTTCCTTTCTAACCAAAAAAAAGAATGTGCAGTGTGCCTGTGTGGGTGCAGGGGAGGGGTCTGTATTTCTTAATATAATCTCAGTTGTACCTGTGTGAGTTCATGGTGAGAGGTGTAGCTGTGTGTGACTGCAAGGTGAGTGTTGTGCCCATGAGAGTACAGGGTGTGGGCAGTGCCTGTGTGAATGTCTGTATGAGTGTAGAATAAGTTGTCCCTGCGTAAGTGTAAGGTGAGGGGTTTGCGTAAGTGTAGGGTGAGGGGTTTGCGTAAGTGTAGGGTGAGGGGAGTTTGCGTAAGTGTAGGGTGAGGGGTTTGCGTAAGTGTAGGGTGAGGGGAGTATGCGTAAGTGTAGGGTGAGGGGAGTTTGCGTAAGTGTAGGGTGAGGGGAGTTTGTGTGAGTGCAGGGTTAGGATAGTGCTCAGTGAGTGGTGTGTCTGTGAGTACAAAGTTAGGAGAGAGTTCAAGTTGTGTATTTGCGAGTAGAGATTAATCAATGTGCGTACGTAAAGGCAGGGTTCGCAGTGTGTCCAGTGCTTTAAGTGGAATGAAGACGGTGAGGGTCTTTGAAGACAGCATAGCCAAAGAAACATAACTACGAATCATTTACTCGAGGCTCTATCTGTGTACTTAAGGGTGTGGACTACATCCTGTGCTTGACACAGCATGCCACGTGTCTAGGGGCGGAGCTTAGTAGCAAGATTCTGGGGTGGGGGTGGGTGTGGGTGAATTACAAATTACCCACCTAAAACACAGTATGCTGAAGGGATTACCAAAGTTTGGGAAACACTGTACCCATGTGGAACAGGTTCTATACTTATTTGCATTAGGTGGGTCTCTGTGTAAGTGCCCATAATAAAACAGTTAAAACCTTTTAGTCAAAGAAGAACGAAGAGAAAAACCAACAAAGGCATAGAAGACCCTATTTGGTCCCCAAACCCAGCTCTCAAGCCAAGAATGTGACCCCCACACCCCCTCAAGCTGTGCTCCTGCACCGGTCTTGGATTTGGGTGGCACTATGGCCGCTATGTGCTTTCTATTTGTGCAGCCAAAAACACCAAGAGAGATCGAATATATTCCCCATAAACCAAGCTAGATCTCTTGGCTTAGGAAGTGTTTGTTAGTGCTGATTTGTATTTAATATCAGATAAATGGGCAGTGACAGTTTTCTCAATTATTAGAAGTGAAATTGTTTCAGCTCTAAAAAGATTCTGAAAATATGAGATTGTGAGTTTAACATTATGGAAGCCTGTGAAAATATTTCCCTTCACATCACTTTCCTCTGCATTTCCTCTCGGCTTCAGTCCCGTATTCTCTTTTTCTCTCCATAACGGTCCCTCCTCCAGCTTTCGTGTCTCACTCGTTTTTAGGTCTCGCCTGAGACAGCGCTTTAGCGCTGCTCTCGCGAGAGCTTTTGTAAATGGGGGATCTGGAAGTGCAAACGAGTGCTTTCAGGCCTCCAAAAACAGTGCATGTGCGCCGGGCACGCGCACCATTTGGCAGCCTGCACACCGTTTGCTTTCACTTTCGCGGGCCGCACGGCCGCTTTGATGTGATCGCGATCGCGATCACTTTCACACAGTGCATGTGCGCCGGGCGCGCGCACCATTTGGCAGCCTGCGTGTACATTTCGCGGGCGCTTTGATGTTCTCAGTGAGCCGCGCGGCCACTGCGAACATCAAAGTGCCCGCGAAAATAAAACTATTTGTGCTCACTGTACTTCTAGCCTTTTCACTCTCAGCCATAAAAACAGCGGACGGGGACTTGCAGTTTGTGCATTTACTGGCACCAGCGCCGAAAGGGTGCAGGACATTCTCTTGCTAGGAAATGGGGGCAGATCCTTCATATCCGTGCTTCTCTCTTTGTTAGCCTCCATGCGCTGGTGATAACGCCTTGCAAGTTACAAAATGTCTTCTCTGTGACTCAGCTTTCCAGAATCTCCTCTAACTTTAAGCTCGCTTTACACATTCTGGGCCTCAATTCGATGTTTTACTTTGTTGCAGAATTCATTTTTTTATTCGAAACTTCAATTATCTTCCACTACCTGAAAAGATAGCGCTCTTTTTCAACTACCATGTGCTATTTCTTATAACATACGTGTGGGATTTTGTCACACTTTACTGTTCCTCTTTTTTTTTTTTTTTGCATAGGAGACGCGGGATTTGGTGGCTAGCTTCAAGCTATGCTAGCAGATGCTATTAAGTGTCTCTATCAAACTTATATGCATTCCAGCAGTCGCGCCATATGTTCTTTGTGACCTTTCTTAAACAAAACGAAGCGGCAAGAAAAAAAGCCACCGAGATAATTCAACATTGGAGCGCTGAAAAGAGGATATTATTACACAGGCACCTAATCTATACAATATTTAAGGAATTTAAATACAGTAACGAGAACTCATTGATGTCTTCTCGATCGTAAGTACAGCCTGACAATGAAATTCAAAAGACACACCCGGTCAACTTGCGCACACACATTCACACAGAATGCACACAGGGCGGGGCTCGGAGTTGTAAGGTCTTTTGCAATTTGCAATGCAATAGGTCTCGCATTTACGCGAGTTTGAGCTATTGACATTACAAATAATAATGCCTTATTTTTTTTTTTAAGCATAAATAAAAGGCATTGTTATTTACAATGCCAATAGCTGAAACTCTCGTAACTGCGAGACCTATTGCATTGCAAATGCTTGTTTTTTGTGCTGATTTTTCACTCTCCGCTTCTATGGCTACTTCCTTGTATGTTTATTTCAAGTTTCCCTCTCGATTTCTTTACATACACCCACTCCAGACCCCCCCCCCTCCAACCCCTGCCCATTCATAGACTGTATTTGCTTTTCCTTTGGCAGTGTCAGTATTTCAGCAGCTCTGTTTCTCCTTCATGCACTTCCGCATGGAGTTCTAATGACAAATGGCACATGAGCGCCCATCTCTTGCACACTCTGCAAGGAGTGCAAGGATTGAATGAACATGCCGTCTGATCACCCTTATGACCCCGTAACAAACACTGAAAACAGGAGCTGCCTCCATCCTCCCCTCCAGGCTGCTCTCAATTGTGCCCCATCATGAACATCCATCCACACCCTAAAGCAGCCCAGACGTATGACACGACTCCGTTTTCAGCATGTGCTGTGCAAGACTCATGTTGTATGAAAACCAAAGCTACAGAAATACATCATTATTGGAAAAATAAATACTCTAGGGAAATAGCTATACATATTCCATGTTACGTGTACGTAACACGTCTGAAGTGTAAATCACTGACCTGGATTATTTGCAGGGTTCTTACAGAAAGAGATCAGTGGTTTTGCTGGCAAGGTTACGGATACAAATATAGGGTCCAGTAGGCGCCCTTATCAGTGGCTGTGTTCAGTTACTGGCAGTGTGCAGAACTCATCCCACTTAAAGCCCCGAGTGCGACGGTGTGACTGCATCGTGTGCCCGAGGGAGTGCTGGTTAAGGGGTATGCCTGTACGACTGAAGGGTCAGAGAGGTTGTCTGGATGCATGCAGGGTGAGAGATGTGCCTAAGTGAGTGCCGGATACAGCACAATAAAACAAGCATTGAAAATGAAATAGGTCTCGTCTTTGATTAAGTTAAAACCATTTGCTTTGCTAATGGTATTGTATAGCAAAGTAAATGGCTTTAACTTAAAGGCAAGACCTATTGCATTTTCAATGCTTGTTTTTCTTATCCCTCGAAAGTCCAGTGTGATCGCTGCATTTTTTTGTCCATTTGTTTTGGCCCCATGGGGGTCCCTCTGGGTCCCCCCACCCATTGGGCCGGGTGATCAGGGTACCCCTAACCCGCCCCCTTTTTACAACTTTTCCTCCTCTACTTTAGGACAGGGGACTAACTAAGTCCCAGAGTCCTCTAATGGCTGCCAGCAACATTTTTCTCATGTTGCTGGCAGCCAATCAGAGAGCAGTAGTGAGATGATCCAAGGGAAATAAAGCTCATTGGGCCAATCAGAACGCTCCATTTTTAGGTCGAGCCTGGGCAGCGCATGCACTGCTCTGCGAGCCATGCTGTATTGGAGTATGGAATAGAAGCCCTGCCCACTCTCCGCCCATATTTGTCATTGGCTTGTGTCATTGTCCTATGTAAATGCTGGCTTCTGATTCGTTAATAGGCTTGTTAGTCTCTCCTTAGAACTGCTTTGTCTTCATTCGTAACCTCCCACGAGGACTGGCCCTTCTACTTTGGTTGTTACATGGTGAGTCTTTAGTCTGTAAGCACTATTTTCTTTAAGTAGTTTCTCCTACTGCAGGCACGACCTGCTTTCCTGCAACATTCAGCGTGCCATGCACGTTTCACTTTCTAAACTGCCCAGAACAATGGCGGCCGCATTCCCTTCACAGGTCTCGCATTTACAAGAGTTTGAGCTATTGGCATTGTACATGACAATGCCTTTTATTTATATGTTAATTATCAGAACATATAAATAAAAGGCATTGTCAATTACAATGCCAATAGCATAAACTCTCGCAAATGCGAGACCTATTGAATTGCAAATGCATGTTAAACTGGCGTTTCAACCCTTTTGCGGACCCAACCGTCCAGCTTTACAATGATTTTTTACCCTTAATTTCTCAAAAAATACTGAATGGATTGACACCAAATGACAAAAAGAACAATCTGTGTACCAAGCTCTGGCTTCCTGACAAATTTGGTGTAATTCCGTTCAACAGTTTTTGCTGTAGCCCTGCCTAAAGAAGTCTATGGAAAATGCAAAGGGATTTTGCATTTTGAGAACCCACTTTTTTCTCGGCCCCGCGTGACGATCACACTGAAACGCTCCATGCACAAACTAGTCAAAAAGTAGCATCTTTTGGTAAAGTTTCATGGAGATTCGTCAAACAGTGGCAAAATTATTACCTCTTTTGCTATGGAACAGCTGACCTAACTATAACTACCTATTGGCGACCATCCCTAGGTAATATACACACACACACAGAGCAGAAAACCTGCAAGGGAGGGAACTGAGAGCAAGAGGATCGAGGGACAGAAAGAATAAAAGAGAGACCGGGGGAAGAGGGAACAAGCAACCCTGCAAAGGAGGGTGTCAAGAGCAAGATGAAAGAAAGTGAGACAAGGTAATCGCCAAATTCCCCAATCCGGAATGTTTAACCTCTAATATCAGAGACTGAGAAGAACTCTGTGATTCCCTGGCAGACCCTTTCTTCTCTAAAGTAAAAGGTCTGGTAATCCATAGCTAGGCAAAAAACAAGGGGCGGGGGTTCAACTCAAACACTGCCCAGGAGTCACACCGCACTGCTCAACGGAGACCATTTACCGTTAAAGCTTTCTCAGCTGGTGGCATTTCAGATTCAGCTGCTGCCCAATGTCCAGCAAACACATCCAAGGACATCTTCATCCAGCCAGATTGAACATTAACCACTGCGGGGGAGCGTGGCCGAGCTTACAGAGGCCCGCATCATGCCGGCTGTACTCTGCCCTGACCGCGCTGTACCACTGGTGGAAAGCGGCACGCAGCCAGCAGATTAAGCTGTATCCTTCTCCATATACCCCTATTGAGGGTAAGCCAGACTTTCTTCCAAGCGTATTAGACAAGAAATTTCAACAATGGCATGGGGGCGCGGACCTCGCCCTTAAAGATTTGTAAGTTGATGGGGTCCCCAAAAACAGAAACCAATGTGCAACCAATTTCTCTCTCCACTGCACTGGGTAACACAGCTTGTACACTGGCCCAAAAATAAACATACCATCCAGGGTGGGACGTGGGACACAAATCTAATGGAGGATGTCATGGGGGTAGGGGCGACAGGAAGAAAGCGATCTCGCACATTTAATACACAACATGAGTATTTGTAAAGCGTACGTTCACCCACAAGGGCATCTTTGCGCTGAACAACAGATGTTTATTGATATCCAGCTGAATGGTACTCATTTTATCGACCTCAGAAGGATGAAAGGCTGAGTGGAACCCCCATGATTTGAACCTGTGACCATTAGGACAAATACAAGCCCCTACAGTGGACGCATTAGTCAACTAAGTCACCAGTCCCAGCTCACAGGTCACTGGAAACTCCTTCCGACATCACTAAGGGTACCTACATTGCACAGTGGCCACAGAACCTGGGCATGGACATTGCAGAGGGGAACTGGTGTTCTAAATTACAGAGAGCGGCCACGACTTCTAATTGTACCCAATATAAAGACTCACTCATAGAGGGGGTCGAAGTTGCTCGATGGCGAGGTCGTGGAGCTTGCGGAACGTATCTTCATATGTGGTGGGAGTGTTCTCTGGTGGACGATTTTTGGAAACAGGTGTTCCACCAAATCTCTGCGTTCTTGAATATTACACTAGACCCCAAACCCCTTCAGGCTCTCTTGGGGGTGCCAGATGAGGAAGGCCTCTAGCCGCTTAACCCTCCTCAGTGACATTAATCGCACGCCGTTTCCTTGCAGCTAGATTAGTGGTTGCCTACTGGTGGAAGGGTCCAGAGGCCCCACCATGATTCTTCGGTGGGGTAAGATTTGGGATTTCTATGCCCTGGAACGTTTGACCGCTACAGTGCGTGACACAAGACTCCATCTCGACAAAGTATGGACCCCTTTCTTAACATATGTAAAGGATAGATACACACACCGGGTGCTGACACGCCCCCATGGACTGATAGCTACAGCGGTCCTTGTTGGCCGCGAGGGAGGTGACACTGGCTGAAGTATGATGGGGAGCAGTGTGGTCCCTTGGGTGCATGTGGGGGACCCCCTACGTTGGTCCTCGGAGCTTTCTGAGTTTACACTGTACTCAAACGAGATGGTCGCTTGTCTATGTGAGGCGATGACCGGAGGGGCATCAATGGGAGGGTAGATGGGGGGGCGGGGGATATTGGTGCTGTTGATTGTTTGGATTACTAATGCTTTTTGTGTTATCTTCCCCGGGACCATCACCGGGAACCGGTGCCTACTGTGAAATTTGTTTCTTTCATCTTATATTTTCAGATGGATTCCAGTAAACACCAGAAAGATCGTCACACAAGCCCTCGTCACCAGCCGCCTTGACTATGGCAACGCGCTCTACACTAGTATCTCCACCCAACTCCTCAGAAGACTCCAGACAATACAGAACATGGCAGCCAGGCTCATCATGGACCTCTCCAAGCGTACCCACATCTCTCCTCACCTCAGAAACATGCACTGGCTCCCTGTCCAGAAAAGATGCCTGTTTAAGACGCTCACCCACGCCTACAAAGCCCTCCACAAACAAGGACCTTCCTATATCAACCACCGGCTGAACTTCCATCTTCCCTCAAGACACCTGCGCTACACTTCACTCTCCATCGCACATGTCCCCCACATAAATCACACCCACAGCGGTGGCCGTGCATCCTCCTACATCGCCTCCAAATCCTCCGAATGGCAACCTCCCTGGCAGTCTTCCGAAAGCAACTCAAGATCAGGCTTTTCGATGCAGACGCAGCAACCTCAGCACCCAGATACCCCTAGGAGTGATAGTGCCGCCCTTTAGAAATGATTGATTGATTATATCAAGCTGACCGCCAACTGTGGACATGTGATTGCTTTTGTACACTTCAGGTTTCTTTTATTGTTTTCTCTTCAATTATAAAAAATATTGATAAAAAAAGGCCCACATCAAACTGTTCTACATTAAAAAGAAGAGAAAGAAACTCGGTAGATGGGAAATACAGAGATCAGAAGAGGCACTATAGAGGGAAAGGAATACGAGTGCCATAGAGGTGCATTTAGGGCCTTCCAACAAGACAGTGCGTGCACTGTCTGTGGCGAGACGTACTGTTCGCAACAGTGGGCTTAGTTCCCGCCTATTGCTATCCCATTTGTTGACGTCATTGTCACTCACTTGTTCGCTTCTTACTGGTTAGCTTGTATGGGCTTCCTTGCTCTTCTTAAGTTCCACCCTCCCCTGGAGCAAGGACGAATAGTAGTGCCCTTCCGCTGCTCATTTTTTAGGCGCTTCTGTTTTTTCTTTTTGTTTACGCACTCCACAAGAGTGAATGTGTTTTCAAGCTGTCTCCCCAATGTGCTTTTCTTACCCCTTTCTGCACTCCATGTTGCAAATGTGCTTCTCCCCGTTGCTCGTTCACCCATTTACTTTTCCTCTTACCCACACTCCACGTTGCTCCCCCCGTTAGTTTGCCTCACTTGTGTTATGGGGTCTAACTAGTTAAGGGAATGGCTTACAACCTCTGAACTGTAATCCTGCGCCTTACACAACATTCTGTCTGACCAGCATTTAGCTGCCTCTTTGTGAGTTCCTCCTATTGCAGCCAAACATGTCCCACAACAATAAACACATGCACAAAACAAGCCAGACCCATTGGCTTCGTGAGCGCTTGTTAGCAGCTTGATATCCATGAATAACACATATTTTGCTGTAAATAATCAGATATGGTCATTACAAACGGTAAATATCTGGTCACCACTATTTGCATAATGGCGGGGCAAAGACTGGATCAGCTTGTAATCTGAACACAGTTACGGCCTACTGTCTAACCTGCCTCCAGCCTCTGCTCCAGAGCTCGCAACTGCGCCCCGTAATAAACACTCTCCCACAACCTAACCTCATCCAGGCACCTACATGCCATTTTGCACACATGTACTGTGCCTGCTTTGGAAAACCCAAAAGCTCCACCTTTTAAAACTTTGCCAATACTTCGTAAAGTCAACTTCAATACAAAATTGAACTAAAGTAAAGATTGTTTACAAATATTAACAAATTCAAAGTCTTTACTTACATAAAATATGCAATGTATATACAGTAACATTTTGCTAATACCATTGGCAAAGCAAATAACCCCCAAAGGTGAGACCTACAAGCTTTGCCAATGCTTGTTTATTTCATCTTTAAGTTGCTGTGTCAGGCACCAGCCTGTCTCTGGGGCCACTATCGCATCAGGGAAGTAAGGAAAGCCGATATATGGATATACCCTGTGACGCCCAAGACTCATTGAGAAATCTGTATGCGAATGGCGGCAGTGGAATCCGCAGGATGTGACGGCACGAATAATTCAAGCTGTATGACAACCAGAGTTACAGCAGTGCCAGCAGGACTCAGAGTGACAGCAGTACAAACATCACTGACAACAACACAAGTGAAAACCAGTGGCGTGAAAGAGAGCGACGGCGCGCATGCCGACAGGGAATATCACCCAGATGAGTGGTGCCATCACTCACATATTCACTCCTTCATCCGCTCGCAGGCTCGTCTCACTGGATTAAGCCCCCACTCCAGACATCTGTCTGTAACCTAGAAACTAGCAATGCTTTAATGTTACGTGCTCTGTAAGGGATGAAAGCTGGCTCTAGTCTTCCTCCTTCAGGGACAGGAAGCTTGCACTGCGGCCGCCTTACGTGAGTCAGGATCCTTGTTTTGCGACTGCCATGCTGCACTTGTTCTTGAGGAAGCAAAGCTTGCATTACTGCGTTACAATTACACTGATGCCCAACATAAATATGTCCTGTGAGAGGCGACTGCCCGAGCTGTACCCATTTATATGAGGGAAGCTTACACTGCGGCTCCCAAGATCTACCTGTTCTATGAAGAAGGGGTGTTTCCACTGCTGTTGCCCCTTCCTAATGCAGAAAGGAAGCATAGAAGGTACAAGGAGTGCCCTTGCATTACATACTCTAGGAACCAGGGGCAGTTTCCCAATATTTAATGTGCGATACCGAAACCTATAGCTCAAATGAAGGCGCCTGAGCCTGGACAACACGCAGGTGCAAAAACAAGTCAATGGCAAGCGGGGTCTGTTGCTCGATAGCTCTGTTTCTAAGCAGTACTAAAACATTTCTATTGGTCTGACAGCTTAACAAAGGAAGGACATACGTGTCAACATACAGGGCACATCCCCGTCAAAGAATCCTATATTCAGGAGACCGTCCAGCCAGAGGACAGCAGCCCTCTCTGGTGCTTCCCATGGCAGCAGACGACGGCTCGTCAACCTACGAGTACATGACCGTATGATAATTAGGGCTCTCGGCTTTATGGTATTTATTTGACATTTCCATCTGTATTTATCCATATTTATTTTGGGTTTTGTGAATAATTGAAGTTGAAACTCCTATATTTCCACATTTATGTAACCGATAAATATGCATTCATGCTTGAACGCCTGATAGGTGTCAAAGATATGAACACCCACAGATGATGAATCAATGCACATATATCAAAATATGAACATTTTAGTATCAAGTTTGTGCATATCTGCTGCTGCTTAACCCCTTCCATGCTCATGACGGAACGGTTCCGTCATGAGCGTCGGTTGAGCTGTGCTCATGACGGAACCGTTCCGTCATGAGCCCGCCCGCGCATGAAACGGTCAGCACCGCGGCGGAATTCGCGCCGCATGGAAGGGGTTAAGGCTCTTTCCTTGAATTCCTTTCTTTTTTAACCCCTTACCTGTCAATCCGCACAGCTATTGGCCAGGTAGTCATGACTGACAGCATTTAGAATCACTTTAAAAAGAATCCAATTTCCATTTTTATCTACGTCTAAAAATAAATAGAGACAGAAAAAAATGGTTTTCTGTCTGTATGTTTCTGTAAAAATCAGTAAAAACGGATAACAGGGAGCCGTAATGATAATTCCATAAGCGTCTGGAGGGGTGTCGGGGTTCTTGTATGTTTATGTCGGTCCTATAATATTACTTTAAATCCTCTCAAGCACTTTTGAGCACGTGAGCTACCTGGCACGTACCTGGTCCGCGTGAGAAAGCCCCGGTGCCGCTCCTGCAGCCGACACCTGTCCCGCACACTCTCTTTGTGTTAAGGAAGGATGTGCATTGTCAGGACTTGTCTCTAATGTGCGTGACGTAAGTGACAGAGTGAATCATCACAAACTATGTGAGCAGAGTTTACTTTTGGCTTTGCAGGTGAAACAAGAAGTTCAAGAGGCACCACCTCACCTGTAACACAATCAACCGACTTTTTTTTTTTCTCAGCCAATATCACTTTGCGTGCTCAGACTTTTGAACCCATACTAAGTGCTTAAAGTAAAACTACAGGGCCAAAACCGAAACCTGCTGCCGCTTAAAAAAGCCTGGGGTGGCTAATGGGATTGTATTTCTAGATACACCTGGCAGACATGTAAAATGAAAAACAAAAGTTCAGTTTGCGATTTTCTGCCTTTTTGCCTTGTATGCCATCCAGGGTTAAACAGTCCAGTGGATTAAAATAGGGCGGAGAAGTCATTTTCAATGCAGATGGGGGCATCCTACTGATAGTGTGTAAAAACAGAGGGCATGCTAAAAAGACACTAAATCTGAGAACAATGAAAGCAGCAGCAACAGAATGCGTCCGAAAAGACAGGTGAAAACAATCAATGTGCTGGTATCCCTCTTTCAAAGTCCAGCCTCGACCTATAAGGCCGGTGTGTGTAGGAAGGTGGAATCTGACTTTGTCCCCCACTAGGATAGCTTTCAAAAAAGGTTGTCTTTAACCTATTCACCATAAGGGGTTGTTTGGACTGATACAAGGTGCCCACTATAACTAGTGGACAGGATATACCAGGCCAACTTCTCACAGTGTGCATGTGAGGAAGCAGACTCCAAATAGAAACCTCCTTCAGCAGGAACATGGTCTGAGCCAATTCTGCAAAACCAGTTGCCCATTGACTACAAATATCAAACATGAATATTCTGTCAAGTTCCCTTTCATTTCGTTTACACTAAAAACGATCGTTGACACACTTTGTTTAATCCAATATTTCTAGCTGATGTGGGAGTAAACTCTGTTTCGAAAAAAAGCCCTTGAAGATTAAGACTCACCAGTTCAAATCGATCTCTATATTTCTTACCTTTAAATAGATTTTGATTCTACCCCAGTAAATGGAGTTTATAGAATAATAAACACAAAATGTTGCCAGACTATGAATAAAATTATCATGAAGTTATGGTCTTATAGACTTTAAGTCCGAAATGCAGTAATTTACACGTTAGCTGAACAGGAGGCAAACACGTACATTGAATAACGCGCTCCTAATCCGTTTGCTGCCGAACACGTTGCCATACTGACTACGCCTTTATACTGCAAGGTCTCCCGCCCAAGTCTCACCATGCGCTGTTACACAAACATAGGGGTCCACCATTTCCCGTCAACCATTGCAATGAAAGAAAGAATTTAACCTCTTAGCCCGATTCCCAATAAAGAATTACTTTACTTTATCCAATACAGGGGACAGTCCCTGTTTTGTTGAAAACACTATACGAACTGAATGATAATGAAAAATAAAAACATTATTTTTCCATTAGAAAAAGCATTTAAAATTTGTATAAAATACCACCGCTCCCCCCCCCCCCCCCCCCCACCATAGACACAAACCAACTATCTCATCATTGGAGGTCATCTGTACGTGCCCAAATACTAGTTCTTCATAACCTGAGTTTCTAAGACTTTAAGTACGATACTGCCTCTAAATTGCAAAAAACTCATTCCCACACCCACTTCATCACAGTCCAATAATATTAACTCACAACATAACAAAGAAAACAGTTCCCTATCAATATTCAAATCCTTTGGTACTGTTTTAAGTTTATCAATCCAAAAGGTTTCGCTCATTCTCAATACATGGTCTAAGTCTCCGTCTCTCCATTTAAGCTTTAATTGTTAAATTCCTATAAACTAGACAAATATTTTTGTACCAGGGTCTGTTTCTCCTTCAAATGGGTCAGAATCGGATACTTTACATCCTCATAGTTAAAGACTCTCAAGTGCTCCCTCGAACGTTCCTTCAAGTGGTTTAATATCAATCAATCAATCATGAAATTTGTAAAGCGCACTACTCACCCGTGAGGGTCCCAAGACGCGGGGGGTGCAGCTACTGCTCGAAGAGCCAGGTCTTGAGTAGTCTCCTGAAGGTTAGTAGGTCCAGAGTCTGTCGTAGGTGGATGGGGAGGATGTTCCAGGTCTTGGCGGCGAGGTGGAAGAACGATCTGCCGCCGGAGGTCGCTCATCGGATGCGGGGGACGGTAGCGAGGGCATGGTCGGCGGAGCGGAGCTGGTGGTTCGGGGTGTAGAAGGTGAGTCGTCTTGCTGAGGTATGCTGGCCCAGTGTCGTGGAGTGCCTTGTGAGCATGGGTGAGGAGCTTGAAGGTGATCCTCTTGTTGATGGGAAGCCAGTGCAGGTCTCTCAGGTGGGGTGTGATGTGGCTGTGCCGAGAGATGTCGCGGATCAGGCGGGCAGAGACGTTCTGTATGCTTTGCAGTCACTTCAGCAGTTTGGGCGGGGCTCCCACGTAAAGGGCATTTCCGTAGTCCAGCCTGCTGCTGACGAGGGCCTGGGTGACCGTTCTTCTGAAGCCAACATACTTCAAACCACAGCTGCATATGATCAAATAAATGCATGATTTGATCTTACTGGTACTATGACCTTTAATCTCAGACGTCTTCCTATCGTCACTGTCACAAGAATATTTTGGTACCATCTATAACATACGACAATTACATGAACCACACTTCTGGCATCCAGCAAGCAGAGTTGGAAGCCCTTGATCATCACCTCAGGTTTCCTTAATCCAATCTTTATATGTGTGTGTATCACTGGAACTCCGAATAGACTTTAAGGTAGGAGCCCTTGCGTATGTCATACATGCCGACTTGTCAGTTAAAAATGTACTCAAATCTTGATCAATTTTTAAAAGTGGCCATATTTTGCTATACTCTCAAAAAAAAATTGTCCACACTAAACATTGTTATGAACCTTATCTTCTCTTTATGTTGTTCCCTCTCAAATGTTCTCCTTGTCATAAGTTAATCTGATCTCGCCAAACCATTGGCTCTATTTTTAGCCCTTTCCACTATTTTAAATATGTATCCTCTTTCAAGCAAATTTATTAACTATGATACCTTCCTCATTCTTGTACTCTGACTTAAGACTATAATTACTCTTTGCATGAAGAAATTTCCCAAATGGAATGTTATTGTTCTGTTTCCGATCATATGCTGAATCTGCATGCAAAATCATATTCACTGATGTAGGCTTCCTATACATACATGACAATAGCAGATTATCCTCCACATATAATTCAATTTCTAAAAACACAATTCTTTCCTTATGCCATTCCAAACTTAACTTAAATCATTTTCATTCACATATACATGATATTTTTGAAGTTCAAAGGTTCCTTTCCAAATCATTAAAAGCTCATCTATATACCTGCCCCAATAATCAACCCTGTTTTGGAGATACATCAGCATGCTCCCTCTCATACACACCCATAAAAAGGTTAGCATAGGAGGGAGCAAACCTGGATCCCATTGCTGTCCTGTGTTTCTGATGAAAGAGCACATTCCCATGCAAAAAAATTAATTATTTTCCAAAACAAATGCAGTCATCTCCTAAAGCATCTTAGAGTGTTGTAAGTAACTCGCTGATTTAGCATATTAAAAAGCCTTCACTGCTTCCAAACCTTTGCTGTGGTCAATACTGGTATACAAACGTGTAACATCCATAGTGACCAAGAGGTAGTCACTTTCCCATGGAATTTTTGTAATTTTATTCAGAAATTATTTTTTGTCACAATTATAAGTTGGGAGCGTTGCAACCAAAGGAGCTATAATAGGTCTATATATTCTGACACTCTTTCGGTATGGGACCCAATCCCTAAAATAATGGGTGGTTCAGGAGGAATTTTAGGAAGAAAATAGATAATGGGTATTAGTTACCCACAACACTAACATATTTCTGGAGTTAGGGTTCGAAGCATCAAGGTTCACGTCCTTGAGTTTGTACTGTTCTTGTAGGTTTGTACTGTATATTTGTTGTTCTTGACAAAAAACACACATTTTATCTTGGTTGGATTGAATTTCAGATGAACATCCAGGTCTGGATGATGTGCAAGCAGTGTTTGAGGCGTTGGATGTCTGAAGCAGAGGAAACTTTTAGTTAGAGTTGTGTATCATTTGCATATTGGTGAATCATGATGCCGTTATCTGCGAGTAGAGCAGGCTTCTCTAACAAGTAGCTCTCCAACTATCTTTAAACAGCATTCCTGTGTGCAGCCCAGTGAACTAAATTAGAAGCTTTTGCTTGGTTGATATATATATATATATATATAATATATGTATATTCCAACGAAATCCCATGCATCAGCATCCATTGTGGCGCAACACCAGGGCACAGACTCCAAAAGCTGGTATGAAAGTAGTTTATTCAAGCGTCAAGGTCCAAATAATATATATATATATATATTTATATATTACCTACTGGCGGTCGCCAGTAGGTAGTTATAGTTAGGACCACGTTTCCATAGGAAATCCGCAACATTCTATTTTGAATAACTTTGGCGCCGGTCGTTGAATCCTCGCAAATTTTTCAAAATAGGTGGGGCGCTACGCTCCGCTCCTACCCTGAAAGCCTCGGGGGGATTCGTCAAGCGGGGGCTGAGATAAAAGGGGGGTCCCAAAACGCGTTTTTCCCATGCATTTTTCCATAGGACCTTTAGACAGGGCTACAGCCCGAACGGCTGAACAGAATTACTAGAAATTTGGCAGAGAGGTAGTCCTCAGGTCAAGGAAGTGCCTTTTGTAGGTTTGGTGTAAATCTGTTCAGTAGATTCTGAGAAAATAGCCTTTAAATCAATATATATATCTGAGCCAGCTTACGGTGCGCTTACGGTACGCTTACCGTACGCGTACGGTGGCGTGCGCGAGCGCGATTCTGATTGGCTCTTAGATCTTAGTAAACATTCGAATCGGCCGAAACCAGGAAGCGGCGGCCGCCATTTTCTCTCTCGCACTGAGAGTGATGTTTAAAATATAAAGCACAAAAACATGTAAAGGGGCTGTTTAGACAGCTCCCACACACATAGCAATGTTGAGGGAGTCCCCAAAGATCCCCCAAGGCCAAAAACGGAATTTTTATTTTTTCGCTAATTTCGCCGATTACGCTTACCGTACGCGTACGGTAAAAAATTATAAAAAAAAAAAAATTATCCACACTCTCCCCACCCCTTGTGCAATTGGTGCCCGAAGGGCATCAATTGTGCATGGCTTATAATAGATAAGTTAAACTAAAATATTTAAAAAAAAAATAATAAAAAAAAAAATTATCCACACTCTCTCCACCCCGTGTGCAAATGGTGCCTGAAGGGCACCATTTGTGCATGGCTTATAACATATACGAAAAATTAAAATATTACCTTTCAAAACGAAATGCATCATATGTCCTCCATGTGCGCACGGTGCGCGAAGCGCATCGTGCGTACATGGCCCATCTAGTGTAACGTGGGCACGCGGTGCGCGTAGCACACCGCGTGCCCACCGTGCGTGCACGGCACTAACTGCGTAAAGTGGGCGCGCGGTGCGCGAAGCGCACCGTGCGCGCACGGAACGAACTGCGTTAAGTGGGCGCGCACGCCACGAATGGCGTAAAGTAACTTAGCATTTAAAAAACCATACAAATTCACTGAAAAAACCATAGGTTTCACACACGTTATAGTTAGGAATTAGCATTTAAAAAACCTTGCAAATTCACTGAAAAAACCATAGGTTTCACACATGTTATAGTTAGCGGAAATTTTACTGATAAAAAACCAATGAAATTCCCCCGTTATAGTTAGTGCAGGCAACTATAACTCACGCGACCGCAATCTTCTGCTGATGACATATGTGTCTTTATGAAAAAAAAATTTGTAATATATGTATAGCTAAAAATGTATGGAAGAAGACATGGGCAAATAAGTGTCTAAATACAGTATTAGCATCAGCAGAGGATTGCGGTCGCGTGAGTTATAGTTGCCTGCACTAACTATAACGGGGGAATTTCATTGGTTTTTTATCAGTAAAATTTCCGCTAACTATAACATGTGTGAAACCTATGGTTTTTTCAGTGAATATAGATATATGATATATAGATATATATCTAGATAGATAGATAGATAGATAGATAGATATACATATAAATTGAGAAGCATGTATTTCAAATTAAATTGTGTGTAGTTATGGAATAAATAGGCTGATGTTTGGAGAAAACCGGCTACATTTCCAAAACACATTTAAAGATGATATTTGAGTGATACAAATCAAATAGTGCTGTGAAGACTATTACTATTATTATTATTTACATGGTGCACGTGCATTGCAGCTATGGCTGATATGTTTCACCCATGCAAAGGCATTCCACATTCACAACACATTTCATACAATGCTGCTGACAGCGTGCCTGATGCACGGAGGGGAACGCGGTTTGTAATCTTGCAAGTGGTGGCCACCAATGTAATCTTATCTGATGTGGTTCCTGCTACAACTAATAATAGTAACTCAGGAGGATTTTCTTTGAACATAAGTAGCTCTTCTAACAGAAAAGGCTGGAGACTCCTGGTGTAGCAGTTGAAGATGGCAGGGGACAGTTTGGAACCCTGGGGGACTCCCCCAGGTGATTGGAATCTTTGGTGACCTGGAGGCGCCCAAGTGAACAAAGTGGTGTCAGTTGGAAAGGTAGGAGGAGAACCAGTGAAGGAGATTGCTGGTGAACCCTATTCGCGACCCGAGTGTGAGTATGAAGGTGGGATGGCCAGCTATGTTGAAAGCAACGGAGAGGTCCAGCAATAGCAGGAGGCAGGGACCATCATCTGTTTAGAAGACAATGACGGACCAAAGATACAGGACCCCACTCAAAGTTCCAACAAATGTTGTCCCTGTGCACTTATTTTCCGGTACCTGCCGCTGTTTGGTACCACCGTCCAGCAGAAATAAATTGAAACTACAAATGGAAAGGCGCTCCCGGAAAAAAATGCAGTCCGAAGAAATCCAAAATATGTTGCAAAATCTGTGTTTTATTCCTTCTGTACTGTATATTCATATATCTATATTTCTTGTTTGTACAAAGGACATCCAGCAACAAAACATCCAGCCAACCTTCGTTCAAATATTGAACTATATTTTACTACTGAGATCTAAGGGTTCAGTATTCACAGAATACTGTCATAACGATGCCAAACCTCCCAGATTCTATCTGTGCACAAAATTAAGCCTTAAAACTAGATACAAGACCTATTTGACCATTTCATGGGGATAAAGTCCTATAATGTATGAGATCACTATGTACTTAGGAGCAGGTTTCAGTAAATTATTCTGTATTATGACAATTGGGGACTCATTAACCCGATATGGGTCACTGACACATTCCTTTGCAATATGCTGCAGTCGTGTATCACTCTGCTGGAGTTGCTAATCACCTGGCATTGGCATGTTTGAATCTACACTGCATTACCTGTTTCTTTTGATGCACAGGCAGGTAATGACTGTGTAATGTGATGCAATCTATTATTTGTCTGTGTTCTAGTCATTTTTGTTGTTCAGTATTGAGTCTTGCAAGCATTATCATGTTGGATTGTTTCTGTGTCTTTTTTGTTGCACTTTGTGCTTTGATATATGTATTATATGTTCGTTCATTCGGTCTATGTTACGTTTTCTCCTCTGTATGTGCACATAGTGTTATATTGTCCTAAAAATGTGCCAGATTAAAGTGTCTTTTTTGTATGCAACTTACAGCCCTGATGAAGTTCAAAAAAGTTGCTTTAACGAAACGTGTTGGCTGGATATGCTTTGTGGCTGAACATCCTTTGTACAAACAACAAAAATATATATATGGATATAAAGTAAAGAAGGATTAAAACACATATTGCAATATATTGGATTTCTACAGACTGCAATTTTTACGGGGGCACCTTTCCATTTGTAGTTTCTTGTCATCTTCATCTGTGGTCAAGAAGGGATTGTCTACACTGTACGGGCTGCAGTTTCCATGATGTGGGGTCATCTGAAGCAGACTGGTAGTCGTGCAGGAGATGGTTGGCATTGATGTTATCTTGGGATTGAACGCAGACTGCGTTTTCAATGATCTTGGGAACCAATGCTAGGCGTGTGATGGGCCAGTAGTCGACGAGGTCATCGGGATTTTGCTTGGGTTTCTATAAATGTGGATGGCCTGGCCTGTCTTGAAAGCTCCTGTGAAGATGTGCTGAGTGAGGGAGACACTGACAGTGGAGTGTGGGGAGAATCCCCAGAGAGAGCTTTGATGACAGACAATGGTAAGACGTCTTTATAAGAAGTGGCTTCGTGGGAGTGGAGTATGTCGGCAAGATCTGGGGTGATAGGGCTCTGGAGGTGACCAATGCAGGATTCTACGCCATCTACAAGAGCTGCTAGCAGCTGGAATATTGCCCCCCTTCAATTCATTGAGCTCTGTTAAAGTGTGCTTTAACAACTGTTAATTAGATACAGACAACGTGCTGCATTAAAACACACCAACCCTGTATCACAAGTCACAACTAGTTGCTTCCTTTCAGACCAAAGGACGTATGCAAATCCAACCTGCTGCAAGATATTACACAAAAGAGCATCACACAGCCAGACACACATGGCTTCATTGAACCAGCCCCAAAGAACACTTCAGTGCATAGCCTACTGTCTTAAACTGAACCAAAAGCCAAGACCCGGACAAACGTGCTGCTGAACACCCCACACAAAGAACATGTCCAGACACAACGTGCTGCATTAAATCACACCAGAGACCATCATCGCTCAGATAAAAATGCTGCAGGACAGCACACCAAAGACCATATAATCCAGGCACAACCTGCTGTGAGTAAGGCACACTAAAGAGCGCCACACAGACACAACCTGCATGACAGCGCACAAAGAGCCGAGCCTGGGGCAATCTGCTGCGTTTAACCACACCAGAACCATCACACGGTGTCAGATCGCTGCATTACATCACAACTAAGGACATCGCTGACACACTACTGGTGGATGCCACAGACCACCCCACAGTCAACTTACTGCACCTAACGACCCAAAGAACACATCGGTTAACAAGGCACTGCATTAAATCCCACCAGAGACCACTGCCCGGATAAACCCTGCAGCATCCTTTACCTAAATACAACCGGCTGCATGACACCGCAACCAAGAACATTCAAACAAATCCAACTGCACGGGGTCACAACAGAGAACGCCCGGATAACTCTCGCTTCACGGTGTGACAATAAACGCCCGGATAAATCCAACTCCACGGTGCCACAACAGAGAACGCCCGGACAAACCCCGCTCCACGGTGCCACAACAGAGAACACACCCTGATGAATCCAACTGCACGGTGCCACAACAGAGAACGCCCGGACAAACCCCGCTGCACGGTGCCACAACAGAGAACACACCCTGATAAATCCAACTGCACGGTGTCACAACAAACACCCGGATAACTCTCGTTTCACGATGTGACAATAAACACCCGGATAAATCCAACTCCACAGTGCCACAACAGAGAACACACCCTGATGAATCCAACCGCACGGTGTCACAACAAACATCCGGATAACTCTCGTTTCACGATGTGACAAACAACACACGATCAAATCCTGCTGCATGGTGCCACAACAGAGAACACGCCCTGATAAACCCAACTGCACGGTGCCACCACAAACACCCGGATAAATCCTGCTGCACGGTGCCACCACAAACAACCGAATAAATCCTGCTGCACGGTGCCACCACAAACACCCGGATAACTCTCGCTTCACGGTGTGACAATAAACAACACCCGGATAAATCCAACTCCACGGTGCCAGAACAGAGAACGCCCGGACAAACCCCGCTGCACGGTGCCACAACAGACAACACACCCTGATAAATCCAACTGCAAGGTGTCACAACAAACACCCGGATAACTCTCGTTTCACGATGTGACAATAAACACCAGGATAAATCCAACTCCACGGTGCCACAACAGAGAACACACCCTGATAAACCCAACCGCACGGTGTCACAACAAACACCCGGATAACTCTCGTTTCACGATGTGACAATAAACAACACACGGTCAAATCCTGCTGCATGGTGCCACAACAGAGAACACGCCCTGATAAACCCAACTGCACGGTGCCACCACAAACACCCGGATAAATCCTGCTGCACGGTGCCACCACAAACACCCAGATAAATCCTGCTGCACGGTGCCACAACAGAGAACACACCCTGATAAACCCAACTGCACGGTGCCACCACAAACAACACCCGGATAAATCCTGCTGCACGGTGCCACCACAAATACCCGGATAAATCCTGCTGCAGGTGCCACCGCCACCACAAACAACACAAGAACAGCATGACAACAGATTAAACATTTCATTCAAAAAGGTTCAGCACCGTTTCGATAGTAGTCAATAAATGTTCAAAGAAATGTTCAAGACGTCAGTCATTTTCTTGAGAAGATTCTCTTTTTTTATTATTGTGCAGTCACATGGAAATGAAGGGTCATATTCACATTTGACATGAAGGATCTTTAGCCGACGCGTTTCGTCTCGTACAAGGAGACTTCTTCAGGGCTTTCTTTTAATAATGAGCTGATGCAGACTGTGAGTTGTTTGTAAAATAGACCCAGTAAAGCAGGTTTTCAACACAATTCAAGGATAATCCAACAAGTAAGTATCTGGTAGGGTATGATAGCCCGTATCTACTGCTCTCGATCTTTTGAGTGAAGATCGAGAGCAGTAGATACGGGCTATCATACCCTACCAGAAGAAGTCTCCTTGTACGAGACGAAACGCGTCGGCTAAAGATCCTTCATGTCAAATGTGAATATGACCCTTCATTTCCATGTGACTGCACAATAATAAAAAAGGAGAATCTTCTCAAGAAAATGACTGACGTCTTGAACATTTCTTTGAACATTTATTGACTACTATCGAAACGGTGCTGAACCTTTTTGAATGAAATGTTGTAACAGGGCTTTGTCCTGATAAGGAACGTAGAGGGCAGTGTTCCTTGGTTCTTTGCACTGTAATAGCTCTACTTAAAGAAAACACTCTTCATTTGTCATAGTGCGGTATCTATAGCCTCTACCCTCAATCTGTGTGCACAGATTAAACATATCAACAGACGTTTTTCCACCACACAGCACCAGAAGAAATAACATGCTGCGACTCAAACCCTACTCCATGAAGACACAGAGCACACAGGCTAAAGTAGGCCACATGGGTTATTCATGGGTAGGAACGGGGCACCCCATACCCCTCCAGGCTCAGCGCCCCGGCCCTGCAGGACCCTGAGCACAGAGAGCCGAGTGGGCTCGGGCAGCCAACGCACCAGAAACCAGCCCGACTTGTGAAACACCCCTGCGGTCACACTAGAGCCGAGCTGAGCTGTGTCGTAGGAAGGGTGATTTTGCAGTTGTGCGGGTGGTGCTGGGGCGCGTGCACACACTGGTGGTGAATCACACAACACGGGAACTTGCAAGAAAGATAGGGCGCGAAAGGGTTAACACAAACTCTTCAAACAGCGCGGGTTAGTGGAGCAACGAACAACGGGTTTTACAGAAAAAACGGCTCTATCCTCAACATGCCAGCGACCCCCAGACAAGCAAGCGTCTCCCTCCCGCCAGCAAGGGGGGTAGGGGAGGGTTACCCACCTTCCTGGAGGCGGAGAGGCACAGAGGGAGGGATTGTGTGTGGTGTGGTGTGGTGTGGCTGGGTATGCGATGTGTGTGCTATGGGAGCAGGGACGCACCTACTCTGTGTGTGCATGTGGTGGGGGGCGTGATGTGTGTTGTGTATTACCTGTATCTGTGGTTTGTGCGTTTTCTATGTAGGTGTGGTGTGTGTTATATATATATTGGTGCTGGGTGCAGGGGTTGAGTCTGTGGTGTGTTTTGACTAGGTGTACGTTATGTGTAGGTGTAATGCGTTTGTCATGTGTGATGTCTTCTTGCATGGGTGTGATGTGAGTGTTTGGCAGCAGGCATGGATGTTTTGCCCTACGTGCACAGGTGCCCACGGGTGGTTTGTTAGTTGTGCGTCTACCTTTGGTGTGTATTTTGTGTGTAACTGCGGTGTACGTTTGTGCGTGCGGGTGTACACAACGTGCGCAGTGCGTGTGTGGGTGTATGCAGTGCGTGCGTGTGTCCACACAACTCATACAATGCCATGGCTAATCGCTTCTGGTTTCCGGAGTAGCGTGCTACTCGCCTGAAAAAATGCGCTTCGACGCCTCGTCAGGGGTAGTAAGCGCTATGTAAATATAATTATTTTAAAGCCCCGGTCCCCTCCTGCTCAGCCCCACAATGGCCCGGCTGCTTGCCTTCATACTGGCTGCACCCCTCCTACCGGTGTCAGGGTGCTCTGCCCGGCTGCGCCCTCGGACGCAAGGTGTGCCTGGAGGCCACCCCGCCCCTCTCACATGCACATCTGGTGGGGGGAGCCATGGGGCCACCAGCAGCCACGGGAGTACCACCCTCTGCCTGCAGCCGCGGGAGTCCACCCTGTGCCCCCCCCCCTCACCCCCACCCCGCTCACCTGTACGGGCACCACTCCGTGCCGCGTCACCTTGGCAACCCTCTGCTCTGCGCAGCCTGGAGTGGCGCAGGGTGAAGCGGTCCAGCGGTCCCTCCTCGCTCCTTCCAGCCTCTGCCCACCCTGCCCTGACCCCACGCAGCCGCCAACAGGCCAGGTAGCAGGCGCTCAGCTGGGCGCCCACGCCCTCCTCCTCCAGGAATGCACTGATTCACATCTCCAGTCCACACCTTCCAGCCCACAGACTAGAAAATGTGTTTAGCCAAGCACCCTGGGCTCCTGCGATCCGCAGGTGGGGCGAGTTAACCCTTGCAGGGGCGGGCCGAGGCGTGGGAAGCACCGGCAGCGCGGCTCCATCAGCATCCCTTCCTGCCACTCCCTCTGCACGGGACAGCGCCGGCACCCGGGGGGGGGGGGGGGGGGGGGGCGAGTTTAAAAACCCAAAACAGGGACGTTTCTCATCGGCGGAGGGGCGCACACAGCGCCGACCAGCACACACGAGACAGTGAGGAGAACAAACTGAATGGCACTTTTACACAGACTAGCATATGTGCTAGTAAGACTGATTCCTGAAAAGGCTGACAAGTAATCCTGCACTGGAACACATACAAGCCTGCCCCCTCCGTGTTCAGTCGACCCCCCCTAATAGGACATGCGTAAAATCTACGTGGACACGATGAGAAATAAGGACAGACTTGGACAAAGCCTGCTCACCATAGGCACCCCATCCTACAAGGGTAGGGCCTGGCACCCCTGCCCTCCCTGCCCAGAAAGCCTCTGCTATCCATTGTGCATTTGAACGCTGAGCACCACTGCCTTTCCGCCCCCCCCCCCGCCCCCCAGTGAACATGACCCATTACCCCCCCCTCCCCCCACGCGTTGAGCCTCCCCCTTTTCATGGAATAGACTCAGCGCCAGGCATAAGTCCTAAAGAAGCATTTGCACTTCAATAGGTCTAAGATTTGTTTAAGTTAGACCTGTTGGCGTTGAAAATAACAATGTTTTTTACTTTTTGGGGTTTTTTTTTTGCAGTGGAGTTATTATATTTGCTTAGCACTATTGCCAATGGTATAAAAAAGCAAAAGTAAAAAAACATTATCATCTTCAACGCCAACAGCTCTAAATTTAACAAATGTGAGACCTATTGCATTGGAAATGTTCACTATATAACTTCTTCCAGTATTTCCAACCTTTACTTATCAATCATTATTCCCACTCACGTCCATCGTTTACAACCACGTTTCTTAATTTTACTTAATCCACCGTCCCTTCAGCAAAGGTTAGAAATACTGGAATAAGTTATATAGTGAATGGTGATGAAATCATTGTCATTCTAAAAGAAGGGGAGCATCTTTTGAGTTATTAATATAAAGGTTGAGCACCGATGTAATAGATTGTGACATAGGATATTTTTTTTTAGGTGAGGAATTTAATAACGCATGGTTAACAGTCAACAAGTAACAGATAAAATGTATGTACTTTCCATATTCTAATGTATAACATGCTAATGGTAAATATTTTATTGTTATTTATAGTTACCCCTGAAGAAGGGCTTTGGCCTGAAATGCATCGGGTTTTTAATAAATACTGCCTGGACCGAACAATGCACTAGTCGTGTTTCAGTATGAGGCCCGGTTGGGCACTACAGGAACATAAGAAGCTTGGGAAATGGCATAAGTATGTCCGCGTGTGGATCGGATTAAACGCTTGAAAGTAAAAGTTTGAAATTCGAATATTGGAAAACACGGAATACTTGTAGAAAACTTCAATGAACTGGCGCAAAAAATGTAGCGCATTGCAGCAGTGCGGCTGAGGGTGGGGCGATTTTTCACTTTCAAATATGTGTTAGAACCTGTAGTGTCATTTGGGCAAGGCACTTCACTACAGCAACGCACGCATTCTCTAAGAGTAAATGGAAATACCTTTGGATGAAAAAGGAGTGCATCCTTCTCTCTGACTGATTAGTGAGTAAAGTAACCACTGTCAACCTTGCTTAGGACCAAGCTTGTGTCCTCCTGCCTGAAGCCCTTTAAGAAAATAGAGCTCTGAGACTGTAATTAAAATGTGAGACTGTAATTAAAACCTAGGGAGATATAACACATGCAACAGGGGTGTCATCATGGGAGGTTACAAGAAGAGACAAGGCGGTACTAAGGAGGGACTACTAAGCCTAGTGACCAATGAAAAGCCCCTATTTACAAAGGGCAGGGACAGGAGCCAATTAAAAAGAGGGACGGAAAGTGGGCGGACCTTTATGCCCATATCGTGAATAAAGTATGTCTCGAAGAGACAGCGCAAGTGCTGCCTAAGCGAGACCTAAAAAGAGAGGCGGGGGGCTAACCAAGTTTGACAGTATGCAAGTGATATCATAGCGCCTGACATCACAGCATGTGACATCAAGGCGCATTCCATTGGAAGTGACATCACAGGAAGTGGCATTACAGCTAATAACCTCAAAGGGAGTGACATCACAAGTGACATCAGATGTTAAGACCTCATACATATGTTTCGCAGGTCTCGAGAACATTACAAGATTTAACAAATTAGATTTTGCGTCAGGGTTGTCCAAAAAAAGTCAATTTATACATTTATTCTTCAAAAGCTCTGCCACAAACACATTGACACCAGGAGAAACAGGACAATAACTCAGTTCTGAAAAATCAATCAATCAATCAATCAAAGCCATTTATAAAGCGCACTACTCACCCGGAGGGTCTCAAGGCGCTGGGGGGGGGGGGGGGGGATTGGGGGGGGGGTGCCGCTACTGCTCGAACAGCCAGGTCTTGAGCTTCTTCCTGGAGGAGAGGTGGTCTTGGGTCAGGCGCAGGTCGGTCGGGAGGGAGTTCCAGGACTTGGCGGCCAGGTAGGAGAAGGACCTTCCTCCTGTTGTCGCTCTTCGGATGCGGGGGACGGCGGCGAGGGCGTGGCTGGTTGATCGGAGATGGCGTTTGGGAGCGTAGAAGTTGAGGCGGTTGTTGAGGTAGCTCGGGCCTTGGTCGTGTAGGGCTTTGTGTGCGTGGGTGAGGAGACGGAAGGTGATTCTCTTGTTGACGGGGAGCCAGTGCAGGTCTCTCAGATGTCCGGAGATGTGGCTGCTTCGGGGGATGTCGAGGATGAGTCTGGCTGAGGCGTTCTGTATCCGCTGGAGTCTCTTCTGGAGCTTGGCGGTGGTTCCGGCGTAGAGGGCGTTGCCGTAGTCCAGTCGGCTGGTGACAAGGGCCTGGGTGACCGTCTTCCTGGTCTCGGTGGGGATCCACCGGAAGATCTTCCGTAGCATGCGCAGGATGTTGAAACAGGACGAGGAGACGGCGTTGACTTGTCTGGTCATGGAGAGGGAGGAGTCCAGGATGAAGCCCAGGTTTCGTGCGTGGTCTGTCGGTTTGGGTGCGGTGCCCAGGGCGGGGGGCCACCAGGAGTCATCCCAGGCAGAGGGCGAGGAGCCCAGGATGAGGACTTCCGTCTTGTCTGAGTTCAGTTTCAGGCGGCTGGTCATCATCCACTCGGCTACGTCTTTCATCCCTTCGTGGAGGTTGGCTCTGGCGGCGGCGGGGTCGTTGGTCAGGGAGAGGATCAGCTGGGTGTCGTCGGCGTAGGAGATGACGTTGAGGTTGTGTTGGCTTGCGAAGGCCGCAAGGGGGCTCATGTAGACGTTGAAGAGGGTGGGGCTGAGTGAGGATCCTTGGGGGACGCCGCAGATGACTTCGGTGGCCTCTGACTTGTACGGTGGTAGGCGGACTCTCTGTGTCCTTCCGTCGAGGAAGGAGATGATCCATTCCAGTGCCTTCTCCTGGATTCCGACGTTGCTGAGGCGCTGCACTAGGGTGCGGTGGCAGACAGTGTCGAATGCCGCGGAGAGGTCTAGGAGGATGAGGGCCGCTCGCTGTTTCTCCGTTGTCCAGCAGGGCTCGGATGTCATCGGTGGCAGTGATGAGGGCGGTCTCGGTGCTGTGGTTGGCTCGGAAGCCAGACTGTGAGGGGTCGAGGGTTCCATTTGTCTCGAGGAAGGCGGCCAGCTGCTTGTTGACTGTCTTCTCGATGACTTTGGCTGGAAACGGGAGGAGCGAGATGGGGCGGTAATTCTTGAGTTCGGTGGGGTCCGCTGTTGGTTTCTTTAGTAGAGCGCTGAGTTCGGCGTGCTTCCAGCTCTCAGGGAAGGTGGCGGTGTCGAAGGAGGTGTTGATGATGTCTCGCAGGTGGGGTGCGATGACAGCGTCGGCCTTGTTGAATACGTGGTGAGGGCAGGGGTCGGTCGGAGATCCGGAGTGGATTGAGTTCATCGTGCGGATGGTGTCTTCTGTGTTGATCGGGGTCCAGGCGCTGAGGGTGGTGGTGGGGGGCGTTGGTGCGGTCGTGGGGGGCGTTGTTTGTGGGATGAAGCTGTTGTGTATGTCAGCGATCTTGTTGTGGAAGTAGGAGGCGAGGGAGTTGCAGAGGTCTTGCGATGGGGTGATGTCGTTGTTTCCGGCGTTGGGGTTGGAGAGCTCTTTCACGATGTTGAAGAGTTCCTTGCAGTTGTGTGCGTTGTTGTCCAGCCGGTCCTTGAATGCAGTTTTCTTGGTGGCGTGGATTAGTTGATGGTGCTTCCGGGTGGCGAGCTTGAGGGTGGTCATGTTGTCCGGTGTTGGCTCCCTTCTCCAGGCTTTCTCGAGGGCTCGGCAGTTCTTGGAGCTCTTGAGTTCGTCGGTGAACCATGGGGCCTTCTTGCTGCCGGGTCTGCTGGGCGGGGTCCTCAGTGGGGCGAGTTCGTCCGCGCAGGTGCTGATCCACTTCGTGAGGTTGTCGGCGGCCTGGCTAGGGTTCGCTGAGCTGGCTGGAGGGTGCTGGCTCAGGGAAGCGGCGAGCTGGTCGGCTGTGATCTTGTTCCAGCTTCTTCGAGCATCCCGTTGCTGGTGGTGGTGGATCGTGGTTCTTCTGAAGGTGAAGTGGACGCAGCTGTGGTCCGTCCAGTGGAGTCCAGTGGCGTGGCTGAAGGTGATGTCTTTGCTGGATGAGAAGACGGCGTCGAGTGTGTGACCGGCGAGGTGGGTGGGGGTGGACACTAGCTGCTTGAGTCCGAGGTTGGCGAGGTTGTCAAGCAGGGTGGTGGTGTTGCGGTCGTTGTTGTTCTCCAGGTGGAAGTTGATGTCCCCCAGGAGGATGTAGTCAGCGGAGGGGAGGGCGTGCGGGCTGATGAAGTCGGCGATGTCTTCGCTGATTGGTGTGCGTGGTCCCGGGGGTCGGTAGATCAGGGTGCCTCTGAGGGTGGTCTTAGGGTCGGTGTGGATCTGGAAGTGTAGGTGTTCGGCGGTAGTCAGGGTGTCGTCGGTGTTGGTCGTGATGCGGATGGTGTTCTTGTGGACGATGGCGATGCCTCCTCCAGTCTGGTTGTCGCGGTCTCTCCGGGTGATCTTGTATCCCTCTGGGATGGCGATGGCGATGTCGGGCGCTGAGGAGTCGTTCATCCAGGTTTCCGTGAGGAAGGCAACGTCTGGAGATGTGGTGTCGAGGAGGTTCCAGAGTTCGATGGCGTGTCTGTGGACGGAGCGGGTGTTGAGCAGGATGCACTTGAGGTGGTTGCTGCTGGTGTTCGGCTTGGCGGGTGCTGGTGCGGGGCAGGTCCGGATGCAGGTGAACTTGCAGGCGAGGCAGCTGAAGGGTCCGTGGGTGCGTCTCGGATGTTAAGCAGGTCTCGAGAACATTACAAGATTTAACAAATTAGATTTTGCGTCAGGATTGTCCAAAAAAAGTCAATTTATACATTTATTCTTCAAAAGCTCTGCCACAAACACATTGACACCAGGAGAAACATGACAATAACTCAGTTCTGAAAAATTGGTTGCAAAGTCTGCATTTCAAAATATCTTATGGGGTTAAGGCACCTGCTGTAGAGAGCTTCGTGGGCCCCATAAATCTCAGGGAATAATAACATTGATAACATAACTTTGGTAGTTAATGCATTTGCTGGAGAGTTGTGTCTTGTGTATCCCAGTTTTGAATCAAACAAGCATAGAGGGTTAATGCCTTTCCTGTAATGCGGATCATGTAACATGCAGATGACAGTTTTTAGGGAGAGCCTAGACAACGCTTGAGCTGTTTCGCCAAGACATGTATATATTTTGTGAGCTTACAGCCCGCCCATTGCTTTTCATTTGTTTATGTCAGTGTCCTTTAAAAATCCTTGCTTCCAAGTGGTTAATCTTTCCTATTGGTCCCTCCTTTTCGTCGGTTGTTCACTCCCATAGAGCAGTCTCCCCATTACTTGTAACCTGCCACTTGCCCCATTTTAGTTACTGGCTCAGGAACTATTTTTTTAATTCTGAAAGAGCACTTTACACAAGTGTTTGTGTTTTGTTTCCCTTGATCAGTGCGACACCTACTTCACGGCCACCGCAATGCCTCTTCCAGCATAGCATCCGCTTCGGGAGGCCACGGGCCTTTATCTTTTTCTGCACAGTGCCCGCTTGTTGTAAATTGTACGCTAAAGCCAATAAATATGTGCGCTTCTATTGGCTCCTGTTGCATTCTACTGGTTTTGATCTCTTTCATCCATCCTGTGTATATTTTTTTAACAACTCATTTGCGTTATGTGGTGGTGTTTTTTTTGGGGCTTCTTTTGGCAACGCAAGCGTGTCTCAGGCTTGTTTTTTTTTTTATTCTGAAGGAGCACTTCAGAGACAAGTGATCGGGTTTCATTTCCCTTGGTCAGCGCAGCACCCACTTCACAGCCACAGCGCTTCATTTTTCAGCATGGCAGCCACTTCAGGAACGCAAGAGTGTCTTTGGCTTGTTTTTAATGGACATAGCACCTGTTTTATACGTCAGACATGGCAATTCTACCCCTGTGGCTGAGCCGGAGTCATGTCCACTGCTGCATCAATCAGCATCACCCACAGAGCTCTGCAGGGGCGCCCGTACCAGCCACCATAACCAACTAAGGGGGTACCTCTCCAGCTTGTAAGGTCGCAATATCTGGAACATTGTTTCCTGGGTAACCCATTTCAAACCACCCTTCCCAGAGAACCACTATTTTGAGGGTGCTTTACTGTTCATCGAAACGGTTCAGGATTAACCAACTCCAGTGAAAGAGGACTGGTGCCCTGAGTTTGCATGGTGTCACCCAAACCTGTTTCCAGAGAGTTTATGTAAAGTATAGGCTTTAATGGCTGTGGAGTGTTCTGTGCGGTGTGTGCATGCACTGCCCCGCCCACAGCTCCCCCAGGGTCCCATTTGGGACAAGCCACTCCATAGCACTACAGCCTATTCAATTTAGAACACTTCACCCCACGCCCAGTTACACCAATAACTTTTACCCGTACTGATTAGCAACTACACTAGTGTAGCATGTAGCTAAAACATATTGGCAACGTCATAGGCGAGACCTATTGGCTATGCCAATGCTTGTTCTTTTATGTAGATAGATAAGTGAGCTACTGCTTTTAACACAGAGATCTTTTTGCTACTTGCAGTTAATAAATTGTAATCCTTCCAATATAGCACAGTGAGATATAAAGAACATGTGACTCCTACACCTTGTAAACCTCCCTGTCTTATGAAACATGTCCTGTACATGGATTTCCAACTTATATGATTTTCTGGCAATGTATAATGTGTATGTGCGACGTATAATGCTCCGACACCTGCAATGGGATGAGTAGCCCTATAAAAGAAATAAAACCAAATAGTGATATTTAAAATGTTCTTTGCGTAAATACTGGAACCGACCAAAACATCTGACATTCTGACAGTGCATAAATACCTCTTATTTACAGGATCTGACCAAAGTCAAACACATGACTCTAACAAGTACTTGTAAAGTGACAATACGTTGTGTGCCTTCGTTTCCCCTCAATTGCATCTGCATTTAGGTGAGAGGTTCCAGATAGCTCCAAGCCAAGATACGGGAACAAAAGGAAGCGAGATGGCCCCTTAACTACAGCCTTTGTTTAATGTCCAGCTCAAGTTCAAAATAATAAAGCTTCTTCACTACTCACAACAAAAGCAGACAACGAACAAAAGCAGACAATGTGCAGGTGCTGCTGAATGTGTCTCGGTGTGTGAATATTAAACCAGGACGAGTTCACCATATTTCAGCGTGGCACAACTCGTCCATCCTGCAAAAATAGTGGGTGGACGCCGTCTACCCTCGTGTACCCCTGATTTGCGCCCTGCTTAGCACAATGACACTCTTGTTGCAAAGTTAGAGAGATCACCTCACTTCAGGTAATTACAGTCTCAATTCCCCATCTTTTCACATACAAATCAATGATTTCAGATGTGTTATTTTAATTAGTTCAATGGAAGCAAAATAAGACTACAACCCCCATAATGCATAAGGACATCACAGTGTTCGCCATGACCTGGAGGGAGTTGGTTCTCCTAATGGAAGTCCATGACACCCAGCACTACTTGGAAAGGCCCTGCACATCCCTCTGCAAGAGAAGGTCCTGGCACTCCCCTCGTAAGAGAAGGTCCTGACGCCCCCTTTGCATAGGAAGACCCTCGATTGCCATTGCACAGGAAGGCCCTAGACCCTCCCACACTGCATAGGATGACCCTTGATCCTTCTCCGTCCTATCCTGACTGGGAAGTCCTTAGACCCCCACTGCACAGATACATTTTCTCACAGATTCAGATCCATCCATCAAACCCCTCCCAGAACTCATCAATTCTTTCAGCCTTACTCCCTACAACTACACTGATGATCCCCACAGGGACCTCCAACGAAACACCTCAAACATAGAAATCCTAACTGGCTGCAAGCTAGAGCCAGCTGGGAAAATGGCCTAAAAAACTAGGAATGTTACTGACCACCTCCTCCGAGGCATGGAACTTGGGAACAATCTCCATGACCGCTCAAGGTGATCAAGTGACCAAGTCCACGTTAAACATCAGGAAAACACCTCAAAGCATCATCTGGGATCCTGCAGAAGGACCTGCCTAGCACCTCCCTTGTCTCATGTCTGACTACGCAGATAGACTATACCATGGCGTATTACGACTCCAAAGAAGTCAAAAGGTAGCAGCAAGACACCTGCTGCACCTGAAGATGTGTAACCAGATCTCCTCGGCTCTGAGGGCTCGCCACGGGATGCCTGCTGTAAGAAGATCTACTTTCACACTTCTATGCATAAGGCACAAGGCAATAAACGGAAAAGGAGCAATATTTTTACGGATGAAAATCAACAAATACTACCAGAAAAAAAACTCTACTTTCCAGGCTGGCCCACAAGTAACTGTTCCACCATAAAAGAAGAAAACTGTCATTGGTATATGGTTTTTTGACCAAGCGCCAAACTAGGGAATTCACTCCCAGCAAGGATACGGGCAACGATGATCACCTGGAGTCCAGAAGGATGCTGAGAATGTGACTATTTCCAACTTGTACCTCGGATTACAATATAGAGACAGGGTCTCACTATCAACAGGAAGTGGGCCTTAAACATTGAGAAACTCACCATGACCTAAAATTTAAGGTTTGCCAGAACACCACCTCTAACATATCAACAAAGCTGACATACCATGTTGCATCTGGAAGCGGGAAAGAAGTCCAGTTTCTAGCACGCGTGTCTACGGAGACCTGAACAGCACTAAGGAAATCCAGACAACTTTCAGCACCCACATAACCTGAACGATAGTACTCGACTTCTTGTCCTCTTCTTGCACTACCTGTGCTCTGTGGCCTGTGAGCCATCACCAAACCATCCATGACTCACACAACAGGCCTATTTCATACTGCTATTGACTGAATCCTACTCAGTTCCTGCCTTCTTCTGACCTAGGCTGCTTGTCCTCCCAAACTAAACCCTCCTGAGCTCCTGCCCCTAGGCTCGCGGCACTGCCTGTAGACGCATGATCCAAATACGTATGACTGTTTTATCAAACGACCTAAAAGCCTGTCCTGGGGCAACCTATGAACAGTGTAATCCACAATACATAACTTTGCATCAAAGCGACACAATTAGCAATACAAATCCAAACATAATTAAGGCATCAGAACCAAATCAACAATTAGCAGTTAGCTTTCCTCCAGACTAGAAATTGTACCTAACAGGTATACTATATTTACTAATGTTGCATAACATACAACTAATTGCAACACTTACAACTACACACCTACCAAATCTGGTCTCGGCAGAGTAGGGTGCTACCCACCTGCAAATCGCTGCGGTGCCTCATCAGGGAGAGTAAGTGCTATATCGATCCCCAATACAATACATGCAGCGGTGCGGGATTCCTGGGCTCCCGTAGGCCCCAGGCAGTGCTGGGGTAACTAGATAGGTCCGCATGCACCAAATATCCTATGTGCAGGCCCGCGGTTCCATGTACCCATTCCATGGGTCCTGGAGTTGTCGTCTTCAGCGCTTCACTGTCATACAGTAGAGAGAGTGACCATTGCACCCACCATGACTCGGGGTTTTCAATGGATGGGTCTGTACATGTGTCCCAGTAACTTCAAGCTTAACTAACTGGGATTCTGGCACCTGCAGACGGTGGGTGTTTGGGATTTGAGGTGGCAGAAAGATTTCAACTGAGACAGACGTGTTTTAAAATACAATCCTAGTCCCCCTAAATGTTGACTGTAATGGGTGAATTTCAAGATGCTGGTCTCTTTGTTTTACCGGTAGACTCAAGAGCTAACCCGGATCCACAGAAGATTTGGGACATCGTGCGATAAGAGCATACACCGGATTTCTTACTAAAGTGGTTATTCAAAGAGGGTGAACTTTACTCTCCCTTTTGCCCCCAAAACGTGAATAGGAACCAAACCTGCTCAGCTATCCAGAACTCCACAAGACTACCCATATACATCTGGCTGCTGACAGGCTTTGTATCTATCGAGCGACTATACTCCCTGTGTATGAACTGCAAGGTCAAACTTCCAAAGTGTTGACTCCATCGGCCAGCACTTTAGGCTCACACCCACTTAACACCACTGAATGGTGTCTGGCCTTATATGTCGACCACAGCACTTTGGGTTGTCACTGTTGTACTCTATTTCTACTCTTGCATTTCTACTGACGTGGCCAGGAGTACTCTTCTTCAAGGGAACATCCGCTTTATCGCTCGGGATAACTATTGTGTTATATTGTATCTGAACCGTATCCCATAACCACCTCCGAGACCAAGGCTTGACGGCTCAGCAACCAGAGGACCGTGCAGTGGCGGCTATTCTGCTCAGGTGGAGGAGTGTTGCCCCACTACTTATGGAGCAGTGAAAAGGGGTAAAATAAAACCATAATAACAAGGTTATTGTTTTATTTTTGGTTTCTGAGGGCTGGGTTAGGACGGGAGAGGGCTGGTTGCTCGGGTGGGAGGAGAAGTGGACTATACACATGAAGTGTGCAGGACTGCTTGGCCTGCCGTAAAAGTCGTACACACTTTGCATATTCCCTACCAGGCTGCAATGGAGGTAGGGAATATGCACAGGCCGCACGTCTCGATCTGTCACCAATCCACGGCGCTCAGACCAATCACAATGCTGCATTGCAGCATTAATGGTCTCAGGGGAACCTGTGTGCCCGGGAGCTTCTGCTGCGTCGGGAAGAGCAGAGAAGTGGAGGAGCGGTGCTGCCGGAGGAAAAAAGGTAAGTGCAGCTTTTTTTGTTGTTGTTGTTAAATATTGGTGGTAGAGCCGCACCTGGGAGAACTCCATAAAAGAAGTCAGTAGAGTTAGAGAGGTAGGACAAGAACGTGACTTGCTTGGCAGGTAAATCACTGGAGGACAGTTCCTCCACTCCGCAGGAAGATAAAACATTGCGTACAGTTGGCTTCTTACCAATAGGCTGTGTGTTTCCATCCCGCAATCACACACTTTGGTCTACTACGTTACATATGACAACATCTCTGGTCTCCCAGATGGAAGGTTAACCAGCACTCCCCTTTCCTCCTCGCAGATCTTGGACTCCACGTTCGGAGCATGAGGTGGGCCTATTGTAGGTGCCTCTATGGCTGGGGCAGTCACTCTTCCCCACTTGTGCTTGACAGACATTCAGTTTGTAAGTTCCACAGCCTGTGCGCGGCTCACCTCACCCTTGAATGACGAGTGTCCCACATTGGTCCACAAAGGCTTGCCCCATGCCAGATTTTTAGAATAATGACCATCAGTAATCAATGTACATGATCTATCTATGTGGATATCTTGAAAATCAATATAGAGCTGAACCTTGAAACCTTTGCTGAACTCCCCTACGCTTAACAGGCAGGCATTATTGTCTTATCAGATTTGGGAGTAGCGCCTTAATGCCTGCAGGGATGCGACAAGCGCGTTGATGCATTCCGCAGGCATGGTTGAGGTGATTGGGGTTGCGGGATCCACTGGTATGCTGGCCAGTTTGTAGGATGAGACAGGACTTGCATCTTGACGTCACGCCTCAAGGTCTTCCTCGTTCTCTCCCCGCCCTTTCCACCTGGGGACACTGACTCACCTTTAAATAACGCGCTTTCAATGTCGCCTACTGTGCGCCACAAAAAAAAGCAGAGGAGCTGTAAATGCTTGGAGATGCGAGATAAGGAGCAGAGAACAAGGACCTCCTACCTCACCCCTCAGCCCCAGGATGAGGGAGGGTGGAACTCCTTCCTTCCCACCTCTGGATGAGGGAGGGTGGAGCTCGCCCCTCCTCACCTCGGCCCCAGGATGAGGGAGGGTGGAGCTCGCCCCTCCTCACCTCGGCCCCAGGATGAGGGAGGGTGGAGCTCGCCCCTCCTCACCACGGCCCCAGGATGAGGGAGGGTGGAGCTCCCCCCTCCTCACCTCGGCCCCAGGATGAGGGAGGGTGGAGCTCCCCCCTCCTCACCTCGGCCCCAGGATGAGGGAGGGTGGAACTCCTTCCTTCCCACCTCTCCCCTCGGCCCCAGGATGAGGGGGGGGCAGAGCTCCTTCCTTCCCACCTCGCCCCTCGGCCCCAGGATGAGGGAGGGTGGAACTCCCTCCTTCCCACCTCACCCCTCGGCCCCAGGATGAGGGAGGGTGAAACTCCTTCCTTCCCACCTCTCCCCTCGGCCCCAGGATGAGGGAGGGTGGAGCTCCTTCCTTCCCACCTCTCCCCTCGGCCCCAGGATGAGGGAGGGTGGAACTCCTTCCTTCCCACCTCACCCCTCGGCCCCAGAATGAGGGAGGGTGGAGCTCCTTCCTTTCCACCTCACCCCTCAGCCCCAGGATGAGGGAGGGTGGAGCTCCTTCATTCCCACCTCGGACCCAGGATGAGGGAGGGTGGAACTCCTTCCTTCCCACCTCTCCCCTCGGCCCAGGATGAGGGGGAGGGAGCTCCGCTCGGCCCCATTAGGGAGGAGGAAGCTCCCCCCTCCTCACCTCGGCCCCAGGATGAGGGAGGGTGGAGCTCCTTCCTTCCCACCTCACCCCTCGGCCCAGGATGAGGGAAGAGGGAGCTCCCCTCAGCTACAGGATGAGGGAAGGTGGAGCTCCTTCCTTCCCACCTCACCCCTCGGCCCAGGATGAGGGGGGAGGGAGCTCCCCTCGGCCCCAGGATTAGGGAGGAGGGAGCTCCCCCTCCTCACTTCGGCCCCAGGATGAGGGAGGGTGGAGCTCCTTCCTTCCCACCTCACCACCAGGATGAGAAAGGGTGGAGCTCCTTCCTTCCCACCTCACCCCTCGGCCCAGGATGAGGGAAGAGGGAGCTCCCCTCGGCTCCAGGATGAGGGAGGGTGAAGCTCCTCCCTTCCCACCTCACGGCCCCAGGAGGAGTACGCTTCTTCATTCCAACGAAGGTTGGCTAGAAGCAGCTTATATACAGACTGTCCCTAAACTGCTATGGACGGTATCAGTCTCCATAGAGGTTCAACATTTTGCCTAACTTTGTCTACTATAATGAGTATTTCAGTCTCTAATCTGCAGGAGTGCCATGCCCATGCATGATAACTGGTGCATTTGGGCGATATAATTGGTGCTCACTAGAGAAACTTGAAACAGTGACACCCCCAAACTAAAAGAAAAGGGTGCCTGAACCGATCACGTTTCCTTATTTGAATACTAATCTTACAATCTTCGAGCCTTGAGAAAGTTGTCTTACAACGAAACACGTGCTGGCTGTATGAATGTACACAACTACATGTCAACAAATCAAGAATTGATCCAATTTTGGTATACTTTTAAGGACGTTATCACACTGTTTGTTCTATAGCTGCAATTTTTAAATTAAATTTTACTGACAACATAGTCAGTTAAAATTGTAATATGGTGTTGTGCTCGGTTATTTAAACTTTTAATGAGTAAGAACTTGGAGAAATTGTTCCCCATTTTCTGAGTAACGCTGTTGGTGGCACAGTGTTTACATTGAGCATGTCCTTACATTAAGTGAATCAATATTGGCAAACAGAACGGTGGTGCTGACTATTCTTCTACCACTGCCATCATTTGTTGTATGTGATATTACCAAAAAACGGTCTGGTTTGCATTCTCTACTGTCTGGCCGACTCTTCATTGTTGGGAAGGCGCAGAGGTGGTCGTGAGTGACCCGGGTGACCCTAATTGGGCCACTTCATTTGGCGCCCGAACAGGGACTCCATCGAGCTGACCCATCTCGCCCACAATCGGGTGTGGAGGACGAGGCCGCGTCAGGTCGGATGGGCAGATCAGGGGTCCCCACACGATAGACCTTTGTTCACACAGCTGCTCCGCCTGTCTGATCGGGCAGTGCCTCGCCCAGCGGTCATCCCGGCTGGGGTCCTGAAAGGCGAAACCCTTGGATCTGACTGACTGGTCCGAAGAGTCGGCAGTGGAGAATAACTTTGTTCGACCTGTGTGCACCAGGTGAATTTGTCTCGACTCTAGGTAAATATGACGCCATCTTGAATAATCTCGACTATGGTCTGAGGACCATCCTTGGTTTGTTTGAATTTGGTGCGTCTGCGGGCCGTTGAGATACAGAGCATCTGCGAACGCTCTGCCAGGCAATATACTGAATTTGGCTTACTCTTGAAAATGCCTGGGGCTTGAGCCGGGCTATTTGGTGCAGTCTGAGGACTGACTCTTGGTTTTGGTGCAGTCTGAGGATTGTTTTTGGAACAAGCGCTTGAATTTGTTCGGGCTCTTTGAGAGCTTGGCACCACTGCATTTGGTTCGATCTGAGGACTGTCTTGAAAGGAAAAAAGCACTTGAAATCGCTTTGCCAGGCAAAATAGTGAATTTGGCCCCTTCTTGAAAATGCCTGGAATTAGTTTCTTGTTGTCATTGTTGCTCTGCAGATGCTTGATTGGAAGATCAGCTGGCGCCTCCAGGAGGCACAGTTAATATTGATGAGCGAAGAATGGCCTTGGCCCTATTATGTTAAGTACGCTATGGCACAAATATATGAGGGACAATGCCATGTTGAAAAAAGGCCGTTGATGTACACTTTTGAACAGAAATAATAGTAATAATATATATGGTTGTTTTTCGAAGAGGAGGCAGTCTGTGTTTGATTCCCTTTCAACATGGCGGAAGGAGGCTAATGGAGGCGATCAAGGATGGAAAGGAATGTAAAAAAAAGGGGGAAGGATGTAAAATAAGAAAGTTATAGCGCATGATGTAAAAAGGAATAAAAAGGGGGTGCATTGATGGTACCCAGATTTAATCTATAGCTTCAGGCATTATTTAATGACAAAAGCTGCTTTGAGTCTCAGATATGAATTGCATTCTAAAAGTGACATGCTGAAAAATGAGGTGTGTAACGAGAGAGAAAACAAAAAGAATGAATGAGGCCTGCTCACATGCTTTCAGTCTAATGTAAAAAGATGCTCAATTAATTACTTCATGATTGATTTGAGTGTGTTTAAATTAGGTTTGACCTCATTATAGAATGTACATTTAATTTAGGAAATGTGTTTTGAACTTTCAAGCTAGTATGTATTTTTGCTGAATAACACATTTTAAAGTGTAGGAGAAAATGCTGAAATACACAGCTGGTGATTTAGTCTGCTTTGGAAGGCTCACTGTTCAACCTTGAGATAAGAATGGAATTTCTTTTGCCATATCCCGCTCTGTCTCTTCGTGGAAAGCACGCATGCAGAAATACAAGGTTTCCTTTTCCTCGAGTTCTGCAGAAGGAAAAGAAGGGGAGGGGGTTTGGGCAGCTTCTGTGAGAAGACACAGAGAGGCTGACCGAGATTTTTAAAAAAGCGGAATGAGGGCAGATTGAGATCCCAAAAGTCCTACATTTTATGTTCTGACTAACAGGCTTTGTACAGTTTTAATTTGCCCTATGCATTTATTTCTCTTTATGGGAGATTTTGCAATTATTAACCTAGTTATATGTTTGCATTATATTTCCTGAACATTTTAAGAGTACTGACTTTCCACAGAAATAGGTTTTTCTTCCTTTATGGGGTACTTTTTGTGCAATATGCTTTGTGAGAGAATAGTTGAGGATCTATACGGCTGTTCTATTTCTGCGGCTTCTGCTCCTGCCACGTCGCTCAGGCTGTGTTGGCTATGGCACATCTTGCATTCCTTGTCTCCGCCACCTGTGGCCATTATTTTATTTTTTTAAATCTGTTTTTATTAGTTTAAACAAGAACATTCTTTGGCATTTGACATGACAGGTAAGCAGATATTCATGGGCATGTGCAGGGGATCACCCCGTATCGGGGTCAATAACTACAATATCCTGATATGCATGCAAATCAAATTGTGATCGCTGCCCACTTCGGAGCCAGCTGCAGTCTCATGGGCAGTTCCCACCTGTGGCCATTAGGACTGCTAGTACCCCTGACACACATATTGCCTCGGTGGCCTTTTTCGGTAATGCCTAACTTGCAGCACAGCCAACAGTGATGATAATGTCTGTTATTTCTGTTGCTACTCTCACTGTGTTTTTTTACCCCACGATATTGGTGAGTACTGGCACACGGGTATGTGGATTTGAGGATAGACTGGATGAAATTGGAGGAACATGTGGGTCCGTACGTGTGATCTGAAGTGGGAAATAAAGGAAAGAGGGTAATAGCTCATACAGGTGCCCAGTTGGTTCATGTGGTAGGTGTGTGGAATATGATAGAAATAATGGGCCTTTTGTGCAACAGTTTGTCCTTAGGAATATGACTGCTATATTGCTTGGTTTCTAGGAGCAGTGTTTTCAACTATGCTGCGCCGCAGATTTTGTGGGATATTAACAGGTATATTTATTATGTTAGGCCGCATTCTCATGTATTAGGGTAAAGTACGTTAACGGCTTGTTGCCAGGGGAAAGATGTGAGAGTGAAGGCGTTTCTAGATTATAGTGGGCAGGATTTGTGTTTTAAAAGGGGATTTGATTGTTTGTTCACAGATTAGTTCCTAATGTGTTTACTTAAATAGTGGCCTGGTTGTAGACATTTGAGAGTACTTGGTCTACATTGCCTCATTCCGTTACTTATTTAACATAGCACAATAATATGACTGTTTCGATGGATTTTTCGGACATATTAGCTGTAACACACGTTTTGCACCCTCTTGCTTTGACCATTGGTCCTTTTTACCGTTATTTCTCTGTTTGTGTTAATGTCTAATTGTGGTGAGAATGTGATGGGTTTGGCATCCTACTATTACTGCTCTACGGCAGGTGAATGTCTGATGATGAGCCTTAATGCAAGTAGTGAATAGTGTTTGCTCTCCCCGAGATTTGCAGAATTGCCATTCACTTTGTGGGCAACAGGCGATGCAGAGGTGGGATTGCTACAGATATCGCCGGTTTGGACCTAAGCAATAGGCAATGCTACTTCCCTTACTGTCGGATACAATGGGCGGGGCGGCGAGCCTTATTGTGCATGATGCAGGATTTGGTTGAGAAAGGTGTTGGTGAGGAGACGACTGTTAAATTGTAATAGCCCCATTATTTTGATTGTGTTTACAACTTTGTGACTGATTGGTGTGAAGTTAACGAAAATATGGTTCTCCAACTTCCTGCTGTTCTAGCCATTGCTATGCTTCTGCTAATGGTTCTTCCTGCTGCTCAATATTTTCTATCACTGACCGTAAAATACATTCTTTGGCAGTACTATTTATTTCAATAATAGGTCTTCGTCCAGATTCCCATTGACTGGTAGGAGTCATAGGCTCTGCTGTGCTTCTTAGGATTATGTAGAAAGACAGAGCATCGAATGTTTCAGACACAGGGCAAAGCTGTAGGGACAGTACAGTTAAACAGTCATTGCATTTTGCTTCGAATGGTCATGAAGAATGCTTTTCAAGAGGTACGTATTGTCGACAGGCAGTCACCTACTGTGGAAGGAGGATAGATTAGCTCCTTGGCGAACTAACACAATAAAGAAGTGCATGCGCCTTTATCCTGAATGCCTGAAGCAGTCTTTTAGGCAACTAAAAAACATGGTACACAAATTGTTGCATGACGTTTTTGTGTTGTAAGTACACAAGACGGCTTGTTTTGCGCTTTCTGTCTTTGACGCTCACCAGAGCCCTCCCGAGCTGTCTAGGGGCGGTCATGACGGTGGCCGTCTCCATAAGACAATAGATTGGACTCGTTTTAGCCACTGATATGGTACGGTACTCCATGCTGTGATCACGCCCTTGAATAAAAAGAGACACAGGACATTACCAGTGCACGTCTAATTGGCTACAAATCAGCATTATTCACAAAAAAATGAGTGTGATTAAAAGATGTGCCACTTTGAACTCAGCCATGTTACCGCCCCTCCCTTCTGCCAAATGATGGAATTGAAAAGGAGATAAAAGGACGGGTAGACTAGACTGATGTTCCCTTATCTGACCCTCAAAGGGAACTATATGTTGATTGCTCTTGTTTTAATTCCCAGGTGGCACCACCACTATTGCCTATGTTACTTCAACACTACATACAGTCGCAGACACATCACAAGCACCTTATCAGTTAGCTCGAGTAACCGAACAGGCCGTTTTTATTAGAGCTTATGAATTGTAAGTGTAGTACCCACCGGAAAGTAATTGATGATGTGGGAAGGCATAATGTGTTTGCAGATCAGACAGGTAAGGAAAATAATCAAACTGAAATGTAAAGGTTGTCTATAGCAAGCCCTGCTGAGTGGGTACTGGAAGTCATGATGTTTAAGTTGAAAGTATGGCACAATTGAAAGGACGAGGGATGGTGAATAGATAGGCCAGGGAAGGGAAAAGAGTGTTGCCAGAAGCATATGTAATCCCCGTGGTTATGATGACACATTGCCCAGCCCGTGTACGATATGGTGCGCATGATACACAATCCTGGAAGGGTATCCGTATGCCCCTGGTAATTTCGCACTACGCATTTTTCCTTTTTGAGGTTCTTCAGATGAATAATATAGGAATAGATAGATGCAATAATTTGAAGGATGCCCCAAATGTTCTCTAAAGGTTTAGTAAATGGATTGAGACTTACTCCACTACTCATTGTTGGAAAGATTTTTTTTTATCTTTGCCAGTTACCTGAAAGTTTGCATTCTATCCACGAATAGGTCTGGGAATCCCTGCAGTCACATCAGAGGGGCCCGGACGTGATGCCCAGCCTGGCTGCTTGTTATGGGCAAATTGGAAATGAATAAGACTGAGACAGAGATGCAGGGAAATAAAGTGCTGAATGAGGCAGTACAACCAAAAAACAAAAGAGAGGAGCTATTAAGGAGCCCCAGCCTGTTGGTCCACCAGTGCTTGAGCCCCAGCCCATTGAACCCCAGCCTGAGGGCTCGTCTGTGTTCGAGCCTCTGCCCCCTGGTCCCCTTGAGTCTGACCCCCTTTACGCTGGCACCTGTTTACCTGGAGTGACAAGGTACAATCTACGCCCCCGATGGAGGAACAGTGCACCGAAGGGAAAGTCAGATTAGTCAGGATGGACTGCATTGCTGAAAAATGGGGCTAACGTACCCAGCACATGCAACGATAGCTTAGGGAAAGGGAGATTGGTGCATTGTTTGGACAGTCAACTAACAGGGCGAACAGACTGAGTTTCTGAAGAGACAATACCTTGCCCTGTAACGTGGGATCTGGATCCGAGCTGACGAACAGCTCCACCGCCGGTGCTCAACAACGCCTACGCCTAATGAACAATAGGCGTCCACCAGCAGGACACAGATGGACGCTGGGAACTTTGTCCCATTTCCTTGCTTTATCCCTATTGGCTCCATTGCATAGCCTTTCCTCTGATTCAAAAACATTTTTTTTTTACCCATTTGGTCGCTCCACTAGGGAGGAAGAACAGCTTTTTTGCAGCCCGCTTTTCTGGAAAAATGGGCCAGTTTGGTCAGGGTGGTCTGTTAAGATATTCTGTGCATCCTTTGATTGGTATGACGCCTGTTCCCTCTGAACACGTTTGTTCCTTTGGCTCCTCACAGAGGGGAGCACAGAAAGACATACACTGACAATTCAATGGTTTCGATCGGTGCACATTCAATTCCTTTTCTTCTGTTCCAGATATGACATTTATTGATTTTTCACACTGCAAATGAATACGTACATTAAGAAGTTGTTCGTAACGGTGGTTGATATGACAGTTTTGTATCCAGGGAGCGGGGGAAGAGCCCGCCTTAGATCCTGCATCGTAATGTTTACTTCGCTTGTGGGTCACAAGTTAATGTTTAGTTTACAAATGTTGCCTCTCTTTTCTCCTTCTTATCTCTGTATTTGTTGCCCCATCTACGCATCGTATATTTCATCAGCTACAATGTAAAAGTGTGTTCCTGCCCTGAGCCAAAAGGGTTACGGACACGAAGAATATGCCCCTGTATGCACTGTCTCCTCAGGAGACTGGTCAGACTGGGCTCCGCTGCAGCGTATTACCAATAAAATGTCTGGTTTGTATACTCTACTGCCGGACCGACTCTTCATTATTGGGAAGGCGCAGAGGTGGTCGTGGGTGACCCTAATCGGGCCACTTACTGCACCCACAAACGGGTGAAGGTAAAGCACCTTCCATCTAACCTCACTAGTGCACACCTGCAGCCCCATGGAAGACTGAGGGGAGGACACCTTCCATCAGACCTCACTAGTGCACCCCTGAAGCCCTGCGGAAGGGTGAGGGCAGTGCACCTTCCCTCTGACACCAGTGCACCCCTGCAGCCCCAGGTGCCAAGAGGAGAACATATCTTTCGGCTCACCAGGGTACCCCTGCAGCTGCAGAGACAAGTGGGAGCCGGGTACCTTCCCTCTGAGCTTACTAGAAACCCCAGGGACACGTGAGGGTCAAACACCTTTTCTATCACCGCACCAGTGCACCCTTGCAGTCCCAGGGATGAGGAAAGACAGTGCACCTTCCCACAGACATCACTCGTGAACCCCTGTAGTGCCAAGGGCACATTAGGGAAGTACATTTTTTCTTCCACCACAAGAGTACAGCTCCGAAGCTCTAGGGACAAGTAGGGTCAGGGTACCCTCTCTCTTTTTCCTCATCAGTACATCTCCACAGCCCCTGGAACCAATGAGGGCAGATCACTTTCCCTCTGACCTCACTTATGCACCCCCATGGGCCCAGGGACAAGTAAAGGCAGAGCAATTTCCTTCTAACCTCACCATTGCACCCTTGAAGCTCCAGGGTCGAGTGAAGGAACGAATGATGGTAGAGCACGTTCTGTCTGAATCTGGTCAGGTGGCCATCGGCAAGTATGGTTACTGGGCCTTCAGCTTGGAAGTTTTAGTTGTTAGCTTCTAATGCCCGTCCCACCATGGATCTGCAAACCCAGGCCAAGTACACCCTCTTCAGCACTTGACTCTCATCAACAATCACACAGCAGCACAATAACTATATGTCCAAGCCCAGGTTTAACTTTCTAGAAAGAAAAGTACTTTAATGCACCCTGGAGCGGAATACTGTGCATAAACATAGGCAACTGAATATTTTTAAAACCACATCTAAGCTTATATGCTAATTTTATATATTTTTTTCTCTCTCCCACATTAGTGCCCGGCTGGGCCCCATGTGAGTACCTCTTACTAGACTATTCCCTGCGGCCTACACATGACACTCTGACAGTTCATCCATTTATTTCAGGTACTACTTTTTCCCACCACCAATAGCCTTCTTGCCTATCTCTTCTTCTGTGACCCAATTACTGATGCCCCGATTATCATTTTTCAGGTGTCCCTCTATGCTAGGTCCTGAAGAGAACCGCCCCCCCCCCTACTGAAGGTGGGGTCGAAACGCCGTCCATACAATCCCAAAACGAACCATTTCCCAGCCCCCAACATTGTTCTAGATGGCTGTGATTTATTGATGAATGATATGGTCGTTTTTGTATTTTTGAAACCTATTTGTATGTCACAAACTGTCACAAATTTGTTATTTAGGTTCTATGTTCACTTGGGACACCCTGCACCATTATTAGATTGAATTGATTATTCATATAAAACACAAATATTCATATTGTCTGGTTGTATATGGTTCTCTTTCTCTCTCCGACATCTCTTCTCCCAGAAACATTGCCATTGAGCTAACCATTACCAGATACTGCACACATTGTCCACAGGAACCACTGTTTCTTGTTCTACATTAGAAGCTCTGGTTCAGTCTGAGTAGGGCTGCCCTTGTCCTACCTACACACAAGATAAAAAGACCTAGTCACAAGTATGGTTTCGCAAAACACAGATCACTGCCACAACCTATCTTTGCGCAAACTACGACAAGGGCAGTAGTCCACGGTCTGTCAATGAGGGCACCCATGGTGTACCCCTCCAGTCACAGAACATGCACCACTACCTTGCTCATGTCACAGGAAAAACCTTGTGCATCTGCACACACACTAGATTAGCGTGACACCAGGGCTAACAATCAAACAAGCATTTGCAATGAAATAGGTCTTGCATTAACAAGAGTTTAAGCTATTGGCAATCCAAAAGCTTAAACTCTCACAACTGCGAGACCTATTGAATTGCAAATAGATTTTTTCTTTTTACCAGCGCCCATGCGGCGCTTTAACATTTAAACGAGCCGCATTGAAAGGAAGGGGCGTGTCCGACATTAAAGTGAAACCACGGCATGGGGGCTCTGACAAAAAAAAGCAACTGTTTATCCAGTCGTTATAGGAGGTAACAAAAGCAGACAAGGCGGTACCAAGGAGGGACCAACAACCCTAATAACAACTTGGAAGCCAGCGTTTAGGAAGGGCAATGACACAAGCCAGTTAAAAATACGGGCAGAGAGTGGGCGGAGCTTTAAAAGACATACTCCACTGCTGCATACAGCGCAGCAGCGCAAGCGCTGCCAAGGCTCGGCCTAAAAAACACAGGTTACCAGATACATGCGCCTGGGCACTAGGGCTGGGGAACAGGACTGTATACCAAGCAGGGGTCAAGCCAAGTCCCAACAACTTCCATCTGACCACACCATAACACCTCTGCAGTAGGGCTGACCGTGGGTATAGCACCTTCGCTCCGACCTGCACGCACAGGAACACGAGGCAGTGCTACCCCAGAAAAACATGAAGGCAGAGCTCCTTTCCCCATACCTGGACGCCAAGGGACAAGGTATTTTTTCCCACCTCATACCACACCCACACGTTTACTACAGTGAACCTACTGTGGGTATAGGACTCCTGATGAGCTGAAATTCCTGTGTCTGGCATTGACAGGCTCTTTCATTTTAGCCACCCAATACCTTATTTTGACTGCCTCCCATTTATTATTTTAACCAATGCATCCCATCAGGTTGTAATGCTTGCCGGACAAATAATGCATCATCCTTTACTCTGCCAATAATTTGTAAATCCCAAAATAACTGCAAATTTCAGAACGAATTAAGAAGCTCTGCTTTAACCCACAAGTCTGTACAATTTCTATCCATTCTACCCACAACATCAAACCTGCATAATGGTGCATTGCCCTCGACTGCACACCTTCCCAAAAGAGCACAACAGAGGACCTCGGTTGCACCAGTTCTACAATCTCACAGACTACTTCTATATCATTTATACTGATGTGAATGTGTCACTTTCACCAGTCAGAAGCTCAAACCTACAACACAGAAACCACCATACACCCAACACCTAATGCAGTAACCACAAAGGGCAAGGTTGATACGTCAACAGAGCCATGCAGGTAGAAGAGCAATGCTGTCAACAGCACTAAACAAGAACTAAGAAACGCATATACTTCAAGGCTACTCAAAGGCTAGGTGACACAGCACTAACCCTGTAACACAGCACCCAAAGTCTCCAACATCATATAAACACCAACAATCCTGCAGTGACTGCTGTCAACTAGACGCCAATGGCTCGCAGCCAACAGCACACTATCAATATTGCTTTTGGGGGCTACTCCATCTACACAACCCCTTTCTCGTTCTACCTTATTCCTTCCTTTCTTCTAAGCTGCACTCCATCCCTATCTTTCCTGTTCCAACAAAAGTGCCTTGCCACGACCTTAGGTAGCAAAAGGGTGTTCTACAAATACCACAACCTCCAAAGGTGCAAACAACACAGGCCATAACACATTTATCACATGCTTAGTGAAATCTATTGTAAAACATATTATACATGTATTATTCCACATCCCGTCATGATGAAGCAAAAACCACATGCCCATTGAATACTAAAACCAAGTCAAGGTAAGATATTAAACTCAACATCCTACAAACATGAAAACACAGCAATAAGGGTCATACAGACAGTGGCATGTACTCTTTGCATCAACACTTCCTCACTAATTATATACACTAGAAACACAACTCTCGCGCAAAAAACAATATAAGTAGCCACAGAGGGGAACGTAACGCCATCAGGCATCAGCAACCACAAATACTTCACAACACACGATATATTACACTGCGGCAGTCGCCAGGTATGGTTTGAAACAAACATTGCTCACCATAACTCACGGTACCATCATGCTCAGTACACCCATAAACCAATGGTGTGCAAAACGAGCATTGACACTTATTGGCTTTGCCATTGCTTTTTATTTATGGTGTACAGCATTAGCAAAAAAAGGTGATACTCTAAAACGTGAACAAAATTTGAAGGTGTGCATGTAGCATGACACATGGGTGTGAGGCTGGTAACATATAAGCACTGTTATTTATAGAGCAGAAGGCCTGGCAGCAATATGCAGTCTGGCCCTCCACAAACCAAATCAATAAATAAATAAAAAACAGGACTGAGAGGGCCAGGGGAGAGGAGGGCAGGGAAGAAGCATGTTGGGGTACCAGTATGGAAGGAGAAAGAAGCACACAAAGGAGAAAGGAGGACGTGGGGACACATGAGGGACAGAACACTGGGCAAAGGGAGAAGTACAAAGGCAATAGAGAACAAAAAGGAGCCTTGGGGGAGAGAAGTACATGGGTGAGTGAGAGCAACACAGAGCATGGGGGAGAGAAGAGCAGGAGGGAGACAGCTAGAAAACACATGTACTCTCAGGGAGTGCTTAAACAAAAAGAAAAAAATAGCTCCCTGAAAGAGAGATGTGGAAGGACACAAATAGGATATGCTCCATGGAAAGGACAAACACAAAATGGACAAGGCGATCTATCGAATAAGAAGCAAGGAAGTGAGTGACAACAAAGCCACTCAATGGTTAAGCAACTGATTTTTTGGGGGGGATGGCGTCATGTACCCCAGTGCAAATTCTTGGTAAATTGACCAAAAATCTTTTGTAACCAGCCTGCACTGTCTGGTATGCTGGACATAAAATATAGTGGCATTACATAGAAAACATATACTCCAACAGGTGAGAAAATGGTATTCCGAGTTGAACCCTTCATACTACCACAGTGCATTTTTATTTGACCCTGGTTCACAAGGTTACTCTTAGATGTTGGAGGGATCCAAATATCTCTGCTTTTATTAAAAGGTGGGATGAAATTCAAAAGAATGCTGCGACATAACTATCAACTTGTTTATTAAACATTAATCCCCCCCCCCCCCCAAAAGAAAACTGCCTTTGGGCGCCTTTTACCTCAGTAAACACAGCCTACGTTACTTCCCCAGATTAACAACAACACAACATTTAGCATGTTACGAAAAAGTGGAGTTCAAAACATGTAATAAAATATACATTACTATAATGTTTATCTGTGGAAAAGTCTACTTGAAGTTCCTCCTCTTCATGACAGTGGCTGGCGATTCTTCCGATTACTATAAGGAGGTTTATCATTCTTTGACTTGGTTAAAGCAAGCAGGCGTTTCCTTAACTTCATGGAGTGAAGCAAAGGAATGTTTATATGGTCCGTTTTTCGATTGCGCTTACCAAGTGGCTTCAAAGTACAGCCTTTTATTAAGCCTTTGAAATCCTGCAGTAGTACATGGTCTGGTGTTTGAGCTGTTGGCTCAAGAATCCACTTATCAAAGTTGTCCAGGTTATGGAAGTTAATTCTTGGGACCTGCCGCAATACTTTATACAAATCATTGTAAGCAGGACGCAGAGATCTATAAATCTTGAAGGCCAGTTCATCAAAAGCATAGCCATTAAACCTATCAGCTTTGTGAACTTCTAATCCTTTCAGTACCATTGTAAAGAAATATGCTACAGTATCAGATTGTAGAGGCTCCAAACTAACGTGTTGGAGCAGGGGCCAGCAGAGATGAAGAACTACTTTGTAGCTTATTAATTGTTTCCACACAAGCGAGGAGAAGGAGGTGGCCAGAATGGCAGAGCGAATGTCCTCGTCTTTCATCAAGCATAACCCCAGTGGTGTCAACTGCGTGTGCTTTGTACTTGAAGGCCCAAGCAACGGAGATACCTTCACTGCAACCTCACCAGATTCCGGAGCCCCAACACTGAAATCTTCATTCTCGTCAAACAAAGGGCAAATGTTAGTTAACTCAGCTGAAGACTGCCCACTCACACTAGGCAAAGAGCAACCCACTGCAAATGTTTCCACAACATTTGATTGGACAGCAACAGCACTGACATCTGTCTTTTCATTCGACACAGAGCAAGCAACATCATTTACTGCAGTAAAGACACTAATAGGTGCATCACCAATAGATGCACTGTCATCATCATCTGATTCAGCAACACAAACAGTGTCATCATCCACCTCACTAGACACAGTGCCCACATCACCACTTTCAATTGTGACAACAGCAGCATCTGCATCCATGCTACAACCGTCCGTGCTTCTGGGAAATTTCGTCTCGCAGTCAGACACATTGGAATCATCAACAATGTTCTCATCTTCACAAGACACGCAGCACTGAATGATTAACTCTATGACTTCTTCAGTCAAAAGCTTGACTTGCTTCCGTAAACTTTTCTTCAACTTTGGGCTCCCAAGTGCAGTTTTTCTTTTCTTTCTCGAGTTCTTCTGCTCAATGATATTCTTCTGCTCAAGGATATTCCAATCTCGAGTCAGTCTTGTGTGAAGGAATGGTAAGAAAGTCCTCATAATAGGAGACAAAAAAGTCTCATAGTATTCGGGAGGGCAGGAGTCAACCAAGGGCTTCAAAAAGTTATGGACAATGGAAAAGAGTCTATAGTTTGGAATGTTTTCTAGGTTCACAAAGGCAGATCCAATAAGGCGGCCAACAAGACTGTTAATGTTGTAGAAATCCCGCTTTAGGGAAGATGCACCATAAGCCAAAATACTGAAACAGGATGCATACAGGGTGCAGAAAAATCCCTGCATTCTTTCCAGTGCGGTTTTATACTCTGGGGGGTCATAAATGTCCAGCATAGGTCGAGAAATGTCTAGGTTGGACGTATTCTTTGCACCTGGCAGACCCAGAACCTTTGCGTATTTCTTACCCATCTTGGACATCACCTCTGGCAAATAAAGCATATTTTGAGTCTTTATAAGAACAAATACATTGTCAAGTAGTTTAAGCATCTGCTCAGTGCATGGGTTACGGTAAATTGGTTCGCCATTGGACATAACTTCAATAACAAATCCTCCAGTCTTAGCTGTTTCTACATCAGCAGGACAACATGTCCATCTCAACACTCCAAGAATAGTAGCAACACAATGGATTATTTCTGAACTATTTAAATCCATGTCACTTTCCACAACTCTTTTAGTGGCCTGGAGATCTCCACAAACATAAAGAACCAGTGCATCAGGATCAGCAAATACCTTTCGCATCTCAGTAGACAGCCAGAGAGAAGAGACTGGAGCCATCAGCTCCTCCAAGAAAACTTTCTGACGACGATAATCCTTCAAGTGGTTGATAAGTATAACCAAGGATTCAAGAAGTGTACTCTTTTCCATCAACGTAAGTTGGAGAAGTTCATTGCATAGCAACTGCTTTATGTGATTAAACAGCAACACAAAGTTAGGTAGAAGGAACTGAGCTTTGTCTCGACAAATGCGATTAACACCAGAACAGGCACCTCTTCTCCCACTTTTAAGAGTTTGTGACTTTGGAGCCTTGATCTCTTCAATAACTTCAAGCAACTTATTGAGAACTTGAGGCAAACACTCGTTTTTAAAATTAAGGAAAGGTAGCAGTGTGGATATATTCAATGGAACACAAGCTAGGATGAGAGGATCCTTTGTCTTAAAACTCAGAAGAAGTTGAAGCAGCTCTATTCCGCAATTCACTGGGAAGTTCCGTTTCTGCAGATTTTTGGGAAGGTTTTCAACGATAATGTTAATGAAAAATGTGGCAGCTTCCCACTCATGAAAGGAGTTTGTGTAGGCGCAGAAGCCATCCTGTGTCAAGGAATGTATGGGCATAGAATCAACTGGAGACAACAGTTGGTGTTTAAGGAACTTACTCGCCATCCTGAAACAAGTATTTGGGTCAAGACGGCATGCCGCTCTAATCACCTGCCGTTGCTCTTCTCGAAAAGATTTCAAAAAGACATGGAAATCATCATCAGTAAGAAAATCAAAGCGAGAATATTCACAACTGCGGCTGCAATTTTTGAAAGGGAAACATACCATCATTAAGTTTGTTTTTGTGGCAAGAAGATATCTTGGGAGCACAGTCAGCAAGAGGGGGTTCTGGGATAAGTGTTTGTGGCTGAACAGCTTCTTCCACGTGCTCTGGGTTAAGTAACTCAAGTAGTGGCTGCTATGTACTGTGAAATCAAGTAAAGAATCCAGATATTTACCAAAAGTAGAAGGCATATCCTCAAAACTATGATTATTCAATGTACAGCAGAGCTGCTCACCAAAAGCACAGAGGAGTTGGCACTGCTTCTTTAGGAAGGAATAGTTTCTCTCTGTTAGCACTTCCCCAGTTGCTGCTCCTGGGGCTGGGAAGATGTACTGTGTGGCAATATCTTCCAAAAAGACAAGCAGTGGTTTGCCGTGAGGAATTTTCACAATTCGACTGACAGCAACAAGCAGGCACTCTGCTGCCTCCAACTGCAGATCGCCATCATTCAAAAGGCACCACAGTGGGTCCAAGAGCTGCAAGTTGTTATCGGCGAGGACTCCCAGAGATGCCAACTTGACATACTGCGTCATGGTGTTGATGGCAGCGGTTATCATGCGGCAGTGCACCTGAATCTGCAACGCTGGGGTAACGCGCGTTTTCAGAAACAGATGGCCCTGGACACTGTCATTTAACAAAGCATGCACCACATCTAAGATGCCATGGATGTGCTGTTGCAGGTCATGCGCGAACCCAGGTGCCTGGACACCCTTCTGAGTGCCCTCGTCCTCGGCCAGTCTCTGCAAGGTGAGCATCGCCAGCTCACACCGCGAGGCCCCTTTTTGGGAAAGTTGACGCAGGTCAAGCAAGAGGCTCTGCCAGCGCCGCGGCCAGTTACATTTAATCAACTGCACCACCACGCCCACCAGGGCCTCCTTGATGCAGGCCTCCTCTTCCAAGATGTGCTTGGTGCCGTTCAACATCAGGCCCATGAGGCTGTCCTTGAAGATCTTCCCCTCTCTGGTGGAGACGTCGACCCTGGTCACCCTGACGTGATGCTCAAGCACCTTGAAAGCATAGTAGCGCACGGGGGTGCTCTGAGATTCCGCAGTCAGCTTCAGGCTGCAGGGGACGCGGAGCTCGGCCATGTCTCGGAACTCGTCGCAGAACTGCTGGGCCTCGGCCCGCCGCTGGGGGCTGGTGGCCGGGTCCAGGATCAAAACCACCGCATCGGCGAGCACGTCGCAGATGAACCTCACTTCATTGGCCGACATCTCGACCTGCGGCCGGGAGCCTGGGTTACATTGAGAGAACGGCGACCCGTGTCATGGTGAAACCGAAACCTTCTTCTGCTTCCGTGTAACCCGGACCTCAGGCAGGATGTGAGCGGCTCCCGGACCTCACACAGGATGTGAGCGGCTCCCGTTCCAAGATGGCCGCTGTCGCAGCACGACGAGCGCGTATTCTCTGATAGTTACCCCAGGGGCGCACCATGGAGGCTCCGAAGACATACGCTTCACGTTTATCTTTGTCCGTTTTCTATATTAACAGTTTTAGAGGCGGAAGTACTATATTTAAGGTGACTAGGCGCCCCGGATATGCCGGGGAGTTCCCGTTTTTCCAACAGGTGTCCCTGCGGATTTTGGTAATATTGGCTCATGTCCCGATTTTTTGAGAGATTACACAGAAAACGGTGAGAGGCACATTTTTAGGTGTTCCATATTGAGTAATCAATTTAATTAACTGGTATGATGCTGGTTTTAAAAATTACATTTTATTTATTTTCTTAGTGCCTCTTCTGTGTTTCTATGTTGATGAGCGCTGTCATCCTTTGCTGATGTAAAATTGTAGTCCTTCATCTATTTTTGCAAAAGGCCCTAATTTTTGGGTCCCGCGATCCGATCACCCTAACTATATTGCTTTAAAACACAATCCCACAAATAATCTTGGATTTCATAGTGTTGTATTGCTTTTCTGGGTATCAGCTGGGTATAGTCAAGAATGCAAGTCAAGGTATGCCTTATAAAATTCCCTGTAGACGCTACCTATTGAGCACTTCATTGCCCAAGAGGCTGTGTGGAATTAAAGGGGATGCTGGGCCTTAATGGTAGGTCACAGCTGATGGGAAGCGAGAGATTTTTTTTTAAAAAAAACAGAGGGGGGCGTGGCAGGGATGACAAAGGCACATTAAAAAAAATAATAATAATCATTTGCAAAGTCAGTAGGTCTCACCTGTGCAAGATGGAAATGGCTTTGTCAATGTTTTCTTAAGCCATGCTGTACAACAGCAGGCTGCTGTGCATTTTATATTATGCTGTGGTATGGCCTGTGGCATAGTAGGTTATTGTATAACCTATTTAATAATATAGTATAGTCTGAGCCACTGGAATTATGTGATTCTGCAGACTTTGCTGCACAGTTATGTATTTGTTGCATTTGCCATATAATCCATCATATGCTGCACACTTTGCAGATTTTAATAATAAAAAAATGCCTAAACGGATAAATACGTACTATAAATGCAGCAAAAGTTTTGCCGCTCAGTGGAAGACCCTTCACAAAACTTGAACTCTCATCTTTCTGTAGTTTAATGCTGTATTTGGATGTTACAGTAGTACTAATGATGTGAAACCTTTGCTAAGGCAGTTTAATATGGGTAAAAATAACAATATAATGAAGCTGTACCAACACAAACTATCCGCATTTGCTTTTAAACACATCATTTAGGAAACGCTGCTGCATAATTTGGACCTATCCTACAGCATCATTCCAGTGGCTCTGGGTATGGTATTGATTGTCATTCTATGGTATAGTATGACATGTCATTGTATAGTATGGTATGGCCTGTCTTTGTAAAATGTGGTATGATATGGCACGTCATTGTATGATATGTCTTCGTATGGTATGGTATGGCATGGCCTGTCATTGTATAGTATGGTAGGGTAGGATATGGCTTGTCATTGTATGTGTTGGTATGGTATGTCCAGTTATGGTATAGTAAGGCATGTAATTGTATGGTATGGTATGTCATTGTAAAGTATACGCGCTCTGAAAATAAACTTTCTCAACTATGGTGTAGCATGTTTGAAGCAATAACAAAGACCAAGTTATTGAAGGGGGGGGGGGCAAAATCTACAGGGACAGGGTTTGGGAGGGTGGGTGTCACAGGCAACACTGAAAAAGGGAAGAATAATGAGAGGGAGGATGCAAAGGCAACACTGAAGGACATGCCTGTCATATAACAAAAACAACAACAATTTTGAAAAATAAAATGAACACAGTTTGAAAATAAACTTTCTCTGCCACAGTGATGGAGCAAGAACTCGTATAGAAGAGACTTGCTCGTAAGCAATCCTCTCATATAAAACCCGTAACAATGTACTAATAATGTATTGTGTAAATTAATATGCATTTTCATTGCATATGTAGAAAGGGGAAGGTTGCCTATGTGTTATACTAATAAGTAATACGAGTGAAATCTAGTATAGCTTCTAAAAGAGCGGGAAATCTTCTGCGCATGCGTCAGCTGCTTCTATGTAAAATGACGCTTTAATGCTTTGGAGGGAAAACTTTGCTCATGTGCAAATGCAACTAATATGGCCGCTTGGAAACTCACATGCTAGGCACCTGCTTATGCTGAAAACTAAAATGAATTTTCACTAATTGCTAATGCATTGAGACTATTTTTATGTAAATGGGATTAGAGTAGAGATAGGTGGTATACAGTGAAATCATTTATTTTTTAAACTAATATTCATTTTTCTCTACTTTCCTAATAGTTCGTATTTGGGCCTCTGAGAGGGACTGTGGCCGAAAAGCCAAAGTCCTGGGCACACGTAACCGGGTGAAAAATAATGGTTTAGTCAAGTTTCATGTCTCTGGAGAGTTATCATATAAGGTCCACTCAGGTAGTTTAGGAATTCTTCAGTTATTTCATTTTTATCATTAAAGAAACAACACGCCAACATGTGTTTCGTCACACTGGGAAGTCTCTCGTGACTTCGTCAGGGCTGTATGGGCAAACGTGAAAGTCTCTTGGAAATCGCTCCGCCAGTGATAATTCCGACCCGGACGGTCTGGTGGAGAAGACGGAAAAATCCTTTGCAGTGTTAAAACAAAATGGGGAAGCTCCTGTAAAGAAAATGACTAATTGGAGTCTCGGGCACCTAAAAACAGCAAGGTGAAAGGTAGGAGGCACGAACGGATCTTACCGAGGTAACGGAGATCCCTGGAGTGAGTACCTACTGTCCATATCCGGAACAGAGGTGAACCAGTGCCTGCGGCTCGCGTAGCACACACACTACAGTACATATGAAGCGGCGAACCCGCCATTAAACGTAACAGCAGGTACTCACTCCAGGGATCTCCGATACCTCTGTAAGATCCGTTTGTGCCTCCTGGCTTTCACGTTGCTGTTTTTAGGCGCCCAAGACTCCAATTAGTCATTTTATTTACAGGAGCTTCCCCATTCCGTTTTAACACTGCCAAGGATTTTTTCGTCAACTCCACCAGACCGCCCGGGTCAGAATTATCACCGGCGGAGCGATTTCCAAGAGACTTTTACGTTTGCCCATACAGCCCTTAAGAAGTCATGGGAGACTTCCCAGTGTGACGAAACACGTGTTGGCTGGTTGTGTCTTTAAGGATAAAAATTAAATAACTGAAGTATTCCTAAACTACCTGAGTGGACCTTGTATGATAACTCTCCAGAGACATGAGACTTAACTAAACCATTGTTTTTTACCCTGTTACGTGTGCCCAGGACTTTGGCTTTTCAGTCTTTTGAAGTGTCCATGGAGAGTCTCTCTCTCCCTTGCCCCAGCTTGTCCCACTCGGTGTGCAGGAATGCAGCAATAGAGCAATACACACTTGTGTTGGGGAGGAGGGGTCTTCCATGGAATGCATCATTGCATGCACATATCCACTTAGTATACATACACAGCACACATACTGTCCAGTACTGTCACTTCCATGTATTGTGTCACTTCAGGAACACAGACATCCAGCACAATCACTCTGTGCGCACTACTCAGTACTGTATCTTTTCTGTATCATGCCATGGTGTGCGATTTGCAAGCACATATACTGCCAGCACATACTCACTATGCATGCTGCTCAACACTTCACCATCATCTATGGTATTTATCGCAAGCACACATACAATAAGCACATGCTTTCATTGCGTACCACTGCACAGGACTACATCTCTCATGTAATGTTTTCCTCGCGGGCATACATACACTAAGTACATGCACTAACGATGCTTGTACTGCACAACACTGTGCTATACTTGTACTCTACCGTTCCCAGGCACACATACATCCAGGCATAGTCACTACTACTACATTACGCAGCACTCTACATCTAACTGATGTAGGCCAAGTGTAAGTTAAGCAGCAGCAGAACTTTTAAAAAGGCGAATGAGCCTGTAGGCCTCACTCCAGAGGCACAGGGTAAAAAGAACCTGTTCACTCCTACTGATCACACTACACGGTGTGCTGCCGCCACCACGCACCTCAACTCTTGGTGAAGGTGGTAACCTTCCACCACAATGAGGGTAGCGCTTTGGGCGCCTCTCCCAGTCCAACAAGACAGCAAATCGGAAGCCAGGCCTATGTCATGGTGCACACACATGATCTGTGCTTGCCTACGACAAAAAAATCTGTATTAGGGATCCAGATAACAGTACAGATGGGGACTCAGGGCAGTAGTAAACCTATTTTACCATGCAGTGGACTTTTGCATCTCAACAGTTATAGTCATATTTTCAAATACTCCTGCTTTCTGAAGGATACATATGCACATCAGAGTTTGTAATTGTGTGGTTTTAAGTGTTAAGGTGAAATGTGTATTTGACTACATGTCTTTAATATTGAAATAGTGTTTTAAAGTGCTTGTAAGTTTGTGTGTGTGTGTCTGCGAGTGTGTATAACTATGAGTGCATCTATCAGTGGTGTGCAAAGTTTTTGTGTCCTTCCCTGTGTATGGCCATCAGTGTAATTTATACAGTAAGATTTAATCTCTGCCTATCCTTCTTTCTGTTCGTGAATGGTTGTTTCTTTATATGAGTTTTTGAGTACTTGTCTTTTAGTTATATTTTTTCTCTTACAGTGTGTTTGTTTTAATGTTTGTGGTTTAGACTTTTTATTGTTGTGTGTTTCCAAATGAGTAGTGGTGTACAAATGTCTCTTTCTGGGAATGCCATATACTGTGTCTCATGCATATGTCAATCACTGTCTGAGTCTCTGAATGATAATAGTGCACCTGAATGTACCTCTGAGATTATTAATGTGTGTGTGAGAGCAAATGTTGTCGTGAAAATACGTCTCCGAGTGTGTATCTGTGCCTATGTGATTCAGTGTCAGAAACAGTAGTGTATTGCGAATGTGTGTCTCTTAATGTGTCTCTATGCTTATGTGAATCTGTGTCCCAGATAACGGTGCGGTGAAAATGGTTTTAAGTCTTGAAAGCTGATTGTTCCTTTGTCCGGGGGAGGGGGGTATACAGCCTGGTTTATAGGCACAATGATGCCATCAGTAATGTCATTGGAGGAGCTATTTGTGATGTCAACAATTATTTCACTCATGTTATGTGTGATGTCCTATTTAATGCAAAGGAGTGGCTCAAGGGAAGGTTTGTGCCATTAACGGTAGCTGCCAAAGTTCAGTGGCTTTAGCCAGAACCAAACTCCGTTTCTCTGTTTTTTTAAAGTGAATTTAGTAGGTTTCTTTGATTAATAAAAACTGGAAGATTAAATACAATTTTTAAATATAGGAGATTGCATTTCATACATTTAAACAATAATCACTTTCATTTATTTTAATGTAATTCTTTGAATAGGTGCATTCCTTTAATCTTCAAAACCTGTTTTTGTTAATTATTTAAAACATGTTTAGTAACCAATGCATCCATCGGTATGTCACTGAGGCAGTGACAGCGAGCATTTGCAGATCTATAAGTGTGCTCCTAAGGGGAATGTCCAAGTGAGTGGTGGTGGATAAACACGTGCCTGAGGGTGACTCGGAGTCTTTTACTCCATTGGTGTGTCACTGAATCAATGCACTACTCTGTCCCAGCCAATACCTCCCCCCATATATTTCTACCTCCACTCTCGGACTCATCATAAACCTATTTCAACTAATATGATTTCCAAAATAACCATTTCTAGACTCTTCCTTCCTCTATCCATCCTGGTTCACCCCAAACCTCATTTTACTACTATGATCTCCCTAATCCTCTTCTAGAGACTCTTCTCTCCTCCATCTGTCCTTTGTACTCATCCCAAACCTCATTTTACTACTGTGATCTCCCTAATCCTCTTCTAGAGACTCTTCTCTCCTCCATCTGTCCTTTTTACTCATCCCAAACCTCATTTTACTACTGTGATCTCCCTAATCCTCTTCTAGAGACTCTTCTCTCCTCCATCTGTCCTTTGTACTCATCCCAAACCTCATTTTACTACTATGATCTCCCTAATCCTCTTCTAGAGACTCTTCTCTCCTCCATCTGTCCTTTTTACTCATCCCAAACCTCATTTTACTACTATGATCTCCCTAATCCTCTTCTAGAGACTCTTCTCTCCTCCATCTGTCCTTTTTACTCATCCCAAACCTCATTTTACTACTATGATCTCCCTAATCCTCTTCTAGAGACTCTTCTCTCCTCCATCTGTCCTTTGTACTCATCCCAAACCTCATTTTACTACTGTGATCTCCCTAATCCTCTTCTAGAGACTCTTCTCTCCTCCACCTGTCCTTTGTACTCATCCCAAACCTCATTTTACTACTGTGATCTCCCTAATCCTCTTCTAGAGACTCTTCTCTCCTCCACCTGTCCTTTGTACTCATCCCAAACCTCATTTTACTACTGTGATCTCCCTAATCCTCTTCTAGAGACTCTTCTCTCCTCCATCTGTCCTTTTTACTCATCCCAAACCTCATTTTACTACTGTGATCTCCCTAATCCTCTTCTAGAGACTCTTCTCTCCTCCACCTGTCCTTTTTACTCATCCCAAACCTCATTTTACTACTGTAAAGAATCTGGGTATCTGGCTAGACCCTAAACTGTCATTTGACCATCAATCCAGGACAGTGGCAGGTAGGTGCTTCGGTATTATGAAGAGCCTCCGGAAAGTCCTGGATGTGCTCCCTGTAGCGGCCAGGAAAACCTTAGTCCACGCACTTGTCAACTCACGCCTGGACTATGGGATTGTCCTCTACTTGGGCGCCAATAAAAAGAGCAAGCAAAGGCTGCAATATATCCAGAACGCTGCGGCGCGACTGGTCTTAATGCTGCCTAGGAGGACTTCAACAAAATATGCCCTGTCCACTTTACACTGGTCCAATAAAGGAACGAGTTTCCTTTAAGGACTTGTGCATATGCCACCGAATTCTCCATGGTAGAGCTCCGTCCTATCTCAAGGATTTGCTGTCTCCCTACTCTCCCCCCAGGACCCTGCGGTCCTCGGGTACAGGCCGCGTTCTCATTCCTGTCATAAAAAAAGCAAGAATGGGGGGTCGCTCCTTCCGTTACCTTGCGGCCAAACAGTTGAACGAACTCCCTGTGGAACTGCGTTTTGGAGCAGTCCGAAAGTATATTTCGGAAGAACTTGAAGACCTGGCTATTCAGGATAGAATAGAGGGTTTCTCTCTCCCGGGTTTCTAGAATGCCGAAATGCCCTATATGAGCTGTCCATTGGTACCGCAGCGCGGGGACATACTAGATAGTATAACCAAGCGCAATATAAACTTCTTTATTATTATTATTATTATCTCGAAAGTAACTCTTTCTAGACTCTTCCCTCTTCTATCCCTCCATTATCCTTTTCAATCCAACTAACAGACTCGCATATCACCTGCTCACATTAACTCATATTTCCCTATACTAATCCACAAACGAATACTTTTAGGTTCCAGAGTAAAGTGCTACTTGCCGAAAAGTGCTTCAACGCCTCGGCAGGGGTAGTAAGTGCTATATAAATAGAATTACAATGACAGTGAGAAAGTTCCTGTTCCCCATTGTACCCATCAGTATGCATCTGCATGAGTGAAGGGGTCGAACACACATCCCTTTGTGCGACTACATCACAGTGGTTTTCACTCCATTAGTGTGTCAGTGAGCATGCTCCGGTCTTTCAGCGTGTGTCTCAGTTAGTGAAGGGGTGCACAAATGTCCCAATCGGACTACGACAAGGTGCCTTTCACTCCACTGGTGTGTGAGTCAATGGCATTGATTATGTTTGAATCCATCAGTGTGACCCCCTCAGTGTGTATCGGAATGTGTGTTGGTGAGCAAATGCATGCCCATTCGTATGTCCTTGCGTGTGTCCTTGCATACGACTGACTGCACTCCTGTGCCTCTCACTCCACTGATGTGTCACTGAGTGATGGTGAGCATGTTCACCATGAGTCACTCAGTGAGTTGTGAACACATGAGGCCTGTGTGTGGCAGCCCTGTGCCTGTGACTCCACTGGGTCTGAATACCTTACTGCACCTCTGATTGCGTGCCCGAATGTAAAATCGGCAGCCATATTGGATTCAAGACTTCACAAAATGGAGGGAGATTCTCCTACATAAAATGGTGACTTTTCTAGTCAATCACATGTGAACAAAAGTTCAAATGTGATTGACGGAAGTCTAAATGGCAGAGATACCAAATAAGTTCACCCTTTCAAGCCCCTCAGCCCAGCCCGCAACTTTTTAAAATGCTAATATCTCAAACTACTGGACAGATGTCACGCTTTCTGCGTAAAGTTCCACTTTCATGCCAGATTTGGTGTAAATTCAATACGCAGTTTGGGCTGTAGATGCGATCAAAGTTTCCTATTGGTTCTAAAATGAGAGATTCTTCTCTTCAGTCTACTGCCCTGTAACTTTTTTCTCCCTCATGGACCTACAAAAAAAAACAGCATACCAAACCGTTGCTGTCTAACCTAGTGATGTGCAAAATTTTAGAGAAATTCGTCCATGGTGTCAAAAGTTACAGGCAATTCAAAAGACACCTTTGAAATGGAAAGTATGTATGGACCAGAGAAAGTGAGTAATACTGTACAGTGGAGGACTTCAGCTGAAATGATACAAGTGGCCAGAAGAGCAGGAGGCTACAGCTAGAGGAATACAAGAGGAAAGCGGAACAGAGCGCTTCAGCAGGAGTAATACAAGAGAGAAGGGGACAGGGGACTTCAGCAGGAGTAATACAAGACGGCATCCATCTAGGTCCAGGAAGAAACTCTCCTACATCAATTCAATTGCCATAGCGTTTAAGGTGCCAAAGGGCATCCAAGCGCTGGAGCAGAGCAGCCCTTTGTCGCTATACACTTCTGTGAATCTTTCCTACCTACCCACACCCCCCTCGGGATCCAGAAGAGCCCCCATGCCATCTACCGGCACAGTGCCTCGTAGCTTCCCAGCTGGGTTTATGTCCTATAAATACCACAACCAATTAACACCTTCACTCCTCCAAACTAACCTCTAAGATAAAGTGCAATTGTGCATTCCTGAACTTTAAAAGTCATTATTATATCAAGCTGGGCTTCTTTGTATGAGGGTCTGCAGGGGCCCCTACCCTTTGGAGTCTGCTGACAGAGATGGTGGGGGCGAGGAGGAGATGGGCTGCTTACGTCAGCAACAGGAAAGCAGCTTTCTCTGCCCTTAAAGATATGGGCACAGAAAGGACAGGATTCATCTGGAGAATACCAGGGGCAGCGACTCTCAACTAGAGTTGCTAGAGCTATACAAGGGACAGAGAAGCAGGGGACTTCAGATGGAGCAATACAATAGGGACAGTGGACCTTTGCTGGTGTAAAGCCAGAGCAGGCCTGTGCTCCAGTAGCCCATTGGCGCACAGCGACAGCCTTCTGTAGGGCGAATGGAGAGGGACAATGAGTTGGACCGCCTTCTGCTACAGCAATGAGGGACTGAGGAAGGCAGGGCACCTGGAATAACACAAGAGGACACAGCAGGGGTAGATGTATGCTGGAGTGATCCACTAGAGTCAGCAACACTTCTGCTCGCTGAATACAAAGGGCACAGAGATCAGGGGGTATCTGCTGGAGTCATTTCTGGAGCATAGGGAGAGTAGGCTTTCACTGGAGTAATCCATGGGAGACTTCTGCTAGGGAAATATCTGGGAGACACAGGGACAGCAGACTTCAGCTAGGGTAATACCTGGGGGACACTGGGACAGCAGACTTCAGCTAGGGTAATACCTGGGGGACACTGGGACAGCAGACTTCAGCTAGGGTAATACCTGGGGGACACTGGGACAGCAGACTTCAGCTAGGGTAATACCTGAGGAGACATTGGGACAGCAGACTTCTGCTAGGGAAATATCTGGGAGACACAGGGACAGCAGACTTCAGCTAGGGTAATACCTGGGGGACACTGGGACAGCAGACTTCAGCTAGGGTAATACCTGAGGAGACACTGGGACAGCAGACTTCTGCTAGGGTAATATCTGGGAGACACAGGGACAGCAGACTTCAGCTAGGGTAATACCTGAGGAGACACTGGGACAGCAGACTTCAGCTAGGGTAATATCTGGGAGACACAGGGACAGCAGACTTCAGCTAGGGTAATACCTGAGGAGACACTGGGACAGCAGACTTCTGCTAGGTTAATATCTGGGAGACACAGGGACAGCAGACTTCAGCTAGGGTAAAACCTGGGGGACACTGGGACAGCAGACTTCAGCTAGGGTAATACCTGAGAAGACACTGGGACAGCAGACTTCTGTTAGGGTAATATCTGGGAGACACAGGGACAGCAGACTTCAGCTAGGGTAATACCTGAGGAGACACTGGGACAACTCCTGCCAGGGTAATATGCACTTTTCCATCATGTCTGCAGCGGCACATCCGTTTGTTCCGTGGTTCCATTATCAGCATTTGTATAGCGCACATCTACATTAATACGACATCAAAGTCGTATGGGCAGCTGGGGGTGTATCTACAGTTACAGGGTTTCACTGCAGAATTGTGGTGTGGTCTGCACCGAAGATGCTGTGTCCAATGCGTGGTGTGAAGTTTGGCCACTGGGTTCGAGGTTACACTAAGTACGGTCAGTCAAGTAGATTCAGTCGAGTAGATTCATCCAGGGCACGAGTCGGGGGTACACGCGGGTACACAGCGTCCATCCACTATTTTCTTAGGGTGGACGCCGTCCCCCCTGCCAAGAAGTTGGGGCCCCACAGAAATATGGTGAACTTATCCTAGTGTCATTTTCAGACACCAGAACAGGTTCAGCAGCTCCTGCACGTTGTCTGCTTTTCATTGTCAGCAGCAACGTGCAGACAGTTGGGGGGGCTTTTTTTTTTTTACACCTCCAGCTGTGCCAAAGAGAAAGGCAGAAGTTAAGGGGCCATAAGGCCTCCTTTTGATCGAGTATTGGACGGGAGGTGGCCTGGAACCTCACACTTAAATGCAAATGCACAGGAGAGGAAACCAAAGCACACAGCTTGTTATCTCTTCACACATACTGAAGAGATGCACGCTTTTTACTTTTTTTCAGTCCCTGTATATAAATACACGCACTGTAAGAATGTCAGATGGGATTGTCTGTCCCAGTATTTACACAAATAATATAAATAGCACTATTTTATTTCTTTTATAGCGCAGCTCATCCTAATGCAGAGTCTTCCAGTGAAGTCACTTCCTGTGATGCCATGTGGGATGTCACGCGTCGTGACGTCATGTGCTGTGTTGGCACACGTCATGATGTCACTTGCATATTGCCTAACTTGGTCAGTCCCCCCACTTCTTTTTATAAGACTTGTGCCCTGGATTCATCTGAGAGTTGTTCTGCTGGCATGGTGTGGCTAGAGAGCTTTGCGATCTATTTACTAGTCTCTTACGTTAACTGGAAGCACGCAGTCCTAGTTGTGTGCGGTGTGACTGGCTGTGGCACAGCTTAGCTATTGGTGATGGGAGAGACAAAACAGTCGGCTATAAGGCATGTGTGCGTAGTACTGGATGCGTGCACGATGGCCTGGTCTCATCTGTTGTGTTTGTGTGAAGGAAGGCTTTGTGTCTGCTGTTGTTTCAAGCAGGACTATTTCTGGGCACAGCTGTGCTACGTGGATGCACGTGACATGTACTCTCGAATATGCTGCGGAAATTAGGATGTCCTCCAACAGTAAATAAAACCAATGAATGGGTCCCTGGGCCTTTCACACAAGCAAAGGGCTGGTGATTGCTCTGAGGTGTGTTCTGGTTCTACCACCGCTGGCGGCCTCTCACGTGTCTTCACAGGTGTTGTAACCTGGGAGCACAGATTTGATTGGATTTGTTTTTGTAATGCTCAGCTTCTTAACCTACTTACACTTAATCCAAAGACTTCCCTTATTAATACATTTTCTTTGTCCGTGATCCTTTACGTTCTAAGACCAAGCTCAAACTTAGTTGGGAAACAGATTTGGGTTGGGTTGTGGGTTTATGGAATACAATTTGGTCTAGAAAATTTCATATTTCCAGATCAGCATCAGAGACTCAATCGATGTTTTTTTTTCACCATAGATTATACCATACTCCCACTTCCATGGCTAGATCCACTAACATGCACAACCAATCCTGTTGGTCCTGTAGTCATTCGCATGGAGATTTGGTACATTTCCTATTTTTTAGAGAAAGTATGGTCTCAACTTACAAGCATTTTTAAATGTCATTATTCTCTGACAATGTCAATACTGCTTTTAGGAAGCTTATCAGATGTTATTGAGTTAAATATGTATGAAAATGGTTTATTTTACCTTATGCTGGCATTAGCATTTCTGCAAATTACGGTTAACTGGAAGTGTTCTGCTAGTATTTCATTTAAAGCATGGTGGTATAATGTTTGTCATCATCATAAATTAGATATAGCATTTGCCTCTTTGTGTAGACCACATGTAAATAGAGACTTATATTGGTTACCTTTAACGAAATATTTAGATGTTCATGCGAAACAACACGTAATCTCTACTCATTCTGAAGATGTTAAGCCCCCGTAATGTTACATTCTCTGCTTTTTGTTAATTATATTTTTTCATACTCAATTTTTTAATTAACTATGCTCTTTACTTATTTCCAATCTATTTTTTACTTCTTTTTGATACGCGGTCTTTAATAGTGGGTTTATGAGTCCCCTCCCTTTCCCTCTCTCCGTTATCCTTCTTTCCCCATGTTATATAAAATTGTAAAACAGCTTTAATTACTTATATAATAATAATTATCCCTGGTTTAATATTTTGCATACGTTATCCTTATAGGTATTTAACTTTGTGAATGTTATTCTCAATAAAGCTGATTAAACACCAAAACGACAGTGGAAGACAAAATGCCAGGTTTTCAACTGTTTTCTAAAAATTATGCAAGTTGGATTGGCCTCTCAAATGCTCCGGAATAGGATTCCAGGGCTTGGAGGTGTTGTAGACAAAACCTCTAGTGTCCCAAGAGGCTCTGTGAATTCTAGGCACCGCCACTTTTTAAGAGACTACAGATCGTAAATACCAGTTTGGAAGGGTACCACGAGAATCTTCTTCTAAGGTATTCAGGGCCAGACAGATTGAGAGCTTTGCAAGCGACCCTCTTTTTAGCCGGGAGCCACTGTAGCAGACTCATGCTAAGATGGCGCACTCATGCTGAGTGACTCTTGCTGCAGCGTGCCCATGGCAGTCATTTGAAGGGATCACTGTGAGGTGTAAGGTACACCAAGTGTCCACCCCGGTGTGAGACGCAGAGTAGGCGAGACATACTCAGGCTTTGAACCCCACATATGCTTCACCTACGAGTAAGGTAGTCCAGGGAGTTTTCTCCAAAAGGAAGACCCCAAAACTGCTCAGCTGGACCAATGCCCCAGTAGTGAACTCCAAAACTGGGCGCAGAATACCAGATAAAGACTTGCAACCTGAACACAAGAGGCGAGAGCCCCCCCACCTTCCTCCCCACACCCGATGTAGAACAATGCATCGGGGGACGGAGGGATGTTGGGTGTTGTAATGTAGAGAAGAAGACACACTCTTGAGTCCAGATAGAAGTGAAAGCGAGACAGCCACCCAGGACAATAGGTGAACCTCAAGAGAATGCATGACAAATAGAACACACTTTAAAATAACACACACAATCCCCTGTGTGTCCCCTGCCTCCCCACTCTTGTGTGCAGTGACCTTCTCGCTTACCAGGGTGGTGAAACATATGGAGTACAGATCCAACACCCCCTGCTCCCCCATGTACAGACAGTCTGGACATTCCAGACAGATGCAGCTCGGACACTGACCTGTGGGCCTGCTATGCAATGCCACTCTGACTCTCTCCCATGTTACCAGGACACACCGGACCTGGCATGCGCCTGTACTTATTTGTACACCTGCGTTGCAAGCCCTTCAGGGCTCTAGTTTGTATCGAACTGGCACGTTATCTCTAAAGACCTTCAATAAATAAATATTGCAAAAATAATAATATTACACACAAAACAACATCTCTTTCCACAAAGAAAACCAAAAGCAGAACAAATTTTAACTGAACTTTGAGAATACAAAACAAAATCAATACATTACATATTATTTCAGTATGAAGGTTGGGTTCCATGCTCCCCTGTTGCATCACCCCCTACCTTTCAACAAGACAGCCCTGCGAGAAACAGGCAACACTAACACAAGCTCCAAACAAGCATTTGCAATGCAATAGGTCTCGCATTTACGCGCATTTGAGCTATTAGCATTGTAAATGACAATGCGTTTTATTTATGTTTTGTTTTTTAAAACATAAATAAAAGGCATTGTCATTTATAATGCCAAACTCGCGTAAATGCAAGACCTATTGTATTGCAAATGCTTGTTAAACCCGCCCTGAATTATATCGGCCACGCCCTTATGAGAGACCCGCCAGTTTTTTCATCCCACTTAAAGCCCTGATGTTAATGCAAAGTCTCTGACTGCAGTGCCTTTGGGCTGATTTGTTGTTTCATCCTGAGAGCCGACTTCAAAGCAGGAATGTCGCTCTTCAGTCGAGCTGATTTTCTTTTCCCCTTGGGAACTGCGAAGGCTGGCCTTGAATTGCCGAGATAAATCAAGCACAGAGGGTGGAACGAAAATAAAAAAAACGTGAAATGTAAAATTAACACAACACTGGAGCCCCCGGCACTGAAGAAACAGGACAGGAAGGAATTTTTTTCATAATTCAATATGTATGGAGTTAAATTAAGAGAAAAGGGATAGTAAGAACGAAACTGAAAGGCAGAGGGAGGAAGTATTAAATATGCCAGAAGGAAGAACGACCGGCCCTTGCAGCGACTGAAGAAAAGCCAAGTGGGCCAGCTGGAGGAAATAAGGCTACAACAGCGTGCTGAGAGGAGGAATGCGAGAGACCTCAGGCAGATGCTGTCCTTATAGTGTGAAGATAGGAGACGCGCTGTGGAAATAGGAGGTCAGCTTGGATGCTGGTGCATTTTTGATTGAAAATGTATCATGTGCCCAGAAAAGGGAGAGAGGCGGGACGAAGGAGAGAGGAGGGGAGGGGGCGGGAGCAAAGGTAAGACGGACGGGTACTGCTCGCGCACGGAGCACATTAATGATATTTATAAAGGGAATGAGCAACAGCGGGTAAGCGAGAAACTAGTTTTATATAGCGCAAACTACACCTGAAGGTATCTGTGTGCTTATATGAGCACTAGTTGCGTTATCGACACGTTGGACGGCCCCGGCAGCGCCTGAGGGAGATGGCGACAGGAGGACGCGGCACCGCGTATGGGGTAGGTAAACAAGCTGTCGCCATTGTGAAACAAGAAGGAAGTGGGATAAGGGAGGGGGTGGCAAATGGTGTGCACTTTCGCGGCCGCTTTGATGTTCTCAGTGGCCGCGCGGTTCACTGAGAACATCAAAGCGGCCGCGAAATGATCACGCAGGCTGCCAAATGGGGCGCGCGCCCGGCGCACATGCACTGTAGTTGGCGGCCTGATAGCACTAGTTTCCACTTTCAAATCCCCCGTTTACAAAAGCTCTCGCGAGAGCAGCGCTAAAGCGCTGGCTCAGGCGAGACCTAAAAACTGGAATCTCCCTTTTGAACCCTGTAGGATTTTTAAATTGAAACCCATTCACAACAATGAGTTCCTTTGTTTTGCACATATTCATGCAGCCCACATGCTGATCACTTAATTTGTACTCATCCACACGTTTTCTCACAAACTCATTCACAGTAATACTGTCTCATTATTTCATCTAAATAGCAGTTTTCCAACTCTTTTGCTGGCCACTGAGGTGTTCGGTGAGCCTTGGCTGCTCCTCCTAAGGTAGAAAAAAAGGTGAAAAAAACAGTGATTGTATGTGGAGTATTCAAATAACTCCAATGCTTTTCTTTAAGATTTTCTCTGACCACTATTCTAGAGTCTACCCTCCTTAAAAAACCTATTAAATGACTCAACTAAACAGTTTGCTTCAGAGAAATATGAATGTGTCTTTTCATCACTTATACCAAATGTTCACAAGACTTCTAAAATGTTACTTTATGTAAAATGAGTCCCGTTCTCCTCTTTAGAAAATACACCTAAAATTCAATGACATTTAGTCAGGAAGCACAATTAAAATATCCTATTCTGTGGTCCCGCAAAATCAATTGCAAATTGGTGCCATCCTGTGCAGGAAAAGGATTAAAACGAGTCTTTTGTTTGTTGACCTTCCAGTGTTTGTCAGGCAACAACTACTGTTGTCACTCGTCAATAAACTCGCCCACAAGCAGTCATGCTGGGCCACCAATAATGTTTCCTCAAGAGTTTCTTTGCATCTGACATTCCTGGATGCCCACTAAGAGCAATATGAATTCATTCATTCCTCAAACTCTCAGGTGCATTAAATAATCCTAGTCTGGTCACAATCCCATTATCTATGGATAATTGAAGATATTTGTTAATAAAAAGGGACACTGGATTGGATCACGTTTCTAACTGGTGGCCATCCATGAACCAAAAATGTTGTACCTTCCTTTAAAACAGTATCATGATCAGTCATAGGCCCTCCACCACTCATCTTCACAAATGTGTCCTACAGTGAAAAGGGCGGCATCTACGGCCGACGCGACACACTCGACATCGGAATCATCATTCACGTCTGGACCATCGGCTAATGGTAAATGCGAGCGGCAATCTACCCCGACGTTACCACCCGAGATATATTTAAAATCACAGTAGAGTTCCTGTAAACTAGACGAACCCTCACAAGCCTCGCTGAAGCTGAATAGGTGCCGTTACGACTTATACAAAAGAGGTTCATGATTAGTAATGAGATCAGAACAATTGTCCCAAAGGTAAGTTTTGAACTTTTCCACGATCCATGCATGAGTGCTGTAATGTTTTCTGGTACCTTTAAGTGTGCGTGACATCAAAGCAATAGTGTGTTTCTTGCCTTTGTGTTAACACAGCCCCTGAACCAAAAGAGCTTGCATCAAACATTGCAAAACAGTTACCTTCACCATGAAAACGTTGTAAGGCAGGTGCCAACATAATCATGTTCTTAACTTTGTGAAAGGGATTATCCTGTTTTTTAGCCCATAAAAAGTATTCTTTCTTGCGCACAAGACATCTTGGGGGTCCAATTAAAATGGCGTACACTTATACAAATCTGGTGTAATGTTTGCCAAGGCCCAAAAATGAGCTGCGAGAAGGTCTACCAAGAGGTGGTGGTGCATTTTTGATGGTCTCAAAGAGATTACCCTTTGGTCCGATACCATCGGCAAAATGCACAACAAATACAACCCTCTCTAATACAACAAAACAATCGGGAAACACAGGGCACTGGTTGGACAATGGGACAACCTGTGGTGGGAGGCGTGAGGATGCCGGCAGTGTCGCAATGCTTACAACCACACTTTTATTATACACTCCAGAATGAGTCTACCTCTGTTTAGCGTGCACCCACTCGTTCAACACACTACTGTATGGAGTTGGGGGGAAAGGATAACTGTGCACTAAGGCCACCCAGCAGCAGGCACAGGTCACACACAGATGTGCAAATGATACTCATTTAACCCTTCAATGTATACCAGGCCTAGGAAAGGCACACACTACTGCCAATTGCCATGAGAGTGTGTTACAAGTGGGTACAAGCCCGCTCAGGGACTAGCACAGCTCCCACAGGCCACCAAAGTCCTCAGCAGACCAGTGTTTCCTACACTAGTGGTAGCAAACCATTTTTTGGGGGGTTGCGAAGTCCAAGCAATAACTAAACATGCCTTTAAGTTCTGTATTTATCTTGTCACATTTGCTGCGCTTCAAAGACAGAGGTCAAACGTCAGGCAGGCTATGTCTTCTGACAAATTGTTGCCAATGCTTGTTTATCTTGGAGATTGCTGTTCACAAACTCCTCTCACTTTCCACTCAGAAAAAGAAAAGTAAAGTGAATTATGTGACGATCCTGATGGGTACAAGAGTGAAAGGAAAGGCTGTAGGATGCCATTTTTTTTTTTAACACAACAAAATGTAATTAGCTGTAAATGAACTGTACTCATTCAGCAGTTAAGGAAAGCAAACATTAAGCAAATGTTTGTTAAATTCTGAAGTGTGAAGGAAACAACAATTGTAACAGGATCAAAACAAATCAAGACACTTTACTTGGTGAGTCGGCGCCTGGATAACCTTACAGGTGACAAGTAAAGTCGGTGCCTGGATAACCTTACAGGTGACAAGTAGAGTTGGCGCCTGGATAACCTTACAGGTGACAAGTAAAGTCGGTGCCTGGATAACCTTACAGGTGACAAGTAGAGTTGGCGCCTGGATAACCTTACAGGTGACAAGTAGAGTCGGCGCCTGGATATCCTTACAGGTGACAAGTAGAGTTTGCGCCTGGATAACCTTACAGGTGACAAGTAGAGTCGGCGTCTGGATAACCTTACAGGTGACAAGTAGAGTCAGCGTCTGGATAACCTTACAGGTGACAAGTAGAGTCGGCGTCTGGATAACCTTACAGGTGACAAGTAGAGTCGGCGCCTGGATAACCTTACAGGTGACAAGTAGAGTCGGCGCCTGGATAACCTTACAGGTGACAAGTAGAGTCGGCGCCTGGATAACCTTACGGGTGACAAGTAGAGTCGGCGTCTCGATAACCTTACGGGTGACAAGTAGAGTCGGCGTCTGGATAACCTTACAGGTGACAAGTAGAGTCGGCGCCTGGATAACCTTACAGGTGACAAGTAGAGTCGGCGCCTGGATAACCTTACAGGTGACAAGTAGAGTCGGCGCCTGGATAACCTTACGGGTGACAAGTAGAGTCGGCGTCTGGATAACCTTACAGGTGAGAAGTAGAGTCGGCGCCTGGATAACCTTACAGGTGACAAGTAGAGTCGGCGCCTGGGTAACCTTACAGGTGACAAGTAGAGTTTGCGCCTGGATAACCTTACAGGTGACAGGTAGAGTCACAGGTGACAAGTAGAGTCAGCGCCTGGATGGCCTTACAGGTGACAAGTAGAGCTTTACAAATCCGCATTACATTACATGCACAAATGATAAATATTCCCTGAAACCCAATTCCACACATTACCATTTGGGTGCAATATAGTTTATTCAATAAAACAGTATGTCTGAGCAAATTTAGTTGCCATTTCAATACAAAATGTGCTGTTTGTAAACAACAGTGTGCAATCACACAATGCGTTTGTTACATTTAAAAAAATGCTTGCCTCATGTCCATTAAAGATAGGTGGGTCGCAAAAGTTAGTTGTTCTGAAAATTGGGTTGTGGTTCTAAAACGTTTGGACACCCTGAAGCATAAACTCATGACGTCCAAATGTCTGACCCTTATGCTAAGCCAGGGAGTCCATGCTTAAGGTGGACAGCAGGCCAGCCCCTCTAAGTCGCTGAAATCAAGTCAATACTCCCAAAATAAACCAAGGTGATAGCGAGCGAAAGGAGTGCGCCTCTTGCCTTAATATGCTGAACTGCTCAGCTGAAATGTCCACAAAGCGCCATTTGCAGCTCCATGTCACAAGGAGGCACACTACTGCCGATGATTCCTGCCAAGGCTGACCTGGCCATCAGGCATTACCCTGGGAGGCTGGAAGGGTGGGGGTCCGCTTTTGAGATAGATATATATATATATATATATATATATATATATATATATATATATATATATATATATATATATATTCACTGAAAAAACCATAGGTTTCACACACGTTATAGTTACGAATTAGCATTTAGAAAACCTTGCAAATTCACTTAAAAAACCATAGGTTTCACACATGTTATAGTTAGCTTGACATTTCACTCGTAAAAAACCAATGAAATTCCCCCGTTATAGTTAGTGCAGGCAACTATAACTCACGCGACCGCAATCCTCTGCTGATGACGTCACTGTATTTAGACACTTATTTACCCATGTCTTCTTCCATTAATCTTTAGCTATACATATATTACAAATATTTATTTTTCAGAAAGACACATATGTCATCAGTGATGTAATATCTGACGTCATCAGCAGAGGATTGCGGTCGCGTGAGTTATAGTTGCCTGCACTAACTATAACGGGGGAATTTCATTGGTTTTTTACGAGTGAAATGTCCAGATAACTATAACATGTGTGAAACCTATGGTTTTTTAAGTGAATTTGCAAGGTTTTCTAAATGCTAATTCGTAACTATAACGTGTGTGAAACCTATGTTTTTTTCAGTGAATTTCAAAGGTTTTTTAAATGCTAACTTTTAAGTGTGATAGTAGTTATATCTATTTTTTGTACTGATTTTCTACAGTTTAACTGTTTATTTATAAATAGTTTATTAATTAAATAACATATTTTTCTGAAACTTGCAAAAAAATATTTTTTAATTAAAACTGAAATATTGATTAATTTTCTTGTTTTCATTATTTATTTTAATATATTTATATCATTTTCTTTAAAAAAATAATTCCAATTTTTTTCGCAGTCGCGCACTCAAAGTGTACACATCACGGTGGGTGCGCGCATTCGAGCCGCCATTTTAGAAAAGTCATGAAGGATCCGCGTATGGTGTGCGACGGCTGCGTGTTTTTCAGTTACATCATATACATTTAATATCACGTGATATGCGCGATTGGTATGCGACCAGTCTGCGACTCCTGCTCCCGCGCATTCGCGACACATGCTCATTACGGTACAAGATGTTTGCGCGCTTGCGGGTCCTGCGTGACATCATATACGTCCTGGGGAGCGCTGGATGTGCGACTCCCGCAAAAAAAATTTATGTTCCAAAATGATATGTATGTGTCTTTAATATACATATTAAGGCAAGAGATTATATAAGATATTCATCAAAATAATATATTTGTACTTATAAGAAACTTATATTATTTTAAAATATATTTTCGCGAAGTCGGGTGCGTGCGTCGTGAGTGCAGAAAACCAGGTCAGCAGAGCTGCTGTAGAGCCAGAGAACCAGGTCAGCAGAGCTGCTCTAGAGTCAGAGAACCAGGTCAGCAGAGCTGCTGTAGAGCCAGAGAAACCAGGTCAGCAGAGCTGCTTTAGAGGGAGAGAACCAGGCCAGCAGAGCTGCTTTAGAGGGAGAGAACCAGGTTAGCAGAGCTACTCTAGAGCCAGAGAACCAAATCAGCAGAGCTGCTTTAGAGCCATAGAACCAGGTCAGCAGAGCTGCTTTAGAGCCAGAGAACCAGGTCAGTAGAGCTTCTCTAGAGCCTAAGAACCAGGTCAACAGAGCTGCTCTAGAGCCAGAGAACCAGGTCAGCAGAGCTGCTGCAGAGCCAGGGAAACCAGGTCAGTAGAGCTGCTTTAGAGGGAGAGAACCAGGTCAGAAGAGCTTCTATAGAGCCAGAGAACCATGTCAGCAGAACTGCTTCAGAGCCATAGAACTGGGTCAACGAAGCTGCTTTAGAGCCAGAGAACCAGGTCTGCAGAGCTGTTGTAGAGCCAGAGAACTAGATCAGCAGAGCTGCTCTGTAGCATAAGAACTAGGTCAGCAGAGCTGCTCTAGAGCCAGAGAACCAGATCAGCAGACCTGCTGTAGAGCCAGAGAAACCAGGTCAGCAGAGCTGCTTCAGAGAGAGAGAACCAGGTCAGCAGAGCTGCTTTAGAGCCAGAGAACCAGGTCAGCAGAGCTGCTCTAGCTGACACTGTCTGACTGACACTGACTGACTGACACTGATTGACACTGACTGACACTGATTGACTGACACTGACTGACTGACACTGATTGACTGACACTGACTGACTGACACTGATTGACTGACACTGACAGACTGACACTGACAGACTGACACTGACAGACTGACTGACACTGACTAACTGACATTGACTGACATTGACTGACACTGACTGACTACTCTCTACTACTCTACTACTCTACTACTCTACTACTGACTCTCTACTACTCTCTACTACTCACTCTCTACTACTGTACTACTCTCTACTACTCACTCTCTACTACTCACTCTCTACTACTCACTCTCTACTACTCACTCGCTACTACTCTCTACTACTCACTCTACTACTCTCTACTACCCACTCTCTACTATTCACTCTCTACTACTCACTCTACTACTTTCTACTACTCTCTACCACTCACTCTCTACTACTCTACTACTCACTCTCTACCACTCTCTACTACTCACTCGCTACTACTCTCTACTACTCACTCTCTACTACACTCTCTACTACTCACTCTCTACTACTCACTCTCTACTACTCTCTCTTTACTACTCACTCTACTACTCACTCTCTACTACTCTCTACTACTCACTCTCTAATACTCACTCTACTACTCTCTACTACTCACTCTACGATACTTTCTCTACTACTCACTACTACTCTCTACTACTCACTCTCTACTCTCTATTACTCGCTCTCTACTCTCTATTACTCACTCTCTACTCTCTACCTCTCTCTCTACTACTCTATACCTCTCTACCTCTACACCTCTACCTCTACACCTCTACCTCTACACCTCTACCTCTACACCTCTACCTCTACACCTCTACCTCTACACCTCTACCTATACACCTCTACCTCTACCTATACACCTCTACCTCTCTACCTCTCTGTACATGCACACATATATATGCATATATATGCATTTATATATGTATGTGTATGTGTATATATATATATATATATATATATATATATATATATACACACATATATAAACATATAATCTGCATATCTATATAAATATAAATTCATGCAAACATATACATATACATATATGCATACATATGCATGGTATGTATATGACATTTTGAAAAACACTAATAAAAGCAAAGCTAAAAAGCCACCTAATTATAAACAGAATTGCTTTAACTTAAACGAGGGCGAGACCTATTGCATTTTCAATGCTTGTTTACTTTGGTTCCATCAAGAAGGCATTCAGATGTGACACATTTGCCATAAATTCTGAATGGTAGTACTCTAGTTCCTCATTAGATCACTGTAGCAAAGCTACTGCTCACCATGGAAGTCTGCTGCTGGTATTCAAAGTGCATGTTTCAGTCTGCATGTCAGAACTTTTTAATGAAATAGAAGAGGATTTGAGAAGTCAAAATGTGCCCTAAGTTTTCTTTCTGCATTACTAATCATAATTTCTATGGCAAAATGAACCCCCTCATTTTGTTCCTTTGCAAATTAAATGTTTTAAATGTTACCACTTTATTCCAATCAATATGGCTTCAGGTGTGCCATACCTTTGTCATAAGTAAGACTGTTAGCACTCTAGTTGTTCTTTAAAACACTCTGGGATTTCTGTCATTGGGCTATACTTGGGCTACATCTCGGTGATATTTGTGCTACATTTGGGCTCTTTTGTCTCTGGTGGCCATCTTGGGAACCTTGTTATGAAGATTCCTAATTTCCTCATTTACTGCAGTCTCCTCAGTAGGCATACTGTCAGTTTTTTACTTTGATTCAATGAAGAAGGCATTCAGGTGTGTCACACATTTGCCATAAATTCAGAATGTTAGCACTCTAGTCGCTCATTAGATCACTGTAGTAAAGCTACTGCTCACCAGGGAAGTCTGCTGCTGGTATTGAAAGTGCATGTTTCAGTCTGCATGTCAGAATTCTTTAATGAAATAGAAGAGGATTTGTGAAGTCACTCAAAATGTGCCCTAATTTTTCTTTCTGCAGCACTAATCATACATTCTATGCAAAATGAACCCTCTCATTTTGTTCCTTTTTTAAATTAAATGTTTTACATGTTACCACTTTATTCCAATCAAGATGGCTTCAGGTGTGCCATACCTTTGTCATAAGTAAGACTGTTAGCGCTCTAGTTGTTCTTTGGAACACTCTGGGAAGCTGCAGTAGAACACAAAGGAATCAACTGACAGTCTCTGCCCTTGTTGGATGTACATGTTTTACTGAGAATGTCAGACTTCATTCTCACATGACTGAGAAAGATAATGTGAATTTACAGAAAATATGCTCTCAGTTTAGCTTATAGATCACCTTCCAAACCTCTGTGGGAAAAGCATGTGAAAATAGTTTTCTCTCAAACATGATTCATCATATCCCAGCAGAAGGCTTTTTCACATGGTAAAATCACCTTAGAACATACCACAGTTCCTAAAATGAGTATGGTACCATCAACAAATGATTTATAATGTAACTAAAGTCTTAAAACCTTCTATTAACTGCAATGCTTTTTAATGAGGTGTTATCATGTATATTGGTCCCAAGATGGCTGCCAACACTTCTTGGATGAAGTGCTGACAGACAATCAGATCTCACAATGAGATGTGTGGTTAGGCTCCGCCCAGATATGTATATGATTTTACTTTTGATTTTCACAGGAACTACTGAACGGATTTACACCAGACCTGCAAAAGGCACTTCCTTGACCTTATGGCTACCTCTCTGCCAAATTCCACGTAATTCTGTTCAGCCGTTCGGGCTGTAGCTGCGTCTAAAGGCCCTATGGAAAAATGCATGGGGAAAACGCGTTTTGGGACCCCCCCTTTTTCTCGGCGCCCGCTTGACGAATCACCCCGAGACTTTCAGGGTAGGAGCTGAACGGAGCGCCCCATTAGTTTTGATAATTTCGTGAGGATTCGTCAACCGGCGCCAAAGTTATTCAAAATAGAATTTTGAGATTTCCTATGGAAACTAGGTTGTAACTATAACTATCTACTGGCGACCGCCAGTAGATAGTTATTACGTGAATTACGTGGAATTTGGCAGAGAGGTAGCCATAAGGTCAAGGAAGTGCCTTTTGCAGGTCTGGTGTAAATCTGTTCAGTATTTCCTGAGAAAATAGCATTTAAAAGCATATCAATATCTATACGCGCGCAGGGTGCGCGCACTGGGCAAGCCCTGTGCGCGCACCCTGCCGTGCGCGAGCGTAATTCTGATTGGTTGTTAGAAATCGGTAAACATTCGAATCGGTCGAAACCAGGAAGTGTCGGCCGCCATTTGTCTCTCGCAGTCTGAGGGGGTGAAAAACAAAGGTGGAGAACGTGAAAAGGGGGCAGAGTGGACAGTTCCTGACCTCCTAGCCTTGGTCAGGGGGTCACAGAAGGACCCCCAAGGGAAAAAAAAAACAAATTTCATTTTTTTTTTAAATCGCGAGGTGCGCGCACCCTGCGCGCACTGCGAACCGTGGGCGCTCGGTGCGCGAAGCGCACCGAGTGCCCACAGAGCGCGCACTGTGCGCGCACGGTGAGCGAACGGTGTAAAACCTGAAAAGAAAAAAAAAAAAACATAACTTAGCATTTAGAAAACCGTACAAATTCACTGAAAAAAACCATAGGTTTCACACACGTTATAGTTACGAATTAGCATTTAAAAAACCTTGCAAATTCACTTAAAAAACCATAGGTTTCACACATGTTATAGTTAGCTGGACATTTCACTCGTAAAAAACCAATAAATTCCCCCGTTATAGTTACTGCAGGCAACTATAACTCACGCGACCGCAATCCTCTGCTGATGACGTCAGATATTACATCACTGATGACATATGTGTCTTTCTGAAAAATAAATATTTGTAATCTTTGTATAGCTAAAGATTAATGGAAGAAGACATGGGTAAATAGGTGTCTAAATACAGTGATGTAATATCTGACGTCATCAGCAGAGGATTGCGGTCGCGTGAGTTATAGTTGCCTGCAGTAACTATAACGGGGGAATTTCATTGGTTTTTTACGAGTGAAATGTCCAGCTAACTATAACATGTGTGAAACCTATGGTTTTTTAAGTGAATATATATATATATATATATATATATATATATATATATATATATATATATATATATATATATATATTAAAGCATAGTACATGATGACCTAATAGTGCACCAGGATACAACAATCTTTATTAAGGCTCTTCAATGATACCATCACCCTCCAAGAGTGTCTCTCATCTCTCCATAGTCTGTCTCTCTCTCTCTCTCTGTCTCTCTCTCTCTCTCTCTATATATATATATATATATATATATATATATATATATATATATATATATATATATATATATATTAATGGAAAATGTGTTATAGAATGCACCATGTTTGTTATTTTTTCTCAAATTTTCTAGAAGGCGATCCCCCCCATCCAAGACCCCTTTTAGTGGCCAGGCTCGCTCGCTATGCACTGTGTGTTGGCTGGTCTGATAACATTTGCCTGAGCTGTTTTAGGTTCCCATTCCGGCCCTGATCCATGTTCAGAAATACAGGAGAGGCACTCACCACACGACCCCAGGGCTCACAGCATGGCAGTTTCAAGCACGACCCCAGGGCTCAGGCACATGGATCCAATCAGACGTCCGCAGCCAGACCTGCGACAAATGAGAAATGTGTGTTAGAGGCAGCCAGACACTGTACTGACGCAAGCAGCCATTCTACAGTATGTGCCCTCCTAGTGCCTGGTGCGTCGATGGGGTGCCACGAGCGCTAGAGGTGGTCAGCTTACCCCGTCTTTTCCGCTTAGGGGGTTTTATATAGTATTAATGTGACGCTTGACGGCGGCTTCACAGCGCTCTGATACACAATTGGGGAATAATTATTTTCTATTTAACGTATAATGGATTGAAACAAGAGACGTTTCCAATAGCTTTAAAGAACAATCCATTTAAAACAATCTGTCACAATCTTCTAGATTACAAATTTAAAATCAGAAAAAATAAACCCATCTTGACCAAACGAGAGCCCTAATTACCACCATCTCATGAATAAATGAATCGGTTTCCTGCAAGTCGATAGGAAAATCTGGTCAGAGCTAGTTGTCAACACCCATGACCTCGCCAACGCCCCAATATAAGCCCACTGAGACAGCAGCCATCACTCCAAGCTAGAACAACAAGCATTAATAAAGCTAATAGGTCTCGCCGTTGAGAGAGGTAGTGGTGTTTGCGTTTTTTGCCTTTTTCTACAGTAGTGTAGGTGTATAGTTAGTGTAACAGGGGTAGTGAAGTTTCATAACCATAATGCGGTCATGTTTCTTTGGACCTGCTGTCGCGAACTGATGGAAGTCGTCCATTTTTTTAGCCTGCCATACTTAATTTTGTAAGCTTTAGGACAGTGAAGAATGTTGCCACATTTTGTACAGGAAGCATCGAATTATTATGCTTGATTGGCGAAACAAAAAAAATAAAATTACAAATGTAACATATGCCAGTTTGATAAAGTGATTGTCTACTTTTTTACTCTAGCTACATGGTTATCACTTGTCTTTGCAATAAAGTTAAATTCAATTGCATAGACCTCAGTCTAGATTTGGACAGAGCCCTTGAAGCCGGGAAAACCAGGGGTCTTTCTCCACCTAAAACGAGCAAGAGATGTTACTTACACATTATAAACAAGCATTGGCATAGCCAATAGGTCTTGCCTTTGGGACCTTATAAGTGTTTAGCCATGCAACAGTTGCATGGCTAAACACTTATAAGGTCCCAAAAGCGAGACCTATTGGCTATGCCAAGCGGGCGCGAAAGTGATCGCCATCGCGATCAAACATCAAAGCGGCCGTGTGGCCGGGAAAGTAAAAGTAATCGCGGAAAAGCACGGCGCGGGCGCCCGCGCACATGCACTGTAGCTCTAGGCTGGCCTGGTAGCACTTTTTGGAGCCCTCTCAAAAAGTCTCGCCAGACCAGCGCATGCGCTGGGTCAGGCGAGACCTAAAAAGGAAGTTATTGCAAGATGGAAATTACCTTATGGGTAGTATATGGTAGTAAACTAAACAATGTTTCCATCTTTCTCCCTCTGTCTGCCCCCTCGCTCCATGACAACAATATGGTGTCCTCTTTCTACCTTTGTTTAAAAAAATCAATTTAGTGTGGAAAATTATTGATGCAAAGATTTACATGAGAAAGTGTTGCCATCTGTTGCATGATAGCCGTAAAACAACAGGAACAGATTAGCTTTGTGATTGGAAATTGGTTACAAATAATCTTGCAAAGTTAGCTTGGGGTGAAGCACTGACTGGTATGACATTTCTATCATTCAAGTTTTTTCCGATTCAATTGCTTTATTTAACCGGCAGTTTGCCATTCTGGCTTGTTATGAATCTAACATTATTACATCACTGAAAATGCTGCATGGTCACAGGATGGTTTGATGCAATGTTAAAGTGTTTTGGGGAGAGAATGTGGCGTAACAACCAGAGCTGCTGGCTATGGCACGGTGGAACCAGGTTTGAGCCTGGCATTGGCTCAACAACCTGCGATTCTGTGCAAATCACTTAATATTCCTGTGAATACAAGAAATATATGTGTATACCTTTTGTGTGGGGTAGGTCTAACTTACATTATTGAAAATGTCAAATATGTAAACATCTCTTGTGAAACGATCAGCACAAGTCCCAGGGGACACCGTTTGCATTGTACTTGAAGTATGTGTGCAATAGCCTGTACAATTAATTGTACTGACCTGATGTGTCAAATAACAATATGCATTAGATGGCAGCTGTTGTACAGATGGTTCAAGCTACACAAACCTGAACTGAGGACTCCACAGATGTGGCTGGTCTACCTATATCCATTTGGAAAGCGGAAGAAAGCACCATTTTCTGCAAGATACCAGATGCCTGCCTCCCCTTGCCTGGGCACCGTCAGCTGGATGGCAGGTATATAGAAGGGTTTGGAAAAAACAGCACACAATACATAGAAACGAAGAATATAATATAAATGTAGAACACAGAAATCGGTTCGGTCCAAAGAGTCGCCTCCGAGTGCAGTAGAAAGGAAAGAAAGACTAAAAGCCATGCCGCCAGATAGAGGCGTTCTCCGCCCACCGTGCGCCAGACAAACTGGTTTCTGCATGCTTACTCAGATCTAAAAAGTACATATTTAATCTGCTCTGTTTTGTTAAATGCTGAGCAGTTCACGTGATGCTTTCACTGAATCCTTGATCACATGGCCTAGTTACTGTTCCCTATATCAGCTCTAACACCATGCCTGTTTGAGCAACACTCGCCGATGAGGCCTCAAGGCTGCGTTTGTTTATGTTTTACTTTTAGGAACACGACAAGGTAAGCGCAAACCTAAAATTCCAAAGACAAGGGCTAAACACAAGTGCACAAGTCGGAGGCTGGGGAAAAAAGGAAACGGCACTGGAGTGTCAAAACACAAACAACTATAGCGCAAAGAGGAAAATTCCAAAAAGACGTGCCAGTCTCAGACTGGGCTGAAAGCAATGAAAAAAAAGAGTGCCCATACACAAACAGAAATAGGGAAACATGAGAAGATGCAAGTAGTAGGTCACTGCTCCGTGGGAGGGAGCAAGACACCAAAAGGAGGGACAAAAGATACAGATTACCCACATACAAGCAAGCTTTTGGAAAGGACACGTGAACAAGCAAATCAAAAACTATGGAAGGGCTGTAAGCCCTCAGAGTAGATAGAGCATGTCTCTAAGAGACAGTGCATGCGCTGCCTAGGCGAGACCTAACACCGGGTAGCAGAGTCTGACATCTGGCACAGCTAGCAGACAACTCAAGCCTACCTCAGCCCGTCAAAACTTTGGAAAGCGAAGCAAAAGACTATTATCAGAAACACCTGGACCAGCGTGCTGTTCTACACGATCACAATAGGTTCAGACCAAACTTCAGAGCTAAAACCACTCTAGGTGACGCCAGGGAAGTAGTCCTTCACTCCCTGGAAGAAGGCTAGCAAGCCGCCCTCCTCAAAGTCACCAAACAGTAGACGGATCGCAGGTTGGTCTTGGGAAGAGCACGGCGCGCGAGGCGCTATAGCCAGCAGAAGCAAAGATGAGCAATCAAGGCATCTGAAGGGCTGTGCCCAGTCTGAAGGTCACATCTCCAGAGGGGTACACGACACACTAGACCAATACGAGACTGTGTCTAGGCACTGAAACTAATCTCAATGTTACAAACAGGTGGTCGTCTAGGGCTGTGTCTAAGTGCTGAACCTTACCTCAGTATTACAGACTAGGGTTAGCCCATGCCCGTGTCTAGGCGATGAAGCTGGCCTCAATGTTACATACTAGGGGCAGCCCACGGCTGTGTTTAGGCAATGAATCTGCTCTTGATGTAGGCTGGGGGTATATTATGGCAGTGTCTAGGTGCTGACAGCAGAACTCCCAATTACACAGAGTGTGACAAGTCTTATCCAAAGGGCAGTGTCCGTGTCTGACGGTAGCCACTCTGGAAGTATGACGGTGGACTGCAGACAGTCCTGGCTTTGGGAAGGCACTGAAAACGCAGGTCACTGTTACCCAGTTCAATGAAACTTATTTTCCCTACCTTACATGATAAAATGCGGAGTGGGTCCACTGGGCATTCACGTTGCCATGAACTCTCAGGCGTCAATCAATCAACCATGTGTTTGTTAAGCGCGACTACTCACCCGTAAGGGTCTCAAGGCGCTGCGGGGGTGGGGGTTGCAGGTTCCAGTCCATCAAGGAGGGGGGTCTGTCGAAGAGCCAAGTTTTGAGGTTTCTCGGGACTGATGTTGTCTGTCTGAGGTGGGGCGATAGGGCGTTCCAGGCTCTGGCCGCGAGGAAGGAGAAAGAGCGGCCACCCGATCTGGTCTTTCTGGTGCGGGGGACCATGGCGTAGAAGAGCTGGGATGATCGTAGGGTCTTTTGGGGTGCGTGGAATTTGAGTCGGCTGTTCAGATATGATGATCCGATGTTGTGGAGGGCCTTGTGTGCGTGGGTGAGAACCTTGAAGGTGATTCTAGACTCGATGGGGAGCCAGTGGAGTGTGCGCAGGTGCTGGGAGATATGGCAGTGTCTTAGCAGGTTAAGGACCAGTCTTGCGGCGGCGTTCTGGATGTTTTGTAGATTGCGGTGAGGTTTTTGTTTATTCTGGCATAGAGTGCGTTGCCATAGTCAAGTCTGCTGGTGACGAGGGAGTGAGTGATGGTCTTTCTGTGCTCGAGGGGGATCCATTTGAAGGTCTTACATAGGAGGCGGAGGGTGTTGAAGCAGGAGGATGCGACTGAGTTGATCTGGTGGTCCATTTTAAGCTTATAGTCCAGGATAATTCCAAGGTTGCGTGCGTGGTCCGTGGGGGTGGGTGGGCTTCCGAGGGCGGGGGCCACCAGGTGTCGTTCCAGGCATCGGGGTTTGGGCCCATGATGAGTACTTCCGTTTTGTCGTTATTGAGTTGTAGGCAGCTGCTTTTCATCCATTTGGCGACAGCTTCCATGCCTTCTTGAAAGTTGTGTTTGGCTGTGTTGGGTTCGTTGGATAGGAAGAGGATGAGTTGGGTGTCGTCTGCGTATGACACAATGTTGAGTCTGTGGGTAATGATGATGAGGGCGAGCGGAGCCATGTAGACATTGAAGAGCGTGGGGCTGAGAGAGGGAGGACCCCGCAGGTGGTTTGTGTAGGGTCCGAGAGGAAAGGAGGGAGTCTGACCCGCTGCATTCTGCCGGAGAGGAAGGAGTAGATCTAGTTGAGGGCCTTGTCCCAGATCCCTGCGTCGTGGAGTCTGCGTGTTAGTGTGAGGTGGGAGACTGTGTCGAAGGCCACTAAGAGGTCGAGGAGGATGAGGGCTACTGTTTCTCCTCTGTCCAGTAGGGGGCGGATATCGTATGTTGCGGCGAGGAGGGCGGTTTCTGTGCTGTGTTTTTTTCTGAAGCCGGATTGGGAGGAGTCGAGGATGTTGTGCTCTTTAATGAAGGTGGCGTGTTGGCTGATGATGGCTTTCTTGATTACTTTAGCTGGGAACGGGAGCAGGGAGATGGGTCTGTAGTTTTTGAGGTCGGTGGGGTCCGCCGAGGGCTTCTTCAGGAAGGGGTTGATCTCAGCTTGTTTCCAGTCGTCGGGAAGGAGGCGTTCGCCAGGGAGCGGTTGATGGTGTGGCGGAGCATATAATAATCCACATTTGTAAAGCGCGAACAATCACCCGTAAGGGTCTCTAGGCGCTGGGGGCCGTCGGGAAGATTAAGCAAGCTATTGCCCAGAGTCACATAGTGCTGGGCTAATCTGCCGCCGGGGTTCGAACCGTGATCCCCAGATTCCAGAATCAGTCTCCCTGGCCGCGGCGCACACCTCTTCCTCTGGGTGCGATGGTGTCGGCGGCTCTGTTGAAGATGTGGTGGGGGCAGGGCTCCGTGGGGGCCCCGGAGTGGATTGACTTCTGTATCTCTTCGGTGGTGAGGGCTGTCCAGTTGTCAATCGTTGGCTTCAGGGTATCGTGTGGCTGGTGAGGGTTCAGTGAGTTGGTTGTCTTCGTCGAAGTTGTCGTAAATGTCCTTGATTTTGTGGTGGGAGAAGGTGCTGAGTTTGTTGCAGAGGTCTTGTGACTTAGTTTGTAGTTGGTGTTTTATCGCTGAGACCTACAAATCGCGTCGGGCTTTGGCATGGGCGAGCTGGGCAGTATTCTGATTGCGCCCGGCGCTATGTGCATTAAGGATAGGTCAACAGCAGCGCCCGTCTCATCTTGCTCCATCCTTGTCCCTGCCTTTCTGTCTGATTTGCTAGTTCTAGGACACCCCCGCGCCGCACGGCCACCAGCTGCTGCGTGTGCCTCCCTGCCTAACTGCCTCTCTGCCCGGCTGCCGCCGCGTGACCACGCCCCCTCCTTCGAGCGGCGTGGTCCGTGCTCGCCGCTTCTCACCCTGGTGTCATCGTTGTTAGAATTGTTGTAAATTGTTTATTTTTGACTTCTGTATTGTCTGTATTGCCTGTTTTGCTGTCTGCTGTTTGCTGTCCGTGTAGCTGCCCTCCGTCTTCCCTCCCCGCTCCCCGCTTCCCGCCACCGCCGCTAACCCCGCCCCTTTTTTCCTTCTGTACCCTCCCCACTCCCGCCTCCCAGCTGCTCCGCCCCCCGCGCACTTGGCCATATATGGCGACCGTGCAACGCAGGTGAGTGTGACCTAGTTCTAGGACACCCCCGCGCCGCACGGCCACCAGCTGCTGCGTGTGCCTCCCTGCCTAACTGCCTCGCTGCCCGGCTGCCGCCGCGTGACCACGCCCCCTCCTTCGAGCGGCGTGGTCCGTGCTCGCCGCTTCTCACCCTGGTGTCATCGTTGTTAGAATTGTTGTAAATTGTTTATTTTTGACTTCTGTATTGCCTGTATTGCCTGTTTTGCTGTTTGCTGTTTGCTGTCCGTGTAGCTGCCCTCCGTCTTCCCTCCCCGCTCCCCGCCACCGCCGCTAACCCCGCCCCTTTTTTCCTTCTGTACCCTCCCCGCTCCCGCCTCCCAGCTGCTCCGCCCCCCCGCGCACTTGGCCATATATGGCGACCGTGCGACGCAGGTGAGTGTGACCTAGTTCTAGGACACCCCCGCGCCGCACGGCCACCAGCTGCTGCGTGTGCCTCCCTGCCTAACTGCCTCGCTGCCCGGCTGCCGCCGCGTGACCACGCCCCCTCCTTCGAGCGGCGTGGTCCGTGCTCGCCGCTTCTCACCCTGGTGTCATCGTTGTTAGAATTGTTGTAAATTGTTTATTTTTGACTTCTGTATTGCCTGTATTGCCTGTTTTGCTGTTTGCTGTCCGTGTAGCTGCCCTCCGTCTTCCCTCCCCGCTCCCCGCTTCCCGCCACCGCTGCTAACCCCGCCCCTTTTTTCCTTCTGTACCCTCCCCGCTCCCGCCTCCCAGCTGCTCCGCCCCCCGCGCACTTCGCCATATATGGCGACCGTGCGAACGCGCAGCGATCACGCGCAGCGGTCACGCGCAGCGGGCGCGCCGATTGTGCGCCGAAGGCGCGCCAAAGGTAAGCCCGTCTGCGCCCGTCCGCGACCGGACCGCGCCCAGCGCCAGGACCCCTGGCCCACGAGGACCCCGGCCGACTCGCCTGACGTACACCGCCGCCACCCTCATCGCACTCAACACCGGCCGATTCCCAGGATGCTACCGAGCCACCCCACGTCGCTCCCACGGACCCTTCAGCTGTCACGCCTGCAAGTTCACCTGCATCCGGACCTGCCCGCCACCAGCACCTGGCAAGCCGAACACCAGCAGCAACCACCTCATGTGCATCCTCCTCAACACCCGCTCCGTCCACAGACACGCCATCGAACTCTGGAACCTCCTAGACACCACAGCCCCGGACGTTGCCTTCCTCACGGAGACCTGAATGAACGCCTCTTCAGCGCCCGACATCGCCATCGCCATCCCTGATGGCTACAAGATCACCCGGAGGGACCGCACCGCCAACCAGATGGGAGGAGGCATCGCCATCATCCACAGGAACACCATCCGTATCACGACCAGCACCGACAACTCCCTAACCACCGCCGAACACCTGCACTTCCAGATCCACACCGACCCGAAGACCACCCTCAGAGGCACCCTGATCTACCGACCCCCGGGACCACGCACCCAATTCAGCGAGGACAATGCGGACTTCGTCAGCCCGCATGCCCTCCCCTCCGCTGACTACATCCTCCTGGGGGACCTCAACTTCCACCTGGAGAACAACAACGACCGCAACACCAGCACCCTGCTCGACAACCTCGCCAACCTTGGACTCAAGCAGCTGGTGTCCACCCCCACCCACCTCGCCGGACACACACTCGACGCCGTCTTCTCATCCAGCACAGACATCGCCTTCAGCCACGCCACAGAACTTCACTGGACGGACCACAGCTGTGTCCACTTCACCTTCAAAAGAACGACGATCCACCACCACCAGCAACAGGTTGCCCGTAGAAGCTGGAACAAGATCACAGCCGACCAGCTCGCCGCCTCCCTGAGCCAGCACCCTCCTGCCAGCTCAGCGAACCCCAGCCAGGCCGCCGAAAACCTCACAAAGTGGATCAGCAACTGCGCGGACGAACTCGCCCCTCTGAGGAACCCGCCCAGCAGACCCGGCAGCAAGAAGGCCCCATGGTTCACCGACGAACTCAAGAGCTCCAAGAAGAACTGCCGAGCCCTCGAGAAAGTCTGGAGAAGGGAACCAACACCGGACAACACGACCACCCTCAAGCTCGCCACCCGGAAGCACCACCAACTGATCCGCGCCGCCAAGAAAACTGCATTCAAGGACCGGCTGGACAACAACGCACACAACTGCAAAGAACTCTTCAACATCGTGAAAGAGCTCTCCAACCCCAGCGCAGGAAACAACGACATCACCCCATCGCAAGACCTCTGCAACTCCCTCGCCTCCTACTTCCACAACAAGATCGCACACATACACAACAGCTTCAGCATTCATCCGACGCACGCCACGACCACAGCAACGCCGCCCACCACCACCCTCCGCGCCTGGACTCCAATCAGCACCGAAGACACCGTCCGCATGATGAATTCCGTCCACTCCGGATCTCCGACCGACCCCTGCCCTCACCACGTCTTCAACAAGGCAGACGCTGTCATCGCACCCCACCTGCGGGACATTATCAACACCTCCTTCGACACCGCCACCTTCCCTGAGAGCTGGAAGCACGCCGAACTCAGCGCTCTACTCAAGAAACCCACAGCGGACCCCACCGAACTCAAGAATTACCGCCCCATCTCGCTCCTCCCGTTTCCAGCCAAAGTCACCGAGAAGACCGTCAACAAGCAGCTGGCCGCCTTCCTCGAGACAAATGGATCCCTCGACCCCTCACAGTCTGGCTTCCGAGCCAACCACAGCACCGAGACCGCCCTCATCGCTGCCACCGACGACATCAGAGCCCTGATGGACAACGGAGACACAGCGGCCCTCATCCTCCTAGACCTCTCCGCGGCATTCGACACGGTCTGCCACCGCACCCTAGTACAGCGCCTCAGCAACGTCGGAATCCAGGAGAAGGCATTGGAATGGATCATCTCCTTCCTCGACGGAAGGACACAGAGAGTCTGCCTACCACCGTACAAGTCAGAGGCCACCAAAGTCATCTGCGGCGTCCCTCAAGGATCCTCGCTGAGCCCCACCCTCTTCAACGTCTACATGAGCCCCCTCGCGGCCATTGCACGCCAACACAACCTCAACATAATCTCCTACGCCGACGACACCCAGCTGATCCTCTCCCTGACCAACGACCCCGCCGCCGCCAGAGCCAATCTGCACGAAGGGATGAAAGATGTAGCCGAGTGGATGACGACCAGCCGCCTGAAACTGAACTCAGACAAGACGGAGGTCCTCCTCCTGGGCCCCTCGCCCTCCGCCTGGGACGACTCCTGGTGGCCCCCCGCCCTGGGCACCGCACCCAAACCGACAGACCACGCACGCAACCTGGGCTTCATCCTGGACTCCTCCCTCTCCATGACCAGGCAAGTCAACGCCGTCTCCTCGGCGTGCTTCAACATCCTACGCATGCTACGGAAGATCTTCTGGTGGATCCCCACCGAGACCAGGAAGACCGTCACCCAGGCCCTCGTCACCAGCCGACTAGACTACGGCAACGCCCTCTACGCCGGTACCACCGCCAAGCTCCAGAAGAGACTCCAGCGGATCCAGAACGCCACAGCCAGACTCATCCTCGACATGCCACGAAACAGCCACATCTCCGGACACCTGAGAGACCTGCATTGGCTCCCAGTCAACAAAAGAATCACCTTCCGTCTCCTCACCCACGCACACAAAGCCCTTCACGACCAAGGCCCGAGCTACCTCAACAACCGAATCAACTTCAACGCTCCCAAACGCCACCTCCGATCAGCCAGCCACGCCCTCGCTGCCGTCCCCCGCATCCGAAGAGCGACAACAGGCGGAAGGTCCTTCTCCTACCTGGCCGCCAAGACCTGGAACTCCCTCCCGACCGACCTGCGCCTGACCCAAGACCACCTCTCCTTCAGGAAGAAGCTGAAGACCTGGCTGTTCGAGCTCCTTGAGACCCTCCGGGTAAGTAGTGCGCTCTATAAATGCCTTGATTGATTGATTGATTGATTTTAAAATGGTTTTAGTCCTTCATTATCATAGGGTGGGTGATGCTTTTAGCACCCCTTTAGCTCCCTTCCTTGCCATCCCTTCAGCCTCTGGCCCCTGCTGACAGACATCAACAAGACCATCATCTGTGTGAGGCAGCTGGGCTATCAGTGCTCTGGGTGAGCTGCGGGAGGTCTGGAGAGGTTTGTGTTAGGTCCAGTCCTTGCTCATCCAAAAGAGATCTCATTTAAATCACTACCATCAGCGAAGGCGCCATTTCTTTCTCTGCCCAGGGCGCTATCTTAGCAAAAGCCGACTTTAGCTGCAGTGCTGGCTCGGGTAGGACATTTTTTAATTCTCTGAAGCTGAAAGGCCCTGCTCTGCGCGCCCTTTCATAAGAGGGTGGCGTCCTGTCAACAGTGCCCCCCGCCCCACACACCGCTATGCCCCCTCCCTCCTCCACACATGTAGCTCTGTGCTTAAAATGTGGCATCTCCTCTCTCCCTACTAGGGCTGGGCGGGGTCAGGAGCAGAGGTCACAGGAGAGGGGGGGGGGGGGGGGTGTGAAGGAGGAAACACGCCCCAGGTCACGCTCCGTTGGGGGAGGGGCAGCAGCGCCTCTCTCCCCCTGAAGGCCTTATCCGCCCCCTCTCTTTCCCACCAGAAAGGGGGGTGGGTCTGTGTTGGAAGGCGTGCAGTCTCTGCGCACCGCCAGTGTACACGCAGGTAGCCCCCCTCCCACGTGTACGCTCAATGGGAACACCCCAGACCTTTTGGGCACACTGCGAGTTTCGGAAATGTGCGGGCGCACCATTGTGCAAGATAGGATACCTCTTGGAGCACCTGGAGTAGGTGTCAAGGCGCTAGTGGTGCAGACTGCCTCCCACCCACGGGAGCCCTAGCAGCGCACGTGCATTATTGGTCCTGCTCACCTGTGCCCGGTTTGATCTGATAACCGCAGAGCGGGTGGCTCCGGAGCCCTAGGGTCGGAGGACCGCGAGGCTAAATGTGGTTTTGATTATTAAATCGTGTGCTACATTTTAATGCGTCTCTAATTAACGACCCACATTTGAGTCTAGAAATGCTCTTCCCGTAGTTGCGCCCGTCAGTTGTTTTTCGAAAAACGTACACGAGTTAGTGTGAAATCCTGACGCACTCTCGGGGGCTGGGCAGGGTTACTTATTTTAACCATGTCCACCGCCTCATCGAACCTGCAATTAACTCAGTTGAACTACAGGCGCGCGCGAGGCAACGCACCCTTTTCGTGCAGCGCTCGCTGCAGACTCAATAGCCCCCAGGCGCTAGGGAGAAGAAGGAAGGGCGTGGGATCCGAGCTCGTGAAATTGGATAAATTGAGTTTTTTCTTGTGCGGTGTAGGTGGTGCCGGCTTGGAATGCAAGAGCTCTGTAAAGTGCTTGAGAGACAACAGAAAATGCAATTTTTCTAAACCAGCAGGGGGCCGTGTTTCTGTGCAGGACTGTGCTGCTGTGATGCGGTTCTGTGCAAGAAAGTACTGTTGCAAAGATCGGAAGGGGCATGTTTTGTAAGTCAAATGCAGATAATAACATTAGAATGGTCAGAGCTCCACTGAATGCAATGGAGTGGTGACTCGGGGCCAATAACGACTGTTACAGACCTATGCCAACGCTCCAATCAATGCTCCCCTTTCTAATTTAAAACCATCTCTTTTGAGTGAGTGGAATGTACTAATCCCCCTCCCCCCACACACACACACACGCGGAGGAGAGGGGGCGCGCACAAGGACACCCTTGAATGAGCTAAGCATTATTAAAATTATATTAGTTAGGTTCTTTTTGTTTTTTTGTTTCAATCCAAATAACAAACTTACATGTCCACCGTTCAAATTAATTTCATATCTCCTTATACTGATTCACCACTAATCCTTTTTGGGTTCCAAAGTAGCGTGTTACTTTCCGAAAAGCGCTTCGACGCCTTGTCAGGGGTAGTAGGCGCTATATAAATGCAATTACAATTGAATTTTAGGTTTAAGTATTTCTCTTTTATTTTCAGTTTTTGAATTTGATGGTAAAGCAATAATGTATTGGTTATTATGCCTTTTCTTCTATGTCCTTACAAAACTCATTTAGTTGTTTTTCAAACTTGGGATTTTTTGGCAGGACGCTACCGGACATGCATCTCTTTTTTAATATTTTTTTTAATGATAAGTTGTGTTTATTCCAATTCCCAAAAACTTTATTGCGATTTGGTTGAATCATAAAAGTACAATAAAAACCAGTTCATTTAAAAATACATATTCCTGCTAATATAAAAATGCATAATAAAAAACAAAATGTCATATTAGTTAATCAGTAGACAGCCCCCTATTTAATCCGAAAGGTCAATCGGTGTTGTTACTTATTAGTTTCCTGCGAATTAGCCACATTGCAAACAAAAATTTAGAAACTGCAGCCACAACAACTGAGTTTAAGTCACTTCGCAAGATCCTAAAGAAATCGAGAACTCCTAGTACCCAAATTTAAACATAATTGTATAATCCATTTTTTCCGAATACCGACATATGCGGGGCAAAATAGCACAACATGAATCGTAGTTTCTAGTTCAGATAAGCAACCAGGGCAAATATGCTGGGAACCACCCACCCATCGATCAGTAAAAGAATAAAGGGGGAGGGTTCCATATCTGAACTGTAGATACAGCTTCTTTGCTAAAATGGGTTGGATAACATCAAGGTCGGGAACAAAGGCGTAGTGAGATTTAACATCGAGGAAAGCGTCTGTCAGACTGGATAGTCTGACTGAACTATAAGCTTTCGTTAGGAAGTAATCTTTAAAGGTTAAAGCAAGGTTTTTTTTAGAAATACCTAGAGTAGAAACCTCTGGGTTAACCCAGAGATGCGCAAGACCAATATGAACTAAGGTCTGCCTGACATATTGGAGCCAAGGAATCTTATCGCCCCAAGTAAACCCAGGATTACTTTCAATTCGTCTCTGTAACATGCCAGCTCTGGTGTACTCCAGAGCCTTTTCCAGTACATCACCGGTCTAGTGGCAACGACCTCGGAGATGGGGCGGATGTTAAGATCCAACCTCAGTGGCATAAGCGGCGTGTTAGTTGGAAGGGATACGAGTTTCCTCATAAAAGTATTTTCAGTGGTGACCAAATCATTTACACGGGAATGACCCCACAGTTCGGCCCCGTACAATGTAGAAGATCGAGATTGCACACGGTAAATTTCTAAGGGAGCACTTATGATTTTTGTACGACAGTTCTTATGGACTTTTAGGATGCCCCCCACAGCCTGGTTAAGTTTTAAGTTTGCCTTACGCATTTGTGGTGACCAGCCCATTTTATCATTCAGGGTCAAACCTAGATACTCGAAAGTATTAACCCGATCCAAAGCAATACCTTCCATTTTAGGATGCGGATAGGTAGAGGGTTTTACATTGAAGGCCATATACTTCGTTTTACCTATATTGACCACCAAGTTTCTCTTTTTGCAGAAATTGGAAAACTGATCCAACACCCGCTGCATACCCATTGGGGATTTTGACAGCAGCAGGGTGTCGTAGGCAAACATAAGAGCAGGGTATTTTCTAGAGGCCAATTTAGGTGCATCTATGTCAGGTGAGTCCAGTAGATCAGCAATAAGCCCGTTAAGAAAGAGAGAGAACAGGGTTGGGGCAAGGACACATCCCTGTCGTACTCCCTTTTCAACAGGGAAGGGTCCAGTCAAATTGCCATGTTTTCCATAACGGACTCTAGCATAAGTCTCATCGTGAAGAATCTTCAATTGGTAGCATAGCTATGGCGGGGCCCCCATGACTAAGAGTAGGTTCCATAACTGATTACGATCCACCATATCAAAAGCGGATTTCAAATCCACAAAAATCATATATAAACTCCCCCCATCCAGTATAACATGTTTGCAGTGAAGCATCTGGAGCCTAAATAATTGGTCCATAGTTGACATTTTGGGCCTAAATCCTGCTTGTAGTGGGGTTAGTATGTCTTCCTCTTCTATCCAATTCAATAGCCGTTGCAAGACAAGCCTGGAATAGATTTTTTGGCTCACATCTATTAGGCTTATGGGCCTATAGTTACCTGGATCAAGGGGAGATACCTTTTTAAAGATGGGGATAATTTCCGCACCCTTCCAGGTTGATGGTACCGGTGAACCTTGTAAAATGGCATTGAAGAGGATTTGAAGATAGGGGGCCCAGATCTTCGGTTCGTCCTTATATAGATCCCCGGGAATACGATCTAACCCTGGGGCCTTATTTACTTGAAGCTGATCCAAAGCCAGATCAACTTCTGAAAGGGTCCAGGGAGGGACGAGCCAGGAGGGATCCCTATCTAGTAAAGTGGCAGGGGGGTCAACAGTCCTGATTGTATTAGTCGAATATACATTTTCAAAATGAGAAGCCCAGGCATCTTCAGAGATGTTTGGGTCAATCGGGGAGATACCCTCCGGTTTCCCAAAGTGGACAAGGTTCCAGAATGATCTTAGATCTTTTGCCACAAGAGCTTATCTCATAGCAGCCCATCTTTCCTCTTCCCACTCAGTCTTGGCAGTTTGGATAAACTTTCTATAGACCCGCCTGGCGTCCCGGATATGTGTAGGAATGCCCCCCCTAATGGCCTGTAGTAAATCCTGTTTAGCCAACCTGCAACCCTTTGTAAACCAGGAATTTTTATTACCCGACTTCATTGCTTTAACTGTTCCAGTGGTGTAGAAAGAGCCACTCAATACTTCTACGAGGTCCTTATGGATTTTAACCAGGTCCGTGGTTCCATCAGCTGCAGTATTGTTAATATCACATTCAAACACCATATCAAGCAGGGGGGAGTATTTTTAAGTACAAGCTGGCTATCGCAGTGTCTGACTGACTGTTTAATGGTTTGCCAGCGAATCCTCTTCCCCCCTTGTATAGCTCTTAGATTATCTGCTGGAAGAGTAACCATATCTGACCCCGTGCTCAATAGGTGAAAATTTAATACTGCTATCAGGGGGTCATGGTCGCTTTCGGTTCGCCTAGTTAGCTTAAAGTCCAGCACATGGGGCCATAGGTCTAGACTAACCATAACATAATCAATCACAGTTTCGTGACCCATACCCCTGTACGTTGGTTGACCTGGTATATCTCCACTAAAGCGACCATTACACGCTCTCATGGAGAAAGCGTACGTGAGGGAGGTAAGCTGGAGTACCAGAGGGGTCCACTGTTTAGCAGGGTACATACAAATGGATGGTATTAATCTAGCCTCGTCTTCCTCAAGTGTAAGCGAGGTTACTCCAGACAGAGGCTCAAAGTGGCAATTGAAGTCTCCTCCAATCATCAACACGACGTCGTCTGGAAGTGATTCCAAAAGGGTTGACAAGGAATCAAGGGTGGGTGATGAACCACCACCACGAGTTGGACGAGAATAAATATTAATAAGTGCAATCTTGGGAGTCTTTTTATGGGACAGAAGAATGCATATTATATCATTACAATTCGTTTCAACCCTTTTAATATTAAAACCAAGGTGAGTACCCACCCAAACACACAGACCCCCCGAAGGTCTCCCCCCGGAGGCCTTTTATAGCAGGTTGCATGTAAGTGATGTACCCCAGTCTATGAATAGATTCGGTTGACCATGTTTCCTGAAATAAGCAAATCCCAAAGGGGTCCATAAAGGAACACCACTCTGGATTGCAGGTATTAGAAGCTAGGCCTGCAATGTTCCAGCTAAGAACTTGAAGCTGGCGATCAGAATCAGGAAGACGCTCAGTAAGGTTAGATTGAGTGGTTAAGGTGTCAATAGTTGCAGTTTGAGTCACAGGGACAGCCTTCAGAGCCGAAAGTTGGGCGAGGACATCCCCCATAAGACCTAAAGGATTGGGGGAAGTAAATTTAACTACCAGAGGTACAGAGGCCACAGAAGTGGGCACTTGTGAGTCTACATAGCCTCCCTTAGCACCGGTCTCATCTACAGTGTGTGTGAGGAAGGGTAAACAACTAGCTTGTGTATCTAGTCATTCTACCTCATCCAACAGGCTAAACCTATTATGGGTAGGAAACCCCAAAACTCCATTAACAGGTTGCCTACCCCACATTCCCTCATTATATTGCTCCCTGTCAGCATAATTATATGACGGAGCGAGGGGCCTTAGGCATGGGAAAGGGAGTTTAGTGGACGGGGGGTAGAAATAACCTAAAGGAAGCGTTTTAATGTTAGAAGGAGGATTATCAAAGGCGGGGCTACAAATGTGGTCAACCACCTCATGTGCTTGAAAATTAACAATGATACAATCACCACCCACATTTTTGTGTCTATGGCCCACCCAACCAACTCTTCTAACAAATAAAATGGATGACCGTACGTTCGTAGGCAGGGGTCTATTAGCATTCAACCAGAACATCACTTTATTTTTAAGTTCCTGAAAGGATTCTGGTCTCTTAGAAATCAATTTAGGAACATTAGTCAAGACAACCACGTAGGGGGCACTTTCGGGGGGGAAGGTCAATCCGTGGAAATTCCTGTTGGTAGGGAATCTCAACAGGAGGATCTGTACAAGGAATATCTGTCTGATGGATGCCAGCAGTCATATTGTTGACAGCTGGTTTCTGTAAAACAGGCCCCCGTCTATGGCTCTGATGAGAATTGCATGCAGCTCCCCGATGTTGCGTCGACTGGGTATTAGTTAAGTCTTGTGGGGTTGTTAGATCTTCTGGAGTATTAACCTGGGTTCGACATGGGGGTAGACGTGAAATAGTAGATTGTATGTTTTCATCATATTTCAGTATTGCTGTCTCCAGAGCAACCAACCTCTTTTCTATAGCAACCAATCTAAGCTCGAGCGGCTGCATGGCTATGTCTAGTACTGTAGACATTTTCCCAAGTAGCAAGTCTATATCAAAAGGCGGAGAGGCTACATCTGGGGAATGGTGCTCTGAGCAGATTAGGTTGGTAGTGGCTGTAGATACGGTCAAAGAAGAGTTCAGAATATCAGGGTTAGGTTTCTGGATTTTATTCCTTCTGCGTTTTGGTGATAGCCCGTTTCGTTTCCTTTTGGGAATGGTACCAGTAACCCGAGCCGGAGCCACAGAGTCAATGGCAAAGCCAGATACCTCAACGGGAACATTTCCAGGCATAACTGCAAATTCATCAGTAGAAACAGTGGATAAGGTTGGTGGACGAAGCTCGCCGTTAGTAGTAGCCAGGATGGGCATAATAGCAGGAGGAATAACAGGAGAGCGACTAGATGCGATAGAACCCAGTGACGAGCGTTTGGAAAAGGATGGATCCAAAGACAGGCGACGCTCAGTAATAGCGATTTCGTGCTCAAGTATGGAGGCTGCTCTTACGATAAATTTGTCCAGCGAACCAGCAACATGATCAGTGGGGCCTGTTTTCAGGCCCCTTTTATCCACCATTGTTCTCCTGTAAAATAGGACAAACTTAAATATACTCACATAACTGGAGCACTAAGAGGGTATGGCCGGACCGGACCCACTCGGGCACGAACGGGCATAAACGGGCCCGCCCTTGGCCCGGGCTTCGCCCGCGCTGCGTTCCGCGCTGCGGAAATGAATGGGCGGAAGTATATAGTCACAGCAAGGGGCGGGTCCAGAGGAAGAGGCAGGCAGCAGCAGCAGGAAGTGAAGGGCTGCTGGACCTCGCAGTCCTCGGAGCGGGATTCACAGGCAGCAAAGGTCAGTTTCTCCACGAGCGGCTCCCGCGAAGCGGGGGCCGCGAGTTTTAAACCTGTGTCCAGGGGCGAGTCCAGAGGAAGAGGCAGGCAGCAGCAGCAGGAAGTGAAGGGCTGCTGGACCTCGCAGTCCTCGGAGCGGGATTCACAGGCAGCAACGGTCAGTTTCTCCATGGATTGTGGGTTTTGGGTGTAAAGTTTTGTAAGATATGCCACGTGTGTATTTTCTGTTGCGTGTGTTACGTGTGTATTTTGCCTTTGAAGCCCTGAAGAAGTTTATTATTGAACGAAATGTGTTGGCTGAGGTTGTGTTTGATTTTATACGAGAAAAGGAAGACAATTTGGAGAGAAATAAAGAAGACCTAAGAACCTTTACAATATAATTGGACTTTTGTGAATTATTGTTTTTTTTAATTTTGAGAGTACTATTACGTTCCATCTTATGTATTTGTCTGCCTAGTGGGGATACCCTTGGCAGCGGGTACTATATAGAGTGGGCACCAGGTATGAAAGTCTGGGACGGCTTGGCTTCGCGCTCTCTGGGCTCACGGCCTCTTGTGATCGAGATGGTGCTCACTGGTGGTAGAATCTCGACCTGGGCTGGGCTTGTTAGCAAAGTGCTCCCGGGTTGAGAAGCAGTGAGTTGTGGGGTGAAGATGGCCAGCCACTCCAGCTGGTGGTGGCGATGGCCAAGGAGTCTGTAAATGCCTCATTTGAGATGACGCTGGGAGAAGGTGCTTGGTTGGAGAAGAGACTATTGCATGCCACATTTGCTACCGGTCATCGCGAAGGAGTGACTGCCTTTGTGGAGAAGAGGAAACCCAACTTTTCTCACAAATGATCATGAACTGACTAGCTTCATGTAGAATGATAATATCGAATGTAAATGAAGCACATCAGTGGACCATGGAAGGTCCACTTATTGTCCCAACAGCTTTACAGGCCTCCTACTTTGGGCTTTAAAGGTTATTAAAGGCCTTCGCTCTCCATCGTTATAAATCCTCTTGTGAATGCATATGTGCTGCTTGGGCCTATGACTCAAAAGAGGACCTTTAACAGCTGGTACAGCCATTGGAACAGGATAATATTGCTATATAAAGGCGATCTTTAAATGGCCTCCCACTCCCCCCTAAGGGCTCCATTAACCACCATTTTAGCCAGCTCCTCTATAAATCAAATCCATCAAATTGACTCTGTCGACCTTGATGCAAGGACTTTAATGGACCTATTCAGCTATTCGCCCTACCACAACCTAAGGCGAAGCACATCTCGCCTCACTCATCAGTCCTACCTGCCTGCCCCCTAGCTGGCTTCATCATCATTTGACCCCAACTCCAACCATTCCTGCGCCGGATCTCTGATCTGGTTAAAACCCTCATTATGTACTACCTATTCCTGTAACAGACGAACACCCGCAGTTACACAATCTAGCGCTAATCCTGCATCCCCTCCTGCCCACATCCTCCACCCGCCTCCGCCACCCTATTTACAGCTGGTTTCTGGAATGCACCCTCAAAGAATAACAGACACCAACCTGTAGCCATTGGGACGCTTTACTTATAAAATTCAGGACCCCCTTCAAATCTAACAAAAAAAGCACCCACAGATTAAAACAGACTCCTCAAACCTCATCCAGAGACTGGTTCCCGAGCCCTACTTTTGCCTTAATAAAGAAGCTATAATAAGTGACCTTATTTTTTATACAAATAGACGAGCACAATGGAGGAACGCCCCCGGTCTCACTGCTCTTGATCTCTACATCCCCAAAAACACCTCATGTCACAGACTGTCAGTAGCCCCGTCATCGGCGTTCAGAGATGAAGTCACCATCTACAACAACTGTATTATCTTCATCCAGTCTTCAGATCACCATCTAGGATTATTCGAGGAAAATTTCTCTCTCATCAAGAAAACCACCACCATTTCCATTTCCACCTCCGTTCCAGACCTTCCTTACTCTGTGCACATCGCTAATTCACCACCATCACCCATCGGGTCTGAGCCCCTCTTCTTCATCCACCACACTAGACTGCAGTCTCATCCCACTCCCAGAGCAATTACTCAAGAGCTACATGGCCAAGTTGCCACCACCTTCACCCCGACTATACATCTGAACACCCACTTGTCTCAACCACTGTCTCCCCTGATTGCTCATCCCCCAATATCACCCAATGACATATCCATAGCACTGCCACTCACCCAACCCTTGAGCTCTCCACCGCCTAAAGTCGATCCCACCTCCACCCTAATGCATCCGCCCATCCGCCTGCTCCCCAATCCATTAGCATGCTAACTTCACTGACATCATCACCCCCCTGCCCACTGCATCAAGACCTGACAACCCGCCCCCATACTTTCCTTGAATCCAGACTGGATGAGATTACAAAAAACTAGAGAGATCTCAAAGCAGACTTACAGAGACTCATTCGCATCACAACAGAGATGCTCAACAATGAGTGACCTAAGAGGGATCAAAGGGCGAATACTGTCATTCAGGACCAACCACCCCGCCATACCTCCAACTTGACCTTTCCTTTCCCATCGCCCATGCATCGAGGTTGGAGAAGCAGACCCTATCCCAATGCGCCCACGCGACTGATTACATGGAAAGTCCCTCTATCTGACAATGATATCCAAACCCTCCTCTTATTATATAAAACTTCACACCCATATAACTTAGATTATCAGGGCCTAATACATTCCATCCCAGCGAACCCTCATAGAGTTCCTAGGCTCAATCATAGAGCGGTAAACAAGCAAAACCTCAGGCGAGTCACCCTCACAGACACTACCCCAGCACACTACAAACCCCCAAAAATGCATGCTAATCAATAGCAGATCAGTTGCACATGATCATGACCTAATCCTGACGGAAACTTGTCTAAATGAGTCCTCTGCTCCCATCCTTGACATACTAGTCCCTCCTCACCATTGCATCACTAGATTGGATAGACCCAGTAGACCAGGTGGGGCATCACTTGCATACACCGCATCAGCCTGTCCGTTAAACATGCACAATCCCCCGTCCTATTCACCTGCGAATACCTATGCCTCGACAACAAGCCACTATGCACACTACACATGATCTGCCACCCTCCAGGAGCCAATCTTGCTTTCATAGACTAAATCATGGAAACCATCGTAACAAACCCAGGTCAACCTTTGTACTCAAATCTTCCTCAGAGACTTCAACCTCCATTGGAACGATCTGAACGATCTTGCAATTAACAGTTTCAAAACCTTCCCTGCTGACCTTAACCTGACCAAATTTTGCAACAGCCCCACATACATGCACAAATCTACCTTACATCTTATCACAAAGCCCAATTCAATTAAACTGTAATCTATACTCCCCTGTGACTGAACCAATCACCACCGCATCACATTCCTCATCACTGAAGCTTTAAGAACAAACACAGCTCAAATAATGAAACCCAAATGTTGGAAAAGGAGCATGCATAACATCAACCGCAATGAATCAACATCCCTCAGTCACAACATCCTGCCTCCTCCGGGGGACATGTCAGCTGTCCATGATCTTACTAATCACTACACTCGCTCCATGGAGACTTTTCTAGACTCAATCGCTCCATTACAGCTAAAAAGTGCATCAAGCCTTGGTTTAACGGTAGCCTCTATAAAGAAAGACGCAACCTTAGGCTAGCTGGACGACTGTGGAGATCAGCGCCGTCCCTTGAACACCTCAAGCACTTGAGATCATTGAGGAACAGATACTATAAAAGCATCAGAAGTTCAAAAGCAAATTTCTTTAGAAACCAGCTGGATAAAGCTAGAAATCGACACAAAAAAACTATTTGAACTCATTAAAGTACAATCTAATGGCGTACCCAAACCTTCCCTTGCTGGGTCCAGTCTGCTACCAAACTGCAAGGAATTTCCCTCCTTTCTTGAGAACAGGAAGCATAAGAAATGATCTGAAGGTGGCTTTAGAACAACGTCCTCTTACCTCATGTTAGCCTCTCGCCTGCCCGCGCTGTTCCCTCATGCCCCGGGCGCATCCCTCAAAACACCACTTCAAGGAACTTGTTCAAAACCTTTGAGGAAAATGCCATTCACAAGATTCTTGCTGCGCTTAAACCCTCAAACCACTTCAATGACCCTCTACCTCCCAATTTCTTCAAGGAGACCAAACCTTCGATCCTTCCACTTTGGCCAAAGATTGTTAAGATCGCCCTTCTTCAAGCACTAACTTTGACTGCCTAAAGGCTGGTCAGGTTTCCCTCAACCTAAAAAAACCAAAAGCAGATCACACCGGCTTAAACAATTTCCGACCTATCTCTAATATTCCTATCCTTGAAAAACGTGTTCACGTCCAACTCTATAACCACATCAATCAATTCTGACAGTTAGACAAATTTCAATCGGGCTTCCGTCTAGGGCACAGCACCGAAATCGGTTATTGACACACATAGTGAACGATGCACTAAAAATTTGGTTCAGAACGAATCTTGCCTTTTAATCCTCCTTGACCTATCTTCGGCATTCGATATGGTTAAGCATGACAACCTACTAGACCTCATCAGATTCCTCGACATAACTCTACAGAAAGCTCAAAATTGGCTGGCATGCAACCATATCAAACTGAATACTCAAAAACCCGAATTCCTCCTCATCTCCTCACCCAACCAGTCACCTGTCATTGAACAATGGTTGGAACAACTAACAGCCCTGAACTGCATTCCACAACTTATTGATTTGGAGATATCACTGGGATTAACTCTCAACAGGTACCTTAGCAAGCAAAAGCACATCAGTGCCGCCACCAAAGGAGCAAATCTCCAAATGAACATTCTAAGAAAATTAAACCCTCCCAACACAACCAGTAGTTTCAATTACATTATTGTAATCATTGCTTTGTTTCTGCTCTTTAAATAATTGTAAAGCACTCTGACACCTGCAAGGGTTATGTTCACTCTATATAAAACTCTCAAATAAAATAAAAATAAATATTAAAGATCACCATTGAAATGGTATGTTAGGAAAACAGCATGAGGCTAATTGCTTTTTCATTGAAACTTTTCAGATTATAGATGCCATCCTACAGTGGGACTAAGGTGAAATTAAGTGCAAAATTACCAAATCGTATTTTTCAGAATCAGGAGTGGTGAAATATTCCCTTACTATGGTACACAATCCCTCAGTTGGCGCCATTATACTACTGTACTCATAGTGATGGGGTGGACAGGGGATAGGAGGGGGTGTGATGCCACTGGTCATGTCCACAACATTCAATCAGAAATTTGTGGGTACTTAAATTTCCGAAGGATTTCACAACCCTAAATACACACATAAATGCAGCTGTGAAACAGCTTGGGAGTAGGTGTGCATTTCTGATCAGAAATCGGTTCCAGCCATCTATCCTTTTGACCCAGGGAGTGCAGGAAAAATCCCCTTCTGCACACCAAAGCTCTGTTTCCAAGATAGGGTCCAGGGGTGTGGAATTCCAATGGCCAATGTACAGGACATATTGTTTGAAGTCAAAGACACCAAGTTTTCCTGTTTATTTTGTCCTTGGGACAAGTAGGCCCAACCTCCTGCAGCACAAAACCTTTGACTGCCAGATTACAGCACCACGTTATGGATCAAGTAAGGGCACTGTCTGCAGTTAAGGTAATACTTGTGTCCATGTGCTAGTGCTGTTTGAACTTGCATCTATGGTTCATGAACAGAAAGCCTTTATTGTTAGGGCGAACGCTCTAATGAAATGCTGTAAATTCAGACTGCACTACTGACAGTAGGTTCAGTATATATATGTGTATGTACGTTTGCAAAGTTTAACAACGTGAGGCTACGTATAATGCTTCCAGGATGCTTTCTGATTACATGCAAATAATGCAAAAGCTTGAAAGCAAGATTGATTATTTTATGCTTTCAAAATAATAAAATGCAACGAGAAACAAAACATTTTGCTAAACTACTGTGAAATTATAGGTACCATTACTTTGAAGCATCATTTAGTAAAATGTGTTGATGCGTGCTAGTATTCCCCCAAAAATATTTATAGTAGAAAATCAGGTTAACCAGTTTCAACAAAATTATAGGAAACATGACAATAAACCAGGATTGGCAAAGCCAATAAGTTGGACATTGGTGGTCATCCTTTTAGTTTTGTCAATGCATGTCTTGTTTTAACATGGTTTTTGTACAACTTTATTGTTGTGGGAGCTACCAGGCCCTCATCCTAACAAACTTTGGCACAAGCAAAAATATTTTTGGTCTCAATAACCACACATTGCCGCATAGTACCTGGCACTGAGCGAAACTACTTTGTGTGCAGACATGCTCCTTGTGAAAGAGCAGAATGCTGTCACTCCCAGTGAAGCCAGTCTACAGATGGATCGAGAGAGAGAGAGAATTTTAATAAAAACAAAAAGGTCTTGGTTAACCCCAGACCTAAATAAGGGATCAATTCTTAACCCCTTCAGTGCGGCGCGGATTACCGCGCTGTGCTGAAGGGTTCGTGCGCGGGCGGGGCCATGACGGAACGGTTCCGTCATCCGCACAGCGCAACCGATGCGCATGACGGAGGGGGTTAAAGAAAGTCACAAAAGTGCAACCATGGTATATGTCTTTGCATTAGTGCAGATTTACGGCTTTTATAAATTTACAAGAATTTACTGGAGTAGGTCAGGAAATCGTACTCCTAGAAAATATTTGTGAACTGCATTTTAGCACGAGCAAATATGCATTTGTAGATCTGCTCACTTGAAAATCTGTTGAGAGGTAACAAGTTCACTTTCCTGCCAACCACTTTCTTTCCCAACCATGGAAGAAGTTTTACTTCTGCCCTTGCCAGGAGTAAAGTTCAAGCCTTTCTCTGTATGGTAAAATATTAGAGATGATAAAACATGCCAGTAGGTTTGCACAGACTTAAAAGGGCGTTCCAATCATGGGGAATTATTGCTTACCGCTGTCTCCAGCCCAGTATGTAGATCTGCAGAAAGTTGGCAAATTAAGCAAATTGGTAGTATTCAAAGTCTACTATAATATGAGCCCTGGCATAGTCAGAGAGGCTATATCAGCGCTCTTGCATAATGAGATTGCTGCCATAATTTGTCGCCTGTGGCACAAAGGGACAAGTGGATTTTGTTACAGGACAAGTAGATTTATGAAGCAAACTGTCCCAAGGACAAGTAGATATTTTATTAAATTCCACACCCCTGTAGGTAGTATTCCATGTGGAGATACAGCCGGTAATAATTCTGGCTTGAAATCTCTGCACGGAATTTCACCTATTACCAGTTAGATCGGTAAATGGGACTCGTGTCTTCCCTGCGGGACAGGGGTGGAGGATAGCGGTCTGGGAGGGTATGAGCCACCCAAATTAAATAATAGTTTTGGGAGGGGCTCCCCCATTCCAAAAAAGGTTTCCCCAAGACCTGAGGATGAGGCTTGGCTGAAAGTTTACTAGCTGGAATTACCGGGGAGTAAAATCAGGTTATGTTTTCAAACGCAGGTACACTGGGCCAGTCGTGACCGGGCAGATCAGAATTCTGTACATTTAATCTGCTCTGCCCAACTTGTAATAGCGGTGTAAGTAGGGTGCTGGGTAATGGTTAAGAACAGACCAAATCCTGGCAAAAATTGTTTTCCACACAATACATTTGATTTTATTAAGCTTTCCCCAGATTTTGTGCGTTTTACAAAAAAAAAAAAAGAAAAAGTTTTCACAGTTTGGGAACTTTTTCACAATCTATCCCTGCCCGAATGTGCAGGTAGTGTGTGTGTATTGACGTTAGAAAGCAAGGTGGAATTACTGGGGGCCAATGCGACAGTCACAGATGCATTGCAGACACTAACTGGGGTACCCCGCATTGTCACAGGCTGAACAGGGGGCACCTGCACGGTCAGTCTTTCCAGAGAATTCTATGTCAGTCCACGGAGGCTCAGATTATGCTTCTCTTTGCTTTACTGCAAAACAACAGCAGCCAAAAACAACTTTAAAACTCAGCATACCCCGGAAGTACAGCCCCCTCCATAGTATGCACCAATCACCATCAGTCCACTAGCTTATATAGTTCGTAGTGACCACATCACTTCCTCTTTCTTTGCTGCTGCAGCAGCGAGATAAGTACTTTACTTTTCTTTGGTTTATGGAAGTTTGGATGTGCTTAATTTATTGTGGTTTGAAGGTTACTTTACTGGAGTGTAGCGCCGATACGGCGTTCTTTGTTTGGTAGATACGCGGTGTTGTTGTGCTGATTTCCGCTACTTTAACCACTTTGTGGTTTTTGGTCACTGTTGCACTTTGGTGCTTTATTCGCCGCTTTGAATTCCGGCGGTAATCGGTGGTTTGAGCGCTCCGGCACTCTATGGGAAAGTGTTGTGGAGCGGGACGTGATAAGCACGCTTGACGGGGAACAGTCCTCTTTCAATTCCCACAACTCGCGCATGCGCGAAGAGCCGATTCCAGCACTGGCGATCGACTCTTCACACATCAGCGAGTACTCTGGCTGTCCCAGTAGAACGCTGACCGGAGCAGTTACAAGAGCAGGGCATTGCCTTAGGGGAGATTAGGGGTAACTCCCTCCACAGAATTGAGTATATATTTCAACTTCTGGCATATTTTTGATAATATAGGGACAGTTTGTTTTAAAGTTTAGGGACAGTTTCAACAGTGCCTGTGCAAACACGATCACCCCTGGGTTCTCCCCCCTTAAAGCTCCTTCAGACCTCCTGGAACAACGATGACGTACTACGTCGAGGAGGAAGATCAATGGGTAGAGTTCAATGAGTATGCTGAATATGATGAGCCTGAAGAGCACCAGATGGAAGAGCAATTGGTCGAAGCCCTGGACACCCACGTCCAGGGCTCTATAAACAGGGCGTTAATTAGGGCATTACAGCCCTTTACCAAGCCATTAAAGAATTATGGCAGACGTAAGTTTGGTGCTGCGCAAGGGGAGACCTCTGGTCATACCTCGGCTGAGGTCCTTGCTAGAATGGCCCAGAATGTGATGCACGACCATGGAGGTGTGAGTTCTTCTAAGGCGCGTAAAACGCCGGTGACGCAGACGGAGGAGACTGATGAGCCGTCTCCTGCCACGCCGGACACGTCTGACTCAGGTCAGACGTCGCAGGCTTCACAGAAGGCAAAGAAGCGGAAACGCAAATCCCACAATGTCGAGGACAGGCCGGCTAATAAGAACCTTTTGTTTGACCCCAGAAACATTATACATCCAAGATCCACTGAGTGGGTTCCTTGTGTCGAGGTGGCACACTATGTGCAGGACAACCTCCGGAAAGGTTTCGAAAAGGAAGTCAGGGCCACCCTGAGTTCAGAATGTCCCAGACCATCTCTGATGGGAAAAGTGGCACACACCCCAGAAATAGATCTGAACATGGCCACTTTTATGAAAAAGTTTGCGAGGGATCCCAATAAGGGACTTGACCGGGCTTGGAGGGGTTGTCAAGATAAGCTCCTTGACGTGACCGGACCCCTGACTAAGATCTTGGATGCCGCGGTCACCACTAAAGATTCCAACACTCCATTGGATCCTACAGAGGTTTTGGAGTGGGCGCAACAAGCTATCTGTTTCCTAGGGAACGCAAACTGCGCTCTGTCAGCAGAACGGAGAAGGTCCTTCCTCATGCGTATTGATCCACAACTTGCTGAAATGGCAAATACGGAACCGGGCACGCTTGCTAATGGCATGCTGTTCGGGGAGAAATTCGTGAAGGAGATGGGGAAATATGTGCATACATTTTCCGCCCTAGATAAAGCTCAAGCGAACATCAACATTTTTTCATACTGGCCTTTTTAACAGGGCCGGATGCTTCAGGGGTCGGGACCTGGCCGTGGATTTAACCAGACCTCTCGAGGCTTCGAGCAACGCGGCAGAGGTGGTGTTCAAAGTTCTACCCTTCCCGCAATCGGGGTGACAGGGGACGACAAAATAGAGGTTACAGAGGACAGAATAATTCCTCCGGGGACGCCTCTTACTCAGGTAAGCTTAATGCATACTGGGGACACCAAGGTGGGAGGTCAGATTGCTTTGTTCCACCATGTTTGGGAAGATCTCACACAGGATCCTTTGGTCCTTCAGACAGTAAGAGGTTTTCGGATAGAGTTTTATGCCTCACCCCAGCAAGTTCAGATTCCTCCTCCCCCATATTTTTCCCATGTAGAGATGTCTTTCATAGACGAAGAGGTTCAGTCGTTGTTGAAAAAAGGGGCAATCGTGCACACGTTCCCGCACCCTCTAGGGTTTGTAAGTACCATCTTTCTAGTGCCCAAAAAGAACAAAGGTTTCAGACTGGTGCTCAATCTGAAGGAATTAAATTCCTGGGTAGTGTATCGCCACTTCAAAATGGAGGGCATACACTTATTGAGAGGCATCCTATTGGAAAAGGATTGGATGGTACGTCTAGATCTGAAAGATGCGTATCTGGCGGTGTCTATTTTTCCCCCTCACAGGAGGTTCCTTCAATTCCAATGGAGAGACCAGTGGTTCGAATTTTCAGCCATGCCCTTTGGCCTTTCGTCCGCCCCTTGGTGTTTCACCAAGTTGCTAAAGCCCGTGGTTCACTGTCTGAGAGAACGAGGGGTAAGACTCATAATTTATTTGGACGATATTCTGATTATGGCTCAGAATATGGACACTGTTCTTCTTCATCTGAACTGGACGGTCCAACTCTTGCAAGAATTGGGATTTGTCATCAACGCGCAGAAGTCCATTCTGACTCCAATGCAGTCGATGGAATTCTTGGGGTTTCAGGTAGATTCGATTGTGGCTCAGTTACTATTACCATTGAGGAAGAGAGTAGCTATCAAGAAGGAGTTGAGGAGAGCGCCTGCCTCTCAGACTATATCCTTGAGGACGTTGGCCAGAGTGGTGGGGCTCCTGGCCGCATCAATCCAGGCGATATTCCCAGGACCCTTACATTACAGGGCACTTCAGCGTTTGAAGATCCTACACCTTCGCAAGGGTCTCAGTTATGCAGAGCAGATTTTGATCTCCAGCGAAGCACGGACCGAGATGACTTGGTGGCTGGAACACATGGATGCTTCGAATGGCAAGGCCATTTTCGCAGCCAGTCCGGAGATAATCATAGAATAAGATGCCAGCAGATGGGGCTGGGGAGCCCGCTGCGGCTTGGTGGAGACGGGGAGCGGGGGAGGTCGGTGGTCCCGGGAGGAACTGAAACTCCATATCAATTGCCTGGAACTTTTTGCGGGCTCGTTTGCGATTCGGACACTCTCCCCGCAACGAGCGACTTGCTGTATTTTACTGCGGATGGACAATGTGTCAGCAGTACGATACATCAATCGTCTGGGGGTCTGAGGTCTCGTCTTCTGGTGGAGATAGCCAAGGACTTTTGGCATTATTGCCTGACCCATCATATTTCAGTGACGGCGGAATACATTCCAGGTTCTTCCAATGTGGTGGCGGATTGGAATTCCTGTTTTCTGAGGGATGCCAGCGATTGGAGGCTGCACCCTAGGGTATTCAACCAGTTGAACAACAAATGGGGTCCTTGTGCAGTGGACCTATTTGCGTCTAGACTCAACGCACAACTTGCTCGGTTCTACAGTTGACGTCCAGATCCTCTGGCGATCAGCAAGGACGCCTTCCTTCAGTCCTGGACGACGGGAATTCTATATGCATATCCTCCTTTCGCCATGATTCCGAGAGTATTGGCACAACTCAGTTGACAGCAGGAGGGGGTGATATTAATCACACCGTGTTGGAAAGCGCAACCGTGGTTTCCTGTGACGCTAGCTTTGTCGTGCCCTCTTCCGGTTCGACTACGGTCGTTTCCGGAGATTCTGGTGGACCCTCTGGGGTAGCCTCATCCACTGGTAGTGCAAGGCCACTTATCTCTCATGGCGTGGAGACTTTCAAGCGACGATGGCAAGTGCCGGGAGTTTCACAGGAGACTGTTTTTCCTATCACAATCATGGGCACCTGCTACGCACAAACAATATGAGTTGGCTTGGCGTAGATGGGTTAGTTGGTGTTCTGAATGGCAAACAGATCCCGTGGGATCCGGTGTCCATCTCATAGTTAATTTCCTTTCAGAACTCGCCAGTTCAGAAATGGCGTATCGGACAGTGAACAATTTTTGTTAAGCAATTTCAGCGGGTCATCCACATGTGGATGGTAAACCGGTGGGGGAACACCCCCTGGTGTGTAAAATGGTGAGGGTATCCGGTTGGTTAATCCCCCGAAACCCAAGTACTCTGTTTTGTGGGATGTTAATGTAGTTTTACGTTTCCTTACATCTTGGCCAGCCAATGAGGGTTTATCACGGAAACAGTTATCGGAAAAGCTTACGATGCTATTATGTTTGGTGTCCTGCAGACGAGTCTCGGATGTGCGAGCGTTGGATATAGCAGGTAGAGTATTTACTCCTTCGGGAGTCTCTTTCACGATTTCCAAAAGGACAAAAACATATTCACGATGTATTTCATATCCTGCTTTTCCTCATCATACCAAGTTATGCGTGGTCCAATGTTTAAAATGATATGAGGATTGTACTAGAGAGTTCAGGAATGATGTTGCAGGTCAACTGTTAATTTCTCTTCAGAGACCTTTCCGCCCAGTGACTTTAGCCAGGTGGGTTACTTGGTTACAGAGACTTGCAAGTGTTGATACTGCCATGTTTGCCGCTCACTAGGTTAGAGGAGCGATGGCTTCCAAAGCTTTTTACACGGGCTCTCGTTTACAAGATATTATGACTGCGGCAGACTGGTCCTCTGACTCAACGTTTAAGACAGTTTATCATTAACCGATTGTTGATGTGGCTTCGATGGTTATGGAACAACTTTAAACTAGCATTATCTGAGCCTCCGTGGACTGACATAGAATAAAAAAAAATTCTAGCTGACGCAACAAGAATTTTCAATTCTATTAAGGACACGGAGGCGAGGATTATCCCACCCTGGTAACATGATGATGGTATGCTATGTGATAACTGGTTTATTGCAAGTGTTATGAAATGTTTCATGTATAATTCATGGTGATGATTTGATTTCTCTCCCACCCGTTTGTATTTGGACTTATGGGATGTTAACTTGTGAATGTCATAATGGTTATGAAACGCATAGGGTTCGTGAATGGCATATTACGACTACTATTCTCTTTATAGGAGATCAAAGAAAGCAGACCTGAACAATCAGATGACGCTGTTCGGCAGGAGAACAGGACAATCAAGCATAAGGCATGGTGACATCGACTCTGTTTCCGAGGATGATGGTACGTGCTCAAGTTTGGATTCACAGCGGTACAAAAGGGGGTGGTGATGGACGGAGCATCAGAACCAATCAAACACTCACACCCAGTCAACAGACCTGGGTTTGATCCATCACCGTTCTTTAGCCCACTCTGCCACCCCAGTTCAGACATGGCCATATGCAAATCAGTCTGACCCTGTGCCTCATGGGAACAGTCCAGCCCGAACTGCCAAGCCATGCCTTCCCTGGACCGGAAACAAGCTTCCTAGAACCGGTTTCTGGCATTTCAGCCGTCTTCAGCCAGGCTTGCTTGAATCCAGTGGCAAAGTGAGCAAGGGACTCACGTCTGAGCATACCCTGCCAACTTATGGCAAACAAAGCGGTACAAAAGGGGGGTGGTGATGGACGAAGCATCAGAACCAATCAAACACTCACACCCAGTCAACAGATCTGGGTTTGATCCATCACCGTTCTTTAGCCCACTCTGCCACCCCAGTTCAGACATGGCCAAGTTTGGATTCACAGCGATGAAGAAATCGGTGGTCCAGTGTTCAACGGTCAAGTTTGTGGACTGTGTTAAAAGTTTGATGCTAAGAAAGAGGAAGTGATGTGGTCACTACGAACTATATAAGCTAGTGGACTGATAGTGATTGGTGCATTCTATGGAAGGGGCAGTACTTCCGGGGTATGCTGAGTTTTAAAGTTGTTATTGGCTGCTGTTGTTTTGCAGTAAAGCAAAGAGAAGCATAATCCTCGCCTCTGTGTCCTTAATAGAATTGAAAATTCTTGTTGTGTCAGCTAGAATTTTTTTATCCACTCTGCCCACGTCACTAGTGACTGCTCCTCCTGCGGCTGTACGCAGCACGCACATGAACGCGGGCACGTGACGTGCGCGGGCAGGCGCGCAAACAGCAAAGGGTGGCGCGCAGGGCTAAGGAGAGCTATCAGACGGTGTACGCTGCACCAGGACGCAGAACTGCAAGCTGGGAGATGTATGAGGGTGAGATATGCGAGGAAGAATAGCACCTTGAAACCAGAACTGTCAACTTGGTGCTAAAGAGAGAGAAGAAAATGTAGAAAAAGATCCTGAAGATTCCAATTTGTTTTCTAAAGTTCTAGAGATTTTCAAAAGAAAACACCAAGTTCAAGTTGAGATATTCCTTTGATTATTTACCCAAGTTGAGTAAAACAAATATTCATTGGATTTTTCTGTCATTGCAGCCAACTTTAACACCTTTGCCAGCAGAAATGTGAGTATCCTATCCGATTTGAATATTTCCTGCAGATTTAATAATAATAATAATAGCGCTTTGTGCTGCACTTCTGCTGTTTCCAAGTGCCTTAAAGGACACATTTTCCTGTTACTCAATTTAATGGTACTCAATTTAACGACCCCGAAGGATGGAAAGTTGAACCTGCGTTGCTGGCATTCCAGCTCAACAACTCACTGAGCTATCTCGCTGGTTTGTGTAGGAGGCCTCTAGCCGTGGCCATGCCTTCTGGCATGAAGATTGCTTCAGACACATTCCAGTGGCGTCCACATGCGGCCCTGGACGCGTTTGGGCATCTGCACAGCTGGGCCACGCACAGCTCTCTTTTTCAGGTCTGGCTTGGCAGCACAGCGGTCTCCTAGACCTACTGATACCAATTGTTTGAATTACAAGTATGAGAGTGATTCCAACCAGAGGAGTATTACCCTCTCACCACATGCAGCTGGCTGTTCGGTGTATCATTACACTTTGTATAGAGTGCTGCCATTGTTAGGCACAATGACCTATTTTACATGTCAAAAGTACCCTGACTAGTTGTTGGTTACAATAGCTGGCATTGGTAATTAATGGTAAACAGAGCTAAGCCTTGAAGAGGAGGGGGGAGTGGGGTTTTTGGTCTTATGTTTTCGGGTTATTGTTTTTTGGGGTTGGTCTTCTATCTATGCCAGCTCTCTTGACACGGTGTATATCAGTAACTACAGAATGATCTCCAATTTTGTAAATTCCATGATTGTTTGAAAATCAATTAAAACATTTAAACATAAAAGTGCGCTGGCTCATCACACATTATATTGTTTATCTCATAAGTGCATTCTATATGGAGATCCATCATTTTTTCACTGCTTCAGGATTTTCGAATGTTTTAATCTGGATTAAAAATGCAATCCAGACCTACTGGTTTTGCTGATGCTTGCTTATTACGTCAGGAGTAAGCAGACCATCCAGTCCTTGTGTTTTTTTTTGCTTCATGGTCTAATTGATTTTGCTTTTCCTCCTATGTCACTCCTCAATGCCCCACCAATCCCCTCATTTTAGAATCTAAGATTTTCGTAAATTCAAGAAAAGTTTAAAGGCCTACTTGTTCTTGAAAGCTTTTGACCCCAGAACGTTCTGATGAGTTCAGAATGAGCTTCACCATGCACCTTCACATTCTGCTTGTAGCTAAATACAGACTTGCTGGCTTCTTAGTGCATTCAAATGGCTAAGGGGTGTTAATCGATACAGATGCAAGTGCAGCTGTGCTCAGCTCTACCCCCATCCAGCCAGCAGATAGCCGATTCAGGCATATCTAATCCCCCTACTGTGTGTGTGACTGTCCGAGAGGAATTCATAAAGTCTAACTGACAGTTACACCCAGTCATGTGACCCAAGGCAGGCTGCAGATACACAAAAAGAAGTTACCTTTGGGGACGCTTTCTGGTGGATACCCTAGCTGCAGAGTCCTCATGTAGCAAGCAATACGCCCCAGCCACTAGACTTTATCTGGAAACTTTCTTAACAGTGCTCCCGCACACAACTAGGTGGCATTGTGTGGCTCTGTATCTCCCCGAACCACATATAAGCACCAGCCCTGCACACTGATGTCAGTTTCTTGCTTTACTCTTTACGCGCCCTCAGATGCAGAGCATGAAACAACTGTTGGTACCTGTGTCCAGATCCTTAACTCCGCAGAAGGAGGAGGTAAATGGGCGGTGAGGAATCTGCAATTAGAGTATCTACCAAAAGGAGCACGACTGAAGGTACGAAGCTTGTTCTTCTGATGGGTATTTCTAACTCATATACCTCGCCTTAGAATGTGTACAAAAGCAATACCTCTCAAAGTTGAGAGTGTGGAATGGGCTCAGACCACAAACCCCTGCAGGACCCAACGGGCGAAATGTCCTTCCCATCAGACCTGGCTGTCAAGGCAGTAGTGCTTCCTGAAAGTGTGCACCAATGCTTGTGTTGCAGCCTGGCAGATATCAAGGACAGGCAATCCCTGTGTCAACACAGTGGTAGCAGTGTTGGCCCTGGTGGAATGGGCTCTCGGACCTTCCAGAGGCTGCTAGTCGGCCAGTGCATAGCACATCTGAATGCCGAGGACTCTTCGCCTCAACAGGGTCCTCTTGCCGGTATCTTCAATGTAAAAGCTGTTTTGGGTCCAGCTGATTAAGCCTTTGCTCCTCTTTCGAGGGATAAGGAGGGCAGAAGAACGCTGGCAGGGTGAGGGATTGTCCAACGTGAAAGGGAGTCACGACTTTCTGTAAGGAGGCAATCTGAGTCTTCAGCATCAGTTTGTCCGAAAAAAAGATAGTCTAGGGCGCTCGCACCAACAATGCCGGAAGTTTACTTGGAATGAGCCAAAGTGATCGCAATGAAAAGACAATCTTTAAAGTCAAAGCCTCCACAATCAGCTGTGCAGCAGCATGAAGGGCATACACATGAGAAACATCACAACCAAGTTAAGGTCGCACTGTGGGATCACAAATGGTTTGGGAGGGAACGTATGCAAACCTTTAATAAACCACAGAACAACAGGTGATTTAAACCAAGACGGGTGGTCTGGTAAACGTGAAAAGGCTAAAGGGCGATCTAGAACAATTAATTTGGCCCACATCAAAGTTTTGCTGGGCTAAAGACAAAGCAAACAATATAACATTTGATAGTGCAGCTTGTAAAGTGTCTGACTTGCGGACTCCACACCAGGGCACAAATTTGTCCCAGCACCCTGCGTAAATGGTCATCGTGGAAGGGCACCTGGCAGCAAAGATGGCATTCACCACTTCAGGTGGCAGATCAAATGCAGTTAAATGCCACCGCTCACTCTCTACACACAGAGGTGTAGAATGCAAAAGTTCAGGTGAAGGTCCCTGCCCTGCTGCTCCAAAAGGAATTCCTCTCTAAGTGGCAGTGTGATCGGAGGGCATATGCTCATGCTCACAAGTTCTGGGTACCAGGATCTCCTGGACCATTCTGGAGCTACTAGGATGATCTGGGTCCAGTTTTTCTTTATCTTTTTTGGAACTAGGGACAGGAGAAGCAGAGATGGGAAGGTGTACAGGAGTCCAGTGTTCCGTTCCAGCCAAAATTAATCGCCTACCGAGTTTCTTTGTTGAAACTCCATTGTGTAAAACCTGTGACACTGCACACTCTTGACAGTGTCAAACCGTTCTAGCCAAGTTTCTCCCCACTGAAGATGCTTTGCATCACCAAGGTATGTAGCTGGCATTTGTGATCCACCAGATGGTGCAGACTGATCTTATCCACTCAGGCATTCCAGATTCCCACCAGGTGTTCGCAATTAGGGAAATGCTCTGACAATCCAGCCAACTCTAGAGGCGCAGAGCCAACTGACGCAGTAACCCAGGGCTCCCCTCTACTCTGCTTGTTGCAGTACCACATGGCAATGGTGTTGTCCATAAGTACCTGAACCAGACTTCTCTTTTTGAATTGCATGACTGCCGTCAACACCAGGCGAATGTCTCACCGCTTCAGCAGACTGGCATGGAGCCAAACTTCCTCTGGCAAGATAAGTCCTCTGATCCTCCCCTCCCCCGGATGACATCACAAACCCAGTAGTGATGCATTCATCACCACCGTCACTCTGGGTGGGGAAGACGGAGGGGCCTGCCACTGGACCAACTGCGTTGAGCAGCCACCACTGCAGATCCTGAGCTGTTTTTTCTGAATGGCATCCAGAAGATTTCCTTAGTGCCTGTCCCACAGGAACTTTGAATTCCATTGCAGAGCCTGCATGTGCCACCGAGCGTAGTCGACCGTAGAGATGCAGGATGCTAAGAGGCCAAGAATCCTCAGAGCTGCTCGCACTGAGATCCAGGAACTAAGTTGAAACTTAAGAATCATAGCCCGAATATCCCGGAACCGCTGCAGCAGCGGGAAGGCCTCGAATGGCACTGTGCCCAGGTTAGCCGCAGTGAATAGCTATCTCTGCAAAGCAGTCAGGTGAGACTTTGATTAGTTGATCGGGAACCCCAAAAATGTCAAGAGGTTCAACACTGTCTGGAGGTGGTCCACGCAAACCTTGAACCACAGGCAACACCTCTGGGACTGCAGAACGGGTATATGAAAATACACATTCTGAAAGACCACGGATACCATCCAGTCTACTCGGTCCAGAGCAGCCAAGATCTGGAAGAACATGAGCATTTGGAATCTGTCCATCCACAGGAAGGCATTCAGAAGACAATGGTTCAATACAGACTACAGGCCTTTGCCCTTTTATTAACAACCCTCTCCTCTTTCAGTCAGTTACCCACTCATAGCACCTTTGGAGAGCAACATTAACACCTCCTGTAGCAAAATGAGGGGTGCTCCTCTCAAAGTTGTTTGAGGAGGGCAGGGTGTGGTAAGGTGTGATGGAGCAAACGGAAAGGGTACAGCATATCCGTGCTGAAGAATATGCACCGGTCAGATGTGATGGATCACCATCCTGGGAAGAAATACTGAAGTCTGTCTGCAATAGTATGGGTGTGTGCCGCTAAGGGCAAACTAAAGTAGTTTAGAGGCTGTTGCCACAGGGGATGGGAGACCGGATCCCCTGCCTGACTGCACGGTGCCTGTCAGACCCTCGTCCCGGCCTCAAAAGGACTGAGGTGACTGCTGCAGCGGATGTAGAGATTGTTACTGTCCGTATGCCAGCCCCCTCGAGCAGCCCCTGAATTTCCTTAACTGATGCAAGAACTGCTTGGCAGGAGTCAGCAGCTCCAGGGAGGGCACCGTGGCACTATCGGCCTTTAAACGCTCCAGGGCAGAATCAGCCATCAAGGGCACAGCCATGAGAGGCCTGTACATCTCGAGTAAACCCCTTGGAAAACACCCATGCATGGTGGTTAACACAAAGCTGGTGCCAACCCCCAGCCGGCCAGCAGCATCTGGGTCAGCATGAATCATATACTTGGCTGCAGGGCTTTAAGTGGGCCGGGTCTCACCGGTGCTGAACACCAGCAGTTTTTTTTAATGGGGCCTCGATACGGGTCTCTATCGGGCTTTGTTTTTTGCCCGGTCATGGACGGTCCGTTTTTTCCGGACTGCAGTGACAGAAGTCACATTGATGTGCGCGTGCTCGCACTGCTCACTTCTCACTAGTGGGGAAGTTACGGCATGACGTCATGCCAGGTGAGCGTTCTAGGGGAAGGGAAATCTTTAAAAGAGAGCTATTTTCTCTCTGGATTTCCCTTCTCTTTTTGAAACTCAGGAGCAGCAACATTGTCGTGGTGTCACCAGGGCTTTAAGTGGAAGCTTTTTAAATATTATATACAAGCCATAGTTGCTGCTGATTCAGCTTATGCAGATTACAACCATTGACAAAGCCAATAGTCCCGACTTGTTATAGGTATGATGTTACTTGTTGTATCATATATCGGGATGCAATGACAGAAACAACAAAATGCAAGTCGGGCGGCACACTATGCGAAGCACAGATTTTTAGCTTATGTGTTTAAAAGCCACGCCCTTAATTACATTGGCCACACCCCTTTGAGAGATCCCCCCAGTTTTTTCTTCCCACTTAAAGCCCAGCTTGGCTGAGTCCTGTCCATCATGAACTGTGCGAGCCAGAGAGGGTCCAAGGTCTTCCGGGACTGCTGGCAAGTTCCCACCGGCCATGTACAGGAGGGCATGAGTTTGTCGACACCCTGGCACTGGCTGAAGAAGTTCAGATAAGTATGCACTGCTCTCCATTGGATACACCAAGAAAACAACTCTATAAACCTGAAAAGACCCCAATACTAACAACAGAAAAATGCAAAGCGCGTCCAGCTACTATCATAGTCCGACGGAACAAAACACCAGCTGCCCTGAAAGTGATAATGAGGCAGGAAGACACACACAAGCACAGCCAAAGCTAACACAGGAATCCCGCCGGAAGCAGCTGCCCCCTCTGAACCGGTACCAAGTGTGGGGCTTTCTCTCTGCTGAAAAGAACACAACATGATCTCCTGCTGCTCCCGGCGGAATGAGATTTTGTGAGGTACCTAAAATGACCCTTTTTGTACTGGTGCAGCGGAAAGTGGTGCACCTGTGTCTCTACCCTTGGAGGGGCATCCAGTGTAGAGAGGAAATATCTTCCCCCACACCTGCACCTCCCGCAGTAGCGCCCCACAATGTCCCTTTGTTTGATGGTGTCAGACACATAATATGACCGCATTTACCGGGCGTCCCCTTGAAGTGCTGCTTTTAAAGATACATACATTGCATTTCCTATAGGAGCGGCCCACCAGTCAGGGCGCAGGGAGCAGGGAGAAGAGGGCGCGTCCCTCACTGCCGAGGATCCAAGCAGGGGCCCCAGCACAGGAGGTCTGGTCTTCAGAGACACGGGAATAGAAGGTGTATGGATGTGAACAGACATAATGAGGACAGACATTGGAGACTTGAGCACTGAAACCAACAAGCATTGCTTCTTTTTACTCAAGATGCTGCTCAAAATCCTGCCTTTTATTTCCCAGGATCTCAGGAAAACTGTAGTAGTTGTATTAATTCTTTCGAGAATTGATTAATGCAACGCACGTTTCCTGGGCGTTGACAAGCGCCTACTAGTTAAACTGCAGCCTCTACAGACCGCCGCAGCGCGGGTGCTGCTTCACATTCCCAAATACCACCCTATTTCCAGCAGCCTCAGGGAGCTTCATTAGCCTCCGGTCCAGCAGCGCATCGGATTCAAGGCGCTATGCCTGGTGCATAAAGCACTATAAGGTGGGGGATCGTCGGGCATGCAGAAACATTTCCAATGGTACTCCCCGTAGCGGAACCTTAGATCTGCCAACATAGGACTAGTTCAGGTCCCTAAAACTCGAAAGGCCAGATGGGGGGGCAGAAGCCTTTCCTGTCAGGCGGCTGAGCTCTGGAACGAATTGCCGGTTACTACTAGGCTACAGCCTAGCAGAGTTCTGTTTAGGAAAATGCTCAAGACCTGGCTATTCCCCTCATAGGGAAATGAAACCGCTCGTTGCAGGGCACGTTGCAGGTTACATTTAGCGCCAAGACGCCTCGGCATTCGTGCGCTCAAAGTCAGTAAGATGGGCCTAAATGAGAGCTATTGGCTTTGCCTATGTCTTTTAGTCACAATGTACATGGCTAAAAGCTAGTGGCGTGGAACAGCAGAGTGGCATTGAGGAGAGAGATAGAGTAGAATGGCACAGAGTGGAGTAGAATAAAGTGGAGTGACGCAGAGTGGTGTAGTGTGCTGCAGAGTGGTTTAGAGTAGAGTGGCGTATGGTGAGTGACAGAGAGGAGTGGCATAGTGTGCCATTGTGTGGAGTGGCGTGGAATGGAGTGGAGTAGTGTGGAGTAGAGCGCAGTGGTGTACAGTAGAGTTGCATAGAAAAGAGTGATGTGCACTGGCACTGTGTGGAATTGAGTGGCGTGGCATAGAGTGGCATAACGTGCCATTGTGTGGAGAGGAGTAGAGTGGCACAGAGTGGTGTGGCATGGCGTGGAGTAGAGTGAATCGCAGTAGAGTGGAGTGACGTAGATTGCCACTGAGTGGAGTGGCGTAGAGGGGCATGGAGTAAAGTAGAGTGGCGTAGAGTGCAGTGACATAGAGTGGAGTGAAGTGGCAAAACGTGGAGTGCCTCAGAGTTGTGCAAGCTGTGGGAGTAAGTAACTAAAGCATCAATAGAGATAGCGGACAAGGTAAAAGCAACATAAGTAAGCCGTATGCCGGTGTAGGTAGGAAAGCACATTGCACGTCTAGGAATGATACCATAAGTCTTATATTGTGTGTTGCAAAAAGACGAGGGAGAACACATGTACTTTGCCCATGCTCCAGAGAGGAGCTAACACAATAAAGGAATGAAAACCTATGGAAGCTAAGCATCGAAAAACTTCTAATTAGAGTAATGACTACACCAACTAAGGTTATACTGTGGGCGGGTTGTAAGCCCACTGAATTGTAAACAATAAGTCCTGCAGCACAGCGCATGCGCTGTGTAGGCAAGACCTAAAAAGGGAAGAAAAAGAAAGAAAAGCGGTTCCACATCCTTAGACCGCTGTATTCCAATAAATAGTGATCATTACACCACTACGTTGTGATATAGAAATATCACTCCAGCACATGGCTCTGATACACAAAGATCACCCCGCCATTCTGTTCCAATGTAGAGAGATCACTTCACCTCTGGATTCCAATGTATAGCGATGACTACACCACTGGTTCCAGTGATTACAAATTACTACGCCACGGGTTCCAATGTAGAGGGATTTGTACCCCACTGGGTTCTAATCTGTAAATATCACAACACCACTGGGGCACAATGTATACAGATCCCTACACCACTGGATTCCAATGTAGAGTGATCACTACACCACTGAATTCCAATGTATAGAGATCACTACACCACTGGATTCCAATGCATAGAGATCATTCCAATGTAGAGATATCACTTCACCTCTGGATTCCAATGTATACCGATGACTACACCACTGGATTCCAATGAGGAGTGATCAATTCACCACTGGATTCCAATTTTTAGAGATCACTACACCACTGGATTCCAATGTAGAATGATCACAACACCACAGGATTCCAATGTAGAAAGATCACTACAACAGTGGATTCCAATGTAGAGTGATCACTACACAACTGGATTCCAATGTAGCGGGATCACTACACAACTGGATTATGATGTATACAGATCACTACACCACTGGATTCCAATGTATAGAAATCACTACACTACTGGATTCCAATGTATGCAGATCACTACACCACTGCCTTCCGATGTATACAGCTCACTACACCACTAGATTCTAATGTATAGAAATCACTACACCACTGGATTCCAATGTCTAGAAATCACTACACTACTGGATTCCAATATATACAGATCACTACACCACTGGATTCCAATGTATTGAAATCACTACACTACTGGATTCCAATATATACAGATCACTACACCACTGGATTCCAATGTATTGAAATCACTACACCACTAGATTCTAATGTATAGAAATCACTACACCACTGGATTCCAATGTCTAGAAATCACTACACTACTGGATTCCAATATATACAGATCACTACACCACTGGATTCCAATGTATTGAAATCACTACACCACTGGATTCCAATGTATACAGATCACTACACCACTTGTTTCCGATGTATAGAGACCACCATACCACTGTGTTCCGATGAGACATCAGAACACTATAGTGCTCCGAGGCGTCTAGTCACAAAGGCACAACTGCTCAGACTGTGAATCCATGGACATTTTATACTATGACACAGGGAAACGAGGTGCAAGGAAGGGTTACAAGAGGAGTCACTGGCTCGTGCACCCAGAGCCCTCGCGGCCAGTGATGGGAACCCAATGTCAGCATTTATAACAAACACGCTAGAGTGTGTGGTGAGGCACTGTGGGGTGAGGCGTGTTTTGTGAGGCACCTGTGGGGTGAAGCGTGTGTTGTGAGGCACCTGTGGGGTGAGGCATGTGGGGTGAGGCATGTGTGGTGAGGCACCTGTAGGGTGAGGCATGTGTGGTGAGGCACCTGTGGGGTGAGGAATATGGGGTGAGGAATGTGGGGTGAGGAATGTGGGGTGAGGCACCTGTAGGGTGAGGCGTGTGTGGTGAGGCACCTGTAGGGTGATGCGTGTGTGGTGAGGCACCTGTTTGTGGAGGCGTGTGGGTTGAGGCATGTGTGGTGAGGCTTGTGTGGTGAGGCACCTGTGGGGTGAGGCGTGTATGGTGAGGCACATTTAGATTGAGGCGTGTGTGGTGAGGCACTTGTAGGGTGAGGCATGTGTGGTGAGGCACCTGTGGGATGAGGCACCTGTAGGATGAGGCTTGTGTGGTGAGGCACCTGTGGGGTGAGGCACCTGTGGGGTGAGGCTTGTGTGGTGAGGCACCTGTGTGGTGAGGCAACGGTGGGGTAAGGCTTGTGTGGTGAGGCACCTGTTTGTGGAGGCGTGTGGGATGAGGCTTGTGGGGTGAGGCATGTGTGGTGAGGCTTGTGTGGTGAGGCACCTGTGGGGTGAGGCGTGTGTGGTGAGGCACCTTTAGATTGAGGCGTGTGTGGTGAGGCACTTGTAGGGTGAGGCGTGTGTGGTGAGGCACCTGTGGGATGAGGCACCTGTAGGATGAGGCTTGTGTGGTGAGGCACCTGTGGGGTGAGGCACCTGTGGGGTGAGGCTTGTGTGGTGAGGCACCTGTGTGGTGAGGCAACGGTGGGGTAAGGCTTGTGTGGTGAGGAGTGTGTGGTGAGGAGTGTGTGGTGAGGCACCTGTGGGGTAAGGCTTGTGTGGTGAGGCACCTGTGGGGTGAGGCGTGTGTGCTGAGGCACCTGTGGGGTGAGGTGTGTGCGGTGAGGCTGCAGCACCTGTGGGATGCAGCCCCTCCACACCCCTCGGGCCTGGTGATACCGTAGCCCCTCCATGAGCAGCAGACATGTAGGAGCCTTGGACACGTGCTTGGGGGGCAGACGGCGCCCCCAAGGCGCCAAACCGCGGTGACAATGGAAGAAGTAAGGGTGGGCAGGTTAAAGGGACCGACCGCCGCGCTGCACCAGCGGGGGCTGCGTTTCCCTGGGTGGCGGCACCTCGTTTAATGAGGGTCAGTGGCGGAGCGGGTGACCAGAGGGGTCGGGCGGCCCTGCACTGCCAAGTATTAAGGGGTGCATGGCATGCCCCGAAACTGCTACAAGAGGCTCAGTGCAGGGAAGAGGGTGATGTGGGCGCCACTGCTGCCACGGTAGACGGATACTGCCGAGTTACCACTGACTGTCCCAGGACCAACCCTCTATGCAGTCTAGTTACCACAAACCACCCTGGACACACGGATACTGCCTAGTAACCACCGACTGCCCCCGACACACTGATGCAGCCTAGTTACCACTGACTGCACCATTACCAGTCCTCAATGCTGTGTAGTTACAGCTGACTGCCCAAGACCCACTGATGCTGCCAGGTTTACCACTGGCTGCCCCGGGCCCACTGATACTGCCCTGTAACCACCATTAAAATTGCTGCCAAGAGCCGAATGCCCTAGAACCCAGCACTGATACTGACCAATAAGACCACTGCCCAGTCACCACCACTAATACTGCTGAGTAACAGCCGACTGCCCCAGAACTCACCGCTGCTACTGCCTGGTAATCGCCAACTGCCCCATGACTCAGAGAAATGGGGCAGCCAAAACAACTCGCACGTACCTACGTACACACACACATTTTTGGGGGGGAAAAAGTTACAAAAATAATAATAATTTAAAAAAAAAAACATTTGCAGTGCAATAGGTCTAGCATTTGCGAGATTTTGAGCTATTGGCATTGTAAATGGCAATGACTTTTATTTATGTGTTAAACCTGCAAAAATAAAAAGCATTGTCATTTACAATACCAATAGGTCAAAGTACAACGGCCAAACTGACTTTAACTCTATGCTGCTAGCGCACTGAAGAGTCCAGGCACGGGAAGTGGCGCTTTATCGAAACCCAGGTGAGATAAGGAAAATGGAACCAGGAGCTGCTCTCATGCGAGCTAAACACGTGATTATGAACTCACGAAAGGAGAGGGATCGACATAGGTTGTTTTTCAAGACGGCTGCGTTTCCACTGGTCGTTAATTGGCAGGTTGTGTTGTATCGATTGCTCTTGGCCAGGTTTCATGTGCTCTCCGGCTGAGCAGAAATGCTTTAATAAGCACGTGCGTTCGATGCAAGGGAAAGGGATACACACACACGCAGGAATAATGGGGGGCGGAGAAACCTGCTAAGAGCACAAACACAGGAGAACCGGCGCTGCAAAGTCAAGAGTCCAAGACACAAAGCCCTCCGAGCACACACAGCAAGAGCAGCTGTAGGCGAGCACCTGCCACAGCATTGAGAAGCAACAGGCGAGCTCCAGCCACAGCAATGAGAAGCAGCAGGCGAGCAGCTACCAGAGCAATGAGCAACAGTAGGCAATCACCTGCCACAGCATTGAGAAGCAACAGGCGAGCTCCAGCCACGGCAATGAGAAGCAGCAAGTGAGCACCTGCCACAGCAGTGAGAAGCAGAAGTTGAGCACCTGCCACAGCAGTGAGAAGCAGAAGTTGAGCACCTGCCACAGCAGAGAGAAGCAGCAGGCGAGCAGCTACCAGAGCAATGAGCAACAGTAGGCAAGCACCTGCCACAGTAATGAGAAGCAGTAGGCGAGCACCTACCACAGCAGTGAGAAGCAGCAGGCGAGCACCTGCCGCAGCAGTGAGAAGCAGCAGGCGAGCACCTGCCGCAGCAATGAGAAACAGCAGGCGAGCACCTGCCGCAGCAATGAGAAGCAGCGGATAAGCACCTGCCGCAGCAATAAGAAGCAGCAGGCGAGCTCCTGCCACAGCAATGAGAAGCAGCAGGCGAGCTCCTGCCACAGCAATGAGAAGCAGGAGCAGCAGGCGAGCTCCTGCCACAGCAATGAGAAGCAGTAGGCGAGCTCCTGCCACAGCAATAAGAAGCAGCAGACGAGCTCCTGCCGCAGCAATGAGAAGCAGCAGACAAGCTCCTGCCACAGCAATGAGAGGCAGCAGGCGAGCACCTGCTGCAGCAATGTGAAGCAGCAGGCGAGCACCTGCCACAGCAATGAGAAGCAGCAGGCGAGCAACTATTACAGCAAGGAGAAGCAGCAGGCGAGCACCTGCCACAGCAGTGAGAAGCAGCAGGCGAGCACCTGCCACAGCAGTGAGAAGCAAGCACTAGCCACAGCGATGAGAAGCAGCAGGCGAGCTCCTGCCACAGCAATGCGTACTCCTGCCTCAGCAATGCGAGCACTCACCACAGCAATGCGAGCACCTGCCACAGCAATGCGAGCACCTGCCACAGCAATGCGAGCACCTGCCACAGCAATGTGAGCACCTGCCACAGCAATGTGAGCACCTGCCACAGCAATGCGAGCTCCTGCCACAGCAATGCGAGCTCCTGCCACAGCAATGCGAGCACCTGCCACATCAGTGAGAAGCAGCAGGCGAGCACCTGACACAGCAATAAGAAGCACAGACGAGCTTCAAACAGCTGAAAGGAAAGCTTCCTCCAAGCAGCACACTGAGCAGCAGTGGTCAAGCTTCCTTCACTAGAAGTATAACCAGCAGCATGGAGATGGGGCTGCCATGAGCTGTGGTGAAGACATCCTACAAATGTGGCCTGTGTATGATCAGCATCAAGGAATGCTTCCCCACACACAGCACGAACACCAGCAGGGCAAGCTTTCGTCTCACAATATCGCCATCACTAGAGAAAGCATCCTTCCCACACAGGACTCGGAGTATACATCAAGAGGGCAGAGCTATTTCCCCTCAGAATGAGAAGCAGAGGCACTGAAACAGACCCAGCAGGACAAGCTCCCTCAGACACAGAATGAGCAGCAGGACAAGCTCCCTCAGACACAGAATGAGCAGCAGGACAAGCTCCCCCAGACACAGAATGAGCAGCAGGACAAGCTCCCCCAGACACAGAATGAGCAGACAAGCTCCCTCAGACACAGAATGAGCAGCAGGACAAGCTCCCCCAGACACAGAATGAGCAGCAGGACAAGCTCCCCCAGACACAGAATGAGCAGCAGGACAAGCAAGCTCCCCCAGACACAGAATGAGCAGCAGGACAAGCTCCCCCAGACACAGAATGAGCAGCAGGACAAGCTCCCTCAGACACAGAATGAGCAGCAGGACAAGCCGGACCAGCTCTTTTATGACAGAGAATGACCAACATATGACAAGGTTGTCAGGCACCACGAGTAACTGGGCTAGCTTCCTTCAACTAGAAGCGGCAACAAGAAAGATTCTTTCACACACAGAATGAGCACAACACGCTTCCTTCACAAACAAAACGAGCAGCAGGATGGCAAAACTATGTAGTAGACAATGACAATGTTTATTGTATGATTACAAGGAAAGGTTTAAAAGCATCAAATATTCATACTGAAAAAGAGCCTTTTCAAAGCGTTCTCTATAAGTAACATTGATATGTATGGATAGGATCCCCTGGTTAGGGCATATTAGGACCTTTTTGGTAAAGATGGGGGTAAGCACACCAGTGGACTCACCCAGGAGCTGAGCCCGGTATGTCAAAGGCTGCACTTAAGGGGATGCACTGGAGGTATATAGATGGAGAATACTGTAGGAACAGGAGTTTCGGCACTTGGACTCTAGCCTTCTTAGAATGCTAAGATAACTTCTGTACGGAAGAATACACGGGCTCCATTGAACCCCCACTGGCTAAGACACTGCACATCAAATTTGGTTTCAGGATTCTACCACTACCCACTGTCAACTGGAGGTTTCATGTCAGAGATTTTATTTATTTGAAGAGTTTTATATAGCGCTGCCGCTGGCTAGACCCGGAGGTATCAGAGCGCTTTACATGAGGTTACATATTGTTACAAAGTTACATCAGTTACAAGTTACATCCGTTACTAGAACATTAAATACCATAGAAACCTAGACTAACGGAGCGTAGAGGGTGAGGGGGATAAAGAAAACGGGGTAGCGAAAGCAGATCAGGTCACAGCAGACCGGCCACCAAAAGTCAGTCAGACAAACCGATCCAAACTTGGCTTGCCCCTTTTCTCCCCAGGCGAAAGAATGCACTAATCACATATTATTGTTCTGTCAGCACTATTCAAAGAAACAAAAAGTGGACACTTCCACCTTGTCGGAGTATGGGGACAACTTTAGGGCTGTTTCCAGAATCCTTAGATCCAACACAACACCCTTGACCGTGTCCGCTCTGTCCCACTTTTAAATGGGAGTATGGAGAATCAGACAGTGTAGCGTCGGGCCACTGTCTTATTGTTGTTGGCAATGTTTTCCGTAGAATATTTTAGCCCCACCCTCTAATTTATTGACCCTCCCTAATGAGGGGCTACTGGAACCCAGAAGTATACGCCAATTGCTCCAGCTGATTTGAGAAATTCCATGACTAGTAATGTTTTTTTGATTAAGTTGTTATATAAGAAATGTTCATCAGTGATTTTTAGCAAGGTTTTAAGGATTTTAAAGTGAACTGTATGTATGTGTACTTTTATGGCAGCATTTGCAGCATAAAGAACATGATAAGTAAAGATATGTTCATAATGTTACAATCACTTAAAAATGTATTACCAAGTACAAAAATCGGGATCATCCTTGGCGGAAGTAAGAGAGAAAATCACGGGATTAAAGTGCTGAGTGCAGTGCCTGGAGATACACGCTGGAAGATGTTTGAGATACTCAAGCAGTGCCACTAAATGGCAGGATCGCGCCAAGGAGGATAACGTGGCCCGTGACCACATAGCGGTATGAAGTTAAAGTGCGGAATACAGTGCCGGAGGAGGTGCAACATTTTAAAGTGCAGATAGCAGGTAGGGATACAGTGGTTGTCTACGGAGTAATGTTGTACCCCTGGCAGTGCGATACAATTGGTCCAAACAAGTCTTAATCGGAGTTAGTTGCGATGATGCAGACCGCTGTCCCAGGCCCTGACCCTGCTGGATGGTGGACAGCTTGTCCATTTCGGTCACTGATTCCAAGGTATATAGAAGAGAGACGCTCCTTATAACTGAGCGGGCGCCATGTTGTAGAAATATAGGCCTCAGTTAAGATCTGTATAGTATGCAACGAATAGCAATAATACAATACTCCTTCGCACACAAAATGAGCAGTAGAAGGGAGCAAGCTTCCTTCACACAGGGAAAGAGCAGTAGAACAAGTTTCCTTCAGACATTGAAAGAGCAACTGCAACTAGATAAGCTTCTTTCACACACAAAACAACCAGTGGTAGGACAAGAGTCCTTCACACACAGAGTTAGCAGTTAGACAAGCTTCTTTCACACACCCAATGAGCAGCAGCTGGTGACCAAGCGTCCTTCACACACAGAGTAGCAAAGGCCAGACTTCTTCCAACATAGAATTCGTAGCAGATGAGCAAGTTTCCATCACAACAAGCAGCACCAGGACAAGCATCATTTACACACAATAAGAAGTATAACAAGCCCCTGTCACACATAATGAACAGCAGGAGGGTAAGCTTCCTTTACCCAGACAAAACTAAGCAGGAGGGTAAGCTTCCTTCACACATAGAATGATAAGTAAGACAACGTTTCTTCACACACAGACGGCAGCAGCAGGTGAGTAAGCTTTGTTAAAGCACAGAATAAGCAGCAGCAGGGCAAGCTTCATTCACTTGGGCTAAGCAGGAGCGTAACCTTGCTTCACTCAGACTAAACTACGCAGGAGCGTAAGCTTCCTTCACTCAAACTAAACTAAGCAGGAGCGAAAGCTTCTTTCACTCAAGACTAAACTAACCTACAGCAGAAGTGTAAGATTCATTCAGTCAGACTAAACTAACCAGCAGCAGGAGGGTACGTTTCCTTCACGCACAGAATGAGCAGCACGAAGACACTTTTTTCGCACACATAATGACCAGCAGCAGGTGAGTAAGCTTCCTGCACCCAAGGAAAGATAAGAAGTAAGGCAAGGTTTCTTCACATACAGAATGAGCAGCAACAGTTGGGCAAGCTTCCCTCACACACAGAATGAGAAGCAGGAAGGCAAGCTCCTTTACAGCTGTGTGGCTCTTGCCAATTTCCATTAGGCAAATATAACAGATATCCACTCCACACGTACATAAAACAAACATTGGCAGAGGCAACAGCCTCGCCGTTTGGCTGCAAATGCATCATCAAAAAGGGTAAAAACGCAATGACGTGCAAGCACACATGTGTCACCATACATGCATATACATTTGTCATTACGCAAAGGGAGACCAGTGTGATGGCGTATACTCAGGCATATATCCCTACACATAAGCATGCAAACGGCACGCCACAGCAACCATTCCAAGATGGTGAATGTCAGTCTTTGAATATTAAAGGAGCAGTCCGACAGCAAACTGGAGCAGCTGGGCTCTCCAAAAAACATGTATAACAGTATCTATGTGCAAATGTAATGGTCATTTCAATTGAAAATGATTGTCTGTAATGGTAGTGCGCTACCACACATTGCATACTCCACTCCATGTAGCTCCACTCTATGACACTCTACACCAGTCCACTCTACAACAATCTACTCCACGACACACTATGACACTCTAAACCCCTCTTTGCTACAACTCTCTACGCCACTCCACTCTATGACACACTACTCCAATCTACGACACACCACTCCACTATACTCTACTCTACTCTATGACACTCTACACCAGTCCACTCTACAACACTCTACGCCACTCCATTCTATGACACACTACTCCACTCCACTCCCCTTTCGGCCACTCTACGACACACCACTCCACTCTACTCTACTATACTTTATGGTACTCCACTCCATGACACTCTTCTGCACTCCACTCTACGACACTCCACGACATGACAATGAAGTCAATCAATGGTCAAAGCAATGGGTGGCCTCTATGCCCACTATTATAAAACAAGGTCTCGAAGAGACATGCATGTGCTGTCTAGGCGAGACTTAAAAATATTACACGTTTTTGGAGGTCACATATGTGACTGGAGCCTTAGACCCCAGAACCTCAATACAGCCAGCTTTTTCACCAGCACACACAGGACGTCAGTCAGTCAAAATAATGTTTATTTATACCACTGGTCTTTAACCCCTTCGCTGCGTCAGATGCGCGGGAGCCGTCCGGCGCATCAGTGCTCATGTGCGTCAGACGGCTCCCACGCGTCCAACGCCATGACACTTTGAATCCCTCTGGTGCGGGCACCAGAGGGATTACCTTTACCCCGCAATAGCCTCGGGAGCTGGGGAAGAGCTTCCCCAGCTCCCGAGGCCCCCCCCCAGGGTTTCCCTAAAATGACGATCAGCGCACACGTCGCGCTGACGTCATTTCAGTGAAACCGAAACTGAAATGAGCCAAGAGGATCATTTCAGTTTCCCTTTCTACGTGCTCAGGGGGCTATCTCAGCCCGTAGAAAGACGGGAGAGGTATCGTTGGAAAGGGAAGAATCTCCTCTTTCCAATGGATCCCTATTTGGGGATCGCCCAGGAGGGTGATCCCCAAGCACTAGGCACCAGGGAGGGGGGAGCGGCCTCTTGGGCAAGTGCCTTTGGTCCCCCATTTTAAAATGGGCAAATTCAGTCTTTCTGCCCCCCCTGGGGGGCAGATGGGGCAGGAGCCCCCATTCTGCCCCCCAGTCTACTAGATACCAGGGGATTTTTGTTTCCATATTAATTAGGGGTGGGGGTTGCCCAATATGGGCATGCTAATGCCCCCACCCCCTGGCCATAAACTCACAGTCTTTCTGCCCCCCCCCCCCCGGGAGGTAGATGGGGGGGGGAGTAGCCCACTAGATACCAGGGATTTTCCCCCCAATGAATTTAGGGGTAGGGGTTGCCCAATAAGGGCATGCCAATGCCCCCACTCCCCCCCCCCATAATTCCAGTATTTCTGCCCCCCTGGGGGGGACAGAAAGCACCCTAGATGCGAGGGATGATTTTTTTATAGGCCCGGGGTGGGGGCTACCCTGAATGGGCATGCAAATTCCCTCACCCTACCCCCTAAAGAAAAGAAAAGACTTTCTGCCCCCCCCCCCCAGGCGGCAGATGGGGGCCATAGCCCCTGATCTGCCGCAGAAAGCCCACTAAGCGGCAGGGTTTTTTTTATATAGGTTCCCCTGAGTCTTCCAAGTAAAATGATACCTCACTTGTGTGGGTGTCCGATGCAGAATTGGCTAAAAACGCATTTTTAAAAAAATGTAGCGCTTAGAATTCTCTGTGCTATACCCTTATTCCCTATGTTTTGGGCTCTTCTTAGTCACAGGCCCTTGCCCCACCCACACAAGTGAGGTATCATTTTACTTGGGAGACTCAGGGGAACACTGTGGGGTAGGACATTTGTGCCGGCACGGTGATTCCACACAAAAATATGTGGAAAATGTGTTTTTTTCAGCTAAATTTGAGGTTTGCATGGCATTCTGGGTAGGAAAACGTTGGGGGATCCACGCAAGCCATACCTCATTGGACTCCCCCGGGTGTCTAGTTTTCAAAAATGTGTGGGTTTGGTACTTTCCCAAGATGGCCGCCGAGCCCGGGGCCAAAACCCCAGGTGCCCCCTCCCCCCAAAACCAGGTAGTTTTGTTATAGGTAATTTTGAAGTCTCCACAGTACAATTGGGGGCATTTCCTGTTGCAGCCACTATGCCTACCCACACAAGTGAGGTACCATTTTTATCGAGAGACCTGGGGGAGCGCTGGGTGGGAGGAAATTTGTGGACCTACGAAGATTCCAGAACTTTCCCAGACAGAAATCTGAGAAAAAAGTGCTTTTTTTCAGCGAGATTTGAGGTTTGCAGGGGAGTCTGGATAGGAGAATGTTGGGGGGCCCATGCAAGCCATACCTCGCTGGACTCCCCCTGGGTGTCTAGTTTCCAGAAATGTGTGGGTTTGGTAGGTTTCCCTAAATGGCCGCCGAGCCCCGGGCCAAAAACTCATGGGACCCCCCTTGCAAAACCAGGTTGGTTTGTGATAGGTAATTTTTTTTGTCGCCTCAATAGGTTTTGGGCCCTTGCCTGTCGCGGGTCCTTGACCCACCCACGCAAGTAAGATATCATTTTTCTCAAAACACTTTGGGGAAAGCGGGGTTGGTGGAATTTTGTGGATCCACGCAGATTCCAGAACTTTCCAAAACAGAAATGTGAGGAAATTTTGTTTTTTGGACAATTTTTTAGGTTTGCAAGGGATTCTGGGTAACAGAACCTGGTGAACGCCAGTCAACTCACCCTATCCTGGATTCCCCTGGGTGTCTAGTTTTCAAAAATGTATAGGTTTGCTAGGTTTCCCAAGGTGCTGGCAGACCTAGGGTTCAAAAACTACAGCTAGGCACTTTGCAATAAAAGAGTCATTTTTCACTGTGAAAATGTGGTGTGTCCACATTGCGTTTGGGCCGTTTCCTGTTGCGGGCACTAGTCCTACCCACTCAAGTGAGGTACAATTTTTCCCGGAACACTTTGGGAAATGCAGGGTGGGTGGAATTTTGTGGATCCACACAGATTCCAGAACTTTCCACCACAGAAATGTGAGGAAAATGTGTTTTTTTTACAATGTTTTAGGTTTGCAAGGGATTCTGGGTAACAGAACCTGGTGAGAGCCAGTCAAGTTACCTCATCCTGGATTCCCCTGGGTGTCTAGTTTTAAAAAATGTATAGGTTTGCTAGGTTTCCCTAGGTGCCGGCAGAGCTAGGGTGACAAAACTACAGCTAGGCACTTTGCAAAAACGGGTCATTTTTCACAGTGAAAACGTGGGGTGTCCACGTTGCGTTTTGCACCGTTTCCTGTCGCGGGCACTAGGCCTACCCACACAAGTGAGGTACCATTTTTCTCGGAAGACTTTGGGGAACGCGGGGTGGGTGGAATTTTGTGGATCCACGCAGATTCCAGAACTTTCTACCAAAGAAATGTGAGGATAATGTGTTTTTTTTGACAATTTTTAGGTCTCACCTATGCAGCGTGCATGCGTTGCATAGGAGGAGACCTCTTGAAATTGATTCGGGTTTTCGCCCAAAAACATGCACGCACTGCATTGCTTTCAATGGCAATGCGTGCACATTTGGCGATTCCTTTGCGGGAGCGAGCTTTGAAACCATCTGTATGTAATTGACTTGCAAACAGATTATAATTTTTTTTAATTTTATTTTTATTTTTTTTTTAAACAAAAAAAACACACATGCAGCTTCGATAACACAGCAGCTTATCCTTGACTTTCAAACAGATGGTGCCCCTTGCTCGCTCCCGCAAGGAAAACAGGCGCAGTCTCCCTCCTCTCTCCTCTCCCGCCTCCTCCTCTCCTCGTCAAACTTGTTTTTTTTGCATGGTCGATGCCTCCGGTTGAAAGGAAAGTATGGGGTCTCCAGCACTGTGAAGATTGCTTAACTTGGATTTCTTTTTCTTTTAAAGGTATGCCGAGCATTTATCAGCAATACGGCACCACTCGCACCGTTCATTCAGGGGATTGTTTTTGTTTAGGAAGAGGCATTGGTGTCTCTATTTTCTGCATCACGGGCTCTTGGTCAACACTGCCACATGCCAGCCGGACACTCATAATGCACGGACCTGGAGATTCAACGTGCGAGCCTTCCTGCAGCGCCTAGATTTCACAAATACGGTGGTGCAGCGTTTGGCGCTGCCAAAAAGCAGTGTGCGACTGGTATCCGTTTACTAGTATGGACTTCTTCATGGCAGTCAGGAGCAACTGCTTTAGATTTTTTACTGCACGTCACCGCTACAATAAAGGAGGCGCAGTTAAATCTGTTGGTCGACTCCTTGGTGCAAGTCACTGGCTCAAAGCCCAACGAGGCTCCTCAGCCTTTCATCCTTCAGAGGTCGATAAGCGGAGAACCAAGCAGCTGGGTATAAAATGCACACAATCAACTCTTAGTTTTTTATAGTCAGACCTGCAGGACTCAATCGTTTGCATATCAGCTGGAGCTTTGGGATTTAAAGTCCACTGTTAGGAAAATACAGTTTTTATTACTTCTTTTCTTTGTGACAGCTGAGCATCAACTTAGAGCGCCATGTATTTTAGAACGTTTAAATTCAACCAGCTGCAAATAAACATCTCTCCCATATGCACAAATCAGTTGGACAACCCAGCAGGTTAATACACTTGTTGCGGAGATCTGTGCAATCTACACAATGCAGACACTAGTAGTCATAATCATGGGTCACCAGCCAACTGGTTGCTATGCGAGCTATAGACGCAAGCGCTCATGTCTTAGGAGGTTTCCGCCACTCGTTCCGTTCCAGAGTAGAATGCTTTTGCATATGTCCAGCTTCGCCAACAAGGGGTGGAACCAATTTGAGTCTGTAAATGGTGTCGCTATACTGCTCTTGTGCCTACGCACTCTAGGTTAATTGGAGCCAGAGTGCATGTCCATGTGCAGGACCAGTCAGGAGGAGGGTGGTCAGATAGCTTTCCGCGCATTACTTCCAGCTTGGTGGAAGCAAAAACAGAATGCAATTAATCAAAAACACTATTACATGCCTGAAAGGTTAGCTTGAAAGCCACAGCGGCAGCATTTCACAGGCAATGCTAAGCAGAGGGTAACCACGGCCCTCTTTCGAACGGTTCAAGACGAAGAGCAGAATTCGAAGTGAGGTAGAAATTGGTGCAATACTTAAGTCCTCTTGAGAATTTGTTGCACTGCCCTCCTGGGGACCTCCAATACTATACTCTGCTTTTTAAGGTCTTTTCAAAACAGCGTTAGCTCTGTCATTCTAGAGCCTATTGTTAAAACAAACATTGGCAATGCCAATCGGCCAGGCTTCATTGTGCTTTACTTATACAATCAGCCACAAAACTGTACAACATAGCCAAAATGTATTAATAAACACATAAGGTCCCAAAAGCGAGACCTATTGGCTATGTCAATGCTTGTTTAGGTTTCCAATGGATTCTGGGTAACAGAACCTGGTGAGAGCCGGTCAAGGCACCCCATCCTGGATTCCCCTGGGTATCTAGTTTTCAAAAATGTATAGGTTTGCTAGGTTTCCCTAGGTGCCGGCAGAGCTAGGGTTCAAAAACTACAGCTAGGCACTTTGCAAAAAAGGGGTCATTTTTCACTGTGAAAATGTGGTGTGTCCGCGTTGCATTTTGGCCCGTTTCCTGTCACGGGCACTAGGCCTAACCACACAAGTGAGGTACTATTTTTCTCGGAAGACTTTGAGGAATGCTGGGTGGGTGGAATTCTGTGGATCCATGCAGATTTCAGAACTTTCCACCACAGAAATGTGGGGAAATGTGCTTTTTTGGACAATTTTTTAGGTTTGCAAGGGATTCTGGGTAACAGAACCTGGTGAGAGCCAGTCCAGTCACCCCATCCTGGATTCCCCTGGGTGTCTAGTTTTAAAGATTGTATAGGTTTGCTAGGTTTCCCTAGGTGCCGGCAGAGCTAGGGTTCAAAAACTACAGCTAGGCACTTTGCAAAAAAGGGGTCATTTATCATTATGAAAATGTGGTGTGCCCACGATTCGTTTTGAGCCGTTTCCTGTCGTGGGCACTAGGCCTACCCACACAAGTGAGGTACCATTTTTATCGGGAGACTTAGGGTAACACAGAATTGTGGAGCAACTGTTATTACCTATTGACTTTCGATGCATTTCTGCCTTCCAAATGAAAGACAATGTGTAAAAAATAAGTCATTTTCAAAAATGACCTATAATTCTCATGCTAGTATGGGTATTCCCAATTTCTGAAATGTGCAAATATCTACTGTTTCGAAACTCTATATTTTGTTCCCATTTCAGAAATACATAGGTGTCTTTCATACCGATTTTTCCATGTATACATTTTCCCTGAATAATTGCTATATTCCCGGTACATAGTTAAAAAACATTGCAAGTCGCTGCTCAGTTATTGGCTCTGGATTTGTTGGGTTCTTGGTGAACCTACAAGTCCTATATATCCCACAACCAGAAAGGTACAGTGGATGTAACGGTATATTGCTTTCAAACAGCTGTCATAATTAGAAGAAGTTACAGGTGAAAACGTTGACACAAATGGCTGTTTTTCAACTAATTTTCAATTTTTCCTATATTTATCTGTTAGTTTCTATAAAGAAACCTTGAAGTGTCTACACAAGTGACCCCTTCCTGAATTCAGAATTTTGTCTACTTTTCTAAAATGTATAGCTTTCCAGGATCCATTATTGCTTTCATACCCATTTCTACTATTAACTGGAAGGAGGTTGAAAGCACAAAAAATAGCAAAAATAGGGTATGTCCCAGAAATATGCCAAAACTGTGTAAAAAACTTTGGTTTTCTGACAAAAGTCTGCTTGTCTGTGAAAGCTGGGAAGATGGTGATTTCAGCACCACAACCCCTTTTTTTATACAATTTTAAGGGGGGAAAACGGACGCTTTCATCTGAAGCCCTTTTTTCCCATTTTCCCCCCCAAAAAACAACATTTAGCTGTATTTTGGCTAATTTCTGGGTCCCCTCCAGGGGAATCCACAAACCCTGGGTACCTGTAGAATCCCCATGATGTTGGAAGTAAAGGACGCAAATTTGGCGTGCATACCTTTTGTGGTCAAAAAGTTACAGGGGCGTGAGCACGAACTACCCCAAATAGCCAAAAAAAGGCTTAGCACAGGGGAAGAAAAGGCCTAGCAGCGAGGGGGTTAAACAGTGCAAATAACTAATCAATTTATATACAGCTTTAATATAAATAATTCCATCAACAATCATAGTTAAAACAGTAAACCTTAGCAAATCAGATTATAACAACACTTCATTGCACATACACCATAAAAGATATGTTATAATCATACCACTTCATTACACATACTCAATATATGAAGAACATTTTTTTAAAATTCCTATAAGAGTTTTCCTATCTAAAATTCTTCTACCAGAATAAAGCTAAGATCCTACCCCTTTAGCATTGCTTTTCCACACAGGCCTTCGCCGCATTCCTGTGGGTCTGATGGGAGTGTAGACTAGCCACGCGCTCCACAGGCTGGATCCGACCCCAGTTTCACTTCCGCCTCGAGGCTCGGTGTGTACCCAGTGAGGTCACCGCTGCTCCCGGAAGTGCGACGGCTGGCCCAGCAGGCGCGAGCACCTAATCTCTACCGACTGCCAAGTCAACATTGGTTCATAGAGCAACAATGCAGGCCGTTTGCACAAGTTACCACTTCCTGCACTGCACAGCTCGGCCTGTGACTGGAGCACCGTCAAAACATGCCTGGGCATTGCCTTTCCACTAGGCGCTAAGGGCAGGACAGCCCTCTCTGATGGGCCCTGGGGACCAAGGGCAGTAATCTCCTCTGCCCCCGCCCCACTTCCCCGAAGCACAGATCAGTACAGTGCTCTAAACAGGGTACAACTGGCGTCTGTGGGCAAAGGTCTGTACACTGCACAGTACAGAGGGCAGTTTATTCCTTTGACGTAGCCACTGTAACCAAAGAGCAGTACAGCCCTCTCTGACGGGCACTGCGAAGCAAAGACAGTACTCGCCCCTCTACTGGGGCACAAAGGCAGTACTTGCCCCTCTACTGGGGCACAAAGGCAGTACTCGCCCCTCTACTGGGCACAAAGGCAGTATTCGCCCCTCTACTGGGGTACAAAGGCAGTACTCGCCCCTCTACTGGGGCACAAGGGCAGTACTCACCCCTCTACTGGGGCACAAAGAGGGTACTCGCCCCTTTACTGGGGTACAAAGGCAGTACGCGCCCCTCTATGGGGGTACAAAGGCAGTACTCGCCCCTCTATGGGGGTACAAAGGCAGTACTCGCCCCTCTATGGGGGTACAAAGGCAGTACTCGCCCCTCTACTGGGGCACAAAGAGGGTACTCGCCCCTCTACTGGGGTACAAAGGCAGTACTCGCCCCTCTATGGGGGTACAAAGGCAGTACTCGCCCCTCTACGGGGTACAAAGGCAGTACTCGCCCCTCTACTGGGGCACAAAGGCAGTACTCGCACCTCTACTGGGGCACAAAGAGGGTACTCGCCCCTCTACTGGGGTACAAAGGCAGTACTCGCCCCTCTACGGGGGTACAAAGGCAGTACTCGCCCTTCTACGTGGGCACAAAGGCAGTACCCGCCCCTCTACTGGGGCACAAAGGCAGTATTCGCCCCTCTACTGGGGCACAAAGGCAGTATTCGCCCCTCCACTGGGGCACAAAGGCAGTACTCGCCCCTCCACTGGGGCACAAAGGCAGTACTTGCCCCTCTACTGGGGCACAAAGGCAGTACTCGCCCCTCTACTGGGCACAAAGGCAGTATTCGCCCCTCTACTGGGGTACAAAGGCAGTACTCGCCCCTCTACTGGGGCACAAGGGCAGTACTCACCCCTCTACTGGGGCACAAAGAGGGTACTCGCCCCTTTACTGGGGTACAAAGGCAGTACGCGCCCCTCTATGGGGGTACAAAGGCAGTACTCGCCCCTCTATGGGGGTACAAAGGCAGTACTCGCCCCTCTATGGGGGTACAAAGGCAGTACTCGCCCCTCTACTGGGGCACAAAGAGGGTACTCGCCCCTCTACTGGGGTACAAAGGCAGTACTCGCCCCTCTATGGGGGTACAAAGGCAGTACTCGCCCCTCTACGGGGTACAAAGGCAGTACTCGCCCCTCTACTGGGGCACAAAGGCAGTACTCGCACCTCTACTGGGGCACAAAGAGGGTACTCGCCCCTCTACTGGGGTACAAAGGCAGTACTCGCCCCTCTACGGGGGTACAAAGGCAGTACTCGCCCTTCTACGTGGGCACAAAGGCAGTACCCGCCCCTCTACTGGGGCACAAAGGCAGTATTCGCCCCTCTACTGGGGCACAAAGGCAGTATTCGCCCCTCCACTGGGGCACAAAGGCAGTACTCGCCCCTCCACTGGGGCACAAAGGCAGTACTCGCCCCTCCACTGGGGCACAAAGGCAGTACTCGCCCCTCTACTGTGGCACAAAGGCAGTATTCGCCCCTCTACTGTGGCACAAAGGCAGTACTCGCCCCTCTACTGGGGCACAAAGGCAGTACTCGCCCCTCTACTGGGGCACAAAGGCAGTACTCGCCCCTCTACTAGTGTACCAAGGCAGTACTCGCCCCTCTACTGGGACACAAAGGCAGTACTCGCCCCACTACTGGGGCACAAAGGCAGTATTCGCCCCTCTACTGTGGCACAAAGGCAGTACTCGCCCCTCTACTGGGGCACAAAGGCAGTACTCGCCCCTCTACTGGGGCACAAAGGCAGTACTCGCCCCTCTACTAGTGTACCAAGGCAGTACTCGCCCCTCTACTGGGACAAAAAGGCAGTACTCGCCCCACTACTGGGGCACAAAGGCAGTATTCGCCCCTCTACTGTGGCACAAAGGCAGTACTCGCCCCTCTACTGGGGCACAAAGGCAGTACTCGCCCCTCTACTGGGGCACAAAGGCAGTACTCGCCCCTCTACTAGTGTACCAAGGCAGTACTCGCCCCTCTACTGGGACACAAAGGCAGTACTCGCCCCACTACTGGGGCACAAAGGCAGTATTCGCCCCTCTACTGGGGCACAAAGGCAGTATTCGCCCCCCTACTAGGGTACAAAGGCAGTACTCGCCCCTCTACTGGGGCACAAGGGCAGTACTCGCCCCTCTACTGGGGCACAAAGAGGGTACTCGCCCCTCTACTGGGGTACAAAGGCAGTATGTGCCCCTCTATGGGGGTACAAAGGCAGTACTCGCCCCTCTACTGGGGCACAAAGGCAGTATTCGCCCCTCTACTGGGGCACAAAGGCAGTACTCGACCCTCTACTGGGGCACAAAGGCAGTACTCGACCCTCTACTGGGGCACAAAGGCAGTACTCGCCCCTCTACTGGGGCACAAGGGCAGTACTCGCCCCTCTACTGGGGCACAAAGGCAGTACTCGCCCCTCTACTGGGGCACAAGGGCAGTACTCGCCCCTCTACTGGGGCACAAAGAGGGTACTTGCCCCTCTACTGGGGTACAAAGGCAGTACTCGCCCCTCTACGGGGTACAAAGGCAGTACTCGCCCCTCTACGGGGTACAAAGGCAGTACTCGCCCCTCTACTGGGGCACAAAGGCAGTACTCGCACCTCTACTGGGGCACAAAGAGGGTACTCGCCCCTCTACTGGGGTACAAAGGCAGTACTCGCCCCTCTACGGGGGTACAAAGGCAGTACTCGCCCTTCTACGGGGGCACAAAGGCAGTACCCGCCCCTCTACTGGGGCACAAAGGCAGTATTCGCCCCTCTACTGGGGCACAAAGGCAGTATTCGCCCCTCCACTGGGGCACAAAGGCAGTACTCGCCCCTCCACTGGGGCACAAAGGCAGTACTCGCCCCTCTATAGGGGTACAAAGGCAGTACTCGCCCCTCTACTGGGGCACAAAGGCAGTATTCGCCCCTCTACTGGGGCACAAAGGCAGTACTCGACCCTCTACTGGGGCACAAAGGCAGTACTCGCCCCTCTACTGGGGCACAAAGGCAGTACTCGCCCCTCTACTGGGGCACAAGGGCAGTACTCGCCCCTCTACTGGGGCACAAGGGCAGTACTCGCCCCTCTACTGGGGCACAAGGGCAGTACTCGCCCCTCTACTGGGGCACAAAGAGGGTACTTGCCCCTCTACTGGGGTACAAAGGCAGTACTCGCCCCTCTACGGGGTACAAAGGCAGTACTCGCCCCTCTACTGGGGCACAAAGGCAGTACTCGCACCTCTACTGGGGCACAAAGAGGGTACTCGCCCCTCTACTGGGGTACAAAGGCAGTACTCGCCCCTCTACGGGGGTACAAAGGCAGTACTCGCCCTTCTACGGGGGCACAAAGGCAGTACCCGCCCCTCTACTGGGGCACAAAGGCAGTATTCGCCCCTCTACTGGGGCACAAAGGCAGTATTCGCCCCTCCACTGGGGCACAAAGGCAGTACTCGCCCCTCCACTGGGGCACAAAGGCAGTACTCGCCCCTCCACTGGGGCACAAAGGCAGTATTCGCCCCTCCACTGGGGCACAAAGGCAGTACTCGCCCCTCTACTGGGGCACAAAGGCAGTACTCGCCCCTCTACTAGTGTACCAAGGCAGTACTCGCCCCTCTACTGGGACACAAAGGCAGTACTCGCCCCACTACTGGGGCACAAAGGCAGTATTCGCCCCTCTACTGTGGCACAAAGGCAGTACTCGCCCCTCTACTGGGGCACAAAGGCAGTACTCGCCCCTCTACTGGGGCACAAAGGCAGTACTCGCCCCTCTACTAGTGTACCAAGGCAGTACTCGCCCCTCTACTGGGACACAAAGGCAGTACTCGCCCCACTACTGGGGCACAAAGGCAGTATTCGCCCCTCTACTGTGGCACAAAGGCAGTACTCGCCCCTCTACTGGGGCACAAAGGCAGTACTCGCCCCTCTACTGGGGCACAAAGGCAGTACTCGCCCCTCTACTAGTGTACCAAGGCAGTACTCGCCGCTCTACTGGGACACAAAGGCAGTACTCGCCCCACTACTGGGGCACAAAGGCAGTATTCGCCCCTCTACTGGGGCACAAAGGCAGTATTCGCCCCCCTACTAGGGTACAAAGGCAGTACTCGCCCCTCTACTGGGGCACAAGGGCAGTACTCGCCCCTCTACTGGGGCACAAAGGCAGTATGTGCCCCTCTATGGGGGTACAAAGGCAGTACTCGCCCCTGTATGGGGGTACAAAGGCAGTACTCGCCCCTCTACTGGGGCACAAAGGCAGTATTCGCCCCTCTACTGGGGCACAAAGGCAGTACTCGCCCCTCTACTGGGGCACAAAGGCAGTACTCGCCCCTCTACTGGGGCACAAAGGCAGTACTCGCCCCTCTACTGGGGCACAAGGGCAGTACGCGCCCCTCTACTGGGGCACAAAGGCAGTACTCGCCCCTCTACTGGGGCACAAGGGCAGTACTCGCCCCTCTACTGGGGCACAAAGAGGGTACTTGCCCCTCTACTGGGGTACAAAGGCAGTACGCGCCCCTCTATGGGGGTACAAAGGCAGTACTCGCCCTTCTATGGGGGTACAAAGGCAGTACTCGCCCCTCTACTGGGGCACAAGGGCAGTAATCGCCCCTCTACTGGGGCACAAAGAGGGTACTCGCCCCTCTACTGGGGCACAAAGGCAGTTCTCGCCCCTCTACGGGGGTACAAAGGCAGTACTCGTCCCTCTACAGGGGCACAAGGGCAGTACTCGCACCTCTACTGGGGCACAAAGAGGGTACTCGCCCCTCTACTGGGGTACAAAGGCAGTACTCGCCCCTCTACTGGGGCACAAAAGCAGTACTCGCCCCACTACTGGGGCACAAAGGCAGTATTCGCCCCTCTACTGTGGCACAAAGGCAGTACTCGCCCCTATACTGGGGCACAAAGGCAGTACTCGCCCCTCTACTGGGGCACAAAGGCAGTACTCGCCCCTCTACTAGTGTACCAAGGCAGTACTCGCCCCTCTACTGGGACACAAAGGCAGTACTCGCCCCACTACTGGGGCACAAAGGCAGTATTCGCCCCTCTACTGTGGCACAAAGGCAGTACTCGCCCCTCTACTGGGGCACAAAGGCAGTACTCGCCCCTCTACTGGGGCACAAAGGCAGTACTCGCCCCTCTACTGGGGCACAAAGGCAGTACTCGCACCTCTACTGGGGCACAAAGAGGGTACTCGCCCCTCTACTGGGGTACAAAGGCAGTACTCGCCCCTCTACGGGGGTACAAAGGCAGTACTCGCCCTTCTACGTGGGCACAAAGGCAGTACCCGCCCCTCTACTGGGGCACAAAGGCAGTATTCGCCCCTCTACTGGGGCACAAAGGCAGTATTCGCCCCTCCACTGGGGCACAAAGGCAGTACTCGCCCCTCCACTGGGGCACAAAGGCAGTACTCGCCCCTCTACTGGGACACAAAGGCAGTACTCGCCCCACTACTGGGGCACAAAGGCAGTATTCGCCCCTCTACTGGGGCACAAAGGCAGTATTCGCCCCCCTACTAGGGTACAAAGGCAGTACTCGCCCCTCTACTGGGGCACAAGGGCAGTACTCGCCCCTCTACTGGGGCACAAAGAGGGTACTCGCCCCTCTACTGGGGTACAAAGGCAGTATGTGCCCCTCTATGGGGGTACAAAGGCAGTACTCGCCCCTCTACTGGGGCACAAAGGCAGTATTCGCCCCTCTACTGGGGCACAAAGGCAGTACTCGACCCTCTACTGGGGCACAAAGGCAGTACTCGACCCTCTACTGGGGCACAAAGGCAGTACTCGCCCCTCTACTGGGGCACAAGGGCAGTACTCGCCCCTCTACTGGGGCACAAAGGCAGTACTCGCCCCTCTACTGGGGCACAAGGGCAGTACTCGCCCCTCTACTGGGGCACAAAGAGGGTACTTGCCCCTCTACTGGGGTACAAAGGCAGTACTCGCCCCTCTACGGGGTACAAAGGCAGTACTCGCCCCTCTACGGGGTACAAAGGCAGTACTCGCCCCTCTACGGGGTACAAAGGCAGTACTCGCCCCTCTACTGGGGCACAAAGGCAGTACTCGCACCTCTACTGGGGCACAAAGAGGGTACTCGCCCCTCTACTGGGGTACAAAGGCAGTACTCGCCCCTCTACGGGGGTACAAAGGCAGTACTCGCCCTTCTACGGGGGCACAAAGGCAGTACCCGCCCCTCTACTGGGGCACAAAGGCAGTATTCGCCCCTCTACTGGGGCACAAAGGCAGTATTCGCCCCTCCACTGGGGCACAAAGGCAGTACTCGCCCCTCCACTGGGGCACAAAGGCAGTACTCGCCCTTCTATGGGGGTACAAAGGCAGTACTCGCCCCTCTACTGGGGCACAAAGGCAGTATTCGCCCCTCTACTGGGGCACAAAGGCAGTACTCGACCCTCTACTGGGGCACAAAGGCAGTACTCGCCCCTCTACTGGGGCACAAAGGCAGTACTCGCCCCTCTACTGGGGCACAAGGGCAGTACTCGCCCCTCTACTGGGGCACAAGGGCAGTACTCGCCCCTCTACTGGGGCACAAGGGCAGTACTCGCCCCTCTACTGGGGCACAAAGAGGGTACTTGCCCCTCTACTGGGGTACAAAGGCAGTACTCGCCCCTCTACGGGGTACAAAGGCAGTACTCGCCCCTCTACTGGGGCACAAAGGCAGTACTCGCACCTCTACTGGGGCACAAAGAGGGTACTCGCCCCTCTACTGGGGTACAAAGGCAGTACTCGCCCCTCTACGGGGGTACAAAGGCAGTACTCGCCCTTCTACGGGGGCACAAAGGCAGTACCCGCCCCTCTACTGGGGCACAAAGGCAGTATTCGCCCCTCTACTGGGGCACAAAGGCAGTATTCGCCCCTCCACTGGGGCACAAAGGCAGTACTCGCCCCTCCACTGGGGCACAAAGGCAGTACTCGCCCCTCCACTGGGGCACAAAGGCAGTATTCGCCCCTCTACTGGGGCACAAAGGCAGTACTCGCCCCTCTACTGGGGCACAAAGGCAGTACTCGCCCCTCTACTAGTGTACCAAGGCAGTACTCGCCCCTCTACTGGGACACAAAGGCAGTACTCGCCCCACTACTGGGGCACAAAGGCAGTATTCGCCCCTCTACTGTGGCACAAAGGCAGTACTCGCCCCTCTACTGGGGCACAAAGGCAGTACTCGCCCCTCTACTGGGGCACAAAGGCAGTACTCGCCCCTCTACTAGTGTACCAAGGCAGTACTCGCCCCTCTACTGGGACACAAAGGCAGTACTCGCCCCACTACTGGGGCACAAAGGCAGTATTCGCCCCTCTACTGTGGCACAAAGGCAGTACTCGCCCCTCTACTGGGGCACAAAGGCAGTACTCGCCCCTCTACTGGGGCACAAAGGCAGTACTCGCCCCTCTACTAGTGTACCAAGGCAGTACTCGCCGCTCTACTGGGACACAAAGGCAGTACTCGCCCCACTACTGGGGCACAAAGGCAGTATTCGCCCCTCTACTGGGGCACAAAGGCAGTATTCGCCCCCCTACTAGGGTACAAAGGCAGTACTCGCCCCTCTACTGGGGCACAAGGGCAGTACTCGCCCCTCTACTGGGGCACAAAGGCAGTATGTGCCCCTCTATGGGGGTACAAAGGCAGTACTCGCCCCTCTATGGGGGTACAAAGGCAGTACTCGCCCCTCTACTGGGGCACAAAGGCAGTATTCGCCCCTCTACTGGGGCACAAAGGCAGTACTCGCCCCTCTACTGGGGCACAAAGGCAGTACTCGCCCCTCTACTGGGGCACAAAGGCAGTACTCGCCCCTCTACTGGGGCACAAGGGCAGTACGCGCCCCTCTACTGGGGCACAAAGGCAGTACTCGCCCCTCTACTGGGGCACAAGGGCAGTACTCGCCCCTCTACTGGGGCACAAAGAGGGTACTTGCCCCTCTACTGGGGTACAAAGGCAGTACGCGCCCCTCTATGGGGGTACAAAGGCAGTACTCGCCCTTCTATGGGGGTACAAAGGCAGTACTCGCCCCTCTACTGGGGCACAAGGGCAGTAATCGCCCCTCTACTGGGGCACAAAGAGGGTACTCGCCCCTCTACTGGGGCACAAAGGCAGTTCTCGCCCCTCTACGGGGGTACAAAGGCAGTACTCGTCCCTCTACAGGGGCACAAGGGCAGTACTCGCACCTCTACTGGGGCACAAAGAGGGTACTCGCCCCTCTACTGGGGTACAAAGGCAGTACTCGCCCCTCTACTGGGGCACAAAGGCAGTACTCGCCCCTCTACTGGGGCACAAGGGCAGTACTCGCACCTCTACTGGGGCACAAAGGCAGTACTCGCCCCTCTACTGGGGCACAAAGGCAGTACTCGCCCCTCTACTAGTGTACCAAGGCAGTACTCGCCCCTCTACTGGGACACAAAGGCAGTACTCGCCCCACTACTGGGGCACAAAGGCAGTATTCGCCCCTCTACTGGGGCACAAAGGCAGTATTCGCGCCCCTACTGGGGCACAAAGGCAGTACTCGCCCCTCTACTGGGGCACAAAAGCAGTACTCGCCCCACTACTGGGGCACAAAGGCAGTATTCGCCCCTCTACTGTGGCACAAAGGCAGTACTCGCCCCTATACTGGGGCACAAAGGCAGTACTCGCCCCTCTACTGGGGCACAAAGGCAGTACTCGCCCCTCTACTAGTGTACCAAGGCAGTACTCGCCCCTCTACTGGGACACAAAGGCAGTACTCGCCCCACTACTGGGGCACAAAGGCAGTATTCGCCCCTCTACTGTGGCACAAAGGCAGTACTCGCCCCTCTACTGGGGCACAAAGGCAGTACTCGCCCCTCTACTGGGGCACAAAGGCAGTACTCGCCCCTCTACTAGTGTACCAAGGCAGTACTCGCCCCTCTACTGGGACACAAAGGCAGTACTCGCCCCACTACTGGGGCACAAAGGCAGTATTCGCCCCTCTACTGGGGCACAAAGGCAGTATTCGCCCCTCTACTGGGGCACAAAGGCAGTATTCGCCCCCCTACTAGGGTACAAAGGCAGTACTCGCCCCTCTACTGGGGCACAAAGGCAGTATGTTCCCCTCTATGGGGGTACAAAGGCAGTACTCGCCCCTCTACTGGGGCACAAAGGCAGTATTCGCCCCTCTACTGGGGCACAAAGGCAGTACTCGCCCCTCTACTGGGGCACAAAGGCAGTATTCGCCCCTCTACTGGGGCACAAAGGCAGTACTCGCCCCTCTACTGGGGCACAAGGGCAGTACTCGCCCCTCTACTGGGGCACAAAGGCAGTACTCGCCCCTCTACTGGGGCACAAGGGCAGTACTCGCCCCTCTACTGGGGCACAAAGAGGGTACTTGCCCCTCTACTGAGGTACAAAGGCAGTACGCGCCCCTCTATGGGGGTACAAAGGCAGTACTCGCCCTTCTATGGGGGTACAAAGGCAGTACTCGCCCCTCTACTGGGGCACAAGGGCAGTAATCGCCCCTCTACTGGGGCACAAAGAGGGTACTCGCCCCTCTACTGGGGCACAAAGGCAGTTCTCGCCCCTCTACGGGGGTACAAAGGCAGTACTCGTCCCTCTACAGGGGCACAAGGGCAGTACTCGCACCTCTACTGGGGCACAAAGAGGGTACTCGCCCCTCTACTGGGGTACAAAGGCAGTACTCGCCCCTCTACTGGGGCACAAAGGCAGTACTCGCCCCTCTACTGGGGCACAAGGGCAGTACTCGCACCTCTACTGGGGCACAAAGGCAGTACTCGCCCCTCTACTGGGGCACAAAGGCAGTACTCGCCCCTCTACTAATGTACCAAGGCAGTACTCGCCCCTCTACTGGGACACAAAGGCAGTACTCGCCCCACTACTGGGGCACAAAGGCAGTATTCGCCCCTCTACTGGGGCACAAAGGCAGTATTCGCCCCCCTACTAGGGTACAAAGGCAGTACTCGCCCCTCTACTGGGGCATAAGGGCAGTACTCGCCCCTCTACTGGGGCACAAAGAGGGTACTCGCCCCTCTACTGGGGTACAAAGGCAGTACGTGCCCCTCTATGGGGGTACAAAGGCAGTACTCGCCCCTCTACTGGGGCACAAAGGCAGTACTCGCCCCTCTACAGGGGCACAAGGGCAGTATTCGCCCCTCTACTGGGGCACAAAGGCAGTACTCGCCCCTCTACTGGGGCACAAAGGCAGTATTCGCCCCTCTACTGGGGCACAAAGGCAGTACTCGCCCCTCTACTGGGGCACAAAGGCAGTACTCGCCCCTCTAGTGGGGCACAAGGGCAGTACTCGCCCCTATACTGGGGCACAAAGGCAGTACCCGCCCCTCTACTGGGGCACAAAGGCAGTATTCGCCCCTCTACTGGGGCACAAAGGCAGTACTCGCCCCTCTACTGGGGCACAAAGGCAGTACTCGCCCTTCTACTGGGGCACAAGGGCAGTACTCGCCCCTCCACTGGGTACAAAGGCCAGTACACTCCTCGGTATTGCCCACCCGTGAGAAAAGAGCAGTGCACTCCCCTCTAATGGATGTAGGAAGCCAAGAGCAGTAGACATCTCTCTGAAGTGTACCGGGTACAGACGGCAGTGCACTGGTCTCTGAAGTGAGCGGGATACAAAGGGCTGTACCCTTGTCTGTGCAGTGCACTGGGTACAGAGGGCAGTGAGCGGGGTACAGAGGGCAGCAGACCTCTCTCTGAGGTTCACTGGGCACCGATGGCAGTGCACTAGGAACAGATGACAATACGCTTCTCTCTGCAGTACATTCCAGGCAGTCAAGGCATGTGAGCACCTTCCCGCTTATGGGATCAGACCAGAATCCAATCTACCTTCTTGGTTGAATTTAGACCACCAGTGCACCCCCAGGGCACCCCCAGCACTGAAATACAAACCACGGCGGTAGAACTCTGCGGAGGAGACCCAGGAAGGGTGAAGATGAAACCAGACCGGAAGAAGGGGTGTTCCCACACACGGACGGGCCAATGTGTCCTAAATGAGGAGGTAAGGTGGCGTAATACTGGTAAACATGAGATATTGTCCACTGGCGCATGACCCAACGTGCCACGCGACTCTCTCAAAACCCCTAACCTGGTGCAGGCACCTACTCTCGGCCATTCAAACCCTCCTGGGGCCCTGGATGGGCCCTGACGGGGGTCAGGCTCCAGTCCTTTGCTGTGCTGAGACCCCTCCCCTGGCACTCATGCAGTCAGCCACCAACACACTCAATGGTTTAAGACCACCCCCGAAGGCATGTCCTGCAAATTCAAAATGGCCACGACTGACCATACCATCTACCTTTACCAGCCTCCCAAACCCCCATGACCTCCCTTTACCCGCCATCGCCCCCTTCCAACAGCGCCATATACCCTCTGTAATGTATATGTCGCGTGTAAGGTAGGCGCCTTCGTGTTATTTATCTGAACACATCCTCCTCCGTGCTGTCAGCCGTCCAGCTCTACAAACACCCACTCAGCCCTAGAGGAATGGCACTGCTCTTAAATACATCAGTGCGGTAAAGCAACAAGGCAGACTAAAATCCTGCTGCCCGCCACAACCAGCTCCCGAAGACAAGCATAAATAACCCGGACGCTCAGACACCCAACGCAAAAAGAACAGATGATGGACGCAATGCTGAACAAATCAAACATTCACCCCCAGTCACAGATCTGGGTTTAATCATCATCGTTTTTTTGCACACCTCGCCATTGCAGTTTGCACCCAGCCATTTGCAAATCAGTCTTGACCCTGCGCCCAATGGGAACAGTCCAGCCCGAGCTGCCAAGCCAGGTCTCCCAGGACTGAAAACAAGCATCCTGGGACCGGTTTCGGGGGTTTCACTCCTCTCAGCCAGGATGGCTTGAATCCAGTGGCACAGCGGCCAAGGGACCTTGCAAACCTCGCACACTTAGGGAGGGTAAGCAAAAGGCACGTAATTGATGGACAGAATGCTAAACATATCATTCACCCCAGTTAAGAGAGCTGGGTTAAATCCAGCCAGGATAGCTTGAACGAGCAACTTGAGGAGCAGGGTCAAGACTGATTTGCATATGGGCGGGTCCAAACTGGGGTGGCATGGTGAGCAAAAGAACGATGGATTTCATCCAGATCTCTTGACTGGGGTGAATGTTTGATGTGTTCTGCATTCCATCCATCATGTGTGTGCCTTTTGCTCAGACACCCGACAACAATGCACGCCATCTTACCACGGGAAAGTGTAGACCCCAAGGATACAACACAGCAATGGAACAACTGTGCAACACTAGGTACAAAGAGTCCAAAAGGCACGGACCAGTGTATCCAACGTGCTTGTGCTTGCATGTTACACCCTCCCTGCCATCAGCACTAACCCAGGCAGAGAGCTGCCAACAGACCCGATTCCGGCAGGAGACTCCCGATTCTTGAAGCCAAAAATGGCTTTATTTTTGGCTGTCTCCTACCTCTCACTGCCTCTGCTTCAGTAGAACTCAATGTGGGAAATACATTCTCCCGATTTTTTTTTTTTTTTATTTATCTCCCACTTGCCTCTTCTAAAATGTTGACATGTATAAGACTCGAGTACGTAAGACCCACATGCAGCCGTGGTGCGTCCATTAGGGTGTTGGGGCGTAGCCCCCCCCCATCCGCAGCACCCCCTGCGTCTTTGAATTTAAGTAAACTGAATCAGTTTACTTAAGTTCAAAGACGCCGAGGGAGAACTGACAATCATGTCAGTCAGCATGACGTCGGACCGCCCACCCCCTTCAGAGTCTGAAGGGGGTGGGCGGTCAGGCATCATGTTGACTGACATGATTGTCAGACGGACCAGGGGCAACAGGCAGCAGCACAAGTGCGCATGAGTGGGGAAGGTGAGCGAATGTTCACGCCGTGCCCAGTCATGCGCACTAGTGTCTGCTCTGGCTGGCGCATGCCCATTAGGAGACCGAGGGTTGAGCAAAGGCTCAAACCTCGGTCTCCTAATGGGCAGGCGGGCGAGCAGTAACCGTGCCCTAAGCCAGCAGTGCCAGGATTGGCTGAGAGGGGCTGTAGGCGCCAACGGACCTGAGGTGGCGCGGACCTGCTCAGGACCTCAGGTAGGATTTTTACATTTATTTTAAGACTCCCCCCAGCCCCACATCCCCCCCCCCCTGCGAGCCGCGACTGTGATATGACATAGCAGCACCCGTGGAAATACATTATGGTGAGTAAGGAGGCTTAATGGTGTATATGGTGCATGTGCGAGCTGGCGTGCGTGTTCTTTATCACAATGCTAGAATCAATGCCTCCCCCGGCCAGGACTCAGGGTTCAAACAGTTTGCTTTGATGCATAAATTCAAAGGTACTGGTACACGGAGATTGTTTCTTGAAACAGAGTCCCCTTCATTCCTTGTTCCCTTCTTCCCTTCCCTTCTTCTGACTTTCTTTTGACCCCCACCCAAAACATGATATCTTCTTTCTCGTTGTGTTATTTATTAGCCTCTCTGCTTCTGCTCGGTCTTCAGACCTGCGAATCACAGATAAAAGTTAAGAATAGCCCACGGGCACTTCTCTTCAGTGTCTTGTAACATCCATTCCTGCTGATGCGATAGCTCAGATGGTTAAAATGCCTGCTGTAGCCATCTAATAGTTTCCTCCAGATCGCAGATTTTATTCCTGACAGCCCAGAGCCCAGCAACCCCGGTATAGCTTGTTGCAGGATATTGAGTGTTACTTGCTGGGGACCCCTCTTAAAGGTTCACTTAACCCAGTGGCTGCTTGAATACTTACATAGAGGGAGAAGTGGATGAAGTAGAGAGAACAATTCACAGGAAAAAGGGGGCTAGAGAGAGGGTGCACTGATGAAAGGGAAGAGAGTGAGATGTTCCAAGAGCAGTATTTATCTGAAATATCAGGGCTCAGGTTAGAGGCCACATGTGCGACTCAGAAGACATTTTATAGTTTCTCACACGATCCCTGTCGCTTATGGGTGACCGACCCCCCCCAGCTCCACCGGCCAAGTCCTAACGTCAGGTGGACAGGAGTCAGTGGCCATGGGCGACAAAGGAACCTATTGGTGGAGTGGTAGCTGAAGTTCTTTTTTGTTTCTGTTTAATATCCGGTTTGAAGTTTGAGTCCTTCACTTAACTTGTGCTATGTAAAAGTCACATATTTTGTGCCGGCATCTGGTGCAAGTGTCATGCAAGTGCTCCAGAGATACAATAGATTTGTATAGCACAGGATGTTGATTTTGGTAACTTTTCTACAAAAAATAAACAATTTCTGAAACCCTAAAAAGACCATCAATGTGAGGTGTGTGCTGCAACTTGTTTCTGGCACGCATGCGCTGCATTATAATTGTAAAAAAATCTTCATCCAAGTTAAGTGGAAGGCCAATGTAAAGCAGTTCTATAGTTTCTGGCATGTGCAGGGCCTCAGAGCCCTCAAGTTCCTTTCTGGTTGTCTCTTATGAAGGGCTAAGAGCAAAGAAGTCATCAGGCAGGACAGGTGGTTTGGGGATGTATTTTCTACCTGCAGAGAGAGGAGAGCAAGCAGCCCTAAAGTGACAGGAAGGGGATTTGTTTGTATGTGTAAAGGACATGTGTGCACCACAGTATGCATTCTCTTGCCCGGAATGTTGGACAGCAGGGCCTAGGGAAAGAGAGACTGAGGGAGAGCGGGAGCTTGGAGGTGGCAGAGACAGAGGCTGAGAAGAAACGTGAAGGTGAAGAAGGGAGGGACAGAGAGAGAGGAGCCTTGGAGTTGGAGTGAGAGACGGGCAGAGGCCATGGGACAGCTGAAACTTGGAAGCGGAGGAGAGAGTGCAGAGGCTTGGAAGTGGAGGAGAGAGAATCTGAGGCTTTGAGAAGGATAAGAGAAAGGTTGCGGAAGAGTGGAAGCTCAGAGGTGCATTATTAACCTTCTTGCTTTCTCAAATGTGCTTGAAAGTGGCCCCCCCTTATGCCAGTAGGGCTCGCTAGTTATGCTCACTCATCACAGGCTACTCATCTCCAACTTTTACGCCTCACCACTTTCAAATGTCACCAGCCGCCACTGCCCACATGTACCTCACTTCCAGTTTAAACACGCAAATGATGACTGCTTCCCGTTTCCCTTGTGAAGGGACTGCAGTTCTGTGCTAATGTTAACATATGGCACACCCAAATAAAATATATGAACAAAAGGCAACAGGGAAGCGTGTTTGTACAGCGCACGAGGGAGACGCCCTCTGTTGCTGCACTTATGTTAGAGGTAGATTTTTATTGGGGTGGAAAAGGTGGGGGGCACCGTCAAAGGGGTGCAGTCTAGTAACAGGACCACAGACTGAGGAACTACAATTCTGCATGGCGGTGTCCATCTTGTCACTTCACCCTCAGGTCGCTGAGTGGAGACACGGCTTTGCAGCTCCAGCTTGTGACAAGCAGGCAGCTAAGTTTTTTTTCCCCTTCACCTGTCAAAGGGCAGAAACATTAGGCTCTCATAAGACCCTAATTCAGTGCACGTTTTGTTTTGCTTTGCAGGGGTCAGCCCTGGCCTGCTTACAGCGGATGGGGACTGCCGACACAAGGATTCAATGGCACTCTTCAAGAAGCAGTCACCAGCCATGTTCTGGAGTAATGGAGGAAGATGGCAGCTCAACCCCATACTTTGGCAATCTTTGCCCACTGCAGTGCTTGGATGATGGAGACCACAACAGTGATCTGGGATAGCTGGTGGTGTACGCTGTGAAGGCAACAGCGGTCCTCTGGCCAAGAGGCAAACCAGTAACTCACTATACGCAAACCACAGACAGACCGGCCAAGGATGGAGTTTCAGTCTGATCTTGCTTGGAACTCCTAAAGTACAACTTGCAGTCCAGGAGAAACATTTCAAGTCTGTCCCACACTGGAGTGAAGGACCGAGACATGCTGCTAGTAATTGCTCCCACTTCTACAGCAGGGGAGACATGCTGCTAGTAATTGCTCCCTCTTCTACAGCAGTGGAGACAGGCTGTTGGTAATTGCTCCCGCTTCTAGAGCAGCGGAGACATGCTGCTAGTAATTGCTCCCACTTCTAGAGCAGGGGAGACATGCTGCTAGTAATTGCTCCCTCTTCTACAGCAGTGGAGACAGGCTGTTGGTAATTGCTCCCGCTTCTAGAGCAGCGGAGACATGCTGCTAGTAATTGCTCCCACTTCTAGAGCAGGGGAGACATGCTGCTAGTAATTGCTCCATCTTCTACAGCAGTGGAGACAGGTTGTTAGTAATTGCTGCTGCTTCAAGAGCAGTGGAGACATGCTGCTAGTAATTGCTCCCGCTTCTAGGGCAGTGGAGACATGCTGCTAGTAATTGCTCCCACTTTGAAGACAGAGGAGACACGCTGCTACTAATTGCTCCTGCTTCTAGAGCAGTGGAGACATGTTGGTAGTAATTGCTCCAACTTTGAGAGCAGTGGAGACATGCTGCTAGTAATTGCTCCCTCTTCTAGAGCAGTGGAGACATGCTGCACGTAGTCTAGACATGCTGATCTGTATTGCTCCTGCTTCTAGAGCAGTGGAGACATGCTGCTAGTAATTGCTCCCTCTTCTAGAGCCGTGGAGACATGCTGCTGGTAATTATTCCATCTTCTAGAGCAGTGGAGACAGGCTGCTAGTAATTGCTCCCACTTTGAGAGCACTGAGCAGTGGAGACAAGCTTCTAGTAATTGCTCCCCTTTCGAGAGCAGTGGAGACATGCTACTAGTAATTTAGCCCGCTTCAAGAGCAATGGAGACATGCTGCTACTAATTGATCCTGCTTTGAGAGCAGTGGAGACAAGCTGCTAGTAATTGCTACTGCTTCTAGAGCAGTGGAAACAGGCTGCTAGTAATTGCTCCAACTTTGAGAGCAGTGGAGACATGCTGCTAGTAATTGCTCCTACTTTTAGAGCAGTGGAGACAAGCTGCTAGTAATTGCTACTGTTTCTAGAGCAGTGGAGACATGCTACTACGAACTGCTCCCACTTCTTAAGCAGTGGAGACATGCTGCTAGTAATTGCTCCTATGTTTATTGAGCAGTGGAGACATGCTGCGAGTAATTGCTCCCGCTTCGAGAGCAGTGGACACATGCTGCTAGTAATAGCTTCCACTTCTAGAGCAGTGGAGACACGCTGCTAGTAATTGCTCCTGCTTCTAGAACAGTGGAGACATGCTGCTAGTAACTGCTCCAGCTTCTAGAGCAGTGGAGACATGCTGCTAGTAATTGTTCCTGCTTCTAGAGCAGTGGAGACATGCTGCTAGTAACTGCTCCAGCTTCTAGAGCAGTGGAGACATGCTGCTAGTAATTGCTCCTAAGGCAGTTGGTCTCATGCCCAACCAAAGCGTGAGGGGATACCTGGGAATGCCATGATAGAGGGCCTGGAGGTGTAAAGCAGTGCACCCATGATCCAAGGGGATCACTGGCTTACTAGCAGGAGGTACTATGATATGGAAAAACGCACTGCATGTCCTTACCTCGTCTTCTCTCATGGGAATGTAATCCTACGTGGAGTACAGTGAAGCCACCAGGTCTCAGGCAGGAGCATTTTGATCTGAAATCACGAATCCTACATTCCAAGCATCCCGCAAAGCCTCACACCAGGGCTTTCTCAAGGTAACCCCTCCCTCCGCTCAGATCCAGCATTTTGGAAATGTGTGAAGCCTGTTAGCCCCTCGGTGAGACTGCGGTGAATCCCCCCTGTGCCCCGCCCACCCCCATCTTAGAACCACGGACAGTAAAGTACTTTCTACACCCAGGTAACATAACTTATGTATTTGTAAAGCGCACATTCACCCAGATAGGTATCTTGGCGCTGAACAACAGATGTTATGTTTTGTTACCCAAATAAATGATGCTGATTTTATCGAGCTCAGAAGGATGAAAGGCTGAGTGGACCCACCAGGATTTGAACCGGGGACCATGAGGTCAAACAGAGGCCCCTACGGTGGATGCATTAGTCCACTAAGCCACCAGGACTCGAAAACCAGAGCACACTCACAAACCACTGGCGGCTCATTCCCGAAACGATCTCTGTCAGTTTGAAAGTCCAGACCCACTGCACGGAGAGAAGGGGCAACCTGAACAAAACCTGTCGGGGGCAGCGGGGGTGTCACACACCCCTCTCCTTACAGGGGCAACAAAGATTCACAAGTGACAAGAAAGAAACAGTGACACAGGGCACAGAGGTCACACACTCTCTCCTTACAGGGGAAACAAAGATTCACAAGTTAAAAAGAAGCAGTGACACAGGGCACAGGGGTCACCCCACCCCCTCTCCTTACAGAGCAGCAAATATGCACATGTGACAAGAAAGAAGCAGTGACACAGGACACAGGACACAGGTGTCACCCCCTCCTCCCCTTACAGGGGCAACAAAGATGCACATTTGACAAGAAAGAATCAGTGGCACAGGGGTCTCACACACACCCCTCTCCTTACGTGGCAACAAAGATTCATAAGTGACAAGAAAGAAGCAGGGAAACAGGTACCAGGGGTCACCACCCTCTCCTTACAGGGGCAAGAAAGATGCACATGTGACAAGAAGGAAGAAGTGACACAGGGGTCACACACACCCCTTTGCTTATGAGTCAACAAAGATTCATAAGTGACAATAAAGAAGCAGTGAAAGAGGTCACAGGGGTCACCACCCCCTTCTCCTTACAGGGGCAACAAAGATGCACATGTGACAAGAAGGAAGCAGTGACACAGACACAGTGTCACACACCCTATCCTTCCATAGCAACAAAGAAGCACATGTGACAAGGAAGTAGTAGTGACACATGGCACAGGGGTCACACACCCCCCTCTCCTTACAGGAGCAATAAAGATTCATAAGTGACAAGAAAGAAGCAGTGACACAGGGCACATGGGTCACCTCTCCTTACAGAGGCAAGAAAGATGCATGTGACAAGAAGGAAGCAGTGACACAGGGCGCAGAGGTCACACATCCCTCTCCTTACAGGGGATACAAAGATGCACATGTGACAAGCAAGAAGGAGTGACACAGGGCACAGGGGTCATACACACACCTCTCCTTACGGGACAACAAAGCAGCAGGTGCGACACGTGAGAAGTCTGCACAGAAGACTTGGTTAAAAATCATGAGATGACTGAATCTTCAGCCGCCCCACGTGGTGCCCTCAGAGATGCCCATAATGCCAACGCAGGCCCATGGACTGGGGGTGCCTTAGCAGGCCACCGCTGTGCCACACAGAGCCAAAGCTGCTCTGGAAGAGGAGGAGATGCGAGCCAGCTCAGGTGTGGGGCGTGCACAGGTGTATACAAACTGGAGTTAAACCAACTCAAACATGGCAGAGCACCGACCAAAGCCAGCAAGCAGAAAAAGACCACAAAACACATCAGCAGTAACGGACTGCCCCATGGCCTGCTGGCATCTACTGCACGTATGTGGCAAAGGGCTGCAAAGCCTACCTGTGGCACATCCTGTCCCACGACCGGGCAGCCCTCCACTGCCAATCAAATACAGTAGGTTTCTTTTTTTGTAAATCTTTGTATTGTGTTTGTAATGAACATTAATGAGCGCTGTGACACTTCCCGTGTATAACATCGCATGTTTATTCCCAGATGATCATGCCCGTCATCTGAACCCTGAATACATGTTCATTTCACACAGTGTCCTTCATATGTTTGCTCAGTATTGGGGTCTACGAGCCCCACCAGTAGACCTCCGTCCCCCCATCCAACCCTCTCCCCTGAACAGTTTCTGGGCTCAAACCCAGTCTCATTGCAGGAAGAGTTCTCAGGCAAGCCTGACTGAAAATAATCCATCAGGGGTTGCCCAGCGACTGAATGTCTGCCTCACCTCCCACAGGTCAGGTGTTATTACATCCATGGCCTTCGTGTCCCCCCCCAGTGTGAGAGCTCGGGTACCTTTGGGTTCTTGCCCTTTGTGGCTGTAGTTTCTCCGTTGCCTCCAGCAGCAGCAGCTGTGAAACCACAGCCCGCGTGGGTGTTTATGGGTTTGTTATGCCGTATGGCTCTCATGGGGAGCCTCTGTCATTTATTTCAGTGTCTGAATCTCATAACCCACTGCTATGACATAGCAACAGTTGATAACTAAACTTGTTACCCGCTGCTGTGATGTCATCAAGGCCTTCCAGGCCAGGGGTCAGGCCTCCCTCAGCCTGTCAGTGCAGGGCCGCTTGTCTGAGTGACATAACAACAGTTGTGGCTTCACCCGCATCTCCATAACCAACACCAACCGTTTAGAGAATTTCCTGCCTTGAGGAAGCCCTGGCTTTTCAGGCCCTGGGCGAAATACGTGTCGGCTGTCTTATGTCTCCTGCACATGACTTCAAATAAAAGGAAAAATACCAAAAAAACACCAAAGAGGAGTTCTTATTTCCTCAGTATGTATGACGTAGAAAACTGAATTTGGGGATTCTATTACCCCTGAATTCTATATTCGGAAGAGCATAAAACCAATCATACAACACATAACAACAGTTGACTATTAATTAAATATACAATTAAAATGACTATCATCGACCGCCCGAGATACTCTTGTAGCTTTGGGGGCTTGAGATGGTCCGAATTGTCACACTTGTAGGAGTGTGATGGTTTGTTGGGCTGGCATTGTAATTGGCAGCATGGCAGGGGCAATGCGTGGCACAAGCAGCAGTTGGCCTTCTGACGGGGCCCGGCCCTTATTGTTTTACAAATTAAGCACCGCCCTTCTCCCAAAGGGTCACCTAGAACTGCCCCCCAGACTTCAGGTAGCTGAGCGCTCTCCTCCCACCGGGTCCCTGGCCCCGCGGCCCCTGGCCCGTCCACTGCCCTCTCCGACCACCTCTTGCACGTCTCTCCTCCGCTGCACGCGCGCTGTGCCCTCCTTGCGCACTGTGACGTCACGCTCATTGGTAGTTCCACTGACATGGGAGGAGTCTTGGATCCCGGCTTCTTGTGCCATCTGGATGTGCACGAGCTGTGCCCCACCCCCAGGGCACTAGTGCAAAGTGTGATGTGGAAGAGCTCTGTGGTGAAGGGGAGTAACTTTAATTTACTTATTTATTCATTAATTTGTGTGATTTTACGTGTTGCGGACATGGCCAGGGGGCATCAGAGCGCTTTATAAGAGTACAGTGCCCAAACAATCACAGCAGGAGTACATTAAAGATGCAACCTTGGAAGAATTAAAAGCAGATAATCAAGAGGAAGAGAAAGGTAACCATACAGGAGTACAGCTCCCGAACCAACGCAGGAGTACATCCGAGATACAACACAGGACACATTAAAAGCAGACAATGCAGAGTGATTCGCAGAAAAGGGTCCAACTGAAGGATGCTTCCAAAAGAAGGGCTTTGGATGCTGTTTGTGGGTAGCAAGGCATGTGGTCTTACGGGGGCCGGGGGAGGGCGTTCCAAAGTCCTGTAGCCTTCCAGAGAACGACTGGTTCATGAATCGCTCTCATTTAAAGGTGGGGGTCCAGGAAAATGCAACGAACCCTGTTTGTGCCTGGAATTCTGAATGCAGGCGTGAGTGCGAAGAGCAGGCAGTGCCTTGTATGTGGTGCAGGCAGTTTTAAACTGAGCCCCCGCCCCCCCCCCCCCCCCCCCTGCAGGCAGCCACTGGAGGGACGGCAGCAAGGAGCGATGATGTAAAACCTCTGGAGACTGGTAGCACAGTGGGCAGCAACCTGTAGAGCTGCTCTGAGCAGGCCTCAGTGAACTCTGGGGATGCCTGTAGGAGTCCGGTCCTGTAGTCCAGTCTGGGAAGAACCAGCGCCTGTAGAACTGACTGGGGGTCCTGTGCTGGGGTGAGCTGCCGGGTCCATTCCAGCAGCTTTGCTTGGCCGCGCGCTCTGGACCAAGGCTCTCATAGGACCCTGGAGGTTGGACCGGGGGTCGGGGGTAAAGCCAAGGACGGGGCTTCTGAACCCTGGAGGGCTGTCTCTCCAAGGCAGGGAGGGGATCCCATCCACTCTTGTGCAGATAGATTGGCTTTCTTCGAAGCTATAAGAAGGACTTCCGTTTTCGAAGGGTTTATGGTAAGGTGGTGACTTGACATCCACCACTGAAGACTTAGGGTGCTGGATAGAAGGGTGATGTTGTCCTGGCATGTGAGCCTCAAATAGAGTTAGGCATCCTTAGCATACAGGTGGGCGAGGGCCCCAGAGTTCCTGAGGGTCACACAGAGAGGCGCAAGAGAGAAACTGAATGGGGTAGAGGGACCCCCTTGTTGCAGGCTAACTGGCTTCTGACCACAGGACCGGCCCGAGAAAGCATCAGTGTTGGTGGGTGGTGCCTATCTATGCGCCTAGAAGTCTCAGAGTAGCTGGTACAAATCACTTCTGAAATTGTGCCCGTCTTTAATCCCCAACTGAGGCGTGCAGGCCTCACATTTAAGAATTCGCTGATACCAAGACCTCTCAGACCGATCCCACAGTATGCCCTGATGCCAAGAGGCTGCCCACAAAAGATTCCACCCTCGCTAGGGTGGCAGGGGCATGTGCCAGCTCCCCCTGGGCAGGTTCCAATTCAATACCCTTTGCGCGTCACAGCAGCAGACGCCACCACCTCCTCGTAACACGTGGCACCCTCGGCTCCAGAGCTTGGAGCTATAATGAGCTGTTGAATAGCACCTCAAACCCCTCCAGCGATGCTCTAGAGGCGAGAATGACTCCGAATTATAAATAATCAAACGTGAGAAATACACTATAATAAGCGAACGCGTGCTCTGAGGAGCATTCTACCACCGAGAACATAATCCGGAAAAAAGAGAGCTTCGGCTTTCAGCGGAAGAAATGAAAGCTATAAATGAACTTCCGTCCTCTACAGCTCCGCAGGGAGCCACCGCTCACTCCGACGGCAGGTCCCAGGGCTTCCGGGGACAGGCGTCTCAGGCAAGGACTCTGCGCAGAGCTCCCCGAGTGCTTATAGCGCTGCCAGGAACAAGGCGCACAGCCTCTTCACCGCCCCGGGAGAGGTTTATCAGAGTGTCTCCTCCAGAGCCCCCAGGGAGCCACAGCTCACTCGGACGGCAGGTCCCAGGGCTTCCGGGGACAGGCGTCTCAGGCAAGGACTCTGCGCAGAGCTCCCCGAGTGCTTATAGCGCTGCCAGGAACAAGGCGCACAGCCTCTTCACCGCTCCGAGAGAGGTTTATCAGAGTGTCTCCTCCAGAACCCCCTGGGAGCCACCGCTCACTCCGACGGCAGGTCCCAGGGTATCAGGGGACAGGCGTCTCAGGCAAGCAAGCCATCTCTGCGCAGATTCCCTGAGTGCTTATAGCGCTGCCAGGTACAAGGCGCACAGCCTCTTCACCGCCCCGGGAGAGGTTTATCAGAGTGTCTCCTCCAGAGCCCCCAGGGAGCCACAGCTCACTCGGACGGCAGGTCCCAGGGCTTCCGGGGACAGGCGTCTCAGGCAAGGACTCTGCGCAGCGCTCTCTGAGTGCTTAAAGCGCTGCCAGGTACAAGGCGCACAGCCTCTTCACCGCCCCGGGAGAGGTTTATCAGAGTGTCTCCTCCAGAGCCCCCAGGGAGCCACCGCTCACTCGGACGGCAGGTCCCATGGCTTCCGGGGACAGGCGTCTCAGGCAAGCCATCTCTGCGCAGAGCTCCCCGAGTGCTTATAGCGCTGCCAGGTACAAGGCGCACAGCCTCTTCACCGCCCCGGGAGAGGTTTATACGTGTCTCCTCCAGGGCCCCAGGGAGCCACCGCTCACTCAGACGGCAGGCCCCATGGCTTCCGGGGACAGGAGTCTCTGCGCAGCGCTCTCTGAGTGCTTATATCGCTGCCAGATCAAAGGCGCACAGAGAGGTTTATCAGAGTGTCCCCTCCAGAGCACCCAGGGAGCCACCGCTCACTCAGCAGGAATCCTCCGGGCACTGTTCCATGTGTATACCGCGCTGCCAAACTGCGCACAGCCGCACCCGCTAGAAGAGAAGGGCCCTTCACTCAGCCAACCATCCAATAACACAGCCCCATGTGTACTTACACCGCAGCCAAGCATACCGCACAGCCTCACCCCTCTCCGTCCGAGGGAGGGGTCCATCACTAGGTCAACCATCCTCTGCGCACTACTCCACGGCGCAGTCAAACACAATGCGCACACCGCACCCCCGCTGGAAGAGAAGGGTCCGTCACTCAGTCAAGCACCATCGAACACAGCCCCAAGCATAGTGCACAGCGACATCCCCGCTCCCAGAGAGGGCTCCATCACTGGGCCAACTACCCTCTGCGCACTACTCCGCGTCTCTTTAGAGCGCAGTCAAACACCATGCGCACACCGCACCCCCGCTAGAAGAGAAGGGTCCGTCACTCAGCCAAGCACCATCTAACACAGCCCCAAGCATAGTGCACAGCGACATCCCCGCTCCCAGAGAGGGCTCCATCACTGGGCCAACTACCCTCTGCGCACTACTCCGCGTCTCTTTAGAGCGCAGTCAAACACCATGCGCACACCGCACCCCCGCTAGAAGAGAAGGGTCCGTCACTCAGCCAAGCACCATCTAACACAGCCCCAAGCATAGTGCACAGCGACATCCCCGCTCCCAGAGAGGGCTCCATCACTGGGCCAACTACCCTCTGCGCACTACTCCGCGTCTCTTTAGAGCGCAGTCAAACACCATGCGCACACCGCACCCCCGCTGGAAGAGAAGGGTCCGTCACTCAGCCAAGCACCATCTAACACAGCCCCAAGCATAGTGCACAGCGACACCCCCGCTCCCAGAGAGGGCTCCATCACTGGGCCAACTACCCTCTGCGCACTACTCCGCGTCTCTTTAGAGCGCAGTCAAACACCATGCGCACACCGCACCCCCGCTAGAAGAGAAGGGTCCGTCACTCAGCCAAGCACCATCTAACACAGCCCCAAGCATAGTGCACAGCGACATCCCCGCTCCCAGAGAGGGCTCCATCACTGGGCCAACTACCCTCTGCGCACTACTCCGCGTCTCTTTAGAGCGCAGTCAAACACCATGCGCACACCGCACCCCCGCTAGAAGAGAAGGGTCCGTCACTCAGCCAAGCACCATCTAACACAGCCCCAAGCATAGTGCACAGCGACATCCCCGCTCCCAGAGAGGGCTCCATCACTGGGCCAACTACCCTCTGCGCACTACTCCGCGTCTCTTTAGAGCGCAGTCAAACACCATGCGCACACCGCACCCCCGCTAGAAGAGAAGGGTCCGTCACTCAGCCAAGCACCATCTAACACAGCCCCAAGCATAGTGCACAGCGACATCCCCGCTCCCAGAGAGGGCTCCATCACTGGGCCAACTACCCTCTGCGCACTACTCCGCGTCTCTTTAGAGCGCAGTCAAACACCATGCGCACACCGCACCCCCGCTGGAAGAGAAGGGTCCGTCACTCAGCCAAGCACCATCTAACACAGCCCCAAGCATAGTGCACAGCGACACCCCCGCTCCCAGAGAGGGCTCCATCACTGGGCCAACTACCCTCTGCGCACTACTCCGCGTCTCTTTAGAGCGCAGTCAAAAACAATGCGCACAGCCACACTCCCGCTGGAAGAGAAGGGTCCGTCACTCTGCCATGCACCCTCTAACAGAGCCCTGTGTCCACTTACACCACAGCCAAGCATAGTGCACAGTCGCATCCCAGCTCCGAGAGAGGGTTCCACCACTAGGCAAACAAACCCCCGAGCACTACTCCACGTGTACTAACAGCGCAGCCAAACACAATGCGCACAGCCAGACCCCAGCAGGAAGAGTAGGGTCCGTCACTAGGCCAACCGTCGTCAGCGCACTCCTCACAGTGTGCATTTACTGCGCAGACAAAGACCATGTGCACTACTTCAGGTGTAGTTACAGTGCAGACAAAGACCATGCGCACTGCTTCAGGTGTAGTTTCAGTGCAGACAAAGACAACGCGCACTGCTTCACGTGTAGTTACAGTGCAGTCAGACACAATGCGCACTGCTTCAGGTGTAGTTACAGTGAAGACAAAGACAACGCGCACTGCTTCACGTGTAGTTACAGTGCAGCGATGCGCTCTGCAACTTTTAAATTCGGAGACAGGGGTCCGCCACTCAGCCAAGCACCCGCTGTGCACAGATCACCCTGTGTTTACAGCGCAGCCAATCACAGTGCGCACTGCCAGTTTTACGCTCAGCCAAGCGTCCTTTACGCACCGAACAAGAGAAGGGCCGCCAGGACGCTTGAGCCGCCCCTCCTGGAGTAGCCACTAAATCAGAAGAGAACCCGCCGCCCGCCTCAATGGCCCGCTGCACATTCACCACATTAGAGACCATTTTTTTAAAAAAAAAATGTGAGGCAACACAAACAAGTTACACTAGAATAGAACAGCAGCTAGCAGAACGTGACGTCAGCAGATTATTCTCCTTTTAGGGCGTGTTTCCGAAGAGAGCGCAGCCGACGCGTTTCGTCAGGGCGAGGAAACCGACCCACTGGAGGTCACGGGGGTCTCCTCACTTTGGGGTCAAGTAGAAAAGAAACTATGGCCACAATAGACTTCCAATCCTGATGGCGACAACGAACGCACGAGGGCTACTGTGTAAGCCTTCCTGGGGATATGTGTCCAGCGTCTGTGGAGAAAGAGGGGTCCCTCTTAATCCCGGGGTCCACAAAAGAATAGAATACTATTTATTGTCCGGTACCAATGCGGCAAAAGTCAGGGACCCCTCACTGAGGTCCACAGATACCGACCTCCAAGGTTGGTGCCATCCAGTGTGTGGCGAGTAAGGCTCCAGAGCAGACCTCTGTATCCCCTGTCCATTGTGCCCCAGACATCTCTGCCTGTTCGCGAGACGCTCCCACCTGGGGGAGACTGGCGAGGCCTAGAGGGCTGGACAGACGCAGGGGTGACCACGGGTGGGGTGTTCAGCGAGACACCCGATAGCAGCACTGCCTTGCTTTTCATCAGCTGCGATGCCAGCCCCTCGCTCCAGCAGCGGTGCCAGCCCCTCACACTAGCAGCGGTGCCAGCCCCTCACACTAGCAGCACTTCAGCAGCTGCGGTGCCAGCCCTCACCCTAGCAGCCCTGGCAGCATCTCTTTTTCATGAGCCAGAGGCGCTAAGGCGGCCGCCCCGCTGCAGCCTCGAACTCGAGCCTATCACACTCTGCAAGCCGAGAGCCCCGGAGAGAGTGCCCTCTCCTCGCCAGAGCCAGAGCGGCGCCAGCACCGGTGAAATATTCATGAGCCCGACGGCACCGAGGCAGGCCTGGAAGAGATACAGTGGGTCAGCGCCTACGACTCGGGAGCAAGGCCTCGCGGCGCTGGAGGAGCGGAGCCTCATCATTAGCCACCTCTCCGCTAGCTCATCAGGCTTGGAGGCGGGCGCGTTCATATTCTATTCCCACTGTCAACAGATGGAGGGGGGGGGGGGGGGGGTAGAAGCAACGGAAATAAGAACTGAACTCAACCGGGGAAGGTCAAGGAGGAGACGCAAGAGAGCAGGGGGAGGCAAACACCCGGCGGCGGTCTGGTGGACCACGAGCTTGCCTCAGACGCAGGCCACGGTGTCCGGCACCAGGGCAGCTCCAGGGAAGGACAGATGTACTCACAACGGGCAAACTCCAAAGCTAGGGTGCGAGAGAACAAGGGTTAACTCGAGGCTTCCACCAGAGCCCTCCAAGGCCACGCTGGATACAACCGCACTAACCAAACCAAACAAACTCAACGCTGGGCACAACAGCACTAACCAACCCAACCAACCAATCTCCATGCTAGACACAGCAGCCTCTGCTCCATAACCAACCAAAGTCCCCACTGGGGGCACAACAGCATCTGTTCCAGAACCAACCAAACTCCATGCAGGACACAACAGCCTCTGCTCCAGAACCAACCAAAGTCCACATTGGACACAGCAGCCTCTGCTCCAGAACCAACCAAAGTCCACATTGGACACAGCAGCCTCTGTTCCAGAACCAACCAACCTCCATGCTGGACACAACAGCACTAACCAAACCAACCAACCAACCAATTAACCAATGTCCACGCTGGACTTAACAGTCTCCATTCCAGAACCAACCACAGTCCACGCTGGACACAACAGCCTCTGTTCCATAACCAACCGAACTCCATGCAGGACACAACAGCCTCTGCTCCATAACCAACCAAACTCCATGCAAGACACAACAGCCACTTCTCCAGAACTAACCAAAGTCTACGCTGGACACAACTGCCTCTGTTCCAGAACCAACCAAAGTCCATGCTGGACACAAATGCCTCTGTTCCAGAACCAACCAAAGTCCACGCTGGACACAATAGCCTCTGGTACAGAACCAACCAAACTCCACGCTGGGCACAACAGCACTAACCAAACCAACCAAACTCCATGCTGGACACAACAGCCTCTGTTCCTTAACCAACCAAACTCCATGCTAAAGACTGTGAGAAGTTGGCCTGGTAAATGATGTTCACTAAGTGACCACCCTGTACCATGCCAAGCAACCCTTATTGTGTGGTTGTAAGTCAACCTTTTCGGACCAGCTGCCCTAGTGGTAGCGAAGGCTAAGAGTCTTTTAGGCTAAACTCGTTTAGGCATGTTAAGCAAGCTGTTTCACCATATGCAACCCCCCTTTATACCAATGAAAGGACACCACACAGATATATATTCAAAATATATATGTATTTATTACTCAAAGTATCCCCTAGACTCTTTATGAGCACAGGAGCACAAATCGTTAAACAAGAAAGTATCACAATATACGAAAGTTGCACTTTATATGGATAGGCCCTGGTGGCCGCTCAAACCATATACTAAAATAGTGGCATAAGTACCACGAACAGGAAAGGGAGAAGGCCTAGGGCCTTTAGAATCGCTGGGCCTACAAGGAGCTAACTTCAGTTAGTGACCAGGAGGTCCACGGGTCGCGTGTGCAGTGAGGAAAGTTACACGCGGGCGCCCATACGTTTTCAATGGGTGCGTAATTGTTCAAAAGTTACTGCTAGAAGGGTCTTCTGGTTGGACTATGAATTCAAGACTTCAAACCTAGACATTAGAGATGTTACTCTACACTTGTGCACCGGAGTGCCAGCTTTACCTCACCCACAGGAAGCGGGTGCATAGGGCTCGAAGTGCGTCGGGTTTCGTCTATCTGTTCAATGGAGCCTGACGACAAAGATGCTGCAGGCGGTCGGTCCAGAAGAGATGCGGTGGATCCAAGGATGGATCGGAAGTGTAGAAGACCTGAAAGCAGAGGGGACAATGTTCACAGTCACTAGCCAGTGAACGGCGTGGCACCAGGTAGGTACCAGGCGATGTCGGGTGCAAACAGGTGGAGAGGTGAAGCTTGTCTCCGCAGCCACGTGGTCACTGAAGGTCGACGACGTCCAGGAGTCGGTTCACGAGCTGTCCCACGCAGGCTCTCGCTGTCGGCGGTGTCGGCGACTCAGAAGAAGCAAACAAGCCTTGGCAAAAGCAGGAGTCGCAGAAAGTGAAGAAAGCTTTTAGCTCGGACCAGCAAAGTCAGAGGGGCTGCTCCTTTGGAGGGCAGCAGGGGCCAGTCTGGAGCAACCAGACCAGCGTCGTAGTTTTTGAAGATGGTCGCCAAGATGGCCACTGGCTAACGGACCAGTGACCGGTTAGGCGGCTCGAGTCGCGAAGTGCAGAGGGGCCCCACGCAGATCGTGGAGATGCTGGAGGGCTCACCTTTGATGCAGATGCTGCTCGGATGTTGGGCTTCTCAGGACCCAAAGCACAACTCAGAGGGAGCCTCTGTTGTCGCGCTTTCAGCTAGTCGAGTGTCTTCCAAGGTGGCCGGCTCCACGTGTCTCGGTGCCTCCACGGGTTCCTTCTTTGCAGGGACTGTGGATCGGGCGGTGAGAGGTCTGGAGGTCCAGTTCTTGTCGGTCTCTGGGCTCGGGCTCCCGCGGGAGGCGGAGGCAAAGCAGACGTCGATTCGCTGGGTGGTGCTTGCGTTAGTAAGATGGTCACTCCCTGACCATAGGGGAGATTTTCTTCAGTCTTCTGTGCAGCAGAACGTCGAAGTTCCCGTCTTCTTCTTAGTTGCAAGTTGATTTCGGATGTCTAAAGTCTTTGGACACAGCTCCTACCTTTAACCTCTTCTGTGCCCATGACGAGATGGTCTCGTCATGGAGCACAGTCGCGCTGTGCCCATGACGAGACTATCTCGTCATGACACCCACCCACGGGGGAAGCGCCAGGCACAGGAGGGGGAAAAGGCCTGGCAGCGAAAGGGTTAAGCGGATTCTAGGGGCCGGACTACCTGCTAGGTCCCTCCCTAAGGGTGGGACCAGGAAGGGGGGTGGTTACACCCCCAATCCTTTGTCCAGCTCGCCCCAGGTCTGGGGCTGGTGTAGCCCAGGACCGGATTGAACTGGCATATGCGCCGAGGCTCCTTGTGAGCCTCAGGCATGTCTGTTTCCTTTCAAGCCCTACCTGACCAATACACAAAATCCTGTCTGGGGTGGTGCTCGCACCTCCCCTGGCAGGAAACCCTTTGTCCACGTCTCCCAAGCTGGAAGGACTCCCAGCAGCAGGAGGGCAGACTTGTGTCTGTGGTGGCAGCGTCCCTTTTGTGGAGCTGAGGCTATGTCTGATGTTACCCGGGTTTCAGGTTCTGTACATGTTGTGTCCCTCTAGGAGGGTGGAATGCTAACCCCGTCGCCAGAATTGGCGAGGGGTTAGTATTCCAATTCGTATGACACCTTACTCGACACGTTTAGATAAAGCCAAACCAAAGATAGCATTTAACCGCGAGGTTCATAATGCACTTAAGAGTATATGGTATGGCGATATCTGGAAACGGTAGAAGGAAGTTGTTCCGACTACTGCAGAAAGGCTCAGCTCATGCCAGAGCACCATCTCACATAAAACCAAGCACTCTGCCTTCAGGATTGTTAAGGCCTGCCATAGGAGTGACTTATAGGTTAACATGTGTCCCATTTAAGGTTAGGTATAGGCATACTACACCTAAGTAAGAGGTGGATACACCAACTTACCCCAGCTGAGTGATCAGCCAGTTGTGTCAAATTGCTAGGCCAGGCCAGGGGTGGCACAATACATGCTACAGCCCCTGGTAGGCCTCAGATACACCAATGCCCTGGGTACCTAGGGTACACTAGTACAGGGGCTCACAGGGTGATCCAGTTCCAATGGGTCATGCACCTAAAGTGCATAGTGTCAATTTAGCAGAGAGAACAGCAGGCTGGGGGTCTGATTAGCAGGCCCACAGCCTCAATACGTCGAAAACCAGTGAAGCAAAACTTTGGGGTGACCATAGGATAGCAGACCCTACTCTCCTACACAACCCCCCCCCCCCCAAATGCAGGGACATTAAACTAGCCTTGACCAGTCGTGTCTTCATGTCCTAAGTGGAAGTACCTGGAGAGACCATCTGCATTCCCATGGTCTGTACCTGGCCGGTGCTCCACTGTAAAGTCCATCCCCTGTAGGGAAATAGACCACCTAAGCAGTTTGGGGTTTTCACCCTTCATCTGATTTAGCCACAAGAGGGGCTTATGGTCGGTCTGAATCTTGAAGTGAGTGCCAAATAAGTATGGCCTCAGCTTCTTCAGGGCCCACACCTCAGCAAAGGCCTCCCTCTCAATAGCTGACCAATTCTTCGCTCTGGGGGTCAACCTTCTGCTAATGAAAGCAATGGGTTGGTCTTGACCATCTACATTAAGTTGTGACAGCACAGCTCCCACACCCAACTCAGAAGCATCTGTTTGGACAATAAACTCTTTGGAGTAGTCAGGACTTTTCAGGATATGTGCAGAGCACATGGCCTTCTTCAGGTCATCAAATGCCTTTTGACAGCTTACTGTCCACTGAACCTTTTTGGGCATCTTTTTGGATGTCAGATCATTAAGAGGAGGCACAATGGACCCATAGTTCTTAACAAACTTCCTGTAGTACCCAGTCAAGCCCAAGAAAGCTCGGACTTGAGTCTGGGTGGTGGGAGGAGACCAGTCCTTGATGGATTGTATCTTACTCTCCAGTGGTTGAACTTGGCCTCCACCTACAAGGTGGCCCAAGTACACAACCTTACTCTGCCCTATCTGGCACTTAGTAGCCTTGATAGTGAGGCCTGCCTTTTGCAGAGCCTCAAGTGCCTTCTTCAGGTGTATCAGGTGATCCTCCCAGGCGGAGCTAAAGAGAGCAATGTCATCAAGATATGCTGCACAAAAGTCATCCAACCCAGTAAGGACTTGATTCACCAACCTTTGGAAGGTGGCAGGTGCATTTTTCAGACCAAAGGGCATCACCACAAATTGGTAGTGCCCTCCTGGGGGAGAAAATGCTGTTTTGGCCTTAGACTCCTCAGCTAGCCTGATTTGCCAATAGCCAGCTGTCAAATCGAATGTGCTCAAAAACTTAGCAGAAGCCAGTTTATCTATGAGCTCATCTGCCCTTGGAATAGGATGTGCGTCTGTCCTAGTGACAGCATTGAGTCCCCTGTAATCCACACAGAACCTCATCTCTCTCTTGCCATCGTTGGTGTGAGGTTTGGGGACCAGAACCACTGGGCTAGCCCAGGGGCTCTCTGAGGGCTCAATGACACCCAATTCCAGCATCTTTTGTACCTCAGTCTTTATACAGTCCCTGACATGGTCAGGTTGCCTGTAAAGTTTGTTCTTCACAGGAAGACTGTCACCGGTGTCCACCACATGGGTACACCAGTCAGTTTGACTAGGTATCAGTGAGAACATATGCTGAAATGATTGTAGAACTTGTCTACATTCAATTTACTGATGCTCAGTGAGGTTGCTTCCAAGGGTCACTCCTTCAACTGAACCATCTTCATGGTTCTGAGACAACAGGTCTGGGAGAGGGTCACTCTCTTCCTCCTGTCCCTCGTCTGTAGCCATGAGCAAGCCCATGTCTGCCCTGTCAACATATGCTTTTAACCTGTTAACATGGAGTATCCTGTGGGGACTCCTGGGAGTGCCTAGGTCCACCAAGTAGGTAACCTCTCCCTTCTTTTCCAGGATTGTATGGGGTCCAGACCATTTGTCTTGGAGTGCTGCTGGGGCCACTGGCTCCAACACTCATACCTTCTGTCCTGGCTGAAACTCAACCAAGATAGCCTTTTGGTCATGCCAAGCTTTCTGTAGGGCCTGGCTTGCCTCAAGGTTTTTAGAAGCCTTCTTCATGTATTCAGCCACCCTGGGGCGGAGACCAAGTACATAATCCACTATGTCTAGCTTAGGCTTTTTGAGAGGTAACTCCCATCCTTCCTTCACTAAACACAGTGGGCCTCTTACAGGGTACCCAAACAACAATTCAAAGGGGCTGAATCCAACTCCTTTTTGTGGGACCTCTCTGTAAGCAAACAGAAGGCAGGGAAGAAGGATATCCCATTTTCGCCTGAGTTTCTCAGGTAATCCTTTGATCATGCCCTTTAGAGTCTTGTTGAATCTCTCAACAAGCCCATTACATTGTGGATGGTAAGGGGTGGTGAACTTATAGTTGACACCACACTCCTTCCACATGGCTGTCAAATATCCTGACATGAAGTTTGCACCTCTGTCAGAGATCACCTCCTTAGGAAAGCCCACTCTGGAGAAGACTCCAAGTAGGGCCCTTGCCACAGCAGGAGCTGTGGTTTTCCTTAGGGGAATTGCCTCCGGGTACCTGGTGGCATGATCCACTACCACCAGTATGAATCAGTTCCCAGATGCAGTTTGGGGGTCCATTGGTCCAACAATGTCTATCCCCACTCTTTCAAAGGGCACTCCCACCACTGGTAGTGGTATCAGGGGGGCCTTTGTAGTGCTACCTGCTTTGCCACTGGCTTGGCAGGTCTCACAGGAGCGACAAAACTCCTTGGCATCTTCTGACATGTGAGGCCAGTGAAAGTGTGGAACAAGTCTGTCCCAAGTCTTATTCTGGCCTAAGTGTCCTGCTAAGGGAATTTCGTGGGCCAAGGTGAGAAGGAAGCCCCTAAACTGCAGAGGTATAACCAACCTCCTGGTTGCACCAGGCTTGGGGTCTCTAGCCTCTGAGTAAAGGAGCCCATCATCCCAACATACCTTATGGGTACCTTAGGCATTCCCAGCAGCCTCAGCAGCAGCCAGCTGTCTGAGGGGTTCAAGAGAGGGACAGGATAACTGAGCCTTCCCCAAGGCAGCCCTAGAAGGTCCCCCTGTCCCCAGAAACTCAACCTGGTCAGGTCCAAGCTCTTCAGGGACAGTTCCTTCAAGGTTCTCGAGATCATCTTCCTGGGAAGACTGATCATCACTTGGAGGCAGGGGGGAAGGCACAGCCTTAACCCTCCTGTTCTTCTTCTTGGAAGGTGCTTGGTCCATTGTTCCAGGATCCAAGACCTGAGGTTCAGTAAGGCAGTTTTTGGCCTGTGACCTGGTCACAGCAAGGACATGTGGTGATATACCTAACATCTCTGCATGTGTCCTGGACTCCACTTCTGACCATAGAGAACTCTCTAGGTCATTGCCCAACAAACATTCTACTGGGAGGTCTGCACTAACCACAACCCTTTTGAGGCCAGTTACCCCTCCCCATGAGAAGTTAACAATAGCCACACTATGGGAAGTAGTGGTATTGCTGGCATTGGTCACCAGGTAATTCTCACCTGGTATGTACTGTCCAGGATCCACAAAAACTGGTGTCACCATAGTGACACTGGCACATGTGTCCCTGTAGGCTTGAGCCACTTTTGTATTGATCAATGGAGTCTGTCTGTACTTGCCCAGATTATTGGGGCTCACAGTCAGGGACAAATCCATGTCCCCATCACAGATCAAGACGGCCTGTGTAAGGGTTCTGTCTAGGTCAGAATCTCCTTCAGTTCCCATAGTGATTCCCACTACACCCTTTGTCTGGGGACCAACACTGCTAACAGTACTACTGGGAGCAGGTGCCTTAGGGGCCACAGTGTTGGGGGCTCCACCCTTCTTACAATCACTAGTCCAGTGAGTTGTATTCTTGCAAGACTTGCACCAGGGTTTCTTTGGACCTTCTTTCTTCTTTCCTTTAGATTGTTGGGACCCACCCTCATTAGTACTAGTTTGGGGCCCTGTTGAAGACTTCTGGTCTTTGGATTTCTGGTCATTACCCTTTTGGTCTGTTTTCTTCTGATCACCCCCTTGGCCCCTGTTCTGGTTCTTTTTCTTAACCCTGGTTCTGACCCATTTGTCTGCCTTCTTTCCCAATTCTTGGGGAGAGGTCAGATCCAAGTCAACCAAGTGTTGATGCAGTTGCTGGTTTTGACAGTTATTTAAAATCTGTTCTCTCATCATCAAATTGTACAATCCTGTATAATCTGAAACCTTACTTCCCAGCAACCAACCCTCCAAAGCCTTAGTGGCACATTCAACATATTCAGACCAGTCCTGAGTCTGCGCCTTCTGGGTATCTCTGAACATTAACCTGTACTGCTCAGTGGTTAAGCCTAACCCATCAACAAGGACACTCTTCAGGACTCTGTAGTTTCTGACATCCTCTTCTCTAACAGTGAGGAGTCTATCTCGGCCTCTACCTTCAAAGGAGAGCCATAAGATTGCTGCCCACTGGTCCTCAGGAACCTGCTGTACTTTGCAGGCTCTCTCGAGAGCAGTCATCCATTTGTGAATATCATCCCCACTTTTGTAGGGGGGCACAACCTTGGACAGGTTCCTATTATCAAAGGCCCTATCTTTGTCCCTCGGGACAATGCTGCCACCAGTGGGTATAGACCCACCCTCTCTAGGTTGCCTAGCCTTGTTCAGTTTCTCTTCCATCAGGGCTACTTCTAGCTCTTGTGTCCTGATCCTCAGCTGAGCTTCCTGCATTCTGGCCTCATGCTCCCTCCTCTGAGTGCTGGTCATCCTTTTCCTGGACTGACCCTGAGAGCCTCTAGAGGCGTGAGAGGCATTAGAGTCACCTGAGTGATTCCTCTGTCTCCCAAACCCCTGGTTAAGTCCACTGGGGAAACTCGATGGGGGGAACCCATTGTCATTCCCAAATAGTCTTAAGTTAGCTGGGCCAAGTATAACACTTGGCATTGGGCTATTTCTCCCATCAGAACCACTACTATTATCAGACTCATCCCCCTTGTCATCCTTGTCCCTACGCTGATCCTCATCCTCTGTAGTCTGATTCTCACCTAAGGGGTGACTGTTAGGAAGGGGTGCTTCAGTAGCATCTTCAGAAGGTGGGCCTCCTGTTCCAGTCCCGGAGGGGCCTAACTGGGGGGCTTTCTTGAGAGCTCTCTGATCTTCATCAGTTTGCAAGAGTTCTCTGAGTTCAGCAGAGGTAGGGTTCTTGGGCTGTTTAAGGCCCCTGGAATTAGCCAACTGCCTGAGCTCTTTCTGGTTTAGGATAGCAAAGATGGATGGTGCCCTCTGGGGGTCACTCTCGACAGAGATGGGTACCTTGGACCCCTCTGCCCCAGCCATTGCTCTTAAGTGTGGGTGGAAGTGTTGCAACTACCTACACTTGGGTTTTCCTACTAAACCTATCTAGTAGTTGTAGTCAGGGTGTGCTACTCCCTTTGCTCTACAACAACTAAGTTCAGTAGAACTTAAGTATATAACTAACTTGTTTTATATGTACCTAAAGGTACCTGTATGATCTTTCAGTTGGTAACAAAGAGATTACAGAGGTAAAACAACAGCAAGCTCAAATCCCAACCGCTGCTCACCAATGTGAGAAGTTGGCCTGGTATATGATGTTCACTAATTAAAGTGACCACCCTGTGCCATACCAAGCAACCCTTATGGTGTGGTTGTAAGTCAACCTTTTCGAACCAGCTGCCCTAGTGGTAGCGTAGGCTAAGCAGTCTTTTAGGCATGTTAAGCAAGCTGTTTCACCATATGCAACCCCCCTTTATACCAATGAAAGGACACCACACAGATATATATTCAAAATATATATGTATTTATACTCAAAGTATCCCCTAGACAGGAGCACAATCGTTAAACAAGAAAGTATCACAATATACGAAAGTTGCACTTTATATGGATAGGCCCTGGTGGCCGCTCAAACCATATACTAAAATAGTGGCATAAGTACCACAAACAGGAAAGGGAGAAGGCCTAGGGCCTTTAGAATCGCTGGGCCTACAAGGAGCTAACTTTACACGCGGGCGCCCATAGGTTTTCAATGGGTGCGTAATTGTTCAAAAGTTACTGCTAGAAGGGTCTTCTGGTTGGACTATGAATTCAAGACTTCAAACCTAGACATTAGAGATGTTACTCTACACTTGTGCACCGGAGTGCCAGCTTTACCTCACCCACAGGAAACGGGTGCATAGGGCTCGAAGTGCGTCGGGTTTCGTCTATCTGTTCAATGGAGCCTGACGACAAAGATGCTGCAGGCGGTCGGTCCAGAAGAGATGCGGTGGATCCAAGGATGGATCGGAAGTGTAGAAGACCTGAAAGCAGAGGGGACAATGTTCACAGTCACTAGCCAGTGAACGGCGTGGCACCAGGTAGGTACCAGGCGATGTCGGGTGCAAACAGGTGGAGAGGTGAAGCTTGTCTCCGCAGCCACGTGGTCCCTGAAGGTCGACGACGTGCAGGAGTCGGTTTACGAGCTGTCACACGCAGGCTCTCGCTGTCGGCGGTGTCGGCGACTCAGAAGAAGCAAACAAGCCTTGGCAAAAGCAGGAGTTGCAGAAAGTGAAGAAAGCTTTTAGCTCGGACCAGCAAAGTCAGAGGGGCTGCTCCTTTGGAGGGCAGCAGGGGCCAGTCTGGAGCAACCAGACCAGCATCGTAGTTTTTCAAGATGGTCGCCAAGATGGCCACTGGCTAACGGACCAGTGACCGGTTAGGCGGCTCGAGTCGCGAAGTGCAGAGGGGCCCCACGCAGATCGTGGAGATGCTGGAGGGCTCACCTTTGATGCAGATGCTGCTCGGATGTTGGGCTTCTCAGGACCCAAAGCACAACTCGGAGGGAGCCTCTGTTGTCGCGCTTTCAGCTAGTCGAGTGTCTTCCAAGGTGGCTGGCTCTAGGTGTCTCGGTGCCTCCACGGGTTCCTTCTTTGCAGGGACTGTGGATCGGGCGGTGAGAGGTCTGGAGGTCCAGTTCTTGTCGGTCTCTGGGCTCGGGCTCCGGCGGAGGCGGCGGCAAAGCAGACGTCAATTCGCTGGGTGGTGCTTGCGTTAGCAAGATGGTCACTCCCTGACCATAGGGAAGATTTTCTTCAGTCTTCTGTGCAGCAGAACGTTGAAGTTCCCGTCTTCTTCTTAGTTGCAAGTTGATTTCAGGATGTCTAAAGTCTTTGGACACAGCTCCTACCTTTAAGCGGATTCTAGGGGCCGGACTACCTGCTAGGTCCCTCCCTAAGGGTGGGACCAGGAAGGGGGGTGGTTACACCCCCAATCCTTTGTCCAGCTCGCCCTAGGTCTGGGGCTGGTGTGCCCCAGGACCGGATTGAACTGGCATATGCGCCGAGGCTCCTTGTGAGCCTCAGGCATGTCTTTTTCCTTTCAAGCCCTACCTGACCAATACACAAAATCCTGTCTGGGGTGGTGCTCGCAACCCCCCTGGCAGGAAACCCTTTGTCCACGTCTCCCAAGCTGGAAGGACTCCCAGCAGCAGGAAGGCAGACTTGTGTCTGTGGTGGCAGCGTCCCTTTTGTGGAGCTGAGGCTATGTCTGATGTTACCCGGGTTTCAGGTTCTGTACATGTCGTGTCCCTCTAGGAGGGTGGAATGCTAACCCCGTCACCAGAATTGGCGAGGGGTTAGTATTCCAATTCGTATGACACCTTACTCGACATGTTTAGATAAAGCCAAACCAAAGATAGCATTTAACCGCGAGGGTCATAATGCACTTAAGAGTATATGGTATGGCGATATCTGGAAACGGTAGAAGGAAGTTGTTCCGACTACTGCAGACAGGCTCAGCTCATGCCAGAGCACCATCTCACATAAAACCAAGCACTCTGCCTTCAGGATTGTTAAGGCCTGCCATAGGAGTGACTTATAGGTTAACATGTGTCCCATTTAAGGTTAGGTATAGGCATACTACACCTAAGTAATAGGTGGATACACCAACTTACCCCAGCTGAGTGATCAGCCAGTTGTGTCAAATTGCTAGGCCAGGCCAGGGGTGGCACAATACATGCTTCAGCCCCTGGTAGGCCTCAGATACACCAATGCCCTGGGTACCTAGGGTACACTAGTACAGGGGCTCACAGGGTGATCCAGTTCCAATGGGTCATGCACCTAAAGTGCATAGTGTCAATTTAGCAGAGAGAACAGCAGGCTGGGGGTCTGATTAGCAGGCCCACAGCCTTAATACGTCGAAAACCAGTGAAGCAAAAAGCAAAAATTTGGGGTGACCATAGTATAGCAGACCCTACTCTCCTACAAAGACAATAGCCTCTGTTCCATAACCAACCAAACTCCATGCTAAAGACAACTGCCTCTGCACCAGAACCAACCAAACTCTTCAGGCAGCAGATGTGCTCTCGTTGCAAAACTGTCATCGTGGGGACCTGGGTTCAAATTGGGCTTTAGGGCTCGAGTGAACATTGTCTCATTCTGAGAAAGTTACTAGCCAAAAATGGTAAATATGCAAAATGCAGCACAACTGTGTAATTTTATCATTAAGAAAAATGGTAGATCTCACTGTATGTACAAGATATTGAATAGTCTCCACACACCCCATAGCCCTATAATATAGCGCTTTCTTTCCAGCTAGGTTTACTTCATTAACGCCAACATATACATATGCTCACATAGACTCCACCACTCACATTCTAGCGCCTCCACTCTAGCTCCGAGCTCACCAACTCCATGAGTCCTGCTCTAGCTCGGATACCCAGCTTCGGCTCCTTGAACCCTGCTCTACCTCTGATACACAGCACCGGCTCAATGACCCCCACCTAGCTCAGACCCACAGCACCTGCTCCATGAACCCTGCTCTAGCTTCGATGCACAGCACCGGTTCCTTGAGCCCTGCTCTAGGTCTGATACTTACCACCGGCCTCCTTGTATCCTGCACTAGCTTCGATGCACAGCACCGGCTCCATGATCCCTCCCTAGCTCTGATACTTAGCACCGGCCTCCTTGAACCCTGCTCTAGCTTCGATGCACAGCACCGGCTCCATGATCCCTCCCTAGCTCTGATACTTAGCACCGGCCTCCTTGAACCCTGCACTAGCTTCGATGCACAGCACCGGCTCCATGATCCCTCCCTAGCTCTGATACTTAGCACCGGCCTCCTTGAACCCTGCACTAGCTTCGATGCACAGCACCGGCTCCTTGAGCCCTGCTCTAGGTCTGATACTTAGCACCGGCCTCCTTGAACCCTGCTCTAGCTTCGATGCACAGCACCGGCTCCATGATCCCTCCCTAGCTCTGATACTTAGCACCGGCCTCCTTGAACCCTGCACTAGCTTCGATGCACAGCACCGGCTCCTTGAGCCCTGCTCTAGGTCCGATACTTAGCACCGGCCTCCTTGAACCCTGCTCTAGCTTCGATGCACAGCACCGGCTCCATGATCCCTCCCTAGCTCTGATACTTAGCACCGGCCTCCTTGAACCCTGCTCTAGCTTCGATGCACAGCACCGGCTCCATGATCCCTCCCTAGCTCTGATACTTAGCACCGGCCTCCTTGAACCCTGCACTAGCTTCGATGCACAGCACCGGCTCCTTGAGCCCTGCTCTAGGTCTGATACTTAGCACCGGCCTCCTTGAACCCTGCTCTAGCTTCGATGCACAGCACCGGCTCCATGATCCCTCCCTAGCTCTGATACTTAGCACCGGCCTTCTAGAACCCTGCACTAGCTTCGATGCACAGCACCGGCTCCATGATCCCTCCCTAGCTCTGATACTTAGCACCGGCCTCCTTGAACCCTGCTCTAGCTTCGATGCACAGCACCGGCTCCATGATCCCTCCCTAGCTCTGATACTTAGCACCGGCCTCCTTGAACCCTGCTCTAGCTTCGATGCACAGCACCGGCTCCATGATCCCTCCCTAGCTCTGATACTTAGCACCGGCCTCCTTGAAGCATGCTCTAGCTTTGATGCACAGCACCGGCTCCTTGAGCCCTGCTCTAGGTCTGATACTTAGCACCGGCCTCCTTGAACCCTGCTCTAGCTTCGATGCGCAGCACCGGCTCCATGATCCCTCCCTAGCTCTGATACTTAGCACCGGCCTCCTTGAACCCTGCACTAGCTTCGATGCACAGCACCGGCTCCTTGAACCCTGCTCTAGCTTCGATGCACGAAAGACGAAACAGGGGAACCCTACTCACAAAGGAATCAGGGTAAGTATTTATAAGGGAAAACAATGGTTCCTGTGGAATAATACAGTTAATAGTAATAATAATAATATGCACAATCGCAATGTGGAGGGTCTGACAAAGGTCAGAGGGGGAAGAAACCACATAAACCTATGATTCAGTGTATCACAATTATAATTTCAAATTTCAAACAAAGGAACCTAAAACAGTAGTGAAGGTTGTGACAATTTTTTACATGGTTTCCAAAATTTCATAAAAGTCATGATATTTGCTGAGTAATGGTTCGCTTTCTCTTTATGTCGACGACGTTTCGACCCTCTACTCGGTGTAGGGTCTCATCAGGACTTAATAATGTTGGGACATCTGTTGGTTCGAAAGCGCAGCCGCGTGAAGATTGTGTGCCACAAGTGGTGAATGAAAGCAAAAGGGATACTCACATACGGACCCAGCCGGGTACCCACTGTGAGTGGGGGGGAAAGCCCGCAAACGATGGATAATTCAGCTGTGATGGCTAGTGGATGACACACTACGGCCGTAGTGGTCTTATGATAGTGCTGGGACTCTGAATCACGGTGTGATGAGCAAGGATACATATTATTATTGATATTAACTGTATTATTCCACAGAAACCGTTTTCCTTTATATATACTAGCTTCGATGCACAGCACCGGCTCCTTGAACCATGCTCTAGCTTTGATGCACAGCACCGGCTCCTTGAACCATGCTCTAGCTTCGATGCACAGCACCGGCTCCATGAACTCTGCTCTAGCTTTGATGCACATCACCGGCTCCTTGAACCATGCTCTAGCTTCGATGCACAGCACCGGCTCCATGAACTCTGCTCTAGCTTTGATGCACATCACCGGCTCCTTGAACCATGCTCTAGCTTCGATGCACAGCACCGGCTCCTTGAACCATGCTCTAGCTTTGATGCACAGCACCGGCTCCTTGAGCCCTGCTCTAGGTCTGATACTTAGCACCGGCCTCCTTGAACCCTGCTCTAGCTTCGATGCACAGCACCGGCTCCATGAACTCTGCTCTAGCTTTGATGCACATCACCGGCTCCTTGAACCATGCTCTAGCTTTGATGCATAGCACCGGCTCCTTGAACCATGCTCTAGCTCTGATAACCAGCACTGGCTCCATGAGCGCTGCACTAGCTTTGATGCACAGCACCGGCTCCTTGAACCATGCTCTAGCTTTGATGCACCGCACCGGCTCCTTGAACCATTTTTTTTTTAAACATAGTTTATTGGTTTTTGCACATCCACATAGAAAACCTTACACAATTTGTTTCACCATACTTCCTGCAAAATAAGCGCACGCCTCCCTCCCAATTATATAACACCTAAGACAGGTTCGTAGAATCCCTCCCGGACTATACAACGCATAAAACCAATTATCTACATATCAAAACTCTACCCTTAACCCCTAAGCAAAACACTTCTAGTTTCCCTCCCCCTCCCTCAATCCTCCTCACCAACGCACCGGCTCCTTGAACCATGCTATAGCTCTGATAACCAGCACTGGCTCCATGAGCGCTGCACTAGCTTTGATGCACAGCACCGGCTCCTTGAACCACGCTCTAGCTTTGATGCACAGCACCGGCTCCTTGAACCGTGCTCTAGCTTTGATGTACAGCACCGGCTCCTTGAACCATGCTCTAGCTTCGATGCACAGCACCGGCTCCTTGAACCATGCTCTAGCTTCGATGCACAGCACCGGCTCCTTGAACCATGCTCTAGCTTTGATCCACAGCACCGGCTCCATGAGCCCTGCTTCGGCTCCAATACACAGCTCTGGCTCCATTAGCCCAGCTTTAGCTTCGATAAACAGCACTCTGTAAACCCTTCCGAGGCTGGCTCCGATACAAAGTTTCAGAAAAAGGGGGGAGGTAGAGGAAAAAGAACAGAGGGGCTCATCCTCCAGGTGTATATGCTGTAAGCAAAGAGAGCCCTTCTGTCGCGTGAAGGGTTTTTCTTCCCACTCTGATGTTTTTGGGAAAACTGGGTTTTCCTTAGATAACGCTCACCCACCAGGGTTTGCCCCGGGTGGCATGCTTCATCATTGGATTCTCCCCGTTCCGCTGCCCAACGGGGCATGCTGCGACCTACTTGTTGCGTGAGAGCACTTTTTTGTTGGTAAACAATATCTATTAAATTAACTTATAGGTGGGAGTGTGGGGGGGGGGGGGGGGGGAGATACCTGGCTAGTACTAAAGGATTCTTTATTCGTACCTCTACCCGGTATGATTAAAATATGGGGAAAGATTCGGGAACCTGGAGGTGACAATATACCTCAGTTCAGCTGGTCGACCTGTTTCTAGCCCTACCTCAAGGCTATTCTTCAGGACTAAGAGTAAATGCTCCCCGACACCACTCATATATTCTCTTAGTCAGGAAAATATTTTTTCTGAGGACAGAGAAATAATACGGCGCCAACCCTTGAGCAAGGGAGGAGCCTTGATGAAAGTGTGACTACGGGCGTCCGTCCCCCCTGTACGGTCTCATGTTGCCCAGTGGAGGAAATATATTTTTACAACAGATTATCCTGATACAAACACCAATTGGTGCTATATGTATATAACATATTATTTCTCTGTCCTCACAAAAGATTAAGAGAATATATCAGAGTGGTTGCCCTGCTCAGCCTCCAGTGTAGGGCTCCATCTCTGATTATACCAGGTAGCATCGGCTCCAGTACAAGGCCCCACCTCTGGTTAGGACAGGTAGCATCGGCTCCAGTACAAGGCCCCACCTCTGGTTAGGACAGGTAGCATCGGCTCCAGTACAAGGCCCCACCTCTGGTTAGGACAGGTAGCATCGGCTCCAGTACAAGGCCCCACCTCTGGTTAGGACAGGTAGCATCGGCTCTAGTACAAGGCTCCACCTCTGGTTAGGACAGGTAGCATCGGCTCCAGTACAAGGCCCCACCTCTGGTTAGGACAGGTAGCATCGGCTCTAGTACAAGGCTCCATCTCTGATTATACCAGGTAGCATCGGCTCCAGTACAAGGCCCCACCTCTGGTTAGGACAGGTAGCATCGGCTCCAGTACAAGGCCCCACCTCTGGTTAGGACAGGTAGCATCGGCTCCAGTACAAGGCCCCACCTCTGGTTAGGACAGGTAGCATCGGCTCTAGTACAAGGCCCCACCTCTGGTTAGGACAGGTAGCATCGGCTACAGTACAAGGCCCCACCTCTGGTTACGACAGGTAGCATCGGCTCCAGTACAAGGCCCCACCTCTGGTTAGGACAGGTAGCATCGGCTCCAGTACAATGCCCCACCTCTGGTTAGGACAGGTAGCATCGGCTCTAGTACAAGGCTCTACCTCTGGTTAGGACAGGTAGCATCGGCTCCAGTACAAGGCCCCACCTCTGGTTAGGACAGGTAGCATCGGCTCCAGTACAAGGCCCCACCTCTGGTTAGGACAGGTAGCATCGGCTCCAGTACAAGGCCCCACCTCTGGTTAGGACAGGTAGCATCGGCTCCAGTACAAGGCCCCACCTCTGGTTAGGACAGGTAGCATCGGCTCCAGTACAAGGCCCCACCTCTGGTTAGGACAGGTAGCATCGGCTCCAGTACAAGGCCCCACCTCTGGTTAGGACAGGTAGCATCGGCTCCAGTACAAGGCCCCACCTCTGGTTAGGACAGGTAGCATCGGCTCCAGTACAAGGCCCCACCTCTGGTTAGGACAGGTAGCATCGGCTACAGTACAAGGCCCCACCTCTGGTTAGGACAGGTAGCATCGGCTACAGTACAAGGCCCCACTTCAGGCTATAACAGGTAGCATCGACTCCAGTAAAAGGCCCCACCTCTTGTTATAACGGGTAGCATCGGCTCTAGTAAAAGGCCCCATCTTTCTTTAGGACAGGTAGCATCGGCTCCAGTACAAGGCCCCACCTCTGGTTAGGACAGGTAGTATCGGCTCCAGTACAAGGCCCCACCTCTGGTTAGGACAGGTAGTATCGGCTCCAGTACAAGGCCCCACCTCTGGTTAGGACAGGTAGTATCGGCTCCAGTACAAGGCCCCACCTCTGGTTAGGACAGGTAGTATCGGCTCCAGTACAAGGCCCCACCTCTGGTTAGGACAGGTAGCATCGGCTCCAGTACAAGGCCCCACCTCTGGTTAGGACAGGTAGCATCGGCTCCAGTACAAGGCCCCACCTCTGGTTAGGACAGGTAGCATCGGCTACAGTACAAGGCCCCACTTCAGGCTATAACAGGTAGCATCGACTCCAGTAAAAAGTCCCACCTCTTGTTATAACGGGTAGCATCGGCTCTAGTAAAAGGTCCCACCTCTGGAGAGAACAGGTAGCATCGGCTCCAGTACAAGATCCCACCTCTAGTTATAACGGGTAGCATCGGCTCTAGTACAAGGCTCCACCTCTGGTTACGACAGGTAGCATCGGCTCTAGTACAAGGTCCCACCTCTGGAGAGAACAGGTAGCATCGGCTCCAGTACAAGATCCCACCTCTAGTTATAACGGGTAGCATCGGCTCTAGTACAAGGCTCCACCTCTGGTTAGGACAGGTAGCATCGGCTCTAGTACAAGGCCCCACCTCTGGTTACGACAGGTAGCATCGGCTCTAGTACAAGGCCCCACCTCTGGTTATAACAGGTAGCATCGGCTCCAGTACAAGGTCCCACCTCTGGTTATAACAGGTAGCATCGGCTCTAGTACAAGGCCCCACCTCTGGTTAGGACAGGTAGCATCGGCTCTAGTACAAGGCTCTACCTCTGGTTAGGACAGGTAGCATCGGCTCCAGTACAAGGCCCCACCTCTGGTTAGGACAGGTAGTATCGGCTCCAGTACAAGGCCCCACCTCTGGTTGGGACAGGTAGCATCGGCTACAGTACAAGGCCCCACCTCTGGTTATAACAGGTAGCATCGGCTCCAGTACAAGGCCCCACCTCTGGTTAGGACAGGTAGCATCGGCTCCAGTACAAGGCCCCACCTCTGGTTAGGACAGGTAGCATCGGCTCTAGTACAAGGCTCTACCTCTGGTTAGGACAGGTAGCATCGGCTCCAGTACAAGGCCCCACCTCTGGTTAGGACAGGTAGTATCGGCTCCAGTACAAGGCCCCACCTCTGGTTAGGACAGGTAGCATCGGCTCCAGTACAATGCCCCACCTCTGGTTAGGACAGGTAGCATCGGCTCCAGTACAAGGCCCCACCTCTGGTTAGGACAGGTAGCATCGGCTCCAGTACAAGGCCCCACCTCTGGTTAGGACAGGTAGCATCGGCTCCAGTACAATGCCCCACCTCTGGTTAGGACAGGTAGCATCGGCTCCAGTACAAGGCCCCACCTCTGGTTAGGACAGGTAGCATCGGCTCCAGTACAAGGCCCCACCTCTGGTTAGGACAGGTAGCATCGGCTCCAGTACAAGGCCCCACCTCTGGTTAGGACAGGTAGCATCGGCTCCAGTACAAGGCCCCACCTCTGGTTAGGACAGGTAGCATCGGCTCCAGTACAATGCCCCACCTCTGGTTAGGACAGGTAGCATCGGCTCCAGTACAAGGCCCCACCTCTGGTTAGGACAGGTAGCATCGGCTCCAGTACAAGGCCCCACCTCTGGTTAGGACAGGTAGCATCGGCTCCAGTACAAGGCCCCACCTCTGGTTAGGACAGGTAGCATCGGCTACAGTACAAGGTCCCACCTCTGGAGATAACGGGTAGCATCGGCTCCAGTACAAGGCCCCACCTCTGGTTAGGACAGGTAGCATCGGCTCCAGTACAAGGCCCCACCTCTGGTTAGGACAGGTAGCATCGGCTCCAGTACAAGGCCCCACCTCTGGTTAGGACAGGTAGCATCGGCTCCAGTACAAGGCCCCACCTCTGGTTAGGACAGGTAGCATCGGCTCCAGTACAAGGCCCCACCTCTGGTTAGGACAGGTAGCATCGGCTACAGTACAAGGCCCCACCTCTGGTTAGGACAGGTAGCATCGGCTACAGTACAAGGCCCCACTTCAGGCTATAACAGGTAGCATCGACTCCAGTAAAAGGCCCCACCTCTTGTTATAACGGGTAGCATCGGCTCTAGTAAAAGGCCCCATCTTTCTTTAGGACAGGTAGCATCGGCTCCAGTACAAGGCCCCACCTCTGGTTAGGACAGGTAGTATCGGCTCCAGTACAAGGCCCCACCTCTGGTTAGGACAGGTAGTATCGGCTCCAGTACAAGGCCCCACCTCTGGTTAGGACAGGTAGTATCGGCTCCAGTACAAGGCCCCACCTCTGGTTAGGACAGGTAGTATCGGCTCCAGTACAAGGCCCCACCTCTGGTTAGGACAGGTAGCATCGGCTCCAGTACAAGGCCCCACCTCTGGTTAGGACAGGTAGCATCGGCTCCAGTACAAGGCCCCACCTCTGGTTAGGACAGGTAGCATCGGCTACAGTACAAGGCCCCACTTCAGGCTATAACAGGTAGCATCGACTCCAGTAAAAAGTCCCACCTCTTGTTATAACGGGTAGCATCGGCTCTAGTAAAAGGTCCCACCTCTGGAGAGAACAGGTAGCATCGGCTCCAGTACAAGATCCCACCTCTAGTTATAACGGGTAGCATCGGCTCTAGTACAAGGCTCCACCTCTGGTTACGACAGGTAGCATCGGCTCTAGTACAAGGTCCCACCTCTGGAGAGAACAGGTAGCATCGGCTCCAGTACAAGATCCCACCTCTAGTTATAACGGGTAGCATCGGCTCTAGTACAAGGCTCCACCTCTGGTTAGGACAGGTAGCATCGGCTCTAGTACAAGGCCCCACCTCTGGTTACGACAGGTAGCATCGGCTCTAGTACAAGGCCCCACCTCTGGTTATAACAGGTAGCATCGGCTCCAGTACAAGGTCCCACCTCTGGTTATAACAGGTAGCATCGGCTCTAGTACAAGGCCCCACCTCTGGTTAGGACAGGTAGCATCGGCTCTAGTACAAGGCTCTACCTCTGGTTAGGACAGGTAGCATCGGCTCCAGTACAAGGCCCCACCTCTGGTTAGGACAGGTAGTATCGGCTCCAGTACAAGGCCCCACCTCTGGTTGGGACAGGTAGCATCGGCTACAGTACAAGGCCCCACCTCTGGTTATAACAGGTAGCATCGGCTCCAGTACAAGGCCCCACCTCTGGTTAGGACAGGTAGCATCGGCTCCAGTACAAGGCCCCACCTCTGGTTAGGACAGGTAGCATCGGCTCTAGTACAAGGCTCTACCTCTGGTTAGGACAGGTAGCATCGGCTCCAGTACAAGGCCCCACCTCTGGTTAGGACAGGTAGTATCGGCTCCAGTACAAGGCCCCACCTCTGGTTAGGACAGGTAGCATCGGCTCCAGTACAATGCCCCACCTCTGGTTAGGACAGGTAGCATCGGCTCCAGTACAAGGCCCCACCTCTGGTTAGGACAGGTAGCATCGGCTCCAGTACAAGGCCCCACCTCTGGTTAGGACAGGTAGCATCGGCTCCAGTACAATGCCCCACCTCTGGTTAGGACAGGTAGCATCGGCTCCAGTACAAGGCCCCACCTCTGGTTAGGACAGGTAGCATCGGCTCCAGTACAAGGCCCCACCTCTGGTTAGGACAGGTAGCATCGGCTCCAGTACAAGGCCCCACCTCTGGTTAGGACAGGTAGCATCGGCTCCAGTACAAGGCCCCACCTCTGGTTAGGACAGGTAGCATCGGCTCCAGTACAATGCCCCACCTCTGGTTAGGACAGGTAGCATCGGCTCCAGTACAAGGCCCCACCTCTGGTTAGGACAGGTAGCATCGGCTCCAGTACAAGGCCCCACCTCTGGTTAGGACAGGTAGCATCGGCTCCAGTACAAGGCCCCACCTCTGGTTAGGACAGGTAGCATCGGCTACAGTACAAGGTCCCACCTCTGGAGATAACGGGTAGCATCGGCTCCAGTACAAGGCCCCACCTCTGGTTAGGACAGGTAGCATCGGCTCCAGTACAAGGCCCCACCTCTGGTTAGGACAGGTAGCATCGGCTCCAGTACAAGGCCCCACCTCTGGTTAGGACAGGTAGCATCGGCTCCAGTACAAGGTCCCACCTCTGGAGATAACGGGTAGCATCGGCTCCAGTACAAGGCCCCACCTCTGGTTATAACAGGTAGCATCGGCTCCAGTACAAGGCCCCACCTCTGGTTAGGACAGGTAGCATCGGCTCCAGTACAAGGCCCCACCTCTGGTTAGGACAGGTAGCATCGGCTCCAGTACAAGGCCCCACCTCTGGTTAGGACAGGTAGCATCGGCTCCAGTACAAGGCCCCACCTCTGGTTAGGACAGGTAGCATCGGCTCCAGTACAAGGCCCCACCTCTGGTTAGGACAGGTAGCATCGGCTCCAGTACAAGGCCCCACCTCTGGTTAGGACAGGTAGCATCGGCTCCAGTACAAGGCCCCACCTCTGGTTAGGACAGGTAGCATCGGCTCCAGTACAAGGCCCCACCTCTGGTTAGGACAGGTAGCATCGGCTCCAGTACAAGGCCCCACCTCTGGTTAGGACAGGTAGCATCGGCTCCAGTACAAGGCCCCACCTCTGGTTAGGACAGGTAGCATCGGCTACAGTACAAGGCCCCACTTCAGGCTATAACAGGTAGCATCGACTCCAGTAAAAAGTCCCACCTCTTGTTATAACGGGTAGCATCGGCTCTAGTAAAAGGCCCCATCTTTCTTTAGGACAGGTAGCATCGGCTCCAGTACAAGGTCCCACCTCTGGAGAGAACAGGTAGCATCGGCTCCAGTACAAGATCCCACCTCTAGTTATAACGGGTAGCATCGGCTCTAGTACAAGGCTCTACCTCTGGTTAGGACAGGTAGCATCGGCTCCAGTACAAGGCCCCACCTCTGGTTAGGACAGGTAGTATCGGCTCCAGTACAAGGCCCCACCTCTGGTTATAACAGGTAGCATCGGCTCCAGTACAAGGCCCCACCTCTGGTTAGGAAAGGTAGCATCGGCTCCAGTACAAGGCCCCACCTCTGGTTATAACAGGTAGCATCGGCTCCAGTACAAGGCCCCACCTCTGGTTATAACAGGTAGCATCGGCTCCAGTACAAGGCCCCACCTCTGGTTAGGACAGGTAGCATCGGCTCCAGTACAAGGCCCCACCTCTGGTTAGGACAGGTAGCATCGGCTCCAGTACAAGGCCCCACCTCTGGTTAGGACAGGTAGCATCGGCTCCAGTACAAGGTCCCACCTCTGGAGATAACGGGTAGCATCGGCTCCAGTACAAGGCCCCACCTCTGGTTAGGACAGGTAGCATCGGCTCCAGTACAAGGCCCCACCTCTGGTTAGGACAGGTAGCATCGGCTCCAGTACAAGGCCCCACCTCTGGTTAGGACAGGTAGCATCGGCTCCAGTACAAGGCCCCACCTCTGGTTAGGACAGGTAGCATCGGCTCCAGTACAAGGTCCCACCTCTGGAGATAACGGGTAGCATCGGCTCCAGTACAAGGCCCCACCTCTGGTTATAACAGGTAGCATCGGCTCCAGTACAAGGCCCCACCTCTGGTTAGGACAGGTAGCATCGGCTCCAGTACAAGGCCCCACCTCTGGTTAGGACAGGTAGCATCGGCTCCAGTACAAGGCCCCACCTCTGGTTAGGACAGGTAGCATCGGCTCCAGTACAAGGCCCCACCTCTGGTTAGGACAGGTAGCATCGGCTCCAGTACAAGGCCCCACCTCTGGTTAGGACAGGTAGCATCGGCTCCAGTACAAGGCCCCACCTCTGGTTAGGACAGGTAGCATCGGCTCCAGTACAAGGCCCCACCTCTGGTTAGGACAGGTAGCATCGGCTCCAGTACAAGGCCCCACCTCTGGTTAGGACAGGTAGCATCGGCTCCAGTACAAGGCCCCACCTCTGGTTAGGACAGGTAGCATCGGCTACAGTACAAGGCCCCACTTCAGGCTATAACAGGTAGCATCGACTCCAGTAAAAAGTCCCACCTCTTGTTATAACGGGTAGCATCGGCTCTAGTAAAAGGCCCCATCTTTCTTTAGGACAGGTAGCATCGGCTCCAGTACAAGGTCCCACCTCTGGAGAGAACAGGTAGCATCGGCTCCAGTACAAGATCCCACCTCTAGTTATAACGGGTAGCATCGGCTCTAGTACAAGGCTCCACCTCTGGTTAGGACAGGTAGCATCGGCTCTAGTACAAGGCCCCACCTCTGGTTACGACAGGTAGCATCGGCTCTAGTACAAGGCCCCACCTCTGGTTATAACAGGTAGCATCGGCTCCAGTACAAGGTCCCACCTCTGGTTATAACAGGTAGCATCGGCTCTAGTACAAGGCCCCACCTCTGGTTAGGACAGGTAGCATCGGCTCTAGTACAAGGCTCTACCTCTGGTTAGGACAGGTAGCATCGGCTCCAGTACAAGGCCCCACCTCTGGTTAGGACAGGTAGTATCGGCTCCAGTACAAGGCCCCACCTCTGGTTAGGACAGGTAGCATCGGCTACAGTACAAGGCCCCACCTCTGGTTATAACAGGTAGCATCGGCTCCAGTACAAGGCCCCACCTCTGGTTAGGACAGGTAGCATCGGCTCCAGTACAAGGCCCCACCTCTGGTTAGGACAGGTAGCATCGGCTCTAGTACAAGGCTCTACCTCTGGTTAGGACAGGTAGCATCGGCTCCAGTACAAGGCCCCACCTCTGGTTAGGACAGGTAGTATCGGCTCCAGTACAAGGCCCCACATCTGGTTAGGACAGGTAGCATCGGCTACAGTACAAGGCCCCACTTCAGGCTATAACAGGTAGCATCGGCTCCAGTAAAAGGCCCCACCTCTTGTTATAACGGGTAGCATCGGCTCTAGTACAAGGCCCCATCTTTGGTTGGGACAGGTAGCATCAGCTCCAGTACAAGGCCCCACCTCTGGTTGGGACAGGTAGCATCGGCTCCAGTACAAGGCCCCACCTCTGGTTGGGACAGGTAGCATCAGCTCCAGTACAAGACCCAACCTCTGGTTAGGACAGGTAGCATCGGCTCCAGTACAAGGCCCCACTTCTGGTTAGGACAGGTAGCATCGGCTCTAGTACAAGGCCCCACCTCTGGTTAGGACAGGTAGCATCGGCTCCAGTACAAGGCCCCACCTCTGGTTAGGACAGGTAGCATCGGCTCCAGTACAAGGCCCCACCTCTGGTTAGGACAGGTAGCATCGGCTCCAGTACAAGGCCCCACCTCTGGTTAGGACAGGTAGCATCGGCTCCAGTACAAGGCCCCACCTCTGGTTAGGACAGGTAGCATCGGCTCTAGTACAAGGCTCCACCTCTGGTTAGGACAGGTAGCATCGGCTCCAGTACAAGGCCCCACCTCTGGTTAGGACAGGTAGCATCGGCTCCAGTACAAGGCCCCACCTCTGGTTAGGACAGGTAGCATCGGCTACAGTACAAGGCCCCACTTCAGGCTATAACAGGTAGCATCGGCTCCAGTAAAAGGCCCCACCTCTTGTTATAACGGGTAGCATCGGCTCTAGTACAAGACCCAACCTCTGGTTAGGACAGGTAGCATCGGCTCCAGTACAAGGCCCCACCTCTGGTTATAACAGGTAGCATCGGCTCCAGTACAAGGCCCCACCTCTGGTTAGGACAGGTAGCATCGGCTCCAGTACAATGCCCCACCTCTGGTTAGGACAGGTAGCATCGGCTCCAGTACAAGGTCCCACCTCTGGTTATAACAGGTAGCATCGGCTACAGTACAAGGCCCCACTTCAGGCTATAACAGGTAGCATCGGCTCCAGTACAAGGCCCCACCTCTGGTTAGGACAGGTAGCATCGGCTCCAGTACAAGGTCCCACCTCTGGAGATAACGGGTAGCATCGGCTCCAGTACAAGGCCCCACCTCTGGTTAGGACAGGTAGCATCGGCTCCAGTACAAGGCCCCACCTCTGGTTAGGACAGGTAGCATCGGCTACAGTACAAGGCCCCACCTCTGGTTATAACAGGTAGCATTGGCTCCAGTACAAGGCCCCACCTCTGGTTATAACAGGTAGCATCGGCTCCAGTACAAGGCCCCACCTCTGGTTAGGAAAGGTAGCATCGGCTCCAGTACAAGGCCCCACCTCTGGTTATAACAGGTAGCATCGGCTCCAGTACAAGGCCCCACCTCTGGTTAGGACAGGTAGCATCGGCTCCAGTACAAGGCCCCACCTCTGGTTAGGACAGGTAGCATCGGCTCCAGTACAAGGCCCCACCTCTGGTTAGGACAGGTAGCATCGGCTCCAGTACAATGCCCCACCTCTGGTTAGGACAGGTAGCATCGGCTCCAGTACAATGCCCCACCTCTGGTTAGGACAGGTAGCATCGGCTCCAGTACAAGGTCCCACCTCTGGTTAGGACAGGTAGCATCGACTCCAGTAAAAGGTCCCACCTCTTGTTATAACAGGTATCATCGGCTCCAGTACAAGGCCCCACCTCTGGTTAGGACAGGTAGCATCGGCTCCAGTACAAGGCCCCACCTCTGGTTAGGACAGGTAGCATCGGCTCCAGTACAAGGCCCCACCTCTGGTTAGGACATGGTGGTCAATCAACCCCAAGTCCTGGGGACAGGTGTTCCACAGCTGATTCACAAGAACTCAAGAGGCCAGGTACCCCCGTCTCTCAGTGACGGCTCTACACCGACAAATCACAGTACTGGAAGTATCCCCTGTTCCTCACTGGTGACAACACCACGCTGCAGCCACTGGTGTGACATGGTCACACCACTTTAGGTGCACAAGAACCCAGGCCTCTGCCTTTTGTACTCTCCGCACATGCACCAGCAAGCGCTTGTGTGAACCCAGGAACAGACAGGTAGCGTAGCCTTGGCTCCTGTAAGCATTTAAGTATCTGAAGAACTTGTCATAACTCACAGCTGATCACATCCTGTGCTCACAGCGCTGGAGATCTGCTAAGCCATCGCTGACTAGGAGTCACAATGGTCTACCAGGCACCTGCCTTCTCTGGAGGGCCAGATCTCAGCTGGTACCCATCTCAGATTGATGGGCATTGACTTTTAGTGGTTGGCGCACGACCACTGGTCCACGCCTAGAAGACTTGATGGCAAGCATAAAGGTTTCCAGCCGAGCACCATCCATATAATGGTCCACCCCCCCCATCCCACCTCGCACGCAGCGCTTTCATAAGGGTGGGCCACATATAAACTGAAAGGGCTGGCACAACGCGGAGTGTCCTGAGCCCCTAAAGCCGAGGCTTCAGTCTTTGACGTAAAAAAGATTCCATCCAGGCCGGGAAGGGATCACACTGTCCACCTTCCCAGTCCACCTAGGTCGATGACGCTGAAGGCACACCCAAGCGAGCGAAGGCTTTGTCAATGGACTGAACGCGGAGCTCAGAAACCCACACAAGGTCCATTGAGAGAAGGAAGCCCTGGAGGCGACCCGCGGCCACCATTTGTTCCCCTCGGGCCAGCCGCAAAGCATCGGAAATTGACTGAGTTCGTCACATCCAAAGGTTTAGCTGGTACTTTTTTTTTTAAATTACAAAATCACCAATGCTTTCTTGTAACACCGGTGCTCAAGGAGGCAGGGAAGCCCTCTCCACGGGAGCAGTTCGCCTGGTGGAACATCGATTTCCATAAAATCAGGGGTAGGCAAAGATACACAGTTCTCTCACGAGTTTTTGTAGAACACCCTGAATACTAAATTCCCCCTGGCTTACCAGTTTTGTGTCTGTGTTGTACGTTTAAATAGAGACTTTCGCGCCCTTTTAAACAGTCTGAAGAGATAATAACGCAACTTTCGAATCACTAGTTTCAAAGCTGTGAGGAAAATGCTTTTTAAAATGAGCTCTCAAAACCACAACACGCCCTCTTTCAGCGCCCACCGGAGATCAGGAGGACTGTGTGCCAATGTATGTGGGAAGGCGATGGCAAAGAGTAAAAGGCGGGAAACTCCGTGAATTGGAGGTAGACCAATGACCGGGAACCACGCGCACATTCACTGGTGAAATACAACCTTGCACCGGTTACTTAAACATCTCTAGTGCGCATCCAGCATTTGCAAATCATGATGAAAGATTTACGTTTTTAGGAGTCCGTCACCAAGTAAAAAATGTTTTTATATGCCCCCTTAATTATCCTGCATCGGTGCCCGGACAGTGTCTGTAGAATTAGAACATTTAGAACCCTGACAAATGCCTGGTTTTCTTTCTGGAAGTAATATATATATATATATATATATATTTTATTTCTATAGCTTCCATTTGCGATGCGGAAAATTATTTTTTTATGTAAATTTTGCCTGTACTTTTTTGAGGGCGGCAGGAGTCCCCAATAGTCTTTAAGTTACTTTTCCTCCTTCCCAAGGCCGGCTCTAGGGTGGTGCGACAGGTGCCACAGCACCGTGCGCCGACTTCAGGTGGGGGCGCCCTAGATGCAAACATATAATGATTGTAAAAGCACCCTCTGCCTGTTGCTTGCCTCAACCAATTTCCAAGCAACAACAAAAATGTCAAGATAACTCCGGTGATTCTAGGAGAGATATCGGAGTTTTGTCTAGTCATGCAGATCACAAAGTGCATATAATGTAAACAGGTCGGTGCGTTACTGCTTTTCTAGGAAGCATCCTTTTGTTAGGTGCAGTTTATAAGTTAAAATCCTACTACAGAACAGTGAATTATTAACTATCATGAAACAACTGCATGCACGCTGCAAACTAAATATTGGAGCATCAGTTAATGTTGCAACAAGGGTAGGCCTAGCTGCAGGGGCGGCTGGTGACATTTGAAAATGGCGAGGCGTAAAAGTGCTGGAGGAAACCTGCAAAACTCACGTTTAACATGGGCTCCTATGGCAGCTCTTTCCCTTCTTCGACATTGCCAAAAAACACCCTTCCCATCGATCGATTCCTCCCAAACTTCCTGCACACCCATCAATTCCACCTCCCTGCCACTCACAGCAGCCCCGTTCCTGTCGATCCACTGGAACCCCCTAAAAAACACTTCTCCATGCACCCCAACACTGCCCATTGGATAACATTGCAATCCCGGCCTTCACAAAAAATGCTCTTTTTTCGCACTTCCACTACTTTGATCATCTTCAAACTCACTGGGACACTAGTTCCAGCCATTCCCAAGAATCTCAGCAAGAATTACACAAATCCATCCACTGGAAGGGGTACGACTTTTCACCCAAACACAAACCTCCCGCAAACACACAAAAACACCCCAAAATCAGCCAAATCTGGATGGAATTTTGCAAAACCACCCTAAAACCTTCCCAACGCCATTATGCACGAACCTGAATCGTGCCCTGAGCCCTAAACAAATTTCAACCCTAAACGCCACCCCAACTCTACCACCTAACCCTAAACACCACCCCAACCCTACCACCAGCAGCGGGAGAACTGAATTAAAATAAAAACAAAAACTTACCTGACCGCCTCTGCTCCTGGTCCGCGTTGGTGCCTCTGCCCCCTTCAAACCGGAACACCACGTCAGCACTGGAGTGGCAACCCCTCAGCCAATCCTGGCGCTGCTGCAGCGCCAGGATTGGCTGAGGGCACAGCTTACGCTACGCCCGCCGCCTGCGCATTAGGAGACAGAGGGGCTCCTAATGGGCATGCGCAAGGCAGTAAAAACACAAGTACGCATGACTGGGCACGGGCTAAAAATTACTCTCCATGCCCACTCATGCGCACTTGTGCTGCCTTTCCCTGGCTTGTCTGACAATGCATGTCAGTCAACATGATGCCGGACCGCCCACGGTCCGACGTCATGCTGACTGACATGCATTGTCAGTTCTCCCCACCCTCGGTGTCTCTGAACTTAACTAAACTAAGTTCAGAGACACAGAGGAGGGAGCTGCGGGCGCGGCAACACCCCAACGCCCCAATGGACGCACCGCGCCTGTCTAGCTGTGAGATTCGGGTCCGCTTGTGGAGTCTGCAGAGTTTTTCCAACTCTGCACTACGCATAGCAGAGTTTTTATCTCGCTCGTCAACGTTAAGTTGGCGAGCGCTAGCGAGGAAAATCTTACTCCAGACCACCTCCCGGCAAGATTTCTCAAAGCCCATGGCCGCTGCCGCTCGCATTGAGAAACCTTCCATTTAAGTTGAAGAATCTGATGCTCGAGTAGAGCATCAACTCGAGCGACAGAGAGACCTGTGCGTGGTGCTGTCCGCGCTGATTTTACAGTGCAGGAAAAACACCTGGCACTAATAAAAATCAGTGGACGGCACGACGTAACGCACCCTGTTGCTTGCGTAGCGGAACTCCGCAAACTCCACCCAGGCCTAATAAAGGATTAATTTGGGTAGAAGTTGATTCTGATTATTAAATAGAACCCCTAACTATGGTGTTCCATTTTCAATTCTGAGCTTGTGCTTCTCCGGACCAAGCACTCAAATTATACTCCCTACCAGTATGGATGGCATGTCACTCCTCCATCTTGTATCCCTCTGGCTTATGTAACATATCCTATACACCGATTTACACATGTATGATTGATTTTCTATGCGTAATGTGTGTGATGCAAAGTGCTCGGACACCGTACACTGGTATGAGTAGAGCTATATAACTAATTAAATACGCCTGAAATAGAGTGGTTATGGAGACTTGAGGGGCACTGTTAAAAGGTGATGGTGTGGGAATCTGCAGTGGAGGTGGTCACCACCTCCACCATGGATGGGGATGTGCCTACAAACATTGTTGCACTGAGCGCCGCTAAAGCTGGCCCTGCTCCTTCCCATCAGCTTTTCATCCCACCCACATTGTTTCTAATGCTCCGCTCGCTGTACAATGGTTCAGCCTTCGCTTCCTTTTCAGTGCGCGTTAGAAGGGCTTACAGAAATCCACGTGCCACGCGTCCTTGGACTATTCCTGGCTCACTTCCGGACATGATGATCATTCTACCAATCACGTGGCTTCTTCTTTTGCTGCCCACCCCACCTGGAACTGCAAGGCAGCTTTCGCTGTGTGCGCCACTTAACAAAAAACAAGCTCTGACAATGCCAATAGGTATGAAAGTATCTCATTAGCCACTGTCAAGTTTAAGCAGTCAATAAACCGTCATGCATGCAATTTATCTCTCATCATACAATCCAAGCACCCACTCGTTTCGCCCACTGACTCATTCATGCATTCATTCACCCATCCGTAATAAAACCAACACAAATTAAGCAAGGACATGCACAATAAATTAAAAAAGAATATATATACTGAAAAGAAAAAAATTCACCACCTAAATGTGCAGGGCATATATTTCCACAAAAAAACAGAAGTAAAAAATTAAACAGAGCAGTGGACAGCTATCAAAAGGATGGCATTGTGCACAGGCATCATTATTTAAAGTTCCAAAGTGGTCAACGCATTTGAAAATTATGTGCCACCATCTTGGATCAGTAAACAATGCTACATTTTGAGTAATATCATTCCAAGATGGCCACCGAGTTTAACAACAGTGGCTGCATAGGACATGGTGCAATATTGATGAAATGAATGAGCATCAAGCAAACAGCACTTTCTGGAAAACACCTGGGAGCTCAAAAAAAGATGTAAAATAAATAAAATAAAGGCAACAACCAGCCCTAGAACTGAACCACTCATTTTCAAGCATGTGGCAAGTGATCAGGAAAAATACAGTCACTTATGTGGCAATAGAGCCAGTGGACAATTGTGAGCTGACACAATTACCCATGCTACCACAAGCAGAATGTGAATGACAAGCAAACAGACAGACGGCTGAAGGGGGCTGACCCAAATTCCATCTATGGATGTATTTATGTAGTTTTTACAAGAACTTCAGAAGTAGTTGCCATTTTTTCTTGGTTTGCGTTATTAAGATAAACAATCAATGGCAAACACATTAGGTCTGGCATTGGCTGCCAGGCTTTTGACTTAGTCAACGCTTGTTTTGTCATGCTGTCTGTAAAACTTTATTGCTGAGGGAGCTACTGAGCTATCACCAATAAAATAAATAAATATATATAAATATATATATATATATTTTTTTTATTATTATTATTTATTTTTTTAAACGCTGGCTAAAAGCAAACATATTTTGGTCTCAAATAGCACAGATGGCCATAGTGGTCCCTGGGACTTAAGGAAACTACTTTGTGCGCAAAAGTGAGTCTTGTGAAAAGGCAGAGAACGCCTCCAATCACAGTGAAGTTAGTCAATGCTTGAAGTGGGTTGACCCATGGCCCAAGCTTTAGTGAATGGACCCGTTAGTGTCCTTCACAAGGACACTAACGGGTGAAAAGAAAAGCCCCGGCTCAAAGTCTCTATAACAAAGCACATTACAGATATACTTTCAGTAAAAATCAAAAGGTCTTGGCTAATGCCAGGCCTTTAAAAAAAATAGTGTGGCAGCCAATCGCACTTGCTAGTAAAATATATCGAGCATAAACAGCCACACAGCCAACAACACCATGCCAAGGGTATCGCCAATTGGCAGGTACATCCGTGATCCAGAAGGAACTGGTAAAAGTGACAACCAAAACACACACACCGCAGCTTACTGAGCAGGAAACCACCACCCAAGCCGATAGGGGTGAGAACACAACAGGTATTTACCGCAGGGGCGGCTCCTCCGTTGTGGCGGAGGAGCGTAGCCCCGCTGAAAAATAAAATGATAGTAAAACCACCTTACTATCATTTTATTTCTCATTACTCCCAGCCGAGGTTAGGGCGGATGCTGGGCCATGCTGCCGAGCGTCACAGTCAGGGGAGTGTTTGGGCCCTTGCAAGTGGGCATGTCTGTTTGGCCGGCCGTCTCAAGCCAGCCAAACAGACATGCACACTCATGTTTCTTCAAACCAGCTGTGTTGTACCGTCGGGTTGGAAAAACGCCCCAGGCTCCATGGCATGAGCGAGCGTCAAGTCAGCCCGCTCGGGCCAATCACAGCGCTGCTCTCCTGCTGGTATTACCAGCATGAGAGTAGCGCTGTGATTGCCCCCTGGGAGCCTGTGCAGCGTGACCAGCGTCGGAAGAGGAGCACCGAGGAGGCGGCCAGGAGCAGGTACGTGTTTTTTTTAATCATTCTCCCCTCACCCCCACGTTGCCCCCACCACCCCAAAATTCAAAATTGGAGCACCCACCAGTGATTTACAGGAGCATTCACCCTTCAGGCTGCGATGGGAACCGCAGAACTATGCGTTGCGGCACGCGCCCACTGCCAACAGCGCAAGGAGGCCAAACAAATGGCAGACTTACAGTGTTCAACACAACATAACAACAAAATTTGCAATCTTTATAAAAACAAAAAAATAATAACTTGACCTCTTCCATGAATTCACCTAAACAGCTAAGATCATTGTAAAATAAATCAAGTTTGCGCTGCAACCGCCTTGGGCTTTGCCTTTCCACTCCCAGTTTCATTGCGCCTCTATGTTGGCGTCACGCCCACTTCTTCCTCCCATCCCTTGCCTGCTTTTCACACCTCACAAGCTTCTGACCTAGCGAACGCCTACACTGACCTAAGCACGGATTACACCGTGTGAAGTTTTCGCCCCAGTCTCTGAGAAAGAATAGAACATACTTTTTAGGTCTGGTCTAAGACAGCGCATGCGAGTTCTCTTGCTAGACCTTCTGTTTTTTAACAGCAAGCTTGGAGATTACCCATTGCTTACCATTGGTTGACTTCATTGTCATTCATTTGCTTACTTCTTATTGGTCAGATGCCATAAGCTTCCTTCCTACTCTTGTGTTTGTCCCTCCCCTGGAGCAAGGAAGCATTACTTGTGTCCTTCCACTGCTCATTTTTTTAAACACTATTCTTTTCTTTCCGTTTAATTAGTCTTCGACAGTGCACCACTCTGGACTGGTCGAAAGACCCTTACTGAACAACAAATGCAGCACATCTTGAGATGAAACACAGGCAAACATCAGGTATTCCTAAAATGGATTAAGATTCTGAGATCTGGAGAGTAACAGGAGAGCATTCAAGTGCATGGTTGCTGCTACAGTGAGTGCCTTATCTCCGAGGCAGGCCAACGAAACTTAGGCTCAGACACACAAAGTCATCTGTAGAACCAAGACTTTGACTCGGCTTACACTAAAGGAAACTTAAGTAACGTCTTTACAGATCGGTGAAGGGAAATGGGGTTATAATCCTCTAAACGCCTGAAATACATGCGTTAGGATCAGAATTTTATAAGAAAACATAAAGAGACGACGGATTCGTTGTAGCACATGAAGCTAAAAGAGGCAACAACTCACAGCAGCCTAAAGCCGGTGTGAGGATGGCAGCTGCGAGTTAAATGTCACCGCAAGTTTATAACACGTCACTGGGCAGGCTTCTCACCGAGGCAAGGTGGCCCGCAAGGGAGATCTCATAGAAGTCCAGATCTGAAAGAAGAGGAAGAAACTCTCTCAGACCCCCACTTTCCTGCATCTGGAGCCGGCACTGCTAGGAATCTACTGTTTGCAACAGCTGCAGACGGCACTTGCACACTGGGTCACCAGACATCTTGAAAATAATGTACTTACCATCGGCATTCATAAATAGCCCAGAGTAAAACAATTGGATATGGGGTGCTGGTGGCAGAATATACATTTAACAAGCATTGGCAATGCCGATAGGTTTGGCTATAAAGGAATGTGCATTCATGCATGCCAATAGACCCGGCTGAGGCGGGAGACTCGATTTTTGTAAGCCAAAATTTGCTTTTTGGGCTGTCTCCCGCCTCAAATTGCCTCTCTTCCAATAAAAGTCAAGGAGGGAAATATATTCTCCAAATGATATTTCTTTAATCTCCCACCTTCCGATTCTATATTGTTGGGGTGTATGTGTCTTGTAATGTGAAGCATTACAGGCAGATGGCATGGGCATGGATATGCATGCGTGCAAAAGCAGAGAGCGGCAGAGCAGTAGTGGTGTAGATTAAAGGGTCAGTTGAACTTTCAAGCCACATCACAACATCCATGCAGGCGATTGACTGCCCAAGTCCCATCTGTGCTGCTGCCAGAGAAAATGACCATCAAGGATCTAGTTATCTAAGGCACTTTAATAGCTTTACACGGTCATGTGTGTTCCACTGAAAATTCAAGCTCAGGTAGCTGGAAAAATAAAATGATCACAGCTGTGCGGCGGGAAAGCCATTTTCTGTGGAAGCGAACAACTTCTGCCCAAAGTTTGAGAAAGGCGGGGCCAGCATAGGCCCGCAGCCATTATGGTGGTCGGCCGTGCCCCCGTATCTTTCCCGTTCCAGTGGCCCCCGCATTGGCTGGGGGCCGTGACCCAGAAGCGATCGGATCGCTTCCGGGACATGGGAGACTCCACCGCGCCCCGGAAGTGATCGGATCACTTCCGGGGCGCGGGTGATCCCCTCAGCAGGAACCAGTTTCAGCTGGTGAAGTGAGGTAGTATAAAGCCGGGGGGAGCGCAAAGAGCAGTCTCTTTGCTCTCCGCTCCCCTCGGCAGCACACCCGTCGTGTGTGCCTCCTCCCTCGGGAGGACCTTTAACCTTTTTTCTTGTTTTTCAGCTTCATCGCCGATGGACTTGCCGGACCTGGATATCGTTTTATCGACGAGTGGCAAGCGGGAGAGCGGATCCGGCCGTTGCGGCTTTTCAAAGATTTCAGTCAGCGGGATTCGGTGAAGTCTCGCAGATGGGTCCTGGTTAATCGGCGGGTCTCGTGCGGGGGACTCCTGAGGGGGCGTTTGTTCAGTGAGCTGCGTTGCAGAGCGGAGCAGAGGGTGCCCGAGAAAGGTCATGTTCCTCCGACGAGGTAATATCTTGGTAAGGGGCTTTGCATAGATTTTAATGACTTCTCCAGCTATTTTGGCAAACTGATTGGGTCTGGTTAAATCCGATCTTATATCCCTGGCATGTGAAGAAACTGTACTTGAGAGCGGAGAACAGAGCTCGGCATGCTATCTAGGTGAACACTGCGTTTTGCACAAGCTTAATATGTAAGTGGTTAGCCGTTTGTAATAGCAACAGAAATGAGTAATATGAGGCCCCGGAAGGACGTGATATGTTATGAAAGAAAGACTTGCAAACTCGTCTCCTTTTGCTGGAGGCATTTATTGCTTTGTTATGAGATTTCCTATGCGTATCTTGGCATACAATAATATCCCGGCAGACAGTCTATGCTACACGCCTTCCCGCAGGGTCCCTTCTAATAGTTCAATAGCACCGCATTTTACTGTCTCTCTGGAGAATAAACTGTGCAGCTTCATTTCGTCTGTGGCTATAAAGATTGACTCAGCTAACAATCCGTTGCTGGCGAGCGTAATTTATGGGATTCTAAATCGCGTGTGAAATATCTATTTTGTGAATTGTCACGCAGTTCCGAATGAAATTTATACAAGAATTTTCCGATGGCTTTTCCCGAATAAGCATTGAGTTGGTCGACGGGTGATTTCTAGAAACTGTAATCTTGGTTCAGCTCCGTTTAACTAAAGTTCTAGATTGCAGTGTGTTGTGGAATTAACTAGAAAACGCCCGGCGCCACGCACAAGCTTCTCGGCCCATACTCGTTGCATCGCGTGCGGGGGGGCGAAATAGTGAGGCGCTTTGTGCCAGCCCACCGGGCGGATCGCTGCGAACGTGTGCATTGTATTCGGGGCCGTAGTGAGACACAGCAGTAATCAGGTGACATCGCGGGGTAGGCGGTGTGCCAGCTCATTGGGCAGATTTGTTTTGAACGTTTGTGTGCAAGTCTGCAGGGGGATAACACGGTGATCAGTGGACATCGTGCGTGGGGTAACGTTACCAGCGCTGTTGCCCGTCCATTGGGCTACTTGGCTACTAGTTACATTTTGTTTTCCCAGTGCTGGGGCGAAGTGTGTCATCAGGTCGCCTAAATACTTGATTTGCACATTATGTGCTAGGCAGGAAGTACATAGTTTCGTAAATCCATGTAATGCCTTAGCTAATGTGGCTGGGAGAATCTGCACATGGGTGTGCAATCAGCGCGCGGACTTTACAGCCTCTGTTGTCCTTAGAAGCATTCTGATTTCTATGTTAAGCGCGAGGCAGGAAGTACATAGTACATACAATGTCGCTGGGTCGGATATATAGTAACTGTGTGTGCATGTAGCCACTTTTATTCGTACTTGGTCTTTGCGTATATTTCTACATATCCTGAATTAGCACAAGATGCGCGTTTACCTGCGCAAAGGTCGCATATTCATAGCAGCCAGGAAGACCTGTTAACCCTCTGATTACTAAGGTGCAGCATGGGAATCGCGTTTCTTTTGTAGTATACAACCCCTTAGCTATCAAACGTTCAGGTCTCATGTGTTGCGAGAGCAGGATTTACAACAGTTGTAGTTAGTATCCACCCTTAGTAAGTGCCTGTGAAACGACGAAAGTGTGGTATGGAGCGCTATATGGGGGCGCAACAGTAGGGCAGGCATTTTCCTGCAGGACATAGGGCACGCGGCTTTCGGGTCTCGCACTAGACCGGAAACAAATTTGTCTGCCCCATGTATTATGTCCGCAGGATGGTGGCATCACCTGCTATGTGGTTGTCATGCATTTTGCTGGACACATTTGATTGGTCCCAGAGGGTGGCCAGAAGTCAATTCATAGCTGGCTGCGTGTGGTGGAATGATCTACCTAGAGAACCACTGTCTTGTCAAGAGTTGAATATGTGGGGGTAATCTCTAGGCCTGGAGGATAGCACAGACATTCACTGATGGATGACTTTACAAGAGTTGGGCCCCTGCTTATCCTTGGCTATAGCCAACTGCCCGTCACCAGCATAATTAATGAAACTGAGACTAAATGATCAGATTAGTTGTGCCAAAGGTCGAACTTAGATGAAGGAATGTTGGGCTTAACGCTAATCCTTAGGAAATCCCTGGTTCTATGGACGTATAGTCAAAAAGGGTGGGGGTAGATAGACTGTTTGGTACCTTTTCTCCAGGTAAGACTAGCCCCACTTCGTTGGCTCACCACAAACCACAGTTTTTCCAATCTGGAGAGACGAATAGCAGGTTACACTGTGTCAAATGAGTCACAAAGGTCTAACAACGCAAGCGCTGCAGGCGTGGCTCTGTCAGCCAATATACGTAGGTCATTAATACCTGACAGCAACGTTGTCTCGGTGCTATGAGTTGGTCGACAGCCTGCTAGATTCAAACAAGAAACAGATTTTGATCCAGAAAAGATAACATTTGATGTATGTGTTGCTACAGTATCTTAATTCAAGAGAGCAAGAGAGAAATAGGCCTCATATTAGGCAGAGCACCTGGAGGTGCATTAGGTTTCCCCAACAATGGAGCTATTAATGGTTTTCCGCTCTTTTTAGAACATGAGCATTTGCTAATGGCAGAGCAGGGTTTTTCTATATCGGAATCTTTTAGGCATTAAACACACATGTGGTGCCGGGGGGATGGTGTAGCCACCTGCGTGAGTATGAAGGGGTCCGCATTTTAGGCACCTGGTGCATTGATTGAGTCCTCTCTTTTAAAAGTCTGATTCCAATGTTCATCAGGTAACAATGTCCCTCATGGAATACAATTAGTACTTAGCTAAGCACTACTTTGAAAGTCTGAGTTCAATGTTCACCAGGTAATGCCAACTGGTGCTACACTATAGTGTTTTCAATGTTCCGCATGTAATGAAACTGGTACTATGCTTAGCGCTCTCAAAGTCTCTCTGAAAGTTGATTTCAATGTTCTTCATGTACTGCAACTGGTGCTATGGTAGGTGCCCTTAATTGGAAATTTGATTGCAATGTTTTTTATTTAAACTGACTGGCCGATGTTAGGTTGGGGGGGGGGGTCTGGTGGGCAGGGTAGGTACCACTGTCCAAGTAGGGACCCTTGATTCTAGTTAGGGTAAGGGGGATGCACTGTTATGATAACCCTTGCTCACCCTCTAGGTAGCCTGGCCTGAGCAGTCTAGTCTATCAAAGGCAATGTGTACAGTATTTGTATCAACACTCACAGTAACACAGTAAAAACGCCGCAGTTTAAGTGTTGTGAAGGGTAGAGTGGGGCCACTATAGTGTCCTGAGTTTTGACCTCATGGCCACAGTCTCAGATCCCTGTGAGCCCATCCAGCCGGGTCTCATTCAGAGATGGATAAAATTAGTACCATTGAGTTGGGTAGCAATCAATAGCTATGATAAACAATAATTTTAGATGGTTGCTCAGGTGAGGTAGCCACGACTAAATCTCACGCCGCCTGGTGCAAGAAGCCCACATTCAGCCAGCGATCACACTTCCTACCTCTGAAAAATTCTCTGGTCTGAGCCTTTGCTGTATTCCATGGGATTACAAACACAGGGATAGGATTAGATCCATCACTTTATCATGTTACTGTTACGCTTCAGAGAGAATGCCTTTTTGACGCAATTATTGATTTTAGGTTTCCCAGACGGTCTTAACTATTTAACCGCATTATGCGCAGAGTCTGTCTTCCATGAGCTGTAGTCTTACAAAACTTTAGATGAGCACGTCCTTTAATACAACTGGCGCTATGCTAAGCACTCTCAGCGGACAGTCCTATGTTATTGTACTTGGGGCTATGCCAGGCCTCACGGAAAAGTCTAAACCTGTTAGGTCACAAGGAGGGTCCTGTAATATACGCCGTTGGTTAACATGGTACCGGTGCACCCATGTCCTCTACCTGTAGGTATGCATACGGCTAGGTTATGGTGTTACACAATAGCTCTGTGCTCAGGTGCCAGCACACTGGTTCATGGGATAGTGGTGTGGTGGCACTCGCTACCGGGCCGCCCTATATATCAGAGCAAGCATTAGAGGCTTAATGCTTGTCACGCGGTATCTCTGCACTCGGTTTTCTGCGATGCAACGCACCTACCGCTCATGGCCTGTGCATGTGTGTGCTTTAATAGTGCGTTGGGGGCATATATCTTGCATTTCGTTTTGTGTCACACATACTATCACGCTGTAATTTTACCCAAAGACAAAAACACTAATCATCTGTTTTTTGATTCTCATTTATGCATGGCTGGATCCATGACTGTTTAATGGGAGGCGCTCCACATCACAAGGTCTGCAAGATGGGGGCGGGCAATGGTAAGCAGCAGGGTCAAGGCTTTTGGGCGATCAAAGGATAAGCTCAAGAGTTCCCTCGGCCTGTCACGCAGGGAGAAACAGCGACACCTCACCAGGAAGAAGACACAACCGCGACGACAATCAATTATCTGGATGCCAAGTTGGAGCGTCACGCGTGTATCTGCGGCCATTGGTATGTCTGCTGTCTAACTTTTATTGCAGGAGATGCACATCTTGGTGGTAACAACTTGGTGCACCCAAATAGGAGGTGCCTGGGTGAGACAGTGCTGTTAGGGTCAGCATGGCTGGCCAGGCGCTGCCCAGATGTGGTCATTGTGCGGTTGCACATGCTGCCAAAGGGTCAGTGGCAGGGAGGGAAATCAGTGAGGGCTCGCAGTCACTCGGTTCAGAGGATCAATAGTAAGATAGGCAGGCTGTGTAGGACTCCCCAGACTAAGAGTTATTGCTCATGGGTGCATAAAAAGGGGATGTCTGCTACTTGCGGGACGGGGTTCACCTCTCTAGGTGGGGGAACGAGATATTCCTGGGCGACATTTAAAGCTTGGCTGGACCAATTTTCAATGGTGAGTATGACCTTGGGTTTTTGGGGGAGGTCTGATAGTCGGTCAACTATGCAGGCCTGTGCGGTAAGGTCATCGGTTGGACAGACTAAATTGACTAATCTTTTGGGGCGCCTTATTAAATGGGGCGCCCAGAGGGGAGGGACATGTGGCTCTCACCTGACTCCAGGGGCAGTTACAACCGGTTGGTTGCAACGGTGCGGGGACAAACGGGGGTTACGCTTTCCATTGGCTGGTTGGCCACCCCGCACGTGGGCGTAAGTAAGCTGCGCTGTCTGCATGGCCCCTTTATGGAGAAAGTCTTGAACGCATGGGGGTTGCCTGGAAGGAACTACTTCCGGGTCAGCGGGGCCCCCTGCGCATGCGCACCCTGGTTGGGGGGCGCGGGACAAATATGGAGAGAACTACTTCCGGGTCAGCTGGGCTCCCTGCGCATGCGCACTCTGGTTAGGGTGCGCGGGACAATTTGGATAAAAGGGGGAGGGGCCAGCGTGTTGACCTTGCCGTAGGCCCAATAGGAATACGCAGAAAGGTCATCAGCAATATGTTTAGACTAGGATAGGAACATTATGTATTAGAACATGGTTAAGGCTAGGAATGAATCAAATGTACCGAATCCTGTCTTATCATTTCATTTCTGCGTAAATATATATTTGTGTGAAAATATGTTTGTTTGTTAATAAATACGATCGGGGGTCAACGACCCCCTATTCCAAAACAAAATTGATTGTATTGGTGTCTGTCACAATAGAAGGGAGGAGGGGGCGGTAGGCCATACCGGACCATAGTGCTCCTGGCCCTCAACGTGTGGGCAGTGCCAAAGCACCTCTCGGGGGATGCTCTCATAATTGTCTGGCGACAGCTGCACTGTCACGCCAATCCATAAAAAGCAGTGGTGATAACACAATATCCGAGAGGCTCCGAAGAGTAAGTGTGTACTTCAGATACAAAAATGGTGACAGCCAACCCCCAGATAAAAAAAAACTCTGAAACCTTTTAAGAGGGGTTCTATAATCCCCAGAGACCCTAAGCGACTGAGAAGCTCCAGTTGAAACCATTTCTGAAATCTCTGCTGGACCCAGCATCCGACACGATTGCTTTATTTCTGGAAAAGGCCCGTCTTTGTGGAGAGCTGGAGAAAGTAGGTCGCTTTAGGTCCCCGGTGAAGAGGGCTGATAAGTGCCTTCTTGACGCTGTTGCTCCGGTGGTTGTGGAGAGTGTCCAGCTGGACCCTCTACGCCGATCACCGATGCAAGAGGCGTCTCTCTTCCCGTTCACTCATCTTTGGTCTGATTATAGCTTCAAGCTCGAGTCATTGTCTGCGCCCCCCGAGGGAGAAGCTGCCGGGGGCGCCTGCATGCGAGAGCTCAGTGCCCTGTTCAACACCCTGGATGCTGGCTGTGGCACCCTGCCACTGTGCAGGCAGCAGTGTGCAGGATGCTTTGCTCTGGACACCCAGTGGCACTGTGAAGGATGCTTTGCTATGGGCACTATGCTTTGATATGGGCACCCGCTGGCACTGTGTGAAATGCATTCCTATGGTACCCGGTGGTACTGTGTGGGATGCATTGCTATGGGCACCTGGTGGCACTGTGTGGGATGCATTGCTATGGGCAGCCGGTGGCACTGTGTGGGATGCATTGCTATGGGCAGCCAGTGGCACTGTGTGGGATGTTTTGCTACGGGCACCCGGTGGCATTGCGTAGGATGCCTTGTTATGGGTACCGGGTAGAACCGTGCAGGATGCATTGCTATGGCCACCCCGGGGGACCGTGCAGGATGCTTTGCTATGGGCACCCAGTGGCACAGTGCAGGATGCTTTGCTAGGGGCACCCGGTCCAAACAAAAGTGTGTTTGAACGCTGTGCTTAAGGATGCTGGCATCCATGTCTGCAATTTGTCTGTTTTTCTTTTCTTGGCGCGCCTTAATTCACCCCCTCGCCACCTTCCTCTTACTTCGCCCAAATTTTTGACAGGCAATTAAAGAGGACGACAAGCAAGAGAACTTATTTCCCATCATGCATCGGAAGTGATATCACTGGATTACTCATCATCCATCTATCTGCACAGGAAGTGACATCACTAGATTTTCCATCATCCATCTGCACAGGAAGTGAGATCACTGGTTTTCCACCAAACCGTCTTCGTTTAATGGCGGCTGCAGCACAGATGTGTAGCCAAAGGCAATCCCATCAGCGCCCTGCACACACCCAGTACCAGGATTTGTTCTCCTCCCAACCAATTCTCCCTGACGCTACTCAAACGCAACTCTGCGCACTCTGGACCGCAGTCACATCACCCAGCGCTGCCCAACACTTAATATTCACTCTGTGTGCCACCTGCCATTTCACATGCACCCTCCCACCTCATTACACACGCATGACCCCCACTATACCACACCCCTTCCTGTCCTGCATACACAACACTCACTTCCTCACTAAACACAGCACATACATTTGGGATCTGCTACACAAACACTTACCAGACCTGCTCTTCCTGGCTGAAACATATCTGACTTCCTCATCTGCCAAACCCAGCACCCAACCCCCCCAAGATACAAGTTCACAAGAAAGGACATATGGACCAGGAGGGAGAATCGCTATCATCCTCACAGAATCACCCTGTGCTACACCATCTCAGAAAGCGCTACCATCAACATGAACACTTGACCTTTAAACTCAATGGAATCATCGTCAACTACGCCCATAGCAACACCCTCGTCTACCGTCCCTCCCACGGACCACACAACAACTTTGGCAGCACCATCACCGACTTTGTTACCTTTGGCGAACTCAGCTACCACCTGGGGGACCTTACCGATCCCAACGCTGCCAATCTCCTTAAAGACACGTCCAACCTTGGAGCCACCCTGAGGGGGAAAGGCCCCACACACACTCCGAAAATTAGTGGACCCTCTCTTCTGCCACATGACAATAGACAAGCCAACGCTGATCACCTGGTCTAACCACGCCCCTGTGAATATCAACTAACCTATCCCACTCCACAGCAGAAAGAACGTCCCCAAATCTTCAGGACGGGACTAGGACAAGATCTCAGAAGCATCCTGGTCTCCCGAACTGCTACAACACCAGCCTCAACACAACAACAACTTCCCTTAATCCAGCTCTAGCTTCGACGCCTGGATCCCTGTCTGCGGAGATACCACGGCTCCTCTCAAAGCCAACAAAGCCATGAGATCCAGACCGCAAGCCGTCTGGTGCATGAAAGAGCTCAGGCTCACCAAACGCCCCTGCAACCAACTTGAATACAAATGGAGACAAAGTGAGGACGTCACCGACAAGAGCACCGACAAATCTGCCCTCGGATGCTACCATCAGCAAAACAGAGCAACCAAATACTCCGCTCTCACCAACCGCATCAAAAGCAGAACATCGGTGCCAAGGAAATCTTTGCCATCGTGAAAGACTTCACCCCTCCAGCGATCAGCTCCGCTGGTATAACCCCCCCACTCAGGAACCCTGTACCCGGCTGTTCCCTATTCTTCAGAAACAAGATCACCAGCATCTATGACAACTTTAGGCCTCAACCACACCCTTCCACCCTCACAGCCCTAGTGCCCATATCAACCAACACCCACCCTGGCCCACCACCATCACCACTCAAGGGGCAGCAAGGACCATGCAGTCCATAAGCTCCGAAGCACCCTCCGACTCCTGCCCTCACCACGTTTTCGTCAAAGGACTGGACTCCATCGACGCAGCACAGACCAGGACTCTGAATGACCCAATCATCACAGACACATACCTGAGCAACTGGAAACATGCCACAGTACTCCCCCTCCTCAAGGGAGGTGAGGGGCCCAAGGATGTGGTGATAAGGGGCCCAAGTGTGCGGGAGGTGTGGTTGCCCAAGGGTGCAGGAGGTGAGGGAGGCCAAGGGTGCAGAAAGTTAGGGGGCCCAAGGGTGCAGAAAGTTAGGGGGCCCAAGGGTGCAGGAGGTGTGGGGGCTCAAGGGTGCAGGAGGTGAGGGGGCCCAGGGGTGCAGGAGGTGAGGGGGCCCAAGGGTGCAGGAGTTGTGGGGGCCCAAGGGTGTGGGAGGCGAAGGACCCAAGGATACGGAAGGAATCCAGGAGAGGACCCAAGGATGCTAGAGGAAGTTGAAGGCGCTGTATTCAATGATGCTGAAGGCGCTCTGTTCAAGGATGCTGGAGGCGTTGTGTTCAAGGATGCAGGCGGTGAGGGGCCCAAGGATGCGGGAGGTGAGGTGGCCCATGGGTGCGGGAGGTGAGGTGGCCCATGGGTGCGGGAGGTGAGGTGGCCCATGGGTGCGGGAGGTGAGGTGGCCCATGGGTGCGGGAGGTGAGGTGGCCCATGGGTGTGGGAGATGTGGGGGGCCAAGGGTGCGGGAGGTGAGGGGGGCCAAGGGTGCAGGTGGTGAGGGGGGCCAGGGGTGCAGGCGGTGAGGGGGCCCAAGGGTGCAGGAGGTGAGGTGGCCCAGGGGTGCAGGAGGTGAGGGGGCCCAGGGGTGCAGGAGGTGAGGGGGCCCAGGGGTGCAAGAGGTGAGGGGGCCCAGGGGTGCAAGAGGTGAGGGGGCCCAGGGGTGCAAGAGGTGAGGGGGCCCAGGGGTGCAGGAGGTGAGGGGTCCAAGGGTGTGGGAGGCGAAGGACCCAAGGATACGGAAGGAATCCAGGAGAGGACCCAAGGATGCTAGAGGAAGTTGAAGGCGCTGTATTCAATGATGCTGGAGGCGCTGTGTTCAAGGATGCTGGAGGCGCTGTGTTCAAGGATGCAGGCGGTGGGGGCCTAAGGATGGGGAGGTAAGGGGCCCAAGGGAGGGGAGGGGCCCATGGATGGGGAGGTGAGGGGCCCAAGGATGCGGGAGGTGAGGGGCCCAAGGATGCGGGAGGTGAGGGGATGCGGGAGGTGAGGTGGCCCAAGGGTGCGGGAGGTGAGGTGGCCCAAGGGTGCGGGAGGTGTGGGGGCCCAAGGGTGCGGGAGGTGAGGGGGGCCAAGGGTGCAGGAGGTGAGGTGGCCCAAGGGTGCAGGAGGTGTGGGGGCCCAAGGGTGCGGGAGGTGAGGGGGGCCAAGGGTGCGGGAGGTGAGGGGGGCCAAGGGTGCAGGAGGTGAGGGGGCCAGGGGTGCAGGAGGTGAGGGAGCCCAAGGATACGGAAGGGATCCAGGAGAGGACCCAAGGATGCTAGAGGAAGTTGAAGGCGCTGTATTCAATGATGCTGGAGGCGCTGTGTTCAAGGATGCAGGAGGCGTTGGGGACCAAGGACGCCAGGGGTCGTGAATAAAGACGTTTTATGCGTTTATTGAGTATCCTGTTTTATCTGAGCATTATATAGGGCTTACTACACCTACGCGGGGCGCACTGGCACCATGGCACAGCGTGGGTCTGCTGAGGATTAAAGGGAAGACTGCAAACCGTGGTCCACCTGGCAGGAGAGCCTGGCCCGGCAGTCCAGGTGGCCCGAGCTCTTCCGCCTCGGGGGCAGGACTCATCCTGAGGTGGGACGTCGCCTCAACTACCACCTCCCCGCCCTCCTCACCTGTGTGTACACGTCACGGAGGCTAGGTGAGACTCGATGGCCCCCTCCTGGAGTCCTCAGGGCCCTCACGGGTGCTTCGTCCTCATCCTCGGCGGCACGCCATGCCGCCCCTGCTTCACCCCTGAGGAATGTCCGGGACAGCTGCACACTGCCGGCTCTCTGCTTCCGAAGGGAAATTCCAATCAGACCCGAGAATAATCAAGCGGATGAGAGGCGCGTCCTAGGGCCACTAACAACATCAGTGCGCTACATCCCGTGCCAAGCCCCCCCCCCAGCACGAGCCCTATAAAGAGATCCTCGTGAACAGGTCCTGGTGCACACTGCGGTCACAGGGCCAGAGGCCAGCAGCAGGGGGGGCACGGTGACCAATACAGATGGAAACAGTTGTGCAAGTCTGCTGGTCCGAGCAGGCCCCGCCCCTTCCTGTGGGGATGACTTTCTGGTTCAGGACCGGAAATGAACTAGAAGCTAAACAAGATTCTTCAAAGCATCCACCCACCCACCTTCCAGCCATACAAGCAGTCCCTCGGAGAGGGCAAGAGCGCTGCGAGGCCACACCAGTGAAAACCGGGCACTATGCAGGTTGTACCGGTGCTACCGGCGAATTCACAGACACAACTGCCCACGCTGCGTGCCATTTGCTGGTATTTCAGAGGTTAATTTATTCGGAAAACCATGTGTGAAAGCTACAGTGCACGGGGGAGTGAGGTAGACGTCATTCAAACTCACAAACACCAGTTGCTACAGAATAAACAATCTCATCAAAGACACGCCGCGCACCACTATACAAAAGACACAACTCTGAACACACATCAAACACGACCCAAATAGGCAACTAACTTGTTATCATGGTCCCAACAACGCCCATGCACCCTACATACCTCCCCGGGCAATGGGCACGGCAGCATGGGAGCTGACCGGTTTCCCTGTGGTACCACAGTAACTCATTCATAAGACTGATAACATCTCGAATAAAACTCCAATATAAAAACCTAAACAACCTCACAACGATTCCGAGTAATCCCTGGGCTACTAAAAGCGCCGCGATGCCATAATGATTTTCAGACGCGCGCTATACCGATACAAATCCAAAACAACGGGGCCGCCCTGGGCCACGGGGTTTCCAGCTGTGGACTCCCATACACGCTAAAGGTGATTGGTGGCTACAGACTTCCACGAACCTGACGGACGACAAAGAAATGTCATCTTTGCCTTGAAAGGCTTATGGTCCACAGGACTGGAGCGACACACGTGTCAGCTGTGCACAGCGCCTGGAACCAACCAAGCTAAAGTCCGAATATATACTGGTCTCAGAACAATGGGTCATCTACAGTCAAATTACAACTAATAAGGAATAAACTCCGACTTTGGGACTATAAACTGAATAATCATTATGCCAGGCGAGTGGTGGGGGGCGGGCGGGGTGGAGGGTTAAAATAATAAATATCACAATAAGAGGTCTGGTTACATGAAAACTTTGAAGTACTGTGTATGGAAGAGGTTCAGATATGCACTGGGAGGCGGCTTGCACGTGGGCACACAAGTGTCTCACGAGTCATGCCTAATGGATGCCATGACAAGATAGCCACATTGGATCAATCAATCAGTACATTTGTAGAGCGCACTATTCACCCATGAGGGTCTCAAGGCGCTAGGGGTGGGGGGGTGGGGGTGCTGCTACTGCTCGAACAGTCAGGTCTTGAGATGTCTCCTGAAGGTCAGCAGGTCCTGGGTCTGACGCAGGTGGTTGGGGAGGGTGTTCCATGTCTTGGCGGCGAGGTGGGAGAATGATCTGCCTCTGGTGGTCGTTTGGTGGATGCGGGGGACGGTGGCGCGGGCGAGGTCAGCGGAGCAAAGCTGGCGGTTCGGAGTGTAGAAGGTGAGTCGTTTGTTGAGGTATGTCGGTCTGGTGTTGTGGAGTGCTTTGTGAGGGTGGGTGAGGAGCTTGAAGGTGATTCTCTTGTTTACGGGGAGCCAATGCAGGTCTCTCAGGTGGGCAGTGATGTGGCTGTGGCGGGGGATGTCGAGGATGAGGCGTGCGGAGGCATTCTGTATGCGTTGGAGTCTTTTCTGGAGTTTGGCCATGGTTCCCGCATAAAGGGCGTTGCCGTAGTCCAGCCTGCTGCTGACGAGGACTTGGGTGACCGTCCTTCTGGTTCCGGTGGGGATCCATCTGTAGATCTTGTGCAGCATGTTGTGGGTGTTGAAGCAGGAGGAGGAGACGGCGTTAATTGCTGGGTCATTGATAGTGATGAGTCCTGGAAGAACCCCAGGTAGCGTGCGTGTCGGTGCAGCTCCCAGCGCGGCCAGCCACCAGGAGTTGTCCCAGGCGGATTGGGTGGAGCCGAGGATAAGGACCTCCGTCTTGTCTGAGTTCAGTTTCAGGCGGCTGTTTTTCATCCATTCAGCGACAGCCTTCATTCCTTCGTGGAGGTTGGTTTTGGCGGTGGTGGGTTCCTTGGTGAAGGAGAGGATCAGCTGGGTGTCATCAGCGTATGAGACGATATTGAGGTTGTGTGATCGTACGATGTTGGCAGGCGGTGCCATGTAGACGTTAAAAAGGGTCGGGCTGAGGGATGATCCTTTGGGGACGCCACAGGTGATCTTGGTGGCTCCGGATCGGAATGTGGGTAGGCGGATTCTCTGGGTTCTGCCGGTGAGGAAAGAGGTGATCAAGTCCAGGGCTTTGTCACGGATCCCTGCGTCGTGGAGGCGTGTGCGTAGGGTGTGGTGGCAGACGGTGTCGAAGGTGGCCCAAGATGTCCAGGAGGATGAGGGCCACAGTTTCGCCTTTGTCCAGCAGGGTCCTGATGTCGTTGGTGGCAGCGATGAGGGCCGTTTCGGTGCTGTGGTTGCTGCGGAATATGGATTGCGATGAGTCCAGGGTGTTGTTCTCCTCAAGGAAGTGTGTCAGTTGCCTGTTGACGATCTTCTCGATGACTTTCGCCGGGAGCAGGGAGATGGGCCGGAAGTTCTTGAGGTCCTTTGGGTCTGCCTTGGGTTTCTTGATTAGGGCGTTGATCTCGGCGTGTTTCCAGCTCTCCGGGAAGGTGGCGGTCTCGAAGGAGCTGTTAAGGATCTTCCAGAGATAGGGTGCGATGATGGAGCTTGCTTTGTTGGAAATGTGGTGGGGCAGGGGTCGGATGGCGAGCAGGAGTGGATGGTGTTTATGATTTTGATGGTGTCGCCGTCATTGACGTGGTTCCAGGAGAGCAGGAGGCCGGTGTGGCTGGGGGCGGTGAGTTAGAGGTGTCGGTGGCTGTCGGGTGGGTCTCGGTGTCAAAGCTGTTGTGGATGTCTGTGATCTTGCGGTGAAAGAAGTTGGCTAGGGAGTCGCAGAGGTCTTGCGCAGGCGGGATGTCGTTGGAGCTGGGGTTGGCGAGTTCCTTCACAATGTTGAAGAGCTCTTTGCTGTTGTGTGCGTTGTTGTTGATGCGTTCCTTGAAGGAGGTCTTTTTGGCGGTTCGAATGAGTTGGTGGTGCTTGCGGCTGGCGTTCTTGAGGGCAGCGTGGTTGTCCAGTGTCTATCCGTGGCACCACTTCTCAAGTCTTCGGCAGGTCTGCTTGGATGCCTGGAGGTCAGTGGTGAACCAGCTGGCCCTTCTGTTGGTGCGTCTGTTTGAGGGTTTCTTGATTGGGGCAAGGGTGTTGACGCAGTCGTCGATCCATTGCCTGAGGTTGAGGGCGGCTGTGTCGGTGGGGTCAGTTGGTGGATCTCGGGCGAGGGTGGTGATTAGCTGGTCTTCAGTGACCTTGTTCCAGCTGCGGTGGGGGATTCGTTGAGGGTGGTTGTGCGTGGTGTGTTTCCTGAAGGAGAAGTGGATGCAGCAGTGGTCGGACCAGTGCAGTTCGGTGGTGTGGCTGAAGGTGACATGGTTGCTGGTGGAGAAGATGGGGTCGAGCGTGTGTCCGGCAGAGTGGGTGGGTGTCGTGACAAGCTGTTTGAGTCTGAAACTGGCGAGGTTGTTGAGCAGGGTGATGGAGTTGCTGTTGTTGGCGTTCTCGAGGTGGAAGTTCATGTCTCCGAGGAGGATGTAGTCTGTGGAGGCTAGGGCGTGAGAGCTGACGACGTCTGAAATGGAGTCGATGAACTGTGTGGGTCCGGGGGGGTCTGTAGACGAGGGTTCCTCTTAGGGTGGTGTTGGGATAGATGTGGATCTGGAAGTGCAGGTGTTCAGAGGTGCTGAGGGTGTCTGCGGTGCTTGTCGAGATTCTGGTGGTATTTCTGTGGACGATGGCGATTCATCCTCCCGGTCTGTTGGAGCAATCCCTGCGGGTGATCTTGTAGCCGTCCGGGATGGCTATGGCAAGGTCGGGTGCCGATGAGGGGTTAATCCAGGTCTCCGTCAGGAAGGCGACATCTGGGGAGTATGAGTCGAGTAGGTCCCAGAGTTAGATGGCGTGCTTGTGGACGGAGTGGGTGTTCAGTAGTATGCATCTGAGGTGGTTGTGACCTGCCCTGGTGGGGGGGCAGGACGAGCAGGAGCTCGGTGGCTGGGGAAGCTGCAGCTCCGGCAGGAGAAGGGTCCGTGAGTGAGCTTCGGGGTGGCCTGGAAGCAGCTGGGTGATCGGCCGGCATTGAGTTCGTGGAGGATGCTGGCGTCGTAGCGGCAGCGGGCGGCGTGGCTCTCGCAGGGGCCAGGGGGTCTGGTGCTGGGCACGGTCCAGGCGCAGACGGGCGCAGATGGGCTTGCCTTTGGCGCGCCAGCGGCCGCCATTAAGAAGGGGAGGTGGGAGGGAGGAGCTGCTGGGAGGCGGGTGCAGGGAGTGAAAGGGCGAGAGAGGGGGGCTGGGCCGCAGGGGACGCAGCAGCGGGAAGGGGAATCGGCAAGATGCCGAAATCGAGCAAAGGAGAGTCCCAGAGGGAGCGGTGGTCAAAATAGAGAGAGATACAGTTATAGTAGGATACAGCGAGAGTAATGAGGTGAAAAAAGCGAAAAGAAGTGCAGAAAGTGAGAAACAGTGAAAACGCGGCAGACGGGCCGAAGGGGAAGATCAGAGGCAGAGGGCTGGCGCGAACTTGTGGCAACAGCGGGGGCGGATACATGTGCACACTCAGGTGGAGCTATACAGCGTGGGGAGCGACCTGCCTGTAACCAGAGTCAAGGGTTGCTCCCTTTTGTATGACTGTATCCAACAGAGGGGCACGTCTTCCCTAAAACGTGTCACCCCGCATGCAGCTCCCACATACATGTTCTTCTGCCCATGCAATGACCCAAGACTAGTCCCTATGGACAGAGCAGCGCACATACACTCTGCAGCACACAAATTCCACTTGTCTATCACCAGGCTCACAGTAGCACGCATTTCTCATTCTACACCATAACATCCAAATATCTGCATTAGACAACACTGCACACATGTCCACAGAGGAGAGCAAACCCCATGATGGGGTATGACCTTAGCACTCATGTCACATCACGTGCCGCATATAAGGGCCAATAATATATATTAACTCCCGACAGCAGCATTAGAGACACCACCGCACACACCCAAGGCAGCACACACACAGTGTGATCCTAACAGCACCATTGAGTTAGACACAACAAACACTATCCTACAACAAAGCACACCAACACAGACCTCTGGACACACAACTAATGTAATGAAGTGGTGTCAGGCCGCCCAGCAGCTGCCTTGTACACACGGCAATGGGCAGGTGTACTGACCCCGGACACTCCTTTTTTAATGCTATTTGTTTATTGATTTTGGGAACAAAATAAAATTACAATCACTTGTTCTGCCCCCCCCCCCTCCCATCTCCAAACAAGGAGAGAGATGCGAGTCCCACTAAATACAAATGTATATAAATCCATACATTTCACTTGGAGTGCCTAGACAGCACAATTGGTATCACCGCATCATATTAAAGAATCCGCATCACAGACACATCCAGAGAGTATCAATCATTGTTCCTTCTACCTCTTGACCCGGTTCGGCCCCCCAGCCTCACCCAAAATTGTACAACTCTTCGCCCAGAGAGGCATCCCCACTCCCCACACATCCACACAAAAATCCAGACAGACGGACATGTTATTTCCGTTCATTAAAACCACACAATTGATACTATAAGAAATTACAGTTAACATCATTTCAGAGCCAATAAAAACAGAATGAAATAAAGCTTAATCTGAAAAGAGATTATTTGTGCGGTGAAAGACACCAGCAGGAGGATGTTGAAAGGACTAGAGTAGGTGTAAAACAGAGATACTGAAAAGATTCCAGATGTGTTGTGCTTTACACTGCAAGCCATGCATACACAGAAGAGTTTAGGTGGACAGACGCCTGTTTTCGGTTGTCTAAGAGCCGTTCACACCTGTTGCACAATAGATAAACCTCGGTAGTAGCTGAGGGTGATCACCTTTAAGCAGGGCCACTGGAATTATGCGGCAGGAGAGGGCTAAATCAAGTGGCAGGGTTAAGTAAATTATGCGGCAAGAAAAGCCAAATTATGCGGCATATTTTGTGATAGCATTGCTTCATTATTTTGTCTTTTTTAAAACGTGTTAACACTGACTGGGCTTTAGTTACACCCCAGTACCAGTTTAATGCCGAAATATTGCATTAAGCTACAGAAAGGTGACCAGTCAACCTTTGCCGAGGCTGCGCAGGAACATGTGTCACTAGGTTTTTAGTAACATTTGAACCGTTTGAGCTAGAAACAATGTTTTTTTTGTTAAAATCTGCAGAGATGATGGAGCAGCGGATGGATTATGTGGCAAATCTACACTTAGGCGAAATTCGCCCCATAATTCCAGTGGCCCTGCCTGTATGGCATTAGATGAGCACATGGCCACAGGCGGGGATACTATCAACATAAAAGATGTCCTTAGCCACTGTTTCCACTCTCCCAGTTATTTTGGGCAACTACAGACCATCTGTATCAATGCACTAGTCTTGTATTAACAAAGGATCCCTTCACCAGAGCTCAGGTTTGACTCCTGTGGTGATATCAAAAGTCCAGTGCTGGGATGTGCCAACATCTCAGCTGCATTCGCTTTAACTGTAAAATGCTGGACAGGGGCCCACTTCAATATTTGTGTGAAAAGGAGTTGATTATAACTGGATAATGACTCAAGCATGCCGGTTTCTCATTTTACAATATTAAGATATTATTAGCATTTGTTGTTTATAACCAGCGTATGTGTTGTTTTTTTGTGCACCACAAATATTGGGCATAAAGTGGTTCCATAGCAGAATAAAGATACATATGCCACGGGTTACTGTCTATACCACAAACCGTGAAAATATATCTTTTAAATGTGGCCTTCAGCTCCACACACGACTGAACCAGGCACCCGTCTGTGGTGGAAACCTCAAGATAGCCCGGAAGTCACCCCTAGACTGCCGGAAGCACTTCAATGGACACAAACAGCAGACTGACCGCCCTCCAAGTGCCAAAAAACAACAAATCAAAAGAATGCAGCCTTGAGGGACCAACCAGCGAGACGGCCACAGACCCGGAAGCACACAGAGGATTGCGGTTCACCTCGTCCTTCTGCAGGCTCCCTGACCGGGGTTAGGGGGGTGGGGGGGGGTTGCAGTTCTCCCACAGAATGTCCGTCCCCCTTACAGAGGTGTCCTGGCAGGGCCAGTTTTAGAATGGTGCGAACAAGGCAGCTGCACCTGGTGCTGAGCTTGTGGGGTCGCTATGTTTAGATATAACTTATGGATTTAAAAGCACCTGCTGCAGAGTTGCTTGAGTGTGCAGCAGTTTTCAGGCAGCAATAAAAATGTTAAGATAACTCTGGTGATTAATGCTCCTGCTGGTGAGAGAGTCAGGTTTTGTCTGGTGGCAGTTTTGACTCATCATAAAGTAGCGCAGAGGGATAATATGCATGCTAAAAAGAACACCTACCATGCAGATTAAATGACTGTATTTTATGTGGATAGCTCAGTGGGTTATTGTTTTTTTGTCACAGAGATCGTTTTGTTACTTGCAGACCATAAACTGCAATCGTAACATAGCACAGTGACCTATGAACTGCCATCAAAAAGCCAATCCTATACACTGATTTAGACATGTATTGCCTCTGTATAATGTGTGTGTGAGATGTTAAGTGCTCTGACACCCTACAATGGTTGTGAGGACACGTTTTTGTGATTCTGTAGTGAAAATTGTTTTTTATACAGTATCAAAACAAATTAGAACACTTTACTTGGCGATGTGCAAATTTTAAATATTTTTGCTGAAACCCAATTTCCAAACCTTGTCAGTAAAAGTATACGTAGGTGGGAAGAGTTTGTGGCCATTTTAATGGGGAAAATTCTATCTGTAAATTACAGTGTACTACTCATCATGCTTCAGTAATATATTTATGATAAGTGAGTTTTAAACATGGACTGGAAATTATCACTGCTCCTGGCCAGATGATAGTGCTATACCAACCACCTCAAGGCCTAGCCGGTCAACAGCCTAACGCATCACTTGCCCAGAATGCGCAAAACGTTGTGCCTCAACAAGGAAATGGGCAAATCCCGGCCCATCCAGTTGGGCCCTCTGTTTCAGTGCAGGTACATCCCTCTCAAGGTTCACAGCCTTTGGGGTCCCACTCTAGCAGGACTACCTCGAATCTCACCCCATCTTAAAACAACCAACACCAAAAACCCCTCCAGCGTTTAGAAAACAAAACAGGAAACGTATATCTCGATATCATACTAGAAGTTGGGATTCATTTGAGGAAACTGTGGTATTTAAGAACATGGCCAGGGGAGGGATTGGCAATGAACATAATGATGTGAATCTACAATCCGTTCTGGACACCATTAGGACACGCCTCTCGATGATCAGAAAGCCACCCATACAATATACGACAGATCAGATTTGTGAATGGTGGGGCTGGTTTTTGAATAATCCTCTCGAAATGCTGTATCAATGTTGAACGACGCAAGGGATCATAAGATTTCATCCACTAGTATCCCAACTGCAACCGAACATTGTTTAATGTGGGCAGAGTAGGGTAGGAAAAGATACTACAGATACATTACAGGTTATCCTATGAGGGAAATATATCCCCTACCACCTGTGCCTGCAGCTGGAGGTGCACAGGCTCAGCCTGAGAGACCTCGGTATGTTCATACCTCTGGCACAGGAAAGAACTTTTAGACATAACGAAAGATCTGCCAGACTATCGAAAGTGCCCAAAAGGATTCTATGATTGTCTCCCGTCTGCTATAACTCTTTGCACCATGACTTTAAAAGATGTGGCCACGCGATGTGTGGAAAGGGATACATAGAGTAGATGAAGTCGCTCATTTTGGGGATACCTGGCAAAACCTTGATGTCTTGACACACGAAGAGCCCCAAGTGCTCCACCTGACCGACGCATACTTGCTATTCCTGGATTGGTGCTTACTAAGTTTCAGAACACCATGCCCCCAGAGAAAATAGATTAGGACAAACTGAACGCATGTAAACAGAAACAGAGTGAGGAAGTCTCTGATTTCTTCTCCAGATTAGAGGAAGTGTTTAAAAGTCACAGTGGACAAGACAAGGCTACAGTCACTGGCCAAAGAATATTTGCAGATAAGTTTAAAAAAAAACTTAAATAAGGAGCTGAAGGACCTTATTATCAAGCCTGAGAGCAGTGGGCCTACCAAAGACCCATCAGATCTCCTCATGACCGCTACTTATAATGAAAATGATTTAAAATGAAGAAAATTCTGATAAAAAAAATTAAGGATTTAAAGAATAAAGTGTTATTGCAACAGGCTTTTCCAGCTAGGGAAAGACAGAGAGGAATGGGAAATATGAGAGGATGAGGACATGGAAGAGGAGCTGGTCAAGCCTCATCAGCTCCAACGCAGCAACACAGGGCACGATTAGGCTAAAATCAGTGTGCCTATTGCTTACAGGAAGGTCATTGGAAGAAGGAATGCCCTAATTTACGGGGCCAAACAACGGTGACAAGAGGAAGGGGTAATTCATTGACAAGGCAAGAATTTTTACCCAACGCTTTAATGACAACAGATGCCAGAACTATTTTGATAACATAAAAACAGACAGAAGCTTTTACAGTGATGACTATACTGACATGGACTACTATACCTTTGAATACCATCAATAGGGCACTGACGGAAAGGGCGGAAGGAGGTTCATGATATCAGTCAATAAAACTGATCATTATGTTACTGCACAGCTGGGGGGGGGGAGAGAACATGAATTCCTGGTAGATACTGGTGGTACTCACACCTCTCTGGTTCATAATCGCTTTTCTAGGGCTCCCCTCGCCGGTAGATGTAACATCTGTGGGATTTTCTGGTATTTCCGTTCAGAGCCCTATTTCACAACTACTGGGAGTTACTATAGGGCCTCTAACAACTACTGTCCCGCTTGTGATTACAGAAAACTGTGCTGAAAACCTGTTAGGATTAGATTTGTTGAAAGGATTGCATGCAACCATGTATTGTTCTCCTGATGGTGTCTTTATCACAATGGGTGCTGGCGATTTCAGTAGATGTTTTGTTGCAATGGATCTTACACAGCTGCCTCCTGAGTTACAGGAAGTGAATGCACAAGTTTGGGCTTCTGGGGACAATGATGTAGGGAGAATGGAGATAGATCCCATCGTGATAACAATTAAAAAGGGTGTCCGCTTGCCACGCATTCCCCAATATAAAATATCTGAAGAAGGGAAAGAGGGACTGAATGAGGTCATCTCTGATGTGATATATAAAGACATTATTAAAGAAATAGATTGTTGCCTATGTAAGAGTCCTACACTTGCGGTTTTGAAGAAGGGTACTGATGGCATGCCAGATAAGTGTCAGCTAGCAACTGATCTTCGTGCCATTAATAAAATTGCGATTCCCCAATACCCTGTTGAACCTGACATGAATTCAATATTTACTATGATCCCACCTACTGCTAATTATGTCACTGTTTTCGGTTTCAAAGAATGCATTCTTCTGTGTTCCTATTCCCCAAGAGACAAAGTACCTTTTACATTCTGCGGCCGTTCTTTTTCTTTTACGCAGTCTGCTCAAGGGTATACAGAAAGTCCTAGTATTTATAACTAAGCTGTTAAGAAACAATTGGATCTCCCCACTAAGGATTCAGTATATCGATGACCTCCTCATTGCTTCGGACATAGAAGGTTGCAAACAGACTACAGTGAAATTACTGCATCACTTAGCCTCCTCTGGACATAAAGTCTCTCTTTCAAATTACAGTATTGCAAACAGGAGGGTACCGATTTAGGTCATCTCCTGTCGGAGAGGAGTAGGAAAGCTGCACTCACATAGGACACAATTGGTGCAGAACATGCAGAGACACGGACTCAATCTGATGTCTGTGCATTTGTTGGAATGACTTCTTTTTGTCGACAATGGATACCTAATTTTTCATTAATTACAAAGCCTCTGCTTGCTTTACCATTAAAGGATGTATACATGCAGCTTCCTGGACAAATGAGTGTGAAGCTGCCTTTTTGCAATTGCAAAAATGCTCGATGTAAGGCTCTAGCTTTAGGTAACAGTGATTATAACAGAGACTTTTGCTTATTCGTGCATGAAAAATATGGTTGCAGCTTGGCTGTTTTAACACAGCCCCATGGGGGAAGGAATAGGCCATGCTCGTTTTCCTCCCCCACATTGGACCCAGTAGTGAGAGCTTTGCCAAATTGCTTGCGTGCTTTGGCTGCTGCGTCCACTGTGGTAAAGCAATCCATAATTTAAGTTTTGGGTCAAAATTTGACAATTATGGTACCACATGTGGTGGACATAATATTAAACAAAACTCAGACCCAGTACCTGACCAGTGCGAGATTAGCCTGGTAGGAGTTGACACTTTATGCTCCAAACATCACTCTGAAATGCTATTTTTTATGAATCCAGCTACTGTACTACCCACCCCCCCCCGAATCCCAACAAGATGAGAAGCATGATTGTGTATTAATTACTGAGGAGGAGACTAAGGGACAGGTAGATCTGACGGATAGGCCTATATCGGACCCCCAAGGGGGAACTGTTCGTGGATGGTTCATTTTTCAAATTAGCCGACGGCACTAGTACAGCGGCATATGTCATTATTGCCTTGAAAACTGTGGTTAAGTCGTGGAAAATATGACAAATGTCGGCCCACTTCACATGGAGCTAAGATACAGCATGGGGAGCCAACAGTTAAGCTATTGGATGCCTTGATGTTACCAAAGGGCGTTGCTATTGTTAAATGCAGTGCCCACAAGAAAACTGTAGATGAGATAGGACAAGGAAATGCTTTTGTCAATGAAACAGCTAAATGAACAGACGAATCAGAGTCTAATGTATGTTGTAGGGGACAGCTAGATGGACATCAGAAGGGCCTATGATCAACCAGACTCTGGATTGTGTTAGGGAAACACAGGAAGAAGCTACGGAGGAAGAGAAAGAACAGTAGAAAGTATACGGGCGTCAGGATGGGACAGGATGTTAGATAGATCTGTCAGGAAAGCAAAGATGGATGCTGCTGAATTATTATGTTAATGCTATTGTTACCATGGCCCACAGTCCAGCCCACATCAGTGCCAAAGGAATAATGGCCATGTTAGATCATGTATGGTTCAATGAATTGATTCCCACGGTGGCAGAGTCCCATGTCAAGAGATGCATGATATAGGAGTTACTTTTAACCCAGGAAAAGGTACCCCCATTCCGACAGGTCATTTTGCACCCCCAGATTTGCCCTTTGAAGTCCCGCAGAGTGACTTCATCAAGATGGAACGAGTAGGCAAGTTCAAAAACATTCTGATAGTGGTTTGTACTTTTAGTACATTTGTGGCGGCTTACCCTCTATGGGATAACACAGCCCTAAGTACTGCAAAAGTACTCCTGAAAGAGTACTTGCTGAGATTTGGCTCGCCTGAGTTCTTTGGAGCGACGACAGGCCACCCTTCACTGGCCAAGTGATAGACCTGGTCTGCAAAGGCTTGCAGATAAGGCAAACGTTTCATGCTGCCTACCATCCTCAGGCAGCTGGCCTCGTGGAGCAGTATAATGGAATACTGAAAGGAAAACTGGGAAAGTTATGGGCTGAAACGAAATCAAAATGGCCTGATACTTTGCCCATAGCTTTGTTTTCAATGCGCAATACTGAACACTCTAAAATGGGTTTATCTCCATTTCAGGTAGTCATGGGGATGCTTGCAAGTGTTTGGGGTGTACCGAGACCAAAGACATTTTCTGAAATTGAATATCCCCCGCTTGTCGGTTATTGTGCCCAATTGAGCAAAGAACTGCGTTTGATTCATTCACAGGTGAAGGCCAGTCTCCCTTCTCGCCTTGAAGGTCCAGGTCATAAGCTAAGGCCTGGAGACTGGATTTTCACCCGCCATTTTCAGAGAAAGTCAGACCTTCAGCCACGCTGAGAGGGTCCAGGTGCAAGTTCTCCTCACCACCCAGACTGCTGTTAAGTGCACATGGCATAGACATTGGATACATGCCAGTCATGTAAAGAAAGCACCACTTCCTTTGCCGTACAATCAGTGGGTAAAAAATTGAATACCTGACTTTGAATTTGAACAAATTCCTAAGCAAATGCCATTTGGGGATGGGGATCTTTTGATACATGGTGAGGTGCTGCCGTTGGAACAGGAACTTGCTGCCATCCAGACGAACAGACTCTGAGCATCCTGATGGTGTCCAGCCTAGATACAATTTGCGGCAAAGGAGCAAAAAGAACTATAGACTTTGAAGAAACTCCCTTTGGGGAGGTAGCAACCCGTGCCAGTGGTCTGAACCTGTACATAAGCTTGCCAGTGAGGCTTTGAAGCAAAAGGCACTGAGGAATGAATGCTCTTTGAGAGTGTAGCAAGTACATTTTGAAGAATTTGAATTACTTTGCTCTGTTTCTGGCTATTCGTTATGCTACTCTTTGTTCCCTTGGCAATTAAACAACAAATACGTATAGGAAGTGGAAGGAAAGGTAAGAAACAACACAGGTTTAGTATAAAGACCAGTATAAGGAATAGTATTAAGCGTTCTTCTAAAAGAGGTATTCGTATATAGATTAGGCTGTAATGGGTAGAGTTGTGGACCTGCCGTTAAGGCCCTTTGGAAAGGTGTCTTCTGACCTATTAAAAAGTACTTGCCCTGAATCCCCTGCTCAAAGCCGGCAGTTTTGGATCAAAAGGAGGAAAATAGTGTTACATGTTTGTTCTCTATTGCTAGATTTGAGATTGTTGGGCCATTTTCGGTGGATTCAAACTTTTTACCCTATTCATAGCCTAGTGCCTCCTACTCCTACCGCATCTGAACATTATCACTTCACCCTGTCCCCTCTTTCGGATCCGCATCCGCCAAACGTATAAGCAGAATACATTTGTTCAAACATCACATAAAATGCCCCTAATGTTAATTTAGCCATACAAAAGCATCATCACTTAGCCGCTGAAATACAAGAGGACAATGAAGATTGGACTTGGTCAGGATGGTTTTGGAGCCTGGTAACCACTTGGAGTTGGAAGCTGCTCAATATAGTGTTAATAGTGAGAGGAGTTATCTTAGTGTTATGTTTATGCATCAATTGTCTCCCAACGTGTTGTACAATGTGTCTGTTATTCTGCAGACCTGCACCTACTTTTAGTCACAAGATAAATGCCATGCTGATGCAACAAAAGGAAATATCAGAATGAATGACTATTGAGATTACATAAGCCAAAATGGATGAACTTTTTGTACAAGAGCCATTGGAGAAAATTTGCTTTAAGAAATGGACTGCATGCCTTTAAGCACAACAGTGGGCAGACAATCAAAAACTTCACTGTCCATGTCTCCAGAGCACACTGCTTTTCGGGGATGGTTGATCACATTTCTACGTTACATTTTTAGGTCTCAGCTAAGCAGCACTTGCGCAGTCTATTCGAGACATGCTGTAGTAAGGTATGGACTTTAAGCTCCACCCATTCTCCGCCCATCTTTTCAATTGGCTCCTCTTACTGTCCTTTGTAAATGATGGCTTTTGTTTCGTGATTAGGCTTAGTAGTCCCTCCTTAATACCTCCCTCTCATTTGTTGTTACCTTTTACATGTGTCCTTACTCTCTAGGTTTCATCAACAGTTAGTGAACACTATTTAGTTAATTAATGTCTTGCTGAAGCAGGAACATGATGTTCAGCTTTTGCAACCCGCCCTGATTTGTAGCTGCTGTACGAGGCATGACATGTTATGCTGCTTCTGCAACCCGTTACGCTGCAGAGGAGGTCATTTTATTAAAATCTGCTTTACTGTAAACCGCTTTTCTTTTCCATGTATTTACTTTTGTAGCCGCGCTTTAGGCTTAAACATCTGAAGCAAGAGCACAGCATGCTACCATTGCTACAAAAGTCAATGAATAGAAATAAAGGAGGGCGGACACCGCATTTCTTTTCCATTTATTTACTTTTGTAGCATTCGCAGTAGCCGCGCTTTGGCTTAAACATCTGAAGCTAAAGCACAGCATGCCGCCATTGCTACAAAAGTCAATAAATAGAAAAAAGGAGGGTGGACACCGCATTCTTATCCATTTAATTACTTTTGTAGCAAACGCAGCACGCTGCGCTTTTGTTTTAAACATCTTAAGCTAAAGCGTACCGTGATTGCTACAAAAGTAAATAAATAGAAAAAAAATACGGCGGCCACACAACTTTTTTTTCTATTTATCTACTTTTGTAGCAATCACGGCATGCCGCGCTTTAGCTTTAAACATATGAAGCTAAAGGAGGGCATGCCACCGTAGCTACAGTATCGCCTTTCTTTTCCATTTATTTACTTTTGTAGCAATACGGGACGCCACGCTTTAGCTTTAAACATCTGAAGCTAAAGTGTGGCGTTAGGGGAATGGATTTCTGCAGTCTTTACTTGCACCTGCGCAGTGTTACATCTTCCTCAGTCTTGCACGTGGAGTTTCAGTGTGTGCATCATGGATTTGAGCGAGTTTGAGCAAGACAACAGCTGCAGCGGCAGGCTAAGCTCTACCATGCTTCATGTGTGTGTCAGCGAGGCCTGTTGCTTTGGAATAAATAAGGCAGGCCTGGGCCTGTCCTGAAGATGAGTTGTATTCTTCATTATTGCAGGGTGCAGCACCTTATATGGCTAATAGAGGTCCACAGGGACATCTAGTAACATGCGAAGGGGCTGCACCCTTTCCTTACTTCATGGATTTTCTTTTATTAGTTATGCTACTGGAAGGATATTTTTTAGAAGAAAAAATTCTAACAAACATTCTCATTTGCAACGCCAACAGCTCTAAATGTAACAAATGTGAGACCTATTGCATTGAAAATGCTTGTTCTTTCATGCAACAAGGGCAGACTCCTCACCAGTGCATGTCTCTCGGTCAGACGTCCCATTGCAGTCACATGCAACTCCCATCTTCATGTTCCACATACAATAGGAAGAGAGAGTCACTAGCTCCCTCTCTTGGGACGCTCAGACTGTCAGGACTGAAATGCATTGCTGCATGCCCAAGTCTGTTTACAGTATTCTAGTCCCTGCTGTGTGCAGCGCCCACGTGCACAGCTGTCTCATGGGATGCACTGCTGCCTCAGGTCCACAGGCCTGTCTACCACCGCTGCACCTCTCCTCCCACGCAGGGCCCGCCTCTTAAAATACCACACTGGTTGCATGCGTCACTTTGTGGCGCCTTGCATTGCCTGCACACCTGCATGCATTGCTTCCTGCACCTTTCCTCCCTCGCAGGGCCTCCCTCTTAAAACAAAACACTGGTTGCACTCCACAACTGCATGCTTTGGAACTTGCACTTCTCCGACCTCGCAGGGCCTGCTTCTTAAAACAACATCGTGGTTGCATCACTTTATGGAGGCTTGCATTGCCTGCACAACTGCATGCAGTGATTCCTGCATCTCTTCTGCCGCGAAGGACTGCCTTCTGAAAAGAATGCCTTGGTTGCATCACATTGTGGCAGTCTGCATTGCCTGCACAACTGCATGGATTGGTTCCTGCACCTCCACTTCCTCGCAGGGCTGGCCTCTTAAAACAACACTTTGGTTTCATCACTTTGTGACGGCATGCATTACCTGCACAACTGCATGCATTGGTTCCTGCACCTCTACTTCCTTGCAGAGTCTGTCTCTTAAAACAACATCTTGGTTGCAATGCACAAACAACTGCATGCATTGGTTCCTGCACCTCCACTTCCTCGCAGGGCCTGCCTCTTAAAACAACACTTTGGTTTCATCACTTTGTGACGACATGCATTACCTGCACAACTGCATACATTGGTTCCTGCAGAACACCCCCCCCCTTGCTTCTCTTTCATGCGCACGTGCATCCCGCCCTCCACCCAGATGGTACGGTTTGTATGTAGGGTGGACCGCGAGTCCTGCACAGAGGACACGGAGGCAGCACGTATTCCTGTACGGAAAGTAGTCCGGGAGGGGGAGGCTTGCAGGGCAGAAGGGCCGACACAGTGTCTGGATGTGTGCATGGATAGGGGTGTGTGCCGTGAGGGAGAGGGCTGTGATGGAGAGGGGATGTAAGAGACAAGGGGCGACACAGTGTCTGGGCGTGTGCATGGATAGGGGTGTGTGCCGTGAGGGAGAGGGCTGTGATGGAGAGGGGATGTAAGAGACAAGGGGCGACACAGTGTCTGGGTGTGTGAATGGATAGGGGTGTGTGCCATGAGGGAGAGGGGTGTGATGGAGAGGGGATGTAAGAGACAAGGGGCGACACAGTGTCTGGGTGTGTGAATGGATCGGGGGTGCTCCGAGGGGGTGTGAGGGAAAGGGGGATGTAAGAGACAAGGGGGCACACAGTGTCTGGGTGCATGCATGGATATCGAGGTGTGCCCCGAGGGGGTGTAAGGGAGAAGGGCGTCACGGTGCCTGAATGTTTACATGCATAGGAAGCAGTGCCTGGAGGGAGAGGGGCTGTGAGAGCGGAAGAAGGGGTGATGTGTCTGAATGTGTGCGTGATGAGGAGGAGTACCCGGAGGGGCTGGGGCGATGAAAGGAGGAGAGCAGAGCTGCGGACAGTGTGTTGCATCGGAAGTGCGTCCCCTAAAGGAGTGTGCACCCCAAAAGAGTGTGCCCCGCAAAACAGTGTGCACCTCAGAAGAGTGTGCACAAAGGCGTTTAGTTTGAGTACGGGGGAGGGAGGGGGTGGCGCCCTAGGTCTGCACCGGCACAGTACTGGGGGTGCAGAGGGGGCTTTGTTTGGATGTGGCACGGGGCTGTGGCGACAGATAATGGAATGTACACGGGCTGTGCACAGAATGTGAAGGATGCACCTGCACTGCCTAACGGCACCGCACTACCGGCGCAGACACGGGGATCCGGGGGGGTGGGGGGCGTGCAGACGGGACATAGTCACAGACAGGGTTGCACTGGCGGCGAATGGAAGGTGCACAGGACTGCCTGCGTACAGGAGGTGCAGGGCCAGTCTCGCAGACAGCGTACAGAGAGAGGACAGACAGGGCTCGGGAGGGTGCTGTGTCTGTGCACGGGAGGGTATTGGAGTGCTGTGTCTGTGCAGACAGGACCCGGCAGGGAACTGTCTCTCTTCACTACGTGTTCTGGGGTGCTGCGTCTCTGCAGGGCGTGTACTGGAGTACTGTGTCTGTGCAGACACGCACCGGGAAGGCGCTGAGGGTGTGCATACAGGGCAACGAACAAACACAGCTGTGCATGGCTCCAGCAGACAGGCTACGGTAAGAGTGCGGGGCTAAGCAGACTATGGAAGTGCATGGGCCGTGCAGGCGAGACCACGGAGGGTGCACGGCTATGGATAGGGTTGCAGGGCTATGCAGGGTGGCTGCACGGCTATGCAGGGTGGATGCACGGCTATGCAGGGTGGATGCACGGCTATGCAGGGTGGATGCACGGCTATGCAGGGTGGACTGTACACAGAGCTGTACAGACAGAGCATGAATGTGGAAGAGATGTGCAGGGTGAAGGGAGGTGCAGGTGAATGTGAAGGAAGGTGCAGGTGAATGTGAAGGAAGGTGCAGGTGAATGTGAAGGGATGTGAAGGGAGGTGCAGGTGAATGTGAAGGGAGGCGCAGGTGAATGTGAAGGGAGGCGCAGGTGAATGTGAAGGGAGGTGCAGGGGTCTGTGAAGGGAGGTGCAGGGGTCTCTGCAGGCAGAGTATGACTGTGGAAGGGACTGTGCAGAGTGAAGGAAGGAGCAGAGTCTGGATGTGGTAGGGGTCGTGAAGGGATGTGCAGGGGTCTGTGCAGAGTGAAGGGAGGTGCAGGGGTCTGTGCAGAGTGAAGGGAGGTGCAGGGGTCTGTGCAGAGTGAAGGGAGGTGCAGGGGTCTGTGCAGAGTGAAGGGAGGTGCAGGGTCTGTGCAGAGGGAATGAAGGTGCAGGGTCTGTGCAGAGTGAAGGGAGGTGCAGGGTCTGTGAAGAGAGGTGCAGAGTCTGTGCAGAGTGAAGGGAGGTGCAGAGGTCAGTGCAGAGTGAAGGGAGGTGCAGGGGTCTGTGCAGAGTGAAGAGAGGTGCAGGGGTCTGTGCAGAGTGAAGAGAGGTGCAGGGGTCTGTGCAGAGTGAAGAGAGGTGCAGGGGTCTGTGCAGAGTGAAGAGAGGTGCAGGGGTCTGTGAAGAGAGGTGCAGGGGTCTGTGCAGAGTGAAGGGAGGTGCAGGGGTCTGTGTAGGGAGGTGCAGTGGTCTGTGCAGGCAGCGCAGGGAGGGTGCAGGCAGCGCAGGGAGGGTGCAGGCAGCGCATGGAGGGTGCAGGCAGCGCATGGAGGGTGCAGGCAGCGCATGGAGGGTGCAGGCAGCGCATGGAGGGTGCAGGCAGCGCATGGAGAGTGCAGGCAGCGCAGGGAGAGTGCAGGCAGCGCAGGGAGGGTGCAGGCAGCGCAGGGAGGGTGCAGGCAGCGCAGGGAGGGTGCAGGCAGCGCAAGGAGGGTGCAGGCAGCGTAGGGAGGGTGCAGGCAGCGCAATGAGGGTGCAGGCAGCGCAGGGAGGGTGCAGGCAGCGCAGGGAGGGTGCAGGCACTACTGCGGACAGTGCCCGGACAGTACAAGGCACACACACTGCCCCCCGGCCCCCACACCCCAGCCCCCATGCCTCACCTGTGCTCCGCTCGGTGCTTTGTCTCCGAGGCTCTCGGTCGGTGCAGAGGGCGGGTCCGGGTGGGGGCAGGAGGGGGCCCGGGGGCTGCAGGGCTGGGGCGGGGAGAGCCGTTGCTCCGGCGGCCACGGGTAGCAACAGGAGCCGGCAGCGCCACACTTCCGCTCCCCTCCCCTCCCGGGGACAGGAAATGAGGCCGCGGGCCGCCAGGGGGCGCTGAGCTAGGAGCTCACTCCCAGCCCTCCCTCCGGCCTGGGGAGAGAGAGCCGCGGACGGAGTGTCAGGGTGAGGGGCACAGGCTTGGGGCCCTCTGCATCGGTGTGGGGGCTGTCTACAGGGGCCCAGCCGGGCCAGAATCCGAGGGCCCCGGTGTGGGGCCTTAGCCAGAAGCTGAGGGGTCTCCGGTTGGGGAGGGCCCCTCTTCCAGGACCTGAGGGGCCCGGCGTGGGATGCTGCCCTCTGCCAGGGGTTGAGAAGGGAGAGGTTGAGGAGGGCCCCTCTTCCAAGGTCGGAGGGGTCCGGCGTGGGGCCCTTTGTAAGAAGCTGAGGGGCCTCCGGTTGGGGAGGGTCCCTTTTCCTGGGTCTGAGGCCCCCGGTGTGGGGTTGTCAGAAGATGAGGGGCCTCTGGTTGGGGAGCGCCCCTCTTCCAGGTTCTGGGGGGCCTCGGAGTGGGGCCCCTTCCTTGGGTAGCGCCTCCAAGGGAGGCGTACCCACTAGTCCGAGAGGTCTCCAGACGGGGGGGTCTCCAGGCGTCTCTCTTCAGAGTCCCATTTGCCCCTTTGAGTCTAACCCTCTCATCGCCTCTTTTTCCTGCTTACCTATGTTCAGGGTAGGTGGGGTACATACACGGCGACACCCCTATTTTTAATGCTTCGTCGTTGTGTACCTGCCTGCAGATCAGGAAAAGTTGATGTTGGCACTGTGCCATTGGAACCACTCTTCGACTAGCCCTACTGGGCATTTATGCACTTCCGGTGCCTGTAATCAAGGTTCACTGTGGCCTGCTCCCCGGTCACTCCCGGTTGCATCTATAAGGCACTTGACATTACTTCCGGACCTATAACCAGTGCACAGCGTGTAGGATATGTTAATCCTGTCTGTCACCAGTGCACGCCTGTGGGACTCGCCTCTGTGGTTCACAATAAAGAACATTTCTTGGCTGCCTGTAGTCTTTGCAAGCCTGTGAGCTGCTGGGTGAACCCTATAGGACGTTTATCCTGACTTCCCGTGACCTGTGCGTTACTGTGGGCTGCTGCTCCCTCTCCTGGGTGGACCATCGCAAGGAACGACTGACATCTCCCTGGCGTCGCTAACTCTCAATTACAAAGTGATCATTGTTATTTGGATGGGTTGGGCATTAGCCAATAGGCTGCTTGATTTTTGACTAGCCACATGTGTTTATTCTATTTTTGTTGTTGTTTTGTTAGTGGTGAGCAAGACGGATATTTCTTTGGGAGAAGTCCGACAGGGGCCTGAAATGGAACTGACAGCCATCAGCACAAGGCGAGCTATGAAAAGTATACCCTGCAGCAAAATATTAGCATAATATCACACAAATTATTTTTGTTGCTCTAAATATGTCATTTTAAAATGTATCGACTCTTTAAAAATTAAAAACAAATATTTTTTTTAACATTGGCGTCTTTTCATTGTGATCCGATAAAAGAGCAACATGTTTTATGTAGCCAGAAGTACTTTTTAGTATCACTTAAGGACAAAAGATGTTTTGTAAAGCTGCTTTTAGCAGGTCCTCCTCTGTGCTGCAGCTCCTTCCTCCTGTTTCCCTTGTAACAAACAAACACTGGCCTCTCCCAGGCACCACTGCATAGTGTGCGGGGCTGCTCGAGAGACGCCCAGTCACGATCAAGGATTCTTAATGTGACCACTTGGTCCAGCCGACACTAAATTCATTATTGTTCTTTAATTGAGATATTTTTATTCGGGCCACGCCGCAACATCGTGGCATTTAGTGAGCAGTCTGAGGCTGGACTAGCCACTTTCAAGTAAGAGCCTCAACTCCTCCCTGAGTGCTACTTATTATATTTTATTATTAAAACCCCAAATAATGACATATGTCCTAGTATCTACAAAAGTGTTTCACTCGTGCTATATCAGATTCCCGAGACACAGCTTTAATTGCTGTGACCTTATTACCATATTTCTATCAGGCCATCCATCACAGTTAAATGCCATTCTGGTATTCCCCTCAGTAAGACAGATGTGCACTGAATGTATCGTGCAGAAAGCGTACCTAGCGTGTTTGTATGTAAGGCTCCCGTGGACCCACGGCAGCTGCGACAGTAACTAATGCACTTGTACTCCGCTGGCAGCAAAAGACGCCCAAGCATTAGAAGCAGAGTAAAATCAGTGCTTTTAGGTTTCCACTGAGAATTTTACCTCCTGTGGGTTTCAGGCAGGTTTAATCGGGTTAATCTGGAAACCCTAAATATAACACACCACAGGTATAGTTGAAGCACATGCAGGTTTATAGACCAGTGCATGATGAAGCAGATCTGTTCCTGACAAAGGCACCTTTGATAGTGAAAGACTAAATCTTAAAAGAAGTCTTAAGGACACTGAAGATAAGAGTACTCCAGTGCAGGAGTCGCCCTTCCTTAATATGGATGAGGAAGCAACAAAATCCTGTCGGGAACTACAGATGACGGTTCTTCAAAACACCCAGGAGAAACTAATATACCATATTATTCACAATAGGGATAGAACGCGAGCTTGTGCCCTCACTGCACTGCCTTTTCCTTACCCTTTTGCCCAAATGAACAATTATATCCAAGAGGAGACTGAATCGAGATAGAGATAGGAAGATCTTAGTAGATATTCTGTTTTTCCCAGTGCTGGTGGCAGCCATATTGGTTGGCGGGTGCCATATTGTTTGTTGGGAGCCATATTGGTTGGCGGGTGCCATATTGTTTGTTGGGAGCCATATTGGTTGAGCCCAGGAACGGTGCAGACCAGCCCATGGGCAATTTGTTGGGGGTGCAGCAGGGGCAGTGCAAGGAGAGAGAGCACCAATGATTGCAGTGAGGGGCAGTGTGACAGGCACCAACATGGCTGACAGTTGTGCAACAACTGCGAGGACTAGAAGAGAGGATGGCATGACAACACATCATCTACCACCTCTGGCACAGTCTTAATCGACCCCTCACTTTTCTGAAATGCAGGCTCCGAGCAGTCGGGCAACACAGTTCCCCAATATCCAAGAAAGGCCCCAGAGATTTTCCGTAGACTTGCAAACTGTTTTTAATTTTATAATCATAATTTAGCGGATGTAAATACATTGTTGCATGTTATGCATTGAGAGGTCAAGGAAATCCCCAAAAGGTAAAGGAGGAACTTCAGTCTGTTTTTAAATCTTATGATCCTAATTGGACTGTCTTTGTTGTAACACCTGGGGAGGGGAGAGGCTGGCTGGGTCCCAAAGCCACTGTCCACAGCAGGCATGTAGGGACAATGCCACCTTCACAGCTGCAAGATGTTTCAAGAAATAAATGTTTGTTGAGCGCAGCCACTAGTCTGTTCTACTGAAATTGAGTAACAAAAATTAACAATTGTAAACAAAGCAAAGATCTATATTTGACTCTTGTTCTAATAGTGTGACCACGTCTGGACCTGGTAGAGTGGCGCGAGAGCTGCTTTTGTTCAGTGATTGGTTCTAAAAATACAAGAGGATTTGAGAAGCATCTGCATAGGTTGGAAAATCACAAAAAAGTCTGATTTGGTTTCTGTAGCCAATCACTGCACTGCTGTTCACGAAGGAAAGTAAGAGTCTATCGCACACAGACTCTTTTCTTAACAAATGCTGTTGTTTCTGCAGTCGGTCTGGGGGAGCGGCAGAGGCAGGCAGGGTGCACCAGGGAGCAAAAGAGCCGAGTGAGTCCGCCTAGGAACTCCTGCTTCAATTGTGGTGGACTCGAGGCTTCCAAAAAGCATCCCAGGGTTTCCTTATAACTATTTGATTGAGCTCTGCCGACTCTACATAGGGGCCCACCATTTAGGACTGACCCGGGGAGCCAACTGCTCTATACACATTTCAATCCCTATAGACCAGAGAGGGCCCTATGTGCTATGAGTCATCAGGGGAGAGCCACACTGTGCCTTATTGATACTGGTGCTGGCTGACCCTCTCCGAAAAACACAACGTGTCCCTCTCTTGGGAAAAATAATTGATGCAGTTGGCATTTCAATGATATGTGTTCCTCACCCTGTTATTAATCTGGGCCGCTATTATACATTGTGCCCAAGTGGCAAAACGGGTGTGTGCGCCTGCTATGAGTGCCCCGGAGGCACAACTGTGTTACAGAAGTGGCCGCAGAAGCTTGTACGTCCCCTTCTGTAATACAGATGGCGCTGGCGCACATGTTGTGCCACGCTATCATTCAAGGGTGTTCCCTGGTTTACAGGGGAGCATGGCGCCATGCAAATGAGGGAATCTGTTTGCCTCTGCGCTTGTGCCATATTACCAATGTGGGTGCAGAGGCAAACGTGTCTTTAAGAGGCGCACTTAAAGTGCGCCAAAAATGGGGCGCATCTCCTAAAAGCAGCTCTCTTTGGGGGGGGGTGGGGAGGGTCCCATGGACCCCTCAGACATACCCCTGCAGGCGGCTGCAGTCACTAGTGCACCCCCTTGCAAGGGGATGTCTAATCCCCCTAAAAGTGCAGGCAGGTTGCCGCCTGCAAAAGTGAAACATGGTGCCGCTTTTAAACAGCTGCTCCATATTTCACCTGAATGTGCTACCCCCAGGGCAGCGCAAGTTCCTGGCTGCCCTGGGGGCAGTGCATTAATTCAAACACGGTGCACTTGTTTGCGCAGGGCGCACCTTTTTAAAGGTACATTGTGCCACAAAGCAGGAAAGTGTGCCTTATTCGTAATTTGGCCCCTGGTGTCTCTCTCCTTGAGTCCATTTACCGACCAGCAGAGCCCCACCTCTTAAGGTATTTATTAGTCGGAGATCTTCTCTGTAGAAGGAACTGTATTGTGTATTGCATTAGCAACAGTGTATATTTGTACGTTTCAATTGAAAAAAAAAATGGTTTAGATGTGCTGAGTCATACTGAGGGCTCTTTTAATGTCAATGACGAAGCAAATGCTTCACCTCAAAATAGGGTCGATGCAAGTTCCTTCATCTTTGTGGCCCCGGCATGCTTGGGATATATATGCTGTATCTTTACTGCAGCTCCTGTCAAGATAACATTTGTAGTAACGTCCATGTATACCACACTATCTCTTCTGTCTTGAGGTGGAAGCAGGTATCCACCGGGTAATTGCTGCTCTTTTAAAACAGAAGGTTCTGATGCCCACTGATGGCCATGTACCCATCACGAAGGCAGGGAAAGAACCCCATCAGATTGCGCAAGATCTGCGTGCCATCACGGCTGTAATGTGGAATTGCGCAGTGTTTCCTTGGAGCGGAACCCGGCAGCCGTTCTATCCTGTATCTCACCTACCGCCCCATGGATCACTTTTGTCTATTTGTGTTCTGCTTCGTTCTCCATCCCTATTCCATTCCAAAGCATGGAACCTACTACCACCCCACCTGAGGTCACTTGAGACAGAGACACTGTTCAGGAAGGCCCTGAAGACCTGGATATTTGCTGCCCCAGAGGAACTATGCCTCTCTCTTATCTCGGAAAGCTAGTGCCCCTCCCCTCCCCTTACCTCCAAACCTCCACAGCGCCAGGAGGCTCCTCACGGAGTGACAGCCCGCGCTTTATAAGAGACAACTTACATTACATTACATATACCCTGAACGTCAGTTTCTATTCACGTTCTCCTTCAGCGACTCGCAAATAATATAGCTTGAGTTCCACAGAGGTCTACAAAGTCACCCTCCGTCACGTCACAAGTTCTGAAGAAGGGTTTAGACCCCCCGTTCTGTCCAGGTGCTCCTAACCTGGTTCCATATGTTGATGACTTGTTGTTTGCCTCTGATTCCTTAGATCAATGCCAACATGAGTCCCCATATCTGCTCTCTAGATTAGCTAAGCGAGGGCACAAGGCTTGTAGAGAAAAGTTGTCACTTTGTTTACCCCGTGTTCGATATTGAAGTCCCACCATATGCTGCAACTACCAATCGCATCAAAGCTGTCCATAATCTAGCCTAAATTGTTAGTTTCTTAGGGTATTCGCTCTTTTGGGGATGGCTGATGATTGTCGTCAGTGGATTTCAGAATATGCTAATAGTGTGACTCTTTCACAAGAACTTGTAACAAAATATACCAATGACCTTTGCTGTGGTTAGTGGAGGCAGAGCAAACCTTTGTTGAAAAATGCGTGGGCTTCTGTCCCTTCTTTGGGTTTGCTTGATTTCATGAGACCTTTTGCATTCCATTGGCATGAAAGGGAGGGCTTTGCCCTCCGGGTGTTGGTGCCGCCCCATGGTGACCAAAAGAAGCCTGTTGCCTGTAATTCCTCATGTCTTGATGCTGTGGCTTTAGGACTACCTGCATGTGTGTGAGTAGTAGTTGCAGCTGCCTTTCTCGTTGAAATGTCTGAAAATATTACTTGAACGCAGCACATTATAATGTCCAGAATTTCTAACTATGAAATATTATGACCCTCTTCCTCTCCAATTACCTTGCTAGATGCCTTATGGTGAGTCCAGCTTCACTGTTTCCCACATCTCTTAAAGGGAAACCTTGCAATTACCTCCATACCCCTGCCCACCTCACAAAACCCTGCATTGATCTCACTTGTATACCCCTCCATAACAGTGGCATTGTTGATTATGTTCCCATCATCCATCTCAGAAGAGTGCAGTCATTTAAAGATCCATACAAAAGTTGGAGATATGATGTCAACTCTGCAGTTCTCATCTCAACAGGAAGTGGCATCACTGTATTTCTCAGAATCCTTCTCTACAGGAAGTGATATAACTGCTTTAAAGCCAAAACACATTTAACAGCAGAAGCAAGCAAAGCAGACTCCATTCTCTATCGTCCATCTGTATAGAAGGTGATATTACTGCAGTTCCCAGCATCCACCTGTGCAGCATCTGACATCACTTCGGTTGCCAGCATCCATCTGTACAGGAAGCGACATCATTTTTTGCCTTCTCCATCCTTCAGTCAGCTTCTCAAGCATCCCACCGCCGCAGCATCCATAGCAAACTGCAGACACAGACGAGGGCGTTTCCTAGTGAGGCCTGTTGAAGCCTTGGGCCAGAAATCCAGCTTCACTTCAGTCTAAGTAAAATATCATTGCCTCTGCCAGCATCCACAGAAAGACACCTAGATGAGACCACACAAACATTCACATAGCATTCTCACAACACATAGACCCAGCCCCATCCAACTACCCACCAAACACCCTCAAACCAGAGAACACAAGCACCAGACATCACAAACCTCATCACCTGTCGCAGTCTTCATCACAGAAACGTGGCCTACCCTCCTCCCCCAATCTTGCATATCGTCCTTCTCAAAGTCTAAAGGATCCAGTGTGCAGACCATTATCTTAAGAATGGTAGAGGCCTCAAGGTCATCCATAAATTCTCCAGGTCCAGAACGATAGGAAAGTAAGCAACACCGAGCCCATGGAGCGTCTCACACTGCACTTTCCCTATCAAAGTCCAACAGCTTCCACCTCAACTACAGGCCTCTTGTAAAGAACAAAGACTTTATAGATGATTTCTCAGAACCCTTTAAAGCCTGATCCATCCAACATCCCCACACCCGAGCCTCGGCGACTTCAACCTTCCAGACAACCTAAGCATGGAAATACAAGAGACACCTCGCCAATCTCAACACACAATGTGATCCCGCGTGTCGCCCAATCAACATCCTCTAAAGGCCACTTCTTATAATGCGTCTTCTCAGCATCGTCGCCATCCAACCTAAGCATTCCGTACTCCTGTACTGGATCAATAACCTCCCTAACTCCCTGCTAAGCATTATCCCAACACATCACAGTCAAACCAAAAGACAACAATAACATCTGAAGTCAGCACATGTCTCAACAACTTAAGTGCATTTCTGGAAAACCATGTGAACATCCATGCTCCAACCAAAATACATAGGTACAAGCCAAACTGTTCAGCAACCTAGTACTCCAAAGGCCTCTCCAACAACAAAGGCTCTAACGCAGACAGGAAAGGCAAACAAACAAAACCCCTGGGAACCCCACGCTATTCAAGCCCCTCTGTGCAGCACGTAGACAAATCATCACATCACCCAACGTCAAGTACTATATGAACACCAGCAATGACGCTGCCAATAGAAGCGGAACACTCTTCAGAATAATGAGGCACTCCATCAACCCCCTGTCTGAGTCTTTAATCCCACATTTCAAGTGCTGTCGACCACTTTGTCAATGAAACAATATAGAAAATCTCACAGCCCAAAATGCAACAATAGTTTCTCCTATAACGCTCACTTCTCCATGCTGCGTCCCGCAGTGGTAATCCTTTGAAGATGATATTTTATCTTCCTCCTTTCATCAAAGCCCTCTGGAGATGCGCTCTCACCCTGCTCACCATCGCCACCCAAGGCCTTTTCCCTGAAGCTCTCAAGGCAGGCGAGATCTTCCCAGTCCTGAAGAAACCCACCCTAGACTTTGACAATCTCACTAACTGCCAACTCATATCTTAAGAACCCTTCACGGGCACGGTCAGATAAAAAGCAAATCATGCACAATTCAAGATCCGTATCAACTAGCTCCTGCATGACTACCAATCTGGCTTCAGATCGCAGCGCAGAGGGCACTATCTTACACATCGTAGACACTCCCCTCTTGACCCCTGGCTCTGGATATTACTAGACCTCTCAACTGCTGTGAACACCGTCGAGCAACCCACTCTCGGCCACACCCAAAAGTCTCAGATAGGATTCATTGAGAGTTTCCTTCACAAGTTCTCCTACCTTTCCATCCGAAACCAGTTGATTCCCATGGGCATCTCCAAGTCCAAGATCAACTCTTAAGTGTGCTGCCCACCCATCTGCTGAAGATGAAGTCTCTAATGATAATACTTCTGCTGACTGCACATCTAAAAGGCTGCTTTATCCTATAAATGTTCCGTGATGCATGTGTCTCAAATTGTTGAACTCCTAAAGCTCATCCTAATACGATCTTGTCGACTTAAAGGCGCAAGTGCTTGAGAACGAAAAGATGGCATACACAAGTTACAGGTGTCATAGACTTCCGGATTGGCTGTAGTGTGATAGGAGTGCTAAAACGGTTGCACCTAGCATACTGTTTTGGCACGATTATGTCGCAGGATTGTTAATGTCAGTCGAGGTGTTAATGCAGCGCTTTGTCACTTTAGAAACGCACTGTATTTCCAGCAATATGGTGCCGCCCTGCGTTTCTCCCTGCACTGACGCAAAATTTAGCCGCCTAGTGCCAATGCAGGCACTCTTGCACCATAGTGCAAGGGTGCCTGCGTTGTGGGAATGATTGTTTATGTGCAGGAAGTTGTTCCTTCCTGCACATAAACAATCATAAATGGCGATTTGTAACTTCTCTGTGTGCTGCTTTCTGCAGCACACATAGAAGTTGCAACTTATATATATATATTTTTTTGTCAAAATCTTTTTATTGGCTATTACAAAGATACACAACATTTTTAGCTCAACCGAGCTCTGATCCCATGCCTAGATCATCAGTTATCTAAAGACAATACACAGCTTTTTCACAAGTTCTCAGCATGACTATTCACGTTTTCCAGGCACAGAAGTCCTATCATTACCGTGCCTATCATATGCAGTCTACATATCCCGAGTCCCGGGCTCCATAATCGGGAGCTAACAAATTAAACACAGCGAGAACAATTAAACATTTCCGTGCCACCCTGTGTCCATTACCCTAAAGTGATTGAGGGGAGCGTAGAGCGGGCGTTATCCAGGGCCCAGAGTGCCCAAGGGGCCTACTGCTTCAGGCCCAGGGTGTGAGGGGTTGGCAACAGGGACCGCACATGAGGGGGTCAGTGGAAGTCCTATGGACCCTGGCTTCCAGGGGGGTCCAGACCGTGGGCAGATCTGTTATATCTGAAAGGGGTGAAGGATCCGCAGCGTAGGACCACAGGCAAAGAGAGGCAACCCCCGACAGGTAACCCACCAATGGACTCCAGATGCAATCAAAGCACTGGCGGCAATCCTCAATAATATCTGTCATCCGTTCAAGAGCTAGGGCTCACCATAATCGGACGCACCATTGGGTAAAAGAGGGGGCCTCCGGCTTCTTCCAGGCTGCTGCAATTGCCATATTAGCCACCCCCAAGCAAAGCTAAATAATGGAGCAGTCCCACTGTGTTTGGTGCTCCAGACTGGGGTCTCGCAGCCCCGAAAGAGTGTGTTCTAGGGAGTCTGGGATTGGGTACCCCAGGATCTGTTTAATTTGGGATAGAATTTCTTTCCAGAAAGGTTAAATGGAAGGACAGTCCCACCATATATGACGGAAGTGTAATGGGCTTCTCTCAAGAACAGGGATCCGATATATTTAGCAATGTCTTTAAATAAGGATCTCCACTGTTTCTCCGCTATATGGGTATGTAGCATGGGGTCCCAAAACCCTCTGTGTACCGGGGCTTGAGAGGGACCCACCTTAAGAAGAAGAGTGTAAATAAAAGAGATGCAGTCCTTAGTCGCGTTGCCGGATTGCACGGATCTCTCTAACCGGGTCCCTGGTCGCGACCAGCCTGACCTGGGGTTGTTGCACCCAGTGTTTTTGCTGGAAATAGTGGTATTCTTCTGTGGGTGGCAGCTTAAAAAGAGGCGGACAGTCTGCAAAGGAGCATAGTTCTCTTCGATTGAAGAGATCAGACAACATGGGGCATCCAGCCTCCCTTTATTTATCAAAAGGACCCTCTAGTATAGTTAAAGTGGATAGGGGTGTAAGGGGATGGAACGGTCGTTAGGGGCAATGTCTTGGTGACGAATTCCAACACTTTGAGAGTAGTGGCTGTAGGGGTGCTAAGATAGACATTATTTGGCCTGTCTTGTTCTGTTTTCCAAGGTAGGTCTCAGATGGTTCTCCCCGCTATCTGTCCATATGGAGCCAGTGTTTATCTGAGAGTTTAAGGGACCACTCGGCCAAGACCATGAGTTATGCAGCTCTGTAATAGAGAGGGAAATCAGTGAGGGAGAGACCCCCGCGAGGCGTGGTCTAGTCAATAGTCGCTGGGATAAGTAGGCCCTTTGCCACTGCCAAATACATTTTGTGATCATCCTCTTCACCTCTGTGAACAATTCTCTGTCCACCGTGATCGGGAGACCCTGAAATAGATAGAGAACGTGAGGCAGAACGTTAATCTTGATCGGGTTTATTCGGCCTATCCAAGTTATGTATGCGGAGCCCCCTTTTTTAAAGTCGATTTGAGCTGCCGCAGCAAGGAGGCGAAGTTGGCTTTATAGGGGTCTGTTAGTTTGGGGGTAATTTTAATGCCCAGATAGGTAATTTATTTATGGACACATCACAAGAACGATGCCTCCCCAATGGCTGTCATCATCTCTAGGGGCATTGTCTGGGTTAAGTAGAAAAGATTTGGAGAGATTAACTTTAAAACCCGCTACTTTTTTGAAAATTATTAAGTTCAGCCTGTATAGCCAGCAAAGAAGCATTAGGGTCAGTGATAGGTAGCAAACCATCATCTGCAAAGAGTGACATTTTGTGCTCATCTGGACCGAATTTGATTCCGCATATTTCATGGTTAGATCTTATCCGCGCTGCAAGTGGTTCAATGCAAAGGGCGAAGAGCATGGGTGATAGGGGTCAGCCCTGTCTTGTGCCCCTTGATAGATTAAAGAAGTTTGAGGCTACTCCATTTACAAGAAATCGGGACTTCGGGGAATCATAGTTACCCTTTACCATGCCCAGGAAAGCCTCACTGAACCCAAAGCGGCATAAGGTGTAAATTAAGAAGGGACAGTCAACCCGGTCGAAGGCCTTCTCCACTTCTAAGGATAGTAAGGCTGCCGGGATATGTTTCTTCTGTACTTTGTCAATTAAGTGCATTGTCCTGCATAGGTTATCATGGGTCTGGCGACCCTTGATGAACCCAGATTGGTCAGAGTGGATTAGTGTAGGTAAAATGTCTTCCAATCTGCCGGCCTGTATCTTATATTTATTTTAATGATTGTTTATGTGCAGGAAGGGACATCTTCTTGCACATAAACAAACATTCATGGCGCTTTGCAGCATACATAGAAACAGCAAAAACGAGGGGAAATAAAGTATTTCTCCTCGTTTGGCGTGTTTAAGACCAGGTTTTCTCTAGTCTTACTTTTGGGGCTGTCCCATATTTGCGCCAGCCTTGTAAATAGGGGGCAGCGTAAAAACCAATGGATTTTGGGGCGGAACGCCCACTGCAACACTCATTGCCCCTACCTTTCAGGCTTAGTATAGCGTGAAAGGATGCCTTATTCACATGTTAAGTGGCTTAACGCTGCCTTGTGAATAAGGCGAGGCCCCTATCGCCACAGGAACGTCATAAAAAGTGATGTTCCTGCGGTGATAGAGGCTTGTAAATATGCCCCCATGTGTTCTGCACCTTATTTCCCCTTCATTGTGCACACACTATTTTCCCCTTCATTGCTCAGTAATATTGTCACATCTGTTTGTCAAATCTACATCAGACACCAACCCAGTTGTTCATCCAGCCCCTTAGGGACCAGTTGACCACATCCATACAGATTTCGTCCAAATGTCCTGAAGCTGTTCATATGCCTACGTCCTCGTGCTGGTTTACATGTTTTCTGGATGAGTGGGTCCTTGTGCACGAGCTGATGCTGTCACCGAGGCCAAGAGACTGATATGAGACTTTGTCCCCAGGGTCTCAATTCCACTCAAGATCAGAAGTGACAACACAACAAATTCTGTGTCATCTGTAATTGAGGCAATGTGTGAAGATTTAGGGATCCAACATTTCTATTGTGCTCATCACTCTGAGTCCTCGGGGAAGGTAGAACAATTTAATGGGGCATTAGAATCAATGTTCCCTCTAATTATTTCCCTCTGTGTGCGGCACTGTAAGGTCTCTGTGCGCTGCAGCCAAGGCTGTGTGCGCCAGTAACCCGACCGCGCGTGTGGTTGCAGCAACACATATCAGTGCAGATTGTATGAGTATTCATGTTAATCGCAGTGCCAGTCATGTGCTGCAATTACCATGACTACTTTCTCAGAGGCACACAATACTGGGAACAATGATTAGAATACATTCTCCAGAATATATATCAAGTAAGAGCTCCTGAATGGCCTCACGCCTTACCTTTAGTTCCTGTCAGTGGCGGCTCCTCCGCTAAGGCGGAGGAGTATCGCCCCACTGCTCAAAAGGAAAAATAATATGACAATTACGTATCGTTACTATCATTTTATTTTTCCTGTTGCAGGCAGTGGCTCTGTTTCATGCGGGGCGGGGTTGGCCAGAGAGGGGAGGAGTGCTTTACACTCCCTAAGTGCGCATGACTGTTTGGCTGCCCTCTTGGGCCATGCAAACAGTTCATGCACACTTTGGATGTTCCCCGCCAGGCTGTAATGCACAGACTAGTCGGGAACATGCACAGGTTCCCTGTCTGAGCGCCGAACCACAGTGCTCAGACCAATCACAACGCTGCATTGCAGCATTGTGATTGGCATTGGGGAGCCCGGGTGCTTCCTGCTGCTTGCTGGACTGGAGACAGGAAGAAGGAAGATGAATAGAACGGGGAGAGGCAGTGGCCGGTCGTTCCCAAGTAAGTACTTTTGTTTTCTTAATCCCCTCGTGCCCACCACCCCCGTCCATTAGCAGCCGCTACTGGTTCCAGTGCTGATGAGCGCCACTCCTTACCAAAAGACAAAGATGAACTAGTGTGAGATTATCATGCCCAGATCAATGATTCTTCCCTCCACTCTTCCAGAGTCTCCAGGTTTAGAAGATTCACACTTGTCTGAAGGTGTCTCTAAAATACTGAAGACAGCTTGTTCACTGTCTGAACAAGTTCTGTTCCCAGGTTCAAGCTGAGCTGTCCCCAACCTGACTGATGTTTGCCAAGATCTCCAAAGGGGTGACTGGATTCACATCAAGATTTACCAGGGAAAGTTGCCACTTTAATCGCTTGTGGTGAGGTCCATCCTAGATTCTGCTCATGACATACACTTCTGTCAAGTGCCAAGGACTCCCTCAGGGATCCAGGCTTCACCCTGCAAGCGCAATGCAGAACCAAAACACACCGGACCCGGGGGAGGAGCACCTGCCCACATGGGCACACCATAGAAATGCAGCAAGGGTGCAGCCCCTCCTCCTGCCGATAGCTACAGCCTGCAACCCTAGTAGTGGGAAGCCTCTCAGCTACCTCATCCCTCAGTAGGCCCTGCAGGCCCTCTTTGCCGCAAGCTTGTGTGGTTGAAACATTGTGTGGGGGCAGTTACAGGAAGTACTCCACTAATGTCTGCCCACTCCAGAAACAGGCGGTCTATGCACAAAGACAACACCCTCCTGCAGGTCCTCGATCTGTACAATCAGGTCATAAATCTTCCTTCATGATGGTTGTGTTCCCATGTGCTCACTGACTCTAATGGGGTGTGCCTATCATTCAGATACCTTCCGGAAGGGAGAGAGAATGCACAGAGCAACACATGCAAGGCACTATATTCTGGAGTGCGATAACTGCACCAACTGTGTTACCCTTCTGCCTCAATTTAACGTCTGCTGTCCACAGACTGGTAAGGAAACAAATGACAACATTTATAGGGGAGGCAATGAGTGTAATGTGACTGTACCCCTAAACTAACTGCCACAGTCCGTTTCACAAACTTACTCAAGTTGTGAGACTAAGAACTATTCTCCCTTCTGGGGCCATATCACATAAGGTGCCCCGGGGGCACAGCTGGCGTTTGCGCCCGCTTTGTGCGCCCTGAGGCATGTTGGTATTATAGAAGGGGGTGCAAACGCATGCGCGTCCCGTTCTATAATACCGATTACTGGTGCACTTAAAGCGCCAGCACTATCAACACAGGGTGTTCCCTCATTTGCATAGGGGCGTGCCCTCATTTAGTCAGGGATTTATAAAGCACGCTACTCACCCGTGAGGGTCCAAGGCCCTATGCAAATGAGGGAATTCCTTTGACTTTGCGCCCACGCATATTGCAGACGGGGGCGCAGAGTCAAAGAAGCCCTCAGGAGGCGCACAGACAGTGCGCCATTTAAAAGGTGACGCACTGTCAGTAGGCCCCCCTGAAAGCAGCCCTCTGCAGTGGGTAAAGGGGGTCCCATGGACCCCCCCAGACATCCCCTTGCAGGCGGGTGCAGTCATTGACTGCACCCGCCTGCAAGGGGATCTCTAATCCCTTTTGAAAGTGCAGGCGGGTGCCCCCTGCACTGTGAAACACGGAGCAGCTGCTCTGTGTTTTCACATGAATGCGTGCCCTGGGTGCAGCGCCAGTTTGTGGCTGCCCCCAGGGCAGCACATTCCCTATAATGGGGCGCATTGGCATTGTTTGCGCCCGGTGCACCTTTTCAAAGATGCGCTGGACGCAAACAATGCCAATATGTAATACAGCCCCTGGTGTACTGTTCACTTGATGTGGTGTTTCTGATCAAACTAGAACTTAATACGTTTGTGGCAATAGTGCCTACCTCTCTCTACCAAATGACTGGTTCGGGTCCTATTATTGTGGATATTTTGTACCCATTATTTGACATTTTATTACACCCTTTCCTCCCTTGCATGGGAGAAAGAAAATAAATGTTTTAGAGACTGTACAATTCTTTGCCATCTTGATATCGCGCCATGGAATAGGCTGAACTGTCCATGAGATTCGTTGGGTTGCTAAGGTGTTTCAGAAGGTGGCTAATTAGACTGCTAATGCTCTCACGCTAATAACTAACAAATTAGTGGCACAAAGAACTGTCATTTTACAGAATAGGATGGCTTTAGACTTTCTCTTCGCTGCCAAAGGTGGAGTTTGGGCTATAAGTGGTGTTGAATGTTGCAGTTATTACCCTGACCTATCTGTCGGTATCAATGAACCGATTGAAAATATACTAAAAAGTGTTAAGATCTTAAAACAATCCACGATGACTTGAGTGTTGGGATCTTTGTTCCTGCTTGGAAACGGTCCTTCAATGATGGAGAATGAAAATACTTAAAGTAGTTTTGATTATTGTTGTTCTGCTGATTTTTATTCTCATTCTCATTAGAGGCAGGAGTACTTCTTCAATCTGCCACTTAAACGTCTACAACTATTACAGTGATTGTGATATTGATTACAAGTTTGATGATGGTGCCTTGGGAAGCAGAGAAGAAAGTGCGAGGAGTATTTCGACTGAGGAATATTGAATTTTTTGCAAATCTACTAGTTTTGCAATAAAAGTAGCTCAACAGGGAGGGATTATGAAAAGGTTTACACGCATTGCCCTGTTTTAGTGCAACAGTGACCAGTTTTAGCCTTTTTTATCTTCCTTATGCTAACTTAGTCTACCGGGCGTAACTATCCCAGAATATTAGATCCGTTGCAATATGAATATTTGCAAACAAGTGGTTTGTGGCAGACTGTGGGCCAGCATAGCCACAAAAATCTCATGCTCCCATGCTGGTCCCCATTTCCCTATCTTCCAGGACTGACTGGGCTTCTGCGGTGGTGGGTTCAGGTGAGATGTTCTAGCAGAACCTGTGGCAAGTGAGGTGCATGTCCCCGAACTGAGGAAACTGGTCCCTGTGGCCTGTGTGTTGGAGGTTCTTTAACCCTTCCCCCGCTGAGAGTGTTATGTCCGGAGATGAATGTACGAAGAGGAGCCAGTGATGGCAAATCCTTGTTCTCAAAAGGGCAGACTTACAAAAAACGAATGCAGCGCGGTGCCTCAAGTCATTTTGCTGCGCCACACTGCGTTTGTTTCGAAGCACAGGGATGCAACATATTTACAACAATATGTCACATCTCTGTGCTTTCCCCTGCGCTGGCGCACAAACTGCTGCCATGCGCCGGTGCAGGCAACCTTTCACCATGGTCCCAGGATGCATGCGTCATGGGGAGATTGTTTTTGTGCAGGAAGGACCCCTTTCTGCACAAAAACAATCAATTGAGGTGATTTCCTTTTCCAATGTGTGCTGTAGAATGCAGCACGCATTGAAAGAGATAAAAAAAAACTAGGAGAAATGAAAACATTTCTACTCGTTGCACCTTGCTACGCCACCCCTAGGGTGGCATAGCATTCTGACGCATTTCTAGAATTACGATTCCTCATAAATATGGAAATGCATGAGTGGACATAGGGGTTGCGTGGGAACACCAACAGCAACACCCATGTCATGCCCCTAATACGCACAGTGTTGTGTGAAAAGGGGTGATATTTACAAGCACAAGTAAAGTCAAGCAGGGTGGCTTTACCTGTGGTTGTAAATATTACTCAACAGGTTGCGCCACCGGTGCGTCACGCAACGTGATGCACCGGCGGCACAAGGGGTTTGTAAATCTGCCCCAAGTTTCCAGTGACCGAGTCCCTGGGTGGTGTCAGAGTTTGGTGGTGATGAGTGATGCTAGAGGACCTGCAGTGATGAGGGGCTGGAGCAATCAAGCACCAGTTTGTCAGTGACTGACTCAGGTTTCCTTGCTAGAGTGTGGAGGTGTTGGACAGGCCACATGAAGGGCTTGCTCCCTCCCTGCATGACAGGGCCCGAGCCCCGGCCCTCCAGGTGTTACCCACAGAAACAACCCACACCCCGTCTCCAGCCGGGACTCCTGCCCCCGGACATCTCTGTATCATGGGGCCGAACCACTACCGGCTCCTTCGCCCGGCCCGGCCGCCATCTTGGACACTGCACCACGAGGCCGCGTGGCCTCAGCTCGACCCTAACCCTGGGCCTGGCCAGGCCCCGACATCCCGGCACCACCATCCACCCAGGAGGTGAACGGACTACTTGGCAGGTCGATGGGAGAAAGAAGTGTCGATGGCTCTCCCCCGCCAGGTGCCGATCGCCCCCCAGCTCCCCCGGGCGCTGGCTCCACCCCCCTGCTGGGTGTCTGGACTCCCTCATCCCGGACCTCCCGACCTCCAAGTGCGAGGGTCCGGACATCAAAGGGCGCCAGACCTATAACTGGGGCAGCTCCAGAGCAGGAAGGCAGTTGTATCCTGGAGTCGAGAGACACCGAGAAGAACTCATCCTTGACGGACTACCGGCGCTGCCGTAGCCCTGCCTTGTGAACTATCATCCTGCCTGCTGGCGCTGCCGCGGCCTTCTGCATCCTCCATCCTCGTCGGGACCTGCTGGCGCTGCCGCGGACCGTTGTACCTACCACCTTCATTGGGACCCGCTGGCGCTGCCGCGGGACCTGCTGGCGCTGCCGCGGACCGTGTAACGACCACCTTCACCGGGACCTGCTGGCGCTGCCGCGGCCCGTCCAGCTAGAACACCGAGCTCGAGGATTGTGAGCTATCCATCATATCATCGCATCTACCAGATTGGTAACAAGACTGTCCCGCTACCCCCTTTCCCAACCAAGAGACTAGAATCGAGGGGACCCCTGAGTCCTGACCTCCTTGTACCATTCTATCGTACCTAAAGATTGCTTATAAAGAACGTTAAACCTTATCTTGGTGTGGTGTACATCTGTGGGGGGGAAGTTACTCGTCTGTACGATCGCTGGAGACGGCTCTCCCCGGAGACCTCTCCCCTTGTCCTCGGCCGACCCTCCCGGTCCGTCTAACATTGGTGGCCAGCGGCGCGATCCGAATCAACGCGTAATCGTACAGAGAGTAGCTCACCCCACGACGAAACCACAATGTCAACCAAAGAGGGCGGATCCACCGAGAAATTCCAGATGGAGAAATTGGAAGAGTACAGCCATCGTGAATTGAAACAATTCTGCATTGAACTAGGCATTGCTACCACCGGCCTGAGTACCAAAGACGATTTCAAGCACGCCATTGAGTCGTGGGCAGAAACCGGGGCCGCGAGATCCCCGGACCAAGACATTGCAGCATCAGAGAGGAACACCACGGCTCCCGAGGAGCGAAGAACGGGTCTCTCGCAGGAAGAGATCCAAGAGAGAGAAAAAAGCAGACTACATGAGCTAGAAATGGCACGGCTCAAAATGGACGGTGAACTTAAATTAGCCGAACAAAAACTGAACCTAGAACATCTGCGGCTCCGAGAAGAACGGGAAGAAAAACAGAGGCAGAGAGAGCTCGAAGAAAAGAGATTAGCGTACGAACACGAGCGCAAACTAGCAGAAATAGACCTACGGAAGCAGAACAAAGAACTGGAGGTGCCCGAGCGACCACGCACCCCGGGAGCGACAGAAAAGAAAGTCCACATCCCCAAGGATGTCATTCGAGAGTATGTCCGAGAGGACGACATACAACAGTGGTTCAAGGCCTACGAGATCGCCATGACCTCCCACCGGATCGATCGAAGTGACTGGGGAGCCGGTCTATGGGGGAGGTTCGTCAATGAAGGCCGCGATGCCCTGTTACAGCTCCCAGACCATCTGATGTCATCCTATGACCACATGAAGGCTGCCCTCCTCACCCGATATGGGCTCACACCCGAAATGTACCGCCAGAGGTTCCGAGACTGCACCCGAATCCCGGGTACAACTTGGGTGGAATATGTCAACTATTTCAGCCGAGCCTTCGAGGGTTGGATCAAGGGAAGCCACGTAACGACCTACGAGCAACTTTTTAATCTCATGGTGTGGGAGCACCTCTCTAACAACTGCTTCGTCGAGCTCAGGCAGCACCTCCTCGACAGTAAATTGACTGACCCACGGCAACTCGCCGCCGAAGCTGACCGGTGGGAAAGCACCCGAGTGGGCCGGAGGGGGCCGCACGAACAGAACCGGAACAACCAAGGTCAGCACCGTCCCCGAGGAGGAGGAGGAGGCCAGGGACGAGGAAGAGACACCGTCCCGGCCGCTCCCGCTGCCAGCACCCCGCCCCCGGCCAGCCGGGGCAACCCCCCGATGCGGCCGGGGTTCCGAGCCAATGTCACGTGTCACCGATGCCAGCGAGTCGGCCACTACGCCAATGGCCCGAACTGTCCACAGAACCAAACTCCGAGACCCCGCCAGGTAGCTGCCGCCACCCTGGGGGGAGAACAAATCTCCGAAGAACAGGAAGAATACGAGCAGGGACAACAAGAGTGGGAACCGGCCGCCATGGTTCTAGCGTGCCTAGGGGGAAGAGACAAGGTCCCGTGGGCTCCCCTACCCGCCAACACCAGAAAATATAGTCAGTGGGTGAACATTAATGGACGCCGGGCCGAAGCCCTACGTGACACGGGGGCCAGTGTGACGGCCGTCCGCTGTCACCTGGTAAAACCAGAGCAGATCCTGACGAACATTCTCTGCCCCGTCCGTTCAGCCGACAATTCGGAGAGTCTATGTCGGATGGCCTGCGTCCCCTTCGAATGGGGAGGAGTCTCCGGCATGTTGAAGGTGACGGTCCGAGATGATGCCCCCGTGGACTGTCTCCTGGGGAATGATCTTGAGAGTTCCCCGTGGGCCGCCGTAGAAAGAAAAGAGCACCTGGGGATGTTGGGCCTCCCGGACTGGGCGTGCGTAACCACCCGGTCCATGGCCGCCCGTGCCATCCCCCGACCAGAAGAACCAGAATGGCCAGCACCTCCTCCCCCGATCGCTCCAGTAGAGGCCACCGACCATACCAACCCCCCAGAGCAAACCCCCGAAGGGCTCGCTCAGCCCCAGGACCTTCCCAACCTGGCTCAGTGGCATCAAGAAGGGGGGCCCACCCAGGAACAGTTCCGTCAAGAACAGAAGACCTGTCCTTCCCTCGAGGGACTCCGCCAGCAAGCCCTCGCCCAGAGCGCAGGGGACACCACCGGAGCCCATTGGATCTATTGGGACAACGACCTATTGTACAGTGAGCAGAGAATCGCGGAGTTAGGGGCCAGTCGAGTGCTGGTGGTGCCCCTCCGTTTTAGAGACTTCCTGTTAAATTTGGCCCACGATGTCCCTCTGGCTGGACACCTGGGCCAGGACAAAACCTACAGTCGCCTGGTGACCCACTTTTTCTGGCCGAAGATGAGAAACGACGTCCTCAACCACTGCCGGTCCTGCCCCACGTGCCAGGCCAGCGGGAAGAGCGGCCGCAAACTCAAAGCACCTCTGCAACCCTTCCCAGTTGTCACCACCCCGTTCGAGAGGGTGGGAATAGACATTGTGGGGCCCCTGGACCCCCGTACAGCACAAGGACATCGGTTCATCCTGGTACTGGTGGACCACGCCACCCGCTACCCCGAGGCTGTGCCCCTGCGAACTGTAACAGCCCCGGTGGTCGGCTGGGCCTTAATGGGGATCTTCTCCCGGGTGGGCTTCCCCCGAGAAGTCGTCAGCGACAGAGGCACAAACTTTATTTCGAAGTATATGAAGTCCCTCTGGCAACAGTGCGGGGTCACCTACCGGTTCACGACCCCCTATCACCCTCAAGGAAACGGACTAGTCGAGCGGTTCAACCGCACGCTCAAGGGAATGATTGGGGGATTGGAAGAGCCCCTCCGTCGCCAGTGGGATGTACTACTTCCGTGCCTCCTCTTCGCCTATCGAGAAGTTCCCCAGAAGTCCCTCGGCTTTAGCCCTTTCGAACTCTTGTACGGGCACCCTGTGCGAGGGCCCCTCAGCCTAGTCAAAGAAGGTTGGGAGATGGCCCCCCTAAAGACCCCTCCAGACGTCTTCAAGTACCTCCTGACCCTACGTAATCAGACCAGGCGATTCAGAGAAATGGCGAACGCAAACCTTGAGGCCAGTCAGGAGGACATGGAAAAATGGTACGATCAAAATGCCTCCTCCATCGAATTCGAACCTGGCCAACAAGTGTGGGTGATGTCCCCCACCGAACCATGTGCCTTGCAGGAAAAGTGGACGGGGCCCTTCAAAGTGTTCGAACGCAAGAGCCCCGTCACCTATCTCATCGATATGGAATCTCCCCGGAACCCCCTCCGGGTCCTCCACACCAACAGACTCAAACCCCACTTTGTGCGCTCGGAGCTCAGCCTCCTGATGGCTACAGACAGTGGAGCGGAAGAAGACTCCGAGCCTCTCCCTGATCTCCTGAAGACTCGTGAGAAAGATGGTTCCGTGGACGGGGTCCGGCTCTCCGATGCCCTCACCCCGGAACAGCGCCAAGGCTGCCGGGACCTCCTGCTGCAGTTTGCTACCTTGTTTTCCCTCACCCCAGGGGTCACCCCCTGGTGCTTGCACGACGTGGACACTGGGGACAGTCCCCCTATCAGACACCGGGCTTACCGCGTACCAGATCGGGTACGGGCCTGCATCCAAGAGGAGGTATCAAAGATGCTCACGCTCGGGGTCATCGAGCCCTCGGACAGCCCCTGGGCCAGCCCGGTCGTGCTGGTCCCCAAAGCTGCTGCCCCCGGCACCACTCCTGAGCTCCGATTCTGCGTCGACTATCGGGGCTTGAATGCTGTCACCAGAACCGACGCTCATCCCATCCCCCGAGCGGATGAACTGATCGACCGCATGGGGGCTGCCCGCTACCTCAGCATCTTCGACCTGACAGCGGGCTACTGGCAGATCGGTCTCACACCCCGGGCCCAAGAACGATCCGCCTTTTCTACCCCCGATGGCCACTACCACTTCAAAGTCATGCCCTTCGGCATGAAGAATGCCCCAGCTACCTTTCAGCGACTGGTGAACCAGGTCTTGGCGGGGCTCGAGGAGTTCAGCGCCGCCTACCTGGACGATATCGCTGTGTACAGCCGCCACTGGTCCGACCACCTCCACCACCTCCGAGAGGTCCTGCAGGCCCTCCAACGGGCCGGCCTTACAATCAAGGCCAGCAAGTGCCAAATTGGTCAGGGGTCCGTGACCTATCTCGGACACCAGGTGGGAAGCGGTCTGGTGGCCCCTCTGCAACTCAAAATCGCTGCCATCCAGTCCTGGCAGCCTCCAGTCACGCAGACCGAGGTCCGAGCCTTCTTGGGGCTCACCGGCTACTACCGGCGGTTCGTGAGGGACTATGGCAGCATTGTGGGGCCCCTCACGGGACTCACATCCAAAAACCACCCGAAGAAGGTCAACTGGACCCCAGACTGTCAAGCGGCCTTCGAGAAGCTGAAAGCCGCCATGTGCACGGCCCCTGTGCTCCAGGCCCCCGACTACAGTCGGGAGTTCATCGTACAAACAGATGCCTCCGACCACGGCATCGGGCGGTCCTCTCCCAGTTGAACTCCGAGGGACTTGACCAACTGGTGGCCTTCATCAGCAGACGCCTCCTGGCCCGAGAACAGCGCTGGAGCACCATCGAGAGGGAGGCCTTCGCAGTAGTGTGGGCCCTCAAAAAGCTCCGGCCCTATCTCTTCGGTACCCACTTCCGGGTGCAAACAGATCATCGACCCCTGCAGTGGCTAATGCAGATGCGGGGGGAAAACCCCAAACTATTGCGTTGGTCCATCTCCCTGCAGGGGATGGACTTCACTGTGGAACATCGACCGGGCCAAGACCACGCCAACGCAGATGGCCCGTCACGCTTTTTCCGCCTCGACGAGGAGAGTCCCCAAGAGAATGGGTGACTCTCCCCGCCTTCAGCTGGGGGGGACGCATGTTGGACAGGCCACATGAAGGGCTTGCTCCCTCCCCGCATGACAGGGCCCGAGCCCCGGCCCTCCAGGTGTTACCCACAGAAACAACCCACACCCCGTCTCCAGCCGGGACTCCTGCCCCCGGACATCTCTGTATCATGGGGCCGAACCACTACCGGCTCCTTCGCCCGGCCCGGCCGCCATCTTGGACACTGCACCACGAGGCCGCGTGGCCTCAGCTCGACCCTAACCCTGGGCCTGGCCAGGCCCCGACATCCCGGCACCACCATCCACCCAGGAGGTGAACGGACTACTTGGCAGGTCGATGGGAGAAAGAAGTGTCGATGGCTCTCCCCCGCCAGGTGCCGATCGCCCCCCAGCTCCCCCGGGCGCTGGCTCCACCCCCCTGCTGGGTGTCTGGACTCCCTCATCCCGGACCTCCCGACCTCCAAGTGCGAGGGTCCGGACATCAAAGGGCGCCAGACCTATAACTGGGGCAGCTCCAGAGCAGGAAGGCAGTTGTATCCTGGAGTCGAGAGACACCGAGAAGAACTCATCCTTGACGGACTACCGGCGCTGCCGTAGCCCTGCCTTGTGAACTATCATCCTGCCTGCTGGCGCTGCCGCGGCCTTCTGCATCCTCCATCCTCGTCGGGACCTGCTGGCGCTGCCACGGACCGTTGTACCTACCACCTTCATTGGGACCCGCTGGCGCTGCCGCGGACCGTTGTAACCACCACCTTCATCGGGACCTGCTGGCGCTGCCGCGGACCGTGTAACGACCACCTTCACCGGGACCTGCTGGCGCTGCCGCGGCCCGTCCAGCTAGAACACCGAGCTCGAGGATTGTGAGCTATCCATCATATCATCGCATCTACCAGATTGGTAACAAGACTGTCCCGCTACCCCCTTTCCCAACCAAGAGACTAGAATCGAGGGGACCCCTGAGTCCTGACCTCCTTGTACCATTCTATCGTACCTAAAGATTGCTTATAAAGAACGTTAAACCTTATCTTGGTGTGGTGTACATCTGTGGGGGGGAAGTTACTCGTCTGTACGATCGCTGGAGACGGCTTTCCCCAGAGACCTCTCCCCTTGTCCTCGGCCGACCCTCCCGGTCCGTCTAACAGGAGGAATGAGAGTGAGGAGTGATGACTCCAGTGTGGCGTGGGGTGTCTCTTCACCATTGATGATGCCGTTCCTACCATGCCCATCCTGGACAATATCGCTCCAGGCCCTCTGGCTCTCATACGTAGCCCCAACCATGGAGGACAAAAAGGAGGAGGATTTGTTAAGTCTCGGGTTCAAAGAGGAGCTAGAATTATCTGAGCGGGACCTCCCTGATGAGGGCAAACTGAGTGAAGGGAAAGCAATACTTCCAAGGTCCATGAATGCTCCGAGTGAGGAGCTGGCACACACATTGGCTACCATTGGTGCTGCAGTGAAATCAGTGGAATTCAAAGTTGAGCACTTCTTGAGTAAAGTGGATTAAATTGAACGACAGACTTTGGAGAGCGACGTTTATAATGCCAGAATCTCTGCTGGTGATTTTACTGCATTCAAATAGTGCGTTGGTGCCTGTGCATTGAAATCAAACTCCAAAGTGGAAACGCTTGAGAACCTGCCACACGGTACAAATGCATGTGGACTGGGTGTCCCGGGTGTCCTGGCTCTGAGTCTCTCCCAGCTGCAGTAGAGGCAATTTCGTGGACTCTACTTGGTTGGTTGACAAGAAAGTCCAACTGCTGGTTCGTAAATCTTACAGACTGACCAGAGGGGGCGCCAAAGAGGTGAAGCAGGGAGTCGACCCTTATGAGTGTCCTGAATTATGCTGACTTTCAGGACACTATACAGCAAGCAGAAGCACAGTAGAAGGCCGGCCAAGTGGACAGACAGTCATTTGCTTCTCTTTCTGGACTTGTACTCTGTTGTCCAGGAAAAAAAGTGTTATTATAAATCCAGTTTAGTTTGGCGGCTAGAGGGCCCCTAGCTTCTGGGGACCTTGCAGTCCGACTGAGAGCGCTTCATTAATGGAAGAGATATGTTTCCAGCCAATCAGATGCTACAAAATCTTTCCTGTAAAGTTGACATGAGTGGGCGGTCTGCGGAAGGGTCCCCCCCTGTGTTGTTGCTGGATTTGTGACGTGTTATGCGTCTGTGTCTCCTCGTCATGGGTGGCACGCTTTGTCTGCGGGTCTGATACGGATGACTACTATTAAACCTCATCAAGGTGGGTGGGAGGTGGAGGATGCCTGACACTTTGTTGTTAGATGGAGCTTTGTTGTTTAATTTGGTTTCTGCTAGTTTACTCTGCTTCCTCTTTGAGCGTCTGTCAATTTCAATACTGTGTTTTCAACAATGTTGGTCTTTTGTGTTTTGACTTCCCTGGTATTACTTTGGTAGTGACATTATGTTTTATTAGGTAAATTGACAAATAAAGTTATTATAAAAAATTGCAAAATTTCTTCTTTAGCTGAAACTGTTAACATGTTTGTTACTCTTGAAGGCCATCTACAAATTCTTTTGATCTCAGCTAGGCACCGGCTTGTTCTCCGAATGAGAATTTTGTTCTGTGATCGATACTAAGAATTGTGTGTCTGGAGTATATATACATATATATTTGGGTCTTGTCTTCTCTTGTTGAGCCTAACTCATTTGCTAATATATGTGGGATCCTCTTGTCAGCAATTCTGTGAGTCACACACTACGAGTTTTTTCAATGAATTCCTTACAGACTCAATCGAAACTTGAAAAACGAGTCTTCTTAGACAGTAGGAAGATGGAATTTGATTTGTGAGTGGTTGAAAAAGAAACATGTTACCAAAGCAGATACATTAATGTCTTCAAGTAATGACAATCTATTGGAGTGTAGATAACTAAACAATTTCTAAAGATCTTGAAGTTTTTTTTGTCCAAAATCTACCCAGATAGTTTTTTTCTGTAGGCAAAAGTACTAAATTCCTCGTCGATGACTCGCAGTTTGTTCAAATCGAGCGTGTGTGCACTCGAGCGAGACTCGGAAATGCACCTTTGAAAGATGCTGATGACGCAGCAAGGGGTTACAGCAACTTTGTCAAACTGAAATGAATCTGTAAATGTGGCCTGACTGTCAAAGCAAGAAGAGAAGTGCCTGAAACATCTTTATTTTTCTTAAACATTTTCAAAAAGAGAAGTTCTGCAACATCTATTTCACATTTAACTTGTGTCAACACTGGACTGCAGAACCATGGATTTATGTCGGGAGTTTTGGTAGGTTTGCACTTTTAAGGACAGGTCCTCTCACAGTACTGGGATCTCACTGTCTGCATTGACCTCCTTTGGTAGGGCTTAGGATGAAAGGCGTCAGTGGAGAGCAGGTGTTTGCTGGCCTGTCCTGTACATGCGCTTTGTCTACTAGGTAAATTCACACATCTTTTGTAACCACCTCATATTGTTAAGACTAAGGGTCACTACAAAAATCTGTGCGGCTTGGCCGCCGCCTTGGAAAGAGTGGATGTGTTTACGATGATCAAAGAGGTATGGTCTATTGACTGCATGCAGTATGGAGGCTTTTTCTGTCTGTGGGACTTAGGGGCTTATTTACAAGAGGCCTGCGCCACCGTAGCGTCACTTTCTTTTTTACACTCCACCCTGCGTGGCTTTGCATGGCCTCATAGATATGCAGTAAGGCAAGGCAGCACAAAGCACTGTGTTGCCTTACTCTGCGTCAAGGAGGTGTTCCGTGGTCGTTGTTGTGGGTGTTCCTACACAACCCCCATAGATTTTGATGCTGCCCCAGATTTACAAAATCACGTAAGCCTGTGGCAGCGCCAAAACCTTACGCCTCCCCAGAGCAGGTGTAACGAGGGGAAATGTTTCTTCCCGTTTTCTCCTCTTTCCATGTGTGCTGCACTCTGCAGCACACATAGAACTAGGAACACTCCTCCAAGGACTGATTTTATGCAAGAAGATGTCCCTTCCTCCACGAAAACAATCCTGCCAACAATGCAGACACCCTTAGCACCATGGTGCAAAGGTGCCTGCGTTGGCGCTAGGCACCGAATTGATGGCTGAAAGGACAGGAATGTGCTGTACATCATAAATTCGGGGCATTCCTGCTATTTGCTTTTGACACAGTGTTGCACAATAAAGTGACTTGGTGCGCTGCCCTGTGCCAGAAACTCGTAAACAAGGTCCTCAGTTCATAGCTGCAGACATAAGACCTCTCTCATCCTCTAATAGATCTTCAGGCAGTACCAGTAGGACACGCATGGTCCTTCTGTTCATATAACCAGCGCTTTAAATGGGTCGGTACTGCCAAGTACTGAGTAACTGCACTTTTTTATTTTGAGAAGGAGAGTACCTGCACTTTTCAAGAGAGACGTAATAGCTTTAATTGGAGAGTACCTGTGCTTCTCATGAGAGACGTAATAGCTTTAATTGGAGTGTACACGCACTTCTCAGAAACAAACAGGTACTCTGGTACATGGTACCTGCACTTCTATTTTTGCATTTCAAGCATTGCATACTGTAAAGTACTTGTACTGCTGGCCTTGCGCGCGCTGACTAGGATGTGCGCGTGCTTAATAAATGGACACCACTCAGTATAGAAGTTGGGTGCCGTCTGACCTCGTGCGGTCACCCCCCCTCTTTATTCAGCCAGCGTGAGCGTGTGGGTGCGACACATCCGGCGTCTTCCGGGAAGATAGGCTGGACCGCCAACTCATTACATCCCATCCCAACTTAGTCTCTATTCCTTTTGCTGGGAGCCCATTGTCTCCCAACTTGGCATGCAAAGTCCTTCAGGCAAGAGCTCGGTCTTGGGTTCTCTCTCAGTTTATACCTGGGGTAACAACCCCGGGCAATGGATGGGGATCCCAGTGTTCTGGATGTTGTTGTTGCCTCCCGGGCCCCCTGCGTCGTTGCCTCCGTTATCAGGCAGGTCTCGCTAGCTGTTGTGGTGGACATTCACGGCGGTGTGCTCACATAGGGTTCCTCTTGCTCCGCTCTGTTGCTCTACCCAGCCTGGCAGACACTGTCTGCTTCCACACCGGAGGGAGGCTCTGACACCTTTTTGAACCATGATATGTTTTGGGTCTCTTCTGTAGTGGAGGCGTGGTTTTATGTGCACACATTGCTATGTTAGCATAAGCGCTTTAGAAGTAAACGCCATCTTGCCACGTTGCTGCTTTTGCACACAACACTACAGGTAGCTGTTATTACAAGTAAAACTGCTTGCTTGCTTTTTCTTCACATGAGAACGGTCTGTTGTTCACATCCCTAGACGTGCACCGCGACCTTAGTCTGACCACTGTGTGCAGAAGCCGTCAAGGTCAAATAACAATGTATGCTGTTGAATTCAGGTTGATCGGCCCAGGCTCTAGACACAACACGCACACAGCTGCAAATATCTGAAACTCGGGTGCCTTTAATATTGCATTTGCATGCATGACTCAGACACTTGGAGAAAACCTTTCCAGACACAGAGAGCAGAGCTGATCCTGTGATGTGATTCACCTAAGCCGATCTTTGAGGTATGGGGTTCCCCATTCAAACCTAGAGACCTTCTATTAGTTTATAAAACTAGTTTATTAGCCAAGGGAGGGTGGTTCACAAAGTATTATAGAAGTTGTTTTCCACTATCATTTTTAATATGATTTCTCCCTTCATTTTCTATGGTATTGTAACAATGCTGATGGTTTTGTTTTTAATCATTTGCCTGCTTGTATTAGCCAAAGTACTGCACCTTAGAGCACGTAGTTAAAAATAAACATTTTAAACTTTTCCGTGTCTCTGATTACTCTTGTTGTGGACTGATATAAGAATAATAACGAAAAGGTGTCTCTGATTCCCACCATTCCTGAGAGTACTCTAAGTCGCTTGTTCTGGGTTGTCTAATCATTGGTAGCTTCGAGATGATACGGAGAACGAATGAGACACTGATGCTAGTCGGATAGAGGGTCTGGGTACTGAGGTGAGTTTTTTGGTACACCACAATTCACTGAGGTCCTGGTTTCCTGTGCATAGTTCTGTGCACGAGCAGAATCCCTGCAACACTTCCTCCCTGAAGGATCCAGGGATCGTGCGAAAGGATCACTTGAGGCAGGTCAATGAGGTGAGATATACGTTTATTTCTAGATAGGAAAATCCATCCAGGAACAGCATCAGGGTCCATCAACAGCTCTAGCACAATTCAAAGCAAACATTCTAAACCCACCGTAGCTAAGCTAAAAGGAGGGAGCTTGCCACATGTGTTCCCTGGTAACCATGGCATCACAACAACACTAGCTATACAGATGCCCTTCCTAGGTTCCATATACGGTGATCCTGCTTTCTAATTGCATTGTTGAACAACTTAATCACCTGAATGCGTTTTGAAAATTTGGGACTCGATCCTGGTTGTTTGATGATCACCATTTCACCAACAGCAACTTTAATACTTATAACAGCCTTCCTAGACTCAAAGAGTGACTTCCTAGCTACTATTTTCCCAAATTCTTTCTCACGCCAACAGTCAGTGCTTACATCCTTGCATGTTGTCACCTCTAAATCTCGCACCCAGGAAGGTTCAACAAGAGTACATGGGGATCTGACCCTGAACAAAACAAAAAGGGGATTTTCCAGTTGTACTGTGGGGAGTTAATCTGTACATCTCAACTTTCTTAATGACCTCCTTTTCCCAGTCAAGACCACAACCCTTGGCTAAAGCGATAACTTCTTTTAAGACCCAGTTAAACCTTTTAACCATACCATTGGTTTCAGAGTGGTAAAGAGAACATTTTTAGGTCTCGCCTGACCCAGCGCATGCGCTGGTCTGGCGACACTTATTGAGAGGGCTCCAAAAAGTGCTACCAGGCCAGCCTAGAGCTACAGTGCATGTGCGCGGGCGCGCGTGCCGCGCTTTACCGCGATTACTTTCACTTTCGCGGCCGCATGGCCGCTTTGATGTTTGATTGTGATCACTTTCACTTTCGCGGCCGTACGGCCGCTTTGCATAGCCAATAGGTCTCGCTTTTGGGACCTTAGAAGTATTTAGTTATGCAACTGTTGCATGGCTAAACACTTATAAGGTCCCAAAGGCGAGACCTAGACACCAACACCTTACCAAGCTGACATGGTGCTCATTTAACTGGATACCTATAAAGATCTCAACTTCAGTGCAACAATCTGAAGCAGACCACCCCTCTTTAAGCAATTGGTGGTTTCAAAGCAAATCACACTGCTCATCCTGGCAGCTACTAAGGCTGGTTACATGGCAAGGACAAACCTAGGCAGTATCGACTTGCACCTGGCGCAAATCACCTACATATTAACTAGCACCATTGCATAAGGAACAACTTCAGCCAGGCCTGATTTTTTAACAAACACTAAAGTATTTTGGAGCGTGTAGTTCGACTTCCTCCTATTAATATCAAGTTCTCTTGGTCTTCCATATAAGGATGTCTAGATTTCGCAGGGAGTTAACAGTGAAGGAAAGAGACAGTCCAAGCCCCCTCTGTAGCGACCGACCTCATAACAGTCCATTAATGTCCTTTGTCAGAGGAGCTGTCATCAGTCCTAGATTACAAGCTGCTCCAATTCACAGCTGAATACAAACTGCATGGAAAGTTTTGAAGGCACGAGACATTTTTAAGTCGTCTGAAAACGCAAATCATTTACCAACTAAAAGGTAACAAAATGTGTGTAGAGCAACGAGAGACCACCAACAATGCTAAAGATAATGAAACAAAATAATGATTATCGGGTGCACAACATACATACACATGTATTGAACATTTAAGTCAATGATGCTTCTACTAATTACTATGTAAATAAATGATTGCAAAAAATCTTGGTTATTATAAAAGGTGTTCATTGCAACCGATCTCGACTTGATATAGCGCTTAATACTGCACTTCAGAAGCACTGTAAATACCAGGGTTTGCTATTATCCAAGTTAATAGTTTTTAATTTCCAAGCCGATGGAAGACTGACAGCTGCTTGCTGGGATTTGAACTTACTGACCAACGACCATTGTCTGTGTCAGAGGTAGCAATCAGCCCACTGCGCCTGACACATTAAAATGTGTGTCCCAAGCATTACATGCACCCGTATCCCAATAGGCAGGATAGTCAAGTGTGGCCTATCGGCTACACCCACATGTGCACAATAAAGACGAGCGGTGTATGTGACCTACAGATTGCAAATACTGTGGTCAGCAGAAATATTAGCCACTGGGGAGACATTTAATCAGTATTGGAAGGTACGGCCTGCTCAGTACACACAAAATTCTGCAGGGGTTGTTTTAACCCGCTGATGTTGCGGATCATCAAATAGTTTTGACCAGCAGTTCTAATCTTTAGGTTAATGCTACTGTGGAACTGTGTGGGCAACTTCATGTTCACAGGCTAAAATTTTGTTGTGGCCAACTCAGCTTTTCATTCCTCTTCGTTTGATGAAATAATTACCACAGAGTGGGGTCATAATATCTTCAGAATGCTGCCCACATGCAAGATCATTGTTACAGCTACAGGGTAAAAATCAAGCACAAATAGCTGGATGCACTCTCCTGTATATGTGGGCGTCTCACTATTTCACGTGTGGTGCTGATAATAATTGAAATAAAGGATGCGGCCCTGTGTCAAGCTCCGCCCCTGCCATTACCTGAGCTTAGGTTAGCCACTGGGAAAGATAAGGGGTGGTAAGCCACAACACTTAGGCCAGGTGAGTCACTCCTTTGCTCTACTTCCAGCTAAACCACCTTTTGTTCATTCAGTAATAGCTCAGAAAGGAAATCGTTGTTTCAGTCCAGAGGCACCGGATGTATCCACTTTGAATAAAAAGCGTTGGCAAAGTCCAAAGGTCTGTTCTTGGCAAGCATGCAATGTTTTTCTTATTTACTTTTATTGTAAACATGCAAAATACAAATAAAGAAGTGGCCCAGCAACCCGTGCACACCAGCCCTGGCAGTGAAGTGCACTCCTTTTCAGGATGTGCACATGCGATTATACCAATTTCTGCCATTGTAAGTGCAAGACAGCCAAAGGATATAGCTGGCTGGCAGTGACCCATGCTCTGGAGGGCGGTAGCAAAATGTGAATCATGCTTCAACAGACCAATGACCGACTGAAAGGCAGAGTATGCGTGTACATGTATTTTTAGGTCTCGCCTGACCCAGCGCATGCGCTGCTCTGGCAAGACTTATTGAGGGCTCCAAAAAGTGCTACCAGGCCAGCCTAGAGCTACAGTGCATGTGCGCGGCCACGTGCGCCGCGCTTTACCACGATTACTTTCACTTTCGCGGCAGCACGGCCGCTTTGATGTCTGATCGTGATCCCGCACGGCCGCTTTGCATAGCCAATAGGTCTCGCTTTTGGGACCTTATAAGTATTTAGTTATGCAACTGTTGCATGGCTAAACACTTATAAGGTCCCAAAGGCAAGACCTATTGGCTATGCCAATGCTTGTTTATGCTTAATTCCATGCCTCTTTAAAAATGTTTCCATCTCCCAAGAAATCAATTGAACACCATTGTCGGTTAAAATGGTATTGGGGTATCATTCAGTAAATACAGTTAAGTGGCACAAACTGCATCTAGAAAACTGCAATCTTACAGTAGAGTTACTAAGATCAGTATAATACAGATGGCAGGCTCCTTCTATGGAAACCTGTGACCTGTTATTGGTTGTCCAGTCTAATAAGCAGGAAAACCGGGCTCCCGACGTGACCGTTTTGGAACCTAACCTGTGTCTATGCAGAGAACAACTCAGATCTGTTCCTGAACTTCCGGTCCTGACATTTCTGGGCTAGAAAAACCCTTCTCGGCCGTCGGGCACTACAACCTTCAAACGCATGTCGAAAAAAGTACTTTGAACTGATATGTTATAGAAAACGGGTTAAAAATTATTCAAGGTAATTTCATTTGACCAATTTAGGGAAGCTTTTTCGCTGAAGTGTTTAAAAGTACAAAGAGCTGCAATAATTATAAAGGTTCAAGAGAGTGCGACACCGCGATAACCTGTGAGCGCATGTGAGGCTGGAGGAATGCATGCCTGCAGGAGAAAGAGCGAAGGGGTGTAAAGTAGGGGCACAGAGTGACATAGACTCCAATGCCCAGGGACAGGAGGTGGAAAAGAGCAAACAACAGGATTGGCCAAACCTGATGGGGTATTTTGGGGCTTGGGGCACAGCTAGGGGAGGATAACCTAAAAAATCCTTTTCCTCTTTGGTGCAGTCCAGGCTTGAGGCCTGCCCTGAGCCCTGTTTATAAACCAGCCTGGTTTCAGGACAAAGACAAGCACCATTTACTGGGGGTTCAGATTTCAGATAATCTTGGAAAAGTTTGTGATACTGAAAAGGGTACCTCGGTATGTGGTCTTCGCCGACATTTGACAATGCCCCTAGATACTTATTGTGGATTTGACACCAAGAAATGGGTATCTCGCTGGATCTTTTAAATATTTTGATTAGTCTCCGTGACAGGAACTTGACTATTGTTAGATGGGGGTACAGGTGACACCACACAACCTTTCTCAATAAATAAAGGACTTAGGCAAAGTTGCACCCTAGCCCCTGTTTTTAGGTCTCACCTATGCAGGGGATTTTGTATCCTCCCATGAGGGCTGCTCCTCTTACATGAGTTCCTACTGTTCGGTTATTTAAACTTAGAGAGAACTCTTTTATTAGTTGGCCTGCCTCTTTGCTCGTTAACTGTTCTGTTTACTTGAGCAATGAAACTATGGTTGCATCATTTGCTTGCTGTTGCTTTAACTCCCCGTGCCTCCCCCTCCACCTCCCATAACACTGCTTTAGTTCCTGCATGTCCCTTAATCTCCCCGTGCCTCCCCTCGCCCCTCCCACGACACTGCTCGCAGGCCCCAATATCCCTCCGAGGCCGCTGCTGTTTTGCTCGTTTTTTGGTTAGTTTACACATAATTTGCAATGCAGTGCCCTCGTTTAATATCCCTTTGCCGTCTACCCCCAACTCCCTGCACGGCACTGCTTGCCCACCCCCGAGTTCGTTGTATTGAATTCTTATGTTATTTTACATTAAACGCTTTTAAATATATAGCTCACCTAGCCATAGGCTCAGGGTCATTAAACAATCAGCCCATTATCACAGGATGTTGAGCCGACAGCAAACTGGATCACGGATCCCCAGCTCACCAGTCAGCAGCTCTCATCACGGCACCATATCCTTCTCCTATCCATGTTGCAGGGTACATTACCATATGTGGCCAAAAGTGGCCCCAAGAGACACCGAGTGACTGTGGTACTGCACCCTCACAACACTGCTTGGTGTTTTTGAAGTTGTAGCACCAACCCGACCAGAAGGTATTGGAGCACTTTACGTAACCGCCAGTTAAGTGACAGCTCGCCACGCTAACATTTTTCAACAGGGACATTTGTATTATAATCAGCTCAACTGCTCTGTGCACTAATATGAAGCAGTGTTTAATTTCACTTTGCAATTAGGCCTGCATGCACAGTTGAGAGTGCTTTGGTGTGTACGTACACTAACGCATGCGCCGCTTTCCTGTTATTTTTAGGTCTCGCCTGGCTATCGCGTAAGCGATTGCTCAGCGAGACTTCTGTAGGGGCTTCAGAAAATGCTCCCAAAGGCTTCCCAGGCGGATCGGATGGCGGTTACGCGCACAACCACGCGCATTCCATTTGCCACCAGCTACTTCCTGCGCGTGCGCCGCCTCACGCATTCAGAGAGATTTAGTAAGGGGCACAAGACCTTAGGAATGCGGTTTATGGCCAGTGCATGTGAGGCATTCAAACACGAAGCTGGCATCTGGCATCGGACTTGAAAGCAGCAGACTGTTTTTGCCAGCGCGCGCTCGGCCTCACTTCCTGCACCCCCTCTTACAACAATTAACTTTCGTTATAACTCACACCCCATTATGCTCGTTCCCTCCCACCCTTCCTTTGATGTCAGCTTTTCTTGTTGTTTACAAACCACGCCACACACTGCTGCACGCCACACACTGCTGCACGCCACACACTGCTGCACGCCGCACACTGCTGCATGCCGCACACTGCTACACGCCGCACACTACCGCACGCCACACACTGCTGCATTATACACTGCTGCATTACACACTGCTGCACACTGCACACTGCTGCACACCGCACACTGCTGCACGCCTCACACTGCTGCACGCCACACACTGCTGCACGCCACACACTGCTGCACGCCATACACTGCTGCACGCCACACACTGCTGCATGCCTCACACTGCTGCACGCCTCACACTGCTGCACGCCTCACACTGCTGCACGCTGCACACTGCTGCACGCCGCACACTGCTGCATGCCGCACACTGCTGCACACCACACACTGCTGCACACCACACACTGCTGCATGCCACACATTGCTGCATACCGCTGCACACCACACACTGCTGCACGCCACACACTGCTGCACGCCACACACTGCTGCACGCCACACACTGCTGCACGCCGCACACTGCTGCATGCCGCACACTGCTGCACGCCGCACACTGCTGCATGCCGTACACTGCTACACGAAACAGTGCTGCATGCCACACACTGCTGCATGCCACACACTGCTGCGCGCCACACACTGCTGCACGCCACACACTGCTGCACGCTGCACAATGCTACACGAAACACTGCTGCACGGCACACACTGCTGCACGGCACACACTGCTGCACGCCGCACACTGCTGCATGCAACACTCTGCTGCACACTGCTGCATTACTCACTGCTGCATGCTGCATGACACTGCTGCACGCAGCACACTGCTGCATGCCACACACTGCTGCACGCCTCACACTGCTGCATGCCGCACACTGCTGCACGCCACACACTGCTGCACGCCGCACACTGCTACACGCCACACACTGCTGCACGCCACACACTGCTGCATGCCGCTGCACGCCACACACTGCTGCACGCCACACACTGCTGCACACCACACACTGCTGCACGCCGCACACTGCTGCACGCCGCACACTGCTGCACGCCGCACACTGCTACACGAAACATTGCTGCATGCCACACACTGCTGCACGCCACACACTGCTGCACGCCACACACTGCTGCACACCACACACTGCTGCACGCCGCACAATGCTACACGAAACACTGCTGTACGCCACACACTGCTGCACGGCACACACTGCTGCATGCCGCACACTGCTGCACGCCACACACTGCTGCACACTGCTGCATTACTCACTGCTGCATGCAGCACGACACTGTTGCATGCAGCACACTGCTGCACGCCGCACACTGCTGGACGCCGCTGCACGCCACACAATGCTGCATGCCTCACACTGCTACACAAAACACTGCTGCACGCCGCACACTGCTGCACGCCACACACTGCTGCACGCCGCACACTGCTGCACGACGCACACTGCTGCATGCCTCACACTGCTGCACACCTCACACTGCTGCACGCCACACACTGCTGCACACCGCACACTGCTGCACGCCGCACACTGCTGCACGCCGCACACTGCTGCACGCCGCACACTGCTGCACGCCGCACACTGCTGCACTCCACACACTGCTTTTATGCGAGTTTATGCTACTGACATTGTAAATGACAATGCCTTTTATTTGTTTTAAAACCAAAACATAAATAAAAGGCATTGTAATTTTACAATGCCAATAGCTCAAACTCTTATAAATGCGAGACCTATTGCATTGCACATGCTTGTTTTTGCAGTTGTAGTGCGGACCCAACCGGAAGGTATTGGAGCGCTTTTCGTGAGCACCAGTTCCAAAGTGGCCGCTCGCTGCGCTAACATTTTCCGAGGACATCTGATGGCATTAGGTTTGCTGCTGAAAACCATGACTTCAACAAACTGTTCTTACCCACCCTTTCCTCTCCTTTCCTTGATTTCTTCCCCTATGAAATGGATCCATAAAAACAAAAAAAAACACTTTGGCTGCAAATGTCTTTTTGTGACATTTTTCTATTCCAAAGTGCAGCCTCGGAATGGAGGGGGGAAATAAAGGTTCAAAATACTAAAAGTGGCCAGATTGGTTTTATTCACAACCAAACACATTAGTATCACTTTACAAAGTTTGCCTGTGAAGCGCTACTTTCATTTTCTCTTATTTCTTTGGACAACAGTGTTCACTTCTCCTGCTCTGCCGCTGGTCCTCCCCCCTCTCTTTCATCCTTTTCCTACCTCTTTCTATCTCTGTCTCGTCTCTTTATGTCTCTGTCTCGCTCCTCCTCACTTGCTGAAAACCATGACTTCAACAAATGACTCTTACACTCTCTTTCCTCTCCTTTCCTTTACTTGTTCCCCTGTGAAATGGATCCAAAAAGCAAAATAAATACTTTGGCTACAAATGTCGGCTCTGGGATGGTGAGGAATAAAATGGTTCAAACTACGAAAAATAGACACTAAATAAAGCAAGACAATTGGTTGCAAAGTGGCCAGATTGGTTTTATTCACAACCACACACATTAGCGCCACTTTACAGAGTTTGCCAATTCCAGTGCTACTTTCATTTTCTCCTCGTTCTTTGAACAACTTTGGGGCATATTTACAAACAAATGTCAGAGCGCAGAGCTGCACCAAAATCAGCAGCGCCACGCTGTGAAATTTTTAAAACACAGGGATGTGCCCTATTCACAAGAATACGGCACACCCCTGTGTTTTCCCTAGCACTGGCGCAAAAAAAGCTACCTAGCGCCAGCGCAAGCACCCTGCCGCCATGTTGCAAGGGTGCCTGCGTTTCAGGGACAATTGATTTATGTGTAGAAAGGGACACCTTCCTGTACATAAACAATCATTCATGGAAATGTGTTCTTTCCATGTGTGCTGCAGAATGAGAGAGGAGAGGAAAAGCCACCCAGCGTGACTTTTCCTCTCCTTGTAAATATGGCCCCTTTACACGCAGCACTTTGCGTGGAATGGGCGTTCCATGGGTGTTGCTGTGGGTGTTCCCACGCACCACACATGGAACGAGACACATTTCCAGATTCACGAGGAATCGTAAATCTGGAAATGCGTGTCAATGCTATGCCTCCCCAGGTGAGGCGTAGCGAGGAGAAAAGTTTTCATTTCTCCTTGTTTTTTCCTCTTTTAATGTGCGCTGCATTCTACAGCACGCATTGAAAGAGGGAAATGCCTGTAGTGATTGTTTTTGTGCACGAAGGTGCCTCTTCCTGCAAAAAATCAATTTGCCCATGACAGAACCATCCTTGCACCATGGTGCAAGGGTGACTGCGCGGGCGCATGGCTGCAGTTTGTGCACCAGTGCAGGGGAGAGCACAGGAATGCAACATATTTTTGTAAATATGTGGCATTCCTGTGCTTCGGAAGTGCCGCAGCTCGGCGCAGTCAAAGGGCTTGCGTTGTCGCGCTGCGGCACTTCCTTGTAGATCTGCCCCCCTGTCTGCAACCTATCTATTCTCTGTGATGTTCCTTTGTAATATAATTGGTCTACACTAATCCTTATGGGTATCCTTCTCAATACAAATAACTGACTAATATCCACCACTCAAATTACTTTCATATTTCACTAAACTAATTCACCACTAATCCTTATGGGTTCCGGAGTAGCGTGCTACTCGCTGAAAAAAGCGCTTTAGCACCCCATCAGGGGTAACAAGCGCTGTATAAATGCAAACCTTTTTCCCTCTTCTATCCCTCCGCTATGCTTCTGAATCCAAATAATTGGGTAACCTATCCACCACTCAAATTACTTTCATATTTCACTCTACTAACTCAACACTAATCCTTTATGGGTTAGGAGTAGCGTGCTACTCGCCGAAAAAGCGCTTTGATGCCTTGTCAGGGGTAGTAAGCGCTATATAAATGCAATCAAAATACAATTACAAAATGCGAGACCTATTACATCGCAAAAGCTTGTTTTTCATTATCCATAAACCAGTTAGCCAAGGGGTTAGAAACTCCATTAATCAAGCTCGTCGGTTAACAATACCAAGATCGCTACTCCATCATGGCCAGACTGGAAACCCAAAGCAGCCCTGGAAAATATTATCAGACCCGCCTCAATGCGGTGCATAGTGAGCAAGCCCTGACCATTACAAGGAGGCTTTGGATAAGTTACCCCCAAGAACATTTGGGCACAAATGTTGCATTTTACAACACATTTTTCTTTGTATAAATTCAAATATATTTGTTTTTAAAGCATAGCAAATGATTGCCTTACGATGCACCGGGGTACAGCAATCTTTATTGGGCCTCTTCAATGATTTCCTCACTATTACCCCCCCAGCATCACACACACATACAGAGACAATGAATCATACATGTGTAAATCAGTGTATAGAAAATGTTACATAAGACATAGGGTACTCCAAGGTGTAGGATTCACAAGTCATCCATACTGGTAGGCATTTTTAAGAGTGCTTGGTCTGGGAAAACACAAACTCAGGATTTGGAATGTAACACAGTGGTTAGGGTTGACATTGCTAATAAGAATTTATTTCTACCCAAACCATTTTCCAGCAAAAGTGGGATAATGAAAGACTAGGAAAACACATAACTTTCTAGCCTAGATTACGATTGTAACGTATGAACTGCACAGTAACAAAAGGATCTCTGTGACAAAAGCAGTAACCCACTGAGCTATGCACATAAAATACTGTTCTGTGATCTGCATAGTACATGCTCTTTGCAGAAAGCATATTAACCCTTTGCGCTACCTTAGATGAGTCGAAGCTTCCACTAGACAAAACTCCATCTCTGTCCAGCAGGTACATCAATCTCCAGAGCTATCTTGGCACTTTTATTGTTGCCTGAAAACTGCTGGATATACAAGGAACTCTGCAGTACTTTTAAAACTGCTGCAGTGCTACAAAAACGACCCCCAGTAACAATAGTTCCCCCCCACCCTTCTAACCTCCCAGGGAAACACCCGATGCCCGGTACGACCAGTCCGGCCTTGTACTCTATTATTCGCTCGTGCTCCACTTCTGGTCTCCAAATCTCCTAGGGGTCTGCAGGCCCTGTTAGACTAGTTTGCAGACATCTTCACAGATAAGGAATTATTAGTTAGTGCAGGAAAACAATAATGATGTTTAGACCACACAAAGGCATGAGAAATAAATTCACCCTTAACTCTTCTAGTCTGGAGTATGTGGGTGGATTTCCCCATTTTGGATCAGTTTGTCATCCCGGACAACATAGAAGCCTCACCTTTCTCCAATGGGGAATATCCTGGCACATAGTGTGTGCGCAACTGCCTACTCTGCAGTGGAATATGGGGCGCAGCTGGTGTCCCCGGCCCTGGAAGTATAGAAAGTACAATGCCACAATGCTTCTCTGTGTGGAGCTGAGCTTTGGAGCCATGCAAGGCTTTCATGAGACCTCCATTTGGTACCCCTACACTTCCCTTGTATCTAGATTTGGGTATAACATCCTGGCCAAAATCGGACTGTTATTGTGTTGGACAGGAGTTTGGGGCACACCGGCGCTTTGGTACCCCATAGAAGCATGTGATGATGTTCTGAGTTACACCAACCATAGCGCTGCAGGATGGCTCAGGTATGTCAGGGATATGCTAGGGCAGATTGGTCTTTTTATCGCTAGGAAGTCCCTAACAGAATTACCCCTCTAGTAAATACATGGTACAACATCTAGTTGGAAGAGAATCAGCTCCTCAAATTACAATGTAGCAATTTGACTAAGGCTTTTCTGTTGCCAAAATGCACATGGAATTGATGATTTTAACACATTATTGGCTAAAGCATTGTGTCTCAAGTTCAGAATAAGTATTGTGCCGCTGAACATTTTTAGCTGTAAATGGGGTATTTCATCTCCCCAAACACAGCATTGTCCAGGTGAGTTAACCTTGTGGAAAATGAGATACACTCTTTGGTTTTGTCTTTTTGTCCGTTATACACTGCATATAGGTATGAATATAAAGTATTAAGAGCTACAATTGTTCGAAATTTGAAACCAGCTTATGTGCTACTGAAGGCTCTTACACTACTGAAACGTGTTGACTGTATCCTGCTATCATTTTACTGTGTGGCTTATTAAGCACTGGACTGGTGGCTTGTGATATTAAAGTTATGTCACTTTTTTATGTATAATCTTTAATTTTATAAGGAATACCCAAAATAAATAAAACTGATAAAGCAATTGGAGGGCAGATCAGAAGGACCAAGACCAGGTATACATTTTAAAGTGATACAAAAAAAGTGAAAGAGAATACAAGAATGAAAGGGGATTGTTGGCCAGTTACCCGGGGTGTATGAGATACTGAGCACTGGGGTAAACCTTGTGACAAGTGTTGCCTGTTATCTCTGGACTTACAGGAACCAGATAGTACTGCAAGCTCACTGAGGAGCCAAGTACCTCATTGTCATGATTTGATTTCCAAAGGGAAGGAAGGTGAACCAGTAAAGACTTAGGGCTCGGTTCACAAAGGTAAACTTAGACTGAAGCGTAAGTTTTAACCTGAAGTCTAAAGCTAGACTTCAGGTCTAAACTTAGACTTCAGGTCTAAACTTAGATTTATTGTCTAAGTTTACCTTTGTGAATTGGGCACATACTCTTGATATTTCCTTGTGGGGATGGAAACTAAGATACTATAAATACTTAACAGTACATAATTAGATTGCCTGGTCAGTTCTGTTACTTAAGTAACAAGCATTGCAATAGCCACTAGGTCTCGCCTTATTAGTGTTTACCCAGAGCCATTGTCTTTGCCAATGTATTTAAGTTATGTTGGAGAGCAGTGTGGCTGCTGTGCAGCATGTTGAAAATGTATAATTAAAAAAGTGTTAGAAGCATTATTGTTACTTTATTTACAGCCAAGAAGACATTATGTACAACTGAACGACCCTATTAAAAAAGGAATTAACATAAAAAATGTTGTCTAGTTTGTTGTCCTTGCAATGCTGGCAACTTCTTCCTGCCTGTTCTAATGCTTGTTGTGATAGCTTTTTTTCTTTTGTTATGAGGTGGAGGTTGGGATATAGTACCTGAATGGCAACATGAGCAGTGACAATAGGGGAGAGTAAACAGATGCCAGATTCTGAGGGCAGACTGAGTTGGTGCTGAGTGGTGCTGAGGTAGCGGTGTGCTGGTGCAGAGGTGATGTTCCGGTGATGCAAAATGATAGAGCAAAATCAAGTAAATGATGTACGGAGCACTGAAACTTTTCAGACACTCACCTCCAGTCACAGATCTGGGTTGAATCCATCATCGTTCTTTAGCTCTCTTCGCCACCCCAGTTTAGACCTGGCCATATGCAAATAAGTCTTGACCCTGTGCCTCATGGGAACAGTCCAGACCGAACTGCCAAGCCATGTCTTCCCTGGACCGGAAACAAGCATCCTGGGACCGGTTTCAAAGTTTCACCCCCATCAGCCAGGCTAGCTTGAATCCAGTGGCAAAGTACCCTGCCAACATAGGGCGAACAAAGCAAACACAAGGAGATGATGGACAGGGCACTGAAACTTTTCAGACACTCACCTCCAGATTTTGAGGGCAGACTGAGTTGGTGCTGAGTGGTGCTGAGGTGGCTGTATGCTGGTACGAAGGTGATGCACATGATAGTTATGTGGTGCTGAGGTGGCGGTGTGCTGGTGCGGAGGTGATGTTCAGATGATGCAAAATAATAGAGCAAACTCAAGGAGATGATGTATGGAACACTGAAACTTTTCAGACACTCACTTCCAGTCATCGGTCACAGTTTAATCCATCATCAATCATTAGCTCACTTTGCCACCCCAGGTCAGACCCAACCATATGCAATTCAGTCTTGACCCTGTTCCTCATGGTAACAGTCCAACCTGAACTGCAAGCCATGTCTTCCCTGAACCGGAAACAAGCATCCTGGGACCGGTTTCGGGTTCATAACCCTCATCAGCCAGGCTATCTTGAATCCAGTGGCAAAGTGAGCAAGGGACCCACGTCTGGGCATACCCTGCCAACTTAGGGCAAACAAAGCGATACCAAAGGTGATGATGGACGGAGCGTTTTAGCAAATCAAACACTCACCCTCAGTCAACTGATCTGGGTTTAATCCATCATCATTCTTTAGCTCACTCCACCACCCCAGTTCAGACATGGCCATATGCAAATCAGTCTGACCCTGTGCTTCATGGGAACAGTCCAGCCCGAACTGCCAAGCCATGTCTTCCCTGGACCGGAAACAAGCATCCTGGGACCGGTTTCAGGGTTGTACACCTCATCAGCCAGGCTAGCTTGAATCCAGTGGCAAAGTGAGCAAGGGACCTACGTCTGGGCATACCCTGCCAACTTAGGGGGAACAAAGCCAACATGAGCAGATGATGGACCCACAAGAAACAGGGTCAAGACTGATTTGCATATGGCTGGGTCTGAACTGGGGTGGCGAAGTGAGCTAAAGAACGATGGTGGATTCAGCCCAGATCTGTGACTGAGGGTGAATGTCTGAGAAGTTTCAGCGCTCTGTCCATCATCTCCTTGTGTTTACGATTCAAAATGATACTCAGGTGGTGCTGAGTGATGCTGAGGTGGTGGTGTGCTGGAGCGGAGGTGATGCTGACTTGATGCTGAATGATACTCCGGTGGTGTTGAGTGATGCTGAGGTGGTGGTGTGCTGGTGCAGATGTGATGCTAACTTGATAGTGAGTGATGCTGAGGTGGGGCCGGCTGATGCTGTGGTGCTGAGTCATGCTGAGGAGGTGGTGCTGAACTAGTGCTCAGGTGGTGCTGAGTTGGTGCTTTGATGATGCTGTGCTGATGCTGATGTGGTGCTGTGCTGATACTGAAGTGGTGCTGCATTGGTGCTGCATTGCTGTTGAGGTTGAGCTGCACTGGTGCGGAGGTGGGGCTGTACTGGTGGTGGTGCACTGCTGTGGAGATGGTGCTGTGTTGATGTTGAGGTGGTGCTGTGCTGGTGCTGAGGTGGGGCTGTGCTGATGCTGAGTTGGTGCTGCACTGGTGGTGGTGCACTGATGAGCAGATAGTGCTTTGCTGAGGCAATGCTGTGGTGGTGCTTAGGTGGTGCTGAGTGAAGCTGAGGTGGTGCTGAGTGATGCTGAGGTGGTCCTGAGTGGTCCTGAGGTGGTGGTGGTGCTATGCTGGTGTGCAGGTGGTGCTGAGCTGGTCCTCAGATGGTGCTAAGTGATGCTGAGTTGGTGCTGGGCTGAGGTGATGTTGTGCTGATGCTCAGATGGTGCTTTGCTGATGCCGAAGTGGTGCTGCATTGGTGTTAAATTGCTGCTGAGGTAGGGCTGTGCAGGTGCTGAGGTGGGGCTATGCTGGTGCACTGATGCAGAGGTGGTGCTGTCCTGATGCTGCACTGGTGCTGTGCTGATGTTGAGGTGGTGCTGAGGGGTTGTAGCCCTGGTGCTGAGGTGGTGCTGTGCTGATGCTGAGTTGGTGCTGCACTGCTGGTGTTGCTCTGATGAGGTGGTGCTGTGCTGATTTTGAGGTGGTGCTGTGCTGATGCTGAGGTGGTGCTGCACTGCTGGTGTTGCTCTGATGAGGTGGTGCTGTGCTGATTTTGAGGTGGTGCTGTGCTGATGCTGAGGTGGTGCTGTGCTAATGCTGAGATGGTGCTGCGCTGGTGCTGAGGTGGTGCTGCGGTGGTGCTGGACTGATGCTAAGGTGGTGCTGCACTGATGCTGAGGTGGATCCTGAGTGATACTGAGGTGGTGCTGAAGTGGTGATGTGCTTGTGCGTAAGTGATACTCGGGTGGTGCTGAGTGATACTGAGCTGGTGCTGAGTGATGGTGAGGTGGTGCTGAGTGATGCTTTGGTGGTGCTGTGCTAGTGCTCAGGTGGTGCTGACTGATGGTGAGTTGGTGCTGCACTGGTGCTGAGGTGATGCTGCACTGATGCTGAGATCGTGCTGTGCTAATGCTTAAGTGGTGTTGCATTAATGCTGAGCTGCTGCTGAGGTGGTGCAGCACTGGTGCTGAGGTGGTGCTATGCTTATGCAGTGGTGGTGCTGCGCTGGTGCTGAGTTGGTGTTGCACTGGTAGTGGTGCATTGATGTGGAGGTAGTGCTGTGCTGATGCTGATTGATGCTGTGCTGGTGCTAAGTGATGCTGTAGTGGTGATGAGTCATGCTGATGTGGTGGTGCTGCGCTATTGCTCAGGGGATGCTGAGCTGAGTGCTGGTGCTGAGGTGCTGAGGTGTTGCTGCGCTGGTGGTAGTGCTAAGCTAGTGTTTAAGTGGTGCTGAGTGATGCTGAATTGGTGCTGTGCTGAGGTGATGCTACACTGATGCTGAAGTGATGCTGTACTGGTGCTGAAGTGGTGCTGCGTTAGTGCTGAGTCACTGCTGAGGTGGGGCTGCGCTTGTGCTGAGGTGGGGCTGCGCTGGTGCTGAGGTGGGGCTGCTGTGGTGGTGGTGCACTGATGCATAGGTGGTGCTGTGCTGATGCTGAGATGGTGCTGTGCTGATGTTTTCTGTGGTGCTGCGCTGGTGCTGCACTGACCGAATAGAGTGGTTTCATATCCACGTGCTGTTTGATTTCTGAAGATGAAAGTGGGCTCTGGTGACCCAATTCCTTACGTTGGGTTTTACTTTGACAATACTCGGAAAAAGAAAGCATTTACACAAAGTTCCCCTCCTATGACACACACACACATGCACGGACACACGCACGTATGTGAACAGTCTTTGTAGAGTGTGTAAATCCCTCATCTCTTTTCTTTGTGCACCATGCTCTGCTCTCAGGTAAAGAAATATGTTTTTGTTCAGAAAAAAACGCGTGCACGAACCTCGCAGGAAAATGGCGCTCGCGAAATACAAATCAGATGAGTATTAGATGCCTGTGTTAGTGATCAAAGAGAGCGCGACAGGCATCTATGATCAGGTACAAGGTCAGGATTGCTGACATATAGGCAGCACCTGCGTAGCCACACTGCATCCACACGCCCTACAAAGAGAGGACGCGCTACTTAAGGCGCTATGGCCCAATGTAGTTGTAGAAACACTCTCAACCGCATTTCAGTCACTTTTGTATGTGAGCCAAGGCGTTGTTTCAGGGCTATAAAATAAAAAATAACAATCAAACTACTTTCATGTGATTGAGAGCTCCACATAACACCAGGCACTCCTTGGAGCACAGCAGAAATAAACAGACAGCAGCAAGCTGTGACTGCTGAGAAAGAATGACGGCTTGTGGGTGTGCCAGGAGCCACCGGACCTGGTGTGTTTGTCTGCCAGATGTGTGGGTTGCTGGCTCTGTTTTACTTGTATGTTGGTATATCTGTATGTATGTGTGTGTGTGTACATTTGTTACAGCACGGCTGTCCCTACCCCCATGTTCGGTACACCACCAACCCTGGCACCCTCTGGAGGCCTCATGGGCACAGTATACATCGATTCAAAGACATGGTATCACCATTGGCATCCTTTCCCAACCCTCCAACATAACAAATATGCAAATAAATAAATACACAACCGATTTTTTTTTGTTTGGGTAAAGTTGCTGCAGGTTTATTACATACACCGTTATGTAATACGTGGGTTATCTTACGGGCGATCCAAGGGCAGGCAACCAACTGGGCCGCCTTCCTGTCTGATGAGCCAGGCAGCACTGGGGCGAACCCCACCTGTGCTGCCCTTCCTGGTGATTCTCTTCCCGGATCACGTGACACTTGGTCCCATATTACTCACGCCCCTTTCAAGGCAGAGCGTAGCATAGCAAACCCCCGATTGTTCAGGCCCACAACTGCCCGAAGGACTAACGGGGCGCCAACACGGTTTTCCAGGAACCTCACATGAGGCTCCTAGGATTTGGCTCTGGCACCCCCTATGGTGCCGCGCAGAGGTACCTTTCTGTAACGCCCTGCTTCCAGATCGCCCTGTAACTCCGCCTGCAACGATAAAGAAAACATTACAACATTCTCTGCCTCCTGCCAGCCACACACCACGCCGGGTAAGCGGTAGGGTGGGAGACAGCGTGTCGGGCGCGCAAAAGAGGGCGCTAAAATGGTGGGGGGAGGCATATATACCCTCCCCCAAGTCCTGGCGCCCAGGAAGTGATGCCCCTAGAGCGCCGCGACCAGGCTGGGGGACTCCACCCAGAGTCCCTGCCCCTGATGGGGGCGGGGGGTGTGGGGTGCCCAAGCGACAATAGAGTGCTGACCTCTCTAGTGGCCCCCCGCGGGGGCCTCGGCCAGCCGCATATACTGGATATTCTGCTGTACAGAAGAAATGACAACTTTTGGAGGAAGCAGGGACAATGTTGCTGCAATGCAAGTAATTATCTTTGGTCAGAAAGGATAGGGGAATACTTGTATAAAAAAGAGCAAGGTGGGTGCTGGAGTCCTGGGAAAGAAGCACGTGGAACCAGGCCCAGAGCTGTATGCAAGAGTTCCATCATTTCAAACATACCACATGAGGGGGGAACGGCCGCAGTGAATAGTGCTCGGTGCACATCTTTCATTTTTACAGCTCACGTGCGAGGCGCAGCACGAACCGAGGCCTTAAAAGACTAAGCAAGCAGCCAAACAGCCCTGTATTTTCCATGCCCGGGTTTTATTTGTTTAAATCACGCTCATCTTATTGGTATGAAAACATATTTAATTGCCCTTGAACTTTGAGCACATGTATTAAAAAGGAGAAGTGCTTCGATTTTTAATAGTATTGAAAGGGTGTTTTACTGGGTCGTGGGCACAGTCTACCCTGAATGTTCCATTTCTGTGTCAAGAAACTCTAGTAAATACCTAGGGGCTTATTTACAAGGCTCTTGCCCCACTTTTGCGTCATTTTTAACATGGGAAAAGTGACGCACAAGTGGCGCAAGGGGCTTGTAAATCTGCCCCCTAAAGTCATTGTTGAACAATGAATATGCATAATAATCACCGGCATTACCATGCTTACCCTTATGGCCAAGGCTGCTGACTTTGTAACGGGAACCGAGTTCGAGTCCTGGCGTGAGCTCACCAGCCTGTGATTGTGGACACATCACTTCATCTCCCCATGCTTAAAAAAAAAGCTATAGGGATACACATATGAATAATGGCAGAAAGAACATGCTGCTACCATGACACTGCGTTTCTGAAAAATTTCAGGAGTACTAGACTGTAGAATAATGAAGTCAGAGTTACTCACGGGCTGCACCAGTGTAACACAGAGGACGCCAGGGACTCAGAGAGGCTTACAGGCGCATACAGTGACAGCGGTATAAGTCCCTGGCCTGAGTATACTTGCACATGGTGCCAACTCGCCCGTGCTTTGCGACACAGGAACAGGAATCTATAAATATTCACACTGCTATGACAGACAATTTGTGGGTGCGGTCGGAGTTCGTTGTAGCTGTCAAGGTACAACTAGCGCCAGGACTCCATGTGATCATAAATGAAAATACACTTCCGTACCAGGGGAGTAGCTGCCATGGGCGGCCGCCATGTTTAAGATAAAGAGCGGCATGCAGCGAATGTTGCACAAGTAATGAAATAGAAAAGAAAGGCCGGCCTCCGTGTTTAAAGACAAAGGGGCATATTATCAAGGCTTATATCGCCGCTTTTTCGGCACATAGCGCCGAAAAAGCGCAGATTTTTTTATCGCTTAATTAACAAGGACATGCTAACAAGCCTTAGCGCGTGTTTCCTTGCTACTTTGCATGTCAGCGATCAATATCGCTAATGACATGCAAAGTAGGCGTTCCTCTCCTAATCCTCATTGAATCTCTTGCAAACACAACATCGCCCAATTATCAATGCGGGGCCGGACCCGTGAAGCGATAATGAAAGCCGCGCTACCCGCGGTTATCGCTGGGACTTAACACCTGCTAAAAATGTGACTTAACTATCTCTTCAATGGAAGATGGATTGTTATGTTAAGTCCACACTTGAGTATCACCAAGCATTACACATATCGCAGGTTTTGTATCGTAGGAATCAGCCTGCTATCGATGGTTTTTCCCACTATCGCTGGATTTTACTGCGCCTGTGATCAACACGTTGTTAATACGCCGCTAACAGGGCGAGAAAATCCAGTGATACGCGACGATAAAAAAAAAAATTGCGCTAGCCTCGGTATGCGATAATTATCGCAGTATCTTGATAATATGCCCCAAAGCGCGGCGTGCCGAGCTGATTAATGACAGCGAGCTTTCGTGAGCTAGCGGGTTTAAAAAAAAGTTTGCCGTCATTTTAATAAACTGACAAGGTAAAACAAGGACACGACACCAAGACAGCTGGAATTAAAATGAGCAGCTGGGAGCAGTGATGAGCGCCGAAGCTGAACAAGTGCCGAAGACGGAAGCAGGAAACAATAAATTCAAGCAAGCTGCAAAGAGAGGGCGGAAAGAAAAAGTAGTGCATTGAAACAAAACAATGGTCACTAGTGAAAGGATCCATGTAGTAAGAACAGTCACCTGGACAGTAACAAAGCAGCCACAAGGCGAGACAAATGTACACTATTCACTAATGAAAGCATTGGAATTTGAAAAGGCAGACCAAGCAGCCAATGTAAAAGCAGTGGGCTTGTTCAAAGCCTACAGAGGGATTACAGCATGCCCCGCAGAGCAGCGCATGCATGCTAACTCTAGGCTTGATCTAAAAAGAATAAACGTTTCAGTTGCTTAGTAGGTGCCAAGTATCTAGCAGCTTAGTATAATTCTAACCTGTGTAGGGGATGCTGACTTTTTCTAACCTTCAACCATTTCTGCACATAGTGGTCAGGCAAGGCCAAGCACTGGGGATGTTTTCAAACAATGATGTAGTTAAGCACCCGCTACACCAGTTTCAGCGGGGGTGGGGGCAGAATACCTTGCACATTAGTCAATAAAGAACAGAGGCTAGTAAAGTGTGTTAACAAGGAAGAGAAAAAGAAATAATTCTGAAAAGAAGGAAAAGTGGTCAAAGGGAATGGAAGTGGGAATTGTTTTAAAACGCAAACAAAGAACTGAAAGAGAGAAAGGAAGATGGGAGAAGAGAGAACAAGAAAGGGAGAAAAGAAGAGAAAAAATACAGGGAAGGAAGTAAGAGAAAGAAAGAAGGGTGGCAGGAATAAAAGGGAGCAATAACGAAATTATAAAAGAAAATTGTAAGAGAGAAAGAAGGAAAGCAGGAAAACAAAATGAAATAACGAAAAAAAATCTGGAAGAAAGGAATGAGAGACAAAGGGGGAAAGGAAGGAAGGGCTATGAAAGGAAGAAGAGAAAGGGAAACGCAAGGTAGAAAGAAGGTATTAACAGACAGTAGAAAAAAGGAAAGAAACCTATAAAGTACAAAAGAAAAATTATATAAGGAAGGAATGAAAGGTAAACAGATCGAAGGTATGAATGAATGACAGAGAGAAATAGAGAAGGGGAAAAATGAATGAAGAATTAAAGACCATCAAAAATAGGATAGTGTAAATGTAAAAAGGCAGGAAAGGAAGGAAGAAGGAAGGTAAGGCTGGTAAACATGCAACAATGCTCAGAGGGGGGGAGGAGCCTAGCGCTTGACCAAGATGGCCGCGTGAGCTTTGAGCTCCCGAGACCCTCGTGCCCTCCGTCGACTATCCTGTCTCTAATCCTGATGGTATGCATGGCATCGTGTTGCTGAGTTGTCAGGGAGGCGGTTGATGCTACCCGCGGTCGGATCGCCCATCGGGAACCGGACTTACGCCTGGCGGAAGATTGCGGCCTATCCCCCGGGGATGACAGGGGCTAGAGTTGGCAGGATGCCCGGCTCCTAGTTGATCAACAACGGCCAGGCGAGGTGTGAACTGTCGGACGGAGGTCCCCGCGCTTTCACTTTCGATTTCGTTCCCTTTGTCTGCCCGGACACTGGAGAGCTCTGGGTGGCTTTATTACCCCAAGTACGCTCGGCGGGCTACTCTGGCAGCATAAGGCAGAACTGCTCACTCCTTATTCCTCTCTCTGAGAGGGACCAGTCTTAACTGCACTGGACTGCCTGGAGTCCATTATGTCGGGCAAAGCAGAAGGGGATCGGCTGAAGACTAAGTCTACCAGGCGGGGAACGTATACCCAAGTCAACAGCATGGACCGCTACGCTCTCCAGAAAGTATCACCGAGTGGATCGAGCCAGGCGCCGGATGCCCAGAAGGAGGACTTGCCGGTGACACCGGAGCTCTCCCTACAGGATGTCATGGGCGCGCTCGACGGGATGCAGACCTCGATGGGGAGACAGTTCGAGGCCCTGGCGCATAAGGTGGACGCCATCCTGGTGGATGTCAATCTGATCCGCTCGGACCTGGGCAAGACGAACGAGCGCGTTAAGAACCTGGAGCTCAGGACCACGGGCCTCACTGATGATGTTGCGGAACTGCAGACCGAGGTCCGTAAGCTGAGGGCCGAGAGTGACCTCGTCGCCCGCCGGCTGGAGGACTTCGAGAGCCGGGCCAGGCGCAACAACGTGCGCGTCATCGGGGTCCCGGAGTCCTCGGATGAGGCTTCGGCGGACCTGCTTGTTGAGGATTTGGTCCTTAATCATCTGAAGCCTAGGGGCCTTGGAAAGTTTTTTGCGGTGGAAAGGGCCCATAGGGTGCCGGGCGGGCGGCCCAAGGCGGGTGCCCCTCCGCGGCCGATTGTCGCCCGGCTCTTTCATTTTCGAGATCGGGACGCTATCCTGCAAGCATCGAGGGTGACGGGCCCAGTTCCCTTCCAGAATGCGTCGGTGAATTTTTATCCGGACTTCACCCAGCAGGTGCAGAGACAGCGACAGAGCTTCCTGGGGGTGAAGCGGAGGCTTCGGGAACTAGATCTGAAGTATGCCATGCTTTTCCCTGCCAGACTACGGGTGGTGCACGAAGATCGAACATTCTTTTTTGACTCTCCTGTTATGGCCGACGAATGGCTGGACGCTTTGCCCCGGCGACGGACGGGGGACGACACAGCCGAGCATGGAGACAGTGGCCGGGATGGACAGGGCTGATATCTCAGAGACGACCTGACTTGATTTGACTATACTCGAGAAACTGAACAGAATGCAGTAACTGTGGAGGGTTGCGGGAGGACGAGGGGTGCTCTTTTCCTCCCTTAGGGTACTTTTTGTAGACTTTTGGGGGTTTTTTAGGGCGACAGGCACACTGCAAGTTGGGGGGGCTTTGTAAGCTGCAGCAGGGGTGCAGGGTGGGGGGAGTTTCGGGGATTGGGGCTTTGTTGTTGGGGGGTTTATTTCTGCAAGGCATGATGATTATCCTCAGGGCTGTTCCATGGTGGCTCGGCTCCTCGGGTGTGGGGTGGGCCTCTTTCCGTTTGAGGATGGGGGGTAGAGGCTTAAGTGTTATAAGCTGGAATGTTAATGGTTTGGGGGATCGCATCAAGAGGGGGATTGTTTTGCAATGTTTGAAACGCTCAATGCCTGATGTTGTCCTGCTGCAGGAGACGCATCTCATAGGTAATACGTGCTATGCCCTGAATAGGAAGGGGTATAAATTCATTGCACACTCGGGATTCTCTTCTGGGTCCAGGGGTGTGGGCATCCTAGTTAGAGCATCGTTGCCTTTTGAGGTGGACTCCACCATTGTTGACGATAGGGGTAGGTTTGTGGCGGTGGCGGGGCGGTGGGAAGGAAGGACTCTGGTTTTGGTTTCGGTTTATGTCCCGCCGGCCCTGCAGGCCTCCACATTTGCTGATCTGGGCAGGGCTTTGCTGACTCTCCCGGGGGGTATGCTGGTAGTGGGAGGGGATTTCAACGCAGTGGGCTCCGGACTGTTGGATAGATACCCGCCCAGGGACACAGGGGGGGCTCAGAAATGGCTTCCAGATTTCCTAGACACGCTTGGTCTGATAGACTGCTGGAGACTCCGGCACCCCACACAGAGTCAATACACGTTCCACTCCGGGGCGCATGGTAGCCTTTCCAGGATTGACTACCTGCTCACTCTGGCCGCACATGCCTCGTTGGTATCCGAGGCGAGGCACATGGCACGCGGTATCTCTGACCATTCGCCAGTGTGGATCCGGCTGGATCTAGGTCGGGAGGGAGGAGGGAGGGTGGCCCCCATCAACCCATGGTATTTTCGAGACCCCAAGATGCGCAGCGCCCTGGTAAAGAAGGTAGATAATTACTTCGAGGACAATCTGGGAACTGTGGACTCGGCGGTGTCGCTGTGGGAAGCTTTTAAGACCGTGCTTCGGGGGGAAGCCCTCTCCCTGGTGGTGGCTGCCAAGAATCGGAGGGATGGCGAGGTACGGCAGGTAGAGGAGGAGATTGCGGCCCTTGAGATGGGCTTTGGAGGAAGGGGTTACAGAGTCCTCACTGCATGAGCTTTGTTTGAAGCAGACGGAGTATAGGGACCTGGTTACGAACGCCGCTAAGACCCTCAGTAGGGAACAACAGGGCCGCCTGTATGATGTCGGAGATAAGGCAGGGAAACTCCTGGCGTGGTTGGACAGGAAAGAACGGGTCAATAGAGTGGGGCCAGAGTTGACGGGAGAGAGGGGAGAGGTGATTGCGGAACCTGAGGGGATTGTGAAGTGTTTCGCGGAGTATTTTCGTAGGGTTTATTCCTCTGTGTCGGACAGGCCGCCCGAGGACTCGTCGGATCTCCTCCGTGATATCGAGTTGCCCTGCCTGTCTGACATAGATAGGGACGATTTGGATGGTGACATAACGGTTGACGAGGTGGCGGGGGCTATTCGCGCGTTGAACTCGGGTAAGGCCTCTGGACCGAACGGATTGCCGATTGATCTGTACAAGCTGTTCCCGGATAGGGTCGCCCCTCACCTGCGCGCCATGTTTTTGGAGGCGCGGGGGGGGGATCCTTCCGTTGGACCAGCGGCTGGCGTCGATCGTGGTCATACATAAAGAGGGTAAACCCCGAGATAGGTGCGCCTCCTATCGGCCCATTTCACTCCTCAACGCTGAGCCGAAAATTCTGGCTAAACTCCTGGCGACCCGTCTGATTAGGGTTCTTGGCGACTTGGTTCACCCGGATCAATCCGGATTCATCCCGCACCGAAACACAGCATTAAATCTTAGGCGTCTTCATGGCGTCATCGCCAGGGCGGGCACGCTGCGTGAACCGGCTATTGTGGCGTCTCTTGATGCCACGATGGCCTTTGACACGGTGGAGTGGGCATACTTATGGGCCGTGCTGGCCAAGTTTGGTTTTGGTCGCGGTTTCGTGAGTTGGGTTAGGTTGCTGTACGAGGGGCCGCTAGCGAATGTTGTGGTGAATGGTCGGGCATCTACTCGGCTTGGTAGGGGTACTCGCCAGGGTTGCCCCCTGTCGCCTCTGTTGTTCGCCCTCACCCTTGAGCCGTTGGCTGCGTGGATACGTTGGCACCCGGATATACGGGGCCTTCGGTGGTCGCCTGATCACGAGGACCGTATCTCGCTTTATGCCGATGATATCCTGTTGTACCTTGCCTCACCTACGAAGTCACTTATAGTGGTCTGTGACGTACTCGCATCGTTCGGTAGGAACTCGGGGCTCGTTATTAATTGGGGCAAATCGTACTTGTACGTTCTTAGTGGCGAGGTCCCACCGATCCCTAGAACATGTTCGATACAGGTCGCCCAGCAGGGCTTCGTGTATTTAGGGATCTTTATATCCATGGACCCTGCTGTGCGCTACGAGAAGAATCTGCTCCCCCCCCTGGCACGTTTGAGGCGAGATGTTGAAGGTTGGCGGAAGTTGCCGCTCTCCCTTGTTGGGCGTGCGGCCCTGTTCAAAATGATGTCTCTTCCCCGCTTCCTCTACGCCCTCCAGAACACTTTGGACTGGGTACCGGCCAAATACTTTCGGGAGGTCGAAGGCCTCCAACGGACGTTGCTATGGGATGGGCGACCACGAATAGCTATTGCAAAGTTGACGCTCCCGTGGTACGATGGGGGCATTGCGCTCCCAGACATCCGACGGTACTATTGGGCCACGCAGCTGAGCGCGATCAACCATGGGTTTTATGGCCCCGCCCTTAGCCCTGGGTATGCCATGGACAGGTGGTTGCTGCGTGGTGGCAACTACTACAGGGCGTTGTATTCGCGGTCCCTAGACTCGTCCCTCACGGGGCCCACAGGTGTGGCGGTGCGTGTGTGGAAGATGGCGACTGACTCGCTGGGCTGGAAGGATAGGCTCACCCTCGCTACCCCATTGTTTGAATCGGAGAGATTGGGAAGGCTCTGGCATACGAAGGGTTTCGATAAGTGGGACCTGATAGGTATATCCAAGGTGGGAGATGTGCTGCATAAGGGGAGGGTGAAGTCCTTCGAGGAGTTGCAGACTGAGTATGAGCTGGGGCCCTCCGAGTATTTCAGGTATATCCAGTTGCGCCACGCCCTCCGATCAGTCCTCGTGGAGGGTGAGAAGGTGCCGGAGTCCTCTCCCCTTGAGGACCGGGTCCTCGATGGTCATATGCCCGAGAGCACGATCTCGCTCATATATAAGAAATTGATTAACGTCCGGGCAGACAGGCTTTTGGGGCTGAGAGAACAGTGGACTAGGGATGGCCTTGAGTTGGATAAGGAGGACTGGCAGTCAGCGGTTTCTTCTCCTAAGGAGGTTGCGATCACGTCGCGTCTGAGGCTGGTGCAGCTTAAAATACTGCACCGGGTGTATGTGACGGGGCCAAGGCTGGTCCACATGGGATTCTCGGAGGACGGCCTGTGCAGGAGGGGATGTGGTATGGTGGGCACTTTCCGGCACATCATTTGGGAATGTGGTGTCATTGTGGAGTTCTGGAGGAGAGTCCATGCAGTTATGGGGGAGGTGACGGGCATTGCTGTGCAGCCGGAGGCGCGGTGTTGCCTCCTGAACGTTTGGGGGCCCACTGACCTCGATGAGGCGCAGACCCAATGGGTGACTCTGGGTAATATGGTCGCTAAAAGGGATATCGCGCGATTGTGGGGCTCTTCGGGACCCCCTACACTGACCGCGTGGAAAGAGAACATGGACTGGAGCCTGTTTAGGGAGAAGACGGTCTATTGCTCCAGAGGTCGCCCCCGGAAGTGGCATGCCATCTGGGGGCGGTGGAACCAATACAGGGGGGGAATATGTCTTGCCCCGGATTTGGAACCTCCCGAGGAACAGCTATCCCCCTGACCTTCTTTCTAGCACAGTTTGGTTTTCGGAACTGTTTTGGGCCTCTGCTTTCCCCCTTCTTCCTCCGTACACTGTCTTGTAATTAGTAGATGAGTGGGGTCCGGCCTCCCCTGGGGGCTTTCACCATGGGCTTTCAATGTCTTGCCTTGCTGGGGTTGGTTGTGGGGTTTTTTGTGTTTACCTAAAACTGGACCTTTGCGCTACTCTTTGTACTGTACTGGGGACACATCACTGTATCTAACTCTCAATGCTGCCGAACCTTCGGGATGTCGGCTGAATAGCTGTGTCCTGTTTTTTGAAATAAAGGTTTTCCAAAAAAAAAAAAAAAAAACAATGCTCAGAGGCCTGCATAGACATACATAGTCGGGGACTCTCACTGTGTTCGCATGTTTAGTGCCATGTCGATCAAAGTGGGGGCATTTTATGTTTCTGGTTACTAAATTGCAAAATAGAATCTATGGGTGGATTAGATGATCTGTGTCTGAATTGACTAGAAAATACAGCGTATTCTGCCACGCTGTGCAAGTATATGCGTCTTTTGGGTAACAAAGTACACCTACCCGTGAGGTAATTCTTTTGAGTGTCTGAGCATGGTAGTGGTCTGAAGACCATTCAGCCGCAACCAGGTTCTTTCTATGTTTGTGGCTTCTTTTTATCTTATCACATGTGCGTAAGAGAGGTGGAATGGACAGGAGAAGTGACCATGGGTTTTTTCGTAAGTGGTAAGGCATAAGTGACCACAATTCACTTAGATCTGGTGGGAGTGGTATTGGCAACACCATAGCAAAGGGAAACCGCAGCCTCTTGATGCATTGGCCATGTTTCAGATGCGATGGGTAGCTGTCAGTGCAAGCAAAGCTAAACCAGCAACTCAACAAGATGTAGCGTTCTCCCCAGCACGGGCACGCGCCACTCGCGGAGGGTGGTTTCACACGTCTTTCTTCAACAGAGTGTAAACACGAACTCAACATTCTAAACCTGAACAGCATAGATTGTTGCATCAGTTGCTAGGTCTCTGAATGAATGATAGTGAGAGGGTGTGGGCTCTGGTTCTGAAGCTGCTGCCTCGCGTCACATATCACTCCTTTGACATCCAGGCTCGCTGCTGCACCCACGTATACCCGACTGCACCCGATTCTGTCCATCACTCACCCTATTAACAACAAACCCTATCGCTTTTCCATAAGGAACAGAACAGGTCCGCTGCAGGGTGCTCGGGTACCCATAGCCCAGTCGTTGACTCCAGTTGCTGTGGTCATATGTGTTTCACCTGTGGAGAGTTTATAGGGCTCGGTGGCGGAGAGGACTCTCCTGGCACTTGCATGATTTCACATCTCACATCCAGGTGAGCTTCATGTGACTCACCGATTGAGGTGGCCCTCCTCATGTCCTATGTATCAGAAGATGCGTCCTCCTGGGCAGTCTCCTTAGGGCAAGCTATCGGTCTAATCCTGTGCTTGGTCAGACTCTCTGAAGGGATTCTGTCACCTATGTTAAAGATGGCCCATCCTACAATCCTTTGAAAACAAACATAAGAGCATGAAGTGCCTATCTCAACCCACTGGTGGTCAAGCAGCCTGGCCACAAGAAATTAACATGGGCTTCTGCAAACAGAGTTCCAATGTCAAATATTTACTGAGTTTAAAAACCTCCATCTGCATTTTAGCCTCCTCTTGAGGGATAAGAAATGTGGGCAAAAAAGGTCAGATTTGAGAGTTCCAAGTCTTGCAAAAAGGATTGATGTGAGTGGGGTATGTCACTAAAGTGCACTACTGTGCAAAAACAGAGTGACAAGGGTCTACTTCTTAAAGAGGAGGAAGAACTTCCTAAAGAGGAGAAAGAAATGAGGCAGGAGGCCAGTTTAGGTCTTTGTTGAGCAAAGACCAGAAACGTTGAGAAGGATGTCCCCCAAGCCACAATCTGTGCCGTTGAGTAAACTCCCAAGCACAGCAGTGATGGGAGATATGAGCCCGGGAAAGAAACTCTGTAAACATTGACTGCCCATTTGGCAATCGCAGCCTTTTAGCAGTTGATGGAAAAGAAGGTTTCAATAGATGATATGGTTGACTGAGGACCCACTAGCCATTATATTGATGTTCAGCATGCCAAGTGCATCTGTTGCCTCATGTTACCGAGGAAACACCCACAAAAAGCAGGAGATAGATATTACTTATTTAACCTTATATTACTTACATGGTCCTAGAATTGGTGTGAACGTATAGATATCAACAACACATTTAACACTTTACCTTTGGTTTACTTCATCCTTTGCAATTTAGGCTAATTGTGAGATTCCTTGGTCAATCCTATTGATTGGGAGGGGAGCTAAGACCACCTACTATCACCATGACGGTTGTTTCCACACTGTAGCTGCTACCATCGTAAAGGCATCAAACACATCTGCACCGTACTGATCCATAATACAAACTCAATCGGTGTCCATCATTGAGGAGCCCAAAGCGATGCACAGCATAGCCAGATGTCTTCGACAAGAATCCAGCTGAGACGACTCCTCCACAAACATTATTTGACTGAGTAGAACGTCCTCCTGATATCACCATTGTGAGCAGCTAAATCCACACCTTAATGTCAGCTGAAGCAAGCACCTAACACACACTACTAGAAGGATCTTGTGAACAATTTCAATAGACCATCCTGCGTCCCAGCTACTTCCTTTTAATATTTTTTTAAGAAAGACAAATTGAGAATTGCTGCTCTTTATAGATCAGCGAGTTCTTAATAAAGCAACTATCAAGACCTGTTACCCTCTTCCACTCATCTGAGACCTTCCAACTCCTGCGAAGTCTGCCACGATTAACTCCAAACTTGTCCTGCGTGGAGCCTGATGCCTGATTCAGATCAGGAAGGGAGCTGAGTAGAAGACGACCATTCTACTGCCAGAATTCCCTAGCAGAGTATCCCTGTGCTGCCCTGCTCCTATTTTCTTCATTTCTCTCACCTCTGCTGCACCTCTCTGCTTGCCTCTTTCCTACTGCTCGTGGCCCTTGGCTCATCCAATACCAAATGCTTTTAAAATTGGGCTACCATTGGCACAGCCAATAATGGTGTCTGGCCATCCCAAAATGTGGAAGCGAACATTTTATTTTCTATACTTTCAAGATGGCTGTCATGCTGTATCTACATGTGTGATCTGAGGTATACCCATGTAAAGATGTATTACCTCTTTAAATGCTTTCTGTCCATTAAATGTTAAAAATGAAACCGTTTGCAGCGTCTTGAAGATCCTTCAGCCTCCTGCTTTTATATTGGGGAAGCCCCCATGAATGCAATGCTGTAGTCTTGGGGGAGCCCCTTTAATGCAATGCTGTAGTCTTGGGGGAGCCCCCATGAATGCAATGCTGTAGTCTTGGGGGAGCCCCCATGAATGCAATGTTGTAGTCTTGAGAGAGCCCCCTTTAATGCAATGCTGTAGTCATGGGGGAGCCCCCATGAATGCAATGCTGTAGTCTTGGGGGAGCCCCATGAATGCAATGCTGTAGTCTTGGGGGAGCCCCTATGAATGCAATGCTGTAGTCTTGGGGGAGCCCCCTTTAATGCAATGCTGTAGTCTTAGGGGAGCCCCCTTTAATGCAATTCTGTAGTTTGGGGGGAGCCCCCATGAATGCAATGCTGTAGTCTTGGGGAAGCCCCCATGCATGCAATGCTGTAGTCTTGGGGAAGACCCCATGAATGCAATGCTGTAGTCTTGGGGGAGCCCCCATGAATTCAATGCTGTAGTCTTGGGGGAGCCCCCATGAATGCAATGCTGTAGTCTTGGGGAAGCCCCCATGCATGCAATGCTGTAGTCTTGGGGAAGACCCCATGAATGCAATGCTGTAGTATTGGGGGAGCCCCCATGAATGCAATGTTGTAGTCTTGAGAGAGCCCCCTTTAATGCAATGCTGTAGTCATGGGGGAGCCCCCATGAATGCAATGCTGTAGTCTTGGGGGAGCCCCATGAATGCAATGCTGTAGTCTTGGGGGAGCCCCTATGAATGCAATGCTGTAGTCTTGGGGGAGCCCCCTTTAATGCAATGCTGTAGTCTTGGGGGAGCCCCCTTTAATGCAATTCTGTAGTCTTGGGGGAGCCCCCATGAATTCAATGCTGTAGTCTTGGGGGAGCCCCCATTAATGCAAGGCTGTAGTCTTGGGGGAGCCCCCATGAATGCGATGCTGTAGTCTTGGGGGAGCCCCATGAATGCAATGCTGTAGTCTTGGGGGAGCCCCCATGAATGCAATGCTGTAGTCTTGGGGGAGCCCCCTTTAATGCAATGCTGTGGTCTTGGGGGAGCCCCCTTTAATGCAATGCTGTAGTCTTGGGGGAGCCCCCATGAATGCGATGCTGTAGTCTTGGGGGAGCCCCATAAATGCAATGCTGTGGTCTTGGGGAGCCCCCTTTAATGCAATGCTGTGGTCTTGGGGGAGCCCCCTTTAATGCAATGCTGTAGTCTTGGGGGAGTCTCCTTTAATGCAATGCAGTAGTCTTGGGGGAGCCCCCATGAATGCAGTGCTGTAGTCTTGGGGGAGCCCCCATGAATGCAATGCTGTAGTCCAGTTTATAATTCATTGGTGCAGAAAATCATCCTGTGAAGTTTCCTATCACCAAAGGGGATTACCTGAGCCGCTTAAAGCTAACCTTTATTTGATCACAGCGCTCACATGTGGGTCAGCATTTTATTGACCTTGAGCATTTGGTTGGACACCTGCAGGCTTGCTAATGGATCCGGCTCACTAATTGGCTGGTTTCCTAGCACGGATGTAAGAACGTTGATTAAGCATCTTGCAGGCATTTCAGGAAATGTGGCAAGGTTAGAGGTTAGGTAAAGACTATCAGCTCAGAGGGAGGGCGCTGCCAGGTAGTTATTGGCCAGGTATAGAGTCAGTCATAAGACCTAGTCTTACTTTACTTAAAACTGGTTTCGTCCAGCAACAGGAGCATAGAGTCTAGACATCAATGAGCACTAGAGGCTAGGTCTGAGGAACCTCTTCAAAAGTGAGAGTAAATTCTCAGTTAAAGGGTAGAGGGCCACGCTACAACATAGGATCAGGGCTCTGGTGGACACGCAAGAGGTGCTCCTTGTGCGGCGCCAAGCTTTGCCTCAGGGCAGGATTGGCGCACTCTGGCAGAGATGTGTGTGAGTAGCATGTATGTGGGGCTGGGTCTGTTGTGGGACAGGCTGAAAAGCCTTAGAGGCAGATGTCTGTGGGGGTTATAATGGAAAACTAGAGCAGAAGGGGACGCCATGTGGTCCAGAGGGCGACCTGCTGACCTTGTGACAGGAGACCCGGGTTCTAATCCAGGCTCTGGCACTTGGCCAAATGCTACATGGTTTCTGGCAAATCCACCCTGTGCCTGAAATTGTAGGTGTAATCCAATATGTATAAGTCTCAATATGTGTAACCTAAATTATAGGTAGTGAAGTGTCATTGTACGGTCACATTCATCACCAGTCACCCCTCCCCCCACTGATGTATGTAACCAGTCTCCTGCTTACAGAGTCTAGTGTGCTGCCTTGTAACTGACTGCAGCATTTCTGCATGGAGTGCTTTGCAATAAATGAACAGATGAGCCAGGATTGAAGGTCTCTGTCACAGGGGTATGTTGACCCCCCCCCCCTGTACTGCAACAAGAGGGTGAGATGAGGGCGAGGCTTTTGGGACTTTGACAGAGATACAGGCACAGCCCCACTACTGGAATAGCAAAGCGTGCTGCAGGTGAGAACTGACAGAGATACCTGCGCGGCCCATACTGGATTAGTGCGGTATGCTGCAGGCATGGTGTGAGGGTCTTTGACAGGGATACCTGCGCGGCCCCGGTACTGTATTAGCATGGAATGCTGCAGACGAGGATTGAGGGTCTTTGACAGAGATACCTGCGCGGCCCCAGTGCTGGATTAGCGCGGTATGCTGCAGGCATGGTGTGAGGGTCTTTGACAGAGATACCTGCGCGACCCCAGTACTGGATTAGTATAGTATGCTGCAGACGAGGATTGAGGGTCTTTGACAGAGATATATAGGAACAACAAGAGAGAGAGGGTTGAGCTACACTCTTAATCCCCCAGGGTCAATGAAAAACAACGAAAGAGTGTGATAATGGACAGAAAATCAACCTAAGGTGATTCTCCTAAATTTCAGACTTGATGCCAGAAAGACCAAATCTACCTGACTTTTAAATAAAACCCTCACTCACCAACATAGTTGGTGACATGCTTCATCATGGGGTTTAGCCAGGGGTGCCTTATGCACCTCTGGTGTGCTTCGACGCTTGTTTTAGGGCGGAGCAACCAACTTTCAGCTAAAGAAGTGAGGTGATTTGGTAAGTGAAAATCAAAAAAAGGGGGTTAAAAGTCCTGTGTCATCTACCAGAACAATTTAATAGTGGCGAGACAAGGACAGATTAAAAAGTGAAGAAGGATAATAACTCCTGGCGTTAAATTGGTCAGGTTTATCCTAAAGATAATCGGGTGGTCGACATGTTTCAGCTTGTCAATGTGTTTTACTAAGCTTTCATCAGGACCTCATTATGAAAAAACACCTTGGCGGTATAAGCACACTAAGGCTTACCCTGACCTCAGGTGTATGGAACCGATACACTCACGGTTTACAGTGGAGGTCTTCAACTGATTCGAAGGAAACCTCGTAGTCTGTAAAAGAATATATATGTACAGATATTAGGCTCAACATACAAGAAATTATCAAGGTGTATGTAACATATGGTAGATCCAGTGTCAAACATGGCACAAGTTGGAATCAGTCTTGTAGTCCCTGTAATTTACATGACTCATGGTAACATACAACAGCTCCCGTATAGTTTAGAAAACTGTGTGAGGTTTATATCCCAAACATACCCAAGTTCAAATCAGCTGGTAATTGAAAAATTCAATCAAAAGTCTAAATTTGGGATGAGATTGTTGAGTCAGTGTGGATCAAGTTAAAAAAGGCACTGTTAAACGATTAAAATGGGGCGAGAAATCATCCCAAAAACAAACAAACAATTAGAAAACTTAAAGAAGAGCTTACGTATCTGATGGTAGAAAAATACTCCTTAGGCAAGAAGGCGGCTTGCGGGACTACAGAACAACTGAGGTAGAAAAAGGGACTGAACGGGAAAAAAATTACAACTTCGAACAACCCGTCATCCCATGCTACCTAATCGTACCGCTCAGTAAAAACCACTAGATGTTTGTGTAGGGCGGTACTCACGTCGTCCAAGTCCTCAGCCAGGCTATTTCACCTACATGGGACCGCCGAGCCCGGAGTCAACATGGAGTAAAACCTAAGTGTTTAAATACACAGGGTTGGCGCGGAGTAGCCGGAAGTATTCTCATCTGCCTGAGACGCATGCGCATCATCGACAAAGGCAGGGAGAAAGGACTTACTCGCTGGCCCTTGGGAGAAAGAAAGACTAGAACGTCAAATCCTCCAATCGTAAAAACTTTATTGAAAGTGTGTTGGTTAGCGCAAACATTTAGGCAAAGTTGGTACAAAATTCAGGGCATATTCCAGACAGGGCCCTAAAATGTTTTTGGACGTCCCAGAGTATAGAGATCTTGGGAATCAAAATCGGGGCTTCAGTTTTGAAAGTATAGGTGAAGTCATCGTGATTGGGTACCTGGGGTCAGCGCGGAGGAATCAGAAATGTCCTCGTCTGCTTAATGTGCGTATGCACCGACAGCATGGGCAGAGAGAAAGGACTCAGTCGCTGGCCCATTGGAAACTACGCTGGAAAGTCAAATGTGCCACTCGTAAAAACTTTGTCACCAACACTCGTACATGATTAGCACAGGATCGAGGCCATATTAAATACCTGTGTCTCATACATAAAGATCTCTGATCTGGCCCTAATAAATTAATAGACATCCCAAAATATAGGGATCTTGGGAACCCAAGTCGGAGCTTCCATTTATAGGACCTAACGAGGTGAGAGTACAGGGGACCTGAAGCCTTTATGACGGACAGTTGGAAAAATAAAGGTACATATTCAGAGAGTAAGGAATTGGTCAGGAAAAATAACAGCAAATCAGAGAGCCATTAGCTATTGTGTCTCAGAACTGTTCCCCATGGAATATTATCGTTAAGGCCCACCAGATGTGTTGATAGTCGATAGACCCAACGTTGTTCCTTTTCAAACAACAGGGATGTTTTTGCTTGTTCTATGATGGTCCATTGTAAATCATCCACAGTATGGTTGAAGCGTAAGAAATGTTCAGTTAATTTTGTCATGCTTCTTTTACATCGAACGTTACTTCGATGTTCACCAATACGTAACTTGACCTTCCTTGTGGTCATGCCCACATATTTTAGACCACATGGACATGTGATTAAATAGACCACATCAGTCGTGTTACAATTAGTGTGGCTACGTTGAGTCCAGATTTTTCCACTTTCCAAGGCCAAAGTTTTAGTGGGGAAAGTGAGGTGGCATACGCTGCATGACCCACAAGGGAAAGAACCCAGAATGGGTGGTAGCCCCCAGGTGTCAAGGACAGATGGTTCAGTGGACTTATTTAAGATCCTTGGTCTCGTATGGACAAGAGAGTCTTTGATACTCATAGCTTTCTTGTATGCAAATAAAGGTTTTTCCCACTTGATGTTATTGCTCTCCAGAATCCTCCAGTGTTTCTTGATGGATTTTGCAATGGCGTTGGAGGCAACGTTATAAGTTGTTACACACGTCAGCGGTATATCTGTGGGCTCTCTGGGATAATCCTGCAAAAGGACCTCTCTAGGTTGATTTCTTGCTCTTTTGCAGCTTTTGGATAAGATAGTTTCAGGATAACCCCTCTGTTTGAGTTTATGTGTAAGTTCTTTGGACTGTGTACGAAAATCCTCCACCTTACTACAATTGCGCCTGATGCGCAAGTATTGACCATAGGGGAGGTTTTCCCGTAATGGTCGCGGGTGAAAGCTGGAAAAAGTCAGGAGGTTGTTTTTAGCTGTAGGTTTGTAATATGTTTTAGTCAATAGAGCGCCATCGATCTTGGTGACAACCACATCCAAGAAAATCATCACGTGTTTGTGAAAGGAATGGGTGAAAAGCAAATGAGGGTCACAAGTATTAATCCATGAAAGGAATTCACAAAGGATGCTCTCGGGACCCTGCCAGATGATAAAAATATCATCGATGTATCTTTTCCACAAGGAAAGATATGAAGAAAAAGGGTTGAGTTGGCTCAGGATAAATTTACGTTCAAAGTCAAAAACATAAAGTCCTGCCACACTCGGCGCAAAAGTGCTGCCCATCGAAGTCCCTGTTGACTGGAGGTATAATGTGCCCTGATATTCAAAAAAATTCTTCTTGAGTGCCAAAGTTGCACACTCAATGATAAAACCTTTCGGTGTTTGAAAAGACCAATTGATAGAGTCAAGAGCTTCCCCAATGACCTTGATTGTATCGTCCTGGGGAATACTTGTATAAAGACTCTCGATGTCTAGAGAGACAAGGATAGTGTTGTCATGATCTACTTTGAGCTCTTGGAGAGATGCCAAAAAACTTTTTGTATCTTTCAGATATGTGGGGGTATCCTGAATTATTGGTTTCAGAAAAAAATCACAAAAAATAGAAAGAGGCTCTAATAGAGAACCAATGCCCGATACTATGGGGCGGCCCGGAGGGGGTGACTTATTTTTGTGAATTTTTGGCAAAGTGTAAAAGTAAGGAATTATGCCTTTTCCTTTCGTCAAAAAATCAGCCTCGTGTTTGCTTATGAACCCACTAGTCTCGGCATGTTTGACAAGATTGCATATCATAGTTCTCAAAATCGGAGAAGGATCCGAAGTTAAAGGAATGTAATTCTTCAAGTTGTTTAGAAGACGTCTGCATTCAAGATCATAATCTGTGGCATTTTGGATTACGATTCCACCCCCCTTATCAGCAGGTTTTATCACAATGTCAGGATTACTCTTTAGCGATTGAAGAGCCTGAAACTCAAGGGCACTCATATTTTTATAAGTTCCTTGGTCCTGGAAGGCTTCGACATCGTTAAAGACTGCTTGTTCAAAAGCAGTAAGCCCCGCTGGAACCAAATGGGGAGGGGGGGTGAATGTAGATTTCAAACATAAGGCGGTGTCACTGGGATGATCTACAAGGACATCAGGTTTATTTTTCTCAAAGAAAGATTTGAGTTTTAACTTTCTGAAAAAATCTGAAAGTTCGCAATGTAAACGAAAGCGATCCAACCGCGCAGTGGGCACAAAACCTAATCCTCTCTCAAGTACTTTGCTCTCTGTCTGTGTCAATGTGACCTTTTTCTACCTCAGTTGTTCTGTAGTCCCGCAAGCCGCCTTCTTGCCTAAGGAGTATTTTTCTACCATCAGATACGTAAGCTCTTCTTTAAGTTTTCTAATTGTTTGTTTGTTTTTGGGATGATTTCTCGCCCCATTTTAATCGTTTAACAGTGCCTTTTTTAACTTGATCCACACTGACTCAATAATCTCATCCCAAACTTAGACTTTTGATTGAATTTTTCAATTACCAGCTGATTTGAACTTGGGTATGTTTGGGATATAAACCTCACACAGTTTTCTAAACTATACGGGAGCTGTTGTATGTTACCATGAGTCATGTAAATTACAGGGACTACAAGACTGATTCCAACTTGTGCCATGTTTGACACTGGATCTACCATATGTTACATACACCTTGATAATTTCTTGTATGTTGAGCCTAATATCTGTACATATATATTCTTTTACAGACTACGAGGTTTCCTTCGAATCAGTTGAAGACCTCCACTGTAAACCGTGAGTGTATCGGTTCCATACACCTGAGGTCAGGGTAAGCCTTAGTGTGCTTATACCGCCAAGGTGCTTTTTCATAATGAGGTCCTGATGAAAGCTTAGTAAAACACATTGACAAGCTGAAACATGTCGACCACCCGATTATCTTTAGGATAAACCTGACCAATTTAACGCCAGGAGTTATTATCCTTCTTCACTTTTTAATCTATCCTTGTCTTGCCACTATTAAATTGTTCTGGTAGATGACACAGGACTTTTAACCCCCTTTTTTTGATTTTCACTTACCAAATCACCTCACTTCTTTAGCTGAAAGTTGGTTGCTCCGCCCTAAAACAAGCGTCGAAGCACACCAGAGGTGCATAAGGCACCCCTGGCTAAACCCCATGATGAAGCATGTCACCAACTATGTTGGTGAGTGAGGGTTTTATTTAAAAGTCAGGTAGATTTGGTCTTTCTGGCATCAAGTCTGAAATTTAGGAGAATCACCTTAGGTTGATTTTCTGTCCATTATCACACTCTTTCGTTGTTTTTCTTTGACAGAGATACCTGCACGGCCCCAGTACTGGATTAGCACGGTATGCTGCAGGCATGGTGTGAGGATCTTTGACAGAGATACCTGCGCGACCCCAGTACTGGATTAGCGTGGTATGCTGCAGGCATGGTGTGAGGGTCTTTGACAGAGATACCTGCACGACCCCAGTACTGGATTAGTATGGTATGCTGCAGGCATGGTGTGGGGGTCTTTGACAGAGATACCTGCTTAACCCCAGTACTGGATTAGCGCGGTATGCAGCAGGCATGGTGTGAGGGTCTTTGACAGAGATACCTGCATCACCCCAGTACTGGATTAGTATGGTATACTGGAGGCATGGTGTGAGGGTCTTTGACAGAGATACCTGCGTGACCCCAGTACTGGATTAGTATGGTATGCTGCAGACGAGGATTGAGGGTCTTTGACAGAGATACCTGCGGGGCCCCAGTACTGGATTAGCATGGTATGCTGCAGGCATGGTGTGAGGGTCTTTGACAGGGATATCTGCACAGCCCCAGTACTGGATTAGCACGGTATGCTGCAGGCATGGTGTGAGGGTCTTTGACAGAGATACCTGCCTGACCCCAGTACTGGATTAGTATGGTATGCTGCAGGCATGGATTGAGGGTCTTTGACAGAGATACCTGCGGCGTCTCAGTACTGGATTAGCATGGTATGCTGCAGGCATGGTGTGAGGGTCTTGACAGGGATATCTGCACAGCCCCAGTACTGGATTAGCACGGTATGCTGCAGGCATGGTGTGAGGGTCTTTGACAGGGATATCTGCACAGACCCAGTACTGGATTAGCACGGTATGCTGCAGGCATGGATTGAGGGTCTTTGACAGAGATACCTGCGGGATCCCAGTACTGGATTAGCATGGTATGCTGCAGGCATGGTGTGAGGGTCTTTGACAGGGGTCCCTGCACGGCCCCGGAACTGGATTAGCGCGGTATGCTGCTGGCGTGGATTGAGGGTCTTCGACAGAGATACCTGCGCGGCCCCAGCATTGGATTAGCGCGGTATGCTGCTGGCGTGGATTGAGGGTCTTCGACAGGGGTACCTGCACGGCCCCGGTACTGTATTAGCATGGAATGCTGCAGGCATGGTGTGAGGGTCTTTGACAGGGATATCTGCACAGCCCCAGTACTGGATTAGCACGGGATGCTCCAGGCATGGATTGAGGGTCTTTGACAGAGATACCTGCGGTGCCCCAGTACTGGATTAGCATGGTATGCTGCAGGCATGGATTGAGGGTCTTTGACAGAGATACCTGCGGTGCCCCAGTACTGGATTTGCATGGTATTCTGCAGGCATGGTGTGAGGGTCTTTGACAGGGATACCTGCGCGGCCCTGGTACTGTATTAGCATGGAATGCTGCAGGCGAGGATTGAGGGTCTTTGACAGAGATACCTGCGCGGCCCCAGTGCTGGATTAGCACGGTATGCTACAGGCATGGTGTGAGGGTCTTTGACAGAGACACCTATACAGCCCCAGTACTGGATTAGCGCGGTATGCAGCAGGCATGGTGTGAGGGTCTTTGACAGAGATACCTGCGCAGCCCCAGTACTGGATTAGCACGGTATGCAGCAGGCATGGTGTGAGGGTCTTTGACAGAGATACCTGCACGACCCCAGTACTGGATTAGTATGGTATGCTGCAGGCATGGTGTGAGGGTCTTTGACAGAGATACCTGCGCAGCCCCAGTACTGCATTAGCATGGTATGCTGCAGGCATGGATGAGGGTCTTTGACAGAGATACCTGCGGTGCCCCAGTACTGGATTAGCATGGTATGCTGCAGGCATGGTGTGAGGGTCTTTGACAGGGATACCTGCGCGGCCCCGGTACTGTATTAGCATGGAATGCTGCAGGCGAGGATTGAGGGTCTTTGATAGAGATACCTGCGCGTCCCCAGTACTGGATTAGCGCGGTATGCTGCTGGCGTGGATTGAGGGTCTTTGACAGAGATACCTGCGCGGCCCCAGTGCTGGATTAGCGCGGTATGCTGCTGGCGTGCATTGAGGGTGTTTGACAGAGATACCTGCGCGGCCCCGGTACTGGATTAGCGCGGTATGCTGCTGGCATGGATTGAGGGTCTTCGACAGAGATGCCTGCGCGGCTCCAGTACTGGATTAGTGTGGTATGCTGCAGGCGAGGATTGAGGGTCTTTGACAGGGATACCTGCACGGCCCCGGTACTGTATTAGCATGGAATGCTGCAGGTGAGGATTGAGGGTCTTTGACAGAGATACCTGCGCGGCCCCAGTGCTGGATTAGCCCGGTATGCTGCTGGCGTGCATTGAGGGTGTTTGACAGAGATAGCTGCGCGGCCCCGGTACTGGATTAGCGCGGTATGCTGCTGGCGTGGATTTTCGGGTCTTCGACAGAGATACCTGCGCGGCTCCAGTACTGGATTAACACGGTATGCAGCAGGCATGGTGTGAGGGTCTTTGACAGAGATACCTGCGCAGCCCCAGTACTGGATTAGCACGGTATGCAGCAGGCATGGTGTGAGGGTCTTTGACAGAGATACCTGCACGACCCCAGTACTGGATTAGTATGGTATGCTACAGGCATGGTGTGAGGGTCTTTGACAGAGATACCTGCGCAGCCCCAGTACTGGATTAGCATGGTATGCTGCAGGCATGGATTGAGGGTCTTTGACAGAGATACCTGCGGTGCCCCAGTACTGGATTAGCATGGTATGCTGCAGGCATGGTGTGAGGGTCTTTGACAGGGATACCTGCGCGGCCCCGGTACTGTATTAGCATGGAATGCTGCAGGCGAGGATTGAGGGTCTTTGACAGAGATACCTGCGCGGCCCCAGTGCTGGATTAGCGCTGTATGCTGCAGGCATGGTGTGAGGGTCTTTGACAGAGATACCTGCGCGACCCCAGTACTGGATTAGCGTGGTATGCTGCAGGCATGGTGTGAGGGTCTTTGACAGAGATACCTGCACGACCCCAGTACTGTATTAGCGCGGTATGCTGCTGGCGTGCATTGAGGGTGTTTGACAGAGATAGCTGCGCTGCCCCGGTACTGGATTAGCGCGGTATGCTGCTGGCGTGGATTGAGGGTCTTTGACAGAGATACCTGCGCGGCCCCAGTGCTGGATTAGCGTGGTATGCTGCTGGCATGCATTGAGGGTGTTTGACAGAGATAGCTGCGCGGCCCCGGTACTGGATTAGCGCGGTATGCTGCTGGCGTGGATTGAGGGTCTTCGACAGAGATACCTGCGCGGCTCCAGTACTGGATTAACACGGTATGCAGCAGGCATGGTGTGAGGGTCTTTGACAGAGATACCTGCGCAGCCCCAGTACTGGATTAGCACGGTATGCAGCAGGCATGGTGTGAGGGTCTTTGACAGAGATACCTGCACGACCCCAGCACTGGATTAGTATGGTATGCTGCAGGCATGGTGTGAGGGTCTTTGACAGAGATACCTGCGCAGCCCCAGTACTGGATTAGCATGGTATGCTGCAGGCATGGATTGAGGGTCTTTGACAGAGATACCTGCGGTGCCCCAGTACTGGATTAGCATGGTATGCTGCAGGCATGGTGTGAGGGTCTTTGACAGGGATACCTGCGCGGCCCCAGTACTGTATTAGCATGGAATGCTGCAGGCGAGGATTGAGGGTCTTTGACAGAGATACCTGCGCGGCCCCAGTGCTGGATTAGCACGGGATGCTGCTGGCGTGCATTGAGGGTGTTTGACAGAGATAGCTGCGCGGCCCCGGTACTGGATTAGCGCGGTATGCTGCTGGCGTGGATTGAGGGTCTTCGACAGAGATACCTGCGCGGCTCCAGTACTGGATTAGTGTGGTATGCTGCAGGCGTGGTGTGAGGGTCTTTGACAGATGTCAGTCCAGCCTCAGTACCGCAGTAGCATATCACGCTGCAGTCTGGGATTGAGGGCCTCATCTCAAGCCTGTAGCACGCTGCGCTTTGGGGTCTTTAACAGATACCCATGTTGGGCTCCATTACTCTCACAGCGGGGCAGTAACGTCATGATGGGAAGTGTTTGGGAGAGATGGGTCCGGTGGTGATGAGGCCCAGTGGTGGCGCACCCGAGTATGCCACAGGCAGGGTCAGAGAATCACTTCCTGAACTCTTCCGGTACTCTGTATGTGGTTCAGCCCTCTCTGCCTGGAGACTTCTAGAGGCTTCTGGTGGGAGTTTGAAGTTAACGCCCTCAGGAATGATGTGGGTCCAGGAAAACTGGTGTCTATTGGACAACTTGTTTCCCTCATGGAAAACATGAACAAGTTGCATAGCGCACATGCCATCTAGCATTATGTCAACATGAAGCAGTGGCCGCCTGATTTCTATGTTCGTACATGTTTTTACTTGTGAGTTACCCTGGTATCTCTGGCACTCGCAGATCACCAGCCCTGCTCACAAGTTTTTTAGGTCAAGCCTGGGCAGCGCATGCGTTGCTGCGATACATGCAGTATTGGACTATGTACTTGAAACCCTGCCCACTCTCCGCCTATATTTGTCATTGGCTTGTGTCATTGTCCTTCGTAAATGCTGACTCCTGATTCGTAAGTAGGCTTGTTAGTCCGTCCTTAGTGCTGTCTTGTCTTCATTTGTAACCTCCCATGAGGACTGGCCCTTTTACTTTGGTTGTTACAAATTACGTGCTATTTAGTCTGTAAGCACTATTTTCTTTAATGAGTTTCTCTTACTGCAGGCACAACATGCGCTGCGTCAGCTGGATTTGAAAGCAGCGGGCACGCCGTGCTTTAGCTTCTCAGTCTGGTATGGTTCATTGCATCTCCCATCAGGTCTGTGTCTGTGTCCCTTCCTTGCTTTAGTGTAGCACTGCTAATGCTAAGCAGCCAAGGCACCTATTCCCGAAAAAACGTGTTATCTCTTTCAGTGTTTCCTTTGTACGCCGATTCGGGCTCATGCTCAACTTCATTCCGTTTCTCTAAACCAATATAACATTTTGTCATGTAAGCGGGGCTTTAAGTGGGCCGAGTCTCCCCGGTGCTGAGCACCAGCAGTTTTTAGGTCTCGCCTGACCCAGCGCATGCGCTGGTCTGGCGAGACTTATTGAGAGGGCTCCAAAAAGTGCTAGTAGGCCAGCCTGGAGCTACAATGCATGTGCGCGGGCTCGCGCATCGCGCTTTACCGCAATTACTTTCACTTTCGCCGCGCGGCCGCTTTGATGTTTGATCGCGATCACCTTAGCGCAGCGACCGCACAGCCGCTTTGATGTTCTCCGCGAGGCTTCAATAGATTGCAGCAGTTAAAACAAGCATTGGCATAGTCAATAGGTCTCGCTTTTGGGACCTTATAAGTGTTTAGTTATGCAACTGTTGCATGGCTAAACACTTATAAGGTCCCAAAGGCGAGACCTATTGGCTATGCCAATGCTTGTTTAAAGAAGACCTCGAAATGGATCTCTATCGGGCTCTGTATTGGGCCCTGTCACAGGCGTCCATTCTTTTTCAGGCCTGAAGTGACGGCAGGCACATCCATGTGAGCATGCTCACACTGCTCACTTCTCACCAGTGGAGAAGTTATGGCCAGACTTGTAGGTATGATGTTACTTGGCTCCGCTCGCCCACGTCGCCAGACTGCACGACCTCAACATAATCTCCTACGCCGACGACACACAGCTGATCCTCTCCCTCACCAAGGACCCCCTCACTGCCAAGACCAACCTCCACAATGGAATGAAAGCCGTTGCAGAATGGATGAAGAACAGCCATCTGAAGCTGAACTCAGACAAGACGGAGGTCCTCGTCCTCAGCTCCACCACAACAGCCTGGGACGATCCCTGGTGGCCGACCACCCTGGGAACAGCGCCAACGCCCACCGACCACGCATGCAACCTGGGGTTCGCCCTCAACTCAACGCTCTCCATGACCAAGCAAGTCAACGCCGTCTCATCCTCCTGCTTCAACACCCTCCGCATGCTCCGCAAGATCTACAGATGGATCCCCACCGACAAAAGAAAACAATCTCCCAGCCCTCGTCAGCAGCAGGCTGGACTACGGAAACGCCCTCTATGCGGGAACACCCCCGGCCAAACTACTGAAACGACTGCAACGCATACAGAACGCCTTCGCCTGCCTGATCCTCGACATCCCACGACACAGCCACATCACACCCCACCTGAGAGACCTGCACTGGCTGCCCGTCAACAAGAGGATCACCTTCAAGCTCCTCACCCACGCACACAAGGCACTCCATGACACCGGACCAGCATACCTCAACAGACGACTCTCCTTCTACACCCCGAACCGCCAGCTCCGCTCGGCCGACCGCGCCCTCGCCACCGTCTCCCGCATCCGAAGAGCAACCTCTGGCGGCAGATCATTCTTCTACCTGGCTGCCAAGACCCCATCCTCCTACAGCAGACCTATTACCTACTAACCTTCAGGAGGCTACTCAAGACCTGTCTGTTCGAGCAATAGCAGCACCCCCCCAGCGCCTTGAGACCCTCACGGGTGAGTAGTGCGCTCTACAAATTCCTTGATTGATTGCATCATATATCTGGAAGCAACGACAGAAACAGCAAAATACAAGTTGGGCGGCACACTATGCGAAGCACAGATTTTTAGTTTACAAGTTTTTAAGTCAGGCCCTTAATTGCATTGGCCACTCCCCTTTGAGAGACCGCCCCAGTTTTTTCATTCCACTTAAAGCCCTGCATGTAAGCATTTATTTAGCATGCATCTATTTCAGTCAGGCATTAAAAAAAGGGTAGGCGACTGGTATTGCGTCGTTCCCGAAAAACAACCACAGAATACTACCGTGTAAGTGCAATGACATGTACATTGTAAGCGCCGCACAATTGCAGGAAGTGACTTAATACCTATGCAGAGGGTTTGTTCTTGGAAACAGATGCGCATATTATTAACAAGCATTTGCCGTGAAATAGGTCTCGCATTTACGCAAGTTTGAGCTATTGGTATTGTAAATAGTAATGACTTTTATTTATGTTTTGGTTTTTAAAACATAAATAAAAGGCATTGTCATTTACAAAGCCAATAGCTTAAACGCGCGTAAATGCGAGACCTATTGTATTGCAAATGCTTATTATAGATTCCAAGAAAGTCCGACACTTACTCAAATGTAGGCGTAAACTGACGTGAGTACATTTCTGACTTTCACCCTAAAGGTTTGTGACTCGAACCTTAGTGCTTCGGCGGATTGTCCGGCGCCCAGAGGCCAAGGAAGGGATTGTCATCTGCTGGTGTTTGCGGTCACAGGTGTGTGCAGGCCGGGGAGAGAGCACAATGCAGATGTGGTCTCCAGAGGCCAAGGAAGGGATGGGCATCTGTTGGTGTTTGCGGTCACAGGTGTGTGCAGGCCGGGGAGAGAGCACAATGCAGATGTGGTCCTCAGAGGCCAAGGAAGGGATGGTCATCTGTTGGTGTTTGCGGTCACAGGTGCGTGCAGGCCGGGGAGAGAGCACAATGCAGATGTGGTCCCCAGAGGCCAAGGAAGGGATGGTCATCTGCTGGTGTTTGCGGTCACAGGTGTGTGCAGGCCGGGGAGAGAGCACAATGCAGATGTGGTCTCCAAAGGCCAAGGAAGGGATGGTCATATGCTGGTGTTTGCGGTCACAGGTGTGTGCAGGCCGGGGAGAGAGCACAATGCAGATGTGGTCCTCAGAGGCCAAGGAAGGGATGGTCATCTGTTGGTGTTTGCGGTCACAGGTGCGTGCAGGCCGGGGAGAGAGCACAATGCAGATGTGGTCCCCAGAGGCCAAGGAAGGGATGGTCATCTGCTGGTGTTTGCGGTCACAGGTGTGTGCAGGCCGGGGAGAGAGCACAATGCAGATGTGGTCCCCAGAGGCCAAGGAAGGGATGGCCATCTGCTGGTGTTTGCGGTCACAGGTGTGTGCAGGCCGGGGAGAGAGCACAATGCACACGTGGTCCCCAGAGGCCAAGGAAGGGATGGCCATCTGCTGGTGTTTGCGGTCACAGGTGTGTGCATGCCGGGGAGAGAGCACAATGCAGACGTGGTCCCCAGAGGCCAAGGAAGGGATGGTCATCTGCTGGTGTTTGCGGTCACAGGTGTGTGCAGGCCGGGGAGAGAGCACAATGCAGATGTGGTCTCCAAAGGCCAAGGAAGGGATGGTCATATGCTGGTGTTTGCGGTCACAGGTGTGTGCAGGCCGGGGAGAGAGCACAATGCATATGTGGTCCTCAGAGGCCAAGGAAGGGTTGGTCATCTGTTGGTGTTTGCGGTCACAGGTGCGTGCAGGCCGGGGAGAGAGCACAATGCAGATGTGGTCCCCAGAGGCCAAGGAAGGGATGGTCATCTGCTGGTGTTTGCGGTCACAGATGCGTGCAGGCTGGGGAGAGAGCACAATGCAGATGTGGTCCCCAGAGGCCAAGGAAGGGATGGGCATCTGCTGGTGTTTGCGGTCACAGCTGTGTGCAGGACGGGGAGAGAGCACAATGCACACGTGGTCCCCAGAGTCCAAGGAAGGGATGGTCATCTGCTGGTGTTTGCGGTCACAGGTGTGTGCAGGCCGGGGAGAGAGCACAATGCACACGTGGTCCCCAGAGGCCAAGGAAGGGATGGTCATCTGCTGGTGTTTGCGGTCACAGGTGTGTGCAGGCCGGAGGGAGAGCACAATGCAGACGTGGTCCCCAGAGGCCAAGGAAGGGATGGTCATCTGCTGGTGTTTGCGGTCACAGGTGTGTGCAGGCTGGGGAGAGAGCATAATGCAGACGTGGTCCCCAGAGGCCAAGGAAGGGATGGTCATCTGCTGGTGTTTGCGGTCACAGGTGTGTGCAGGCCGGGGAGAGAGCACAATGCAGACGTGGTCCCCAGAGGCCAAGGAAGGGATGGTCATCTGCTGGTGTTTGCGGTCACAGGTGTGTGCAGGCCGGGGAGAGAGCACAATGCAGACGTGGTCTCCAAAGGCCAAGGAAGGGATGGTCATCTGCTGGTGTTTGCGGTCACAGGTGTGTGCAGGCCGGGGAGAGAGCACAATGGAGATGTGGTCCCCAGAGGCCAAGGAAGGGATGGGCATCTGCTGGTGTTTGCGGTCACAGGTGTGTGCAGGCCGGGGAGAGAGCACAATGCAGATGTGGTCCCCAGAGGCCAAGGAAGGGATGGTCATCTGCTGGTGTTTGCGGTCACAGGTGTGTGCAGGCCGGGGAGAGAGCACAATGCAGACGTGGTCCCCAGAGGCCAAGGAAGGGATGGTCATCTGCTGGTGTTTGCGGTCACAGGTGCGTGCAGGCCGGGGAGAGAGCACAATGCAGATGTGGTCTCCAAAGGCCAAGGAAGGGATGGTCATCTGCTGGTGTTTGCGGTCACAGGTGTGTGCAGGCCGGGGAGAGAGCACAATGCACACGTGGTCCCTAGAGGCCAAGGAAGGGATGGTCATCTGCTGGTGTTTGCGGTCACAGGTGTGTGCAGGCCGGGGAGAGAGCACAATGCAGATTTGGTCCCCAGAGGCCAAGGAAGGGATGGGCATCTGCTGGTGTTTGCGGTCACAGGTGTGTGCAGGCCGGGGAGAGAGCACAATGCAGATGTGGTCCCCAGAGGCCAAGGAAGGGATGGTCATCTGCTGGTGTTTGCTTTCACAGGTGTGTGCAGGCCGGGGAGAGAGCACAATGCAGACGTGGCCTCCAGAGGACGGGCAGCATCCTGCAGGAAGAGAAGGCGCCGGCTCCAGGAAGCACCTTTCAGGGAGCAGAGAGCACGGGAGGTGAAGGAAGTGAGTGTTCAGGGTGAATGACCGCCCCTGCAGCCGCACTTCTTGAACAATGGAGACTTGGGGTCCATCGGTACTGAGACATTTTTTTCTAAACTGTTTACATCTCTACCGCACTCCTGCGGGAATACTGCGGTGTTGTGTGCGCATTGATTAGCATCATTTGCAGAGGTTTTTAGAATTATTCCATCGATGTATGGATTTACACCCTCGACGTTGTTTTGCACGGTGCGTGGGTGTGCGCGTGCGTGCAAACAGCACCGGGCTGTGTGTTTATTTACAATTAACACGGTGCTTTACTTACATATTTGTTTTATTTATCTTTACAACTCAAGGGTATGTTTTCTTTTACCTACATAGAGGAGGGGTGTGGAGAAAGAGAGAGAGAGGGAGGGAGAGAAAAGCGAGAGAGGGAGAGAGATTTTAGTGTGCATTTCCCCACTGTGTTGTGTTCTGTTTTCCTTGCATGCTGTGCAAAAGCGTCAGGCTTGTCATAGTTGAATGCATTTAATGTTGAAGGGTTAGTTGGCTTCAGTTAAACTACTTAGACTAAAACGCAGGATGTCGATGATTTGTAAGTGACAAGCCTAAAACTGGAAACATGGGGGCAGATTTACAAGCCCCCTGCGCCACCCGTGCGTCACTTTTTGTGACGTACTGGTGGCGTATTTTCCTGCTCCATATTTACAAGACTTTTCCTGTCCTTGTAAATATGGCCCCTTTACATGCAGCACTTGGCTTGAAAGGGGTGGTCCATGGGTGTTGCTGTGGGTGTGACAGAATTTCAGATTCAGGGCACACAGAGCCAACCAGTTCTTGTCATTGTCCCGGTGCCCCAAGCAGAGCTGGGTGCTTGGGTCTGCCTATTCATTTCGGTGACCGGATGTATTGTTTCCGTTTTCCTAATATGGGATGAAACTGCAAAAATCTGACTATGTCGCGTTTCCTGCTCTATAGACTATAACTGGCTCACGTGAGCCTCCTGCAGTGTGTGAGGTGTGGTTTGTAGTCCAACATTGAGAGGTTCACATTTCCGTTGCCAACGCCTGTGCATTCTCTAAATGAATTTAATATCATAAAAAAAATGTAGTTCAACAGGCTTTTTAATTTTGTTCTGAACATGGATGGACAATTCCAAGGTGCGAGTGGCGCGTCCTGTCCCTCTTTGCACACAGGTCATATTCCTGGCACCTTTCTTCTTAGGTTGCCACATCTGCCACATTCCACCTTTAGGACGCGATTGACAACCGTCCCCTGACTCTGGTTGCCAATTAAAGTCACTCTTGTGACAGACTCGATGGCCGCATTGGCTCACACCAAAGGTTACTCCTTGGGTTAACATTGCCTAATTCTTTGTTTACAGCCAGTTCTCTTGGTGAACACCACCCCTTCACCGACCCCTTTCTAGACTGTTTCCTGGGGTCATCGCTTACTTCATCGATCTGGTCAAGAAGCTGACCATATTCAAAACACGGAACCTTTAGCTGTCCCTAGAAGCACTTTCCGTAAAGTCCTTTCAACCTGCTTTGCCTTGATGAGGTCCATTGAGGTTGAAACACGTGTTGCCTGTTGTGCTATGACCTGGCTGTTCAGCTGCACCATGTGTAACAACGGGAAGTTCATTCAACTCAACAAGAAAAAGAAATCTCCTATATTTTTTCAATTCTTAATTTACCATGGACACTTCCTGCTCATTACTCTCGGACTTTATTGCTAATTTGTGTGCTCCGTCCATTTGTTCATATATGAGGCATGTCACACATACATGACCGCTTGCATCATGTGCAAGGATCCACATCTGGGCACTTAGGAATACCTGACACACATGCTGCCGATCTGAGGTGGAAGTGACGCTCCACGGAACATATCATCACTAAAACTTTAGATACCAAAGCCGAAAATAAACTTTACCTCAAAGCATCCTTCTAGGACAACGCCTCATAACTTGGGAACTCTTCCCCAACAAACAAACATCTTATAATCACCCTAATATTTTCCAGAAAAGCCTAAATACCCATTTCCTATGCACCTTCTATGTTGTGATTTCATTGAATCCATGAAACATACATGACACGAGTGCCAGATAACATGGTAACGAATGTGACTTGCATTGTTTGTACCTGTAGCCACCAGCTACCTCTTAATTCTAAATTGGGGCGTATCTATGTAGCCTCCAGGATATACCTGCCTGGTAGCACAGCAGGCCAAGATTTGCAAACATTTTGCACTGGTTTGCGTCCCAAAAGTGATGCAAACCAGAGCAATGTTTTATTTTATTTACTCTCTTCGCCGGCAAGCTGCCTCAAAATAACGCAAAGCAGCGCTGCTTTGCGTTACTCTGCTTCAAGGGGGTGTTCCATATATGGTACATGGGTGTTCCCATGCAACCGCCCATGCTTTTTGACGCAAAACCTTCTCTACTAACAATAGTAGACTGGCTTTTGCGGCTGAAAATAACGCCACTTAAAAGCAGGCATTAAGAGAAGAAACACATTTATTTCTACTAACTTTTCCCACACTGCATGTGCGCTACACTGCACAGCACACCTCAGAAGTGGGAAAAGTTTCAGTTAGTCTAGGCATAGTAGTTTGTACTGGAAGGGCAACCTTCCAGTACAGACTCTCGCAGACACCCTTGCATTATGGCGCAAAGTTGTGTGCGTAGCGCTGAGCAGCCTGATTCAGTGCGAGCGCTAGGGAGAGAGCAGGATAGTGCCGTAAATCCCTTTGTGAATAGCAAACAATCATAAACTTACACAAATGTGCAAGCTTACCTTTGTAAATCAGCCCCTTAGACTTCAGGTGTGAACTTAGACTTCTGTTCTAAAGCTCAACTTTTAGTCTAACTTTACTTTTGTGAATTGGGTCTTAAATGAGCCAATAAATGACCAGCAATCTGCCCATCTGGACCCTATCACAGTCCTCCATGCACGTTGAATTCTATGTGATAAATGGCAGCAAAACAAGAGCATTTCAGACTGGTCCGTAAAAAATGAGGGTCTCATACGCAGTGTTTCGAGTGAACAATGTGTTTGTCCATGCGATCGACAGTGTCTTATGTAAGAGTTTGTACTGGGGGGATCCAGTCCGAGGTCAGGCCAGATCTCATTGTGTCCATACACAAATTCCTTCTCAGTGACTCCTCAGTTACTGGTCAAGGCTTTCACCTCTTTCCGGCGTCCTAAGAACACTGATGGCTGGCCATTTAAAATCCTTTTCGGAGTGGCTACTCTCAATAAAGTGCAAAGAAGACCTTGCATCGGATCCTGCTACGATGCTGCAGAAGGGAATCTTACTTTTCTGTGCTGTTTCTCCTGTATAAAGTTTATTACAAGGACACACAATGCCATAAATAACATTACAGCGATTGCAATTCGAGAAATACTTGAGAGATTATTTTGAGATCACCATGTGCACAAGTGTTGGGTTCTGTCCAGCATGGGCATGCACTTCACTGTCCACTATCATAGTGGCCTCTCGCAGGCGGCACCCCCCCACGGTCTGTTAATGTACATGGGGCTTTTCCTCCAGGGATAGCTGCCGTCACAAGATACTCTTTTAAATTCTTGCTCCTTTTGTAAGAAAACATTCTCGGTTCCAAAGCAGGCTTCCCTGCTGCAAATCCTTCCAGTGTTTCTTGATGCTCTTTGAGACAAAATTTGACACAGGAGAAAAAGTGGTGACACATCTGGATCTGTTGGAAGTACGTTCTCTAGTTTGTGGTGTGAGCAATGTCTCCCTGGGGCAGTACCAGGGGCGCTTCAGGGATCATTTAACCAGCCGCGGCTCGTGCAGGCAAGAGCGGTGAGGCCGGGTGGGGGGGATTTCGACAGACGATGATGAGGGGAAATTCATTATTTATTTAATTTTCCATCGTCATCATCCGTTGTAATCCCTCCTCCACCCGGCCGTACCGCCCGACCGCCCGACCGCTCTTACCTGCACGGACCGCGGCTGCATTTAACTAAGTGTTTTGGGTACCCCCTGGACATCAGTTTATCTGACAATATTTTGGCTTCTCTAAAGAAATCCTCCTTCTGGTTGCAGTTGTGCCAGATCCTGAGAAACTGTTTTTAGGGAAGGGAGTCACGCAGTGAGCGTGGATGGTAACTAGGGTACTCTAATAAGGTGTTTCTTTTGCTCGGCTTGTGGTACAGGGCAGTGTACAGTCTGTCATCGTCAATTCTCGTTAAAACGTCCGGGAATGAGATCTCATTTTTGACATTGGTTATAGTAAACGTCGAGTCTTCAGAGTTCTGAATTAGCCATCGTTGGAAGAGAGCTTGCGTCTGTGTGGGCCCTTGTCAAATGAGAAAAATATCATCTATGTATCTTTTCAATAAGTGGATACAGCTCCTAATACGGATTGGATGGAGCGAGGATATTAGATGATTCGAGATTATCCGTGTATAAAATGGCAAAGACCAGGGCACAAACTGCTCTTGCTCTTGTTTGCAAGAAGAACTCGTGCACAAAATTGAAGAGATTTCTGGTTAAATCTAAGGTGAGTAAATCTATGAAACATGTGTGGGGATTTGTTCTGTGGTCTGGGCTTAGTGTTCAAGAGATCCCATATCACAGAAATACCGTTAGTCTGAGGCATGTTCATATGTAGAGATTGTGGGGCAGATTTATCAAAACATCACGTAACGCAGCGCAGCGCAGCAAGACACTTTGCTGCGCTGTGTTGCATGACAGGGAGAGGACAGGAATGCCCTATAGTCAACATGATATATATCTCTGGATGCTTCACTGCAAGTAATGTCATTTCGGCATAGTATACAGGAAGATCTCTAGCGTAGCTCATCCTGTTGTACTCAAAACGCCATGGGATCATAGAGCGTATGGCGGTAAGATGTAAATGCCATTTTCCTTCTCGAGCAGCGCGCAGCAGAGCCAGCAAGACATTTTCAACAATATCCACATATACAACATCCAAAATGCAAAGAGAGCTCCGTTGTCCTGATGAAGGTGTTTCGGGGAATACACCCCAAAGCTGTTTTACTTTGGCAAAGGCAGCATTCTGCAAGAGGTCGTCTAATCTCTGTTGGCATAGGACTTTTGCAAAGTCATTAACATCTCAATGAAGGAGTACACTACCTGAATGTTTTCTTCATAATTCTTATTCACCTAGAATTACTATTCTAATTAGTATCGATTTGTATAATGCCATTTACTGTAATTGTAACTTTTAATAATAAAATTCACAATAATAATTATGAAAAGATTTCCATTTACATCAAGGTATCTTGGGAGTGGAGTGGTAACACACAAAAGGTAAAGAGTTATGACTTGCCATCACATATTCTCCATCTCTAGGCGTCCATACCTTGCCAATAAATCATATTAGAACCCATCTCCCCAATTGGTACCGATAACAGGGTTGGCTCAAGGCCTAACAGGCTCCGTGAGGGGTAGAAGAAGATCAATGTGAAATCAAAGAGATTTAGCATTTGAGGAGAATCAAAGGTAAAAGCTGCCAAGATGCAGCGTGGTTAGACAGGATTCAGTCTGTTAATGTATTTTTCCACCATTAATTAGAATGTATTCAGTGTTTGTTCATTTTAATAATCAATACAAAATGGACATCCTTATTGAAAGATTTGTAAACAAAATTTTATGTATTGAATATCGGCTGTGGGTGACACTTTGAGATAATACATTTGTGTGTAATAATGATAGAGTTAGAGACATCAAGACTCGTGGCCAGGAGTGTAACGAGAGGAATGTACCAAAAGGTGTGTCCTGAGAGACTGAGAATAATGCAGCTGAAAGGGAGCCCCAGGTGAAACCATACAACACCGTTCCTGTATGGCTAGTTCAATACGTTAATTGTAGTCTTGTGATTATCTGCCCTGCTGATAATGTTCAATACGAAATCATTTATCAAGTGTATCAAACTTCTGTGAGAGGCTTAAACGCTCACTGGGCCTTTGTTGACGCCAACATATAACTGCTACACCTCTCTCAATATATACTCCACCTCTGACTCATCCCAAACCCCATTCTACTACTATGATCCCTAAAATAACCCTTTCTACACTCTTCCCCCCTCTACTTCTCCTTGCATCATCTTAAACCTCTTTTACTATACAGATCTCCCAAACAAGCCTTTCTGAACCCTTCCCTCATGTATCCCTCCTAGACTCATGCAATACCTCATCTTACTTCCTAACCCACTTCTAGAGACTCTTCCACCCGCCATCTCTCCTTTACTCATCCCAAACCTCCTACTACTACTGTGCTCTCCAAATGAACACTTTTTAGATCCTTCCCTCTTCTATCCCTCCACTGTCCTTTTCAATTCAACTAAGAGACTCACATTGCCACTGATCAAATCAATTTCATATTTCCCTATACTAATTCACCACTAATCCTTTTTGAGTTTCGGAGTAGCGTGCTATAGGAAAAATACAAGTAGAATGATCAAAGTGGCTTATCAAATGCTGTAGCAATTGTACCACATGTTAAAATGTTTCTGACAGTTAGAAGTGAGACCTTTCCAAAGTGCCTTCGGAGCTAGAAGACGTTCCCCCATAATGCTTTGCAGCTTCAGGTTCTTCCAGCTTGGACCTCCGAAATTGAACAGGTAAGGGGCCCTCCTGCTGCTCAGCAGAGGCACCTTTTCATATGCTTGCTCCTGATGGACCACTGCGCTCAGGTAAAGTTGAAAGGGGGGGTCGCCCAGGCGTCCTGCTTAGAGGGAACAGGGACCACCACCATCCGTCGACCTTTCCTTCCTCTTGCACCTGCAGAGATAATGGCCCTCGTATATCAATGTATTTCTCCATAGACACAGAATGGGTAAAACCCTTTGATACATCAGGCCCAATATCCTTGAATATATTGCAGTGCCTTTGCCAAATCCGTTGAGGATGCTTTCAAGGTGACCTTCAGCTCGGCTGGGTGGAGCACATCATATTGATGCTCATTTTCCCTTAGCAACATTTCACCCAGTAGGAATGCACTTCTCATCATTTGGACACTCCATAAATGCTGGGTAGATGGCTAGCTTCATGCCCTCGACTTAGAGATCTCCCTTTTCTCTGGCTTTGCATAATGTCACGTCTCTATCTCTACAGCTCAGCAATTGCTCAGTATTGGGTTGTGGACTCGCTCCTGGTGTAGGCCAGGGCACAAGGTGTGCTCTCTCATCCACAAGAAAATCAGAGAAGGACTCTTAGCAGAAAAGATCTTTCAGCAGTGTTTCCATAAAGAGTTCAAATTTGTTTTTTTACTGTTGTCTCTGATACACCATTATACCAGTATTATTCAACCAAGAACTAGCTTCTAAATCATCATTTTTATCCACTAGAGTCTCAAGTAATGTTTCTAGATGGGATACATTCTTTTCATGCATGGATGACATGTTTTCGAGGTCTGACACCCTGTGCTGTGCCATATCCATTCTTGTGGTCTCTTTGTCAACCCTCTCTTTGAAATAATCCACCCTGATGGATAGTGCGTTGATCTTGCTGTCAATGGCAACCAATCTGTTATTCATTTAGAGTAACCGCGTTTCAGGGCTCCCTCAGCGGCATCAGCTTGAGATGAAGCTTAATGCAGGGTGTTTATCAGCAAGTCATCTTGCCTGGCTTTAGTTGCCTTCTTGGTGTCGAAAGGGAGCTTAGCCTGCTTGGTGTCTGATTTCCCCATGCAGTTTTCCTACTGAACCAGCAGCAGCACTGCTAGCTACCCGATGCACACTGTATCTAAATTTACTTCGGCTGTTGGCTAGACTTAGGTGCCACATAGTGTCATACTAGGCCACAGCAGTGCGCCTTGCGAGTTCTCCAGGCCCTTGTATGCCACAAGTAACTGTGACTTGCTAGGGCATCGTGCAGATGAGGTGCCTTGGTGTGCATCGCCCCATGAGTTGCACCGCTTGGTGCTCCATATATGGTTAAGCACGGCCGGACCACATCATCAGATCCTCACAGTAAATGGGTGGGTGACATGCAATTTATTACCAGCAATCGATTCTGTATTTTCGGGCAGGGTTCAGGCTCACCTCTGACCTCAGGTGCAGGTAAATTTAGAAATCTGATTGACTGCCAACCCTTCAACCAGGAAATGTTGACAGCCATCTAGGGATTAGGCTGAAGCAGAGACCAATCCAAAACATTTTGTAAAATAGAAAATGGGGCAGGTTAGGCATACCTTGACCCCCAAGCCTTGGTCTTGCATCCCCCTTAGAACACCACCACGGCTCAAAAGTTTTTTTTTTCAATTACAGCAAATCTTATGCTTACAGTTTGGATCCAGTGCACATCCGCGCCTGCCCGGGCCACAACTGCAAGCCTTCCTGATGCTGCGGTGCCCTGCCAGCCCAACTAGTCAAATTTTGTCACCTGCCAGGCCTGATCGGCAATGGCCTGCAGTGCCAGTTGTTCACACCAAACCACAGCAGTATGAGCACAGGAGTCTCTTAGACTCACCAGCAGCCCAGGTTGCTGCCCCATCGAGGCTGCCTGTATCAACCACCATCCACAGTACATTGGCGCTTCCTCCTTCCGATGGGGTTATGGTGCTGTATCAATACCTGTGCTTTAGACTGCTAATTTACCCCGTAGATCGCACAGGAGAGTGTAAGGCATGAGGCACATAGTATCATTCTCATGTGCCCTTGTGTGCCAGAGCTGACCACACTCACCCATCCAGCTGCTTTTTTATTTGTATCAAATTTTTTGTAATCACTAATTTGCTAGGCTACTGGATATTATTGCAGTTCCACAATAAAATGCAGTATTGTGAGGATTGTGGTGTATTATATGGTATGGTCGTTCGACCTTACAGTGTAGTAGACTTGCAAACTGTCCTGGGTCCAGTCAGGCTCATTTGCAAAATATTTAGCTCAACTCTGCGTAGCTGTGGCTCTGAGCAGCAAGCCATAACCAAAGGCACTAGTGTTAGACCTCATCCTTGGTGTGGCATCCCCCTAACTTTTTGACTTCAGACCTCCTGGTTTTGCTGACTTCATTTTTGCTGGCCTTCGTACTCTGCGCCCTTTAATACTGCTAACCAGTGTTTAAGTGCTTGTGCTCTTTCCCTAAATCATGAAAGAATTCGCGCATACCCATTGTCATACTTAATTTACTTATAAGTCCCTGGTAAAGTGCATTACATGTGCCCAGGGCCGGTAAATTAAATGCTACTAGTTGACCTACAGCACTGATTGTGCCACCTACTTAAGTAGCCCTTTGAACATGTCTCAGGCCTGGATTTGCAGCCTGCGTGTGCATTTTAAAACTGCCATTTCAACCGGGCAAAATAAACCTTTTTCCAGGCCAAAACCTTATTTTTTAATATGCACAGGTCACAGCTATGGTAGGCCCTAAACAGCCCAGAAGGCAGAGTGCAGTGTATTTTAAAAGTGGGTCAGGTATTCTTAAGTTTCACATGACCTGGTAGTGAAAAACTCTTACATTTGTTTTTTTCACTACTGCAAGGCCTATCTCTCCCATAGGATAACATTGGAGTTACCTTATTACATCTAATAAGTGTAATTTCCGCATGGAAAGAGATGACCCCTTTAAGTTTGGTGTCACTGGAATCACAATTTTAAATCCTAATTTACTGTGAAGTTGGATTTTAAATTGCAGTTCCGAAAATGCCATTTTTAAAAAGTTGGCATTTTCTTGCCTTAGCCATTGGTACCTGCAGCCTGTCTCTGATCACATGATTGGGTGTAGTTAGCAGTTGGATTTTATGTGTTCCTCCTAGACATCACACACAATGGGGAGCTTAGGTGTAACTGAATGGGCCATCACTAGCAGGATGGGAAGGAGGAGCTGGGCACACTTACACTTGGATATGCTGAGTCCTGCCTCCACACAAAGGGCCAAGCAACCCTGCATCGTCATTTCAGCCAGTTTGGAGCCAGGTCAGGGGAGATATGGAATTCCATCCATTTCAAATACATTATCTAGAAGCTTCTCCCACCTTCCAGAACCAGGGCACCAGTGTATAAAAGAAGGACCTCGGACAACAACTCTTTAGTACACTTCTGGACCTATGGATACTCTGCAAGTAAGAAGGACTGCTATGCTGCGGAAAGGACTGTCACTCTGCTGGATGGCCACTCTGAAGGAGCTGCTGCCCTGTTGTGCTGACCTGTTGCCCTCTTGTCTAGGAAGGAAGAACTGGACCTGCAACCCATCTTGAACCCAGGACCCCAGGGTGACTCACAGGGCTTGCCTGCTGGCCTCCTGATCTGAGCTACAGGGACACAGCAGGCTACCCAACAGTTCCTGACCGACAACATTTTTAAAATTATTTTTATTAAAACATTTTGTTGAATAACATTCTGACCCACAACATTTGCTTCTCAGGTCTTGGACCCTTGGTGTGGCTCTTGAGCTCCTAAATTCAAGCTTTTGGCTCTTTGCAAACAGGCCCATTCACACCGGCCCTTGCCGCTCACACTGAAAATTAGCGCAAGCTGCTGCCAGCCCATCTTTTGGCACAGCAAACATCAATCGCTGTGAAGGAACGTCCACGCGAAGTTCCAACCCGCCCAAGCACAGCACTTCCCTCCCTTCTGCTCCACAGCCACCAAGATCATCTGCGGCGTACCCCAAGGCTCCTCGCTCAGCCCAACCCTCTTCAATATCTACATGAGCCCCCTCGCCGCCATCACACGCAAACACAACCTCAACATCATCTCCTACGCTGAGGACACCCAGCTGATACTCTCCCTCACCAAAGACCCAGCCACCGCCAAAACCAACCTCCAGGAAGGAATGAAGGATGTCGCGGAATGAATGAAGCTCAGCCGTCTGAAACTGAACTCAGACAAAACGGAGGTCCTCATCCTCGGACAATCCCCATCCGCGTGGGACAACTCCTGGTGGCCCACAGCGCTGGGCACCGCACCTCCACCCACAGACCACGCACGCAACCTGGGATTCATCCTGGACTCCTCCCTCACGATGACCAAACAAGTCAACGCCATCTCCTCTTCATGTTTCAACACCCTGCGTATGCTCCGAAAGATCTTCCGGTGGATCCCCACCGAAACCAGAAAGACGGTCACCTAGGCCCTTGTCACCAGCCGTCTGGACTACGGGAACGCCCTGTACGCAGGAACAACAGCCAAACTCCAGAAACGACTGCAGCGAATACAGAACGCCTCTGCATGACTCATCCTCAACATCCCTCGCCACAGCCACATAACTCCCCATCTGAGAAACCTGCACTGGCTCCCCGTCAGCAAGAGGATCACGTTCAGGCTCCTCACCCACGCACACAAAGCGCTCCACGACATGGGCCCCGAATACCTCAACAACCGCCTCTCGTTCTACACTCCCACCCGCCAGCTCCGCTCCGCCAGCCTCGCCCTCGCCATCGTCCCACGGATCCACAAAACCACAACCGGAGGAAGATCGTTCTCCTACCTGGCCGCCAAGACATGGAACTCCCTCCCCGCACACCTTCGACTGACCCAGGATCATCTCACCTTCAGGAAGCACCTCAAGACCTGGCTATTCGAGCAGTAAACGACAACCCTCCCCCCCCTTCAGCGCCTTGAGACCCTCACGGGTGAGTAGCGCGCTCTATAAATGTATTGATTGATTGATTGATTGATTGGCCTGCCCCTCACTCCATGCTGACCATCACCAGCAAGGCTTTCCTTGCTCCCTGCGACCCTCTCCAATGCCAACGGGACTCTTGGTACAACACCTGAGAAGGTAAACCTTCAGCGGGACTACTCTTAGCTGTATTCGACTCGGGCTCCATCCTGGTTGGCACAAACCTTTGACTTTGACTCGGCCCAGCTCGACCAGATAGCTGCGGTTGCCGCTTTCTGCTTTTAGGCGCTATATTGCAGTTTATTCTTTAAAAATTCATAACTCCGGGTATACTGATTAAAATGTTGTCGTTTTGGTCTTGTTTTATTTATTAGATTTTTTCCCTATTGTTCTAACCTGGTGTGGATTCTTTATGTGTGGTGTTTTCAATGTTTTAAGTGTTGCACAAATACCTCTAATTGCCTGTAAGTTAAGCCTGACTGCTCTGTGCCAAGCTACCAGGAGGTTGAGCACAGGTTAATTTGGGGTTTGCTTGTGCCTTATCCTGACTAGGATTGTGGTTGCTGTTTGGCCAGGGCTCACACCCTAGTGAATCAGTACCCCAATTACAACTAGTGTTAAGCATTTAGAAGCACCAAACAACTAAAAAAGAAGTCACACCTTAAAGAAATCCAACATCAATTTATAAAAATAGATTATATTTTTATGAATTTTCAGACACTAAGATGAGAAAATTCCACCAGAGGGTTTTGGAGATATAGATTTTTAAAACAAACTTAAATCTCAGCTTTTTTAGGCCAAAGCACAAACAAGTTTTGGTAACTGAAAGAGTAGAAACTTTTTTAAAGTTTGAAAGAGTTGTGTTCAACTACAACGGCCCGAGTGTTGTGACCAAATCCAACAGAAAGAAACTTGGGGGCCAAAAAGGACTATTTGTACAGTTACCTGGTCTCCAAAGTAGTCTCAAGTCCAGTTTCACATTTTACATCCAGACTGCATGAGACTTCAATGGAGGGGTCCTGATGCTAAGGATGCAGGATGCTGAAAGATGCGCTGGGTGCTGTGCATTCGATAGGGGTGTCCATGGGGTGAATCCACAGTCCACAGGTAAGGTGGGCTGACTTTGGCCATAGGGGTCGGCATCTCTTGACAATAGCCAGCTGAGGCTGGGCATCCGGTCTCCATACACAGTGGGTCCAGCGGTATCCTTTGGTGAAGGCTGGTGTCCCTCTTGCGCGACCAACCTGGAATCAGATGAGACTCCCGGGTCCAGCAGACTTGGGTGCAAATTGTGGCCTCTAGTGTTGCCCAGAGGTGGTTAGTGTTGACTTGAAGAATATGGCTACCAACTTACCAGATGGGGCTTCTTCAGCTTTGACGGCCCCAGTGCTCATTCCAGGGTGTCCGCTGACTGACCCATGGAGTCACTACTTTGGTCTGGTGCTCAGGAGTGACTTTTCTATGGTGCAGGAGCCACAGGCACAGTCCTCTCTCTCTTGCCAGCACAAGGTGTGGCAGGTGCAGTCCAGCAGTTGGTGCAGCCTCTCTTGCCAGTTCCATGGGTCTGCAGGGCAGTCCTTCCCATGTCCTTTCTGCAGTTCCATCATGATTTGAGGGTCAGGGTGCCAGGGGTGCCATATTCATGCCCAGAAAGTGCCCTGAGGGGATGATGCGGTTGTTAGCCAGTGGCCTACCAGGATCCATCCTGCCCTGTGATGACTTCCAGCTATGTGTGGTATCTAGCAGTACCATAGTGCACTATTCTACCCACTCTCAAAATGTCTTAAACCTTCCTTGGCTGTTAGGAGCTTGGTTGCCCACCCTGGAATTGTGCCTACCTGTGGGTTACAAGTCCACAGGAAAACCGATTTGGGCGCCGTCCTTCCCTTTCTGTTACTGCCGCCAGCCTGTCTACCTGAACAATGGGGCAGCCCCTCAGGAGTGCGATCGCCATTTTCCCACCAGCTCGCCTTTTGGAACAACACCCTGAGTGGCTTCCTGCAAGGGGGAGGTAACACCTCCCTCTGTGGCAGGCAACTATTGTTCCTGAGCCTAGGAGTCGTTCACACTTCTCCCCAGAAGGGCTGAAGGCCGTCTGGTGGCCAGCAACGGTGCAAGGCCCCTGGACAAACTGGGCATCAGAGGGACAACTTCCTGAAAGTTGCCTTTACTTAAAAGTGACATTACATTTAACTTGGGTATTAAGTCTGGTTTAATTAACCAGACAATGATACCTTGAAGCACCCATTTTAGCAGTCCCATTCAGAAGTTAGCTGGACTGAGAGGTCAGCCAGTAGCTCTGCATTAGCCAATGGGGCTAAGATACATATATGGTTGAGCCAAAAAACTGCATACCTGGAAACACTTCCCACATAGAATCATGTTGGGTGCTGAACATGAGAGTCACCCTGTAACGCCCTGAACGTCTCAGGATCGTTTAACAGACACGACAATGAGGACGCAACCACTTGTGAAGGGTTAGTTCTTTTAATGAAGGCAAATAAAATACAAAGAACAAACAAAAGTTATAGTCACTGGAATCCTCCAGGCTAAGTACGTTACCAGCCCACAGCACGGATGGTCCTAACCGTCCTCTGCATATACGCCGATCCCGGCGTATGCCAACAGAGGGCAGAAATGAAATGGCCGACAATGCCAATCGGTAGGCTGTGAGGGGCACGAAGAGTGTTGGGGAGAATCGAGGAGTCAGGGAAACACCCAGCCGGGGTCTCTACCTGAAGGGAGCAGCCGCTCAACCTCTTCCTCAGACTGCACCGGGACGCGGAGTCACCTCCTGGTGATGTGTCACCGATTCCCCAATCACAAGCAAGAAGACTGAACCGAGAGCAGCCGCTCGATCGATCGATCGATCCTGTGGACTTCCGAGTCTGTAACGCGGCAAACACCTCCTGGTGTGCGTTACAGCTGGCAGTCCCTGTGTCTCTGGTCGGGCTGGGAGTTACGACTCCAACCAGCAAAAGCGCCACTGCGCTTGGACTCAGCCGAGTCAAAAAGCGAAGCTCAATGGTTGACCGGTAGAGCTTCCGGGTCCTTCACAGGTGACGATGGGGCAAGACACGGCCCAGGGAGTAACGACTCGACCTACCTCCGTTCTTGCCTTACTGGAGCACCACTCCGGAACACTGCTCTTCACGAAGCAGGTACGTCGGTGTAAACACAATATCCGACAGCCTTGTACCTCCCGGTTCCTCCCTTTATAGGGCGTGTTTTCCTTGAGTTATGTAACAGCTCTCCTGTTTACATAAGGGCGTGTTTCCCTTGAGTTATGTAACAGCTCTCCTGTTTACATAAGGGCGTGTTTCCCTTGAGTTATGTAACAGCTCTCCTGTTTACATAAGGGCGTGTTTCCCTTGAGTTATGTAACAGCTCTCCTGTTTACATAACCTCTCAACCGCTAAGCATCCTGGGAGATGTAGTCCGTTTTCGCTGGTTACCGTTTTCCTCCCCTCGTATGACAGGAATTCTTGACAGTACATCCTCCCTCTCAGCGGTTCCCCACGGGTCCAGCGCTGGCAGGAAAACGCCGATGGAACAAGGAGACCAAGCGCGGAGCATGAACCCCTTCAGCCGGTTCCCATGAATGCTCCTCCGGGCCATAGCCTTTCCACGCAACCAGGTACCACAGCTTCCCCCTGCGCCATTTGGACGCCCGTATGCCCGACACTTCATACTCCACCTCCGACTCCACGCATACCGGCCTAGGTGTCCCAGACGGCTTGGAGGGTGCTGGTTTGAGCAATGATACATGAAAGACAGGGTGTATCCGCAATGACTGGGGCAAGCACACCTTCACGTTCACGGGACCCATACACTTGGTAATTCGATAGGGGCCCATGTACTTGGGATGGAACACACTGTTCTTTCGAAACCTCATGTTTCTTGTGGATATCCAGACGTAGTCTCCAGTGCGGTACAGTGGCCCGGGCCTTCTCTTCCTATCTGCCGCAGCCTTGTATCTTCTCTTGGCCTCTATTAGGACAGCCCTTGAGCGCATCAACGTGTCTTTTATGTGTGCCACCCTGTCCGCTGTGGCGGGAATCCTGTCCTCTCTGAATGGATGTAGAAATGGCAAGAACCTGGGATGTTGGCCATAGTTGCTATAGAACGGAGATGACTGTGTGGAGCTGTGAGTGGCGTTGTTATAGGCTATCTCTGCAACCCATAGCAAGTCGACCCATTCTTCCCTGCCCTGGTCCACAAAACATCGCAGATACTGTTTGAGCGTTTGGTTCAGGCGCTCGGTTTGGCCGTCCGTTTGAGGGTGGTAGCTGGTGGACAGGGCGGTCTTAACATGCAGCGCAGTGCACCAAGTCTTCCAGAATTGCGCAGTAAACTGCGACCCCCGGTCCGACACGATCACCCCAGGTAATCCATGCAGTCGTACCACATTCTTTAGGAGTAGTGACGCCAATTCCCCGGCCGTAGGGACTCTCTTGCAGGGGATGAAGTGCCCCATTTTCGTCAAGTAATCCACCACCACCAGTATTGCCGTCATCCCCTGGTCTACCGGTAGGCCCACCACGAAGTCCAGTGATATGCTATCCCATGGTCTATCCGGGGTCGGAAGTGGATGTAAGAGCCCTTGGGTTCGGCCATGGTCGGCCTTCATGGTAGCACACGTAGGACACTCCTGTCCCCACCTCCTGACATCCACTCTCATGGTTGGCCACCAGAAATGCCGTCCTATGCTAGCCACCGTTTTTTCAAAGCCCAAATGACCTGCGCATGGAGAGTCATAGCACCAGATGAATGCTTGTTTCCTTAGCCTAGGCGTGGGTATCAATAGGCACCTGCCCTTCAGGGGTATCCCGTCCTTCAGCTGCCATTCTCTGTGACTGAGGAGCCACCTCCGCCATGCGAATGACCTGATCCCTCTCTTTATTCCCCTCAGGAAAGTATCCGGTTGGATAACCCCCAATACCATCCTCGGGGAAATGATGGAACGCTCGGTCGCAGGCAATGGTTCCTTAACTGCAGATTGACGGGACAGGGCGTCCGCCTTCCGGTTTTCCGTCCCCGGGCGATATGTGATGCGGAAGTTGAACCCCGCAAAGAAGATCATCCACCGCAGCTGCCTGGGAGAAAGGTGTCTAGTGGCCGTCATGAACTGTAGGTTCCGATGGTCCGTGTACACCGATACCACATGTCTTGCCCCCATCAACCAATGCCTCCATTCGGTGAAGGCGTCCTTGATTGCGAGAAGGTCCTTCTCCGCAATATGGTAGTTGCGTTCGGCGTCGTTGAGTTTGCGGGACATGTACGCAACGGGATGAAGCACCCCTGTGTCGTGGTTGCGTTGGGACAAGATAGCCCCCAGCGCCACATCCGACGCGTCCGCTTCCACCACGTAGGGGAGATCCGGATCGGGGTGAGCCAACACCGGCGCCTTACCAAAGGCGCTTTTCAGGGCCTCAAAGGCTTTGTTCGCTTCAGGGGACCAGACAAACTCCTTGGACTTCCTCAGTAGCTGTGTGATTGGGGCCACCACTCCTGAAAATCCATCTATAAACCGCCTGTAAAAGTTGGCGAAGCCAATGAAACTTTGGACGTCCTTCACGCTTTGGGGCACCGGCCATTCTTTCACCGCCTTGATCTTTCGTTCTGCCATCTCCTGTCCCTCTGGACTCAGCATCACTCCGAGGAATTCCACGGATGTGACGTGGAAGTCACACTTGCTGAGTTTACAAAACAGCATGTTTTCCCTCAGCTTTTGGAGCACAGCTTTGACGTGGTGTACGTGCTCCTCCACACTGGACGAATAGATGAGGATGTCGTCGATATATACGACCACGTAGATATCCAACTCCTCTCTGAATACCTCATTCAAAAAGTACTGAAAGGCTGCCGGGGCGTTGCACAGACCGAACGGCATGACGAGGTACTCAAAAAGGCCGAACCTGGTCTTAAAGGCGGTCTTCCACTCGTCTCCGTCCCTCATGCGCACCAGATGGTATGCCCCTTTCAAATCCAACTTGGTGTAGATACGAGCTTTCTTGACCTGTTCCAGAAGTACACTGATGAGAGGCAAGGGGTACCGATTTTTTATGGTTATCGCATTCAATGCCCTAAAGTCCACACAGGCTCTCAGCTCCCCATTAGCCTTCGGGATGAAGAAGAGTGGCGAGGCGGCCGGAGACTTGGACGGGCGGATGAATCCTAGCTTGAGGAGTTTATCCATGTACCCCCGGAGATGCACGTTTTCAGGCTCCGTCAGGGCATACAGCCTGCCGCTGGGAACGCTGGCCCCTGGCACCAGGTCGATCTGGCAGTCAAACTGTCTATGTGGTGGTAGTACTTCCGCCTTCACCTCATCAAATACATCCTCAAAACTGTGATAAGCCTGGGGGAGAGCCACATCTTTTTCTGCCGCTGTAGCCACCGTCTGACTCCCGCTCTCATCTGCGTCAAGGGATTCCGTTCTTATTCCACAATGCAGGATGCAATACGGTGACGTCATTTCGATGCGATGTGTGGGCCAATCCACAAAGGGGTTGTGTTTCTGTAGCCACGGCAATCCCAATATGACGCCATATTGGGGCGCTCGGATGATGTTAAAATCGATTTGTTCCAAATGGTTCCTCCCATATCTCATCGGAAGGACCCCCGTGTGCTGTCCGATGGGCCCCGTCACCAATCGCCTTCCGTCTACCGCATAGACGTCTTTGGGTACTGCTTTGGGAAGAAGCACTAGCCCTAGCCTGCATGCCTCGTTGTGGTCCATAAACATGCCAGTGGCCCCTGAATCCACCATGGCCACAACGGGTATCCACTGGTCATGCACTCCCACGTGCACCGTGATAAACAGGTGTCGTTGTCCCTTAGTGACCGAGTTGGAAAGTGAAGGGATGGATGAGTGACTCCGAGATGCCCCTTCTCTGGTCTTGGAGTCCTCTAGTTTTCCGCCGGTATGTCCACCACGGCTGTTACCGACCGGTTGGCCCGATAACGTGACGTCTTCGGTTTGGCAGGGCATTCACGTACGTAGTGGCCTTTTTTGCCACAATATAGGCACAATCCTTGTTTACGTCGTGACTCTTTCTCCGTGGCTGTGAGGCTCGCTCGTATTGCGCCGATGTCCATGGGTTCTCCCTTGGATGCGGTGGAAGTTTCAGGACTTCCCACCGTCACATAGGATGGAAGGGATTTTCCTTTTCTCCCATGATCCCCCTTTCTTTCACTAAGCCTATGTTCCAGCCGTAATACCAGGTTGATAAGGCCCTCACATGTCTTGGGTTGAGGGTCAATATGAGCCACGGCGTCCTTGAGCTCATCGCACAGCCCTTGATGGAAGAGCGCCGTCTGTTTAGCAACAGGCCACTTGGTTTCCGCAACCAGGCTTCGGAACGCGTTGAGATACTGCACCAGGTCGTTGGATCCCTGTCTCAACTCAAGCATTTCACGGTCCGCCGTGTACGAGTCAGCCCTTCTGTCGAATACCTTCAGGAATTCCTCGCGAAAAGCACCCCAATCACATAAGAGGGGGTCGTCCCTGCTCACCAGAGGTACGGCCCATTGTGCCGCGTTTCCAGCCAAATAGGATATAAGGAAAGCCACACGAGCCTGACTCGTGGGGAACGCCTTTGGTTTGCACGATAAATGTAGCGCCACTTGTGTGAGGAATACCTGCACTGTGTTAGGATCCCCACTGTACCTCTCTGGTGTTGCCAAGGGGATGGCTACCGGCATTTCCACTACTACCGCAGGGGTCTGGTTCGTGAGGGAGGTGCTGGGCGTGAGCGGGTCCAATTGGATAGCATCCAGTCTGGCTTTTACATCGGCTGTTTCTTGCCTAGAGGCAGCCACTTCAACTTGCATGGCCGCTAAAGCAGCCAGCACATCATCAAGTGTTGCCATGTCTGTTATCGACCGGGAGACAGTTAGTGTTATTAAGGTCGGATATTTTGTAACGCCCTGAACGTCTCAGGATCGTTTAACAGACACGACAATGAGGACGCAACCACTTGTGAAGGGTTAGTTCTTTTAATGAAGGCAAATAAAATACAAAGAACAAACAAAAGTTATAGTCACTGGAATCCTCCAGGCTAAGTACGTTACCAGCCCACAGCACGGATGGTCCTAACCGTCCTCTGCATATACGCCGATCCCGGCGTATGCCAACAGAGGGCAGAAATGAAATGGCCGACAATGCCAATCGGTAGGCTGTGAGGGGCACGAAGAGTGTTGGGGAGAATCGAGGAGTCAGGGAAACACCCAGCCGGGGTCTCTACCTGAAGGGAGCAGCCGCTCAACCTCTTCCTCAGACTGCACCGGGACGCGGAGTCACCTCCTGGTGATGTGTCACCGATTCCCCAATCACAAGCAAGAAGACTGAACCGAGAGCAGCCGCTCGATCGATCGATCGATCCTGTGGACTTCCGAGTCTGTAACGCGGCAAACACCTCCTGGTGTGCGTTACAGCTGGCAGTCCCTGTGTCTCTGGTCAGGCTGGGAGTTACGACTCCAACCAGCAAAAGCGCCACTGCGCTTGGACTCAGCCGAGTCAAAAAGCGAAGCTCAATGGTTGACCGGTAGAGCTTCCGGGTCCTTCACAGGTGACGATGGGGCAAGACACGGCCCAGGGAGTAACGACTCGACCTACCTCCGTTCTTGCCTTACTGGAGCACCACTCCGGAACACTGCTCTTCACGAAGCAGGTACGTCGGTGTAAACACAATATCCGACAGCCTTGTACCTCCCGGTTCCTCCCTTTATAGGGCGTGTTTTCCTTGAGTTATGTAACAGCTCTCCTGTTTACATAAGGGCGTGTTTCCCTTGAGTTATGTAACAGCTCTCCTGTTTACATAAGGGCGTGTTTCCCTTGAGTTATGTAACAGCTCTCCTGTTTACATAAGGGCGTGTTTCCCTTGAGTTATGTAACAGCTCTCCTGTTTACATAACCTCTCAACCGCTAAGCATCCTGGGAGATGTAGTCCGTTTTCGCTGGTTACCGTTTTCCTCCCCTCGTATGACAGGAATTCTTGACACACCCATCCAACCACCCACTCTACACCTTGAAGCATACTGCCTGTGTAGGCAAACCCGCAGCGCCACATTTAGGGTTGGTGAGTCCCACGTAAACTATGCAATACAATAGAATACATACAAGAGACTAAAATGACTACACCAGCCAGCAAACCCTCATCACACTTCTAAAAACTTGTCATCGCTTTGTGTTTAATGGGTTCAGCCTCAAATCCCTCCATATTTATTTCCAAATTTGAGAGGGGACTGCATTATTAATGAGAAAATATCAGTGAAAGTTAGTAAACAGGATTCAAGTTTTCAGGGATAGAAAAAAAGCGATTCTATTAACACTTTTGGCTTCAAAAAGGTACACAAACTGTTGTAGGTACCCTATAACATAACTTACAATCGTGGAATGTCGCATGCTTTATATAACGTATGGTTTCTTCTCCCACCAAAAATGGACACGATGCAACCCCCAGCTAGTGCAGCCCACGATTGTGTGGTCTCCATGGAAACCGAGGGAGAGCATAGACACAGGATGGAATGTCGCCAAGCAACCAGAATCCTCAGATGGGACCCTTCCCATGTGGCCCCAAGGGAGGAGGCCTGGCAGGCGCGGCGCATGGCAGCGGGGCAGCAGGCTGAGGTAAGGGTGGGCACTGGGTGGTCCTCGGCGGGAGGCTGCACGTGGCGACTTGTGTCCCACTCACACGGCCTCTGTGCGCAGCAGGATTTCTGGGGAGACATGGCCTACCTTAGGGCGCACACCACCTTTCTCGAAGAAAAATACCGGCCATTCGCTCATATTTCGAGAAGTACCGCAGTCCGCACCTGAACAAGAATTTTTGTAAAAACCCTCGTATTTTTTTCTAACTTGATCTTTGTGCCTCTGTTTAGTTTTATATTTATCGATGAATAGTTTAGATCACTTTGAAATGTTTTTGAAGTGATTTCTTCGTGGATATTCCGTTTAAGGTTCATATTTCACAGGGGGAAAAAAACCAACGCTTTTGCGGATTTCTGAAACTGTTGTACTGGCTTTGACAAAAAAGACAATCCTGGGGAGGTGGAAACTCTGCCGTCGTCCAGCGGGGAGCAGAGGGCCTTAACACACCCGTGGCAGGAAGCCGCATGTCCGGCTGTTCTGTGGAGTCCCCTGAGTCAGCGCCCCGGAAGCCCTGACTGTGCAGCCCAGGGGTGGGGTGCAGCCAGCAGGGAAAGGTCTACAGGTCCAGGGTGCGAGGGCCTGGGTTATGCTTGTGGGCACATTGGAATATTTATTCAAAGAGGTCCAAGCATTGCTGCATGGTGAATCTCTGGCACTTGCACACGTTCTCAGTGCCTCATTGCCTTTTGTTTCTAAAGTGCTTCGGGTGGTGGTGTTGGTGTCTAAGCGCTGTAGGCAGGCACGATAGTTATTACCCAATTAAATTGATCACAAGAGCAAAAATCTGAGGGCACCTACTATCAGATGAGGTATGGATGGGAAAAAGCGATTGGTAAGGACGGTGGTAATGTAACCTCTCAGCCCTACGAGCGTTTTTCTCCAGAGGCTCACCTAGTCCTACCGACCACCCCCTGCTTCTCTGCCAGGCCTTATCTGTGTCTGGGGCACCGCTGGACATGGACGGCTTAGTAGGACTCAGCGAGATATGCACTGGAATATAGGGTTGAATCTCAGGACCTTGTCGAGAGCGTTGTCACAAGCCTACTGTTACACTACAAAAAAGACTAGAGACCCTACGCCCCCGGGTGTGGTCCCACACACTTTCTTCGGTCTCCTCCTCCATGTCTCCCCACCCCTGGCACCAACCCGACCCCACCTGCAGCGGACTGCCGAAGGAACCAGGAAACTCCAAGGTAGATCCGAATCTTGGGTACATTTTCAAGCGAACCACTGGTTGTCCAAGTTCCTTCCATTTAGTTTCACTCTATAAAAATGCAACTTATGCGAGCATCTGGAAAACCTGGCATGGATCTCATCCTTCTGGACCTACGCTGGACACTCAGGCGCATGTTTATGAGATTACAGGGAAAGGGGAGGAATGCTCGGTATTTATCCAATACAGCGCATCCCTGTCCTTTCCCCCTGCGCTGGTGCTCTTTTGGCAGCCTAGTGTCAATGCAGGCACCCTTGCACCATGATACAAGGGTGCTTGTGTTGCAGGCAGGATTGTTTTTGAGCACAAAAACTATCCAGAGAGGCGTTTTCCTCTTTCCATGTGTGCTGCGGGATGCAGCACACAGAGAGGAACAAAGGAGGAGAAATAAATATATTTCTCCTCGTTACACCTCTCCTGGGAAGGTGTATGATTTTGTCGCATTCCCAGGTTTACAAGTTCTTGTAAGTTGGTAATGCATCAGAATTCATGGGAATTGTGTGGGAACACCCACCGAAACGCTCATGGAACACCACCAGGGCACATTACCTCTACGTCCCTCGTCCTTGACACAGTCATAACTAATGAGGTATTTCACATGACAGGAAACACAACAGGAAACGCTTTTAGGCTCCACCCACCCTCCCGTCAGGGGCTATAAGTACATAGCCAACAGAAAGCACATCCTGTTTTGTTTCCTGTCAGTGGACCTGACGGGGACGCTAGGGTAGGTGCTGGGCACTTACCTGCTTCATGATGTCCTGTGGTTTCCTCCTCTGCTGGGCTTTGGGGGCGCTCATGGACCTTCGTGGGAGTTCCTCGAGTCGGGCTGCTGGGCTTCCTGGACTCTTCAGGCTCCTGGATGCCGGTTCTGCTGGGCTGCGCTGGCTTCCTGGGATCCTGCTGCTTCTACTGATGTCGGAGTGAGTCCTTTCCTGCTCTGTGTGTGAGCTTCGTCCTGGCCTCCTGTTTGTGGTCTTGGGCTCTTGCCCTGTAGATTGGGGAGCCTCTGTCCCCGGCCGGTGGAGCGCCCGGGGTGGGGTCCGGGCGGTCCGTATGCGGACTGCCTGTGTGGTAGGAGCGCCCGGATTGGGGTCCGGGCGCTCCGTGCTGTTTTTCTCTTGGGAGCACTCGGGTTGCACCGAGTGCTCCGCTTGTACTGTTGGCGGCTTTTGATAGCGGAGCGCCCGGTTTGGGGTCCCGGCGCTCCGTGTGCAATTTCCTTGGAGCACTTGGTTTCCCCAAGTGCTCCATGTTCACGCCGCTCAGGGCGGGGCCTTTGTTGTGGAGCGCCCGGTTTGGGGTCCGGGCGCTCCGTGGGTGTTTTCCTTGAAGCGCTCGGGTTTCCCCGAGTGTTCCGCGTTCGCGCCCTCCGGGCGGGTCCTTTCTTATGGAGTGCCCGGGGTGGGATCCGGGTGCTCCGTGTGGAGCTGTGTCTAGGGAGCACTCAGGTTGGATTCTGAGTGCTCCGCTTTCTTTGCTGCTGCCATAGATGCGCCCGGGTGGGCTCCGGTTGCGCTTTACTTTCGTGTGCCGGTTGGTGCCTTCGACGGACGCGCACTGTGTTAATTTATTTTGGTGTTTTGGCCACGCCCCTTCCCGCTTTGCTTTCGTTTTCTTCTCAGCTGTGTGCTTGGGGGCGGTTTCCTGTTTCTTTTTTGTTTAAAAGGAGGGGGGGGCGCTTTCGCTTCTGTTCTACCTGTGTTTGGATTGCTGGTTCCTGCCTTTGGTGTTGCTTTGTTTGCTGTTGGTTCTTGATGGGGAAGCATCACAGAAAGCGGAGGCATGTGTCTCCTGTTTCCTCTTCCTCTTCCCTTGCGGACAGTGGGGATTCTGTCCCTGCGGGAAAGCGCCCAAAGTTGGATGACGGCAGGTTGAAGCGCCTGATTTTGGAGACTTTGTCTGACCTGAAGTCCTCCAAGAAATCTACTGGGAGTCGTTCTGGTTCTATTCGGACATTTCTTCTTCCGATTCTTCTGGTGACGCTTCCTTGGGAGCAGTGGATCTGAAAGGCAAATATATTTCCAAAGAATTGTTGCCTGACTTGCTTTCTCATGTGCGTGAGAACATGGGGTTTCCTGATGATGCTGTGGCCAGTACTTCCTCGGATGCTGTTTTGCCGCAATTTCGGAAGCCTGTTGCTACTTCTCTTCCTATTCATCCCTTTGTGATGGGTGTCCTCTTGAATGAGTGGAAGGACATTATGTTGCCGCGCTTCATGTCAAAGCTTTATCCTTTACAGGACATGGAGGAGTCCTTTCCTGAGTCTGTGCATGTGGATTCCATTGTCGCAAGTTTAGTTGGTCGTCCTTCGATGGCGGATGATAACATTCTTCGTGATGGGGTGGATAAGAAGATTGACTCTGCATTGCGAAAGTCTTATGCTGGTTCTCACCTTGCCATTCGTTCTGGTGTCTATGGAGCTTATGTCACTCAATCTCTGTTGACTGACTTTAAGACTTTGTTTTCCACGATGCAGGAGGGTGGCTGTTGCCCGGACTTGCTGGAATCTATGGAGCGTCAGGCTGAATTCCTCTCGGATATTGCCTTCGATTCTGTGCGCACGTCTGCCTTGTCCTGTGGTTCCTCTATCGCTGCTCGTCGGAATTTGTTGTTGAAGGGTTCGAATACGGATGCCGCCCAGAGGTCCATGACTTTGCATTTGCCCTTTACTGGTCCTCGTCTCTTTGGGGACGCTCTTGAGGATAGGCTGCATAAGGTGTTTAAGGAGCGTAAACATTCCTTTTCCTTCCGTCGGCAGCCTTCTCGTAAGGATTTTTCCTTTTCTCAGGCCAAGACTTTTCGTCAGCCTTCCAGGTTTCAACAGTCCTCCTTTAAAGGCCCGAAGGGTGCTGGTAGAGGTTTCCCTCGGAAGTTCCAGAAGAAGCCTCCCCGTGATGCTGGACCGGGGCCGCAGCGTTCCTGACTATGCCACTCCGGTCGTGGTTCCTGCTGGTGTGGCGCCCGAGGTTGGTGGGAGGTTGCGGTTGTTCCTTCCCGCTTGGCGTCTAACGACCTCTGGTCAGTGGGTTCTGGAGGTCCTGGAACGGGGGTATTGGATCGAGTTTCAGTCCCTTCCTCCTCCCTCGGGCGTAGTGCAGACTCTGATTCCATTGTGCCGGTCCCGTCGTCAGTCCTTGGTGGCCGGTGTTCAAGCTCTGTTCTTAAAGAGGGCGATTGTGCCCGTTCCCCGGTTGGAGTGGGGTCTGGGGACCTGTTCGATTGTTTTCCTGGTTCCGAGGGTCACAGGGGGGTTTTCGGATTGTCATCAATCTCCGGAGTCTGAACTTGTTTGTGCGGAAGATCCCATTCAAGATGGAGACCTTGCAGCGAGTGGTTCCTTTGATTCAGGCCGGCTGGGTGTTTGCTACTCTGGATCTCCAGGACGCTTATCTTCATGTGCCCGTGGCTCTGGAGGATCAGATGTTCCTGCGATTCTGCCTGAAGGGTCATCATTGGCAGTTCTGTGTCCTTCCGTTTGGTCTCAGGTCTGCTCCCCGAGTGTTCACCAAGGTGGCTGCTCCCTTGGTGGCCCATCTTCACCTCCGGGGAGTGTCGGTGTTCCCCTACCTCGACTATTAGCTGCTCCAGGCTCCTTCCCCGGCGGTCCTGTCTCAGCACCTGTCCTTGACCATCCTTACGCTAGAACAGCATGGGTTTCTTGTGAACTTTCCGAAATGCCAGCTCCTTCCTGCTACTCGGCGGACGTTCATAGGGGCCGTCTTTGAATCAGTCCTGGGCAAGGTGTTCCTGCCATGCCCCCACCATGTCTTCAACAAGGCAGACTCCACCATCGCACCCCACCTCCGAGACATCATCAACACCTCCTTCAACACAGCCACCTTCCCAGAGAGCTGGAAGCATGCCGAGCTCAGCGCCCTGCTGAAGAAACCTACAGCGGACCCGACCGACCTAAAGAACTTCCGCCCCATCTCGCTCCTTCCTTTCCCGGCCAAAGTCATCGAGAAGGTCGTCAACAAGCAACTGGCCGCCTTCCTTGAGACGAACGGATCCCTCGACCCATCGCAGTCCGGATTCAGAGCCAACCACAGCACCGAGACCGCCCTCATCGCAGCCACTGACGACATCCGAGCCCTGCTCGACAGCGGAGAAACAGCGGCACTCATCCTCCTAGACCTCTCCGCAGCATTTGACACTGTCTGCCACCGCACCCTAGTCCAACGCCTCAACGACACCGGCATCCATGGGAAGGCTCTGGAATGGATCCCCTCATACCTCGCCGGCAGAACACAGAGAGTACGCCTCCCCCTTTGTTCTGAGGCCACCGAAGTCATCTGCGGCGTTCCGCAGGGATCGTCACTCAGCCCCACCCTCTTCAACGTCTACATGAAACCCCTCGCTGCCATCGCACGCCAACACAACCTCAACATCATCTCCTACGCCGATGACACCCAGCTTATCCTCTCCCTCACCAGAGACCCCGACACCGCCAGAGCCAGCCTACACGAAGGGATGAAAGACGTCGCCGATTGGATGAACATCAGCCGCCTGAAACTGAACACAGACAAGACAGAAGTCCTCATCCTTGGACCATCACCCTCCGCATGGGACGACTCCTGGTGGCCCCCAGCCCTAGGCACCGCACCCAAGCCAACAGACCACGCACGCAACCTGGGCTTCATCCTGGACTCCTCTCTATCGATGACCAGACAAGTCAACGCCGTCTCCTCATCATGCTTCCACACCCTCCGCATGCTCCGCAAAATCTTCCGGTGGATCCCGACCGAAACCAGGAAGACGGTCACCCAGGCCCTCCTCACCAGCCGACTAGACTACGGAAACACCCTCTACGCCGGAACCACAGCCAAGCTTCAGAAAAGACTCCAACGTATCCAGAACGCCTCCGCCCGACTCATCCTGGACGTCCCCCGACACAGCCACATCTTGAGCCACCTGAGAGACCTGCACTGGCTCCCCGTCAACAAGAGGATCGCGTTCAGACTCCTCACCCACGCACACAAATCCCTCCACGACCTGGGCCCCAAGTACCTCAACGACCGCCTGACCTTCTACACGCCCACCCGCCAGCTACGATCCGCGCACCTCGCATCCAGAGAGCCACCACCGGAGGAAGATCCTTCTCCTACCTGGCGGCCAAGACATGGAACTCCCTGCCCATCCACCTGCGGCTGACCCAGGACCACCTCGCCTTCAGGAAACAGCTCAAGACCTGGCTGTTCGAGCAGTAGCAGCCCCCCTCCCCCAAGCGCCTTGAGACCCTTCCGGGTGAGTAGCGCGCGATATAAATTCCATGATTGATTGATTGAGATTCACGGATTCAGCGTCTTCAGTGCCTGTTGCGTAGGTTGTTGGCCCAGGCTGCGGCTCCCCTCCTTCAGTGGCTCGAGGTTCAGGGTCATATGGCTGCTACTGTCTTCACGGTGCCCTGGGCCAAGGTTAATCTTCGGCCTCTGCTGTGGCATCTTCAGCGTTGGGTGCCGTTTCCGGTTCAGGACTATGCTCTCTCTGTGCCGGTGTCTCTGGAGGTGGTGTCCGCTCTCCAGTGGTGGCTGGATTCCTCGAATCCCTCCAGGGGGATGTGGATTCGCCTGCCGCCTCCTTTGGTGTTGACGACGGATGCCAGTGCGTCGGGTTGGGGGGCTACTCTGGGTCAGTGGTCTGTTCAGGCTCGTTGGCTCCGGGTGGAGTCCCGCCGCTCGTCCAATTGGAGGGAGCTGTCTGCTGTGGACCGTGCTCTTCGTTTCTTCCAAGCCCATCTGCTGGGGTGCAATGTCCTGGTGAGGTCCGACAACTCTGTGACTGTGGCTTACATCAACCACCAGGGCAGTACTCGCAGTCCTTCGTTGAATTTGGTGGCCTGTGCAATTGCGGGTTGGGCGGAGTGTCATCTTCTGGCCCTCTCTGCTCAGCATATCCGGGGTGTAGAAAATGTGGTTGCGGACACCTTGAGTCGCAGGTTTCCATCTTCTCTGACCCTGTGTCTCTCCCCCAGGATTTTCCGGTGGATCTGTCGGAGGTTCGGGACTCCCCTGCTGGACTTGTTTGCCTCCCGGGCCGATGCCCAACTCCCCCTCTTTTGTTCTCGGACTCCGGAGTTGGGTGCTTAGGGGGTGGAGGCGTTGTCTCTTCAGTGGCCCCCTTGGTTGCTGTACGCCTTCCCCCCCTTCCCCCTGATTCCTGCCTTCTTGCTGAAGATCCAGCGGGTGGGTGCCCGGGTGGTGGCGGTCTTGCCTCACTGGCCGCGGAGGTCCTGGTTCCCGTTGTTGTTGAGCCTGGCAGTGGACCCTCCTTGGATTCTTCCCCGCTACCCATCTCCCCTGAGGTCTTCCTCTCCCTCCCTCCTGGTCCCTCTCACCCTGGTGGTCTGGATGTTGAATGGATGTCTCTTGGAGTCCGGGGTTTACCTGATCACCTCATCACTGTGATGCAAGGGTCCCGTAGGAGTTCCACTTTGTCCTCCTACTCTAAGCATTGGGCTTCTTTCTCCTCCTGGTGTTCGGGGCTTGGTCTCTCTCCTTTCTCGTGTCCTATTGCTTCTATCCTTCAGTTTTTCTTGGATGGGTTTCAGAAGAAGTATGCCTTGTCTACTCTGAAGGGGCAGTGGGCTGCTGTTGGGGCTTTCCGGGATCCGGCTTTGCTCCCGTCTTCGGATGGGTTGTTGGTTTCCCGGTTGTTCCGGAGTTTCTCTCTGTCCTCTCCTTCTGCTCATTCTCCGGTTCCTCCTTGGGATCTTTCTTTGGTCCTGGGTGCTCTGCAATCCTCTCCTTTTGAGCCCTTGGAGACTGTGGCCCTTAAATTCCTCTCTCTATTAAGGTGGCTTTTTTGGTTGCTGTTACTTCTGCTCGGCGGTTGGGTGAGCTCACTGCCTTGCGTTGTTCTCCTCCCTTTTTGCGTTTCTTGGATGACGCGGTGGTCCTTTCTTTGGATCCTGGGTTTGTTCCGAAGATTCGTTCTCATTTTCATTGCTCTCAGGAGTTGATTCTTCCTTCTTTCTGTCCTTCTCCTTCCTTGCCTGCTGAGTTGTTGCTTCACTCCCTGGATGTGAGACGTGCATTGTCCGTTTATGTTGCCCGCTCTGCGGGGTTTCACTCTTCGGACTCACTCTTTGTGACCTTTGGTCTGGCTGGTCAGGGTAAGGCTGCCTCCCGTCTTACTCTGGGTCGCTGGATCAAGGCTGTCATTTCTCTGGCTTATCAGGGCTCTGGTTTGCCTTGCCCTTCTGGGGTTCAGGCCCGTTCCACTAGGGGTGTTTCTGCTTCCTGGGCTGCTTTTCATGGGGTTTCCCTTGATGAGATCTGTCGGGCTGGAACTTGGGCATCTGATTCTACTTTTGTACGGCACTATCGTCTGAATTGTGCTTTGTCTGGCCGGACCAATTTTGGTTGTGGTGTGTTGCGTGCTGTGGGGGTTGTTTCCCCCCCCCCGATTCTGTTTGTTTATTACATTTTTCACTTGCTGCACCCCATATTTGTGTTCGGTCTCTGTTCTCTGTGTGGTTCACCAAAGACCTGCTAGTGGGGTTGCTTTGGTATGCCTCATTAGACTGGGTCGAGGACGAGGGACGTAGAGGTAATGCTATGAATACTTACCGGTAATTCCCATTACTCTTAGTCCTACTCGTCCTCGACCCAGTCCTACTTCCCACCCGCCCTCCCTGTTCAGGCCTTTGTTGCTTGGTATGTCAGGATGTGCTTTCTGTTGGCTATGTACTTATAGCCCCTGACTCGAGGATGGGTGGAGCCTAAAAGCGTTTCCTGTTTTGTTTCCTGTCATGTGGAATACCTCATTAGTTATGACTGGGTCGAGGACGAGTAGGACTAAGAGTAATGGGGATTACCGGTAAGTAATCATAGAAGTAGTGCAGGTCAGCGATTTGCACTGCGTTGCACTGCTCCAGATTTATAACGCCGCTCAGAGCCATGCAAAGTGGCTTTGCGTGGCTTCATAAATCTAACTTATAGATTTGCGTCGCGCATGTACCACATTGATTGGCACAAACGTGACGCAAGCTGCCTATAAATATGCCCCAGTTCAAACTGACAATAAATGCCATGTCACAGTACATCTCCTCAGTTACAACTGAGTCAAAGTGGCCCTTGGGTCAAAGTGATGGGGATGAAAATACTAACATTTATAGCACATAATACGCTCAGGTGTCTCTACACCCTGTTACCTGGAACAGAAGTCTTCCACGGTAAATATGTAAACAAATGTGATGTGTTACCATAAAGTATCTACATGTAGGTCTCGTGGGTTGCTCGCGTATGTAATTCATTTGTACGCCAAGAGTCCGCCTGCTGAAGTGTTTACCTCCTAAGAATCAATGTTAGAGGATCTTGGAAAATGTGCATAATGTTGGGCTACAGATAGCCAGGAGCCTTTTTAAAAATGCACATGTGTATAGTACAAAGTTTCAAATTAATTCAAATATTTAATTAATACTTGCAGTTTTCATTTTTGTATTGATTTGTACACATACATACGGGCAGGAAACAGCATATTTCCCTGGCTGAAGGTATTTTTAAAAGCATAAAAATACAGAGAATTGGTTTGTTTCGATGAGTCTTCAGGCTCTTAATCATCACTGCAAGGCCAACATCTGTACAAAATGGCAAAAAAACCAGTAATATTTGCTTAAGAATTTGCGCACAAATTGGTACTATAATGCTAATGTTGGCATATTCAGTTACATGTGAGTGCACAGTTATCAGGTAAGCCCATCTGAGGACATATTTAGTAGAATGGTGGCGCAGGGCTGCTCAGCAAGTTTCCTGCTGCGCTGCCCTGCATCACATGGAAAGAGCGGGAAGGCACTGTATTTACGCAATACGGTGCACTCCTGTCCTTTCCCCCCCGCGCTGGTGGTGTTTCAACAGCTTAGTGCCAACGCAGGCACTCTTGCACCATTCTGCAAGGGTGCCTGCATTACAGGCAGGATTGTTTTTGTGGAGGAAGGGGCTCCTTCCTGCAAAGTAACAATCCATGGAGGTGTTTTCCTCTTTCTATGTGTGCTGCAGAGTGCAGAATGTATAGAAAGAGGAATTTACGCTTCACCTGGGGAGGCGTAAGAGTTTGACGCATTCCCAAGTTTGCAAGTCCTTATAAATTTGAGAATGCGTCAAAAGCCATGGGAGTTGCGTGGGAGCATCCATTGCAATGCATATGGAATGCCATCCTTGCGCACAGTAAGGCAAAGCAGCTATTTCCGCTGCGTTGCATTACTCCATATTTGTGAAGCCATTCAAAGACACGTAAAGTGGCTTTGCGTGGCTTCATAAATATGACTTTGGGCTTTGTGTCGTGCATGTACCATGTTGCGTGGTGCAAGCATGGTGCAAAACCCTCGTAAATATGCCCCCTGCTTTACAAGATCAAGTATCAACGGCAATGACTTTACATAAGCTTGCTCTGTAGTTGTTAATCCTTCACTCCTGTGAAATATTATCATATGATCACACGTAAATCCCATGCAAAGGTGGGGAGAGGGTGTTGAAAGGTGTGTGTCAGTGCCAACAAACGCATTACTTTGTGGTCATTGACAAACTCTTCTATGACCCCTTTCCCAGCCTGGGCATGGTCAAAGATTTAGTCCTACCTAGAGCAGCACTAAAACCCATTTGCTGGAAAATGGCCCTCTCTAAAGGGTCACCCCAAACTTGTTGTCTTCCTCCTCCTCTTTTTCTGACCACCTTTTTGTTGGCCTTAGGACTCTAAGCACTTTACCACTGCTGACCAGTGCTAAAGTGCATGTGCTCCTCCCAAAACATGTGTGTAATTGGTGCTTACATGACTAGCATATTTAATTTACCTATACGTCCCTCTTAAAGTGATATACCATATACCCAGGGCCTGTAAGTTAAATGTTAGTGGTGGGCTTGCAGCACTAATTGTGCCCCCCACAGAAGTAGCCGTTCAAAGCTGTATCAGTCTGCATTGCATTGCCTGTGCAGTTTACTGTCACTTCAATTTGGCATTTAAAACTACTTGCCAAGACTTAAACTCCCATTTTACAACATAGAAGTCACCCCTATGGTAAGTCCTAGGTAGCCATAACGGCAAGGTGCTATGTAAGTAAAAGGTAGGCCAGGTACTTTTATGTTGTAATGTCCTGGTAATGACAAACAGCTACATTCATTTTTCACTACTGTGAGGCCTCTCATTAGTTTGCATTGGGAATTCCCCTATACACTTGTAAGTGGTAATTCCTGATCAGAATGGAATAGCTAATTCATGTTGTATATCTTTGAAATGGTAATAATAAATCCTCCATAATGGTGAAGTTGGATTTAACATTACTGTTTTCGAAATGCCACTTTTAGAAAGAGGACATTTCTCTTCAATTACTGCTCTGTGTGCCTTGCAGCATGTCTCCAATACACATTAGGAAAGATAGGTGTGTCTGAGTACCCATCTACATATATCTGCATTCTGATGGCCCTGCCTGGCCCGGATGGAAGGGAGGGGCTAACACTTCACTGAATAGGTAGTGTCCTGTCCCCACACAACAGGCTGATTTACCCACACAGATAGCCTGGAAGACAGGGTTGGATTGAAAGAAGGAGGACCTGTGCACTTCAAGGAGCTGCTCTGAAGTCACCCCCACATCAAACACACTTTTGGGTATAAGTACTGGGTCTCTGTCCCCCTAAAATCAGACACTACTGAACTTGTGACTGAAGCCCTACAAGAAGAACTTCTGTGCTGCTTAAAGGACGGATTCGGAAGTTCTGCTTTTCTGTTTGTTGCCGTGCTGCCCGCAGCTCTCTGACTTTGCTGAACGAGAGCTGGACTCTGCCTTCCCTCCAAGTGTGTCCAAGGGCTTGTTGGCTTGCCTACTGTTGCTTGAGACTCCGGGATATCAAAGTCTCTACCTCTGCTCCTGTGCCTGCCTCACTAGAAGTGGCCCAGATACTTACAATGTGGACTTCGACATATCTACTGTCTGCGTCTGTCTGTGGTTTGGAATGTTGTTTAAAGTTCTATATTCTCTGTTCTAGAAGCTTTTAACATGCTGCTGAGTGGTAGCATTAAAGGATTTTATGCATAATATTGGCCTCTGGGTCTTGACATAAAATCGCTGCATCGCATCGGAACCAGAGCTTTGCCGCCAGAGACAGACTCACCGGACAGCATATCACCACTGCTTCTGCTTGAAGAGATCGACGCATCCCCTCGACTGCGTGCAAAAAACTGGTGCATTGCTCGAAGCCTCTCGACTCCGGCAGCTGTCTACGGAACTGACACATCGCCATCAGCGTGTTGAGAAAATCAATGCATCGCCGACTTGCGGGACCTGCATAGACACATCTCATGACGCATATCGCTGTTGCAACCAGGAAAGGTACTTTGTTCACCGTGGCCTGAGCAAGTTGTGTAGTCGCCAAGTATTCCATTGTGGTCAGCCCAAACTTTGATTTTGTCCTGGTCCAGCGAGACCTCAAGTAACCCCTAAAGCGCTCTTTGCTTTTAAGTGCTATTTTTCAGTTATTCTTTTGAAATTCAGTATCTCAACCTCTATACATTGGATTTTTGTCATTTTGGTCTTGTTTTGTTCATAATATAATAACCTATTTTTCTAAACGTGCATGAAGTCTTTTTGTGGTGTTTTCCTTGTGTTACTGTGTTTGTGTGTTGCACAAACACTTTACACATTGCCTCTTTAGATAAGCCTGACTGCTCTGTGCCACGCTGCCAGAGGATGAGCACAGGCTATCCTCTTTACCAGTCAAACTAATCCACCATATGTCTACTCCTAAAGATACATTTGTCCTTGTAATCAGTAACACACCCTCAGATTATACACTCTGCTCTCTGTGGACCTGTTGCCCTTTGAAGATGGCTCAATGGAACGCACTATGTACCATGCATGTTCCTCCCTTGTAAACATGCTTCAGTGCGGTCCACATCCACCGCAGAGCTCTGTCGTGAACGTGCAGATCACCGATTCAACTTGTAGCAGGGCCGATATAGCCTTTTAGCTTCGGGGGTTTACAACAAGAGTAGCATTAAGTTAATATCTACAACTGCTATTACAATGCAACTTATGTGGTACACTGGGCTGCAGAAGAGGTCAATTTGAAAAAACAAACAATTATTCCTCTGAAACACGATAATACACAAATGAATTCAGGGTTGATTAGAACTATTTTGGGGATTTTACGGCCTGTTATTTCTAAACTTAGACTTGAGTGATGGATGTTACATGTTTTAAACGCCTTCAGGAGCAGTTAGTCTGCTGGTATTTTTCATACTTGATCTTGGGAGCAAGGGTTCTGGACCTTTAATTATCTCCTTGTCTGCCCTCTTTGTGTGATTGATGTCAGAGGCCTTGTAGTCATACATAATTTCTATTGGCCATGCAGTCATGGAACTGCTAGACCACCACCCTCTACCTGATGTTCTGTGGTCTGCACCACTGTACACACAAGTCCACCAATAGCAAATTAACAGTCTGCAAATAAATTATTGAGGAAGGGAGAAGTCCTCTGTCCTTTCGGCATATAGTCTTTAATTATTCCATACCATATAGAGCACTCCTTTGATTCTTGGCTAAGTTGGAGTAAGATGTGATACACACTTATCTTGTCCCATGCAGATTCGGGGATGGGGAAAAAGGACTACAATTTCCAAAAGTCCATCTACATAGAAATAGTACATTGGGAGACAAAGAAGATAGACTGGAATTTCATTCCGCACACACAGAACAACGACTAGTACAGCTTGATAATTAGATTCCTGTTCAGCAACTAGATAGTAATATTTCAGCTTTTTTTCTGGAAAATTTCACGTTAGCTTTATAAATTGCAGAAACATACTTTATACTCTCACTTTAATTCACACAGAACAGGCTCAGACTTCATCTAGAAATGCTATCTGTCAGGTTACATATATGTTACAAACTCGTGAAGCAATGCCTCAGCTTAAAGCATGCCTCTATGCTCAGTCCTCAGAGCTGTTTCCCAGGTAACCAAGATTGTTTAGGCTCAGTGATGAAACAGAAAAGCTATCCTTTATGCTACACAGATGCTCCCTGCTTGGGTTTTGGACTGCAAAGCTATCTCTTAGGTTGCACATATTTTATAGGCTGAGGCACCTTGCATCAAATGCACCCACTGGTGACGCGAATAGTACTGGTCCACACAACTGATCGATTAGTTATACAGATCATACAGGCCTAAATCTTTAAAACCAGAGCCACTCATCATATTACTAATCAGGAAAACTATCTAAACCAGGCGTCTCCAACCAGTAGGTCACAGACACCTTCAGAGTAGCTTGCAGCTTTGAGTTCATTTTTGAATAAGGACAGGGTCACATTTTCCTTTTAAAGTTAAGGGAAGGTTATGTTTATTTTACATTATTATCATCAGGCTGCAGATAGTGAGAAGTGCTCAGTCAGTTTTATGTCCCAGGCTGGGGCACAGAGGTGAAGAACTGAAGCACCGAGATATTTAACTCTTAAATAAAAGTCATTGTCAACTCAATATTGGAGCTTGAGAACAAAATTATGTTTTTGAATGTTTTTAAATGGGATAAAATGTAAAAAAAAAGTTACCTTAATGATTAAGTTAACTCCTCATTTTAATTTTCTCTCATTTCAAAGTGTTGCGTTTACAAACAGCAGGCCTCTTGCTACCAGTGGCCAATAGACACTGTGCCGTATTTATAACTGAAAAAAGTATTTTTTCTTTAAATGGGGGAAATTTAGAGTGAAGAAATGTATTTCTATGAACCATTAGCTTTTAATGTTTTTCTCCACTTTCAATTAATCCAATTAATGCCTTAATGTTTTCTGAAACATGTTTCTTCACCTTAAATTCCTTCCGTTTGAACCAATGGCTGTATTTTTTTGTTATAAATATGGCACCGTGTCTACAGGCCACTGTGAGCAAGATGCTTGCTGTTTGTAAATGTGACACTTGGAAATGGGAGAATTTAAATGATGAGCTTAAGGAATCCATATAAACATAAAAGTTTTTCTCTCATTTCAAAATGTCAACTTTACACACAGCAGGCCTCTAGCTCCCAGTGGCTGATAGACACGCTGCCATATTTATAACTGATAAATACAGCCATTTGTTTAAATGGAAGGAATTTAAAGTGCAGAAAAATGTTCCAGATTATGAACTTTTTTGCAGAATTAAAAAAAAAATTGTAGTATGTTTGTGTTATACATGTAACAGTGCCACCTATGGCAAAAGGTATGTCCTGTATCTCAAGTACATTCGACACAGGGTCTAAGTCCTCCATTCACATATATCCCATTCATGTGTACACATGTTCATACATCCCCAAAGAACATGCTCGCACTGACACACATGGCAGCCCTGTCATAGTATTCCTAGGCAAAGTATTTTGATCAAACCATAGTATCTGGCTATATGGGCATTAGGCTTAAAGTCAATAAAGCTGGGTGTGGGGGTGTCTTGGCCTTCAGTAGCTCACAATGATTTTCACTGATCAGAAGTAGCTCTCACTACAGAAAATATTAGAGACCCCTGATCTAAACCGTTCTTATAAACGACTGTCATAAAACCTATGTTAAGGACCCGATGGCTACGAATCTGACATGAACATAACCCTCCGTTATGCCTTCGTAAATGTCATCAATTAAATGTCCCTACACTGGCCGAATGGGGAAGAGAGAGAGAAAGACATCTGCAATTGGGTTTCAAGCAAAATTGTCAGAGGCCTCCCTCTTGGTAATTGTTGTTCAGAAGGTACAGGTGGCCGGAAATGTCCAAGGAACTCTCTTAGGTAAGACACAACAGTAAAGTAATTCTTACTGGTGGCAACCCACCACTTAAAACCCAGATTATATGGGCCATCTAGTAAATATATTTGAGTAATGATTCCTCATTGAACAGTCTCTTAACCACCACTTGGGTTGGGATGGTCAATGCATAAGACCAGGAGACATTCCCAACAACCAGGCAAAGGATGAAATGCAGGAACCAGAACCTGAAATGAGAAGGAAACACAACAAAACTAACTAGCACAGAAGGACCGAGGATGGATAAACAATACAAACATGAAGGAGCAAATTAAGCAGTCACAAAACGGCTTAGCACAATTGCCAGGCAATGATCGAGTGCCCTTGGTGCCTTTTTGTTCAGGGGAGCTTAAATTGACCCAGACATAAAGATCGCTCATGTGGAAATTGTCACCTACTGCATGAAGGCTGGACCACTATCCTAGGCTTAAGGCGCCATCTTCCTGTATTCCAGTTTCCACATGCGCTGGCATCGTACTAGTACTTGCTTTCTCCTAATCATCTCTGTGTTGTAGTCCAACACCATTGTGGATGCCGATCTTTACAGGGAAACAAAAATGTGTCACCTCGATGTCATAACTATCGGAAAGAAAAATGAATGTCTGCCCTATATATTTCAAGCATCTTATCAGCATTGGCAAAGCCAGTAGGTCTCAGCAGTCACGTCTATTAGTTTTGACAATGATTTAAAAAAAAAAAAAAGAACTAAAAGATGGGCACAATGGCTGCTTGGATATTCCTGGTGGCCATCTTTGAATTGTTTTTGCTATGTTTTATCTACTCCTGCTCAGAGATGGGAACCATTTTTGATTTTTTTTAAACAACTCCCATTCAAAGATGACAGCTGTGGACGTGTACACATCAGAACCAGACCCTCCTTATGCCATTGTAAATGTCGCTGATTAAAAAGCCCCACCATATGGCCAGCTAGGGGGCAATGGGGAGAAGAGAGCAGAACACAGGAGTGATGGCATTTCATCCATGGTTGTTAAGTGGCGGCGTCTCTCTCGGTAATTGGCCTTCGGGAGGTGAAGGTGGTCTGCAATGCTCAAAGACCTCTCTCGGGTGGTGCCCAACAGTAATGTAATTCATACTGGGTGCCCTGCACTTTAAAATCCACATGGAAGTCATACATTAATATATGAGCTGCTAGTAAATACATTTGTGTAACATTTGCTCATTCACATTCTCTTACCTGGACCTCAGTCTCTCAGCTGTGATGATTATTGGGTAAGACCAAGAGATATTTCCAACAACCGGGCACAAAGGATGAAATGCAGTAGCCAGAATCTGAGTGGGAAGGAAGCACAACAGAAGGGACATGAATCCTGGCTTACTACCAGGGAAGGTAAGGACCAAGGGGAAATAATTAATACAAACAAAAGCGGTGGTGGGATACCTTAGCAAACCAACCCACTACCAGGTGCCTTGCACCCTCTTGTGCAGGCGAGCTCAACCTGACCCAGAGGTAAAGGTCACAGATGCAGGAACTATTTCCTATTGCATGAAGGCTGGGCCGCTAACCTTCTCATAAGGCGCCATCTTCCTGTATTCCACAGTTTCCACATTCCCTGGCCTCGCAGTAGGACTTGCTTTCACTTAATCCTCACAATGTAGTAGGGCTACATCATTGTGAATGGTAAGCTTCACAAGGCAACAAAAATGTATTACCTTCAAATCATGATGGCTACCTAAAAAAAGGAATTACTGTCCTATACATTTCAAGTATCGTAAAAGCATTGAGAAAGCCAACAGGTCTTAGTAGTAAAACTTATTGGCTTTCTAGTGCTTTTTTTATCGTAGATAAAATGGTTTAAAGAAAGGTCACCGTGGACGTGTGTCCGTTCATGGCGACGATCTCTGAATGCATTTTGTTATCAAATCCCATTTGAAGATGGACACTGTGGATCAATGTGCGGTAGTGGTGGACAACTTTGAGTGTATTTTTATAAATTAACAAATCCCATTCAAAATGATGGCTATATTTGAAAGAGATTGGTTAAAATTAAACAAAGGCCATTCAGGGATGCCCGCCACACATGTAGATGGCCATCTTGGAATTGTCAAAAAAACATTTTAAGATAATCGTCTGCCAATAGTTTGGAAATGGCAAAAAATGTGACGGGGGCTGGGCAGCAAAAGGGCATGGGTGTTGGCAGGAAAGGTGGGTTAAAGAGAGAGGAATGGGGGGCGAGGTAGCAGGGCAGGAGAGGGAGAGAAAGTAGTCCCTCCCATGCACAGCAAAGAATGGCATGATGCCAGCAGTGGAAGGATACATCAGCCTATCAGAATGTTGTTGAAACTGAAATTCCCCTCACCCAGACAAACACAAGAGTAGGAGAAAGGCCAACAAATCTGGAGCACGCACGTGCGGCAAACAACAAAGTCATCCAATGCCGAGCAAGGGGCTGACCCGAAGCACACTCTAATTATAGGTACAGTATAGGAAATACTAGGTTTCCAACAGACAGAGACCTAAAGAGAAGTGGTTTGTTGTTGCCCTTTGATAACATGACTGTGCTCCTCCCAGGTATCCCTGGCAGCCAATGACAGCTCTTGGCTTGGGAGACTTCAGGGGTTAAAAGCCTGCAGCTATGATGATATGTTGATTGAATTATATATGAACTTATTATTATTATGCCAAATGTAAAATCTTTTTTATCAGTGCTTACACATTTTGTTTTTAGGATTTGTAGGCCACTCTTTCCATTTTTAGACTTCGGAATGATTAAGGGCATGTCTGGCTCTGCAGCATCAGAGAATGATGCTTGGGAAGACACCGCCTTTCATCCTGGTTAGGGACATTGCACCTTTTCAGGGCATTTGTATTTTCCATTAATCAGATATATTAAAAGTCTTAGCTCTATATTTAACACATCAACTGATTTAAAAAAAATAGTCTGTGTCGAAATGGATCACAATGCTTGCATTATAATCCCTGATGGCAACCTTTGTGCATTGTGAATTGGAACTTGCATGTGCACAGCCAGCTGGGCTCGCTTTCTAAATGCAGTCTTTTGTGCCAGGGTCCTGACACCACTGTACCTCCCCACATGTAAATGATTAAATATGCCCACTTTTGCTCTCCCTCTCATCCTCTCCCTTTCAATGCTGTCTCACTTCCACAGAACATGTCTCTTCTGTATATCTTTAACTAGGCCTCTGTCATTCACAGCCCACCTTCTTGTTTTGATTTATAGAGTGCTCACTGTTATCAAGATACTACTGTGCACGAGAGCTAGCTACACCCCTTCTCTCAGGGTCACCTCTAAGCTACAGCTGACCCCTCCCCTGCCCTGGAATTTCCCACAACCTCTCAAACTGTAACAGCCAGTGCCCTGCATTGCCCCACCGTCCCCTACCACCCCCTGCAGTGTTCTGCACTGTGTGGGAGCTGAACGCCAATAATCATCTGAACACCAATAATTGATCACTCCAATAATTACTAAACATATTTCAGCTCCAGAACTCTTCATTGATCTTGCGGTTAGAGAATGTACTCCTCATCAGGGAAATAACCATTTTAGCAGAGTTAAGCAGCATACAATATTAGACTCATCAAGGACTGAGTTCTAGATCAAAAACAGGCAAAAGGGGTTGATTACTGAAAATATCAAAAGGCAGTACAAAGGAGAATTGGCAAAGATTTGAATAAATAATTAGAGCAGAGATACAGGAAATAATGGAAAATCATAAATCTCAGCTAGGCATATTGTAAGTGAAAATTCTAAGCATCAAACTTATCAAAAGTACTCACAGCAAAACAGGACTCCTAAAAAAGGGCACAGTATCCTCATCTATAACAAAAGAGAAAGAAGCTTGTGGAAAGCGCATGAGCCAAAATCATAATTGTCACCCAAACCCAAATACAAGAACTCAGAAGACTTTATAGCAAAACCACACAATCTATTAATAGATTCTGCAAATTCAGCATAGCGTGAACACGGTCAGGGTCGCATTCGGCAAATCAGAAACAGCAACGTAGTAATTTGGACTACAACATTATTTAAATACTAACCCATTTCTTAGGGTAAGAGAAATAATTCCATTGCTTCCTCAGCAACTGCACTCTGGAGATGTATAACACAAATGAAACATTTCTTGAGCAATAGCTCATAGAACTCACACGTCTTCGGCAAAACATCCAGCGGAAGTCCTTGAAATTTATACTACACACTTTCTAACGCGCTATTATACCATGCTACTTCATGGACATCATCTGCTCTATTCTCAGCATCACAAGAGGAGAGATGGGTTTGCTGCAGGATACTGACTGGAAGGGGGATGAGCAGGAGCAAGTTGGATAGAACACAGATAACAGCATCCATTTTGAAACCAATGGTGTTTCACAAGAAAATGTGGCCTACCTCACTCATAGCATAATCTAGACTTCTATATGACCTAAAGGTTGCATTTCTGGAGCAATCTTATACATTTGCAATGATGCTCCATGGACTATTAAAACTATAGCATTTAAAAATTATTTGCAAACATATTTGCACATTTTGCATACTTTGAAAAAAGCTATGCCAAATCCCCCCTCTGATTATTTTAAATGGTCACTAAAACCCCATTAATAAATGTGTTTATTAGTCTAAACATTTTCTGCTTCTTGGTTCTCTGGGCATCCTCCCCCAATCGTCTTAACTGTTGGTAAATCAGGTTCCAAAAATCCTCTATTTCAGATTAAGCATCTGATTTCTTTCTTTTTCGAGATTTCAAATCATATGATTGCTTCTTTTTCCTGTCACATATCTTTCCACCATACATTTTATTAGTTTAAATAAAATCAAAGAAATTGCACAAATCAGCATTATTATTACTAATGTCAATTCAGATTGCAGAATAACATTTCCAATAACACATTCACCTACTTTTCCATAACTATTCCCCAAACCTCTTATCCCGGATCCTATTCTTTCCCAGACACCTGGCTCTACTAATGACCCAGTTTCACGTGTCAGATTAGTTATGTTAGTAATATATTTATTATATAAATCAATCTCTATACAGTAATCCGGGACATAAGTGCAACGCTTCTTTGCGCCAGTTAACCAATAGACTCTGCCCTCCATAGACTCTGCCCACCTTTGCCATAATAATATATAATGCAAGATATTTTTGCACCACCCCTGCCCTCATTGCCAACATTTCTACATTCACTAACTTGAAAGACCGTGGCACACCTATCTACAACTCTTGATAATTGTCTAATCTTGATATCATTCTCAGCTATCCCCATAAAAGGGATAATAGTCAATAAAATATCCAAAAGTATTTGTCCAAAACGTTTCCTTACTCTTCCCAAACTGTGCTCCTTAATCAATCCTTCTACATGATAAATTCTAGGAAAAACTAAAGATAAATAACATGAACCCACCTAATTCTTCAGAGAATTAAAATAAGCAGTCTTTCCACACACATAATAAATTCTCTTTAACACCGGTGTTCCTCCAATTAGAAATTCCCCACATACCTTACCTTGCCATCTTTATACCTCTCTCATTATATTCCAATATAAAATCATTCTCTTCTTTAATAAACACGAATAAGCAGCACCTTTATTAGGCTCAGTAATAATTTGTACAGCCTCCTTTAAATACTTACCATATTTTATCACTTTATCGTTCTCACTAATGAGTACATTCTCCAATGTTACATTATAGTTGATCAGATATGGAGAAAGAAACTCCTCATAATTAAAGAATGCCGCAAACATTGTACAAGAAATCAAATAGGAAAGTTCCAGTTGCTCGTAGGTAGCTCCTTCTCCAGCCGACTTAGGTAGGAAAATACAGACAAAACAATCACTAACACGCATTATATTTATGTAATCCCTAATCATTTTCATGTATACATTATCTTTAAAACCTTTAATCAACTGCTTATCATCTACTGGTATTCCTAATTCTTTTAGATTCTTTCTAATTGCAACTTCATTAGTCATGTGTTGTGAAACATTTCACATAGGAGTCAGTAATCACACTAACAGGACAACTAATATCGTTGATATTATGATTAATAAAGTCATCCCTACAATTTTACAGCTTGTGGTGGATCCAATCTTCATAATAGAGATCAAGAAAATAAAACAAAATGTTTCTTCGTTGGCAAAAAATCAAGTTCTTCTTTATGTTCTTTCTCAAAAATTTCAAATCAATATTTTTTTCTCAAAACTCAATTCTTGTTAGTATGTATTTTGAAAAATCACAATTAGTGAATCGGTTCCATTAAAGCAACTTGTTAAGAATCTTTGCAATAGTCTCTTTTTGTTCTTTCAACCCTTGATGAGCCTTGCATCTTATCTTGAAACTCCATCAAGAAACAAAAACAATCAAAGTCTCAAGTCCTTTCAGGGTGGCTTTTCTTCAGTATCTTTTTCAGATTGTACTTTTTGATCATTCTAGCAAAAGTCATGACATTTGTTCAATGAAATTTATTCATCCTCATCCGTGCCATTCTCTGAGACATGTATACCCATTCTGGTGAAGCATACTTCTGATTGGGAACTCTATTCCTAGGTGATCTTTTACTAGTCGATATCTTGCTCTCTTCCGATTACCAAATTGACTGCTCCTTGTCTTTGATTCTGACTCACAATGCTTCAGCTTACAGGTTCTTTTTTTTCAGCCCTAACATCTTTAGTGACAGTCTCTCATACTCTGCAGAACACAGGACTTTGCCTTTTACTTAGCTTTGCATATTATTCAGGCTTTCATTTTTCAGTTCTTTCCACAGTGAATGTTCCTTGTCCAATAGGGGTCTTTTCAACACTGATGTTCAGCTGCAACTTTTCCGATTCGTCATTTTGATTAGAGTCTAGTTCTTCTTGCTACCACCTACGCATTGCTCTTTGGCATGGCCGCAGCCCTTCACTCTGATCACTTTGTAACTGGGCTTCTGTAATCTCATTCTCTTCATCTGAACTCTCACTCACTTGGAATTGCCCCTTTAGATTTCTCTTTGAGTTTCCATCTTTATTTTCAACTTCATCTTCACCAGTTACAAAAGAATTTTCAAACTTTTCACCCCCCACCTCTGGATACACGCTGCAAACTTGATCAAGAGGGTCCCTTGAACTGTCACTTTGAACAGCACTCAGTGCAACCTGATCATCAGTTTCTGTCTCATGAGCTTTTCCCTCTTCCACGGCTTTAATTGTTCTCACTCTCTTAGTCTGAGCAGCGTGTATACATTGTGGCAGTCCCGCACACGTGACTCGCTATTTGGGGTTAAAATAGCTTGGAAAGGGCCACTCCAATGTTCACCTGAACATCAAGTGCAGACATGCTTCCGCATTAGTATCCAGTCCCCAGCATTGAAGCCATGACAAGGAGACCCTCTCTAATCATCTGTGGCTGCATTCAAATGGTGAGAGACGGATTTAACCACATCAGCTAGACCTTTACAATAGTCCAGAACAATATCTGTAGTTACTTAAACTAATGCAGCTTACGGCACATGTGCAAGTCTCATTGCCCCTCCCATGACTACCTCATGGGATGATAGTCCTGTCTTTCTGTTTGGGGTACTTCTCATATTCATCAACACCAAGGGAAGTGCTTCCAACCATTTCAAACCTGTTGAAGCACAAACATTTGCCAGCTTATTTTCTAGGGTACCATTCATCCTTTTTTTTCTCTGAGTTTTATATAGTGCGAACTTGACCCGAAGGTATCAGAGCGCTTTACATAAGCACCAGTTACATCACACAAGGACACATTCATTTTGTTAGGCACGGGGAGATTAAGTGATTTGCCCGGAATCACAGGATGTTGAGCGTCCCTGCCGAGACTCGAATCCGGTTCCCCGCTCTAGCCGTTAGGCCGCATCCTGGAGAAGATTGTGGTCGATAACTGCAGTGAAACCTTTGCTTAATTTCAAAAGCTGTACAATTTATTTGTAGCACTTCATTTTTAAAATGAGTGCCACGATCTGTCTCAATAGAAGTTGGGAGGCTAAATCTCGGAATTAACTCCCTCAACAACAGTTTGGCTGCTGTGAGGCTATCCACTCTTCATGTGGGAAACACTTTGAGCCATTTTGAGAACAAACTATTACCAGGATATATTTAGGATCATTGCACAGTGGCATCTCGATAAAGTATTTTTGTAATCTCATAAATGAGCCTTCTGATTTGCCAATGTGATTCATGACAGTAATGTTTCTTTTCCTTGATTGTTTAAGTGACAAACCAAACACCTGTCACACAAATCTTCAGCAACATGTCGGAACCCTGGGTTTTTAAATATTTTCTGAATTCCCTGACCAGACTATCTCTTATATCATGAGTCTAATTATACAAATATTTACACATGGGGTGCTATGTTGAATATGGCAACATATATTTTTCGTCCTTGTTCGCATAGAAATCCATAGTTCTTCTTGCAACCTAATCTGTTCCATTATAATTGTTCATTGTCAGGAGCATCACTTCGCTGAATGTGATTGGTAATCTCTGACCTCAACCCATTCACAAATGCAGAAATGAAACGTCCAACAGCATCTTTCTCTGGATTTTCAACTCTGCTATATTTCTAGAATATTTGCATCAACCCCTTCTTGTAGGAATGCACTGACTCTTTAGGCTCCTGTGTCGTTCAAACAACAAACATAAAATCTGTCCACAACATCAGAGAGTCTCATTAATTTATGCGCCTCGTCGTACCACTTTGCTGGATTTTCCCTCAATTTAGGAAAACGATGCATAAACGCAAACAAATCCGTCCTTGTCCAAGGGGCGTGCACCAGATTCCCTCTGTGCACTTCTCTCAAAGGAAAGTCGGTGTACTTGTTTCTACTTCTGGATCACTTGCTATGCTTTTACCAGTTTTCGCCTCACTGTTCCTCAATTTCATTAGCACACCTGGCTGCTTCTTTTATCAGATGTCTCATTTCATCAGCATTCGATGTCAGTAATCGATTCAAGTCTATATCACCCTGAAGCATCTCTCCAAATTCAGTTTCCAGAATGCCAATACAGACTTCTGTAGGCGGTGGTTCTATCGCCGCTCTCTCTGTAACTTGCTCCATGCCACTTGTGCTAGGCACCGGCGCAATGACGGAGTCTCCGACAGGGTACTTGGTGCAACTCCGGTGAAAGTTTGCACTGCCACCACAGCTCTCCCTCCACCAACCCCAGCAGTAGTCTGGGTTGGCGCTACCCGTTCCTCTGTACACAGACGAGGTGTCAAAATCAACAATTCATGAAACAAATTGTCATCATCGTCATCCGACTCTTCTTCATCCTTCTTCTCTTTTGACTTAACTGTTTTGCCCCACTCTGTTTCTTTAATTATAGCAGAAATTATCTTAACCCCCTCCATTTTATTCACACTCCATGCCTTATCTTCACTCTCCATTTTAGATTCTAACCACCTTCTAAAGGATTTCTCAATAGTTCTGTGTTTCTTCTCTCTCTCTTTGTTGCCATATGATCCCATTTATCAATCACTGCAAATTGTGTAGTTCTCGGGACTGAGCTCATATTGTGCATAGTCTGCGTCTGCCTCAAGAATTGTATTTTTTCCAAATTAAAGGTACCCTCCATTGGAAACTGCAATTTTTCATCATGTACTGTATATTTCTTCGATTCAGGGATCCAGCCCCATGTATAATACAGAATCTCTTCCATTATTTCAAACGCTGGTGGGCCCTCTTTTGGCATTTTCTATCCCTCCTTAAGCTTTTCCTCTTTCTTAAGCATGTGTTTAGTAAATACGTCTCCCATGTTTATACTTATTCATGCACAAATCAACTCAACAAGTCAAAATAACTCAACAAGCATTTACAATGCAATGGTCTCGGCATTGTTAAAGTTAGAGCTATTGGCATTGCTCATGACATTATTTTTGTTTATGTTTTTGTTTTTAAAACATTTAAAGAAACGGCATTGTTATTTACAATGTCAATAGCTTAATCACTCTCAAATGTGAGACCTATTGCATTTGCACCCACACACAGAGCCACACACACAAAGCCACTCACACACCCAGAGCCACCCACATAGAGCAACCCACACACAAATAGAGCCACCCACAGAGCCACCTACACACACCCACAGTTACCCACACCCAGACAGAGACACCACGCTTAGAGCCACCTACAAAAAGAGCCACCCACACACACACACACAGAGCCACCCATGTTAAGCAAATATACATTTTGGAATTCTGAACATATGTTATATGTTTGCATGAAGTTTATTTCACGATTTATGTGTCAAACATTTTCTTGATTCAACTCCACGCCAGACCCTTGGCTGAGCTCTGGTGCGACTCTCCCTGTTAACTGGTTGCCTCGTCCGCCTCTACTACACGCACACACACACCCCAGGGCAGATTATTGCGGTACACATGTCTAGTGACTGTGTGCTGCTACACACATGACAATACACTTACTCCCTGTCCTGGAGTTGACAATGCGTAGGTTACGCTACGCAGACACACATGGTGGGCGCGCGCGCGCACATCATGCTGCCACGAGAGTTCAGCGCAGGGCTACAAGCGGATATTAACTACAGAAGACATGCCAACACTCCCGATTCAGGTGGGAGACTACCGATTTCATGGCTAGTCTCCCGCCTCCCGATTCCTGCAAGCAAAAACCCGATTGCTCGGGGTTTCAGCAGACAGGGCTTGGTATTGCGTAACTGCTAATTCTTCCAGCAATAGTCAGAATTGCGATGCAGGAGGTCTAGAAGAGGTGAAAAACCAACAAAGCCTCATTAACAAGCGAATGGTCTGTGAAGTACTGGGAGGGGGGGGGGCGGCGGCTGTGTGTGTGCCCGAAGCTGTTTCAGCCCGGGCTGACGGGGGAGGGGGGGGTGTATGCACTGACCGCAACCTGCCAGGCCAGTTCAAACTCTTGCATCCCCCTCTTTCTCTGCCTGCCATTGCGCTCCATGCTTCTAAAACGTGATTAAAAAAACACGTGAATTTGCGTTCAAATGTCCAATCCTGCAGCAGCACACTTCCAAAGTCCATACATGACAGAAACCCGATTGAAGGCCCCCTTCTCCCGATTTTTTTTTTGTTGTTTTTTTTAAATCTCCCACTTTTCTTTTCTGAAATGTTGGCATGTATGCTACAGCCCCCCGGCAACTCCAGCAAAGGATGGAAGCAAAGTAAAGACGCCAGAAGAGTGCGAGTCCAGGGAGGCAGTGGGCAAGGGCAGTCCTGCTGTGCGCCAGCAGTAAGCGTGCCCGAGGAAAGCCGTGGACACCTCCTGACCTTCTAGCACTGCTTGCCCCTTCAGGGAGCTTGAGGGATGCTCTGCGTGGGGATGGAATGGACCCCACGCTGATTTAATGGCTTGAGCAGGGGAACATTGGGCAGGCTACGGCGGCCCCGCGGCCCCTTACCTCTCGGTCTTTGGTTCCCTTTGTCTTAGCAGTCTCCCGTGCTCCATGGCGGCTCCGCTCACACAGGCAGCCGGAGGGCTGGCGGCGCCCCCTCAGCAGCGCGCTGGCATGCTGCTGCCGTCCGTCTCCTTCTGGAGCACAGTCCCGCCGCCGTTCCCTGTCCCCAGCCCGCAGCCAACGCACGTTATTCAAGAAAGTAATTATATGGAGTTTGTACGGAGGTTAAGTTTTAAGTAAAGATTTACAACAATGAACACAAAAAACAAAGTGCGCGCATACATTTACGTCCCTGAAATTATTCTGTGTCGTGTACAAAATCTCTTTGAACTGTTTTTCCCACTCTCAGTAAAGCATATTGGAGACATTAAAATTAGCTTACGACACGGCTGGTTTCTTTATGTAGAAAAGGCCCACTTAGCACACAGCATTTACGTACTCCCCGTTAACATTTAAGAAAAGTACGCATGATGTGGGGCGCACTAATTCATATAATCCGATCCACACGAGATCGCAGTCCTTCCGTATGACAACTGACTGGCCCTCTCTCAATCGAAAAGCAACGTGCTTTTTGCTGTTAAGTTTGTAAACCTTTCCAAATAAATGCAGTAAAGTGATTTTGTGTAAAGTAGGTCAAACAAATTCCACCATCTGTTCATCATTCTAACAACTAGCATAACAAATACTTCTCGGCATCCTTTGTGGCGTTAAAATAAAACATAAAATGTTTTTCAATAGTCGGACATATGCAAGTTTGTAATAAACTCGGTGCTATTTTTTCCTATAGAGGACTGTGAAATATGGATCGGAGTACGGTTTAGAAGGGTGTAGGGAGAGAGCGCGAAGAATAATTAACACGTCAATGATTTTTTTAATTTTTATGGAGCTCGTTCTGCCCGTTGCCTATAGCGATGTAACGGCAAATCACAGCCACCCGCCGGAGTGACGACCACACCCTTGGTAGTAGGTACCTTCCCATCTCCATTATCCGTTGTCGCCTCCTTCGAAAACTACTGCCCCATACACCCACCAAAGAGACCAAGCAAACCCGCCATTCGCCATCATTTTAGGCAATCAACATCTATCCAACCACCCATCTATACTCAACTTTTCGACACTCGAAGCCCCGCTTCCACGAAAAAGCAGAGTTTGGAATCGGGGCCAAGATCAGTTTACACCAAGCGTCAGTTATGAATCGACGGCATATGTACCCCCGCAACCTCTCCACGTCTACCACCGCCCATATCAGGTGATGTATGCTTCGTTTAAAAAATAACAAAACTGTACATAAATGTAAGCACAAACCAGTATCCCTACAACGGCCTGCTTTCCGCTCTCCTCTACCCCCTGAGGCTCCACTGGCGATTAGAGGTCTCGAATGCACAGTAAAGTGTGCGCATGTGCCGCGTTCTGAGCAAAGCACGTGATGACACAAAAGTTCAATTAGGTGGAAGTTGTGCGCGCATTCAGCCCCCTCCCCTCTTCAATCGACCGAACCCGCCAGGCCAGTAAGGAAAGGTAGAGTCCGGTTTCGATTTCAAGAAAGTCTGTTGAGGTTTAGCACCCCTTCATGTCCTTTGCAGTGCTCGGTTACCTGTTCAGTTATTTTACGGACTCTTACAATGCGAGCGTTTGAGGTACTAAAGTCCAACAATCTCATGAGAAGTATGCCATGTATAACTTTTGTCAACTTCATGACCAAAACATTTATCAAGAAATGTCCTGCTTCACTAATGCATTAAGCACCCTAACCACCTCCCTTTAAACCGCCCTCTACTTGTTAACAAAAAGTCTCACTAAAACCATGAATTCCTAACATTCACACTACTCCCCCAAGCATGCAGGCCTGTTGTCCCAGTGCCGCCGCCTTTCTCCGAGGTCAAGCAGAAATGCCTCGGAGAAACGCAGCGGCGTTTTCGGATTTGGGGGCGTGTTTTTCTTTTTCTCTCCTCTTGCCATTGGCTGGAGGAGAGAAAAACACGCCCAGCGAAAAGTATCGAAAAAACACGCCCCCGAATCCGAAAAGGACGGGGCTTGTTTTGCGAGACAAACCTCTTCTCCAATGGCTGGCCAGCATTTAAGAGGACAGCCAATGGAGAAGTGGAGAGAAGAGGGGCGGGTTCAAGCCCCTCTTCTCCAAGTCATTAAATCTCGCGAGCGAGACTGCGCAAGCGCAGCCTTCGCTAGCCGAGACCTAAAAACACAGGTAGTGAACAACAACCAATAGCAGCGCGGTTCTGTCAAAGGTCAACCTATCACAGCACAACAATGCCGACTAACAACTAATCAGAGCACAGCTAGATTTTGACGAAATACCAATCACAGTGGGGCTCCCTGGCTGAATTGCTAATCACAGCTCGGTTTTTTCATGAACAAGTAAACCAACTTCAGGACTGCAATAAACCTTCAAAATCACAGAAAGCCCTTCTCTGCTTACCCTTGAAAGGAACATTAAATCTGTATTTTCACAGTAAAGAGTACTCTCAGCCAAATAGGAAAAGAAAAGAGGGAGACTCAATTCCGAAATAAACGTTAGCAAATACGTTTCAGAAAATAAGCTAATTTCTCAAACAGTACGAAACACTTGCTAGGAAAACTGTTACAAACACAATAAGATGATGGACGGAGTGGTGTAACTCTTCAGACACTCACCCCCAGTCACAGATCTGGGTTGAATCCATCATCGTTCTTTAGCTCACTGCGCCACCCCAATTCAGACCCAGCCATATACAAATCAGTCTTGACACTGTGCCTCATCGGAACAGTCCAGCCCGGACTGCCAGGCCAGCAGAATTCTACCGCCCAAGTTAATATACCCCACCTCTGTGCACTCAGGGTAAGCACAGTAACCTACAATTGATCTCTCAACCTTGAAAAGAAGGTCAGTAAACAGATCCCTATTAATGTTAATTAATTAAGAACTTGGATTTTCGAGGAAATCCGATAACCAACATATTCTTCTCAGAGTAATATCAAATGGGATAACAAATACGAATAAATACATTAAAACAGTAACAAACCCACCAACTGTAGCCACTATCATCATTGCATAACCAAACAACTCACAGCAGAAACATAAATCCATCATCACAGAACACACTCATACATTCAAGTTCCCTATTTATACTTACACTCCAAACTCATTCAGGATGGTGCAGTAATACAGCTTGTGACCCCAGCAGAGAATTCGGCATCAGAAAATTGACAATAACCCAAAACGCCTTTAAAGACCAAAGATTCTCCAAAAATATTTTGGGGACTCCTTAAAGAAGAGGTGTGCTAACGCTTACTGTCCTCTGCTACTAATGTTATGGGAGTCAAACCCCAATAATCACCGAAATCCCAATAATTGATCACCCTAATAATTATCAAACAGTTTTGGTTACAGAATTCTCAATTGATCTAGTGGTCAGCGACTGAATCCTCATCAAGGAAATAACAATTTTAGCAGAGTTAAACAAAATAATAAGGATTGAGTTCTAGATCAAAAATAGGCAAAAGGATTCTACTACAGAAAAATCAAAAGGAGGGTGAAGGAGAATAGGCATACAGTGTCATAAATAATTACAGCAGTATTACAGGAAATAATGCAAAATCATAAATCTAAGATTGACATATTTTAAATGAAAAATTTAAATGTCAAGCTCATGAAGAGTACTGAAAAGTTTCTTCATATATAACAAAAAGAGAAAGAAGCTCACAGAAAGAGCATGGGCCTAATAATAATTGTCACCGACAATTACCAGAACTCAGAAGGTTTCATATCAAAACCACACAATTTTTATACAGATTCTGCAAATTCAGCATAGAATGATGGTAGTAAGGGTCACCCTTGGCAAATCAGAAACAACAGTGTAATAATTACGACTACAAAATTATTTAAACACTAACCCATCCCTTAAGGTAAGAGAAATCTTCCATTGCTTTCTCAGCACGTGAACTCTGGCGATTGTACAACACTCATGAAACATTTCTTGAACAATGGCTTATAGAACTCACTCGTCTTCGGTGGAACCTCCAGTGGAAGTCCTTGAAATGGTTCTTTTGGCCCGGCATGGAAGCTTCATGCACAATAAACACTATCAAACATGATATTATACAATGCTATTTCAGTGACGTCATCTGCTCAATTCTCTGCGGAAGCAGAGGGGAGAGGGTTTTGCAGCCGGGCGCTGTTTGGGAGAGGGGATGAGCAGGGGCAATTTGAACAGAACACAGAAAACAGCAGCCATTTATACATTAATCGCGTATCACATGAAAATGTGGCCTAACAGTGAGTGACTGCACCCGCCTGCAAGGGGATGTCTGGGGTGTGGGCTGCTCTCTGGGGTGCACTGTCATTGCGCCTCCGGACAGCTTCTTTGCCTCTGCACCTGTGTCGGTAATACGGTGGTGGGACAGAGGCAAAGGGATTCCTTCATTTGCATGTGGTAATAGTGCTGGCGCTATATGTGGGCCAGCGCTATCCGTATTGCAGAAGGGGCCGCACAAGCATCTGCAGTCCCTTAGGTAATACCAAACTGCCCTGGGGGTGGGCAAAGTGGATGCTAAAGCAAATTGCGCCCCTGGAGCTGTTTAATAATATGGCCCTAAGAATAACACGTTATCCCTAACTCATCTAGATGCAAAAAATATATGTATTTTAAATTTGACTGAAAGTAGCTTTGACAGGATTCGAACCTGTCTCGGATAAGACCCTTCCCATAGGTAAGCACCAACACAGAGAACTATCCAACCGATTTAAATCAAATGGGAAAAAACATTTCTTAGTGTTTTTGATTGGGCAGATGCTTTCAACAGTGCACAGTAAAAGATTAACATGGCCCCATTTCTAGGAAAAAAATATATATACAGCACAAACGCTGAGCCCCAGAATTCAATGACACTAAAAGCCACCTCTAAATCAGAGAGAAGCCACTAGCTACAAATACAAATCATATCGAAAGTGAAAAAAAGAAAAGAATGTAAAATAAATAGCAAATAGCTTGGGATAGGAACCGCATGTCCAGGACTTTGCAGACATCAGCAGTAAACCCAAAGGTGCTGAGCTAACCAACTAATCAACCTGCATGGCGCATAAAAGAAAAACAAAACACGTCAGTGCTCTGCAACAACCGGATGCAAGGTATCCAAACCCTGATGGCAATGGAGTGGCGCAGCAGCGAGCCTCAGCGTGATGGGCACTCAAACCGGAAGCGGCAACTAGGACCTGCTCAGCTGGGCCTACTCTTCAGATTCTGACTGGCGGCAATCGCTGCTCTGGCGCACCAGGGTGCGGCATCGAGCTGCCGGCACAGAGAGAAGAAATTCGGGGGGTGATGAGGATAAACCAAAGCATGGAGACCGAGCTGGGAGAAGATGAGCGTCCATGTATCCCATGGAGTGCAAAAACAAATGGACTAGAAGTGTGCAGAAGGAAAGAGGGTCTTCTCAAGTCAGCAGTGGAAGGATACATCTCATCCAATCAGAAAATTGTGAGACCGAAATGCTCCTGGGCGGGACAAACATAAGAATAGGGAGGAAAGTGGGGTCTGGATAGTGTGGCTCGCAACGATGTTACCTCCTGTGCATACTCGGCCGCAGCACCATGTGTTTTATAAAGGTATATCGTATGCTCCTTTCACTGCTAGCGGCCGGCCGGAAGGTTGTAGGCCCATACTTGTATATTTTTGAGTCTTGTAATAAACGGTTTCAAAAAAAAAAAAAAAAAAAAAAGAATAGGGAGGAAAGCCACTGAATCAAGAGTAGACAACTGAGATACATGAAAAAACAGCCAATCATGAGCAAGGGGAGGTCCCAAAGCCCACTCTAAGTATTTGTTATATGTAGGAAACAAAAGGTCTGCTTATAGAAAGCTGAAGTTGCCTGAAGCAAAGGCATACTAAAAGAGGCAAGCTAAGCCAAATGTTTACTAATCTCCTCCATCCCTTAAAGAAATCGGTCACGGGGGTGGGTTCCCTGGGGCGTTTTCCAGCTTGGTGGCCCCCTCACCATTTTGTGAATTTTTAGCCCTGGGGGTGGGCTCCTCTTGGCTTTAGAGGCATGGGAAGGGGGGCAGCTTAGCCCCCTTCCCATTTTATAGTTTTGGCCCCAGCGATGGGCACCCACTGGGGCTCTAACCACTCATCCCCCCTCTCCATAAAAATTGTTTTGGTCTTGGGGATGGGCTCACCAGAGCCTTTGAAGGTTTGGGGAGGAGGGTCACACAGCCCCCCTACCTTTTATAAACACAGCCCCAGGGATAGGTTCCCCAGGGTTTATAATAAATAAATGTGGCCCGCGCCCTTTTTTTGCAGCATATTTTTGCTGTTTACTTTTTTGGTCCAGGGGGTCCCTCTACATCGCCCCCCATGAGGCCGTGCGGGTCAGGGTATCCCTACCCTGCCCCCGTATTTTTTTCAGGAGAGGGAACTAAGTTCCTGAGTCCTGTAATGGCCGTCAGCAACTTTTTCTCATCTTGCTGGCAGCCAATCAGAGCAAGATAGCCCAAGGCAAATTAAGCTCCCTGGCCTCATGAAATGAGCTATCTATCTTGATAGATGTTCCATAAGTACATCTATGCTAGCCACGGAAGACAATTATAGTCCTGTACCTCTAGAAGCCTATAAATAGAAGTGAAAAGAGTTTCCTAGTACTTTTGACACTGTGGTTAGTGAGAGGCACATATTAATATGTTGGTAGCCAGAGGTAGTGGGTAAGCTGGGCATTTTGTGGGACACTGCCACACTGCTCCCTGTCCAGGGGTGAGTCGCGATACCGATGTGGGTCTAAATCAAGCCAAAAAGCCAGAGGTCTTCCAGCCATGTCCGTCTTTAGGTGGACCAGAGTGAGCAGGAGGGATGGACTTCACCAGCTGACATCATTGGTGGCTGTCTACCGCCTCTGGGTTACCACCAGAGAGGATGAAGGTGTCCCTTCCTCAGTGAGGGACAATAAGATTGAGAATGATAGGTAATTCATGTCTGACTGAGGCATAAGTTCGGTGTGAGTATATTTAGCAATTCAGAAAAGGTTCTTAAAAGAAACTGTTCTTGAAATATGGCGAAGCTTGATTGACTTATTGCACATGTTCATTGGCTGGTGCTGGAGGTTCCGCTTTCTTTTCTTTTGATTTTATTGGCTGTTGGTTCCATGAATCTTCTGAGGGCGGTGCTAGAGAAAGAGGAAATTGATGTATTGTTCTGGCAAACGGATGGTACCATTTACAGCACTTATTACAATTGTTTTATTTTGTTTATTTCATTTCTAGCTGATTCTGTAACTGCTCAACCATGATACTTTCAGTGATCTTAGGTAAAAGTAAAGGACTTTTTCACCATTGGATTTACCTCTTTAGTGAGGCCAGAGGATCACCAACATTTACCTGGACAAACATTGATTCATCCCCACAGCCACTGGGCTGCAGCTTCAATACTACTCGGCCTACATCTCTTGGGAATACCATCAACATGCTTGAATTATTTTATTAGAGGATACACTATGTAAAAAAATGTATTATCTCAGAGCCTGAATGAGGCCTTTTGTGGGTGGTTTTTGCGTTTATATCCAGGATTCTTAGTTGATAATAGAGGCTTTTTTCATTGCAATACATGGGATCAGCTGCAATATCATTAGTGCAGGGAATTCTTTATATACTTACAAATTTCTTCAGTAGTACCCCAAGCCTCACCAATACCCCCATGATAGTTTGTAGCGGCTGTTTTCTTTCTAGATCTGTGGTAATGTATTTTACAAACTGCTTTATATAAATCTTGCCTTGACATATGACAGTCTCTTGAATTGGCGGACCCTTTGTTTTACAAGGAAAAACTCACAAGTAAACCAAGGATTATGACGCCTCCTTTACCATACTGTTCTTACTTTTACTGAAGCTGACGCAATTACCATTCCTTCTCAGTTAGTATGAAAGTTATGTAACATGTCTGAGGAACCACCATGTATATCAATTAGAGTGTTAGTAGACGGTTAGGTTAAACTTAAATCTTCTTTAGTTATAATTTTCTCACAGGTTGCATCTCTTTTTATTCATTTATTTGATCTTTTTATTACATTTATTTTGGGTTTTAAAAAAAAAGATTTTTAGGACTTTATTTTCAAGATAATGTGATTGTCATCATGTCTTCATTTTTTTTTTCATAATTGTATTCTCAACTTTGAAATAGTTAGGAATTAAAATTTGGATATCACTACCTTGGCCCTTTGATCTTCCTGATTGTTGTGCATTTGCTCTACAACACCATCTCAATGCATTTTTTAAAATACTTGTATTAAATGTCAAAGCAGGGCCAAACTGGAACCCAAAGACGTACCTGGCATAAAATGTTAAAAACTGTTCCCACTGTAAGAGACCGTGACAATATTGGGTGCATTAGAACATGGTTGGGTGATGGGCTGATCTGAAAGCTTCTACCTAGCTTCCAGCCTACCAGGGGAATGCCAGAGTGGCAGAATGACCACCCTGATCCTGCCCAAAAATATAACAAATGTTGAATACTAAACAACCCATAGAGTCCCCCCACCCCGAACAGCCCCAATTTCCATCAAACGTTCTATGGTAGCCCATATTCTGTTATTCGGTCCTTTCCATTCCAGCCAGATTCAGTGTCTGCTCTAGCTAGACCTGCCCTGACACAATCTCAAGCAACTTAATCCCCACAAACAGCAGGATTTCCTATACACCCCAACCCTGGTAGCCTGACAAGCAATCCACAAAGAATTCTGAGATTCCTCATAGATTTCTAGTTGCCCAGTTATGTATTACTATCATTGAGAGCCATGAGCCTGAATAACCATAGTCAAAATATGGTTATTCACTGCTCAGTGAATCTAAGTGACAGACTCACCCACCTGCTTCATCCTCTCTCGGGTCTCCACAGATCCAAGGGAAGCGAAAAAACATGTCTTATGTGCTGGCTGCGCCAAGCACTTGACTTCCGTAAATGACGTGGTGATGGTCTTATAAAATGGGTGCAAATTCAAGGAGCACTGTTTGAAGAGCCATGCAAGGATTGGAGCAATTAAAGCATTGGTGTATTATTCTACCTTTAATATAATTTTTATTTTTCAGCCATGAAACAAGACAACAACAAATGATAAATTCACCAAAAAATTGCCTGACTGCCAAAATCAGCAATAACATCTTATCATAAAGCACTAGCCTTATTGCACAGATTCAATAGGAGCAATGCCGCTCCGAATCCACAGCTAACCATACCAAAGATGAATATGCTAGATAGCGACAGACTCGGGACAAAGAATAAGAGAGAAAAGAAGACACTGTATTTCACTACTCAAATTTGTCACTCAGCTGTCCACTGACGTCTACTGGTTTATAGCTGATATCTAAAGAGATGATATATATCCTCAGTATTTTATTGATTGGTTACTGTGTTTAATACTTGTCTTGTTAAATATGGGTTTTGTAAATATGATTACTTTTGTGTTTTAGAGTTTTTACATAGGAACTATATGTGATAGCTAATATTGCCTTTTTTGTCAGTCCCTTTTTTCTTTCTTCTCATAAGTCTTATAAAGAATTGTTCTGTGTCAAGTTTGTATGTGATGTTGTTACATATGTAATCTAATTGGTTTTGTTTGTATTAGTGACTGTACAGTGTATAGATTTGTAAGTTTTTAGTCTTCTGTGCCTTTCTAGGGTCAATGAGTCTTATTATGTGATTGGGCCTGGATTTTATTCCTTCGTAGTTCAATATGTATATTAATGTAGTTGTGTCATAATGTTTTATATGTAGTGTTTGTATGTCAATTTCTATGTATGTTGACTGTTTATGTATTTATGTGATTGATTTCAGCCCTGATGAAGTTCCAGGAGTGGTTTGGAACAAAACGCGTTGGCTGGATTGCTTTTTTACGTATTCGAAGATTAACATATAAAGGATTCTTTTTGCAGAATATTCAAGATTGGACTTTTCTTCCTGGTGCACCTACCTATATAAAACAAGTCTGGGATCTGTCAAACAGTGGCACTAAAATGCGGCAAGTGCCGGAGGATTTGTGCACATGGCCTCGGATTACTAATGAACTGAAACGTCAGGTGCAGCCTAGATAGTCCATCACCTGGCCCTGTCTTCCAATTATATGATTACATTCTGTCCCTTCATGTGCCATGGTGATCAATGCAGCGAGAGGTACCAAGAGCAATGCCTGGGGTACAAATTATGGAGCAGTAGCCAACCCTGGCTACTTCAAATTGCCAGCCATGGGCAAAGACAAGAACATCTAAATCCCTGTGTCTTTCCATCTCAGGAGCACACAAGAGATTCCCCCATGTACACAAAGATCACACACTACCTGCGGAAATGCCCTCACTTGTTGGTCAATCATTTCAACACAGTAGTATGCCCCCTCTATTTCCAACCAGGGACTTGGAAAAATTTGCTCTCTCTGGCTAACATTTCAGACATATGTCCCAACCCAACCTGTCCTCTTAGCCAAGCAATAAAATGGTGCAACCATCAAAGGGCTCACATGGAGCATCCTCTCTGCTGTGCCCCTTTCACACTTTCATGATGGAGTTGAGGCTGTCAGTGGGTAGGAAGACACCCTTCACATCCACGGTACATAACTGTGTACAAACGTACACACTGGCTCTGCTTCTCATTGGCCATGGTCATGCCCCAGGTAAGGTGCACACTGACATTTCTTTACTCTCCGGGAGCATGTGTCTTTGATACTAGCACTAACAAAGGGTTTGATCTCTTGTAAAAATAGAAACTAACATGCTGTGGGTAAATGAAGCTGAGAAGGAAGAGTCCTAGGGTGATGTAGATAGCCTGGGATTTGATATGTCCACTCCCAATCTGGAAGTGTTGGCCTGAGTAGGCTTCTGCTGCTGTCCCTGTTGGTGCACAGGTAGCTGGCTTCCACCTTTCACATGGTTTGACAGTGCATGATACCAGGCAGGCTGCACAAGCCTTTAGCTTGGAGTGTTATGCGCGGGTCCTCATTTGGTTACCATTGTATGCCATACCTTTGAGTTTTAGTTCTTGAGTCCAAGGGGGCAGCAGAGGTTTCTTTTCAAGGAATCTTTCTTGGAAAGTGGGAGGCTCAGTGGTTTCACTCCTAGTTTTGCTGGCCTCCAGTTACACTGAGCAGGGTTTCTGTGATGTATCTGGTCACTGGAGTAAGAAGAAAGGAGAATGTTTACAGACAGCCTTCTTCATGGGTGATCTGGCAGTGTTGTTTTAAATTTTTTATTTTACATTGTTTCCTGAACAACATTACAGCACAACACCAGCATTGCAATATCACCTTCAGCATCTCGTATTTACCTCCTCGCCCCCACCCACCATCATTCATAAATCATGAGATTCTCAAACTGTATTACTGAGGAGTAATCTGATAGTGTTGATCTTAGCGTATGATTAGCTGAATTTGAATTTCCATATGGTTTGCTCACAGGTGCACCTCATAGTAGAAGGCAATCATTACTGTCTACCATATTTAACTTTCTTTTAGGAAAAAATGTTTGGGGAACCTCTATCAGCAGAACTGAGAATGCCTTTCGACACCTAGAATTGTATGTATGTAGATATATATGTTGATGGTATTTCTGTAGCATGAACCTAACTAAAAGGCAGCGGAGCGCTGTAAAGGGTCAAAGACAAGCATAAAGGCAACGAGTGATAGAACAGGTAGAATTGTGTGCGATTAATGCATTGTGATGTAGTGTTCCTTAAAGAGATGCATATTCAACTGTTTTCTACATTGGAGTAGTGTTAGGGCGGTACTGATGGAAACGGGGATGTTGTTCAAAATCCTAGGTGCAAAAATGAAAAAGTTTCTTGTATTGTTTTGAGCTTTTCACACTTCTTAGTCTGCAGTCTGATGGTGTCTTGGCTGTGGGTGCGACGAGACCCACAGGAGATGCTGAACTTGTCTGCAAGGAAAGCTGGGGTGTTGGTTGTGATGACTTTGTAAAGGATACAGGTGGTTTTGAAGATGGAGCGGGCTGGCAAGAGGGGGGAATGGAATTCAATCAGGATGGAGGTGATGTGATCATACTTCTTCAGGCCTTGAACGAGATTTGCCATTAGTTATACATTGTTCCTAATTCCAAATCAATTGTGGTTTTTACATTTGGATGAACAAATAATTTTTGTCCCACATTGCCGCCGTGTTCCAGCTTTCTAAGAAACTCAGAGTTGGCCATTGTATGTTGTACAACTGGTGAATGTGACTATTTAATACATTGGCATTAGCATTAGAATTAGAAAAGCCAATAGCGGTGCCATCCATCTTGAAAGTCTATTTGTTATACTTTCAACATGGCTGCCATATTCTGTGACATAACACACAACAGCTTGATGAAAGATGGTAGCCTTGAAAGAGTAGAAAATATTATTTGATACTTTAAAATGGTAGCCATATTGCATGACGCAATGTGATGTGCCAAATTTTGATGTGAAGCAATGTGGTGTCCATCGTGATAGTATGAAAACATTATTTTCTATACTTTCAAGCTGAAAAAAAATAGTTTACTCACATCAGCACTGAAAGGGTGCAACTCAGCTTACCAAAAGCAAGGATAATGAAGAAACGCTCAAAGTGTGAGACAAACACAAGATCAGGGAGGCGCGTCATCCAATAAAGTGCAGGAAACTGATACATACAAGAAAGCCACCTAATCTTGAGCAAAGTGCTGACTAAAACCCAAGCTATGTAGTATTGTAATGCTATCTCTACTGAGGATGGAAAATGATGCTAAACATAGGTGGATTAGAGATGAAAAAATTGATTACACTAAATACAGAATCAAAATGTCTCCTGATCCTTGGACCTGTCAATCCACTACTAAACTAATATTGTCTTGAGCTAGGTGAATCTGTGTGGGCCTAAAGAGAATAGCACTTTGAAGCGTCTAGGTTTATTGTAACTAGATCCCTGCCATATAGTGATCTCTTTCTATTTTCTTCTTATTGGCAGATAGAGGCCTGAATTATTGAAAAATGGCTGAGGAGCATCTAGAGGATTACCATTTCCAGCTGGAGAAAGGAGACTTCTTCTCAGTGGAATCCACGCTCAGTACCTACCAGTGTGCCGAGGGAGAAAACAACAGGGAAAGAAGTGACAATTCAGATCAGTGGCTGGTAGACTCACAAGGGGACAAGTCTGGATTACTTAGTGTACCATGTCTCTTCATGAGCTTTGATAACGGAAGCAGCTTCAAGCACAAAAAGCTTCTCAAAGGGCACAGGAAAATCCACTCAAAAGATAGTTCATTGAAGCCATACACATGCCTCAAATGTGGAAAGCGATACAAGTATGAAAAGCATTTGATACGTCACTTGCTTGCACACACAAAAGAGAAACCATTCTCTTGCACTAAGTGTGGGAAGAAGTTCAGACGAAGTTCAAATCTAAGTCTACACGAGAGAATGCATCCTAGAGAATGTCCATACACCTGCGAAGAGTGCGGAAAATGCTTCTCCTCCTGCTCATCTTTGAAGGAACATCAAAAGTCCAGTTCTGGGGAGCGTCTCTACTCCTGTCTGGAGTGTAATAAGAGCTTCAACCGCCTCTCTTGTTTCCGAGTTCACCGGAAGAGCCATCCAAGGGATGGTCCTTACCCCTGCCTTGAGTGTGGAAAGAACTTCAAACGACGCCCCAACCTCAGAGTGCACCAGAGGATCCACTCTGGGGAGCGCCCATACCATTGTGGGGTGTGTGGGAAGAGATTTGGGCAGCGTAACACACTTAATGTGCACCAGAGGATCCACTCTGGGGAGCGGCCCTACGCTTGCAACGATTGTGGCAAGAGTTTCAGCAAGAGCTCCCACCTCAGTGTACACCAGAGAATCCACTCTGGGGAACGGCCGCATCATTGTCTGGAGTGTGGTAAAAGTTTCCCTTGGCGCTCCTCACTCAGGGTTCACCAAAGGATACATTCTGGGGAGCGCCTCTTCCCATGCCTGCAGTGTAGCAAGAAGTTCACCCAACTCTCTACTCTCAACGTACACCAGAAAATTCACTCTGGAGAGCGCCCATTTCCCTGCCCCGACTGTGGGAAGAGATTCACGCGCCGCTTCCACCTCAGTGTACACTACAGGATCCACTCTGGGGAGCGTCCGTACCCTTGCCTCGAGTGCGGGAAGAGCTTCACCCGGCTCTCCTGTCTCAATGTGCATCAGAGAATACATTCTGGGGAGCGTCCCTATGACTGCGTGGAATGTGGGAAAAGCTTCCGTCAAAGCCACGTTCTGAAAACACACCAAAGAAAGCTTCATGTCATGTAAGAAACACACTGAGCACCAATTCAGCAGTTTAAAAAAACAACTTCTCTAAAACAACATGATGATTCGAAGCTGAAAAATAACCAAACATATATATTTGTGCTCATAGAATAAAAATTAAATGTAAATAACATATTTTCTGTGATTTTAAGTCTTCACTTTCAAACCTCTAGAGTTATGCTGCTGGATCACATTACCTCAGACCTCTCCAGTCATTGCCTACAATGAGCCCTTCTAGTGAACCAACCTTGAGTTATCACCAGTGTAGTGTCTTGACTCGGCAGGGTTGAACTGAAGCAAGAGAATGTAAGAAAGGCCTTTTGTGGCTATGTTATCGTGCAAGGCTATGAGACTGGATGTTTGAATAGAATATTAAAACTTTTGAGAATAGACTTCTGTGCGCCATCGGGCGAGGCGGCACAGAATGACCACACCAATTTAAAGAGCAAAAAGCCTCTTTATTAGGATGGGTATGCATCTGAAACTTATATACATTGCAGCATATGTCGAATTACCCCATATCACTAATGCAATGGGCAAACTAGCCCTTCCCACCTTTAAGCCGTACCCCAACATGAACAAACACAGAGCAAACAATTCTTACCTTTCTCAACATCGCCCTATCATCTCATTCACCGTCCTTTCACACGTGCCCAAACCATCGCTCCCCTGTACTCCCTCTGGCAAGGTCTGCCCTGCCAGGCTCCACCCTTCCGGCCCATTTTGTGATCCCTGTGCTTTTATGCCACTTGTCCTAAGCGACAAATTAGGCCTCAGCTCCATCTTAAAAAAACAGTGAAGCAAGCCAATTTCATGATTGCTAAAAAGTGACAATCAGGGTAGAGGGGGGGGGGGGAGCAAAGGACCACAGCGTATTATCACTGTGTACCCAACCGCCTGCTCAGACCACATAAGCCCCACCCCTGGCACCCTTTAGCCTATCCAGTGTCACCTGGGGTCTAGGCTGCGCCACATGGCCGAGACACCCTGGGGGTGGGCAGCCATATAGATGCTACCCCCAGGACCCCGCATCGGGCAAGGCGGCACTGAATGAGCAGGCCGATTTAAATGCCACTTTATTAGGACAGGTATGCAGCTGAAACTTGTATACATTACAACATATGTCAAATCACCCCATCTCACTCATACAATGTTCAAACTAACTATCCCCATGCTTAAGCCTCCCAACATGAGCAAACTCCGAACAAACCATCCAAATCTTTCTCACAACCCCCTATCATTTCATTCATTGTCCTTTCACACATGCCCCCATTGTCGCTGTCCTCCACTCCCTCTGGCAAGGTCTGGCCTACTAGGCCGGACCCTTCCGTCCGATTTTGTGATCCCTTTGCTTTTCTGTCAACCAAGAAAAAACCCTGAACAGACGTTATCCTGCCCCCCTCCCTCCAGGAACTATATGCATGTCACTGCTGTTGTCTTATAGCCTCCATCATTGCCCACCAAACAGGCGGTCACCACACCAGCCTTAAGCACAATAGTACCATCTAGACATCACCAATTACTTTGCCAAACAATCCTGTACCTCCAGCAAATGTAACTCATTCCCCATAAAGGACAAATGCACCCCCTTTTGTCAATAAAACGTGAAGTCCTCCCTAATGTCTCCATGCTCTACCTCCCCTCTATCCCTGCTTTAGCAAAAACTTTGCATTTCTCTGTTAGCTTTATGCCTGGCTCTTTCAACTGTGGTATATTTCACTGCCCCACGCCAAACTCTCCCTGCTACCATGGCTGTCCAAAACATACAAGTCCCGACCACATTCTTACAATCGTATCCAAATCTTTTTTCACTTCTTTCAACGGCCCCAAACCAGATAACTGCACCAAATCATTTCCCCCTAGATGTAACTGGAACAACTGTTCCCACTTCATACCCTTGTGCCGCACCATTTAAGTTTCAATATAAACCCTAAGTTCTTTCCAAGAGGACAAGCTTTAGCTTGCTTTGTAGCCTATTTAACAAATGAATAGCCAATAATCTAAATGTAAAGAATCGACATACTGGGTCCCAATACACAACCTAGAATTAAAAAGGAAACATCTTGCAAACTGAACTCTGTACAACCCTTCAATGTCCCTGATATAATACAAACAACATGCAGATGACCATCTACCCAACCTCATAACTTCTTCCATTAAATATCCTAATCTCCTAGCTTCTGATGCCACATCAATGAGTGGGAACCAAACTCCTTTGGCCTCCCTTCCAGGCATACCAACACTTTTCTCATAACTGTTAGCACCTGTGATACTAATAACCTTCTCCCATCCTTGTAACGAAAATAAAAACCCAACCTAGTTCCCTCTGCCTCCTTAAACTTTTGCCATGCCTTAACCGGGCCCCTTTTCCTAATTGATCTGTTTTGAGTTTCCTCAAATACAGACACAAGTGATTTTTCTTTAGATCAATATCTTCCACCCTTAACCCTCCTTCTGAGCCCCTACCCAACAACTCTGCAATTCTGAAATTGAAACCATGACATGCATAATGTAAACAACTTTGTTTCAAGTCCAACACTCCTTGTTTAGACCGCGTACCAAATGAACAAACCTCAGCATTGTCACAGGTTTCCGTTGACTGACACTCCCTTCTTCTCTTACGCCCACACTTGCAGCAGCCGCCTCCCCTTTTCCCCAGCAGTAAGTTCATATCCCCAGAACAATTTTCCATAAAAACATATCCATGCAATTGCTGTGGCTGAGACACCTCTCTCAATGTTACTCATGATACGTTACACCACGTCCTACCTCTTAGCCACCATACCATTGGCACGCTGCCCTCTTCTACTTGCCCCGCTGACCAAACATTTCTCGTGAGCCTGCCTGTAAGCTGCTCTAGTACTATGAGCAATGGAGTTCTCTATCAATTCCAGGATCCTCACTCACCCGATTCTCAGATTACTTTTGGTGCATTGGTCTGCTCGAGGTGCCAAACCACGAAGTCTCTGCCACTGTGAGAAGGACACTGCATCTGCGCTGTTATTGTTCACCCCTGGCATATGTCTGGTTCTAAACACAAGATTAAGCATTAAACACCCGAGCAGGATGTGCCCGTTGTATGTCACCCTCATGAGCTTGGAGCCCAGCTAGCCCATGATCATCACTATGTTGTCTCAACATTGGGGGGCACGATCCCATCTCCCCGGTTGATTTTAATCGATCCACATAGACACACTCATCAGTCGACGTCCTCGTCTTGCATGAGATATCACAGCATCGACTGTGCAGCAGTGTCTCTGATCACACAAGATATATAGAACATATATCTTATTTAAGGCATTATCCTTGTTTCTTTCCCCCCCCCCCCCCCTTTTTTCTTTTTGTCTCTCTCCCTCCCTGATTTTGTCTCCCTTTGTAGGCTGTGAACGGGATTGACGTATAACGACGGATCCTGGACACTAACTGTCAAGCATACCAGACCTAGGTAGTAAGTGGGGTTATGGGCAGTCTTTACCCGAATCCCATTCTCTAACACACCTTCCCGGTCCTGACGAAGCGCTTTAGGATCCACTAGGGACCGTTTTATAGCGCGAAACATGTTGACCTTGTCATTAAATCACTTTTGTTAACACACTAATCGGGTCGAGAGAAGTGGGACTTTTATTTTGTCTTGTCCCCTCTCTGAACAGCACTACAGTGCATCTCCATCCCCGAGTATTTTTAGGTTGGACCAGGGAACTTATGATTAAAAGGTTTTAGTTCCCTGTTTCATTTTTAAAATTCGCACTCACTAGCACATTTCGACCCACATACCCTCACTCACAAATGCGGCAACTCCTTAAAAGAACTCCATCAGAGAGCCCCTAACCAAGGGCCCGTGAGGGACTGCAGCGCCACCCCCACGAGGAGCAACCGTGCCCAATGATGATGCTATACATCCGCGAGGGTGTGTGAGGGCACACAGGAACATCACTAGGAGTACCCTCTCCTCACTCTGCACACTCACCCTACCTTCGGAGACTTCCCCCCCTTATTGACAGCTTACCTGCAGCTAGTCATTTTTTCTCTCACACTATAGGAACTGCAACCATCCATTGGACAAATGTGCTGCAACAATGTCAGCAATCTCTGGTCCCTTGCCTTCTGACCGTTCACCAACACCACTACTGTTCTGCTGTCAACATGGAAGGTCTCTGTTTTATTGGCCAGATCCTTATCCACAAAGCAAGTGCTACCAGGAGCAGAAAGAATTGAAAGAATACAATGCTCCTCCCTTCTTTTTTCCAAGTGACCAGCCACCACTCAGAGCACCACCTGCCTTCCCTAGACAGTCCAAATCCATCTGCACCAGCCGCATCGGAAAAAATTTAAATCTGCCAGTGAAAATTATAATTTCTCGACCACATTGTTACACCATTGAAGCCTCTCAAAAACATTTGCCAAACTTCCAGGTCCACCTATATTGCTAATTCTAAGGTGAGGAAACGTTGTACCTGTGACGAAACCAAGCCCACGACAAAAACGACCAGCCAGCTTGACAACCCGCCATGCACAGTTGAGGTGATCTAACAATCTCTGCACCAGTCGAAGCTGTGGCTTACGGACTTCAGTTGCCTTGTCCAACAACTGCAACAGTTCTCTTATTTTGCTCTCAGGCAATCTAGCTTCCATATGTACTGTGTCTAGCTCAATACCTAAGAAAACCAGAGTAGTGCTTGGATCGTCCGTTTTTTCAGGTGCAAATGGCAGTCCTAAATCTGAAGCCAACTTTTGAAAACACAGAGACGCAAAACCTGTGTTTCCAACACCTAAAAGTAGAAAATCATTCAAGTAAAGTGTAACAAATTCATGACCTTACTAGATCGGACAGCACCACTACAAAAACTTATTGAAATCTCTAACAACCTGCAGGATACTGCAACCCATGGGCAACACCTTGTCAACATAAAACCAACCATCAAACTGCAAGCCTAACTGAGACAAATAAAGTGGATGTACTGTGAGCAGGTGGAAGGCTGTTTTGATGTCACATTTGACAATTTCTGCCCCTGCACCATATTGTTTCACTAATGTCATAGCCATGCCAACTGAGGTAGATTGCACAGCTGTGTCCTGCTTTGCAATAAATCATACTGAGAAACCTTCCAGCCACGACAAATGACGTATCAGCCGAAATTCCCCAGGTATTTTCTTTGGCAGCACCCACAACGGGGGGACCTTTAAGTCATGCAGTGGCCAATAATCAAATGGAACAGCAATCCACCCTTCTGCAATCTATTTTTCTATTTCTCCTGTACCACTTGTGAATGTTTTCTGTCAGACTTCAAATTGTCAGCAAACCTTTGCTGTCATGGCTCTTGCTAGCCCAAACTAAAACTCCCTCTCAATTCCCATTCCAATGTCAAAGCCTCTTCTCTATGTGGATAAAAAGTTAACCACAAAATCAATACCTCCAGTTTATTTTGCAGATTTTGGATGCCCCCATCGCCTTCTGCCTTGCCCACTGAAACCAAAGTTGGCCTGCTCCTGGAAACATTACAGCACTACATGTTTTCCTCCACATTTTGCACATGTACATGGATTTCTGGGATAATAGCCCCTATTGAAACTCCAACATGCACTTGGGTTAAGTCCTTGAAATCTACCCCAAGAACCCATCCCCATCGGCAGGGTGGGCCGACTAAGAAAAGGCCGATACTGCACCGTCAACCCACTTGCTATGTGTAGCTTTAGAGGTGGGTGCGTTTGGTACATCCATTGTAGCCAAAGCTCGATATCAAACTCCCCCTAAATGCTTATCTGCCTTCACACTTAACCGAGCTCTAAATTCCTCATCGCAATGTAACCAAGCGTACCCTTAAAAATCCATGTCTGGTGGTTGCTCCAAGTCTCTCCCTCTCTTCAGTCTGGTACCCACTGGCCGCACGAATCCTGACCAGAGACTGCACACCAGGCCTGGACTCACTATACAGTATTGTCCCAGCATAACCCTTCAGGCTACCCTAACCTCATGGTACAGTGATCCTGTCTGTGGATTCTACATTTGTAATCCTTCCCTGTATTGTGCCACTTGTCCCAGGCACCCAAACCTACCTCCGTTTGTCCTGCAGCCTCCTCATGGCTACCTCCTTCATTGTTGTGTCCTGTGGAACTGTACATCACAGCACAATAATGTCAGCTGTCTGCAAACCCTCTCTTGCATCCTTAAGTCGCCTCCCCTTCTTCCCTTTATTTACTGCATGTGACCCAACCCCACATAAGACATCACTTTGTGTTGCTGGTGCAAGCTGTTTCCCTCCTGTGACAGTGTCATGATTCTTTTTTTATTTGTATGAGCAGGGTCGGACTGGCTGTAGTGGGCACCAGGTGTTTCCCCATTGGCCGCCAGGGTGGGGGCGGTTTTGGACCACTGGGGGGCTGTTTTTGTTACTGGGGGCTGGTTTTGCTACAATATCGGCACCCTGTAACAAAAGCAGCTGCAGTGTTTTCCATGCGCACCCCCACACCCCCCCTCACCCACACCCCCCCTCCGCAGCCAGTCAGACTCAATTGCCAGGGCGGGTTTGCGTTCCCAGTCCAGCCATGTGAATGAGTATGTTCTCCCCTGCATGGTAACTTGCCAGAGGCTCGCTTTCTCACGAACACTGAAGCGCCACCTACTGGGCCTTTAAGGGCAACATGCTCTTCATAACCGGCACCCACTTCTGCGCCACCTGCCCGGCTGACATCCACCACCGCAGGCATTCCAGGCAGGGCTGACTCTAACGGAAGGCATTCTAGCAGGACAACTCCTCTCACTACACCCCCTGTGCTGGGCGGCCACTTCCACGAGATGCAGGACCTGCCTCCCCAGGGCCCAAATGAGGTAAGGCATCCTCTGATAACATATTACTGTGCTGTGGGGATATTTCCACCTGCCCTCCACTCTTTGGAGTGCCTAAAGTCTTGCCCCTTTCTTTTTTTTTGGAGGTGAGCAGGGTTGAATCGTGGATACCACCCCACTTGCTGCCTCTCTCCTGGGTCACAAGAGGCTTCCATAGGCCTGTGACAGGACAGCCTGACCTTATGAGGTTTTCCCAACCAACAGGGGCGGCTCCTTCACTAGGGTGGAGGAGTATAGCCCCACTGCTTTCTCGCAATGCGAGAAAGACAAAACATAAAATGGTAATAACTTTTGGTTGTTACCATTTTATGTTTCTTTCCGCATTGCGAGCGGGTGTGTGGGGGGAGCTCCCCGGGCAGGGCAGGAGTGGTTTTCCCACTCCTGAGTATGCTTGACTGGTTTGATCGGACCTCTTGGGCCGCCCAAACCAGTCATGCGCACTCTGCACTTCTCCATGCAGGCTGCATTGCAGCCGACCGGGAGAAAATGCAATCCTCTACAGCCCCTGGCTGAGCGGCGTCCCGACCAATCACAAGGCTCCACTGGAGCATTGTGATTGGCTTAGGGGAGGGAGGGAGGCTGCCTGCTTCCTGTTCCTGCTGGAGGCAAGAGAGCAGGAGCAGACCGAGCAGTGAAGACGCAGGACCCTTGCCGGCAGAAAGGTAGGTTTTAATTTTTTTTAATTTTTAATATTGAACCCCCCCTCCTCGTGCGACCCCTTACCTGCCCCCCGACCCCGCACCCTCACCCGTAAGCCATGCCGGCCACGACTGCCGATGGACCTCCATAAGTACCTTAAATGCATCCCTTACTGCTGCCACATCTTCCACCATGGTGCTAGAATATAGCAAAAACAACCATATTTGCTTTATCCGGCCTGTGCATTTACCAAAGCAAAGAACCCACTAACTATCTTTCTTTTTTTCTAATTTAGAAGACTTTTATTGAGATTTTTGCATGAAATAAGCATAAACCAAAGGGAGGATAAAAGTAAGAAAATACAGAAGAGACCAACTTTGCATGAGTAGCATGGTAAAACGCAAGCTTACACAAGGAAAAACTAAATCATACATGAAACACAATTGGCAGATCAGTAGGGTAGGATTGTGATAAAACATGCATTACAAGTGACTATGTTGTGGCATTATACAGAAATAACGCCAATTGTGAAATATGCAGACAGTATATATGACATACTTAAGAACGTACCACACTTGCATAAGAAAGCATTTAAAGACACTATATAAAGGCAGTGGCTCACAGGTTTTGCAGTACTGCAGGATCATAGGAGCAAGAGGTATATGTGCACATTGTACTCGGAGTACCATAGGGGAAGGTAGCGCATATTTGGCTTACAAGTGGAGAAGGGACTAAGATGTATATTGAGGGTGAGGACTCATGGGGGTTTATTGTTAGCGTAGCTGGTGTCAAACTACCCCTTAAAGGTCTATGTTGTGATTTCCAAGGGAGTGCCGTAAGGCAATGTTGTCAGCGCCTCTTATATGTGTAATCCAGTTCAGCCAGGACCAGCAGGAGGTGGCCGAGTGTTTTTCCAATTGGTAAGGATAGATTTACAAGCTGCTGTTAGTAGAATATCTAGTATAGAACATCATATGGGGAGGTGAGGCGAGGATCAAGAAACCCCATAATGATAGTTTGGCACTCGCTCTTAATCTGAAAGCCAAATTGCGATGAAAGAAACCCGAATACTCTGTCCCAAAATGTACTGATAGCGCTACAGGAGAAGAGCAAGTGTGGTAAACCGCCTCTTTCTTTATAACAATTCTAACAAGTTGGGTTATCTTTAAGGACAACCTTATGGAGGCGAAAATGGGTCAAAAAAATTCAATGCAGGAGCCAGAACTTAGTTTGGAAGAGTGCTGGTATGATTTTATGAGAAACGAGCGATTTCCAAATCAAGTTCAAATTCTCTTGAGATATAGAGCTATTTTGGTCCCATTTTTCTGGTGTGAATGTTTGTTGTGATAGTTTGTAGTATCGTGAGATCTGGTGACCCAGTCTATTGGCAATAGCAATCAATTTAGGAAGGAAAGGGTCTTGACAAAATGGATCGGCCTTAGATATACAGGATTTAAGTTTAAGAAAATCGTAAACATTCATGCTATTTAAAATGAATCGAATCTATAGTTCTCTGAAGGAAAGTGGGTAGTTTTTTGGGCCTAATTGTGACAAAAAGTGGATCCCTTTAGAAGACCAGGATTTCCAATAAAGTTGAGTGCCTTTACTCTTGAATAGTGTGTTAATCCCTAGAGAGACTATGTTAGAGTACTTTATCAGAACTTCCAGGTTTCGGTCTAGTTTTAGCAAAGCCTTTTTGGTGTTTTAGAAAAGAAATCTGACTGGTAGGGAGGGTTTGAGTTTAGTGGAGAGCAGCATGATGGGGTGAGAATGTTCTAGATTGCTCTTTCGACTAGAAGCCAGGCTGGAGTGTAGTCCAGTGGAGGGTAAAACCACATGGAGTCCTGTTTGGCCAGGAAGGCTGTTTGGTAGGTTGTGAAGTATGCGAGGTTTACTCCCCCACGCAAGGTAGGGAAACAGAGTTTTTGATCGAGATTTGGGGATGTTTATTTTGCTAGATAAAGGTACATAAAAGTTTGTCTAGTCTACGGTAGAAGTCATCTGAAAGGGAGAGTGGGAGCATGGATATATGGTAAATTACTCTAAGGGTGATCATCATTTATATGATCTCGATGCTTCCCCACCAGGTGATGAATTTAGGGTACCAGCCGTCGAGAAGATTTTGAACTTTCTGTAGGGTCATTTGCTCATTGTGCTGTAGAGTATCCATTAGGTCTGCACCAAATTCTATCCCTAGATATTTAAGGTAGCCAGAGTGCCATGCCAGGCCGGAGTCTCCTATGACTTATTTAGAGCAGATGTTATTTAGGCCTTTCACTTTGGATTTGTCTCTATTGAGGCTGTAGGGGCAGGCATTATCTGTCATAATCAAAATATTGTCCGCGTACGCCGCAACTTTAATTATGGCGTTGTAATTAACGCTGGATATTAAATTGTAGTTCTGGATGTTGTAGAGGAGCGGCTCTAAGGTAAGGATGAATAAAGAGGGGGAGAGAGGACATCCCTGTGTAGTGCCCTTCTCTAAATTGAAAGATGAAGAGACAAGGCCTCCTGATCTCACCCTAGCTCTGGGCGGCTGTACAGGGCCATAACCATTTCAATAAAGTAATTTCCAAGGTTACATTTTGATAAGGTTTCCTTGAGAAAGACCCACGAGATGTTATCAGATGCCTTTTTGGCATTTAGTGTCAGGGTCACCGTTGCAGAGGGTGATGTTTTGGCTCTTTCTAGTACATGGCAAAGTAGTCGGGTATTATCATTCGACATTCAACCTTTCATTTAGCCTACCTGAGAGCTACTAATCAGTTTAGGTAGGAGTGAGTCTAGCGTTTGGATAAGATTTTGGCCTATATCTTGGCATCTAAATTAATTAGGGAGATAGGCCTGTAGTTTTTTGCTAGATTTAGGCCTTTGCTGTCCTTTGTGATGACAACTATGGAGGCTTCACTTGCTGTTCCAGATGCGGAACCAGATTCAGCAAAATGGCGAAAAAGGTCTATCATTGTGGGGATTAATCCAGGTGCAAATGTTTTGTAAACATTTGCTGTAAAGCCATCCGGGCCTGGGGCTTTGCTTGATTTAAGGTATTTAATTGCTAGTTGTATTTCTTCTGCACTGAGGGAAGAGTTAAGTTTTACTGCATGGGACAGTTGAGGTAGATTTAGCTTATCTAGATAGGATCTGCAGGACTTAGGCGAGATCTGAGAGTCATGCTGTTGTAAAGATTCGTAGAATTCGTTGAACATGTCTACAATCTTTTGGGGGTCTGTTTGTATGTTATTCAGTTTATCTTTAATGGAGTTAATTTGCTATGGTTTTCTTTATGTTTTAGACAGGATGCAAGCATGTTCCCTGCTCTACCCGCCTCACAGAGTTTTAGGCCTTTGAATGTGTTACTCCAAACCCCTGCCTTCTCACTTAATAGTCTATTGTATTCATATTTTGTGTTCATTAAAAGTGTGAGGTTGCTGGAATCAGGATTCGCCTTATGGAGAACCTCACGTTTCTTAATTTCATTTTCCAGGGTGCCTAGCTTATTGTTATGTTCTTTATTTATTTTCACTTGAATATCTATTAATGTGCCCCTGATTGTAACTTTTATTGTGTCTGAAAAACTAGGTATCGCAATATGAGGCAAGTTATTTTCTTTGATACAGTTAAGGTTAGTCATTCTATGCACAATCTTTTATTGACTCGTCATTAAAACGCCAAATGTTGTTTTTGGCTTTGGCTTTAGTCTCTGTTATTGTCAAAGATATACAAGAATGGTCTGATATTAGTAGGGGGTGTATGTCAGTCTGGTCAATGAGGTGAGTGTGGGCACTCAAGATGAGTAAGTAGTCAATTCTCGAATATGAGGAGTGTGAGAATGAGAAGAAGGTGTAATCCTTGGTGTCAGGGTGTTGTAGTCTCCAACAGTCCTACAGGTTAAATCTGCTGCAGATATTTAACAAGGCCTTGTGAGATTTTGAGGAATGGAGAGGAGGTTTCGATTGTCTGTTTAGAGTAGAGTCAAGGGGGAGATTGAAATCTCCACCCGCTATTATTAGTTCATCACCAGGAATATTTTTTAGGGTGTCACTCAGAGTCCCAAAAGTCTGGCACTTCAGCGTTTGGGCCGTAAAGGTTGAGGAGGAGAATGTACTTTCCATTGTTTCATGTAAGCTAGTCTAACCTCATCATCAGTTGGATGAGATATTAGAGTGAGATCAGAGCTCTTTGAGATAATCCTTATGACCCCATTTTGTTTGTATTCATAGCGGGGGAACATATGACTTCACTTGTCCATCTATTGTTAAGTGAGGCAGCTTCTCTTTGGCCAATTTTAGTTTCTTGAAGTAGTATAAGATCTGCCTTAAGTTTGAAAAGATAGTTCTCAATTGTTTTATGCTTGACTGGGTGGTTTAGACTTTTAAAGTTCAATGAGACCATTTTCAATTTTTCACCAAGGTTGGGTTAGCCATCATGCGATTGACGGTGACTGATTACATTCAGTGTATCGAGATCATCGAGCATTGAATGCTGTTAAGACAAGGTTTGAGTGGTGCATACTGGAAAATTAAGTTTAAAATGAGCCATAGTTCGCTGTTCACACAGTCCTTGATGCAGTAGGAATAATCTAAGAAACCAATACAGCTACTAAACATAAGGAAACATAAGAAAGCAAAAAAAATAAAAACCCTCCAAAAATACCCCATAAAGGCCCAAACCCCTCCCACCCCCCGCCCCCCATCTTTCCCACCCACAAGAGGTAAACTGGAGGAGATGACAGAAAGATGTCAGTCCACGGCCGCGAGAGGTAATCAAAAGGAGAACCTTCGGTCATAACTGAGCTAGGTATGAAGAACATTCTTGCACATGAACATCCTTTGAAGGCACTATAGGCAACATATAGGGTAGACTTACATGTTGAGTTGGACTATGTTGCACAGCGGAAAAACCGGCATGAGGAAACACGTGACCTGTAAGAACATGACATGGCGGGCATTCTGTGGATTGTAATGCGGTGTAGGTATGGGTCTCAGGCTCATGAAAAGATTTGGCATAAGCATGAGCAGTATGCAACAGAGGTTACGTGGTAAAAGGCTTCTAAGTAAACAACCTGAGTGAACAGTGGGAGGCAATGTGGAAAGTAGGCATACAAATATTGTGACTAAACTACTAACAGTCAACTAGACCGAGTTTGTTAACCTCCAAACAATCAACATTTTGCCAAAATGGACAAGATAAGTCAAATAGATCTGATTCTTATCTGTAAGGAGAATGGAATCAGTTCCAGATGGCTCTGCTTGTGTAGAAGAGTCTCCAAAATGTTAGATTTTTCTTTTATTAGAACATGAGAGTTGGGCTTCCATGTCATGATCATCCCGTTCATCTAAGAATGTAGAGTGGTCTTTTACGTCTGTAAAGATTTGGGGGCTTATTTACATGCCCAGTGCACTGCCAGAACATCACTTTTGTGATGTTCTGGTGGCACACAGGGCTTAGCCATATTTACAAGGCTACGTAAAGCCACCCTGCGTGGCTTTTCATGGCCTTGTAGATATGGAGTGACTGTGATCACACTGCGAAGGGGAGGCGTGCCATGGGCATTACTGTGGGTGTTCCCATGTAACACCCATGGCATTTGACACATTCCCAGATTTACAACAAGCTGTCAAAAGCCTATGCCTCCCCAGGGGAAGAGTAACGAGGAGAAATAACTTTATTTCTGCTCGTTTTTTACTCTTTCTATGTGTGCTACGGATGTGTGCTGCATTCAGCAGCACACGTAGAAAGAGGAAATCACCTTCATTGATTGCTTTTGTGCAGGAAGGATTTCCTTCCTGCACAAAAAACAATCAACCCTGCAATGCAGACACCCTTGTACCATGGTGCAAGGGTGCCTGCGTTGGCGCATGGCAGCCATTTGAGTGCCAGCACAGGGAAAGAGAACAGGAATGTGCCGTATCTGATAGATACGGTGCATTCCTGCCCTTTACTTTTGATGTAGGGCAGCGCAGCAAGAAGGCTTGTGGCACTGCCCTACGCCAAAACACTGTAAATGAGGCCCATGGTATCTACCATCCACGAGGACTCTGAATCTTGCTGGGCCATGAGAATTAGAGGTTCAATTTCTTAAGATAAGCATAGAGCCAAGAAACCTTTTCTTGTGTCGACTGTTGACTTAGAATAGTCCTGGGAAATATATCTTTTATGGCCATTCCAGAAGATATGATTATGTTTTCTCATGTAGTTGTGGATCAGTTCTGTGTTCTGGAAGCAGAGAAGTTTGCAGAAAATCTGACGGGTTGTTAATTTGTTTGCTGGCTTGAATGAAGGCAAGAGGTGGGAACATTCGAGATCAAAGTCTTTGGTGAAGGTTATACTGGTGGCCTGTGGAAGCCATTTTTCCAGGAATGTGATGCAGGGGATTTCAGAGTCCTCTGAACCCTCAAGGGACGCTAAAGATTTGCAGATTTCCCCTGCGGTTCCTATCTTCCAGCTCTGCGATCTCTTAGTGAAGGGTTTTTGTGGACGATCAGAGTATTTTGAGTTTTTTTCCATTTTGGATGATGCGACTTCCTCAACACTGATTCGTTGTTCTGCATCTGAGAGTTTGTCGCTAATGATGCTGATGCTCGCTCTTATAGTACTTAGTTCTAGTTGCGTTGCATTCATATTAATTTTAGTTGATATGGCCAGATCATGGACTTCAGCCAGTTCTTTTAGACAAAGTTCCATGTTTGCGTTAATGTCTGGTTTTCCTCTTATCGGTGAGTCTGGGTATGGGTGATCGGCCTTGGATCGTTTTAGTGATGATTTGGAGTCTTTTTCTGTCATAATTTAGGCCTCAGCAGTTTCACGAGTGGGAAGGTAATAAAGAAGTTCAGGGTTACCAGACCCTGGTGTTGTGACCAAATCATTCTGATAAGAGGCTAAGAGTTTGTAGAGAGTTGCAGAGTGGTCAGCGAGAGAAATGCTCTGTTGTCTTAGTTTAGCCTCGCTGTGTCTGAGCAGGCTCATTGAGACTTTACTGTCTTCACATCACCACTTGTTGTTCTATGTGGTGATATGTTTTATCGACAACATTGCACAGCTACTGAAGTCTGAAAGGGTTGCTCACACATCTGCCGTTGAAGATAGGGCTCAGATAGTCCTTAGGCTGGATACCACTGGGTTTAGAAGATGCACCTTCGTGTCGCGGAAAGCCCCGATGGTAAGGAAGAAGTTTAGGAGCCGCAATGAGAGACCTCCAAGCTCCTGGTCCCAAAAACTGTGGAGTTACCAGATAGATAAGAAGCTTTAAGCTTTACATTTTTCTGTTGTTTAATGGAATCTGGGGGAGAAACAGCAACAGACCCAGTTGGCACAGTAGACTCAGTAATGGGTGCCTGGAGTGTGCTCCAGGTGGTCACAGCAGAGCCAACTCAAAATTAGCACGTCGAGTGAAGATCTGCTATTTTAATGCCAAAATCCAGCGCCACACTATGAATAGACAGTGTAAATCGCTTGTGTGCTAATTTCTGGCCAGAATCTCTACATGTGGTATGATCTGCATCGCCATCTTAAGGCCAGGCAAATCAGGCAGCTCAACATGTCGGCATTTGTTGCAGATTCCAACCCTGCATTAACGTCCCTGGTACAAGAGCAGTGGCGGAGATTGAAATCATTCTATGGGAGCAGGGTAGCACTTGCTTTGTGCATTCGTGCTGATGATCAAGCCAGAGTGATTACAGGTAGTGCTCTCTGTTGCGCCATTGACCGGTCAAGTGGATCGCTATATTGGCTTGGCAGGTTACACGTGTGTAGTGGCGTCGCCGGTCAATGCGGGAGGTGTGATACGCTGAACAATTGTGCTGTAAGGGAGGGAAAAAGTTGCTACCTGGTTGTCGTCATTTCAGGCATTTTCTCTCGGTTTGGAACAAAGGGATCAGCGGTAGCCATTTTGTTCAGTAGGTTGCGAAGTTGTGGGCCGCCCAACTTTTCGGCAAAATCTTTGTAAAATGTTTTTTTAAAGGCGCTTGGAGCATCACTGCACTCTAGAAGTTGTCTGCTCACATTTGATGCCACTTGTGACCGATTTGAGGTGGTATCGATCATATACTCCTTCTTCTCAGGTTCGCGCCGTAGAGAGTGCAGCATTATGCTGCCAAGCCACACCTCCCCCCCCCCCCACTAACTGATCTTTCTATCAGGATAACAGGATACTATCACTGTGTCCCCATCTACCAGCTCAGACACTAACTACCACCTAAGCCCCTCCCCTGGCACCCATTAGCCACCTGGGAGCTGGACTGCACCACCTGCCCGAGGCACGTCAGGTGTGGACATCCATATAGCTGCAACCCCTGGGAGCCCAGATTGTGAAATTGAAGACTTTGTTGGATGACTGAGGAGGCAAAGGCCAACCTACGCAGGGGTTTTGAAGTTGTGTGAAAGTGACTTAGGGGCTAAAGTGCAATTAGTATGTCAATGTGTGTGTGCACACGGGTGTATGCGCATACCATGGACACACGTGTGTGTGTGTATACATATTGAATTCCAAGAGCAGAAGTCACTGGACAGAGGTTTGTGGTGTAGTTCTCCAGTACTGGGACTTCTAGGGGACTGTTCATAGAAAGAGTGATATTATTTACAAGCAGTCACGTTGTAGAAATGAGAACATGAGAAAGGGAGCCCAGGCCTTGTGCTCCCCAAGAGGGACAGCTTGGCATTGCAGGAAGGGCCTGTGAGCGGGCCCCCACCGCAACAAGTCACACCTGGACCCCTTTTGAGACCGGAAGTCACGCAGCAGAGGATGTGGTTCAGTAAGGAAGAAAATAATTAGGAAAATAGTTGTTTTGAGAGTGCAGTAACCTGGTGCGCTTTGGTCTAAGTAGTTATTTATGGCTAGAGGAGATGGGACGATATTCATTTAAGGGCTGGACACAATACCGAGGTCGCCACTCTCAACATCCTAGATGATATACAAATATCTCTGGACTAAAACGAAAACTGTCTCCTAATACTTCTAGATTTTTCTGCACCATTCGACATGGTCAGCCACAACTGCCTCAGGAAATCTTTAATTCAAAATGGGATTGTCAGGAACCGTCCTTAACTGGTTCGCTTCCTTCTTGCAGAACCAACAACAGAGAGTATAAATTGGCACCACCGAATCTGATGTAGCAGACACTGACAGGGGCGTTCAGCAAGGATCTACAATCTCACCAACACTCTTCAATTAATACATGGAACCATTTACTGAAATCTTTAAACAATCAGAAATCTCATACCACATGTATGCTGATGATACTCAGCTATACATCAAAATCTTCTCTCATGAGGATATCCGGAGACTGGATGACATTGTGAAGAAACCATAGGACTGGCTGGCACACAACCATCTAAATCTCAACCCGACAAAAACCAAATTCATTCTCTTCTCCCATTCCCTTAAATCCCCTCAACAGCAACTTTGGTCTCTTAATCCCAATTAGCTAAACTGCACGCCAACCATCTGCAACTATGTAAAATCACTAGGCATCGCACTAGACTCTAATTTAAACGTGCGAGCCCACATACAAGCAGCAACATCAAGTGCTAACCTACATCTGCACTTACAAAGAAAACTAAAACCCTTCATACCACTAGGTGACCTCAAAACAGCGGTTCAAGCGCTAGTGCTTTCAAGAGTGGATTATGGCAATGCCACGCCCATAGGTCTACCGAAAACCAGCCTAGCCCCCAATGAAAGCAACAATAAATGCAGCACTCTGGTCCTCAATACATGGCGATAAGGATCAGGCTTTCAGGAGGCGGAGGTGCTAAATCCCTAATACTGGAACCAGCCAGATTCAAAAAAAGGAAAACACACGGGTGCACTTTTGCTGGATCCGCTCCAAAAAAGTGGGACTCCCTACCACCCTCAATGAGAGCAATTACCTCACTCAGGCTTTTCAAGAAGGAAGTTAAAGCCAAACTACTAGAAAAACATGTGCCTTAAGAGAAAGATTTTTAAACTGTTTTACACCCTAATATATACTGCATCCAATTGGTCTATACGTTGCGTAATGGACACTACGTGCAACATTCCTTATTTTATTTGTATCCTATTGTTTTATACCATACCACGGGAATTTTGTACAGAATATCACATGACAGGTGTTTTAATGTATTCCAACTCTCTTCTGCTCACTTGTTGTACAGTGCTCTGATACCGTAATGGTCATGTTCGCGCTTAATAAAATATAATAAATTAATAAAATAAGGCCTTTGACTCCCTGCCTGTTTAGGTTGTGGTGCCAGATTGCTGAGTGACAGGACGAGTACTTTATAAAGCTATATCAAGGGCCAGAGTTTTCCATGTCCTGCTTGTCCTGTCAGATCAGGACTGTACGGTTACAGATATTAGTCATTTTGTTTATGGTACGTATATGGGGATCTAAAACTTGTTCAGGGCCCTGGGTTACATAGGTAACGACTGGGGCAGTGCTTCAGAACAGGACATATGCAATCTGCAAGTAGGGATGCCACCTTTCCCAGAGAAAACTTCTGGTCATCTGTTCCTGTTTCAAGATACTGCAAAGGTCCAGGCATGTTTCTTAAGTAGAACTTTGACGTCATCTATATTAATTTTTAGGTCGAGCCTGGGCAGCGCATGCGCTGCTCTGCGAGGCATGCTGTATTGGAGTAAGTAATTGAAGACCCGTCCACTCTCGGCCCATATTTGTCATTGCCTTGTGTCATTGTCTTTCGTAAATGCTGGCTTCTGATTGGTTAATAGGCTTGTTAATCCCTCTTTAGTACCGCCTTGTCTTCATTTGTAACCTCCCATGACGACTGGCCCTTTTACCTCTGTTGTAACACAGTACGTCTTATTTAGTCTGCAAGCACTATTTTCTTGAATGCGTTTCTCCTACTGCAGGCATGGCATGCTTTCCTGCATCATTCAGCACGCTCGTCACACGCACAAGCTTTATAACTAAGCCAGATTGTGTGATTGCTGGGAGGGAGAGTCCTTTTCTGCAGAAGTTTTAGGGTTATTGGTAGCTGGAATGAAACTTCTTCATCAAGCTTAGTTTGTTGTGTAGTATTGAGGGAAGGTTGATGCCTCCTTGCAGCGTTTGTCCCCTCTGATGGATTCTGCCAATAAAGGGGCTTTATGCATGGCTCACTAAAAAATGGGTCTTGTGACAAGATGTGGGCAGGGATATTGAATTTGGCTGATAACAGTTTCAGGAAGCACGTGGACCCTCTCTCTCCATAGAACCGTAACCTTCTGGTGGCGCATGGGCCTATTGGTAGAAGTTGCCCAGAACCCATTCACATTAAAAATGGATCTGCCTGTTGTCTGGTACCCTCCAGAAGTATAGTACGAATGCCAGTACTATCTAATTCTATTATTAATTAAAGAACGTTCATGTATATAGTATATATCAGTTTATTTAGGACTTTTATAAAAGGCTGTACATTAACTTTCAATTACTTCAGTGCTAAGACTGGTGAGTTGCAGACTTTGCTCCTTCGTGGGGAAGAAAGGGTCGGATGTACAAAGTTTTTTTTGAGGTCACAAACGGCACAATTCACAGAATCGGGCCATTTGAGGCCGCAAAAAAAACATTTTCTAATGTACAAAGCACTATATGCAATTCGGTAACCTATTACCGAATCACACATTGGGTTTCTGATTCGGTATTAGGAAGGGGCGTGTTTAGTGCGTCCCTCCCTAATACCGAAATGCAAGGGTACATATGAATGTTTAGCGACCGAAATGCAGTCGCGAAACATTTGCATTTTACCACCTACTTCAAGTTGGTGGTAACTCATTCGGAAATGGGAAGGGGTCCCCAAGGATCCCCTTCCCAGTTGTGAATGTCTGTAAAACATTTTTAAGAGTAGGCAGTATGCTTGACTCTGCAGCCACAGGGACCAGGAGACACCGACGACGACCAAAGTCCGGAGATGAGCTGTCCCACGAAAGAAGTCGAGTGCTGAGGGGTCAGTGTCCGGATTGAACAGCAACAAGTCTTGGCCAAGGCAACCCACGCAGGCAGAGGAAACAGGTTACGGTGTGAACCAGCAGGGTCTAGGAGACTCTCCAAGCTATGGGGAGTCAGGGCACGTCTCCCCATAGAGCAATCAGGGAAGCCCAAGGAAAATCAAAGTGACCCTCGCCAGGACCCACAGGCCAATGGACCAGGTACTCAGTATAAAATGATGCAGTAACGTATCCATCGGTGACTGTGCAAACAGCGTGGGCCTCCTTGATAAGGGCCCGGTTAATTAACCTGGAGCAATGGTGGTGGAGTGCTCCCACCTCGTATCACTTCATAGTCAAGTGGTTTGCACAGTCACCGACGGATACGTTACTGCATCATTTCATACCGCGTTTTGGCCCCACTTGGCTAATTGGTCTATATTTGAACCAGGTGAATCAACGAGCAAGATTCGCCCATCCCTTAATTTGCCCTGACGAAGTTCAATCTTTTGAACGAAATGCGTTGGCTGAGGCTTTGCACAATTTGATGGATTTTGAAATAAAGAACTACTTTCTTACAAAGGGATTGACCAGTCTTTACTACTGAAACACACGTATCTGGGAGTGCACCGCTCCATTGTTCACAAAGTGCTGTATATCTGCCCAGCAGTTTGCATCTCTCAACGGCAGGTGCAGGAGGTGATTGTGCACACCAACTCTAATCACATTGCTAAGAACGTTTCAGGGAACATAGCAAAGAGGTGGGGCCACTGGGGTACGCCGTTGGTTCTTTGTTTTTTCTTTTTATGATATTAACATTAGCTCTCACTTTCTCAGACTGGGCCTCCTGCCCACAGAGGCTTGACTCTTCTAGAACAATCTACAGCAGACATTCCCTAACCCGGCCAGGTCCCTCATACAGACTCCACAAGGACATCTTTCAAATCACAGGCAGACACACCGACTTAATAAATAGCAGCTCAGATCACACACATGGCATTAGGTGTGTTCACTGACAATCACAACAACAGTGGAACAGTAGTTCCTCGAGGTACAGGTTGCTAGCAGCTGTTACCCCATTCTCTAAGCAGTGAAAAGATGCCTCTAAACCAGAGAGTCCCAGGCACTCTGCGTCCACTGTTTGAAGCATTGCCTCTCAGAAGCAAAGGGAGACCAGAAACACCTCTGCTGGTCTCGCTGGATGTCATATAGGGCCTATGGGATTTATATTTTGGCGGACAGGCTACCTGTCACCGTTGTGACAGAGTAATCCGTCTGCCAAGACCTAAATCAGGCCCCTAGTCTTCTCACTGTATTTACTCTGAGAATAAAGGTTGGATCCCCATTTCCTTATAAGGGGCCCTCTACCCAGGAATCACCCAACAGGCAACCAGACATAGTCGCCACGGTAACTGGGGGGGGCATGGCAGCAACAATGTTCCCGATGTTACCTAGGCACAAGAACCTTCAGGAGGGAAAGTTCTGATCTTCCACCTGAAGAGCTTCAAGTATGGTGGCAGAACTTCAGGTTCAGGTAAGAGACGCTGTTGTAGCCCTGGGAAAGAACAACACATTTAAGGATTAGGATCTAGGACCCAGACATTGCCTAAAGACGGATGTGGCTGCATCTATGCAATGGATCAGGATTCATAACTGCTTGATTAGACTTCATCATCAAGCATTAATAGGAGCCCAGTCCGCGACCAATTTCACTCTGAGATCTGACAATCAGAGTTACATAGAATGTGAGAAGAGCTCAACCGGGGATTGTCTCACAAATCTATATTACTCTGAAATAGTTTTAAATGTGCCAGTATTTGTTTGACAAGCTGTCAATGGTTATGTACCATTTCCGCCCTGCTTCCTGTCCTCTTTTCTTACTACTTTTCGTTCAACTCTACACCTCACACCCGTAGCACCACTCTGTGAATCTCCTGTGGTCTGTGCTCCCCCCCCCCATTGTATGTCTCACACCACTGCTCTATGGTCTGTTGATATAGAGGTTCTCAAGCCATCTCATGTGGTCCCAGCATCCTGATCCATCATTTCAGAACTTCCTTGGAGAAACCTCAAGAGAGGGCTGTAGTAGCACATATGTGTGTTGGAAGAGATTTGTAGAGTGGGTGATGGACTGTGGAATGGGGTTGATGGGGAGCACAGATGGGTTGAGGGGCAGTTGGTAGTGGTGTGTTGGGTGGAAGGTCCTGTTTCATTATGTCCAGTGACATTTCTCTAACTTCATTCTTCTACCTACGACTCTCAACTTCGGCTTCCCTCCCATCTCAACATTAGCAATGAATTGGATATGGAAGCAGCGTAGCCAAGGCGAGAGAGACCCGCTGGGTTTCATGTTCAAGGCTTCTGGCTGAGCTGAACCCATTCAGAGGAGTTCCTGAGATCCTGGTTCCTTGACGGAAGCTCTGTGTCTGGAGCTGAGTTCCAGGAGATCAGCTAGCAGGTTTCTTCAGGAACATCTTGATTCTTACTTCTAACCTTCTGACCAACTTCAACCACTGGAGAGTGTGCCTGTTGTGGATATCATTTCTTCATAGTGTTGTGTGTGGTCTGTGATGGGAAGGATGTGTGGTAGTTGTGGAGTGAGTTATGGAAAGTGGACCGTGAAATGGTGTGGAAGTGGAGCAAGGATGGAATAAGACGCAGCTGGTGGTGGTGTGCTGGATGGAAGGTTCCCTTGTGTTGTGTCCTGTGCCATTTCTGTTACAGATATTTCTCCGATTAACTTCAATCATCTACCTACAACTCTGACCTGTGTTGATTTCAAGCAAAGAATTATCCTTTTTGATATGAATATAACGCTGGAAAGGAGGAACACCTGCTCACGACCCCTCCCACAACTCTAACCTGTGTATTTACTCCCATCTCAACAATGGCCTTTGGCCAAAGTTCACTCAAGTGTAACCAAAACTGCTGCCTCCTACTAATCCAAACTCTGCCCCTCCCAACTACCTTCTTGCTTTTAGTAAATATTACTTTATGCTCTCCAAGCACCCCTGGTGACACGCTTAGCTCAACAGATAACTGGATGATTATAGTGAGCTGCACAAATCATTCCACATTTCGGTTGCTTTCCATGCAACTCTATCTCATATTTTTGCAAAATGGACTGGCTTGGTTTATAACCAACAAGAGGATTTAATGCTTTATATATTTTGCTCATTCTTTAAAAGGCAATCAGATATGGTTTTTCTGTAAGCTAAAATGACTTGGAGTGTTTATTAAGAAGTCTTGTGTCTAGAACAGTATTTTCACTTGTTGGTGTCGCTCAGCAGAGAGGAAAAGTCCATGGGGGGTCGGTGTACACTGGAAGCAAGTTTGAGAAGCTACCAGAAAAGGCATCTAGGCTTTAACTGAAACAATAACAATATGACCCACATAATGATAAGAGGCCTAAGGTATTTTTAGGTTTGGTGAGTCGGTCAACATACAACTGGTGCAGCGGGGACTACTGCCTCTACCAGCCCTAATGTGACCAGCCCACCAAACTCAGTTCGCTAATGTATCACCTTTGTGTTTTTTTCCTGCAGTGGTTCTTTATGGTGGGAGACACATTGGTGGGCTAGGGGAGGGGAAACATAATGACGACAGGCCTGTTCTGCAGCATCAGCATGGTGAACTTGCTGCCACTTATTTTTTTCTCTCAACAAGCACCCAAGCAGAGGTCTGTCTTCCAAAAAATAACTAATTGCCCCCATGCGTTGGGATGTTCTCCAAAAAGCATGTAGGATAACTGTGGACTTTTCCTGTCCAAGACTGCCCTAGCTTGGGGGACAGTGATAGGGAAACACCAGTGGAAATAGCGCCGGAGGGAATCCCTAAATAGAGTGGACTTTCTGGTTCCATTTTCACCGATGTTGGGTCCATCACACAAGGTTCCTGATGGCACAGATAGGGACGATCTGATGGTGGAAAACCATCATCACCCACACTCTTAATGAGGAGGACGGGTGGACGGGTGGTAGAGCTGTCATTTATTAGCAGCTTTTCAGTTACTATCCACACATACCGCATGAATATTCACCATATAACACTATTGTAAAAGTGTATGGTGGCTCTTTCTGTGTGGATGTTGAATAAACTAGGCCCAACATTTAAAAAATGGGTGTTGTGCAGCTACTCTCATCCTACTGCCAGAGTCTATGGAATAACATCAGCTTCATTTGAAGTGGGTCGGGGTAAAAGGCAGGGCTGCCCACTGTCTCCACTCCTCTTTGCTCTCTACATGGAGCCCGGGCTGAAGCCATTTAATCCAGTCCTGTAATCGCAGGGATAAATATTGGCAGCCCCAAGCACAAACTGGCCCTTTAAGATGACCATGTGCTGGTGGCAATGCCAAGCCCTCTGAGCGTCATCCCTGCCCTATTTTGTGACTGTAAAGGTTTCGGCCGGGTGCCTGGTTTCAAAATAAATACAGGCTTGAGGACCCCAAACAATACTTCCTGGCTGCACAAATCAAATGCATTGTAGAATGGAACAGGACTGTCTCAGAAAAACACTGGTCAAGACAAACACATTTGGAAAGTCCCCTGACTGGCTAAGAAAATCAGACTGTGGGGTGCATACTCCTCCCTGGTCACTAGATGCATGGGAAAGGGAGGCCATCCCCAGGGGCCTCTCATCCATGCCACGTCACCTGACACCCAGAGTTGCCAACTCAGAGTCCTCCCATAGTTGGGACTGTCTAGAGTGGCAGGAAGCAAACTGCAAACTGAAAGGGGCCTTCTCTAATGCTGAAGAGGTCCAGTCCTTTGAACAACTGAAGGTGGACTTTGGAATTCTCAAGAGAGAACGACTGGGTACCTGCAGATCTGGCACTGGGTAACACGAGCTTCCATCAACCCCGCTAGCTTTCTGCTGCCCCTTTCTACTAATGGGTCATGACGAAGCTGAATGACAAACATATACTTTCTGATAACCACAAATTCCTCAGGTCCGTTTGTTGGTTGTTACACCTTTGTACTTCAATCTACACTGAATTACACTGAGTTGCACCTCTCAGTTGGGTGTATGAATATAAATCAAAATCAAAATCTGATAAAAGATTTAAACCATAAAAATAGTTACATTAATTTAAATTAATTCTATACATAACTTTAAATACATTTACTACATGAATTGTTGGTTCCCAAAGCTAAGCAATGTTTATCTAGTAAGATTACTTCAAATATCCAATCCAGGATTATTCTAACATATAGAAGGCAACATCAGGAGCTCAGGAAAATCTACTACCGTAACTGGAACTTAGTGCAGGGAGATCCAGTTATTGGCGACTTAGTCGCAAGTAAACCAACATTAACTTTTAGAAAATCACCGTCTATGAGCAACAGATTGGTTAGTAATAGCCCGGAGTTGGCCATTCAACAACTTGGATGGCACAAATTAAGGGATTTAAGAAGTGTTTTACTTGTAAGGCGTGTAAATTTGGGTGTAGTAAGACTCATTACACTAGTCCCTTTAAATCTGAACCCGTCCTGATAAAGAAAAGATTGACATGTAAGACAGAATTTGCTGTGTATGTGCTGGAGTGTCCATGTGGGCTGAGGTACGTTGGTAGCACCAGGTTACCGGCCCACAAGAGGATACTCCAGCACATCAGGGCTATTATAGGTAAGGATCAGGCGTATCCTGTCGCTAGGCAGTTTGAGCAGTCACATGACAGTAATCCCAATTTTCTCCACTATTTTGTGATAGACACGGTCCCACCAATGAAACGTGGTGGTAATCGTGAAGGAAAATTACGCCTTTTGGAGACTCGCTATATTTTAGAGCTCAACAAAAAAAATCCGGCTGGATTGAATGCTAGTGAAGATTTCTTTACCTGTTTATAGCCCTCTTAAAACTAATTATTGTGGGCTTACATTTTGACTGATATAACATACAGGATAGCTTTGTATATACAATGGTAATGGATGGGAGAAGTGATAACAGAGGAAGAAAAGCAACAATAAATAATAATACAGAATAATAAATAAGAATATAAATCCCACATACCATTGTAGGTTTTAAAATGATCAATTGAGATGATATCTGGCATACCCTCGAACTATTTAAATTGTGCTAAGTTTTTCCTATATTTCAAAATGATTTTGCACTGTTTTGCACATAATTTTTGAAGTGGTTATATTTTAAGGTCCAATTTTGAGGATAGAGGCTAAAACAATGGCCCACTTGGGCACTATTGTATATTTGAAAATGAGAATATAACATTGTTGGTAATAATTTGACTCAGCACTGGCTAAAAATAATGCGATGAATTCAGGAAATTCTATTTAGAAATCCTATATTTATAAATTCACCGATGTCGTAACAGCCTATATTCATTATCATGAATGTGTGTTTAAAGATAAACAATACAAAAAAACTTTTTAGAAACTGGTATGGATATTTAAATTTTTATATATTTATATATTTTTGTATGTATTTATATATTTATATATTTATAGGTTTTTATGATGTATTGACACATGAGGCAATGTATGATACTTACGATGATTATTTTTAGTATTTCTGTGCTGTTCATGCTGATGTCGCAACAATATGATGCCATTTCCTGTAAAGTACCTTAAAAGCCACTTCTTCCGGTAGCAATGTGTCATGTGATCAACACCCGAGTGGGGGTTGAAATGCGTAATGGCGGACTGGCTGGGCGATTGAATAAAGCACTTTGATTGGCACGATTTCTCTGGGTCCGCTCTTCATCACTGTGTCTGAGCAAGGCAGTGTTAGCAGCGAGTTGCATTCATTTGAGTACCGAGAGGCTTCAGCGGTACGAGCGGAACCCCTCCCCCTCAAGGGCAAAGCAGCAGGAAGCAGCCAGGGCCGGTGATCCGGAACTGATTTGGATACTCCAGCGAGGAGGAAGCTGCAGGAGCCCCTAGTAGCTGCGAATCGACCTATCTTTGTTACAGAAGCCGGTGCGTCCTGTGTCGGCTGACCGGAGGAAAGCTCCAGGCAATCTACAAAGGTAGGACTGAGCAGAATTTCTAGCGGGGAGTGTGCAGGGTGTGTGACTTGGACACCTGTTCTAAATAGTCTACCACCGTAATTCCAATCAGGCTTTTAATTAATTATTAAGCCACAACTACAGCCATCATGTCCGCCGACGCATTGCGTTATCGAGAAGTGGCAGCCAGCTCTATGTTTCAGGACTCCCCGGCTGGGGAGTCGACGGCTGTTGTGAACTGTATCAATATATCAGGAAGCCCAAATACCAGGGAGTTGTTTAAAAGATTGGAAAAGCTAATGCGCTCAGAACAGTCCAAGTGGTGGGAGCATAGATCAATATCCCGCTACTTGGAGGTCGGAAGGGTGCGGAGGGGATTACGGATTACCTTGGCACCAAGTCACGAGTATCCCGACCCAGCTATGCTTGCAGAGTGGGCGGAATCCAATCTTGAATCATCCAGCAAACTAAGGACCATATTGATTAAATATGCGGAAAGTGATCGCGCTAAATTACAATTACAAATTGAACTATTGGAGGTGGAAATAGGAAAAATGGAAATCACCGACCAAACAAAGAAATTAAGAGATGATATGATGGCACGTCTTAGCAAGGATGAGGAAGTAATCAAGAGGAGGAAGGCGTTCAAGTTTGAAAGAGACCGAGCAGATTATCTAAATGGTCAAGTATTCACATATGCCCGTAAATATGATGCGGTTAAAGCACGAGCTATCTGACCAATACAGAGAAAACCGAGTGAGGCAACAGCAATGTCAACCTCAGCTTCTGAGTTGAGTTCGGCCGCTGAAAGTGACCCGGAGGGTAATGTTACCAGGGCACAACAACTGGGGTTTACCAAATTGTCCCTAGCTCAGGAGGTCGACTGCCTGTGCCAAGACAGACGAGATACTCTGAGGCCACGTGGGCCCCCTGGAGTAAAAACCAAACACTCAACTACAGGCGAAACCAGAGACGCAAATGCCGCAAAAGAAAACAAAAATGTGGGCAAAAAACCAACAAGGGGAAGATGGAATCGATTCCAGAACAGGAATCAGATACAAGCACAAACCCCCAATGCAGTAATTAACCTGACTAATGTGCCTTTAACAACGGCGGAGACTACAGTCCTGGGATTAGGTCTATCGTACTGTCCACGTTGCAATTTTAACTATGCTGATACGAGAATGGACACCTTCAGGTTTGTACGGAAACTTAAATTAAACCAATTCCACATGCTGCAACCCAAAAAGAAAAATGCTTCATCAATAACAGAGAATCTGGACAGCCCATCCCTTTTAACAGCAGGCGATGTAGGCTTATTTGAAACTGCGTGGGCTCTACAAAATGAACAAGGAGGGGCAATATTAGATGGTGACACTGCTCAGCATAGTGGCAAAAGAGCATATTCAACATCTTTTAAACCCAAATCAGCCTTTCAACCGATCATGCTGCGCGATAATTTGGATATCTATCATGAGCTTGTCACTCAGGATTTGAAAAAGCTATACATTGCCACCAATAAAACCCGCTATAGTATAAACAAACAAAATCTTTGTTATCAGCAACTTATAAAGAAATTAGAATCAGATACCAATGTAATCATAAGACAGGCGGATAAGGGTGGCAACTTGGTCTTATGGCCACATCAGCTTTATATGGAAGAAGCTGACTTGCAACTTTCCGACATTGCATGTTACAGAAAGAGTAATATCCATATTGTTAAAACAGCATGGGATGAACATCATCGGAAACTTCTTGCTTGGAAAAGTGGGGGACTGATAACAAATGAAGAGTAATGGTTCTTAAAGAAAGAACATCCAGTTATCCCCACGTTCTATCTAATACCTAAGGTGCACAAAAACACTGTTAAACCACCTGGCAGACCGATTATTTCGGCCATCAACAGCGCTATGGAGAACACTTCCAAATATGTTGACTCTTTCCTTCAGGATTGGGTTAGGGGATTAACATCTTATGTACAAGACACGTCGGACTTCTTGCGTAAAATTGAACATGTAACGTGGGATGCAGACATGTTATTAATGACTCTCGATGTGACATCTCTCTACACTTCAATAAGACACTGTGATGGTTTAAAGGCAGTGGAACACTTTTTAAATCTGCGACCAAAGAATTGTGTGTCCCATAATAAAATGCTGATGTCAATGGTATCTGCATGTCTTGAGCAAAATTTCTTCCTCTTCAACAATCAGATTTACCATCAAGTTAGGGGCATTGCTATGGGGGCCTGCTTCTCCCCTAGTTACTCATGTTTACATATGGGACTGTGGGAGGAGCAGGTCCTGATGGGAGAGGTCAAGGATATGATGTTGGAACATGCCATTGTCTATCTAAGGTATATAGACGATTTGTTCTTTATCTGGAATGGTACAGAGCAGAGTGCGCATGTATTTGTGGAGAAACTTAACATTAATTGTTTGAATTTGCACTTCACATCTATGATAAGTAAAAGATCGGTATATTTTTTAGATGTGGAGGTGTATGTTGATAACAATTCGCTGGTAACAAGATTATACAGAAAACCCACTGCAGGCAACACAATTCTCCACGCCTCTAGCCACCATCCGCATCACCTAATACGCAGCATCCCGTATGGCGAGATGCTGCGTATCAGGCGCATTTGTAGTTCAGATGCAGACTGTGAAAAGGCACAAGAAGCTAGCAAGCTTCGTTTTTTGGCAAGGGGCTATTCACTGAATGTGATAGATAGCGCTATTAGGAAAACAAGGAATTTACCTAGGGGTGAATTGTTGGTTCCCAAAGCTAAGCAATGTTTATCTAGTAAGATTACTTCAAATATCCAATCCAGGATTATTCTAACATATAGCAGGCAACATCAGGAGCTCAGGAAAATCTACTACCGTAACTGGAACTTAGTGCAGGGAGATCCAGTTATTGACGACTTAGTCGCAAATAAACCAACATTAACTTTTAGAAAATCACCATCTATGAGCAACAGATTGGTTAGTAATAGCCCGGAGTTGGCCATTCCAACAACTTGGATGGCACAAATTAAGGGATTTAAGAAGTGTTTTACTTGTAAGGCGTGTAAATTTGGGTGTAGTAAGACTCATTACATTAGTCCCTTTAAATCTGAACCCGTCCTGATAAAGAAAAGATTGACATGTAAGACAGAATTTGCTGTGTATGTGCTGGAGTGTCCATGTGGGCTGAGGTACGTTGGTAGCACCAGGTTACCGGCCCACAAGAGGATACTCCAGCACATCAGGGCTATTATAGGTAAGGATCAGGCGTATCCTGTCGCTAGGCATTTTGAGCAGTCACATGACAGTAATCCCAATTTTCTCCACTATTTTGTGATAGACACGGTCCCACCAATGAAACGTGGTGGTAATCGTGAAGGAAAATTACGCCATTTGGAGACTCGCTATATTTTAGAGCTCAACACAAAAAATCCGGCTGGATTGAATGCTAGCGAAGATTTCTTTACCTGTTTATAGCCCTCTTAAAACTAATTAATGTGGGCTTACATTTTGACTGATATAAGATACAGGATAGCTTTGTATATACAATGGTAATGGATGGGAGAAGTGAAAATAGAGGAAGAAAAGCAACAATAAATAATAATAAAGAATAATAAATAAGAATATAAATCCCACATACCATTGTAGGTTTTAAAATGATCAATTGAGATGATATCTGGCATACCCTCGAACTATTTAAATTGTGATAAGTTTTTCTTATATTTCAAAATGATTTTGCACTGTTTTGCACATAATTTTTGAAGTGGTTATATTTTAAGGTCCAATTTTGAGGTTAGAGGCTAAAACAATGGCCCACTTGGGCACTATTGTATATTTGAAAATGAGAATATAACATTGTTGGTAATAATTTGACTCAGCACTGGCTAAAAATAATGCGATGAATTCAGGAAATTCTATTTAGAAATCCTATATTTATAAATTCACCGATGTCGTAACAACCTATATTCATTATCATGCATGTGTGTTTAAAGATAAACAATACAAAAAATCTTTTTAGAAACTGGTATGGATATTTACATTTTTATATATTTATATATTTTTGTATGTATTTATATATTTATAGGTTTTTATGATGTATTGACACATGAGGCAATGTATAATACTTACGATGATTATTTTTAGTATTTCTTTGCTGTTCATGCTGATGTCGCAACAATATGATGCCATTTCCTGTAAAGTACCTTAAAAGCCACCTCTTCCGGTAGCAATGTGTCATGTGATCAAGACCCGAGTGGGGGTCGAAACGCGTAATGGCGGACTGGCTGGGCGATTGAATAAAGCACTTTGATTGGCACGATTTCTCTGGGTCCGCTCTTCGTCACTGTGTCTGAGCAAGGCAGTGTTAGCGGCGAGTTGCATACATTTACTACATAATGTATAAATATAAATGTTATTTGTTTGGTGGGATTTCTTTTTATTTAATCTTAAGGGGAAAAAATTAATATATTAAAAATAAATATTTTTAATTACAAATTAAGTTAATAATGCTGTAGTCTTTTTTATTTTGTTCTATACTTAAAATAGGTTTTACATTTATTTACATTTAAATTTAACATTAGAATATTTTTACTAATTTAGTTGAATAAACCTATCCCTATTATTTACCATATGGAGATCGCCGCTCCAGTGGTGGAAACTTCCACCAATATGTGAAAAGTAACAAGTAGTAACTTTACACTCTTATATAACACTTCACACCCTGAATTCAGGTGGAGTCGATGTTGGACTTGGCCCTTTCTGAAGGGTCAGCCCCAGACTATTTAACTTTTTCCCTCCAATTTTCGCTGAATTCATTTTTGTTGGCCTTAGGACTCTGTGCACTTTACCACATTGTGCAACTGGCTTACACCCAATTGGCATATTTAATTTACTTGTAAGTCGCTAGTAAAGTGGCGCTACTGCACCCAGGACCTGTAAATTAAATGCTACTAGCGGGCCTGCAGCACTGATTGTGCCACCCACTTAAGTAGCATTTTAAACATGTCTCAGGCCTGCCATTGAAGCCTGTATGTGTGCAGTTTTAAACTGCCATTTCAGTCTGACAAAGTTAACCCTTTACAGAAATATACTGGCATTCTGTCACACACCAGTGTAGAGCCACACTGCTAAAGTCACTCAACAAGGAATCCAATCTTAATCCAGGTAATCCTCATAATCCATGTTTATTCCAAAGATTTTGACAATTTCTACAAATAACAGAGGTAAGATAATTTGAAGCTTCAAATGCTGCAGAAATGCCCATCCAGACGTTTTCTCCAACATGCTAAAATTCCTTTTTAATACAGGTAAGTCACCTCTGGGGTAGGCCCTGGACAGCCCAGAGTGCTGGGTGCAATGTATTTAAAAAGTAGGACATGTACTTTTAAGTTTTACCTGTCCTGGTAGTAAACAACTCTTACATTTGTTTTTCACCGCTGCAAGGAATACCTCTCCTATAGGATAACATTAGAATGAACTTATTACATTTTAGAAGTGTAATTTTCATATGGAAACAGGTAACTGGTTCATGTTTGTTGTCTCTGGAATTGTAAAGAAAAATACTAATTTATGGTGAAGTCGGATTGTAAATCATGGTGAAGTCGGATTGTAAATTACAAGTTTGAAAATGCCACTTTTAGAAAGCTGGCGGTTTCTTGCCTAAACCATTTGATGCCTGCAGTCTATCTCAGGATCACATGACTGGGTGTAGTTGACAGTTGAGCCTTGTGTATTACTCGTAGACAGCCACACACAATGGGGAGCTTAGGTGTGAATGCCGGGCCATCACTGGCAGGATGGGAGGGAGGAGCTGGGTCCAACCTCACTTACACATGCCTCTAGGCATGCTTCTCCTGGCTTCAAATCCACAATTGGGTATAAATACTGGACCTCAGACACCAGCACTTCAGTACACTTCTGGACCTGTGTACACTCTGCCAGGGAGAAAGACTGCTGTACTGCCGAAAGGACTGCAACTCAGCTGGACTGTTGTTATGAAGGAACTGCTGAACTGCTGTGCAGGCCCTCTTGCCTGGGTGAGCAGAACTGAACCCAGGGTTAGTTGGCTGGTCTGATCTGAAGCCTCAAGGACACAACAGGCTTTCAGCAACCTTGCATCTGCACCTGGACTCTACCATCTGTGAATCGACCCTGCCAAGTGTTGCCATCCCAGTCCTAGACCCTTGGAAGTGGGTCTAAGGTGCTTGCCAGCCTCTGTGGATCCAGCGTAACCGACACACTTCCTGTTGCACGGAATGACCCAGAGCAGTACCAATCCATCTCTGCTGCTGCGTGGATTAGACCCATTGCAAAACCTGCACCTCCTCCGCAGCTTTCACCGCCTTCGGAACCACCACTGCGCGACACATCCTCCAAGCAGGCCTTTGCATCCCTCATCGACGACGAAGCCATACTACGCATCGCAGCCTCAAAGCTCTCCAAAACCAATGCATCCCTCAAATTCTGTGCTGTATCCTCAATGCTGGACTTCTTATCACAATCCCCATCAATGAGATCATCGACAACACAGGCCCTCGCATCGCAGCCTCACTGCATCTCGTAGCCAGCACATTGCTTTTGCTGTGCAACGCATCTTTGAGGATCCTAGCAATGCTCCGCAAACCAGGATTTAAGGGAGTCTGTTCAGCGGACCTAAGAGGATCCCTGTAGTTGGCCCACACTCCAGCATGGCCCGCCTGAACTTGTGACTTTGTACCAGTCCGTCGTGACCATATATCAACAGATGGTGCTTTGTCCTTTTTGGTGCTATTTTCACTAGATCTGTGGTTTTACTAGTTGGATTTTTTTGTTTCAGTCTTGTTTTATTCATGAAATAAAGTTCTATTTTTCCAACTTGGTGTGGGATCCTTTTTGCGTGGTGTTTTGCACTTAATGTTTGAAGTGTTACACAAATACTTAACACATTGCCTCTAAGTTAAACCTGATTGCTCTGTGCTAGAGGGTTGACCACAGGTTAACTTTGGGTTGGCTTCTACCTCACCCTGACAAGGAATGTGGTTGTTGCTTAGCTAGGACTCACACCCCAGTCAACCAATTTCTCACCGGGGATATGTGGGTCTGCACTTTTGAGTAACTTTACACTTGTAAATAGTGAATATCTGAAAGTAGCAAACATACTCTAAAGTGTAAGAGTAATCTTACTGGTTCGGATTTACACACTTGTAGGTTTACCTTTGTGAATAGCCCTCATTTGCCAGAGTGAGATCCTCCTCCACTCCTCCACTCCTCCCACCTTCTGTCTTGAGAAGCAACCGGTACAAAGTGGATGGCAGTGGAGGCTGGACTTGTCTGGTGGGTATTTTTTAGGACCATTTATTCCTTGGTGTCTCAGGGTCACACTCAGCCTGCCCATGCCGAAATGTTAGGGAAAGGGCTAAGGTTAGGGTTACGGCTATGGTTAGTGCTAAGGCTAGCCTTAGAATTAAGGTCAGGGTAGAACGTTAGGTTAGTATTAGGTTAACCATATGGGCAAGTGTTAAGGTTAGCTTGAATATTTAGTTTAGTACTAGGTGAGAACTAATGTTAGGGTAAGTGTTATGGTAAGGATTAGCATTAGGTTAAGTCTTACCTTTTTATGGTTACATTACAATAAGTGCAAGGGTTAGTGATTAGATAAGAATTAAGGTTAGACCTAGCAGCAATGTAAAAGTTAAAGTTGTGTTAGCATTAAGGTAGGAGTCTTAACAGGGTAGGATTAGTATTAGAGTAAGAGCATGGGTTAGTATCAGGACAAGAGTAAAGGTTAACTTTGGTTTCAGCATTAGGCTTAGCCCTAGAGTAAACACTGGGATTAGGGTTACTCTTATAGTTAAAACTAGTGTTAGCATTAGTGTAAGACTTAAGGTTAGCATTAGTGTAAGAGGTAAGGTTAGTAGTAGCATTAGATTTAGCATTAAGGTAAGTATTAAGGTTACCTGCATGATTACATTTAGTATTAGGTAGGAGCTAGTGATGGTGTTAGAGTAAGGTTAGTGTTGGGATCAGGGTTAATGTTAGGGCTATCAGTTGAGTAAGTTAATGTTGGGTAGCATTAGGGTGAGAGTCTTACCATGCTAGGCGTAGTATTAGGTTTAGCAGCAGGTATGAACAAGTGTTAAAGTGGGACAAGATTTAAGATTAGGGCTAGCAGTGGTGTAAGAGTTTAGGTTGGGTTTGCAATAAGGGAAGAGCTAGAGTTAGGGTTAATGTTAGAGTTAGGTTTACCATAACAGTATGTGTTAGTGTTAACATTAGCGCATGAGTAAAAGTAAGCATAATTCTACTTCTTTGCGGATAAGGACATTTTATACCAATCTTTGCAATTTAACTCTTTATGGGGCACCCTGGCTGCTTGAAACCACTTAGAATGATATGAAACGGTGGCATGTTCAGTGAGTTAGTTCAAGAAAGAGGCTTTTTTAATATTCTCAAAATTATTTCACTAATGTAGACACTGTTAAAATGGCAGGTCTCCTCGGGGTTTTACACTCTTAGCATGTGATATGTTATGGTTCTTCTTAGTCTAAGTGCAATAGCACAAGTTTAGTTTTAATACCATCCAAAATTTCGGATTGGTCTATAGAGTAATCTGGCAGTGCCCGAAGGGCTGGTCTGACAGAGGGGGGAATGGGCTGTTTCTTGGGAAGTTTGTGGACCTGTTTTACGGTCTGGTGGGCCGTTTTATACTGTTGATTTCTCTGATATTACCACAAACATTGCCTGCCTCAAGCACAAAGGCATATAGTCTCTCATATCTTCCAAAACACCTATACAGCTTGTCTTTACAAGTTTGAAACTGCTCTGAATTGCAACTGTGGGCCACATTTTTTAGATATCTGATTCCCTAATGTGGCCCACTTTAATTTGGTGCCCGGGACTATTTTCCATCCCAGTCTGGCCATGAACATCCACAGTCAATCATACCTCTGCTACTAGTAACACAAAGAGACAGAGGAGCTGAGATGCCCATCTGAATGGTCGTACCTCCATAAACTTTGCCACATTACATAAAAAAGGCTCCTAAAGATGCATCCAGACACATTGAGCAATGGAAATGACTACCAGAGGAATTTGGAAGCATTAAACTCTACCTCAACCGCACAGAGGGCTCTGGCGATGAGCAAGAGGGCAGCAACCTTATTCTAGCTGGCTGGTCCTACTGCTGCCTCCCCCATAAAGTACATCCCTCTTTTCAGAGAGTGGCTACTGCCCATTCTACCCAGACACTGCTAGGCTTAAAGTGGTGGCAGTATTTATCTATAGTCAGAGGTAAATTGGTTTTAACTGTACTCCTGGGGAGGAGGGATTACCTGCTCCTTTCCAGTAAACCTGTACCGTCTCCCATATTTCTGATCTTCCTGGATGTTTGGTACATGAATGGTTGCAAATGACATTGTGTGTAGGGGGAGGGTTGAGTGTGTTTATTGGGCGAGGTCCTATTGATGAGCCAGTGTCCCCATTAAATACTAATGCTGATATCTGGCTTGCAGGGCATTCCAACTTCCCTGTCTCCTTCCCATGTCCTTGCAAAAGCTTGGTGAGTTGAGAAAGAACATCCCTTATCTGTGTTTCGCTCAGGCTTTTCCTCTGATTGGATAACCCTCCCCGCCCATGGGTCATGGTCATCTGTAGCCAGATCCCCGCCTTGCCTGGAGGAAAATAACGTTCTTCCCTGTGGGTAGCACATGTTGGTACCAGGAGATGAGTAAGAGGGCCGTCGGCTCTCCCCCATGCCATGATCACACAGTGAACATGCAGGAAATATGCTCCCAGGCTTGGGGGGAAGGAGCTAGGTCTCAGCTTACCGAAGTCAAAAGGACCTGGCAGCAGTACAACATGAAAGCAGCTATCTTCAAGGAGCTGTAGGAGTTGACCAAGGAAGCTGGCCTCCTTGGAGCCTAGGAAGGCTCAAGGTCGCTGCCCAGGTTACAGAAATGTTCTGCAAATCAACATCGAGGAAACACAGCAAGCTTCTCTGTCTCAACATCACTGAGAGGTGAGACTGCTTCGTCCCTAACCTTACTCTGGTGCTGTGGGAGCCAGCGAGTGCTTTGCCGTTACTGTCAGTACCTGCAGGTGATTCCCTGTTGAGGAACGTGCCACTTGAGCCCCTGGTTCCTGTCACACGGCTTGCGTACTCTACAGCATTACCCGTGATTGCCCTGTAGAAGAGCTTACCACTTGAGCCCCTGGTTCCTGTTCTTGGACTTCCGGAGTCTCCAGCGTTATCCGGGATTATCCTGAACCAGTAGCAAGTAGCACTGTCCCTGTGTACACCCTGCTCCCAGAAGCTCTAGTCCATGTCTCGTGGGTTCTACGGTACAGGTCCCCATCCCTTTTGTGCTATCTAAAGTAACCAGGGTGTACCTCAACCAGTCACTACCCCCCTGCAGCTAGGCCAGTGAGGATAGGACTATTGACTCCAAAAAGTGTTCTGCAACACCCAAGTTCCAATAACCGTACATCTGACACCAACAGGGAGTTCTTTCTGAGAAACAAAGGATACTTTTGTTCATTCGCATAGTAGGACAGTGGGCGAACCGGTAACATTTGGGTTGGGTTCAGAGCATCGGCTGAATCTACGTCACTGAAATACAAGTATTCATACGTTGCTCTGGCTTTAAAGGATAACCCTGGTCAACAAAGTGGGAGATTCCATTATTAACAGTTTTTATAGTACTTAGGGGCAGATGTATCATTCTTTCACGCAGCTCAATGCAGCAAGCCACCTTGCTCCACTGTTCTACATGAAAGGGCAGGACTGCGCTGTCTTATAGCCCGCTGCTGAGGGCTATACTGGTAATGCCCTGAACCTGTGGTTCGGGCCCATACCGAGGGAGAGGCCCTTGAACAACCAGTATGGCCCAAGACAGATGGGCTATAAGGCTTTTAGAACATTCCACCCACTAAGGATTGAATGTTCTATATTAAAAAGAGAGAAACATGAAGACAAACATTGAAATTTTAGAGCTCCGGGCTTCTACCAGCCATTATAAGCCTAGAGCTACTCCATTGTCTTCAACAGAGCTCTAAACATTCCAATGTTCAAATTATCATTGTACACAGCATTCCTGTCCTTTCCTAGCGCTGGCACACTTTTGGCTGCCTATTGCCAACACATGCATCCTTGCATCATGTTGCAAGGGTGCCTGGGTTGTAGACAGGATTGTTTTTGTGCAGGAACGTGTGCCTTCCTGCACAAAACCAATCTTGAGAGGCATTTTCCTCTTTCTTTGTGTGCTGCAGAATGCAGCAATATAGAAAGAGGACAAAATGAGGAGAAATAAAGATATTTCTCCTCGTTATATCTCATCTGGAGATGCACACATTCCCAGGTCTACTACTCATGGTAAATCTGGGAATGCACCAAAATCCATGGATGGATGCGTGGGAACACCCACGCAATTCTTTTTGAATGCCTCCTTGCCGCAGAGTAACTCATGACAGTGATTTGCACTGCCTTGAGTGACTATAGTTTTATCAAGCAATGCAGGGCCAAGGTGGCATTGTGTTGCCTGATAAATCTCACTTAGGTTTTGCGTAGCCTTTGTGCCCCCTTGCATGTTGAAAGGGCGACGCAAAAACCTTGATAAATCTGGCCCTTAGTGTCTCGGCACTATAATACTGTTTGGGTTCAGAACCCTGGCCCAAAATGTAACAAAGACATCTGGTTTATATTATTCATGTTAGTTACATATAGTTGATTTTTCTTTTGCGTAGTCCAGTACTTTTCTTATATAAAGAAAAGCACTGACAGGACCATGACCTTAAATCTGAGACATGGTCTATGGTGTAAAAGTACCAGAGGCAACACTTGTAGGTCTAGAATGTAAATTCATGGAGTCTAAGAAGAACGAAAATCAAGCCCCGGTCAACAAAGAGGCAGAGGCACAATCCACTGCGACTTCAAACGACTAACGACTGCTCATCGTGGAAGAAGCCATCAATAAGAAAAGAGGAATTCCAATTTGGAAATAAACTTTTCCTGCACTAAATGCATGGTGGGGTCCCACTGCCGGCTTGCCAGTGGCAAAGGGGGCAGTAGAAACCCCACTGGAAGGGCTGGAAGAGAAAATTGATATGTGACACTGCACATCATCGACGGAGTTCCGATGCAGGCCACAACAGGTTTGAACAGTGGGTCGCAGACCTTGACAAATGTGGGACTAACGGTCGGGCCCCCGCCTGGAACTCATGGGGCTTTTCCCTGTAATTACCAGAGAACAAAGCCGCTAGAGGAAACCATCCTCTTACACATACCGCACCTTAGCGAGTGTGCCACATAGCTGGTCTTTACATTATTTAAGACCACCACTTTCACTCACATATGGTCCTAATGAAAGCCAGTACAACATGAGGCCTGGCTGAAACATGTTGACCACACCGGATATGGGAGTCCTTAATCACCTCCATTCATATCCGCCGCCTTGTTTTTAAATACTGCCAATAACCCACTATTAAAATAATCTTGTGGATATCTGGGACCCTTAGGACAGTTTTTTTTTTTTAATCTACACTCTTTTCACCATCACAGCATATTCACGAAACAAAACCGGCTCCGCTGTAGTCAGACGTCGAAGCACACCCATGGGGCACTCGGTGCCTTCGGTGGGACCCGATGATGAAGCATGCCACCAACTAGGTTGGTGGGTGAGGGTCTTCATAAAAACAAATGTTTTTCCTACTCATGAACAAACACTAGGAGCTTCTATCTACTAGCTAGTTCCCATTGATTGTTACATATTAACCAGGGGAAGTTAACTAGCCCCTTTTCCTCTCTCTCCCGCTTGAAACTGATTATTACACTGCACTATGGGCCTGAGAAAGGTGTCAGACTTGGAAGGATTGAAGACATGGCACATTCTGGGGCGAGTGGCATCAAGGGTCTGATGGGGTGAGCTACTTGAGTCAACTCCAAAAAGAGTAGGAATTGAACTGGACAGAACACTTAAATGGCTTCTAGATAGGCCATGCAATGCAGGATTATACAAACGTACGAGCAGACCTGCCAGATTCTTTGCGCTTAGAAACTTTGGCGTAAACTTCAGCGGCAATTTCTATGTTATCCGGTAATGAATAATCCCAGGATTGTCCGGGGTGACCGATAGCTCATTGGAAAGTCGATCTGTGTGCGATAAAAGCTCCAGAACTGGAGGAAGTCCTGAGAGACCAGTGGGTGTGGCAATAAATGGAAGCTTTCAGCTCACCCAAACGAAATTTCTGCACAAGATGTTCCCAAGAGACTGAAGGTGCAGCCGATGGGCCCGTTAGACATGTCATGGACATCACTCGTGGTTCGCCAGAGGTACCAGCTCCAACGCCTGTCTTTCCCTTTGGTAACTTTAAACTGCCTTTGGGACCCCTAGACTGGTGGGTTTATGCAATCCCATGTGGACTTCAAGCAAGACTATGCTGTGAGGAATCCACACATGCAAGAAAGTGTAACTTCAAAAAAGTATACTTGTTCTTTCTCACCTTGACAACTATAGACCATGCTGTACAGAGCTGTGTTCTATTCTTACATACTACAGTAAATGTGAAAATAGGATATTTCTTTCAAGGTAGCCTATCTTACACATCTTGAGTATAAAATGTAAACTGTTTTTCAACATGCACCATTGGTGACAACCGTGCAGGGATGCTTTTCATTGAGTTAATTAGACCAAATTCTGGAAGCATGAGGTCCAAACACATCTGCAACAGATTGCTAAATTTTTGACCAGAAATGTGCGCATGATTTCAGAAATCCTCATTTTACTCTGGTGAAGATATTAAGTTACTCCATCATGTGACTAATCAGCTGTAAACCGGAAACTAGGGGACAGGTGTATCAAACTTTTTTGAGGTCACAAAACTCAGAATCAGAGTTTGCAACCATAAAAAGGGTATTGGCCATGTACCAATCCATTTTAAGAGTTGGTAAAGTTAAATAATGGGATTGCGACTGCATACCGAATCAGTATGTTGTGGGCAACCCTTTCAAATATCGAATAGCTACCAGATGTATCAATTGTTTGAGACCGGAACCACTGAAAAGTTACCAGGGAATCACTCCCAACTCTAACAGAAACTCTTTGAAAAGATTGTTTTTAAGGCAGCCCATTTCCTTTTTAAGAAATTGGGCTACTTTCCAAGTAAAATCCTTTATTAAAGTCAATCACAGGCATGGTGGTTTGCTGACCCTTGAAGGACACCATCTCTGTGATTTCCACCAATCAGAGTGAGAAGCAATTTGCCACTTACCTTATGAATAATAATGAGGTAGGTCGGACTGCGAGTCCCTCCAATTTGGAATTTTGCAAACCGACCTATTCGTTCATAAGTCAGGTAACAAATTCGTTACTGGTCTTCAAACATCTGGTGGCGGTTTCCAACCACTTTTTGCAACCAGTATATGTGGAACGTTCTGATACAATCAAGAAACAGTCTTGTCTTTGATTAATAAAACAAAGGGCCATATGTCCAAATACATTTTCCCGTAGACACAGAATAGGAAAAAACTTTTTGTACATCAGGCTGAAAGTTCTAGTATTCTGTATAATGACACAAACTTCTGTGTTACTTACCATTCTTAAAGAAGATATTCATTCACATTGTTTTCTGTTTCTTCTTCATTAACACTAGTTTACCAGAGGAATATGGACATAGTTACCAGTTTCTCATGCTCTTACTGCAAGTGATCCAAACATAAATATGTCACAAATTAAGTAAAAGATTGCGTGCAAATGTTTTTTTTGTGCCACTGCTTTTAAATTTTGTGCCTATTACAGAATGAGAGAAACTAGTACTGGTCTCAAGTACCGTACATGCAACTTCCTCAAAGCCCTCCTTCGTGGAGGATACTATGTACGCAAAATTGTTCAATACGGGAAACACTGTGTGCAAAAACGAGGGCCAACGTTTGTACACATTATTGAACCCTGATTTTCACATAAGATGTAGTCCGATAATCAGGTGCAAAAATACACCTAGAATAATCAGTGTTAGTTTTAGGGTGTCTTCGCGTCTGCCATAACCTCACATTCAGAAAGCAGTGAACACGTCCTGAGTGTAAAAGTAAACTATGGAGCGTGACCTGGAACAGGTCTGCGACTCAAGTATTCTGGTGTCATCGACTATCCCAATATTTTGAAGGGTTTATTTTTCCTAGTATTATATGTGATGTAGCGGGAAGGACAGGCAGAGAGAAACAGGGAGACAGAGAAAAAGAGAGGGAAAGATAGACAGAGAGAGAGAGAGAAGGAAAGAGAAGGCAAAGGAAAAAGAGAAAGAAAGTAAATGGAAGATGAAAAGAAAGAGTGTGTCATTTTGTGTGAATGTACATGTTTTTGGTCATATACACCACTCTCCCCAAAGAAAAACTGTGCTTATGGTTTTATTGATAATTTTTTGCAGGTTATGTTTCTTCATTATGGGGTACAGAGTTTCACATAAGGCCTCCTTGTTTACATGTTTTAACCCTCGCCCTCCAACTACAAACCAAACACTTGTATAGAAAAGCATCTTATCACTAGATTATTTTCCTGATTCTTTCCAACTCTTTTCTGCTCGGCACGTCACTTATGCTAGATTTTAGAATCATGCTTTGTCAAATATAGAACATAATATCTTAACCAGTTGTATACATTCTAAAGTTGTTATTTAAGTTGCAGTTTTTAACCCCTGCCTCCAAGGGGCACTACATCACTTTTATTGTCTAGTTCATTGATACCTAAGTGACACTGGCTTCTCTGTGAATTATCCATTGCTCCCAGCAGGTAGAAGGTTGATGGACAGAGGGGTGGCAGAGAATAATCCTGGGACATGCCCCATGAAGAAAGAACCACTGGACATCTTGCCAAATGAATCCACAGCTGGGGCGCCACTGTGTGCAGAGGGTGAAGGAAATCACCAGTGTTCTGAAAATTCAGATTGTCAGCAGGGAAAGCCAGAAGGGAAACGGCATAAAATCCCCCATGGCATTCCTTTCCAATGCCAAGATTGTGGGCGACGCTTTAAAAAAGATTTCCTTTTTCAGACTCACAGATGTGCCCGGACAATAGAAAAACCGTATCCCTGCCCCGACTGTGAGAAAAGCTTCAGTCTGCGGGCATACCTCATTGTACACCAGCGGATTCATTGTGTTAAGAGTCCATACCCTAAACTAGAGAGTGGCAAAAGCTTTAGCAGTTGTGTGGATCTTCTCGGTGCACAAAAGAAGACCCTTCATGGAGAACACTTTTACTCTTCCCCAAAGGGCGGAAAAAGCTTTAATAAGGAACCTAATTTCAAGCTTCACCCGGTAGGACACACAAAGGAGAAGCAGTTCCTCTGCCTTCTGTGTGAGAAAAGCTTTGCTCGACGTTCGTCATTAAATTTACATCAGAGGGTGCACTCTGGGGAGCGACCATACTCGTGTGCCGAATGTGGCAAAAGCTTTAGCTGGCTCTCGTCTCTAAGCGTACACCGAAAGGCTCACTCTGGAAGACGCGCCTTTTCCTGCTCAGAGTGCGGTAAAGGTTTTCACCAAGAATCCCATTTTAAACAACACATGATAACACATACAAACGAGAAACCCTTTATGTGTCAGGAGTGTGGAAAGAGCTTCAGCCGCCGATGGTCTCTTGCCGTGCACGAAACTGTTCACTCTGGTGAGCGCCGCTTTCCCTGCCTGGAGTGTGGCAGAAAATTCAGGCAAAACTCCCACCTAAAAAGACACACAGGGAGGATTCACAGTGAGGAGGTTGCATGTCCAGACACCAGGTGCTGGAAAATATGTGATGGGATCTTGGCTTTTCAGAAACAGAAGAAAAAACGTTGTGTAATGAAGCCCTTGATGTCCACCCAGAGTAATTCAAGTGTCTCAAAGTGTTCAGATTTAAAGAACGAATCTAATATTGCCAGAAGGCAGCAGCTCCTGCCACATATCAAATGTGATAATGGCTTCAACGCCCTCAGCACAGCTGCACACCACCTCACTGAGCGAACCCTTCCTGGGCAAACTGTTCCATGTTCCAAGGATGAGTTAATTGTCCGACTAAAATCTAAACTGATGAACTACCAGAAGATAAAGACTGAGGAGAAGCTTTGCTGTGCTGAGCAACAAGCTGGAGGTGAGGTCCTTCACTTGCACCAAGTGCAGAAAGGCAATCCAACAGCACAAGTCAGTCAAGTCTCACCAAAGTGCTTAGACCGAGAAGGAGCAATTCCTGCTAATGTTATACAGGAAAAGCTAAAGAGCCTCCATCGCGTGCCAGATCAGCCTGCAAACACGCCAGTGGTTACTCAAGAATGCGGGGTATCGAAAAAGTCTTTAGCAAGAGGTCTGATCTTCTCAAGCAGAAGAAGATCTTTGCACAACCACTCAAGTACTCCAGGGATAACCTCTACAGTTGCAGAATCAGCCACTGACCAGTCTTCGGATACAAAAAGATCTGGGAATACATTTTGTCGTTTGCCTTTATGCTCACAAACCAGTGCTACAGCTATTGCGTCAAAGCAGAACTAATGAAATTTAAATAAAGGAAAATCTATTTTAATTTTGTCTTGAATCAATTAATAACATTAAGAACAAAACTGCTTATCTGCAAAACCAAACTCCCTGTAAAATGTGTTTTTGGTCCTCTGATATGGCAGCTAATGTTTTGTTTCTTTCTTCAATATTAAATCATTTATTTATTTGACTTAATGGTCGAAACATTGTTTTTTCTATGGGAAGTAATTGGTCTTCACAGGAAACCCATTTTCCTGTATCGCCATCAGTTCTGGAGTTATCTGCTCGCCTTTTTCCCCACAATCCATTCATTAACTCCCACACTGGGCATGATTAAATAAAGTTAGAGTTCTCGGTGGCAGCTCACCTGCTAGCTGTTGGTGAATACCCAAAACGTGTGGATTAGGGGGTCTTCACTAACCTTTGCAGAAGGACCGATCAAGCAAACAAACCCCTAGTCATAGATTTTCTCACATTGAAAATCCACCACATGCAGATTTTTTTTTAGTGGGGGCAAAATCTAAACTCTCCCAATTTTATCAATCAGGAATGGGATTTTGCCCCTACAAATGCTTTTAATTGTACACGTTTAATGATTTTAAGGGTGCACGTGGCACTTTGAATCGGTCTCTAGGAGTCTTGCTCTTTGATTGTGTGAAACATGGGGCCTTTTTTTAAAGTGGGGAAAAGAATAGAAGAACATGGGATCACAATTCTTTCCCTTTTGGCTACTGGACGCCAATGGATGAGAAACAAGGTCCTGGGGTTGTGAGCCCTAGTGAGGAAAGCCTCACTTGGGCTCCCAACTCCGAGACCTTGTTTCTCTTGCAGATTTCCATAAATGCAGCACTAATTTGAACATGTTGTAGGTGTTTTGGAACTTGTAGTTCAGTGAGCATGCTTCACCCAGTTCACGCACTATAGTCTTTAGTAGTCAACTCATTTGAGTTTCGGTATACCGCTGTTTAGACTTGGTCACATTTATGTACCTAAGCCCTGGCACATTTCTTATATCTCGCCACACTTTTGACCACTTAGTCAACTCAGTCTAGTTTCGGTATACCGCTGTTTATACTTGGTCACATTCACACACTGAAGCTCCGGCACGTCTCTTATATCTCGGCACACTTTTTGACCACTTATGATGCCGTTTTTTATCCGCTAACTCACATTTTTCACTCGTACACTTTATCATTTCGGTTTTACGTTTCCGTTTGGTTATGGGCATTAGCACACGGTGTTTCTCTTTTCAGGCGGCTTAAAACAGTTATCGTCACATTACATTATTTTCATATTCAGCAATACAGGTCGACACATCTCTCCCTTATATTGTATCTTTATAGGACTTCTCCTGATGAAGGGTAGATCAGTACCCGAAATGCATTGAGCATCCATCTACAAGTCCTTGGTTCTATTGGATTATCCACTTTGGCAAATTACAAATTTCGTGACCTTAACGAAGTTTGAAATATTGATGAATTATTCTCAATAAATATTTGAGTTGGAACTTTCTACGTAAACCTGGATTCATTTTTGCAACTTGGTTGCCCACCGTGGCTGTGCTATAAGGGGGACACTACTCAATTTTGATTAGTGCATCTTTCACGTATTTTTAAAAGAGCCATGACAGTGGTCAGAGATACTGTGCTGCAACACCAGGAGATTCCGCTGTGTGTTATTGTGGCAGCCTCTGTAGCATCTTGACGACACACATCGTTGTCGGTCGCCACTAGTCTTACAATGTCATTGCTTTGAGACAGGTCCCTTGAGACACAAAAAGGATGTATTTTGTTACTTTCTACCCTTGTTGGATTCCTTGTTAAGCCCAGGCCAGGGCTGTATGTCTGTCGGCGTGTGGGTATTGCGGGCCGGAAAGTCAGACGAGGAGGCCAGATATAGTGGGCTATAGTGTTGTTTTATTGAACAGAAGTTCTGTTTACACGGGTGGAGGGTTTAGAGGTAGCTGTGGAAGAATCCCTCGTCGCGGTCGTCGGGGTCGGGTCGTCGGGGTCAGTACTTCAGGGACGTCTCCGTTCTTGGTTGCAACCGGCGACAGTAGACAGGGCGGGTGCTCCTCGGAGGACCGGAAGAGAAAGAAAGAAGAGCCGTTAGTCCTGCTGGGACTCAGATGAAGACGCTGGCCCCGTTACCAAAAGGTGAAGAGGAGAAAGCAGACTGTGTGGGAAAAGGGGTAAGAAGGGGAAAGGCAAGGGGTTGGTACAGGAAGAGTGCTCGGAAAGGTTCGTGAGACCAAGCTATGTACACGGTGTAGGGTGCTGTACACAATTTACAAGGTGGCGGGACGGGATGGTGAAGAGAGAGACGTTATATACAAGGGAAGATTACGTATGTACATAGAGTACTTTAACAGACTGAGGGTATGGTGGGAGGTACTCACGCGCTCCGCCGTAACTCTCCTCCGAGTTACGGCCGCTCTTCAGCTTCCTCCGTGGGACTCCACCAGTCTTCCGACCACTCCTCGAGTTCTCCGCTTCCGTCTTCGTTCTCCCCATTATCGCCAGCCGAGAGTTCCTGCCACGATCTTTCTACGACTCCAGTCTCTTCGGATCCGCCTTTTCTGTGGGCGTCTGGTTGTAGGTAGGCGGGACTTCCGGGGCACCGGGCGACTCCTTCCGCTCCGTCGTCACTCCTGATTGGACCCTGAAAGAGAGAGAGGGGTGGGGACTCCGTTGTCACGGACGCTTTGGAGATCCTTCGGATTTGTGAGTCCTGGAAGGGATAGCTCTGGAAAGGAGGTAGTCCGGGTGGTGGGCGTGAGGGATTGGGGACCGGGGGAAAGGATCCGTCACAATGTCATACTTATATATCTGCAGTTGGGGAGCCCACTTTTCTATTTTAGGCAGCGGATGTGTCACTGTACCTTGGAAGACAGGGATCAGGGGCTTGAACCCTGCCCAACGCGAAATGGTTACTGTACAGAGGTGAACCTTTTGACAACCCTACTTGATGGCCATGGTTCTTTTACAATTTGTAAGTCATGGGCCTTCTCCGCTCTCTGTACACGGATGTATGTCGTTACAACGCACACTTTTACAACGCATTTTTTACAACGCAAAATCCATTACAACGCATTCCATTACATAGCATGAAACTACAACGCATTTTTAAAAACTACCTTTACAATGCATTCCATTACAACGCATACTACCTTTACAACGCATACCATTACAACGCATAATATTAAATTGCATTTAAGGTAAGTATTAGATAGTATAGGGGTAAAAATTACTTTTCTAACTCCAGGGGGTGCAACAGTAGGGTAAGTGTTGGATAGTATAGGGGTAAAAATTACTATTCTAACTCCAGGGGGTGCAACAGTAGGGAAAGTGTTGGATAGTATAGGGGTAAAAATTACTATTCTAACTCCAGGGGGTGCAACAGTAGGGTAAGTGTTGGATAGTATAGGGGTAAAAATTACTATTCTAACTCCAGGGGGTGCAACAGTAGGGTAAGTGTTGGATAGTATAGGGGTAAAAATTACTATTCTAACTCCAGGGGGTGCAACAGTAGGGTAAGTGTTGGATAGTATAGGGGTAAAAATTACTATTCTAACTCCAGGGGGTGCAACAGTAGGGTAAGTGTTGGATAGTATAGGGGTAAAAATTACTATTCTAACTCCAGGGGGTGCAACAGTAGGGTAAGTGTTGGATAGTATAGGGGTAAAAATTACTATTCTAACTCCAGGGGGTGCAACAGTAGGGTAAGTGTTGGATAGTATAGGGGTAAAAATTACTATTCTAACTCCAGGGGGTGCAACAGTAGGGTATGTGTTGGATAGTGTAGTGTAATATTATGCGTTGTAATGGTATGCGTTGTAAAGGTAGTATGCGTTATAATGGAATGCGTTGTAAAGGTAGTTTTTAAAAATGCGTTGTAGTGTCATGCTATGTAATGGAATGCGTTGTAATGGATTTTGCGTTGTAAAAAATGCGTTGTAAGTGTAGTGCGTTGTAAAAGTTGCGTTGTAAAGGTTGTTCCCCTCTGTACACATCATCCCCCATCCTTCAGTCTACACAGTGTCACTCTGGAACTGCACCCTCTCTCCTCTCTTGCAGCCTTCTTCCTCTTCTCAGTATTGTGCATAGAACCCACGTGCCACACTTACACAGAAGGTTGTTGCTGGACACCTTCTTTCCTAGGGTTCTGCTTGAAGAGCTGGTCTCAGAGGCTAAAGATCTGAAGCACATGAATACAAACAGCCACAGCAAAGTCACAAAGTATGGGATTGATGCCTTTCTGCACTCCGTCTTCTTTTATTGCACCCCTGTAGCTGTGCCCAGCTTCTAGGATGGATGAACGCGCCACTTCATATCTTACGTCTGATACGCAAGTGATGTGAAACAGCTGAGTACTTGAGTGGCAGAGAATACCCCAAGGTGAGCATCGGGCAGCTTGCCCCTCCAGACACATACGACCAAAATATTTGTAATCAAAGGGCCAGATCTATTTTTTTTTTTTTTGTTGAAACATTTTTTATTGTTTTCATACACAGCAATACAACAACCAGCTCTCAATCCCCGCCCAGTCAGGAAATACCCCACATATACCAGCATTCCCACTCAGCTGTCCCACCCGGCCCCTTCCCCCCCCGCCCCCCACCCTCTGTCAGTGTGCCCCCGCCTGCTACCCCGGTCCCACGCTCGATGCTTCCCCTCCCCTCATTCAATGCAATACAGGAGCCCCACCTCTCCCTGCAGCCACAATACCTTCCCCCCAACCCTATCCCGAGTGCAGTCGGACAGGGCCCGCCAGTCGCCTCCACTACTCCCCACTCCCCACTACCACTTCCTCATCAGGCCCGCTCCCTTCCTCCCCCGGCTCGGACATCAGCCCCTGGAGTTCTACCACCAACGCTTCCCACGCCCGGGCTGTCGCTAGCGCTTTTTCGTCATCTCGCCGGAGGGCCAGTTGCACCCGGAGCGTGCCCTCAGCCCCCGCCCAGCGCTCCAGGGCTGATCTCCAGCGCAGGAAACTGGGTCCCCCCCGGGATTTCCAGTGCAGCGTCAATTCCCTCTTGGCCAATATCAGCCCTAAATCATAGAATTTGCTCGTGACCTTCGTGCGACGGGTGTGGGGGAACCAAAGCAGCAAGCAGGTGCCCATCTCCGGACCAATGGAGCGATCCGTAACCTGGTTCAGGCACTCCACCACTGCTTCCCAGTAGTCCCCCAACTGCCTACAGGCCCAAAACATGTGTCGAAAGTCTGCTCCGTCCGCCCCGCACCGCGGGCACTGAGAGTGCGCTCCCCCGAAATATTGTAATACCTTTGCCGGCGTCAGGTACGCTCTGTGTAGCGTAAAAAACTGGACAAGCTGGAACCTGGCATTCCTCGTCCCCTTCCATGCCCTCCGCACCAGCGTGGACCATGTGGATTCAGGGATCTCCTTCCCCAGGTCCGCCTCCCACTTTCCCCTCAAGGCGCCCAATGGGGGGAGGAAAGGGACAGATCTATGATGTAATCTCTGAGTGCCCAGGCCTGTGGAAACTATTCTTGTGGACACACTATTCTTACCATTATTGTATTTCCTTCCAAACTCTTTAGGTTTCTAAAGGATTTTAGAAAGAAAACGTATGTTTTTTCTTGTCAGATAATATCTCTAAGCTACTTGAGAAGTTAAATGTCTTTCATGGGCTACACATGGATATAAATTCTGTAGTGCCATCAGAAAATGTAGATATTTAAAGGAAGTCTTCAGATGTACTTTTAACAACTCACTATGCCTGTATTTATCTCGTGAAAACTATCAGCACATGCTTGTAAAGTGCTGCTACCATGGGTGCCCTTAATATGGCCCACGGCTGTCTACAGGTTAATGATAACAATATAGAAGGAGTTTCGTGTTACATAAGCACTTTAGGGTAGGGCACCAGTTTCAAGGCTGTTAACTGAACAATGGCATTGACCCAAAATAGGTATTTTTTGATGTTTTTACCATTACACAGAAATAGCTGCTTTGGTCTACTCGTAATGAAGTGTCACTCAAAATGTCACACACAAGACAATAAAATGTCACACATAAGCATATTAAAATACTAAAATGTCACGCAATAGTCAACTCAAAACTTGGCAGCTATGTATTCTGTCTCATTCACAAAGAAGCAGCAGACGACCACTACCTAGACAAAATATGCCCTTGTAGCCAAAATCAAGACCTCAGAGTATGATTTTTACGGTACACAGATTTTGGAAGACTATGAAACTCAAAGGAGCTACACAGAGCTGTTACTTACTAAACACTGAGAGGAATACCACCCACCATTGTGAGAACTGCAACCGTGCTGTGTTCTTTATACAGCACTTGCTTCTAGTCTTCTTGCTGATTGTTTGTTGCGCCGAACGTAACACGCTATTACTTAACTCTAAGGTAGTCTTCTATTGACCATTTTCACACGTCTCTGCAACACGTCTACAGCTTACTGGATGGCATAACCCCGATTGATGAGTCTTTATGTTTCAGACATCATTACTTTCTCATGAACGTTTATAAACCCTGGTAAAATGGGGATCAGTTCTCATTGTATTCCCTGCTTGAAAGAACACACACAATAAAACCATGGTGAACCTAAATCACAAGCTAAACTCTGAGGGTCCGAGGATCTCCTAGACAAGAGTCAGACTTTATCCAGTTCAGGAGGGTGAGCCCAGAGGAATCTTTACCCAGGGGTGGGGCTTGTATCCAGATGCAGCAGGTCTTTTCATCTCAGGCAGCAGCATGTTCATATAGCCTTAGGTCTGTGCATCAAAAGTATATAGAATACTTATTATATCTTTTCAGGTGAAGCAGTGTGAACATCTGAAGGTATGTTCTCGAGGGCAGCAGCTGTGAGCATCCCCAGCAGAAGCATAGCTGCCAAGTTTCCTAGTTCCATGCACAACTAGGAACGTCAGACCTGGTTTTCTCTTAGAATTCTGGGGCTTGTATTCGTATTTAACCCAGAGTAACACTAGGTCTACAAGTCCCAGAACTCTAAGAAAAAAACAGGACTGGACTAACTAATCACACATGAACCCAGGATACTTGGTGGCTATGCAGAAGAAACTTTATGGGTGTGCAGTGTGTCCCCACACATGAAGCTATTTGAATAGCACCAGCTCCCTTAGGTATGTGCATTCACTTGTGTGGTAGAGTGATTTAGGCTCCTGTGATCAGGAGCTAAGCCAATCACACAGTAGCAATGGCCTTAATGGCCCTTCCTTCCTTCATTTCAGTTACATCTCATCTTGATACTAACAAGGGCACCGACAAGTTCAGCTCCTGCATGGAATCCCTTATCGACAAATGTGCACTCCTGAAATTCAAATTTTCCAGACCAAAACCCTCTAATCCTTGATTCTCAAAAGAACTTTACGAAGAAAGAAAGCGTAGCAGAAAATGTGAGAAAGAATGGAGAACAGCGCCCTCTCACCGGAGTATGATTAAGCTCTGTAAAGTGAGAAAATAATACAAAGACTGAATCTTCAGAGCCAAGTCCTTCCATATCAGAGCTCTCGTGAATTCTGCAAAGAACAGACCAAAGTGCCTGTTCAAGGTTATTGCGTAGACTACAAACCCCTACACAACTACAGCTTCTAAGTCATCAGTGGCCTGCTGCAATAACTTCATGTATTTGTTTGATAAATCTTTTTTTTTTACGGTTGAGATTCTATCATGCAAGGCGCTGAATCCATGGTCATCTTTCTCCCCAATTCCAAAATGGGACCTTCAGTGAACAATATCCAAAGTAAAACCCTTGAACCACCTTTAGGATGCCATTCCAGTTTCTATTAGCAAATCTCTTGCCACACACCTACTCCTCACATGCACCAACATGGTCAATGCCTCTTTCAAACAGGGAACATTTCCAGAATGACTAAATGTGGGTCAAGTCTCTCCTCTCATGAAAAAACAACCTCTAGATCAAAGAACATGAACTACCGCCCAATCTCCACACTCCCATTTTTAGGCAAAGTTATCAAAAGTTGCATTGTGTCCCAACTCACTTCACACATTTGGACAAACAACCTCTTAGACTCTCGCCAATCAGATTTTTGCCAGGGCCACAGTAAAGAAACTGTGATCCTCCAAATAGTCGATGGCTCCCTTAGAATCCTCAACTCTGGTAACTCCTGCTTCCTGGTCCTCCTGGATTTATCTGCTGCATTCGACACAGTCAACTATCTGGACCTCCTTTGCACTCTAGAACAACGCATGGGATTTGGAGGCACAGACCTCAACTGGTTGTCCTCATGCCTAGCCAGCCGTTCCCAAATTGTGAAAATGGGTAACTCGTTCAGAAGACCAGTTAGCGTACATCAAGGGGTCCCTCAAGGCTCGATCCTCTCCTCAACCCTCTTTAACCTCAACCTAGAACCACAATGTGTGATTCTCAGAAGCTCTGGGATTTTCTTCAATCTCTACTTTGAAAACACCCAAATTTACATGAAAGTCTCATCCCCAGAAGAGATTGGCCTGCTATCAATCACATTGTTAAAGATTCCGAAGTGGATGTCTAACCACCATTTAAAACTCAACATAACAAAAACAGAATTTCTTTAGATTTTGCCTCTGAAAGCAAAAACTCCAGTACAGGAATGGATGTCTTATTTTACTGCCCTGGAAGCCAATGTCCAGTGTGCCAGATCACTTGGTATCACCCTTGAAAATCATCTCACTCTTCACAGCCACATCGCAGCCATGGCCAAAAGTGCACAATACCAACATAGGCAGCTTTGGGGCATCAGACAAATGATCCCGGAACGAGACCTCAAAACAGTGGTGGAATCTCTCGTTCTCGCCAGACTAGATTATGGAATTGCCCTCCTCTCAGGCATTCCCAAAGTTCACCTAGGCCCATTGAGAGCAACACTACATGCAGCGTGCTCTTCGTTTTAGATCTCAAGAAATGTGACCACATTTCCCCTGCTCTGCTAACTTCCCCCAATGGCTTCCCATTGAAGCGCAGGGCCAATTCAAAATGGCCTACATTACACATAGGGCCCTGCATTTCTCTTCACCCTCCTATCTAAACGAGAAACTGAAAATCTCCTGAACAAATAGGGGTTCCAGAAAAGCCCAATCCCTGCACCAGAGCCCACCTTCAGTCGAGAACGCTACATGAGCCAATCATTCTCTAGTAGTGCCACATGAATCTGGAACTATCTGCCTCCCTCCCTCTGCCTAACCACCTTAAAAAAGGACCTCACGCTCCTCCTATTTGACAGACACCTTGCAGGAGGGAAAGCGAGGCTGCTGCACGGGACTCCGTTGACCAGGAGTCCGTACGTGGCCACAGGTGCGCTGCTGCCCGCCCACCCACCCACCCGCATTGAAAGGAGCTCGCGGAACCCGCTGGCGCGGGTCCCGCATCGCCGCATTGCCGTGAGGGGTGTCCTTGCTGAGGAGAACGCAGAGGAATCACCATTTAAGCAGGAGAAGCCGCGTAAGGATCCGGGGCTTGCAGGAGGGAAAGCGAGGCTGCTGCACGGGACTCCGTTGACCAGGAGTCCGTGCGTGGCCACAGGTGCGCTGCTGCCCGCCCACCCGCCTATCCACGCCTACATAATTGTTCTGCCTTCCGACTAGCGGGACGCGAGCGGGACGCCCCGGACGAAGCCCGGACAAAGGGCGGACAGTCTGTGACAGTCCGGGACTGTCCGAGGCTGGGCCATACTCTTTACCACCGAGCTTAGGACTTCCAGAACGTTGAAGACATCTAATCTGGTAACTCGTCATATGGTTGACTGTACAGTTGAACTACCAATTCAGTTTAAAACTTACTGTTATTGACATCTGTAACCCTGTTTTGCCTGTAACATGCCTATAAGTCTAAGAGAACCATGTTTATCGGGGTCAGGCCCTCTTGACAATTACTTAGTAAAAAAGGTCAATAAAATTAACAGTGACCGAAGGGCTTCTTTGGGGATGGATAGCCTCCAGGAGAATCCTCTAAACCCTTTAAATGTTGAGAGAGACCTACTGGACAAATGTATTTGTGACTCCCCTCCTCATCTCCCAGCCAACACTATTGTTATGGCCACAGCTCAGGTTTACATGGACCCTCTAGTTGCGGACTTAACCTCTGCAAGCGAAGTGATAGACGAGGTTACACCTGTTCCCAGACCGGTTAGGAACTGCAGAAAGCAACAAAGTAAAAAGGGGGGGGCTCTCACAAAGGGGAATAAAAGGGTCGACACTGCGGAAAAAGCTCACACTGAACTAGATGAGCCTTTAAATAGCAGTTATGGTGCAATAACCCCATTATTCCCTGACCAATTCTCCCAATTACTTAGCTCCTTTGAGGTTTTACTTGATGCAAAATTAGATCTACTCATGCAACCTCTGGTACTGAAACTTGATATGGTCGCTGATGAGGTTAAGAGGTTGGGAGGATTACTAACAAAACATTTAAATTGGGTAGACAGCAACAAAAAGAATGGGCAGTGTGCAGCTGGGCAAGACAGCCTAGTTAGAGTAGAACACCCACAGATCCCATCTCAGCCCTTCAGTAATAATGCTATAGTCACGCCAACCCCTCCAGTGATTACTTTAGCCTCAAACCCAGTTAGCTCAGTAGTAAAGGAGCCGGTCCCCGCGCATAAAGAAGAGGTGGAAACGAAAGGCAGAACTATAAACTTACCCCCGGCATGCTCCCCTTATGTTGTGATTTTAACCAATGTCCCACCCCAGGTCAGGCACCCAGTTTCTTTGCACATGGAATCGCATGACTCCCTCAAGCAAAAGACAGTTTCGTGGTTACATAGGAAGTGTGGGTTCCCTCTTAACTTGGCTAATGACATCTTAAGTACTCGAAGAGTAAATTGGATTGGGCCCTCCAAAAAATCATCTACTGGCGATTGTGTCATAGCCAATTTTAGACACACACAACATGTGGCTACCGTCCTACTGAGGGCAGCATCCTTGGCACAAGACGCAAATAGTATCCAGGCGCGTCCCCTTGGTTTCTTTTACTCCCACCTCCCCCCTAGAGATCGCTTTCACCTGACAAGGCGGAGAAATCACACCCCAGCGACGGAATTGATGCCTTTTTCCCACCAGGGTGTAGGTGTTGACCATCAGTTTCTGGGTGGGCCTAATATACCCACATGTAATCGTTTTGAGGCACTCTCTCTGTTGGATATGTGCGATTGACAGGAGGCTGGTTTTCATGGGGGGGACGAGTCATCCTTGGTTCAGGTCCCTCATAAAGAAAATCAACCTCCCGTATCTCCCGTATGTATTGATGTTAGTCACCCGACTGTCGATAACTGTAAGGGGGGTTCAATCAAAATGTTAATCAAAATGTTAACGTGGAATATTGCGGGCCTACGTGCCAAGAGAGACAATTCATCCTGGTTAAGTTTCTTGAAGGACTATGACATCCTGGCATTCCAAGAGACCTGGGAAACTGAATGTAATTTTTGGTTAGATGGCTATAAATCTTATTTTGTTCCTGCATCAAAATCAGCATCTGGGAGGGCTATAGGAGGTTTAATGGTTCTGCTTTCGGTGAAACTAAAAGGAACAGTTAGCAGGATAACTTGTACATGTAGTAATTTTCTTATGGTGGAATTTAAACTTTCCAATAATATAAAATTATTATTGGTAAATTGCTACAATTCTCAGCAAGGGGACTCGCCGAACGCTCACTTGTTATGGTTGGCGGATTTTTTAAATACTTATTCCTTGAAGCAAACCACTTTCTGTCATTATATTTTGTTAGGTGATTTTAATATACACTTATGTAGTCATAATTGTTGCTTATATGATATTGATGGACCAGATCTGACATCCCCTCAGCATTTTGAGCACTCAAGTAAGGGGGAAGCTCTGGAAAAACTTCTATCCGAAAATCAGTTGTACGATCCAGGCTTTTATGATCAAAACTCTCGGGTGCCCACTTTTATCGGAAGGGATAGTAACACTATTATCGACTACATATTTCTTTCTTCTGGTCTTTTAAAATATGTAAGTTTTTATAATGCGATTCACTCTATTTTTAGTGACCATAACCCAGTGGTAATTGAAATGTTAGATGGTCTTTCCCTTTTAAATACCTTAACCCCACATATGATGGACATTGAAGTTAAGGCAAAGGATCAGGGAAGAAGGCTAAACTGGTCTAAGGTAGTCCCGGAGGAGTTCTTTAATTCAATTAAGTTAGAGGCGGCCCTGGACCTGGAAATCTGTGGAAACCAACACTCTACGGGGAAGGAAGTAATTTCCTCGTTTGAAGCCATATGCTCCATAGTGGCAAAGGACCTAACTAGTAAAAGTAGACCAGCCCCTAAGAACGTAGTTTCCGGCTGGTTTGATCACAATTGCACTAAAGCTCATAATAACCTTAAAAATGCGCTTCAGGCCAGTCCGAGGAATACAATTCTGGTGTCACAGTTAAGAAGCGACTATAAAAAAGCATTGATGGTCCGGAAAAAAGAAATTAAACATAACGCCTGGGCCGATCTTATGGATAAAGCAACCTTAAAAGACAGTGCGAAATTTTGGTCTATTATCAATACTCCTCTTTTTTCCGACGTTAAAAACGGAGTGTTGGAAACTAATATAGCAGAGGAGGACTGGTTGAGTCATTTTAAAAACATATACGGTAGCCACCTAGATTTAGAATCCTTAAATGGGCAAGTCTCGGTTTCTACCTTGACACCAGTTAGGTTTCATATAGGAGAAATCACTAAAGCAATTGAAGACTCTGCAGGAAAGAAGGCTCCTGGCCCGGATGGTGTCCCCACCGATCTGTACAAGGCAAACCCGGTGTTTTGGGCCAATATACTGACTAATGTATTTAACACCTCGGCTACTGTGGGTTTTCCTAAATCCTGGACTCGTTCTATCATAATACCGGTGTTCAAGAAAGGCCAAAGGGCTGACCCTAGATGCTATAGGCCCATATCCTTGATAGACTCCTCTATAAAAATCTTGGGGAAAGTCATACTTGCTAGGATAACGAAGTGGGCCTTGGATAATAACATCTTGTCAGATGCACAGTATGGCTTTAGGGCCAGCCGGAGCACGGAGGATCAATGTCTGAACCTCCTTCTAATAATAGATAAATACACTAAGGCGGCCGGGGGCTCCTTTTATCTGGGATTTATGGATTTGTCCACGGCCTTTGATCTCGTAAATAGGTCAAAGCTGTGGACAATGCTCCTGGAGATGGGACTTGACCCACCCCTTGTGTATTTTCTTTCAGAGCTCCACCAAGATCTGAATGCCTCGATAAGGATGACGACTGATGGGAAGTGTACGTCCAGCTTTAAGTCTAGCAGAGGGGTACGACAGGGATGCATTTTAGCTCCCATGCTGTTCACCCTTTACATAAATTCCTTGGAGCAAAACCTGCTGGCTGCTACGCAGGACATTCCGCGTATGGGAGGTACCCCGATTCCGGTCCTCCTATACGCGGATGATGCTGTCCTGCTGGCCAGGACCCCCCTGGCGCTACAAAGATTGCTGGACTCGTTCGGGGACTTCATGCATAGCCTGGACCTGGTGGTTAATAACGGCAAATCTCATGCTATGTCGTTAGGTCACGCGAAAAATAAGGTAAAGCCTTTTTTCTGTAGGGGAGCTGAAATCTCAAGAGTGAAGGTTTTCACTTACTTGGGAGTAGTCTTTGATGACAAGGGCTCATGGTCCCCTCAGCTCTCTATAAAGGTAAACTCCACAAGAAGCTCATCTGCGGCAGTACTTGGTTTTGCAAAAAGGTTGGGAGGAAAGCCGACTGAGGCAATATTAACAATTTATAAAGCCAAAACTGTTTCCATTGTAAGGTACGGGGCGTCAATCTGGGGTTACATAAAACACGACGCGATCCAAACGGAGGAAAACAAATTTCTGCGCTCCCTCCTTGGCCTCCCTCAATCAACCGCTTCTTATTCAGTCCATTTGGAACTCGGGATTGGTTACATAGCAGATATGATTAAATTAGCCCCTCTGCTGCTATGGATCAAAATATGGTTAAACCCGAACCTTACTTTAAATCATAAAATCCTAAAGGACTGTACTCGACTTGACAACATGAATAAAATTCAATGGTTGTCAAATATCGAGAAGTTATCTGCCTACATTGGGAGACCTGAAATCTTTTTTAACCCTGAAATTCTTTGTAAGGCAGATCTTGAGTGGGTAAAATCTAACTTTATGAAGTTAAGGGAGGCCGAGCGGGAAGAAGACGAACTTCGTAAACCCTCTGTCAGGGGACATGTCCTGGTATCCCAGCCTTCAGGGTTGTCCTTATATCTTACAGTGGTAACTAACCCTTTTCATAAATGGCTGTTGACTAAATTCCGGTTCAACCAAGTACATATAGTTCTTTGGGATGTGGCTGGCTGGAATAGGCTAGAAGATGTTGCCCCTTGCAAGTGCGATGATATTTCTCCACAAGACACTACGCACTTTATGCTCTTTTGCACCTTTTTCAAATATGCCAGGAAGAAGTTTATTATTCCTTTGTTAAAAAGTAGGAACTTTACACAGTACAAGCCAGCTTTATTGTTCCTAAGCATGCTTGAATGTCCATTAACTATGTTCTGTGTTGCTAGCTTTTTAGTGGCAGCTGTCAGAGAAAGGAGGGTTAGATTAAAACTAATACAAGATGTGGACTCTATCTGACATTTGGAATTCGAACCTGCACTAAGAATCTATGTTGATTATGGTCTATTATGACATTTTAACAGGAATTGTTTTAAATGTAGATCTGTGAATTGCAAGATTTTATATATTTAACTGTGTAGTATACTTTTATGATTTTAATTAATCGAATAAAGTGGTTTTGACTGACTGACTGACTGACTGACAGACACCTTGGTTAATCACCCCCAAGCATATGTACTCTCTCCACCATTATGTGGCCTCATCTAAATCAATGCTTTAACTGTGTATGACCTTTGACCAACTGCTGTAATTGTCTCATGTGCTAATTCCTGCACACATCTTCTGATGTAAATGTCTGAGTCTAATTACTGTAACTGCTGTAACCCATGTACAGCCCTGTCAAGTACCACGCATCAGGCGTTTTACTTATGCATTTCAGTGAGGTGGTCGGCATCACCCCACTGAAATGCGAAGTCACGCATATTAGAACCTGTGCCTGTCAAGCGCTGCAGCCCAGCGAGCACTGGCTGTTAATTATAATAACACCATAATTCTGGAGTGGTGTCAGGCAGTGTGCGCTGCTCGGCAGACTTGAGGGCTAGCTGAGCTGCTTGCTACATGTAACAATGGATTCAATCACCGCACTGCAAATTTCACTGATGTCAAGTTGGTGCCTGCCAATGGCTATTACCGAGATATTGAGGCAGTGAGGTTAGAGGTGTGTTTCCGTCAGACTCACAGTTACAGGCGAGTGGGTCGTTACGCTGCCGCCCATGGCACGAGCAGGCAGCAGTTGAATTCAGATTATTGGCTGCTGCCTGCAATGAGCTTGTGGCACTGTGGTAATGAATCCTGCGTCACTACCGACATTGACCCGACCCAGCTGGCCTCACTGTGGCAGCCAGAGAGGTGGTTCACTCGCAGCTCAGCTGCCCAGAGCACCGGAACCCCTGACTGTGCAGCTAGTTGAGCCGGCCTGAGCGAGTCTGATGCCGGCAGCCGGTCACCAGCATAGCTGCCAAGGTTTCAGATTGCCATGTGTGACATTTTCAACATTTCAGAGTAATTATGAGTGACATTTCAACAACTATGAGTGACATCAAGTAATGAAGACCAGGAAAAGAAATATCAGAAATAACAGACATGCCGAGCGGCTCCCCCCACACACAAATGTAAACTCTAAAGGTATTGGTGAGGTTTTCCGAACTCAACGTTATAAGCAACAGCTTTTACCTTTAATTGACTGTAGGATGTGACCAGCTAAATGGAAAAACTGTACTTTTCAATTCAACTTTAAACTCAAAATTATGACGTCGCAAGCATGACTGGAAAATCAATAAATATTTTCGCACCAGACACAAAAACTAATCTAAGCTGCTCCCTCAGTTGAGCCAGTTGCGCAGTACTGAAACAAGCTCGAACCTGGAAAATCACTGCCTACACATTAGCAATAAATATCTCGGAATCAGTATTTCAGCTGCTCTATCGTTGCCCGCCGTTACACTCTCAAAGCCAACACCGGGTTACCAAACATACATCAAACATCTGCTGAAAGAAAGTATTTCTCCGAACATCCTGCCCCTGTGGTAGCGTCGCGCTTTTCCAACAGGGCTCGTTAAGCAGTGTAATTGAATCAATAGATGCGAACTGCCCCCGTGGTCTGGTGTGCAGCCGCTCGCTATTTTTAACGATTTGCATGGACCTCTATACACCCAGCACCTACCACGCAGTAAAAAAAAAAAGGATCCTCCAGAGAAACTGGTAACTTTAATTTCAAGCGACTCCATCTGAAGAGCAGGACGTCACCACAGGGAAGGAGAAGGCCAGGGGGCAGCTGCACAGCGGGATACAGATGCTGCAAAGGAAGGGAGCCCGGCACAAGCACCCCCTGCGACTGGAGGAGCGTCAAGCCAAGGGGGGAAAGTGACCCTGGCGCACCACGGACAGGCCAAGGGGGGAGAGGATCTTGCGTCTCCGGCGAGGGCTGCAGGCTCTCGCGAGCTTAGTGCACCAGGGAGTCCACCGCCCAGGACGGACCAGGAGCCACTGAGACGGCAAGCGGCCATGTGCGCCCAAACCTTCTCCCTCACAAATCCGGATCCCTTCTTACCGAAACCGGGAGAACCGGCCATGAGATGGGAAGACTGGAAGGAATACTTCCTAAACTACCTGTCAGCGCTGGAGGACGAAGGGGGCGAGGTCTTTCCGAGCAAGAGGAAAAAGAACATCCTGCTACACAGTTTAGGCCCAGAAGGCATCAGGGTGTACATGAACCTAGTAAAAAAGACAAGGCCCGCGGATGACTATGATGTATTCCAACATGCCATAGAAGACCTGGATAGCCACTATCAACCAGTAGTGTGCACTGCGAACGATCGCTTCAACTTCTTCCAACGGAAACAGAATGTGGAAGAATCAGTGGATGATTATGTAGCGGCGCTGAAGAAGTTGGCGACCACGTGTAAGTTTGGGAGACTCCATGATGACCTCATAAGGGACCAAATCATCATGCACATGGTGAATACATCCATACAGGAGAAGTTGTGGGTGAGCGGCGACGCACCGCTCAAGGAGATAGTATTGATGGTCAAAAAAGCGGAACTGTCGAAGAGGTGTGCGGAGGCCGCTAAAAAGGATAGCGCCAGCAGAGCCACAGTAAGCAAGGTAACAGAAGCCAGCACCCAAGAGCGGAGGCAGCCAACACAGGGAGGACCAAGACAGCCCCAGAAACATACCACAAGAACGGCCACGAACCAAAGACCCCAAGGAGAGGACAAGAAAAGTTGCTACAGGTGTGGAAGCGGGGCGCACGCTGCCAGCGACAAATGGTGTCCCGCCTTCAGAGCCAAATGCTTATACTGTGGAATAATGGGGCACTTTGAGAAAGTGTGTAGGCGCAAACCCCAGAAAACGGCAGTCAAATATGTGGCACAAGACTCAGAGACGGCGGAAGGTGGGGGCGAAGAAGACGAAGACAGTGTGCTATGCATTGATGACCAGGTCCTAGGCATAGACTGCGTCAGGACACGCAAACCTTGTGTGAGCTGTCCATCGGGGGTGTTCAGGTCTCCATGGTTGCTGACTCGAGTTCCCCATACACCATTATACAACGCAGCATTTGGGACAGAGACTTTGAGAAGATCATAGACACACACCTCCTTCCTCCGGACATACATCCGGTCACCTTCACAGGAGAACCTATCCCCATGGTAGGGTATTGCCCGCTACAGTTTGAATTCAAAGGGCGCATTGCTGAAGGAAAGCTATATGTGGCCGAGAAGGGACCCTCAGTGCTAGGGTGGGTAGATCAAGGAGAACTAGGGATCCAACTCAACCCAGGAGGCATAACGCAAGTGGTGATGACTGATTACCCACGAACGGACGAAATCAACACGTGGAAGACAAGTTTCCCAATGGTCTTTGGAGGCACCATCGGCAAGTTGACAAAGTTCACTCACAAAATATGCCTCAAGGAGAGCGCCCAGCCAGTGAGCCACAAAGTGCGGAATATACCGTTCAACTGTAGGGAGGCAGTGCAACAAGACTGCAGCACCTGGAGGACAATGGAGTGATTGAACCCATAGAGAGCGCGGAATCGCTGTCTCCCCTGGTCCTAGCCCGGAAACCCAATGGGAAGGTGAGCCTATGTATAGACTTGAGGGAGCTCAACAAAAACATAATAGTTTATAAGTTCCCGCTGCCCAGGATAAACGAGATGTTAGCCCTCACGAAAGGCGTCAAATGGTTCTCCACCATAGACTTGACCTCAGCATACCACCAAACAGCACTACACCCTACATGCAAGAAACTAACTTCATTCATCACGCCGTTCGGGTGCTACCGGTTCCGGCGCATGCCCTTCGGTCTAGCCTCCGTGGCGGCGGTATTCCAAAAGTTGATGCATAAGCTCTTTAAGGGCACGGAAGGGGTACATTATTTCCAAGACGATATCCTGGTCATGGGGAAAACCAAAGCCGACCATGACGCCAAGCTAAACAAAGTACTGCACATTTTGGCTCGGAATGGGCTCACAGCGGAATGGGACAGGTGCAAGTTCGGAGTGACATCAGTCACGTACCTGGGCCATGAGATTAGCGACAAAGGAGTCACACCCAAACAAGCAAATGCCAAAGCGATATGGGACGCTCCTACACCTAGAAGCAAGGATGATGTCCGTTCTTTCCTTGGAATGGCGGAATTTTATAGCAAATTTGTACCTCACTTTGCCACAAAAACGCACAACATGCGACAACTACTGAAGGAGAAGACTTCTTTCGTATGGTCAGAAGCGTCCCAAGAAGAATTCCGACAAATCAAGGAGGACATCTGTGACACAGTGCCGCTACATGGCTTCGACCAACACGCTCTGTTCATCCTCACCACAGACGCGAGTGATCGAGGGTTAGGAGCAGTCCTAATGCAACGGTCTGAAGAGGGCGAAATGTCGACAATCAGCTTCGCGTCTCGCTCCTTAAGCCCGATCAAAGAAAATTTCAGTGTAATAGAAAAAGAGATGCTGGCGGCGATCTGGGCAATGGAACGCTTCCGCCAATTCCTTTGGGGATCCAAGTTCCTACTTAGAACAGATCACAAGCCCCTAGTGAAGGTGCTCACATCCAGCGGACATGCGAGTGCCACGCCTAGCATACCGAAAATGACGTTGAGGTTGCTGGACTACGTGTACGACGTAGAATACATCCCGGGCTCCAAGAATAAGGTCGTGGATTACCTCAGTCAGGCTGCGGCAATGGAGGATGTGCCGACACCAATGGGCGAGGATGACTACACCATAGCCTTCACAGACGACCAGGAAGCCGTCATAAGCGCACAAGAGTGGAAAGAGGCATACGACAACGACGCAAGTCTCACCACTCTTAAACGGTTCATAATTGCTGGATGGCCAGAGAAGAAACATTTGGGGACAGAACTCCGCAAGTTCTATGATGTTCGAGAGGAACTGTCAGTCGTGGACAACAATGTATTCATACTGCGAAGAGACAAAGTGGTTCCGCCCAGTCAATTGGTGAAGCGATTGCTCACAATACTGCACAAAGGACATCTAGGCATAGTAAAAACCAAGCAGAGAGTCAAGCAAGCATACTGGTGGCCGGCTCTAGACAGCCAAGTGGAGAAGCACGTCAGGGATTGTGTCCTGGGCAGCAATGCAGACAAGACGCAGACCACTCTGCGACCCCGACTGGGGAAGTTTGCCAATCCGGTAAATCCATGGGAAGAGTTAGCCATGGACATCCTAGGCCCCATTTTGGACGAACAGAGCGTACCCAAATACGCAATCGTGCTAGTAGACAGGTACTCAAAGTGGCCGGAAGTAGAGGTGTGTGAAAACGTTGACACAGAGGTGGTACTGGCATTCCTCACGGCCACGTTCCTGAGAGAAGGGATACCAAGAGTCATAACCTGTGATAATGGGCCTCAATTTACGTCAGACAAATGGAATGCATTCATGGAGAGGAACGGAATACTGATCAAGCACACCCCGGTATATCATCCGGCTGGGAACGGCCTAGCAGAAAGATTTAACCGGATTATTATGGGGTTGGTACAGGCAGCGATCAATGCTGGGAAGAACTGGGAAGCTGAACTCAAAAGTACGGTATGGGGGTACCGGATCACCCCCACCAAGACAGGATACAGTCCGTTCAAAATACTAAGAGGTCGTGATCCCTTCACAAGAGACAACGTAGCATGGAAGCGACGAACGGTGCAGAGTAAGTGGTCTCCTGCGGTAGTGCGTAGCAATTTGGAGAGGGCGCAAAAGATCTACACAGACCACTACAACAAGCGACGCAACGTCCAGGAGGCGTCACTGAAGAAGGGAGAATGGGTCCAAGTGAAGTTGGCCCAGCTGAGAAGGAAGGGCGACAGCAAGTATAGCACACCAATGCAAGTACATGAAGTCTACCCGAGATCAGCCCGGTTAAGCGACGGAAAAATATGGTCCTTGGACAGAATGGCAAGGTGCAATAGGGTGTTGAATTGGACCAGGATAGGAGACACGCAACCTGAAAGAGAAGATGAGGAGAACCTGGAGGGGGAAGAAACTACAACAGAAATGGAAGCTACCAATAGCGACATGAGGAGCACCAACACGGAGGAGAAAAACACCACCAAAGAATGCAAAAGACAATAGCATAAGGGCGCAACGAGACGTCCAAGGAGAGTGTGCTACGGCAAAGGAGAGCCAAACACATGTGACACAAAACCACGCTCTACCCAGTAGTGGCAGAGATACCAGGGTATGCACGCCGGTGAGACACACACGCGCTGGAAGGACAGTGGTACTTCCCAAAAGGTATCGAGAGTTCGACATGGAAACATAATCACCTACAGCAAGAACTACTATTGGACACTATACTGTGCTGTTCATTGTTTGTTGCAGTGTCAATAAAGGAGGGAGATATGTAGTGTAGCGCTCTAGTGTTCCTGCCGCGTCACGGCAGGGAACGCTGGGAGCGCAGGCGCCATGTTGGCCAGTAAGAGCATAGCCTGAGGGCGAGCGCACGCCTTTTCCCGGCGCTCCGGTGATTATCACAAAATAAACACCCAAAAGTTACGCGGTGTCCGTCTCCTGGTTCCCCATTCCCCTCTCTACATCTACCACTGCCAAATTAACAGACAAACGAATTACAGCAATGAAATAACAGCATGGCAGGTGTTAACTATCGAAAATAAATACTGCCGTTCACTCCGACAGCACTTACTGATGATTCAGGCGCCACGGTCCAGTGGGCTGGGGTCAGTTGCATGGCCAGGGTGGGATCCAATCCATGTGGTTCCAACCACAGGCCGCGGCGACGACGATGAGCACTTGGCTCTCAACCTAATCTCATTTCCCCGCCCCCGCCGCATTTGACTCTCACCCCATACTGACCCTAGCCTAATTAACTCAGACAAGCCGTGACTGGCCGGGCACTGATTTTGACATCAGTTATGCTGGGTATTGGGGCCAGAGGGTAGTGTCTAGCTGGAAAACATTGTTGTAGTGAGAGAGAACTCGCAGAGCTGCGAGCAGCCTGACCCTTAACCTGCCGAGAACAGTGCGCACCGCACTACTGCTGCTTACACAGTTATGACATTATAGTGCATTATAGCAGAGCTCTGCATTGACGGCTAAGCAGCGCTATAATGCGTGACTAATGCATCTCAGTGCGGTGATGCGGATCACCACACTGAAATGCGTAAGAACCACGCCTAATGCGTGATACTTGGCAGGACTGCACCAGGCACAGAGAGAGGTGAGCCAGGCCGTGGCCATGTATGGCCGCCGGCTGTATCGCTGCAAAAAAGGAAGTGTACTAATTTGAAGCACTAAGTGCATAAAGCTGTGCAGCCGGATCGTGACCCACTCCACTGTTGGCCACTAACTTTCAACATATAATGCTTTGGTACGAAGGAACGGCGCACCATTTCTGGTTTTGCACGCGAACTGAAATACTAATGGATATACATATGAACTACCTATGAATAACGAAGGGTGTGCTTCAGGACATCTTTCGTCTTGTCGTCATAACCACCGTTTCACTTCCTGGTAGCACCCCAACACAAGGAATAAATGGAAAAATATAATGAACAGCAAGTCTCACGTCAAATGAGTTTGTCTCGCCTCCATCATGAATAATGATCAGCAATGGATCTTTAACCCCCAATTTTGTTTATTGTATACAAATATGTTTTAATTGATTACAGTTTTCATTTATAGTATACACAACAGATAAGTCCTATGTTGTATTAGGGAAGGATTGTGGGTAATGTAGTTTTGAATTCAAATGTGTCACTTAAAATGGGAGGAGCGAGTAGAGAGAACACACGTGGAGTTCCACGTTCATGATTGCGTAGGAGGGTCGATTAACATCCATTTAGAGCTTGAGAGCAATGTAGCATTTTTGCAAACAACGAGCGAGAACAGGGAGAACTAAAACGCAATACGCTTCATATCAGGTATGCAGGGGGAACCGGCGCATTGGTTGAATACGATAATGGGTGAAGTTGTTTTAGGATGAAGTGATTTAGTTTAAGCTACGCAGTAAAGGGGATTTAGGTTTATATAGTATGAGTGAGTTTTTGCAGTGACAACGAGCACAGGTTGAGAGAGTAGGAATTGGGTTAATATGCATTTGTGGAGAAATCGAAAGGGATAAATTTAACACGGGCACGTAGGTAATTTATACGTTGGGAACACGGGGGTTGTTAATGCAATGTTACTGATACACACACGTTTTTAATTCGCAGATACTCCTGATGAAGGTTATACAAACCGAAATGCATTGAGTTTGATGTGTATTGAAACAGAGGGAGGACATGAAAATTCTATGATTGTTCACTTATAGGCCTGGATGGGCAATATGTAGAACAAAAATATGCTGAAAGTAAACTAATGAATTTTGTATACTCTTTGACGTGTTGAAAAACAAGGATAAATATGAAAAACAAAGCAAATAAAATGGATAAACTACGGATTACTCTGGTGGAAGTGTACTAATTTGAAGCACTAAGTGCATAAAGCTGTGCAGCCGGATCGTAACCCACTCCACTGTTGGCCACTAACTTTCAACATATAATGCTTTGGTACGAAGGAACGGCGCACCATTTCTGGTTTTGCACGCAAACTGAAATACTAATGGATATACATATGAACTACCTATGAATAACGAAGGGTGTGCTTCAGGACATCTTTCGTCTTGTCGTCATAACCACCGTTTCACTTCCTGGTAGCACCCCAACACAAGGAATAAATGGAAAAATATAATGAACAGCAAGTCTCACGTCAAATGAGTTCGTCTCGCTTCCATCATGAATAATCATCAGCAATGGATCTTTAACCCCCAATTTTGTTTATTGTATACAAATATGTTTTAATTGATTACAGTTTTCATTTATAGTATACACAACAGATAAGTCCTATGTTGTATTAGGGAAGGATTGTGGGTAATGTAGTTTTGAATTCAAATGTGTCACTTAAAATGGGAGGAGCGAGTAGAGAGAACACACGTGGAGTTCCACGTTCATGATTGCGTAGGAGGGTCGATTAACATCTATTTAGAGCTTGAGAGCAATGTAGCATTTTTGCAAACAACGAGCGAGAACAGGGAGAACTAAAACGCAATACGTTTCATATCAGGTATGCAGGGGGAACCGGCGCATTGGTTGAATACGATAATGGGTGAAGTTGTTTTAGGATGAAGTGATTTAGTTTAAGCTACGCAGTAAAGGGGATTTAGGTTTATATAGTATGAGTGAGTTTTTGCAGTGACAACGAGCACAGGTTGAGAGAGTAGGAATTGGGTTAATATGCATTTGTGGAGAAATCGAAAGGGATAAATTTAACACGGGCACGTAGGTAATTTATACGTTGGGAACACGGGGGTTGTTAATGCAATGTTACTGATACACACACGTTTTTAATTCGCAGATACTCCTGATGAAGGTTATACAAACCGAAATGCATTGAGTTTGATGTGTATTGAAACAGATGGAGGACATGAAAATTCTATGATTGTTCACTTATAGGCCTGGATGGGCAATATGTAGAACAAAAATATGCTGAAAGTAAACTAATGAATTTTGTATACTCTTTGACGTGTTGAAAAACAAGGATAAATATGAAAAACAAAGCAAATAAAATGGATAAACTACGGATTACTCTGGTGGAAGTGTACTAATTTGAAGCACTAAGTGCATAAAGCTGTGCAGCCGGATCGTGACCCATTCTACTGTTGGCCACTAACTTTCAGCTTACACAGTTATGACATTATAGTGCATTATAGCAGAGCTCTGCATTGACGGCTAAGCAGCGCTATAATGCGTGACTAATGCATCTCAGTGCGGTGATGCGGATCACCACACTGAAATGCGTAAGAACCACGCCTAATGCGTGATACTTGGCAGGACTGCACCAGGCACAGAGAGAGGTGAGCCAGGCCGTGGCCATGTATGGCCGCCGGCTGTATCGCTGCAAAAAAGTAAGCGTTTCTAGCCCAGAAGTGAGGGCATAAAATCATTCAGCTGCCGGCGGGGTAATGCAAGTAAGTTAAGTTCCAAATGTGCTTGCTTTCTACACACACACACACGGCACACCTACATTCGTAGCCACAAACTTGCACATAGCCAGACACGCACAGACAACACACACGGCACGTAGACATCTGTCTCAGGCTGTTAGAATTATCACATGTAACATTTCTGTGACAGTCTAAAAACGCTCACTGACACTTCTACCAATAACATCAAACAGATGATATCCACATTTTAAATGCCCACATCATGCACATAATTGTGCATTTAATTCAAGCCGAGTGCACTGGACATTATTGTGCGCAGTCACCCCACTTATTTTGGCGACTGAATCCGGAGGGGGGGCGTCACTTAAAAATAAACAACAGCAAGTTCTGGCACAGCTCATGTGGACCTGAAGCCTTCTGTTGCTTTCCGTTATATGCAGCAGTTGAATTGTTTCTAGGAGGCGGAAGTGATTTGGTTTCTTTTTTCCAGTGCTGTACAATTAACTTTATGGTGGTCTGGGCAGTGGGCATCAACCCTTCTGCTACTTTTTCACATTTCCTGGTGAATAGTTCTGGCGTCTTGTGTGAGTTGAGCACTGTTTACAGCAGTTCATTCCCTCCACACTAAAGGTGTCCCAACTATCGCAGGCCGACCTGTCACAGGCGTGGAGAGGCTTCAGGGTACAAGCGGAGCTTACCGTATATGGTTTAAGTGAGTGCTTTGCACCCGACAAAAAGCAATGGAATAGCATTATAAAGAGGATGTGCCATTAGTCAGCGACTGACTTTGAAACTGAGGAACCGAAACAGGTTTGAGTCCTGGCATAGGCTCAACAACCTGTGATTTGGGGCAAATAACTCTCTGTGTTCATAAAATTTAACTGTTGCTCATTTAAAGCCAGTCAATACCTTTTGGCTGAGCCGGCGCTACATAAATCTTCAAAAAGGAAAACAATTAATTTGGAGCAGCCAGAGTCTTGAACAGGCTAGTGTGTGGGCAGACATTTTTTTGCGTGTTAAATCTCTTGCGCTGGGTTTTACTGTCGATTTCCTGACTTTATTAAAAAAAAACTGGCCTGCAGCAATCTTAAATATACGCACTCTCCCATCCATACCTTGTTGAGACATTGAGGCGGTAGCGTTCTTTTCATGCCTGTCTCCAAATGCAACCCCTGAAGTGACAGTTTTGGGCTGTTTGTGGGTGTGTTGGGTTTGCTGCATTGGGTTTTACTCTTGATTTTTCTGACATTACCACAAACATTTCAGCAGCAAACTCAAAGATGCACGCTGTCTCCCAGTACAGACCCTGATGAGTAGGTGTGACAGGCTTAGTGTATTGATGGAATTTTTTGGCAGCAAACTCTGGTGTTGTGCAATAGATTTAAGATCTTCTTAGAGTTCCTAGTTGCTCAAATGGGTGTAATTTCTGATCTTTATATGTTTCCTCGTCTTCATTGCTTGATTTTTGGCTCACGAGAAAGTTATGAAAATGCCACACATAAGCAATCTGAAACCTTGGCAGCTATGCATGTATCCTGCTTCTGTTGTAAAGCGTTCTGATGGCTTCGGATGATGTCTGCATTATATAAAATTGGAAAAATAAATAAAATCTAGGAGCATCCTCAAGACACCAGTTCGATGCAATGTGAAGCGCCGCAGTGCCCCTTGGTTCGGCCCCCCACTCCCCAGGGGGAGGGGGATAGTGGCTGGACCGGGGGCCTCAGTGGCGGCCACCCCCGGGGAGCAGAGTCCGAACACCAAGGATTGGGTAGAGATAAGGGATGGGAGACAAGGAAGCGGGACCACCAGATGATAGGGTAACGGTTACCGGGTCACCTTCGCAGAGAAGGGTATGGGAACAGTCAACCAGGTTGGCGGGCGGGAAGCACATTGGCTTGCCCAGGTAATCAAGAGGGTACACACCGGGACTGAAGAAGCACAGGGTTGGGCTGGGAACAAACGCTTACCCGGAAGGAAACGTGTGGACACCGGAAGTGAAAGGTCACCCGGCCGGGTGGGAACCGGCTGGTTACCCGGGTGTGGGTGGGCATCGGAAGGCAAAGGGTCATCCGGTTGGGTTGGAAGCAGACGCTTACCCAAGGAGTGTATGGCAACCGGAAGTAAAAGGTTACCCGGCCGGGCTGGAAGCAGAGGCTTGCCCGGAGTGAAAGGGAAGGGTTGCGTTCCCAGGGGGGATAGGTCGCCGGGGGCAAGGTGAGCTGCACTGAAGGCAAGGCAAGGCACAGGGCAGAGCTTATGGGGTAAAGACACAGGCTCTCCGCACAAAGTAATGATGTGTAAAGGATCGCTTGTAAGTTGAAAATGCCTGATAAACTGCAGCCTCAATTCTTCCATAGAAACACAAACTCGTGGTGGTCTGAAGTCATTGGGATTCGGGTGGAGCGACCATGTGGGGGGTGCCTCTGCTGTGTGTTGTGCTTCTTTAAGAACTGAAAGGCATTCTAGGGGCTGGCAGCTCTGTGGATATCAGTCTGTGCATCTTCAGTGGCAACAGATTTCTCGCCGACTCCCATAACAAGCAAGGCACCTAGAATCAATCACCTGAGCATTCGGAGCCACAGGCATCCCAGCTCCCAAGGATGCCCTGCAGCTAGCTGACACAAAAATAGGACAACAAAAAAAGGTTTCCGACCGACAAAGAAGACGGACTCTCTCAGCTTGACGTTGTAAGTGAGCAACATCTCCTTCAAATTAAAAACTTACGTCAGCGTTCGTATAAATTAATCAAACAAAGCAGGCAGGCGTTTCTCTTCAAAACGTTCAATTTTAAAAATCTATATTTTTATACAACACAATTTTGCATTCAAACACTAAATAAAGAACATTACTCTTATACTGTTACTAGTAAATAAGAAAAGCAACTTACGCATTTGGAACACCGCCTACCCCAAAAGAGTTCGACTTTTTTTTTAGAACTTATTGAAATGACCCAACTCAAAGATGGCTGCGATAGTAAGTGTATTGTGACGGAACAATATTTCAGTCCTTCCACTATGTCTCCTACTAGGCGTTCTACCAATCACCGGGGGTCTGTCCCACCCAATCCCAAGCAAGGAGCAAAACAAATGTGCAGCTGAAACAAAGCACTGGCAAAGCCATTAGGTTAGATTTGTTTTTATTTTTTAAACTACGGGACCATATTAACTGGACCACGCGACGGCACCCGTTATTATCGGCATGTATGCACACACAATGGACGCCCATAGTACATGCTCATACCTGTGACTGGAGAGCGTGGGGGAGGCCATGCGATTAAGGGTGATAAAAAGAAGAAAACATATTTGGAGTTGACGCAGGTTTATTAAGTCATTGATCTTAATGGATTGAGTTCATGCCAAACATTTGGAAGCAAGAAACAGATTTTCATAAATACATAGATCGCCCAGTCTCCCCAAATAGATCGCCCAGTCTCCCCCATGCACCAACATTTTATATGTAGGCTCTTCTGGTTATCCCTCAGAAGCTCTCAGCCAGCCTTCTGAAAAACCCAGCCAGAAGACTTTGTGGGGGTGGGAGGGGGATCTACTTGTGATACCAGTGAGGAACTTCACTACTGGGCTCACATTGTACCCTTTGTCTTCCCGCCACATTGTCACTGCAGTTATGGAAGTTGAATAGGTAGGTAGGGCTGCCGTTGCAGTAACCACCTCCTTCTGACAGTCAGGGGCCAAGTCTGTGTCTCCGAAAGGGCATTAGCTTTGTTTCAGTACCACCTGCCTGTAAAAGCTGTTACAGGCAGCACAGCAGGGTGTCCCATGTGACAGAATGCTTCCTGTCTCTCTGCATTGCTAGTCCTCACATAATTACAGCTACATCGTTTTCAGCTTCCCAATATCATCACAGGAATGTTCATCTAATCCTGGGGTTTCAGCCAATCTATTTGTGCTTCAGTATGCACTTTCAGATTACATGTTAGAAGTTTGGACCTGAAGGTCACAGGATGCTTGGTGCTTCAGAATGAAGAAACTAATGCAACTGACTGGCTCTGCAGTGCTCTCACAAATAGTACAGAATGACTACCAATAACTGGCCTTCGCAAAAAAGCCCAAAAACGAATAGGCCCGGAGTTTTATTCGCAAAAAAGTGAGCAGGGTGTGCAGATTTCTTCTTAGTATAAAAAGAATGCACTGTTGGGGAAAATACTTAAATGTTCATCCTAAATCTGTAATTTATAGAAATGTATACATTTCTACCTATTGTTTTACATTTTCTAGCTATTTAATTATCCTATGTTGTTTGTGGTTGCAAGTTTATACTGTACCACTAAAAGTTATAGAGGAAACATATATTTAAACAATGGACGGATTTGACCAACTTCACCACAGCTATCTGCAATGAAAAAAACTTAACTACTAGTAAGTTTACTAGTAATAAATTTACTAGTAGTAGCTTACCTTTGTGAATACCGAACAATAGTAAAGTTAGACTTTTGGCCTAAACTTATCCTTCAGGTGTTAAGTTAGACTTCAGGTGTAAAGCTAGACCTCAGGTATAAAGTTAGACTTTATGCCCAAACTTAGACTTCAGGTCTAAAGTTAGACTTTTGGGCTAACTTTACCTCTGTGAATCGGGCCCCCACAGTCTGATAGGAGTCAGCGAACGCTGTCATTCAACAAAGAACATTGGGACTGGACTTTGGGGGAGTAACCATTGCACAGAGGCCATCTAACACACACCTGTGACTGCCATTTGGGATAGGCTGGGTGTGTCATTACTCTTGAGCTGGCCTCCAGTGCTCGGCTTAACACTACAATTCCTCTAGTGAAGCAGGCACCAAGTACAGCAACAATATTAACGTTGCCAGATAGGAGTAGTGTGAGAGCCTCCCAGAGCAGTATTGTGCTCCTGGTGGTGATAGGTGGGCCACATCTCGCAGCCAGAAGCTGAATCACTCTTAAGAGTGAGACGCTGGTCCAGGAACCAAACAAAAAGCAGCTCGCATGTGGATGTGCTCCGTCGGAACCACTCTGCCTGGGTTTCTGAATGTAAAACAGCACCCTGCCACTCCGTTTCAGACTAATTTGAGGGGGATTTAATTTTTTCTGAAGATGGCCAGGGATAATATGGAGGAATGATATATTAATTCGATGTACAGGGTCATTTCAGTCATGGTGAGCAGCCCCCCAGTCTGCAGGCCAGCCTAGACTTTGGCATCCCCTCCCAGTCAATGCCTGCCATATTTGCTGTTCCTTCCTGCCTGTCAGTGTATAGACCACAAATGCTGAGCAAGCGCCATCTTCTTTACAGTCTGCTTGGCATTTCATTTTGTTTTTGGGAACCAAATGCCCAAAGCGGGCGTTTGTTTCTGAAAAGAAAAAGAGGAACCCTGGCTCGAAGACGCAAGGCGCTTTCTCTCTCCGGGTCAGGTCATTGTTTGTTTTCCCTGCTCGACTGTGGCCCAGCGATCCTGTGATGAGGGACTGCTGGTTCCTGGGTTTCTACAGCGGAATGAGCTGAGGGTCTCTGCTTATCTGCACTTCCTGAACGAGACGTCCTGTCTTTTCAAACCTCACACATTTTCACCATTCAGTTACCAATCTCCTACAAGAAAAGTGCCCTCTACTCAGCACTTGTGCCCCTGCCCTCCTTGCGCTGCCCCCTACACAACTGTAGACCTTGCCCCCCCTCAACTCTGCCTTGTATTTCCTGACCTCCCCCACCTCTGTACCCACCCATTGTAATGCCATAGGCCTCTTCTATAAAGCACACACCATTGCTGTGCAGCTAGATGTGCTCTATATCAACCATATATATATATATATATATATATATATATATATATATATATATATATATATATATATATATATATATATATATAAATATATAGGTACCTACATCGATAATGAAGCCATGCTGCCCAAGTGAGAGACAGTATCTTGATGTGATTGGATTTTTCATTCATAAAGCACATGCATGTCTTGGGCATGATGGCCCTGGAGAGACAAGAAACAGAGTTAGATAAATCCTGGAACTAATAGCAGTGGAGAGCCATTTAAAGGAAAGTCTTGGGGGCTTACAACAGGACAGTTGGCTCTGAAGTCTGCATGAATATATGCGGAGCTCATTCTACAGTTTGTGGTTCAGATATTTTGGGTATCGTTCTCAAGGTTATGAGTGCTTACACCTCTGGACAAGTAGGAAGCAAGAAAAAAGAGGTGTAGTAGTACTGTGCCTAGAGAGTCTGTCCCCCAGGCAGGAGAAACCAAGTCCATAGAAGACCATGTGGATTTGTCATAAGGGTTTGAACTAGTCCATTTGCTTCACTGTTTCCGTCCAGTCGAGGCATGGACAGACTTCTTCAGGGCCATCGCCTTGCGGACAAAGTTTTCAATCTTCTGCACTTAGGACAATGTGGTGTTAGGGAGGCCTAAATAGAATCTATTACAGTTGGCGATAAGGAACAATAGAGAAGTAGAAATGATGATTCTCATCAAGAAAGGTCAACGAATGTAGGCCAGGAGGTATCTACTCAGCAATGTTTATTTCTCCCATCCAACAATACTACGTGTTATTATTATTAAGAAATGACTGTACAAAACGTGCAGAAACAACCTATGGTAAATATTAAGTATGAGTGGTGAAAGTCAGGATGCATGCGGCACACTGCTGTCAGTTTTAATCATCGGGCAATAAGACTATGACCAATCCGATGTAACAAACGGGTAGTTCACATTGAAAAGGCCTGAACCAAGCTAAACTCCAGCCTTTCGCCACAGCTACACAGCAATTCAGAAGTAGAGGATGTCAATGAAAGCCAGCAAGTCCAGTAGGGCCGGCAGTATAACCAGATCCCTTTCATCTGTGATGCTGCAGATATTATCACTTTTGTCAGGCAATACTGTCCCAGTTCAAGGAAGGGGCACAGACTTCTGACCAGTGGGAGTTCGAGAATTGTAAATTAAGTAGAGTACGCTTGTAATGAGCTGATTGCCACATTTTCTAAGATCTCCCAACTATGAGTTCCTAAAATCTCATCACCAGGCGTTGAACAATGGAGTGGAAGATAACAGGATGGTCGTGTTTCAAGTTCATGAATCCTGTTTGAACACAATGTATTATAGCCGCCCTTACATGAAGGAGGCATTGATAGAAGGCTTCCGAAAAGGCAACCTGAATTTGGAGCCAGGGTGTGTGAATTACTCTTTAGAAAGGAGATGGATGACTTCTTGTTCAGACATAAGGCAGGATTTAGATCCTGGTTTCCTGCGCATAGTTCTGTGCATGAGCAGAATCCCTGCAACAAGCCATGTCCCGAGGCGCAGAGCCTCCTGACATAGGGTCCACAACCCCACCCCGCCCTGATTGTTGCAATACCACATGGCGGTGGTGTTGTCTGTGAACACCTGCACTACTCTCCCCTTGACAGAGAGAAGGAATGCCTTCAGTGCAAGAAGGATCGAACAAAGCTCCAGAAGGTTGATGTGGAGCTGGGACTCCGCCGGAGACCAGAGGCCTCTGATCTCCGCCTCTCCCATGTGGCCACCCCATCCTAGGAGGGACGCATCTGTCACTACCGCATGCTCTGGTTGGGGAAGGGAGAGGGATCTGCCTCTGACCCAATGCTGGTTCATGAGCCACCACTTCAACTACTGAGCAGTGCCCTCTGAGATCTGGACATGTCCGGACAGGTCCCACTGATGCTGCGCCCACTGGAACTTCAGGTCCCACTGCAGCGCCTGCATATGCCATCTGGCATAGTTGATCAGCAGGATGCAGGAGGCCATAAGGCCCAGCAGCCTCAGGGTCATCCTTACCGAAACCCAGGACAAGGGCTGAAAGATCGGAATCATAGCCCGAATGTCCCGGACTCGCTGTTCGGGAGGAGAAATCCGAAACTGCGCTGTGTCCAGAACCACTCCGATGAAAAGGAGCTTCTGAGAGGGTACCAGGTGTGACTTCGGCACGTTGATGGAGAACCCCAGCAAATGCAAGAGGTTGGCCGTAGTCTGGAGGTGGGAGACGACTGCCTGGGGCGAGCCCTCCTTCAACAGCCAGTCATCGAGAAGGGGAAGACTGAAACCCCTGATCTGCGCAGATGAGCTGCGACCGCCGCCATCACTTTCGTGAACACCCGAGGTGCGCTGGTAAGGCTAAAAGGGAGCATGGTGAACTGAAAGTGCTCGAGGCCAACCGTGAGCCGCAAGTAATGCCGGTGGGCCGTCAGGACGGGAATATGAAAGTGGGCGTCCTGCAAGTCTATCGCTGCCATCCAGTCTTGTGGGTCTAGGGCAGACAAGACCTGAGCCAATGTGAGCACTTGAACTTCTCCCTCCGAAGGAAGCCATTGATGTTCTGAAGGTCTAAGATAGGACGCAGACCCTTGTCCTTCTTTGGAACCACGAAGTAGTGGGAATAACAGCCACAACCTACTTCGGGCTTCGGAACGTGCTCGATGGCCCCCTTGGCCAAGAGGGCTGCAACTTCCTGCTGGAGAAGTGCCAAGTGATCCCCCGACATGCGGTGGTACTGAGGTGGCATGGCTGGAGGGGTAGTCTCGAAAGGGAGGGACAATTTGCAGCACCCACTGGTCCGATGTGATGGTGTGTCAGTGTGGGAGATGATGGCGAATCCGTCCACTGGCGTTTGATGGACCTGAAAGGACGGACTAGGAAGGCTTTGCAGTGGATGCCGCGGGGGTGGAGGTGGACTGACCCGCCCGCTGGCCCCCTGAACCGCCTCGACGGTTCCCACGTCCGCGCTGAGGTTGTTGTTGTGCCGGCCTGTGGCTCTGCGAACGTAGTGGGGCGCCCCTTCTGCGGCCACGAAAGGCAGAAGGCGGAGGAGGCCGGGTGGCCAGCAGGCCCAAGGACTTTGCCGTAGCCTGTGAGTCCTTAAAGCGCTCCAGCGCACTATCTGCCTTATGCCAAAAAGGCGAATGCCATCAAAGGGCATGTCCATCGGGAGTCCCGCAAGGGTCTGCCCTTAGCCCCCTTCTATTCAATATCTATATGACCCCACTGATCTATCTAGCGGAGGGACTGGGAGCTAAGGTGATGGCATACGCGGACGACACTCAGTTACTATTCACCTGGAAGAGAGAGGTGGGCTCGGTATCTCAGGCACAATCTTGCCTGGCCTCAGTTTTTAACTGGATGGCGGAGGCAAAGCTTAAGTGTAATGAAGGGAAATCGGAGGTTCTACTATTTGGTATGTTTCCTCCAAATTTCTGAGAGCAACTTTGGCTACCTGAATACCCCTGTCCAATATCCTCCGAGAAATCGGCAAAGAATCTTGGGGTTTGGTTTGATGAGCGTCTTTCGTTTGAGATACACATTAAGAAGTTGGATGGTGGCTGCTTTGGTTTGCTTAAATCATTTAGAAATGTTTTCCCCCTTCTACCAATAGCAGCGAGACAAACACTCATATGTGCACTGATCATGTCCCGTTTGGATTATGCTAATGCCCTTTTTTCTGGCATTCCCGGCTATCTGTTAAAGAAACTACAGGTAGCCCAGAATACTGCTGCTAGATTGTTATCTGCGCTGTCCTCTAGGGACAGTGTGCAGAGCCAGCTTCGTTTGTACCATTGGCTACCAGTAGCCGCTAGAGTTAAATTTAAGCTACTGATCCTGGCCCACCGGGCACTTCATGGTAGTTGGCCTATCTATCTTCAAAAGCGGATCGCTTTTTATGTACCTGGGCGGGCATTGCGCTCCGCGTCTTTGTATCTTGTTCATGTTCCTCGTTTTAAGCGACAGAGGACCGGGGGTGGCTCCTTCACAGTGAAGACAGCTACTGCCTGGATCACACTTCCGCTGAGTTTGCGTACTATCCAGGGTTTGGGGGTGTTTAGGAAAAAACTGAAAACCTATCTTTTTGTTTGACGATTTGTACATTACCTCTATAGATTCGCGCCGGGATACTCCTGAGTAACTGTGCGCGCAATAAATGCATATAACATAACATAACATCAGGGTATTCTGGACACCCCCCAAAAAGCCAGTTGTTCTCAGTCAGGCGTGGCGCCTAAGCGCCGCCGTCGTGGAAATCGCCCTGCCCAGTGAGTCGGCGGTGTCAAGCCCACAACGAATGGTGAACTTAGCTGCGTCTCTCCCAGCAGCAACAGCTTAGGTGAGTACTGTCTGGACCTCCTCCAGACAGCTAGGCAGCACCTGCGCAACCATGTCCCACAGAGAGTGGGAATAACGGACCAAGAGGCATGCGGCGTTCACCGACCACAGCCCTAAGCTGGCAGATGAAAATAGCTACTTGCCAAGCTGCTCCAGGTTCTTGGATTCCCTATCCGGAGGTGCAGAAGGGAACACGCTTTGGGACGCAGAGGCCTGGACAACCAAGCTCTCAGGAGTAGGGTGTTGAGAGAGGAATAGGGGGTCGCCCGGAGCCGGGTGATGGCGTCAGGCAACGTTCCTGTCCACAGGAGCCCCTGTGTTGGGCCTGGACCAGGTGCCCAAAAGAACATCAGAATGTGCATCATTAAAGGGCAGCAATGGCTCCGAAGAGGTTGCCGCCGGTTGGATCACTTCTGTCAGCATGTTCGGGGAGTTCGAGGTGGAGGGCCTCGGCTGCCCTATGCAACACCACTGCGTAACCTGCTCCCTCATCCGTAGCCACGGTAGGAGGAGACGGCATGCCAGGGTCCGGCGAGGTGTCAAGACCACTGACTTCCCCCAAATCCTCTGCCCAGTCCAGATCATAAGCAGAGTCCTGTGCGAGAGGGTCCTCAGACCCCTTCCAGTCCTCCCTTCCTCTGAAGTCTGTGGAACAGGCTGAAAATACAGAGGACGGACATAGGGAACAAATTCCATCGGCGCCAGAATCGGCGTTGATCCGGCTCCGTCTCTGTGCTGAAACCGGGGACGACGTCATCCCGAGGAGCGGGCGACGTCGGAATCGGTGCTGGTGGGGTCGACGTCGATGGAGGCGTAACAAGGTCAACCGGGGTCCGATCCCAGATCCCATTTGGGCCTGTGGCGCCGAAGCCGTCAGCGACACCGCGGCCGGAGCCTGCGGCGATGAAACAACAGGACCCCCAGTCGGGCCCGCGGGGCCCAGAGGCTCACCGGCGGGGCCAGACGGCCCAAAGAGTCAGGCCATGGCAGCAAGAAACTCTGGCATCTGGGCAGGCGTTGCCGCCGGACCCGGGAAGAGCGGATAGGCCGGCGGCGACGTCACAGGCTATGTCGGAGCCGCGGGGGTGGCACCGCCCGCACCCTCAGCTGCGTCACGGGACGGGCGAGGGGAAGTCGAAGAGCGACGACGCTTCTTTGACTTCTTTTTGGAATGCTTCGGCTTACCTGACCCCGAGTGCGAACACTTAGAGCCAGAAGAATGATGGTGACGACTCCGCGACATCATGCATTGACAGTCTCCACAGTTCTTAAACCCGGGCATCCCTACGGCACCAGGAGTCGATCGACTCAAGAAAAATAGGAGACAAAAAGCCTAAAAAAATGGGGATACTAGCTCTTTCCGGATCTGCGCTTGCTGGCGCGGAAAAAAAAAAGAACTGACATCAGCGCCTGTGGGCGGCGTCTAAGTACTGGCCGCGACGTCATTCCGGCGATCACGACGACGGACGCGGAGCTGCACGACGCCACCTACCGACACGCAGGGGAACTGCTGACGAAAAAACTTTCTGGATCCAGTCTGACGCCTGGGGATATTCTAAGGTAAGGAATATATCACTACATGTTTCTTTCAGATAGATCCTTTCAAGCACTGGACTGGCAGTATGATGTTATTGTGACAGGACTAAATTGTATACAAATTGAAAGAAAGTCAAAAGTCCACAAATGCTTATATGTTGCAAAGAGTTTTACATATTCTCAGATTTTTTTTATTTAATAAAATATCTGAACATAATGAATTTTTAATAGTAATTATTATATGGGCTATTGTATGCTCCTATCGCCTATATGTTGTGTGTTAATAAGTAGGTTCATGGATGCGATATGGTGCCATAAAGTTATTATAGAAGAAGTGAGCAGTGTTATGACAAGTATCTTGGCATGGAATCACCTGTGTGTCGATGGCTTGAATATCTTGTTGACTGATAGCAGCCATAATTAGTGGCTATCCTCATGTCAAAACTACACCTTTTCCTGCAAATCTCCCTTTTCCCAACACATCCTTAATGTTTCCCAGTCACCATGAACACACATATTTAGCATCCTCCCTGTTAACCGCAAAGGTTGTTTGAAAAGAGAATCTATGTGCAATTATAGTTTCCTCTATTGTTCTCTTTCCTGCCTGTCTGCATTGGATCCCCTCTAGCTTTCTAGCCACATTAACCTTTATACCTCTGTAACTCAACTTCTGAAATCCATATTTTCCCATTGTCTTGGGAGGGACAATGCCTGCTGTCTTCAATGATTTCCTTCCCATCATACCACTGTCATTCTTTTGACATGTTAGTAAAGCTAAACTCTATGTCCTGCATCGATTTCTTCTTACCTCATTACATAAAACAGCCTTCAGTTTAACCATAAGAATCATATTTTCTCATGCATATGCCAACGTCTACCTTAAAGACTTCACCTTTATAAATGTCTTACTTTACCATGCCATGGGGTCTTTCTACCCACACCATCGAAGTGCCATGTATTTGCACAGTATTGTTCATATGATTATCAGACTTAAGACCCTTCATATTCACCAACTACTCCATATTTTTGTTCACCAAGGCGCCTGAACACATATTATAGGTTGGTCCCATTTTTGTTTCAGTTTGCATTGAAGCAGTGTGTGGCGGGGACGAGAGCGCCGCCTCGACAGACTGGAACTGGTGGGATTCACCGCCCTCTCTTCCCCTACAGCAGCCGCTGGACCGTTCAGCAGAGGACGCGTGGTATCCCTACCCATCCCAGGACTGGACATCGGAGTCGGGACAGGGCTCCTTTAAAACGACCTACTTCACGGACGAAACCACGCCCCCCTGATGACGTCTGGGCAGAGGGCGGGATAAAAACAGAGGAAACCCGGAAGACGACGGACGGCGATTCCCCGGAGGCGGACGGAGTGTTGCAGTGGAGAAAGACGAGGAGCTGGGAAGAGGAGCGACGTGGAGAAGAGACCGAAGACCAGAGAGCCGAGCGGAGTGGAGACGACCGCGACAAGCCAGGAGGCCAACGATCCTACGAGGCGCCCCGCCACGTTCCCACGGGAGGAGCGTGGCTTGAGCAGGTACGGGGGAAAGTAGCGGGCTGGGTGGGAAGGAAGACGCAGCCACCGCCTTGAAAGTAATTACCACCGTACTAGTGAGCTCTACACCCCCCCTCCCCTCACTGAGCACGAACTCACCTAGTTGCGGTACCACGAGCACTAGAGCACTTGGTTTCCCTCACTCCCGGCCCCGATTGATAACAGAACGGCTCGGTGTCCTAATACCTGGTCTCTTCTTGTCTTGCATTGCTTCCTTGGGCCGAACACCCCGGAGCTTCCCCAGAAGACGGAAGCAAGTCCCGAAGCTACGAAGGGAGGACTATACAGGAGACACTCAATCTGGAGCCCCATCACAGAAGCCTTCCCCTGGCGTCGAATACGAGACGACGAATAACACGTCAAAGGACACTGTTGACTAAAATAAAACCCTCGTTACAACGCACTGGTTTGGTTGTAGAGTCTGTTCCCACCACCCCGCCACAACTGGTGTCAGAAGTGGGATCACCATCACAGTCTGTCTGTAGTACCGAGATGGACGCTCTCATCCAACACCTCATCAAGGGGCAAGAAAAGCTGGAATGGGCTGTGCAGAGGCAGATGACATCGGCCCAAGCAGATAGAGAACAGTTCCAAAACACCATAACGGCACAGATCGAGAGTCTCCAGAAGGTGGGCCCTGTGGCTACGGTTTCACATCCTGTGGAGGTCCGAACCCCGACCCTTCCAAACCCATCAGGGATGGCATTACAAAAGTATGTGTCCGGAGAGGATCCAGACGTCTTCCTCATGAACTTTGAAAGGGCCGCCAGGGCCTTGGGTTGGCCTGAGGATAAATGGCCTTTCTTCCTGGCCCCCCTCTTATCAGGGGAGGCGCAGTTCGCGTACCAGGTCGCCAACCCCACAGGGAGCTCCCCATACACGACCATTAAGGAGGTCATCCTAGATCACCTGGGGCTAGATGGGGAAGCCTATCGACTTCGGTTCAGGAGAGAACGGGGTTCCCCTGGGGAAAATCCAAAGACATTGTTCTTCCGGTTAAAAATGGCGGCCGACAAGTGGTTACGTCCGGCCTCCAGCACGAAGGAGGAAATAATGAATCGAATATACATGGAGCAGTTCATGGACTCGTTGCCCTATGCGACTCAACGGTGGCTAAAACAGCACACAGGACTTACTCTAGATCAAGCCATAGAAATGGCCGCTAACTATGCTCGGGCCCAGCCAAAGACTTTAGGGTGGGACACCGAGAAAAGTGCAAAAGGTCCATTAACGATAAAAGCGGAGAGGAAGGCGAAGCCAGCACCGGAACCTCCCCGACCCCGGCCTATGAGAATGGAGGGACCACCGACCCGGGGACCCCAGTGCTTTGATTGCGGCGAATGGGGTCACATAGCAAGACTCTGTCCACGAAGAAAACCCACAGAAGAACCAATGGAGGTCGGATACCTCCCCCGGACCGTTCTGTATTCTGCCGAATTTGGGTCTTCCTTCTACGTGAGTGTAAGGATGAACGGTTTGAAGGTTCAGGCCCTGTTAGACTCAGGCTGTAGACAGTCCGTGGTTCGCAAGAGGTTGGTGCTTCCCTCACAGTATGTTCCGGGTGCCCCCCTCACAGTATGTTCCGGGTGCCCAAGTGTACATACGTTGTGTTCACGGGGATGTTAGGCCCTACCCCCTTGCCCAAGTGACCCTGACTCATGCAGAAATGGAACCATACAAGGTAAGGGTGGGGGTGGTGGATTCCCTTCCAGAAGACATGATACTGGGTGTCGATAATCCAGGATTCTTGTCCTTATTCCAAAGGTCCCTGTCTCTTCCCCCCTCCTCCGGGTCCCATTCTGTACCTGCACTACTCTCCCCGGACCCGTGGGTATTTGACCGCAGCTTTCGGTTCGCGCAGGCTAGTGATCCCACGCTGGTCAACGCGTGGGAGAGCGCGCATGCCACCCACGATCAGGATCCGAGAAGGTATCCCCGGTTTAGGATCACAAAGGACCTCCTGTATAGAGAAGGGGAGGAGGGAGGGGATGCCCAGTTGCTGGTACCGATGTCCTTTAGGGAACAAGTATTGTTCTTTGCACATACCCACCTGACGGCCGGACACAGCGGGAAAGAGAAGACCACCGACAACATCCTAAGACATTTTTATTGGCCTGGAATCTACAAGGACGTGCAGGAATACTGTCAGCGCTGTGAGATATGCCAGAAACAGAATGTACAGAGACCACCCGCTGCACCCCTGCGACCTATGCCCACCATAGGCCGACCGTTCGAAAGAATCGGCATGGATCTGATAGGTCCCTTACCCAAGTCTACCAGGGGTCACGTATATGTGCTAGTACTTGTGGACTACGCCACCCGGTACATAGAAGCCTTTCCCCTGCGGACTCCCACAACGGAACATATAGCGGAGAAGTTCATTGAGTTATGCTCCCGAGTCGGGTTCCCGAAAGAGGTCCTCACGGACCAGGGCACCCCGTTCACATCAAGGCTAATGAGGGAAGTCTGCAAAACGTTAAATATACATCACCTGCGCACATCAGTGTACCATCCCCAAACAGATGGGCTGGTCGAGCGCTATAATCAAACGTTGAAAACGACCCTGAAGAAGATGCTCGCCACAGAAGGTTCGGACTGGGATAGGCTATTGCCGTTGGCGCTCTATGTCATTCGAGCCCAGAAACAGAGCAGCCTCGGTTACTCCGCCTTCGAACTTTTATACGGGCGACAACCGAGGTCCTTACTAGAAATTACGAAGGATGCCTGGGAGAGGGAGGAAGAGCAAGAACAACGGTCCTTATTAGACTATACACAGCACCTCAAGTCCAAGTTAGGCAAACTGCGAAACCTGGCGTACTCCAACTTGGAGAAACAGAAGGAAAAACAAAGAAAAACCTATGACCGCGGGACCAAGCTGCACTCATTAAAGAAAGGGGATTGGGCCTTGCTCCTACTTCCTCCTATCGCAGGAAAAGGGAAACACAAATGGAAGGGGCCTTACGAAGTGGTTGATACCATAGGCGACACGACCTACCGCCTGAAGGTGACGGCAAACAAGGTACAATCGTATCACATAAACTTATTAAAGAAATGGATTGGGCCCCCTCCAAAAGCTTTAAACCTTCTTATTCCCACCCGCAACAAGCAAAGCACCTTGAACGAGTTGATCATCAATGAGGAAATGACACAACAGCAGAAGAAAGACCTAGAAGAGACGCTGTTACCCTACCAGGATATATTCTCGGACATCCCTGGGAAAACGACATTGGTGGAACACAGCATCGAAACACAACCCGGAAAACGAGTTAAGTTAAGGCCGTATCGTATCCCTGCGGCCCGAAGACAAGCTATAAAAGCAGAAGTAGACGACATGCTACGGCTTGGGGTTATCCGCCCCTCAAAGAGTGATTGGGCCTCCCCCATTGTGATGGTCCCGAAACCGGATGGGTCGAGGCGATTCTGCATGGACTTTAGAGCGCTGAATGCCATATCCTCGTTCGATGCCTACCCTATTCCACGAGTGGACGAGCTAATCGAAAAACTTGGCGAAGCAAAGTATATCACCACGTTGGACCTCACAAAGGGGTACTGGCAGGTGCCTCTCAGAGAATCAGACAGGAAGAAGACGGCCTTTATCACGGACGAAGGCCTCTTCGAGTTCACGGTTCTACCCTTTGGCCTCCATGGGGCGCCTGCCACGTTCCAGCGTTTGATGAATACCATACTCCGGCCATATCACACATTTAGCTCAGCCTATCTAGATGACATCGTCATTTATAGTACCACCTGGGCCGAACATCTACGACATCTGCAGATCATACTCAAAGCTCTACAACAGGCAGGTCTGCATGTCAACGCAAAAAAATCCCGAGCGGCTTTTCAAAGCGTGAACTATTTGGGTTTCGTGTTGGGAGAAGGCACCATCACACCCCAAATGAACAAAGTTCGAGCCATCGAGGGGACCCCCTTCCCTAGGAACAAGAAAGAAATACGGGCGTTCCTAGGTTTAATAGGCTACTATCGCCGCTTCATACCCAACTTTGCGGACCTAGCAGCCCCCCTCACGGATCTCCTACGAAAAGATGTAAAGCCCCGAGAGCTTCTAAATCCCAGTGAGGAGGCACTGCACGCATTCAGCAGTCTCAAAACGGCTGTCACCACCCACCCCATCTTAGTAACACCTGACTTCTCCAAACCCTTTATTCTGGCCACAGATGCGTCTGACCTAGGCATAGGGGCGGTGTTGTCCCAGGAGGGGGGTGATGGGTTGGAACACCCAATACTGTATATCAGTCGTAAGCTATTCCCTAGAGAAACCAGGTACCCAACAATAGAACGGGAGTGTCTACCAATCAAGTGGGCCATAGACAAATTGCAATATTATCTAGAGGGCAAACCGTTCATTCTTTATACTGACCACGCACCCCTCCGGTGGATGTGTCAAAACAAGAGTCAAAACACCCGAATACTTCGCTGGTTCCTCTCCCTCCAGCCTTATGCTTTCACTGTGCAACACCGGAAGGGGAAGGAGAACGGGAATGCGGATTACCTGTCCCGAGTCTTTCCTCTCCCCGATCGGGAGAATCCAGGGGGGGAGGTGTGTGGCGGGGACGAGAGCGCCGCCTCGACAGACTGGAACTGGTGGGATTCACCGCCCTCTCTTCCCCTACAGCAGCCGCTGGACCGTTCAGCAGAGGACGCGTGGTATCCCTACCCATCCCAGGACTGGACATCGGAGTCGGGACAGGGCTCCTTTAAAACGACCTACTTCACGGACGAAACCACGCCCCCTGATGACGTCTTGGCAGAGGGCGGGATAAAAACAGAGGAAACCCGGAAGACGACGGACGGCGATTCCCCGGAGGCGGACGGAGTGTTGCAGTGGAGAAAGACGAGGAGCTGGGAAGAGGAGCGACGTGGAGAAGAGACCGAAGACCAGAGAGCCGAGCGGAGTGGAGACGACCGCGACAAGCCAGGAGGCCAACGATCCTACGAGGCGCCCCGCCACGTTCCCACGGGAGGAGCGTGGCTTGAGCAGGTACGGGGGAAAGTAGCGGGCTGGGTGGGAAGGAAGACGCAGCCACCGCCTTGAAAGTAATTACCACCGTACTAGTGAGCTCTACACCCCCCCTCCCCTCACTGAGCACGAACTCACCTAGTTGCGGTACCACGAGCACTAGAGCACTTGGTTTCCCTCACTCCCGGCCCCGATTGATAACAGAACGGCTCGGTGTCCTAATACCTGGTCTCTTCTTGTCTTGCATTGCTTCCTTGGGCCGAACACCCCGGAGCTTCCCCAGAAGACGGAAGCAAGTCCCGAAGCTACGAAGGGAGGACTATACAGGAGACACTCAATCTGGAGCCCCATCGCAGAAGCCTTCCCCTGGCGTCGAATACGAGACGACGAATAACACGTCAAAGGACACTGTTGACTAAAATAAAACCCTCGTTACAACGCACTGGTTTGGTTGTAGAGTCTGTTCCCACCACCCCGCCACACAGTGAAACAAAATGGAAGACTTTACATAGTTTAAGTATAGTAATGTTTCCTCCTCAACCAACAGCATTTGTAAATGGCCACAGATCACCCCTTACTCAAAAACCACTTCACGCCTGCAGTGATTTAACAGCAGCAGTTTAAACTGGAAAACATATCTCTTGGAACAGATTCTGACAGAATTAGAAAGGCACAGTATGGAATATAACAGCTTTATTTCAGGCAAAAAAAGTTGTTACAGTCAACAAATATTGGATGCAGGCAACTCCTCTGAAGTGATATTGAAAGCGTTAATGCAGATGGCATCCAATTCATTATTAAATTTTAATAGATGTAATGGTATTACTACTCTAATGACCTACCGAACTGATGTAGAGCCATGTCCATCTTCGATTACTGGAGAAGGCACAGAGCAACTGTGTCGCATCATTGCAGAATTTAATTAGAGTGCTTTCGAACATGCTCCATTTCTGATGCCGGAAAGCAAGCTTGGGTGAACCAACTAATAACAAAATACCTAGATCTGAAAGTTTACAGACATTTCAAATACACTGGAGAAGGCTCCCCAGCTTCAGGCTCATCTTGAAGCCAATAGCATACCAGGCGATTTACAGTCAGAGCCTTGGCTCAACAGAGGTGCGAAGGCAACCCTACTAGGGGTTGGCCATCCATTATGGAATCTGTGGATGAAGGGGTGCAAACATGGTCATGGTTTTGGATAAACACCCGATCAGGGGGAGAACTGACGGTATCTGCATTACTTAAGGCAACTCTCCTCATTGTGACCTACAGTGAGAATGGTTCATGTTATGAGCTGTACCGCTTGTTATTTCTTATCTTTATTAGATGGGAGAGCGCACTTGGAGGAACACGTCAATAGCGAAAGAGTTGACACAACAGACATGGACATATATTTTCACAGGTGACTTGTCTGAGGGTGGGCTCACATAGCCAAAAGGGTGTTCTTCCCTATTACCCTGCAGCGTATGCGCTATACTCACATATCAGCTAATGTATGTGGCTGTATTCTGTTGAGCAATGTATGTATCAACTGACGGATTGTAAACGTGCTAAAAGTCAATAGTTGTTTTTTTAAACGCTGTTAGATGTATCAGAAGCGTTTGACACTCTTGCTCTTTAAGAGGATAACAATGGCAAGGGTACTGGATCAAGCTGGTATTTTGAGTGGATGTTTTTTTGGGATAATAAATGAGCTACAGTCAAACAAAACAAAGGTAATCTCTTGGACTATCAGTCCATTTCTTATTTAATAAGTAAAAATAAAACCTTTCTACCAACATTAAATAGATTGTTAGCAAATATGTTTTTGATAGGATAAAATCTTTGGATGAATTTGAATTGGCTGAATGTTAAAAGTCTCAAAAGCAGATTTGTTTTGCTGGCACTGCATGTAAGTTGAAGCAGTTGCACCATCTTTATCAGAACATCCAAATTGGAGACATCAATATCCGTTGTGTGAGGTAAAAAAAAAGACCATTCTGCTCCTGGAGCTTGGTAATGCTCGCGGTATAAGAACCGGAGATAAATGGTAAACCCAGATGTTTCAGTCCAGCAGATCTTAATGCAAGCATCATTGTCATCTGCAGCGCACCATATGTGGACAGAGACGTTTTAAGGCATGGGCAAAGTGGGCTGTGGCCCAGGGCTCCAGCCATTCAGAGCCCCCTGATAGATCCAGCTCTGTTCTGCAGAGTTTTGTCCTGATGGTCTTGAATAATTTTTAAGTTTATTGTTTTAAATACCGTTTTCCTTTTATTTTTAATGTGGGTGATGTGTGAGAGTCTTAGTCATTTTGCAGAGAAATGTTGCGTTTATGTTTCATGCAACATCCATATAAAAAGTTTCTTTTTTATCACTATAGGACCTCACATAGGAGAAATGGGAGGGTGTCACAGAGATTATTTGCAATATTAGTGAGCGGCTGCTGTGTTACAGTATTGAAAACACACGCCACTATCCCTAAATATTAGTTATAAACACAGTTAGAATTTGGATGAGTGTGCCTGTGCATTGTTAGTGACCTGGCCAAAGAGGGCATGAAAGAGCTGAAATTGAATCATAAATTCAAAGCTGTTCCGGCCTGGGACCAACAAAATAAGTTTGGCCCAGGTCCTCCACAATACGTTTGGCCCAGAGCCCCCAAAACCTTTAATATGTCCCTGTATGTGGAGGCCTGGTTGCTACAAAGACAGTGCCAGAAGCTCTTCGTTCAAAAGAAGTCAACTAGAACTAACCTATCTCTGATGTCATAGGTACAGCGGGTTTAAAACCCTGTTTGAGGTACCGTCAAATGTTCACGCACTCCTGCTGCTGTCAAACTGAAATGAGTGCTCCGTTACTCTCCTCCACGGTTACACCAGAACTAACAGACATTAGTAAGTGGATGTGTACTCAGTTCCAGGTTCTCTTTGATCAATGCAATTTCTGTGGAAACCAATCTGTGTAACTCAACCCACCAAAATAGGGGGGAGATTTACTCAGTGGCGGCGCGTTACCCCACCGCCTGGCTCAGAGCCAGCAAATGAAAAACAAAATGATGTTCTAGCATCGTTTTATTTTTCATTTGCTGGCTCTGAGCCAATGCTGTAGGGAGGGGAGTGGGAGGGTCGGCCGAGCCATGGGAGGCCAAACACACAAACGCACTTAGGTTTCTCCAGCCCGTCTGCACTGAATAGCTGGGCTGGAGAAACCCCACAGACTCTCTGGCCTGAGCGGAGCATCTTTCCAGCCCACTCAGACCAATCACCGCACTGCAGCACAGGGGTTGAATGGGAGTCTGTCCCAGGGGCTGCTGAGACCAGGAAGAGGACAGAACGCATGACGTGGGAGATGGCCGGTGGCTTCAGGTAAGTTCTTTAAAAAATATATATATTACTACAAAAACACCCCTCCCCAGCACGGCCCCCGCGCTCCTCCTCCTGTGGTCCCTCCACCCGCCCCATCACCCTTTGTTTGTGGCAGCTGCCACTGGATATACTAAGATTTCGCACTGTGTTTGCGTCACAAAAGTAACTCCAAATCTTTTTTTAACGATTTAATAATATTAATGTGAAAGTAAGGCGAAGCAGCGCATTACTTAGTGCCAAGGAAGCGTACCATGGGTGGTGCCCGGGCATTCCCAGGCAACCATCCAAGGTTTCTGACACTAAACCCTATTTACTAAATAAAGTAGACAGGGTTTAGCATCAGAAAACTGCGCCCTTTTGAAGTAGGTGCAAGGAAAGAGAAATGCTTTCATTTCTCCTTCCTTTTCCGACTTTGTACGCGTGCTGCACTTTACAGTACACATACAAAGAGGTAAAGGGGTTAAAGTTGGTCTAAGCATGGTATTTTGTACTGTAAGGCTATCCTTCCAATACAGTACCTTTGCTACACACAACGTAGACATCCTTGCACTGTGGCACAAAGGTGTCTCCGTGGCGCACGGCAGCTGATTAAGTGCCGGCGTGATGGGAGTGCCATATTTTTGTAAATATGGTGCTCTCCTTCACTCTCCGTTTCAAGCAATGCAGCACAGCATTTGCAGCTACGGCAATGCACTGTGTGAATCAGTGTTAAATCTGGCCACAAGGCCATTGCCTGAGCAAGTTCATTGAAAAAATCTGTCACAGAGCTACATTATTGGTTGGTCTAGACTCCACTCAAAATGCCTTACAAGGATGTTTGATTTCCCCCCAAATGGATTGGTGGACACAGGCACCCCAGGTTCTACAAAATTCTGTTCTCACCGTGATCTCAATCCAAACTGGCATCACAACGGTGGGCTTTTTGTCTGCCAAATTTACAGTGAAAGGGTGCTGTGACATGGTCCAAAATGGCTGTCAGTCAGTGGATGGATGGGTATGGCCAGAAATGAGTGCGGTCTGTGGATGGGCTTGGTTGGGGCTTGCATGGAGTGGCCTTTAAACCAAACATGAGTGTGGTCGCTTTTGCACAGCCATCATTCGAAGGATCACGGGGCCTTTCCTTATTATGGAGGAAAGTGGCTTCGGTTCAGGCCAGAGAGCAATGCCGTTTTCACATATTTCAATAAAATGAATCCAAACAGCGATGGTGTGATGTACAGTCTCATTCTCCACATCAAACATTTCCACCAGTCAACGGAAAACAAAACAGCTTCACAGTCCGATTGATCCATGTAGGTTTTTCATTTGAAAATTGAGGAATCATGTAAAAGCTCTGACAAAGTTATCGACATAAGAAAAAATCTGTGACAATAACTTTTGAATGTTGGTGGTTCTCGCAGGGCCCTCCTTTTAAATTAAAAAAATACTTGAATGGTGAATAAATTATTAATAAGTCGGGATCGCGATATAAGCTGTGCTTGTCTACAAGTAGGAATGAATTATGAATTTGTGCTACTCTCCTATTGTATTTTATCTGTCTTAGTCATTTTAATGGACTTTCATGTAAGGATTAGTTACTTACCTGTAATCCTAGTTCTCTTCCAGGGGTATCCTCATCAAAGTCATAAGCAGTAGAATATTCCCGCCTTTGCGCGGGACCCCGGAAACACAATCATATATGTGATAAACATATATGCATCTCCACATACACATATATATATATATATATATATATATATATATATATATATATATATATATATATATATATATATATATATATAATCTACTGGCGGTCGCCAGTAGATAGTTATAGTTAGGACCGAGTTTCCATAGGAAATCTCAAAATTCTATTTTGAATAACTTTGGCGCCGATTGACGAATCCTCGCGAAATTTTCAAAACTAATGGGGCGCTCCGCTCCGCTCCTACCCTGAAAGTCTCGGGGTGATTCGTCAAGCGGGGGCCGAGAAAAAGGGGGGGGTCCCAAAACGCGTTTTCCCCATGGATTTTTCCATAGGGACTTTAGTCGCAGCTACAGCCCGAACGGCTGAACAGAATTACGTGAAATTTGGCAGAGAGGTAGCCATAAGGTCCATGAAGTGCCTTTTGCAGGTTTGGTGTAAATCTGCTCAGTATTTCCACAGAAAATAGCATTTAAATCAATATATATATCTGTACGCGCGCAGCGTGCGCGCTGGGTGCGTGCACCTTGCCGTGCGCGAGCGCAATTCTGATTGGTTGTTAGATCTTAGTAAACATTCGAATCGGTCGAAACCAGGAAGTGTCGGCCGCCATTTTGTCTCTCGCACTCTGAGGGGGTGAAAAACAAATGTGGAGAACGTGAAAAGGGGGAAGGGTGGACAGTTCCTGACCCCCTAGCCGTGGTCAGGGGGTCCCAGAAGGATCCCCAAGGGCAAAATTTTTTTTAATTTTTTTTTCCGAAAAATCGCCGAGTGCGCACACCCTGCGCGCACCACCCAAACGGAAAAAATTCTGCTCGGTGCCCACCGCGCGCGCACGGTGCGCGAAGCGCTCCGTGTGCGCATGGCACGAACTGCGTAAAGTGGGCAACGAACTGCGTAAAGTGGGCGCGCGGTGCGCTACGCGCACCGCGCACCCACCGCGCACGCACGGTTCGCGAAGCGCACCGTGCGCGCGCCGTGAAAAAGTTTTGTTCAAAAAAATATATTAATAAATACATAACTTAGCATTTAAAAAAACGTACAAATTCACTGAAAAAACCATAGGTTTCACACACGTTATAGTTAGGAATTAGCATTTAAAAAACCTTGCAAATTCACTTAAAAAACCATAGGTTTCACACATGTTATAGTTAGCTGGGCATTTCCCTCGTAAAAAACCAATGAAATTCCCCCGTTATAGTTAGTGCAGGCAACTATAACTCACGCGACCGCAATCCGCTGCTGATGACGTCAGATATTACATCACTGATGACATATGTGTCTTTCTGAAAAAAAAAAAATGAAATATATGTATAGCTAAAGATGAATGGAAGAAGACATGGGTAAATAAGTGTCTAAATACAGTGATGTAATATCTGACGCCATCAGCAGCGGATTGCGGTCGCGTGAGTTATAGTTGCCTGCACTAACTATAACGGGGGAATTTCATTGGTTTTTTACGAGGGAAATGCCCAGCTAACTATAACATGTGTGAAACCTATGGTTTTTTAAGTGAATATATATATGTGTGTATATATATATATATATATATATATTCACTGAAAAAACCATAGGTTTCACACATGTTATAGTTAGCGGAAATTTTACTGATAAAAAACCAGTGAAATTGCCCTGTTATAGTTAGTGCTGGCAACTATAACTGACGCGACCGCAATCCTCTGCTGATGCTAATACTGTATTTAGACACTTATTTGCCCATGTCTTCTTCCATACATTTTTAGCTATACATATATTACAAATATTTTTTTTTCATAAAGACACATATGTCATCAGCAGAAGATTGCGGTCGCGTGAGTTATAGTTGCCAGCACTAACTATAACGGGGCAATTTCACTGGTTTTTTATCAGTAAAATTTCCGCTAACTATAACATGTGTGAAACCTATGGTTTTTTCAGTGAATTTGCAAGGTTTTTTAAATGCTAATTCCTAACTATAACGTGTGTGAAACCTATGGTTTTTTCAGTGAATTTGTACGGTTTTTTAAATGCTAAGTTACTTTACGCCATTCGAGGCGTGCGCGCCCACTTAACGCAGTTCGTTCCGTGCACGGTTTTTATCAACTTTAATAAGCCCTGTACATTTTGTGGCCTTCGGCCACCAAAAGCACAGGGGGTGGGGTCAATGTGGATAGTGTTTTTTTTATTTCGATTTTATAATTTCATGTTGCCAAAATTTAGTTTTTTTTACCTATTAATAAGCCCTGTACATTTGGTGGCCTACGACAACCAAAAGCACAGGGGGTGGGGTAAGTGTGGATAGTGTTTTTTTTTTTTTTTTTTTTTACCGTATGCTTACGGTAAGCGTACGGTAAGCGTACTCGGCGAAATTGCCGAAAAAAAAATAAAACCGTTTTTGCTCTTGGGGGATGTTTGGGGACTCCCTCAACATGACTATGTGGGAGGGAGTTGTCAAAACAGCCCCGTAACATGTTTTTGGCCATCATGTTTGATAAACAACACTCAGTGCGAGAGACAAAATGGCGGACGCCGCTTCCTGGTTTCGGCCGATTCGAATGTTTACTAAGATCTAAGAGCCAATCAGAATCGCGCTCGCGCACGCCACCGTACGCTTACGGTAAGCGTACGGTAAGCGTACCGTAAGCGGGCTCAGATATATATATTGATTTAAAGGCTATTTTCTCAGAATCTACTGAACAGATTTACACCAAACCTACAAAAGGCACTTCCTTGACCTAGGGACTACCTCTCTGCCAAATTTCTAGTAATTCTGTTCAGCCGTTCGGGCTGTAGCTCGTTCTAAAGGTCCTATGGAAAAATGCATGGGAAAAACGCGTTTTGGGACCCCCCTTTTATCTCAGCCCCCGCTTGACGAATCCCCCCGAGACTTTCAGGGTAGGAGCGGAGCGTAGCGCCCCACCTATTTTGAGAAATTCGCGAGGATTCATCGACCGGCGCCAAAGTTATTCAAAATAGAATGTTGAGGTTTTCCTATGGAAAAGGGGTCCTAACTATAACTACCTACTGGCGACAGCCAGTAGGTAATATATATATATATATATATATATATATATATATATAATGAAAAAACAGATGCAGCCTTTCATAAGTAGAGCTGAATAATGCTGTAAGGACTCCCCTGTATATAATCAACAATATAACCAATATAAATAATATATCATAAAAAACTGGGAAGAAACAAAAGCAAATCATGTTTGAACACTGTTTTAATGCTTTGCATCAGCACAAACACCTCAGATAGGACTGAAAGCATTGTCAGCTCACAGGCTGCACTGCAGAAAACCACAGCCTAGGAAGGCTAGAAAGCTAACTCTTAGCAACATAGAAAAACTGGCACCGTGCCTTTAAGGCAGCCATGACCCCTAGCTTCCCATCATGCCTCAGGGGTGACAGTTAGGTCAGTTGTTCTTTCCGGCTCCTTCAGTCAGGACCCTGGTTACACAGCTCCACTCTTTTCTGGTTTTATTCAGAAATTATCTACCTTTTTCAGAAAACTTTTATCTTACTTCGACGTCTTTCATCCAGTCAAGTAAGGTGTTTGCTTTTTCTGACTAATTTTGGCATTTTTTACCACTCAAAATGCCATCCCTTTTTGATCCCTGCCCTTCTTGTAGCAAAAAGAAGGCCAGGTCAGACTCTCACTCGGTCTGTATTCTTTGCCTGCCTAAAGATCATGTCCCCAAGAGTTTTCCTCATTGCCAGTCTCTCTCTAAGGGAACTTTAAAGGATAGAGAGAGGATACATCTTTATGGATTTGCAGAAAAGGCTTCCAGAGGCAGGTCTCCGGTAAGAAAAGGCTCCAAGAGGCACAGATCCTCTTCTAGACCCTCAGCGTCGGGCTCGGCGCTGAGAAAACAGCCACCGGAGGGACATACATCGAAGAAAAGACCGTAGACGGCGGGCTCGCCGTCTAGAGAACGCAGGGATGAAGGTACGTCATCGACGTTGAGAATCCGACAGCCTCCGGCGTCGTCAACCCGGCAACGATCGGTGTTGAGGAGTTCTAGTCCACCGCCCGCATAAAGGCGACGATTGGCTTCGAAAAGCCAAAGCCCTCCGCCGTCGTCAACCCGGCGACAATCGGCGTCAAGAGCCAGCAGAGCTCCGTCGACGTCGGTTAGACGTTCGACGTCAAGAGCTGATAACCCTCCGTCGCCGTCACATAGACGACGTTTGACGTCGAGGAGAGAGAATTCTCCGCCGTCGCAGACCAGGCGGCGATCGGCGTCGAGAACGACAAGTCCTCCGCCGTCATCCCGGCGACGTTCGACGTCAAAGACCAGAAGCCCTCCGCCGACGTCATTCCAACGTCGCTCGGCGTCGAGAGCTAGCAGCCCTCCGCCATCGTCATCCCACCGACGATCGGCGTCGAGGAGAGGAGAGGCTACAACACATCAAAGACCATAATGGAAGTTGCTTAATACTGACCTGTGAAGCTCATGCTGGATTTGACCAAATGTTGCTGCGTCATGCGTCTCCAAGATGGAAGAAGTTAATTTCTTTCTGGTCTCACAACAGAATCTTATATACCTCCTGCCTTCCTAATTGTATGATGAGAAGTTAATAAAGCAGCAACAAAGTAATCAGTTTGCAGTGTGAACTACAAAGATGGTCAAAACTATTATTGTTAATACAAAGCAAATTCTCAGCAGTGGCTCTCACACTTAATCTGAATGATCAGTTAACACAGACTGATGATTGCACCATAATCCCACTCCAAAAGCATCACCATCAAGATTTAAGACACCAACACTACAAGGATTGTATTGGTTTTATTATGTTTTTCTTTTTGCTGAACAGTTTGACTACATTGAAATGTGAGACCAGAAAAGACAACAAAGAAGTCAACAAAGAAATATAAAAAGAAAGTAAAAAAACAAAGATACCAACAATTTTGAGTCTACAGTTGTGGTTGTGACACTTCCCTGGTGTTTCAATTTTGAACTTCTGGGGAAAAGTGACAAAGTACAAATGCTTCGGCACTTACTGGCCAACTCTCGAGCAACAAAGGCTAACATAGCCAACAATACTGGCACAACTTACTTTGTGTTGTCCACTGGCATACAACAGTTATCTGCATTTCTTTCCTTCGAAACTGGCCACAGTCAAAGAGGCGAAAGTTGTAAATTAAGCAGACATTTTGAAAGGGACATTTGCCATCAAACCAATATAGTTATTATAACTGCACAAGGATTGTTTAGATCACTGAAACGCCTGAAAACAAAACCGAGTAACAGAGTATGACAGATTATTGGGAAAGGAAATATAAATACCTCTGATTTTGAAGAAAATTATTATTTTTAACATTTCTAATACAGAAGGTATCACTTGTTTGGCAAACGTACTTTCACAGAATGGTAGAAAAAAGACTTTTGAGGAACCTGAACAGTGCACAACACCCTAAAAAACACCACTGATAGAAAGTGATGGTCCCTGCAGCTTTTAAACGAGCCATCCACAACCTTGAACATAAACAGGGCTTGCAACAAAACATCACTTTGTTCGTGTTTGGGCGGGTGTGCATCTTGGCAGGAAGTGGAGCAGAGAACAGAATGGTGAGCATCGCAGTCCGGTTTCCACTGGTGGTCTGAATATTTGGAGCAGTTTCTTTTGACAGTTTAGGTTTAGCTGAAAAACTGGAATCTGCACGTGACTCTGTGTTCTCAGTTCTTGCTCAAGCGGGCTGGAAATATTGGCGCCATACATAAATATACTAGGTTCATCTTGATGGTAGCCTTATGTTCAAGACATGATTGGCTGGTGGCCTTCGTAGTGAATAGAGGAAAAACATCTACTTATAAAATGCACAAGTGGAATTCTTCCAGCAATGCTGAGACTATCAACCAGAAGGACATCAGATGCTCAGACTATACAAGAATAACAACTGGATTGTGGAATATACACACACAAGTCATTTGTTGGCAAGGTTTCTGCAAGACTCCCATAAGTGATCCAAATAAACACCTTGTTCATGGTAATGCTGATTTTAGGACCACTTAGTATCTTGATTATTGTACCCCCCCTTTCTTGATGGTCTGCTAAATTCCACTGTAATCTTGGTTTGTACATTTCTTTTGTTTTCTATAACAAAATCAATTTCTATAACTAAATCAATAACATTTGATTATATAAAAACGTTGTATCTTAATTCCTTTTATATTCACTTTCCTTATGGCAATTTGCAAGAAACGGTCAACTGTACGTTTCATGTTACACGGTATAGGTATGGTATCCTAAAAATTGTAGACAACTAATCCAACTTATGTTGACACAATTGTGTTTTGTATACATGTGATTGTCATGTCCCATATTTCAGGAGAATCTCCACATGCTATTTTTATAGGTCATGAGGAAGTGAGGTTCTGGGTCACCCGTGGGGTTGTTTGTTTTTGCCACTTTGTCCAGCTGTCTTTTCTTTCTGAGAAAGCTAATGAAGACATTTTTAAAAAGTCAGATATGTTACATGTGTTCTACAAGATAAATATGCCAGTGGATCCCCACTGCTACAAATAGATGAAAAAACTAGTAAATGCAGACGGCGTGCCCATTCCCAAATTTTCCTACTAGGGTGCTATGCTATTTGCTTTACTAAACACTGGAAACCCTCTCCATAATCCCATTCACTACTCTGATTTTCATAAATTCTCAGAAGCCTAAGAAAATCTAGCCACTTTTTGCAAGTGGTACAGTGACAGATTTACATTTGAGGGATCAGGGATAAGAAGAGATTTACCCTTAGGCAGAAGATGTAGATAAGTTGCGGGTGAGATGTTTTAACTGCACAAAGCACTGTATAGCCAGTTTTGCCTACCACCACAGGACAGCACCCACAGCCTGCACAGCAGCCTCAAGGGTACATGCGGCAGACAAAATGGTCACTAAGCATATGATACACAATTTGAAGACTTTATAGGAAGGTTGGAAGCTCTTTTAAAGACCCCAGGAGATCAATGTGTTTACAAGTAGAAAGCAATTTAAAATACAACAAGATATGACAGGGTTTAAGCTAGTGTGTCACAGATATTTCTTTAAAAGTCCAACAAGTTATCGGTGCTTATGTTTAGCAATACAGAGAGCTTGCTTCCTGAGTTCATATCGTTTTGTACTAGCAGGCAGCATAGGTAGCTATGCTTGGAAGCTCCGTAACGCCAACAACATATGAAATTATATTTTTCCTGCAATGAACAGGTTATCAAGTGACCTAAAATCCTGATGCATTTAACCTGCTAAACAAGTCATTAACTTTAGCTAATGTGGGCCCGCTGGTGCATCAGGAGGCGCTGCTTTAGGGAAAACCTTTTCCCACAATCAGTACATTTATATGGTTCTTCTCCCAGGTGACTTCTTTTATGAATCGCAAGTTCACTGCTCTGATTGAAGATTTTCCCACACTGCATACATGTATACAGTTTCCTGCTAGGGTGAATTTTCTGGTGATCGTTCCACTGTGAACTCCATCGAAAGCTTTTCCCACATTCTTTGCAGGTAAAAGGCTTTTCTCCGGTGTGGATACGCTCGTGTGCAATAAAGTGCGACCTCCACTGGAAGATCTTCCCACAACCACTACAGATGAAAGGTGGTCCCTCACCTGCAGACTTTGTTCCAGATGAGGGCACCTTCTTATATGGAAGTTCCCAGCTTACAAGCTCTCTGTGAGCCTCCATTTCTGTCTCGCTTTTATGCTGTAGAGTAGGTGGATTACTGACTACCCCTTCACACTTCATCGATAAGACTGGTGACATCTGCCTTTCTGTGAACAGCATACCATCACTGGTTTTGCTAAGAGACCCAGAAATATCTGTAACATCGGATGTGGGCTTCGTAGTTTCCAGTTTCAATGGGCTTTTCACAAGATGCTTTTCCTCCAATTTGGCATTCACTCTGTCACCTATTGGATACAGAAAAAACACAGATTAAAAGTAAGTTTGGCGTGGGATATAAACTATCAGTATTAACTCCTTTGGGAAGAGGACGTTATTTGAAACTCTATCTACTTTACTAACCTGCTATGCCAACATCAGGAATCCCCTGATTGACAATTTCAAGCCTTCTGAAAACACAGAAGCCGTCTCATTAATGCAAGCTGAAACAATGCTTGATCTTTAATTATAGTACGGAAACCAACAGCCACTTAGTCCTACACCGACTCAAACATGGCACACACTTCGACGCACAGCATCAGCCTTATATGATCTGGCTATAAAAGCCACGTTGTTAACAACACACAGATTTGGACTAAAACCGTTTACGAGTCATATTCTATCCCAGCAAGGAAGGCAATTGAGGAGGGTTACATATTATCTACTACTACAAATGTGAATAAAACCCCCACTTTCTACAATATGTGTAATGGCAGAAACATAATGATTCAGGCCTACCATATTTATCACTCTGTCTGAATAGCTCTTTGAATTAGTAAAACATACCTAGTACACAATGACACCAAGCCCCAACCAAATCCCATAGGATGGGGCCATAACACTGTCCTTTCAAAAGCCACAGGCTTTACTTTTGACCCAATCAACTCAACACCATCAATCAACAGAATCTAAAATACATTTGCTAATCACCAATATTGAAGATTACTACTGTATGAACACATTATTCTTAACACAATTTTAGCCTGCATAACTTAGGATACCCCATCCTCTAACTCAGTGGTTCTCAATCTTTGGCTTCTGTGGAACCCCACTTATTCGTCACTGATATCCAAGGACCCCCCCATTGAATCATTATTGGGATCCGGGGACCCCCACTGAGTCATTACTGGAATCCAGGGACTCCGGTCTAAGCAATTGTGATGATTTGAAACTCAAAAGTATACACAAAATTACAGAAACAAGCATTCATCAAGCAAATACACAGATGATGAAATATTGTATTTAATTCACAGACGCATTAAGAAAAATGTTTTTATTTAAATTGGAAAGTTGGAGATTATCTAAATTTAATTGAGGTCACCCATTATCCATCCACACTAAGTTCTGTTTGATACACTTCCACTGTTCCCACAAACCAATCTAAGGATACCAAGTAAATTTTGAGCTCCAAATTTCAAATTCCTTCACATTATCTGAACAGCTACAAATGTTCAATTTTATATTTTGTTTCTTTTTTATATACACTTTATTAATTTGTTAAAAATATTTTATTTCCGAAGCAGTAACACACTCCCTGAGTAGGTGTAGCAGATCTCCAGGGCTCCACGTAACACAGGGCAAGAACCACTGTTCTAACTCATTTGCAGCATCGCTTTTGAATGCTCGATCTGCAAAGTAAGTCATGTGTAGTTTTTTCCCGACTTTGTGCTATCACAGAAACACGTTTAAACAGACCCTTTTCAAACATCACTGACCTCCTTCCCATCAACTACTGCATCCTGATTAAAAATAGGGGAAAAGGGAAAGTAGGTGGAGTGGTCCCAATTCAACACTTTCCATTCACATGCAAGACACAAACTATGACACCTTTTACTTCCTATTCCATAAATGTACCACCTGTGCATATGCTCTTTCATATGCATTATTATCTACCAACCACCAAAATGGAAACTTGCTAATTTACAAGATGACCTCTTCAACCTGACCAACAGCACTCAATCTCTTCCTTAAAAGGGCCATCGTCATTAATGGCTTGAACATCTGGACTGATGGACTCGCTAACTCATGCCCCTAAGTAATCATCAATGACAATGGACTACCTTGGCCAGACTCAATCAATTGAGAAAGCATCGCACTAACTTGATAACAGCTTCAACTTTCTGTTCTTGATGATCTCTGTAATCCAGATGAAATGTATATTTATCAACTCAGGATCTAGGAATGTAAATAACACTACATCACAGCACTCAATCAGTTAGCCATTCTCAAGGTACAGGTAAGAATGGAGACATTTGTTACACAGCTGATCACCACCATATGAAACAAAGGGACCTTTATAGAAGATGGTAGGTAGAAACTCAATCACCAGTGGTCTGAACCATCTGTCATATACATTCTAGATTCTGAAAGTCTGCCCAGCCTAAGAAGCATACTCTATACAAGAATGATTTACTCAGCGACTCCTTCAAAAGAACAGTTCATATTTTACAAAGACCTTTAACCTACGGCCCAAACCTGCATAGTCAAACTCCCGTTTCTTCTCCTAATGCCCTTTGCAGTCCTAAAACTACCATATTATTGCAATTCCCTGCACATCTTCTGGCCCAGACACCCCAACAGATCTTGAATGCAACATCTCAGTCGATAACGTCACCTTGGGCCATGAAACAAATATCATCTTGATTTTCTCATGCTAAGAAATGCGTTACTTACCTGTAACTGCAGTTATCCAATATTGGTATCTTTCATAGATTCACATGCCTGAATCATTCCCCATCGTCGGGATCGGAGTCCCTGGTACATAAATAAAGTAATGTCCCATTAGACATACAGAGTAATAGACCAAAGGCCTCACATTAGTAACATATCCTGGTCCTTTTGTAATAAGGACCAAACTCTAGAGAGCAACCAATCAGCAACCAATCAGCCGCCACCACCCTCTGGAACCCTCCTGGAAGGAGCTCTAGTCCCTCAGATGTTCGTAAGCACAGTGCTATATAGAGGAACAACTAAGAGGACTAGGTGAGCCCTTCCAAGGGAGGCGGGTGGGTTGCATATGAATCTATAAAAGATACCAGTATTAGGGTATCTTTCATAGATTCACATGCCTGAATCAGAGTAGAAAGCAATGATAAGCACATTTCCTTTTGCATAAAGAACATGAAACACTGGTTAACAAATACATACATATATATGTATATACAAATACATACATTACAACATTAAAAAGCAAAGCAATAAGTTGCAAGTGTAGCAAAAGGTATAATAATGATAAGGAAATGTGCGTGTAAAAATAAGAGAAAGGGTGGTGGGAAGGAAGAAAGGCTCACCTTTATCAAAATAGATGGCGCAACACCGCCGTTCCCACTGTAGCATCCTTCGTGAGATCTGTATCCAAACAGTAATGTTTGTTAAATGTATGCAGCATCTTCCATGTTGCCGCTCTGCAAATCTCCGTGATGGGCACACCTGCAAACAGTGCCGTAGAAGTAGAGACTGTCCTAGTGGAATGGGCACGTATCTGTGATTGTAAAGGCTGACCAGCCTGCTGGTGACAGAAGACAATAGCACCAGAGATCCATCTGGAAATGCTTTGCTTTGTGAGAGGGGAACCCTTCCTGGGTAAGCTGTAGGCCACAAAAAGCTGGTTGGATTTGCGGAAAGTTTTTGTTCTGTCAAGGTAGAATTTAAGGCAGCGTTTTAAATCCAGAGAATGTAGAGCTCTTTCTGCTGCTGTTTGAGGATTTAGAAAGAAAGTTTTTAAGACAATAGGCTCATTTAGGTGGAAATCCAATGGTACTTTCGGAATAAAATATTGGATTAGTCCGAAGAATTACCCAGTCATTTTTGAATTGTAGAAAGGGATCTTGTATCGTGAAAGCGTGAAGGTCACTAACTCGCCTTGCGGATGCAAGGGCTAAAAGGAGCACAGTCTTCCAAGATAAGAACTTGAGGTCAGCACTGTGTATCGGCTCAAAAGGGTGCTTCATCAGCTGAGCAAGTACTGTGTTTAGTTGCCATGTTGGAGGCTGCGACTTTACAGGAGGGAAAGTCCGAAACAGACCTTTGAGAAACTGTTTTATTAATCTGTTTGACCAGAGAGAAGGCCCAGTATAAGATCTCCTGAAACGGGATATTGCTGCCAGGTGAACTTTGATGGAAGCGTGGGCAAGACCCGAAGTAGCCAAATGAAGGAGATATGGTAATATCTCTTCTGGAGAAGACGTTAAAGGATGCACCTTAGCCGACCAGCACCAGATACAGAATCTCTTCCATTTAAAGGAATAAGTCCTGTTTGTGCTATCTGCTAGAGCGTGGGATAGGACAGCCCTGCATTCCGGAGGAATGTTCAAATCTTGAAACTCATGGAACTCAGGAGCCAGGCCGATAATTTGAGAGATGCTGGGTCCGGGTGCTGAACTTGTCCCTGGTTCATTGTGAGGAGAGATGGAAACAGCGGCAATGGAATTGGTGTTTGCAGGGAGAGGAGATGAAGCTCCGTGAACCAATGTTGGAGAGGCCATGCTGGGGCTATTAGAATCAGCGTGCAAGGTTCTGCCTTCATCTTCCTGAGGATCCTGGGGATCAGTGGAATCGGCGGAAAGGCGTAGGCGAATACGCCGAACCATGCTATTGAAACTGCATTCCCCTGAGATCCCTGTTGGGGATGCCAGCTTGTGAAGTGTTGGCATTTGGCGTTTTGCCGCGTGCCGAAGAGATCCAATGGGGGTTCGCCCCACAGAGAGAAGATGCTGTCTAGAGTGTGTTGGTTTAACTCCCACTCGTGGCAGGTGGTCTGCATTCTGCTCAATGAATCTGCCAACGCATTGTCTTTTCCTGGAACGTATTCCGCTTGTAGAGAAACTTTGTTCCGAAGAGACCAGTTCCAGATTTTTTGCGATTCTTGAGAGAGAGAGAGCGAACGAGTCCCTCCCTGCTTGTTCAGGTAGTGCATTGTTGTAGTATTGTCCGTCCGGACAAGCACTTGTGCACCTTTTATTCTGGGAACGAACACCAGGAGGGCTAGGTAGAAAGCTCTGAGTTCTAGGAGGTTTATGTGTAGTCTCCGCTCGGGAGGCGACCACTTCCCGCAGCTCCTGCAGGAAGGCTCCCCAACCTTCTAGAGACACATCCGTGGTTATAACCTGAGGAGATGCTTGAGTCAGGAAGGATAGGCCTCGAGCACAGATTCTGTGGCTGAAACCACCAGTTGAGAGCGGCGACCATCTGAGGAGTCACCTCTATGGTGTCGTCGAAGGATCCACTGACTTGAATCCATTGTGCGAAGAGAGCCTCTTGAAAAGGACGCATGCGGAGACGAAAGTATGGAACCAGGAGGATACAGGAAGACATCATTCCGAGGAGGGATTTGAAGAGGCGCACTGAAAGAGACTTTCTTGTGCGCACGCGTTCTGCCAACCGTAGGAGTCTTTGCTACCGCTCCTGCGAAGGATAAGCTTTTTTCAGGACCGTATCTAGGACAGCTCCCAGAAATGTTATCCGCTGAGAAGGCTGTAAAACTGACTTGTCCCAATCTTCTGAAAAGCCGTAGACAGGCTTTGGAAGACCTTCTCGCGCTGTTGAGAGAGGGTGCTTTGACGAGCCAGTAGTCGAGATATGGAAAGATTTGGTGATGCTGTTGCCTGAGAAATGCAGCCACTAGCGAAAGGCATTTGGTGAAGATACGTGGGGCTGACTTGAGCCCGAAAGGCATGACCCGGAATTGGTAATGTCTGCCCGCTACAGCGAACCTCAGAAACTTTTTGTGCCTTCTGTGGATCGGAATATGAAAGTAGGCATCCTGGAGGTCCAAGGATGCCATGTAGTCATTCTCATTGAGAAGTTGTAGGACTTCTTGGATAGCGGCCATGCAAAATGATTGTTTCTTCAAGTATTTGTTTAGACTTCTCAAATCGAGGATTGGTCTCCATTTTTTTTTCTTTTTTCGCACCAAGAAGAACCGGGAGTAAAAACCTTGTCCTCTTTGATGGACAGGTACCCGTTCTATAGTACCCTTCCGGAGCAGCGCTGATATTTCCATGAATAAGAGGTGCAGATGCTTGTGATTCGTAGGTTGAAGGGGGGTTGGCGGTGGGGTTTGGACGAATTCGTTGGAATGTCCGAACTGCACCAGTTGAAGAACCCAACGATCCATCGTGATTTGACTCCAATTGTGAAGATAATGGGAAATTTTTCCTCCCACTCTGGAAGGTAGAAAAGAAACAGAGACTGGCAGTAGAGAGAAGTCATTGACGTCGCGCGGAATCCTTCTGCAGCCTGGCTTTTCTGCAAAAAGAAGACTTGTTGTATTAAGTCTGCGCTTGCTGCCTCTGCTGAAACTGCGGCCTGTATTGGTTAGAGGAGGAATATGAAGACCTATATTGTTGGTAGCCTCCTCTAGTAGAGTATTGTATTGTACACCTTGAGCCACGAAAATTGGTGTTCTTATATTGAAGGGTACCCAGGGCTCTGGCTGTATCTGTGTCTTTTTTAATACCTTGGAGGGCCTCATCAATATGGGTACCAAAAAGGAGTTGTCCGTCATAAGGCATATCAAGGATTTTGGTTTGAATTTCAGGTCGGAATGATGTTGCCTTAAGCCACCCCTGGCACCGCAGAACTGCCGCCCCAGCCAGTTGGCGGAAACCAGTTGATGTGATGTCCATAGCACAGTCTATGATTTCAGAAGCCGACCTTTCACCTTCCAGAAGCAGCTTTTTTGCTTCGTCTTTAGAGTCTTGCAGCAAGGACTCCAAATATGGTGCAATATCTGACCACATTTGACTGTTGTAGCGTCCTAATAGTGCCAGTGAGTTGGACGCTCGTACTGTAAGCTCTGACATAGAGGAAAACCGTTTCCCGATATTCTCCAAGCGCCTGCCCTCTTTATCCGGAGGAGCTGAAAGTGGGGCAGAAGGGTTTTTTGATCTGCGTTGCGCTTACTGAGTAATTACTGAATCAGGTTTTGGATGCCCACTGAGACAGGCTGGAGCGTCGTCTGGAGCCCTGTATTTCTTGTCCAGTCGTGGCAGAACTGGAGAAACTGTAGAGGGATTTTGCATGATCTTGATGCCTTGATCCCAAATGTAGTCTATGATGGGCATAGACCTAACAGACTTTTTAAAAGGTTCCTTGAAATTGTAAAGGAAACAGTCTTGTTGGTGAGACGGCATTGGTAGTTTGAATCATTGGGCGGCTCTCTCCAGGAAATTATGGAAACCTCCTATATCCTCCGGAGGAGAGTTCGCCTGAGGAGGTAAAGGCGATGCGGGAAGAGGGATAACGTAGTCGTCCCATTCGTCATGGTGAGGCTGCATATCCTCCTGTCCGTCATCCTCATCGTCCGTAGATGGAAGGGGTGACACCGGCACCTCAACAGGGATAGGAGGTGGAGGTGGTGGAGGAGGGACGTGCACTCTCTGTGGCGGTGAGAACGCTGGAGCAGGAGACGGCACAGAGGTAGGAAACCTCTTTTTGTAGTCAGAGATCATAAATTGCAGGTCAGAGACCAAGGCTGAAGGAAGACAAACCATCTGCGGTTGTCGCTGATGAGTGTCCTCATGATAATAGTCCTGCTCATCCATGTTCTGATCGTCATAATCAGAATCTTCCTGATACATAATATTAAGTTCGGAGGGACTTCTTGCAGCCCTAAACATGCTGTCATCCTCCTCCTCCTCCTCATCCAACAGGTGCGAGGGTGGCAAAGGCTGAACCCTACTGGGTGACGTAAGAGAAGGCGACAGCCTCCGTTTTGTAATTTTATGATGAAAATATGCACTTTTTAGTCCTGACGTAGGTGTCGTTGACGAGGTCGTCGTCGGTATAGACGTCGTCGACGAGGAATCGATGACGATTGTAACAGACGCTGCCGTCGACAGGGGACTTTTCGTCGTCGAAGCGGTCGTCGACAGGATGGGCGTCGACGACAATGCACTCGTCGTCAAGCGAGTCGTCGACGCTGCCGTCGACGCTGTTGTCGATTTCTTGATCTTGATCGTCGACGTCAAAGGGATACGTGCCGTCGACAAAGACGAAGACATCGTCGATGAAAGAAATGCCGACGAGACTGGTAACGTTGAACTCGTCGTCGACGACGAAGTCACTCCAATGGCAATCTGAGGAGATTTCGTCGTCGTCAATGCCATCGTCGACGGGGCTGAGGAAGGCTTTTTGAAAGTGTACTTCACCCTCGGCGGTGGAGTTAGAGGGTCTGGAGCTGGCTTCTTCGACCCTGGAAGGGGAGAAGACTCTTTTACAGGCAAATCTTTAAGCTTTGGAGCCTCTGAAGACTGTTTTTGCATCTTCTTTTGAAGTTGCTGCATAGAAGGACCAGCAGAAACTTCTCTGGGCCTTTTCTGAGGAGTTTTTTAAGAAGATTTTGATGATGTTTCACTCCCCTCAGAGGACATGGGGTCTTCTTTGTCCTTAAGTCTCTGCAGCCAAGTCAAAAGCCTTCCCTCACGATCTTTTAAAGTTTTCGTAGAAAAAGTCCGACATACCTTACAGTCCTTAGGAGAATGATCTGGATAAATACAGTAAAGGTAGTCCTTGTGTTGGTCATCGACGTGCAATCTCTTCTTTTTGCAAGTCTCACAGGGCCTAAAAAGGCCTTTTTAGGGGTATCCGACATGAAGACAGTAAAGACTCCACTCAGATAGAGAAATATCCGAAGAAAATACCTTAAATCCAAAGATATTGAAAGAACCTGAGCAGAGCTCAGTGGAGACTCCCTTAGCACGACGTGCGGTAGGAAATCTGAGGGACTAGAGCTCCTTCCAGGACGGTTCCAGAGGGTGGTAACGGCTGATTGGTTGCTCTCTAGAGTTTGGTCCTTATTACAAAAGGACCAGGATATGTTACTAATGTGAGGCATTTGGCCTATTACTCTGTATGTCTAATGGGACATTACTTTATTTATGTACCGGAGACTCCCATCCCGATGACGTGGAAAGATTCCGGCATGTGAATCTATGAAAGATACCCTAATACCGGATAAAATAAGCATCACCATCCACTAACATCTGCAATGTATAGAATCATTAACGTATGCCTTTGTTCTCTTGCCCTGATTAGTATAACCTCATGAACACCTTCCTATTCTTGGAAGATGTCTCTCACAGGCTCCAACATTCCGTCATTATGCCGAACGAACATAATAACATTCAGAAAACCATTCCAACTAACGCCCCATCTTAGGCATTCCCTTCACTACAAAGGCACTAGAAACAGTGGTGACCAAACAACTGCCCAACCACAGCAACTGAAAACAAATCACCTATTATTCAGTTGGTCTGACGTTCCTTATTGGGGAAGAGAAACAGTACTACTAATCCTCAGTAAAGAAAAGCTTCTGACCCGTGATCAGCGACTGGTCTGTGCTCTGATTCTTCTGAATCTCTCAGTGGTTTCTGACATTGCCAACCCCAAAGTGCTGCTGAAAACCTTATTAACACATGTGGGTGTCAATGCAACCATGCCGACTGACTCTAATGCAAACAGAACAATTGATGACCAGAATGCAGAACAATGTCATACATTCACCCAGTACATTGTATTTTTGCGCCCCATGCCATTCCAGTTTGGACCCAGCCATATGCAAATCAGTCTTGACCCTGCGCCCAATGAGAACAGTCCAGCCCGAACTGCTAGGCCAGGTCCTCCATGGACTGGAAACACGCATCCTAGGACCGGTTTCGGGGTTTCAACACACATCAGTAAGGATAACTTGGCTCCAGTGGCAAGGAGAGCACGGGACCCACGCCAGGGCATACCCGTCCCACTGGGGGCGACAAATGCAAACAGAACAATTGATGGACAACATGCAAAACAATGTCATACATTTAACCCAGCACTGTGATCTGGGTCTAAACCCATCTTTTTTTGCTTCCCATGCGATTACAGTTTGGACCCAGCCATATGCAAATCAGTCTTGACCCTGCGCCCAATGGGAAAGGTCCAGCCCGAACTGCTAGGCCAGGTCCTTCCTAGACTGGAAACAAGCATCCAAGGACCGGTTTCGGGGTTTCACCCCTCATCAGCCAGGAAAGCTTGACTCCAGTGGCATGGAGAGCACGGGACCCACATCTGGGCATACCCATCCCACTCGGGGTGACAAATGATTACAGAAACATTGATGGACAGAATGCAGAACAATGTCATGCTTTACCCCCAGTACAGATATCTGGCTCTAAATCCATAGTTTTTTTGCTCCCCAGGCCATTCCAGTTTGGACCCAGCCATATGCAAATCAGTCTTGACCCTGCGCCCAATGGGAACAGTCCAGCCCGAACTGCTAGGCCAGGTCCTCTCTGGACTGGAAACAAGCATCCTAGGACCGGTTTTGGGGTTTCACCCCTCATCAGCCAGGATAGCTTGACTCCAGTAGCATGGAGAGCACGGGACCCACGTCTTCGCATACCCGTCCCACTCGGGGTGACAAATGCAAACAGAACAATTGATGGACAGAATGCAGAACAATGTCATACATTCACCCCAGTTCAGAGATCTGGCCCTAAATCCATCATTTTTTTGCTCCTCGTGCCAATAACTCCAGCTCGGTGCCCATCGTTCTGAAATTACTACCATCAACTACGGGGTTCCACAAGGGTCCACTCTTTTACACATTTTCTTCTGCTTCTATATAATACCGCCAACCCGCATCTTGAATACCCTTCACAAGTGGACCATATATACATAGATATCACCAAGTCAGTCCTCATTATCATGTCAGATTATTAAACTTCATACACAGCAATGCACAAAAAGTAAAGCAGAAAAGTGAGTAACAGAGTTATTAAACTATTAAATGCTTTTGTTTTGGGAGAGAAACCTTATTAATGGGAGTAACAGACAAATATTAATTTTCAACCCTTTCTTCTTTGGGAAAGGTCCAACAGTGATTTACAAAGTATGCTGTCTCTAAATACTGTTTAAAAAATAATTGTGAGGAATTAATTTACTCAGTATTAACATACTATGGATATTAATTCCACAACACCTCGGTCACACCTGATCTACTAGTAAAAAAGTCTGCCAGATTTCAGTCTGCTCAATTGACTCTTGATTAGGCCAGCAGGAAGGGGGGAAACATAATTTTTATAGGTGGTGGCAGCATCGAACCCACACTAACTTCGATTGGCCCTTTTCTCAGTCTGTTTGCTTCGCCAATCTTCTAGTCTTCTGTCCTTGAATTGGGTCAAGTTATGAAGGAGCAACCTAGCAACAGGCTGTGTGCAATTCAACAGTGTTATAACGCCTGTCCTAGCGGTCTTTACGGTGCCCAGCCTGTTGCCATCTAGTTGGGCTGGGAAGGGAGAAAAAAAGGAAGGGCAGTGTTATTATGGTCTGCCCTCTCCCTCCCCAAACACAGTCCCTTGTCAGACTGGTCTCCCCAATCCTCATACTGGCTAAATGTTAATAGAATGGACCCAGCAAGAGTGGATCAGCATGCCAGCAGGATGGGGGTGAGGGATGGAGGGGGGGAATGAAGGGGGGCTTAAGGGAGGGAGGGCAAGGAAAAAGAGGTAGCCTCATAAGCGTGGGTGGTGCTGAAACTTTTCTCTCCCCACCTAATGAGATAGAGGAACCACTTTTTACATACTCATAATGAATATACAGAATTTTATTTCAACAACTTAATGTCCATTTCAATATCATTTGCTGAGGCATTTTAGAAACAATTTTTAGACACACTCATTTTTTAAAACAATATGTACATGATACAGACACGTTTAGAAACCCATGGAATGATGGCAACAGAGAGGAGTTTGCAGTATGTTTGAAGCTTTGAATAACTGTTTTATAGTTGGTGAAACATGCTATATTCCTTGGATTCACTTCCCTTATAGGAAAACAATTGAGACTGCTAACAACAGGCTGAAGATCACAAAGAACAAATTACTTACCTTTGGCAACGTTCTTTGTGGTCGATACTCTATCTGCCTGTAGATTCCTCACCTTGGAATATTTCCCAGGTGTCAGACTGGATGCGGAAAATCCAGTACCCCTGCGTACCAGTAGGTGGCGTTGTGCAGATCTGCGTTGACGTAGTTCCAATCCAGAATAGACATGTGGAGTTACATATTAACTCCACCCAGGCGTACTGATGTCAGTTACTTTCTAGGCAGTCCATTCCCCTAGACACATAGCCATACAACAGATTGGTTTGGACCAGTGTGCATATCTCTAGACTTGGACCTTTTTTAGGTGGGAAAGAGTCCAGTTCACAGAACGGGGAGATGGGATGGCTGGGGAGGAATCTGTGGCTAAATAGAGTATCTATCAGAAAGAGCCTTACCAAGTAACTTGTTCTTATGATAGATACTTCTAACTGCAGATTCTTCACCTTCCAAATAGGTACGAAAGTAGTACCTCTCAGGTGGTGTTTTTGTGAATTGGCTCAAACCAAAAAGTCATGCAGGACCGAGCGTGCAAAGTGTCTCTTTTGTCGGACCTAGCGGTCCAGACAGTAGTACTTAGTGTACGTGTGGAGCAACGCCCACATAGCACCCTGGCAAATGTCCAGTATAGGGACTCTGCATGTCAATGCAGTGGTAGCAGCCTTGAGCCTGGTAGAATGAGCCCACAAACCCACCAGGGGCTGCTTCCTTCCCAATGTGTAGCAGGATTTAATGCAGAGCACAATTGTTAGAACCGGCCCTCGTAACCTAGTCAGACCTGACCCCTGCACCTCACACCAGCCCCGAGCCCACGGCCTAGCCGATCCTTCCCACCAGAACACACACACCCGACCCGGACTTCCCCCGTCCGTGGCCTTCCTCCTTCGGCCACCCCGGGCCCGCGTGCCCACTTCATGCACCAAGATGGCCGCCCGGCCCCAGCGCGACCCTAGCCTCTAGGCGCCACTCCGGCTGGAGGACATCGCGCTCCCCTTGGGATAAGAAAGGGAGGAGCAGTTTCCATCACACCTCTGCGCTTCCCTGGGAAGGTGGGTTTCGATCGACCCGCCGGCCTCCCCGAGGGCTGGCGCCACGCCTGCTGGGTGTCTGGGGCTCCTCCCGACCCGGCCCTGAAAGGATCAAAGGACAATGGCAGGAAACCCCCAACAAGCGACCCCCAGGTGACAAGACCCCTGCCTGCACAGACTCCGGACATCAAAGAGGAGTCGCCCTATAACAAGGGGTGCTCTGGGACGGTCCGGCAGATTCGCCTTGGAAACACCTGAGCCCTGCTGAGTGACCCGCGGCTCCTTGAAGATCGTAAGACCTCCGAACTTGTGCTTGAGCCCTGCTGAGTGACTCGCGGCTTCCTGAAGATCGTAAGACCTCCAAACTTGTGCTTGAGCCCTGCTGAGTGACTCGCGGCTCCCTGAAGATCGTAAGACCTCCGAACTCGTGCTTGAGCCCTGCTGAGTGACTCGCGGCTCCTTGAAGATCGTAAGACCTCCGAACTTGTGCTCGAGCCCTGCTGAGTAACTCGCCGGTCCCACAGACTCTCTTGGTCCCGCCGGACCCCACGACGACAAGCGTATCCCCCAGCTCGAGGATTGTGAGCTGTGCGCCGGGTACGCTCCTGCATTTGATCCATATCCTCAAAGACTGTCCCGCTACTTCCTATCCCCCCTCCAAGACTTTGTGAGCCCGCACTCTACTTGTATATATTTTGCCTTGCGGATCATAAAGATCCTAACACTCCGATCTGATAAAGATTTGCTCTTAAGAACTCCTCGTGTGGTGTCTCTCTGTCGTGTGGTGCCGAGTGTGCGATCCTAGATACGAGGTTCCTCCCCTGAGGAGTCTCCCGCCAGTGCCCGGCTACGATACCTCGAGGGTGGGTCTCAGGGCAGTCAGGGCCCCCTCCGGGCCCCTCTGAGGTCGCCTTCTAACAACAATCCACTAAAAGACAGTCTTTTTTTGCAGTATACACCTCTTCTTTACTCCAGCGAATCCCATAAGGAACTAATTGTCAACATGATATTCGCTGGTGCGATTGATGTAAAAGCTAAGACCTCTTTTAGGATACAGCCGATAAAGTTTCTCCTCCTTCTTAGAGGGGTTGGTTGTAGCAGACATCATTGGCAGAGTGGTGAAAAACTCCTGGTGTTCCAACCACTTCCAGAGTTGTAATGACTCCTGGCACAGGGTCCATGACCACACCCTGCCCTTCCTATTTCAGTACCACACGGCGGTGGTGTTGTCTGTGAGAACAGCTATACCAGCCTTCATCAGAAGAGTTTCAACCTCAAATGGATGGATCGCAGCCTCAGAAGATTGATGTGGAGCTGGGCCTCCGCTGGAGACCAGATGCCTCTGATTTCCACCTCTGCCAAGTGACCACGCCAACCAAGATGCGATGGATCAGTCACCATTGTCACCTCTGCTTGGAACAGAGAAGAGAGTTTGGCGCTGACCCAACTGCAGTCCAGCCATCACTGCAGGTCTTTTGCAGTCTCCTCCGAAACCTGGACATGAATGGGGATTTCCCTCCTCGTTCTATGCCCACTGGAGCCTCACCTGGCATATTTTACTAGCAGGATACAGGAAACCATCAGTCCCAGCTGAGATTTGAGACAGAGGCTGACATATCGGGTCATAGCCCGAATGTCCTGTATTTTCCCTTCCAGAGAGAAGGGAGCGAAACTGCACCATATCCATAATGCCTCCAATGATAAGAGGATCTGCATAGGAGTGACTTCGGCATGTTGATAGTGAACCCAAATGATGTCAGAAAGTGTGCTGTCACTTGCAAGTAGGTGACAACTGCCTGGGGTGAGCAAGCATTCAGGTTCCAGTCATCGAGGTAGGGAAACCCTGACCTCCGTAGAAGCCCTGTAGCCCACCATCACTTACATTAACACCTGAGCAGCACTGGTGAGGACAAAGGGGAGCACAATTAACTGGAAATGCTCCTGCCCCACTGTGAACCGCAAATAGAGTCTTTCGGTCTGCAGGACAGGGAAGTGGAACTAACTAGTCAGCATGTCCAACAGCACCATCCTGCTGTGGAAACCGGGGTGGGGGGGGAGCTGAGGAGTAGATTGCACACTGTCACTGGGGTCCAAGCGGTCTGTGGTTATCTCGGCCTCTGCCACAAAACAGCTGAGGGTTTTGTGGGCTCTGCTGGTTGTACTGAAAGACCCTACTTTAGCCACAGAAGGTACGAAATTTATATTGTGGTAGAGCAAATAGGCCCAACAAGCATATTGAGTCCTACAATTTTTAAAGCACTCAAAAGCTGAGTCCGTTTTCCCCCCCAAACATTTGGGACCCATCACAGGCATGTCTATCAAAGCAAACGGGATGCCACCCCGGAAGCCCCTTGACATCATGCAGACATATCGTCTGATGGCCACACTGGCGCTGATGCCCTACGAAGGCAATTTGTGGTGTCTCTGCCATATAAGTTATTAAATTTACCCACGTAACAGCCGTCCTGAATAGCCTGTGTGAAAGCGAAACTCCAGTCATCCGTAACACCTGGTAAAGTTTGGGCAACAGAATTCCAGAGGGTGTGAGTACAATGCTCCAAAAGGCAGCTGGAATTCACTGAATGAAGAACCATGCTAGTCAAGAAAACATGCGCTTCCCAAATGCTTCCAAGTACTTCAATTCCCTCTCTGGTGGATTGGTAGGGAACATATTCGGGTTGATTTTATTCACTGATGTCTGCATACCATAGGGTGCTGAGGCTGGACCAAGTCTGGAACACCCCAGGGCTAAGCGATGGCACCGTGCAATTTGCCTGTTCATCGGAGGTCCAAAACAGGGTTTCACCCACGCCCCAAGAAGGTAGTCTGTAAAAGTCTCACTAAACGGAAGTAAAGGATTCACCTGTATTGTGGGCAACTGTACGTCAAGGACCTTGGCTGCCCTCCACATGACCATTCCAAAAGAGGCACTATCTTCTGTAGAAGGGCCTGGTAGAGAAACTAGTCCAGTGTCTGGTGTCAAGGCCACTGGCATCCTGGTGGACCTTATAGCAGTTGCCATCGGTATATGGTTGGGCAATTTCATCGCCTGGATCATAGGGATTGTTGTCAGAAACTGTTCCAAATAAAGCATGTAGTGTATGGGCCCCTCCAGAAGGTAAGTGGAGGGGATTGGAGTCTGATGGAACACCCAAAGGCTGCAGCCCCGTTGGATCAGCGAATGGTCTCTGTTGACATATAAGCAGCATAGGCTCAAAGTGGGAAAGCAATCAGTGGTGTAACGAAAGTTGAAGGGGCCCCCCTGCAAGGTTCACAGAGGGGCCCCCGCTCCAGATTTAATCCGGAGCTCTCCGGCGCTAGTACAGTGCTGAGGGGCCCCTCTGCAGCTCGGGGGCTCCCCCGCACTGCGGGGGATCAAGGGGCCTGTGTTACGCCCCTGAGAGCAATATGGGCTGTGCTTTGTCATATGGTGTCGTGTGATAGGATCCCATGGCAGGTCCAGAGGGTCCAATTGGCACCGAGGGAGGGCAAACTGGCAAGAGTCCCACATGGAGGACCTTGCAGTTCCTTGGGGCTTGGAGGAGAACCAAAGGGATCTGGCAACAACCCATGTTGACGTCCTTGCGCCTTCCCTCGTGGTTGAGAGTAGCTGGCAGGGGTCAAGTACCGCTTGTACTTTTAATGATTCTTCTTCGACTTACCAGAACAATTTGAGTGTGACGAAGATTGGCCATAGAAATGACTTTGGGCCTTGGAACCAGGTCAGGGACCTTCCTTTCAACCTCGACTGATCATAGCAAGGAGCCTTCTGGTGCTTGGCAACAGAGTTTGGCTTTGCGCTCCCGTATGACCTTTGGATTCAGCAAGGCACAGTCATTGTAGGTCTTATAGCTGTGTTCTGATCCCAGGCACCACAGACAAACCTGATGAGGATCGGTCACAGACGTTTTGCTTTCGACAGCCCTTACATGGTTTAAACCTTGCAGTTTTGGAGGGTTGACATTTACCCCAGCACACTGGATTTTGAAGAAATTATTTTGCGAAGTAGTAGCTCTGGATCTGCATCTGGTGGCAAGGAAAGAAAGGAACTGACATCAGTGCGTATAGGTAGCGCTTATATGCGCCCATCACTTCCAGAGCAGAAACACATCAGCACAGAGCCACACAGCATCACCTGCCGGTGTACAGGGGTACTGCTAAAGATTTTCTGGATCCTGTCTGATGCCTGGAGAATAGTCAAAAGGTGAGGAATCTGCAGTTAGAACTGGCATATGTATAAAATACATTTCCATAAAACACTGTATGATAAAGATTTTTTTTTAAAGAGGGAAAGCCCCCAATAACATTAGCTAGATAACCATAACACCCTCAATGAACCGTGAATGACCTCTAACATGACACTGACATTGGCGGTAGCACCACAAACACACCACAAAAAACCTCATCTGCGATATGACTTATGTGCTACCACATATTACGTGATGGTGAAGGAAGGCTGCAGTTCTACTGATGTCTTGATGAAGACTATAAGGAAATGCAAGGCCATAGTGCTAGTTAACAGATGTCCTTGCAAGGATTACGTAGAAAAGACAGCCTGCTGTGCGACGACAGTCTATCAATGTCATGGCAGTTATTACATGGAGGAGGAAGGACGCAACTCTGGATAGTATGATTTCATAACTGACAAATAACTGAGAAATGTCAATTTCATTTTGTTTCCATCATAATAACCTTAATGGAAATATTTGTATGACTCTAAGTTTATGTTCTTAGTAGCCAACCATAACATTGTGAGGCATATATTATTAGACAGTGTTAATAGTGAGCTATTAACCATGCAGTCAGTGACCAGTACCACTGCCCTCAGTGCCCAACTTTGGCCAAGCCAAGTGGGCACTAGCATAGAGTGCTTGCTTTTGTCATGTCCTGTGCACAGTTCCTTTTTTCTTTTTAGGCATCTTCTGCAGTCATGCTCAGGGGGCCCTGGACACAAAGGAGTACTTAGTCACACCTTGTGCCCAGTACCAATGCCTACAGTGCAGACTATGCATTCAATATCTGCATTCTCACTTACCAGAGATACCCTATGGACATTGTAATGGAAAATGCAATGATAAGGTCCTCAAGGCAGCCCCTCCTCTGTGATAAATCTATATGCACCTTTCCAGGATCAAACTTGTTTCTGGAAGGTTTCATTCAGATGCATGATATAAATGATTTTTCTATGGTTGTGTGCGGTACCAGCATGTACAGGTAGTGATGCTGGGCCACGCTCCTTAAAGACTAACAGTTAGGGTCAAGGTTAGGGATAGTTGGATACAGGAACGAGAAACAGGTCAATGAATATTAACCTAAGAGAAACAGGTCAATGAATATTAACCTAAGTGCTGGAAAGGGCTGAAAGGTTTGCATTTTTGTTTATGAAACTGAGCTACGGTTTGTGGGCTCTAGGGTGAAACCTATCTGTTTTTTCTAGTAAAAGGGCATGTGCTGTCTGTTTTGGATACCCCAAAGCCTTTGTTGTGAAGTACGTGCAAACTGCTCTAAAGGCATTAAAGAGACATTTTCACATTGAGTTCAGATACTGCAGCTTGTTCAGAAACCATAAAAACAGGAACAAAAATGTTTAGATTATCACAGCCAATCAGATTTCAATTTTGATCTATGCAAATGTTCATAAACATAACTGTTGTTAAATAGTTCATTTTAGGGATGATGAATAAACATGTTTATAACACATCCCCAATAACACTGAGACGGAGTGGCCTCTATCTGCTTGCCAGGTTTTGTGTCACCCCCTTCAGCAGTTTTCAAGCCCTCTTTCCACAAAAAACTCTAACAGGAATTTGAATAGGAGCACACACAGTGATACCCCACCCTTATTCTTACTATTGAACAATCTCCTGAGACCTTATAGGATCAAACCTGTGTGGTGGATACTTTTATGGAAAGGAATGTACAGATTCGTCTAACGAGGCCAAAGTCGCTCATTAGCAATTGAAGATGTGTTTCTCAGGGGCTAGTGATTAGATCCATAACAACAGAGGTGTTTTTGCCAACACAGTCATACATAGAAGATGTTGCGATACCAAAGGGGATGATGGACGGAGCGTTTGAGAAATTCAAACACTCACCCCCAGTCAACTGATCTGGGTTTAATCCATCATCATTCTTTAGCTCACTCCACCACCCCAGTTCAGATATGGCCATATGCAAATCAGTCTGACCCTGTGCGTCATGGGAACAGTCCAACCCGAACTGCCAAGCCATGTCTTCCCTGGACCGGAACCAAGCATCCTGGGACCGGTTTCGGGTTCATAACTCTCATCAGTCAGGCTATCTTGAATCCAGTGGCAAAGTGAGCAAGGGACCAACGTCTGGACATATCCTGCCAACTTAGGGCAAACAAAGCGATACCAAAGGGGATGATGGACAGAGCGTTTGAGCAAATCAAACACTCACCCCCAGTCAACTGATCTGGGTTTAATCCATTATCATTCTTTAGCTCACTCCACCACCCCAGTTCAGACATGGCCATATGCAAATCAGTCTGACCCTGTGCCTCATGGGAACAGTCCAGCCCGAACTGCCAAGCCATGTCTTCCCTGGACCGGAAACAAGCATCCTGGGACCTGTTTCGGGTTCATAACCCTCATCAGCCAGACTATCTTGAATCCAGTGGCAAAGTGAGCAAGGGACCCACGTCTGAGCATACCCTGCCAACTTAGGGCAAACAAAGCGATACCAAAGGGGATGATGGACGGAGCGCTTGAGCAAATAAAACACTCACCCCCAGTCAACTGATCTGGGTTTAATCCATCATCATTCTTTAGCTCACTCCACCACCCCAGTTCAGACATGGCCATATGCAAATCAGTCTGACCCTGTGCCTCATGGGAACAGTTCAGCCCGAACTGCCAAGCCATGTCTTCCCTTGACCGGAAACAAGCATCCTGGGACCGGTTTCGGGTTCATAACCCTCATCAGCCAGACTATCTTGAATCCAGTGGCAAAGTGAGCAAGGGATCCACGTCTGAGCATACCCTGCCAACTTAGGGCAAACAAAGCGATACCAAAGGGGATGATGGACGGAGCGCTTGAGCAAATAAAACACTCACCCCCAGTCAACTGATCTGGGTTTAATCCATCATCATTCTTTAGCTCACTCCACCACCCCAGTTCAGACATGGCCATATGCAAATCAGTCTGACCCTGTGCCTCATACATAGAAGATGGCCTGGTCTATGCAGTCTTTGATCACCCACAGCCAATTCAACTTGCTTTGCAGCAGTGTACATGTTTACTCAACCCTGAGATGGATCTAGAAGTTTTGATGATCACCCAAGATGACACCACGCTGGTGTTAGAAACTGAAATCAAGCTCAGCAGCTGTCAATCCCCAGTCAATTGTATCATTATATAGCTAGTGCTAGCTCTTCCTCATGAAGTTCAACCCCCAGAGATACATTTCCTGCCGGAACTGAACTTGTGGACAATGTCGGCGATTTACTGGGGCATGTGAATATTGATGGGGTAAGCACCAAAGTCTGCATGCTATTCCCCATTACTGGGGGGAAAAACTTGTAATAGATGCTATTCACCACACCTGATAAATAACACTCCCCCATGGAATTGTTGATTAGTAGGTGCAATAAACATCACACCAAAGACCGTGTCAATATAATGAGGTCATTAGCCATGATAATTACTAGCAACGCTTATAAGATACCAGGATCTTTACCTGTTAATGATATTGCATCCAAATGTTTCTTTGGTGCCAACCGATCCTCACGGTGTAAAGTAACAAATGTTCCTGAGGAAGCCTGCAGAAATTAAAAAAAACATATGAACAATTTCGATTCAAACCCTCTAGAACAAGTTATGAATGTCGGTAAAACTAATAATAAAGAGATAACAAACAAAACAGAAGGGAGGATGGGTTGGGACAAATTTGGTGTTTAAAATAAAAGCAATCTCACAGCAGATAACTTCTGGTGGTGGGCTATAACCACATAATTCTTCACCTGGGGCTGATCTTGTGACTAGTGGGTAAATGCAACACTGTAGGGTTGGTGATGCACACTGCGTTCCTGTCCTATTCCAAAAGACCACAGTAAATTTTTGTCAAAAGAGGCCACAGAAAGAAATCGTACAGCTATAAAAGAGATGTAAAGTGACATTGCAAATACCATGTGGTGATTGATAAATTTGTGAATAACTTAGCCCACTGGGAGAATATCATGGAGACATATAAATAGGATTTCAGGTAATATTTCCTAGTGGGTTCATTGGGTACATATTGTGTAGCATGTTACTCAACTCAAAATCTACCAGATCTTCAGTCACACATATGTAAATTTCACTATCACTGGAGAAGAACCAATGTAGATGCGTAGTGCTTTAAGAAAAAATGTGGACATGCCTCGGAAGCTCAAGCCAGCCTTGAGGCCTACCACTACCACATTATAGCCTCTTCTTTACACCTGTTCTATACTCTCCAATCAATGTCTAAGACGTACATTGGTGTCTATTCGAGAACTATTTTCTGCCAGAATATAGCTAATTTAGGCTAAGCTCTGATTGCTTTGTCAATTCCTCAAAGAATAATAATTGTGATCCACTTTAGTGGAGGCACCTAGAGCTGGCCTTGTCTAGGAATTTCAGATTAGGTTCATGAGAGCCTTTTTTCCCATCCAGGTCATTGAAAACTGTTTTTTGGGGAAGGTTTCCTGAAGAAGTGTTTTACGTTGGTGAAAACTGAGGTTTAGTGTATATGAGACTCTTTGAAGAGGCTTTTTTCTTGGAAATCTAACCTATTCATGGAAATTTCCTTCCTCCAAATGCAGTCTTTATATTCAAATGCTTAGGGAGGCTGCATAATTATGACTCTCAGGCTGCCTCCAGTGAATTTCTGAGTCTCAAGCTAGGATCTGCTCTGTGGTGTCGGCCACATGCGTCAGTTGCTCACAGAGTGTAACTGTGGTTAGCTGACTGATAGACCAAATTAATAACAACCACCCCTTTTTGCCGTGGGCTCTCATCAAAGTCGGCTAGCCACTGTGAAGTAATCCTCCGCATTCCTGTCTCAGTATATCAGAACAAAACTGTGCATGGGTGCAAGTGCTCCCCCTGCAAGGTACTGTGAGGCCCAACCTGAGCTGGTTCCCGGGTTTTGTAGTCCCCCCTCCAGAGGCAAGTATTGTTATTACTAATTTCTCTACCATTTGAAGGCCACAAAGTAAACAACAGCAGATAAAACGGTCTTCAGCATACACTAGTTAATAGAACGTGTCACATATGGTTTATTGACTGAGGCACTGTATGCAATTACTTTAAATCCCTTCAAGTAGCGTGCTGTTATCTGTCGTTCAATGCTAAGGCAAGTTGACAAGGGTGATGATAATTCTTCTTTAGAAGGTTTTAATAAGTCTCTTTCTGAAGCCCTGTATAAGGAGCCACAATACTACTCAGCCCCTCTTGCAAAGGAGGGCACAGCATTTACATTTCAGGTCAGACTTTCAGTACTTCCTAGGAGAAATGAAGAAGAGGATTCATATTATTACCTAACCCACTCTTCAGGACATGGGGCTTTCACACACTAGTCAGAAGTTTATTTCAGAGCCTTATATTACAACATGTCCTGCAGGGGAATATTTTTTTCCTGGGTGCAAGGACCAACATACTTTGGTTCCTTTGCTGCATCTATTAGTGCAGCCAGAGCCAATGGCAGCACCAGGTGCAGTTCTGTTGGCCTCAGTATCAACACCCACCCTAATGACACAACGGGTCACTTCCATACCTTGTGGAATCCGAAGGTCAAGAGTCGGATCCACAGGTAACAACAATAATACTTTCTAGTCCTGGCCCTGTCTACGCCATTGTGAGTAATTACTAAGAATACCTGCAGCTTAAGACTCAGTTCCTTTCTCCCATGAAGACAAACACACTTGGTTGCTGCTTCTGTCTGGTGAACAGAGGAGATCCACCTGAATTCAAGCTCAGGTGGGATTATATTTGTTGCCTACAGAGGTGTGGAAGGAATAAAGTTCCACTCTGCCAGTAAGGAAAAACACTGATAATCTGCTACTTTAGGTGATATCTCGTATTTCCTCTTATCACCGCCTATTGTTATATTCCTATTTTATTCCCACAAAGCAAATTTCGAAAATTTATGACTGGAGTTGTCACTATTTTCTTATTTTAGTTTATTGTAAAATACTGTGAGTAGTTGCTAGCTCCAGCAGAATGCTGTGGAGGAATAAATGTTGTTGCAAATACATTTTGTTGGCTTCATGGGAAAGTCTTAAGAAGCCAGATGACTTTGTTCCAGACCTTCCATGATTGTCAAGTGTTGTCATTTCAAATTGACCGTCAAGGCGCCAAGGAGTACAGTAGCACATGGGGTACTTTCAGACTCAGTCAGGGGAAATCCATTCTAACATTACCAAATTTACATCAACAGTGCAGGGTATTCAAAAGAGCCAGTAAAGTCCACCTATCCTGGTATTGCCACGTGACATTGGTTATGCTGTATGTAGAAATAGTGTGGCTAGGTCATAAGAGTACTACTTTGTTATCCATGTGAAGTTGATTTCCCTAGCAATCTCTTGAAACATTTGCTATAAGTTTACCATTCAGAACAAATTCATGAATGTCTATGGGAATTTAGATTTTATGAAACTTCCCGTTTACAATAGGTAATCAGTTAAAAAACAATGATTGGCCAGCAGTGTGACCTCATCTGGCTATGGACTGACTGATCCTCATCGTCTTTCTAGCAATATGGCATATTCAACTGGGTTTCTGTCTTCTGCTAAGGCTTTGTACTGTGAAAAGTTTGGATTGCTAAAAGGTACATTATTTTCAAAATATTGAGTGACTCTGAATTAATGTGCAATGAAATATATAATTGCAAAGGGCATATGCCCACTAGGCTACCTGGGTGTACGCCATTTAAATTAAATTTCAAATTAGAGAAACGTAGCCTGTCGAACCCAGGGTGACCATTCTGCCAACTTTACAAAACTCCAAGTTGACTAACATGCATTTTGAGGAAAAAAACAATGGAAAAGAAGATTAATAAAAAACACCACGAACTTGGTATGGAATCCTTGGTCTAGAATAAATAACAAGTATCTTACTACGTTTGGATTTAATTGTTTTTCATCTAAACTAGTATTTACACCTCTGCTCTTGTGATGTATGTTTCCTTTGTGCATAGATGGCTCTTTTTAAGAACTCTGGGTAAGAAGCTTATGTCTTCCTTCTTTGAGGTCTTCATCAGAATCACTTTGTAATAAGGCTTGTTCCATAGCTTCAATATTTGAAAGTTACGTGGAATCTATACTGAACTGTATCATAGAGTGAAATGAAATATAATTTCCTCAGAATGGAATAAACATCATTGAAAAAAGCACTAAGGAGTGTGAAACAAATTTTATATACCAGGAGAAAGTCTCAACCCAGAGACTATAAACAGTGCCCAGGGGACAGACCCCACGGATATGGGGATGCAAATATAAATTCTACTCACACACTCCGCACTCGGAGAGTGATACCCAGGATCACGGAGAACTGTATGAACTACAAGATCAATTTAGCGTTGTGCACGCACTATACAAATCTAGTCATTCCTTCTTTTAATGACACACAGTTATCTAGCTATCTTAAAGAATGACTTATTGATATTGAGTTAAGATTATCCAAGTGACATTAGTACCATAGCATGTGATTTTAACCTGCTTATGCAATCTTAGTATTATTTTTCATTTGGATGCAGTTGGGGATTTAAATACCCCACGTTTGTCAAGTAGATGTAGTGATAAGCATGCAGCAAATTTGCTGACTTGGGCCTTGAAGTCAAATCTGCCCTTAGTTAATAGTCTCTTTGAAGAAAATCCTTTTGGCAATTTTGTCTTGAATAATAGAGATCTCACTTCATTAATCAATTATATAGATTAATTTCCTATCTAGGAAGTAATATTGTAACTCTTCTCCATTTAAATTCATCTGTCATCTAAATGATCATCCTCAATCAGTATTATTTATGTAAAGGGCATTTTATTGTCATTTTGCTCCTGAAGATCCACTCATAAAGCTGCTGTTCTAATCGCTTGTACACTTGGAACGGGAATCCTAATGATGACTTTATATATAGGTTATCTCTTTCCATTTCTAATCTGGTAAATTCAAATATAGTAAATATAGATTCCATCTCCAATCTGACGGCTTCAGTAGATGACCTATTTCCTACCATCACAGCTCCAATAATTTGATGAATGAAAGAATATTGTGTAATTAAGTGTTTAAAAGAAGAGCCACCTCTTAGAAAGAGAACTAAAAAAAAGAACAATATGGACCAAGATGTTGGCATCCTTTTGGAGTATCTTTAACAAAAGGCACTTTATGTGACTTCTGGCCTATTGCTGCTACAGCCCTGGATAAAGGTTAGGGGTGGGTGATAAACTCTGCTCCTCTGTTGAGTTTTTTTTTGCGAGCGAGAAATTCGAGCGCTAGACCACCTCCCGGCAATATTTCTGAAAACAGACGGTCACGGCAGGTAATTACCGCTCGCATTGAGAAAGCTGCCACTCGCGATGAGAAAGCTACTACCTGAGTAGAAAATCTACTTGAACAGCAGAAAGAATCAGGGCCCTCTGGTGCCGTTCACACTGATTTAACGGCGCTGGACAAGCTCCCGGCGCTTAAAATAAGTGCGAGCAGCGTGAGGTACTGAATTTCGTAGCTTGTGGAACTCCGCTGAATCTCACTGGGTTTTTGAGAAACTCCGTGGAATTCCACGGAGTGAAACTCCGCTGCTACCATCCATCCCTATTGAAGAAATTGATAAAAATCCTATGCCCGCACATGAAAACACCTGGTATTTATATTTTTAATACTTTGGGCCTCATGTAGGAAGCCAAATACCGGTCGGTAACGGCCGAAATTCGGTAAATATCACGTTACCGACCGGTATTTAGGCATTTGCTATGTAGGGGGCTGATTTCTGGATTCGGTATTTACCGAATCGGAAATTAAGAAATCGGTAAAATACCGATTCGGTAAATACCGAATCCAGAAATCAGATGTAGGGAGCACTCTAAAGAGTGAAAATTAGTATTAGAAATTCGTTATTTACCACCAAATACAGGTTGGTGATAAATAACGAATACCATGCAAAAAACAATATTTTGCAGATTTAAGATTGCCATGTGGCAGACATACATGCCCTTAGGGCATGTATGTGCGCCACATGTGCACACATGCAAGATTCAGGCGTGCAACAGGGTGTCAATGTGACACCCTGCCACCCTTGTATATGCTCCCCCCATTACCGAATCGGTATTTACCGATTCGGTAATGAGGCATACCTTCCCATTGATTCCTATGGGCCTCCAGGCCCATAGGAATCAATGGGAAGGTATGCCTCATTACCGAATCGGTAAATACCGATTCATAATTTCCGAATTTTTCCGATTCGGTAAACTTTACCGACTCATTACCTACATCACATTTACCGATTCATAAATACCGAATCGGTAAAATTCGGTATTTATGAATCGGTAAATGTGAGGCTACCTACATATGGCCCTTTGTATTTAAAATCAAATATTGTTTCCAATCACATTAACTGTAATTCATTAATGACTATTGAACAAATTACAACTGAAATCATTGCTAACATCATAACAGGCATGAATAATTCTTTGGCCCAGGGATCTGATGGTGCACTCGCTACTTTTTGTTTTACAACCTCCGCCCGTGCCTGTGGGCAAGCCGTTTAAACCACCTTTTATCTACTGTATGACATTTAATCACATTCCTGACTCTTGAAAAGGAAGTTATATCACACTACTTTATAAAAAATGCGATATGTCCAAACTTTTGAACTATTTACTAAGACTAATTGTTTTGTTAGATGCAGCTCAGAAAGTATTTGCAAAAGTTAGCCTGTACCAATTGCAGAATTGGATAATAGAGAGACAGGTGTTTCCATTTGGGCCATTGAGATTTCATTCAACTGTTGATAATATTTTATGCCTGCAACTCAAGTGTGAAAAACATGCAAATAAAAGAAAAATTGAAATCATGTGTTGCTTATGTATACTTTTTTTTAGCTCTACCAAACTTTATCATTTCATTTCATTTCAGAAATCTTTATTTCGATCACAGATCATAAAAGATGCATAACATTAATACAAAAATTTTTAAAAACGAATTAAACAACGGTGTGATCCAATAGTTAAAACAGTATTAAAAGAGGGTGCATGAAGTTCAGTCTGTAGCTATCAAGGAGTCTTTTTATACGAGTCTTTTTACCCATCGGCTTCGGGTGTACCACATGGAAGTTAAAAATTTCGAGAGGGCAAAGACTACAGTGGGGGAGAGGTCTGTCTTTAGAACTCTATAAGCAGGTTGAAAGGATCTAAAACCCAAGTTCTTAAGTAGGGGGACTAACCAATATTTCCTGCTCCTCTCATAGCCCTTGCAGAAGAAAACAACGTGAACGTCATTCTCCTTTGGATGTGCGCACACTGGGCAAGTTTCTATGGAGGAGCGGCATGTCCAGGACGCTGTGAACGATGCTAAGGGAAGTGTTCCGTATCTCCATTGTAAGAATAATTTCCTCGTTAGTACAGGAGACATGGCATCTAGAGTACTTTCAAGATGGTAAGAATCTTTTACTTTTAGGAACAAATGGGTCAAAGATCCTTCTCGTCTGGCATCGATAGCTCTGGTGAGCATTAGTTCTTGGTATGCTCTCACAAGAACCTTTTTTGGAGTCTTTAAACAGGCGTTTGTAGGATCCGTCCATAGTTCCGGATAACCAATCTCCTCTAGCATTCCCTTAACATAAATCATCCATGGAATTCTCTTGGCATTCCGTAGGTGCAGGAATTCCTGTAACTCCTCTCTGTAGTTTATGAGATCTGGGCTGCACCACAAGCGTCTCCAAAATGTCAAGGGTTTATGACCTAGCTCCTCGGTTATCGATCGAATTCCCATGTCCAATCTTAGGGGCAGTAGTGGAGTGCTCTGCGGTAGGGCAACAATCTGTCTCAGAAATTTATTTTCCGTTGACTGTAGTTTAGACAGATTAGTGTGTCCCCACAGCTCACCCCCGTATGTGACACCCGCGCGGGCTTGAGTTTTGTAAATATGAATGATTGGGGTTAGTGGGCGATAGAAAGATTTGTTCGCCAGACGAATAGTGCCACCCGCCAACTGAGCCAGTTTGATAGTCACTTTAGTCTGGTGTGACGTCCACGTTAGATGTTCGTTTATAGTAATCCCCAAGTATTCGATATTATGCACACGTTCTAATTGGACTGTGCCTAACCTAGGTGGAGCTCGGTTATGGGTATTGGGATTCAAAATCATAAATTTAGTTTTTTGAGGATTAATTTCCAATCCACGCTCAGAGCAGAACTCTAAAAAACCGTCTAGGATGCGTTGGATCCCCATAGGGGATTTAGACAACAGCAGGGTGTCATCTGCAAACATGATTGCAGGCACCCTGCTGCCTGTCAACTTGGGGGCATCGGTGTTGGCAATCCTGTTCAGGTGGGCAACTACCCCGTTCACAAAGAGGCAAAACAGGGTCGGTGCAAGGACACAACCCTGTCTAACCCCTCTGCGAACGGGGAAACTATCGGTTAACTTGCCACCTTTGCCGCACCTTACGCGGGCGTAGTTGTTATAATGAAGTCTCATCAGGATTGCCAGAATATCACCAGGGACGTTTAGCTCTTCCATGACTCTCCACAGCCGTGCCCTAGGTACCAAATCGAAGGCGGCACGTAAGTCTACAAAAATAGTATACAAAGTACCGCCCTCGATTACGGCTGTTCTCCAGTAAAGGAGATTCAGCCGGAAAATTTGATCTACTGTCGATACACCCTGTCTGAAGCCCGCCTGATAGGGGGACAGGATGTCCATCTCCTCTATCCAGGCCAGAAGCCTGTCCAAAATCAGTCTTCCAAAAAGTTTTTGGGATATGTCGATGAGGCTGATAGGACGATAGTTGGCTGGGAGCAGAGGGGAACCCTTTTTGAAAATTGGAACCACCTCTGCTCCCAGCCAAGTATCAGGGACCTCCATTCCCCCCAGAATGGCATTAAATATTAGTGTAAGATATGGGACCCATATCCCTGGTTCCTATTTGAACAAGTCCCCAGGCACCCCATCGAGTCCCGGGGCTTTTCCCGCAGCTAGACCCTTGATGGCCTCCCTCACCTCTTTTTCAGTAAAGGGAGCTCCCGTATGACTAGATGTCTTTATGCCACCAACTGTATTTTGTTCCCCCCCTTCCTCAGCATAAAACGTCTCAAAGTGGCGCTGCCATATCGTGGGCGCTATGTTGGGCTCTATGTTGGGCTCTATTGCCGAGGATAAATCCTCAGTACCATTGGCGACTATGCGCCAAAATTTGCGCGAGTCTCTGTTAGTTAGTGTTTTAACAAGGTTTTCCCAATAATCCTGGTCCCATTCCGCCCGCGCATTTTCCAGGAGCCTTTTGTAGGATCTTCTCCTAGCTTGGATTTCTTCCTTGCCATAGCGTCCTTTTATAGCAAGTAACAAATGGGCCTTGGATTCCCTGCAAGTGGCGTTATACCAGGATGTTTGGGACAGGGGGCCTTTCCTTTTCCCTGAGGATGAAAACAGATCCTGCTCTAAGGTGATGATTATGTCTGCATGAATTTGTGCAAGCTTTCCTCTAATGGGATCATCTTGCACCTCCTTACCAATCTGAAAGGCCCTCTCCAGCAATGTGATTATCCCAGCATATAACTGCGGTATTCTATCTGGACTATTGACCAATTTCTCCCACTTGACTCTCCGCCGATTGTTTTCAAGTAAGAGCCCTGCTTTATCTTTATCCGATACGTAGGATGTGTCCTCTCCCCCTGGCAGGGAATAAGTCAATTCCAAAGCGTTATGGTCACTGTCCATTCTTTCAGTGACTTTGAAATCGACTATTAATGGCCACATGAACAATTTGACCAAAATATAGTCCAGTCTGGATTTGCTACCTGTTTTATTATAGGTATACTTGCTAGGGATGTCCGATTTGCAGCGGCCATTGCAAGCCCTTAGGCCTTGATTAAGAGTGAGGGCAGTTATCTGCAAGGCCAAGGGAGTCCAGGCCCTAAGTGGTGGAGCCACAGTTTCTGGAACAATCCAACATGAATTTTCCTCATAGGAAGGGCCGTCACGTAGTTCAGAAAGTGGTTCGTACTGTGAATTAAAGTCACCTCCCACCAAGCAGGCAAGTTCGCAAGGAATGCCTTCTAGGAACCCGGATAATTCATCTATAGTGCAGGATTCTTTTAGCATAGGAACAGGCCTTGAATATATGTTAATGACTAACAGCTTAGTGGAGTCTGACCACTCGAGTAAGACAGCCAATATGTCATCCGAGGCGGTCTCTAGGCAAGTGGCGTGACAACCTAGGTCAGTTGCTACCCAGGTCGTAAGTCCCCCCGACGGCCTGCCCCTTCCCCCCCACTTTGCGGGTTTAGAGAAGGAGGCAAAGCCCGGAAATAATATTTCCTCACGTGCCCAAGTCTCCTGGAAAAGAAGTATATTTTTGGAGCTAATGTACGAGCCCCACTCTATGGAGTCTATTTTATTGGCTAGGCCTGCCACGTTCCAAGAGATCACAGTTATATGCGCCAATTGGGTGGTGTCTAGGACTGCGGAGACAAAGTTATTAGAGTTAAGCTCAGTGGGCGCCATTTGGCTAGTGGGGGAATAATTTGGGACAGAGGTTATATTAATGGGAGACAGGATGAAATCCGTCATGCCTAATACGAGAGCCGGCTTGTGTTCGACTATGTCAATTGCCCTAGTATGTATATCCGGGACTGGGGGTATGCTGATCTCCATCCTGGGAGATACTATTAGAGAACTCCCCACTTCATCCACCTGTCAGTCTACCATTTCCAGACTGCTGTATCTATTGTGGGTGGGTAAATAGGCTGGATAATGTGTTCTGTGTGGCCCTGGGATTCCTCTCCTATATCCTCCACCCCCGCCCCTCCTCCGTGTAACAGTTTCCCAACCAGCCTCCCCCCCATACTGGTGGAAATGATGTATAGGTCTTCCCCTATGGTATTGGGGCACATTGCTCTCTCTGGGGCAGTTTTCCCAATCCTCCAGCAACTCTTGATGGTGCACCCATCTCTGGTCCTCTGAATTATAGGGGCTCGAAGGGTAGAAAAATGAAAGAGGAAGTGATTGAATGTTACTGCCAAAGTCCTCGTCAGAAACCCACGTGCAGATATATGCGACTGTATTCAGGTCTCTAAAGGTGACCAGAATGCAGTCCCCAATAATAGATTTCCTGGTGTAACCCACCCACGTTGCCCTCCTGGCCATGGAGATATCACTGGTTGTTCCTCTCGGAAGGGGTCTATTAATAGAGAGCCAGTTGATGACTTTATTCCTAAGAGAGGTAGTGGATTCGAATGTTGAGGATTTTAATTCCGGGACCCCTACCAGAACTAAGGTGTAGGGTGCTGCTTCTGGGGGGAGGTTTACAGGCTTTTGTCTGCGGTTAGGGTATGGTTTCTCGCCAATAGGTGGCGAATCACCCTTGTTATTGGTTGCGGGTATAGCAGTAGCTTTAAGCGGGGGGGTTATTTTTGGAGTGACAGTTACTATAGGCTGGGTTGGAGTTGGGTCCTTGTTATCATTTAAGGGTTGCAAGGTCTTATTTAGTACAACTTGTGGAGTTTTGGGGTTTGTGAGTGGAGGCTTATTATTTGTAGCAATAGGTGGTCCATTACCCTTAGTGGGCTTTGGTTCTAGACCCTCTATTGTAGTTTTAATTCCACTATTGTCAAGTTTCCTTGCGTCAACAAGTTGTACAGTGGCTTTCTCAATGCTAACTAATCTAGCTTCGATTTTAATCAGTCTAGCTTCAAGGGGACTCAATAGGGACCTTAAGAGTGTGCCTATGTCCTCCAGTGTGATATCATCAGAGGTAATATCCACTGGCGCGGTATTGGTGGACTGTGGTAATGGAATTGTATTATTAATTCTAGGGGGAGTTGTCATTCCCGACTTCTCTAGCATAGAGACGGAGGTGGCTCCTTTCCCCCCTTTGCCTCTCGGTTGTTTGGATTTGGGGGATTTTATCCTATTATTTTCTTTGTTTTGGGGCCCCCTCTTCTTTTTTTGTATTGCCCCTTCTCTCGCCCTCTATCTCTATCTGTGTTAGGTTCTATAGCTTTAACTGCCTCAGTGTTCTCGGTTAGTGTTGGTAGGGTAATTTGGGTGCTAGGTAGGGCCATTAGGCTCATGTCCTCAAGGTCACTCGGCACCTCAATAGTGAACTCTGGATTAGTAGTTGAGGTGCCAGGGAGTGAGCATGGTGCTTGGTCAATTCTACCACTAGTTAATAGGCAGGATCTAACTTCTGGGGTTCTGGCTTGGGCCATTGGGCCCATTGAAGATCTCCTTACCCAGTCTATTTCTTGGGAGATTCTTCGCTCCAGCACCTCGATTTCCTCGATCAGGAGAGAGCCAGCTTTAGCAAAGTAGGTGTCAATAGGTCCTTTGACAGCTCCGGCCGCGGCTAGGGAAGATGTTTTACTTCTGGTTTCCCTGCTGCTCATTTCGCTGGTGGTTGAGCGGCCTAAATGTGAAAATGGAAGAGGAGGGGCCCGGACCGGACTCTCACGTACTCGAACGGCCTCAAACGGCCCGCTCTTTGCCCGGTCTTCGCCCCGGTCGCTCCCGCTCGCTAACGCGCAGCGGTAACTCCTATCTTTAATATAAAGCTGGGGTAGGGCGGGGGGCGTGGCCGGCAGGGAGAGCGGCCACAGGTGTGACACGCAGGGACTCCTGGGCAATGGAGTCCCTGCTAGGCTGCTCGCAGCCCTGCCGGAGTGCAGATGGTCCAGGAAGTTTCCAGCTCCCCACACGAGCCTCTCAGTAGGTGCAGGCGCAGCGGGACCCGCGCAGCGGGTCCTGCAAGGTGTAGAGTTTTCCGCGAAGAAATCCAGCGACGAAGTCAAGAAGGGCAAGAGCCTCCACACAGTGTTCTGGTTGTCCAAAAGGCAAGGTCTCCCACAGGCTAGTGAATCTTGTGCACTTTTATTCAGCCAGGGGGCGTGGCCGGCAGGGAGAGCGGCAACAGGTGTGACACGCAGGGTCTCCTGGGCAATGGAGTCCCTGCTAGGCTGCTAGCAGCCCTGCCGGAGTGCAGATGGTCCAGGAAGTTTCCAGCTCCCCACACGAGCCTCTCAGTAGGTGCAGGCGCAGCGGGACCCGCGCAGCGGGTCCTGCAAGGTGTAGAGTTTTCCGCGAAGAAATCCAGCGACGAAGTCAAGAAGGGCAAGAGCCTCCACACAGTGTTCTGGTCGTCCAAAAGGCAAGGTCTCCCACAGGCTAGTGAATCTTGTGCACTTTTATTCAGCTAGGGGGCGTGGCCGGCAGGGAGAGCGGCAACAGGTGTGACACGCAGGGACTCCTGGGCAATGGAGTCCCTGCTAGGCTGCTCGCAGCCCTGCCGGAGTGCAGATAGTCCAGGAAGTTTCCAGCTCCCCACACGAGCCTCTCAGTAGGTGCAGGCGCAGCGGGACCCGCGCAGCGGGTCCTGCAAGGTGTAGAGTTTTCCGCGAAGAAATCCAGCGACGAAGTCAAGAAGGGCAAGAGCCTCCACACAGTGTTCTGGTCGTCCAAAAGGCAAGGTCATTGCTAACATCATAACAGGCATGAATCATTCTTTGGCCCAGGGATCTGATGGTGCACTCGCTACTTTTTGTTTTACAACCTCCGCCCGTGCCTGTGGGCAAGCCGTTTAAACCACCTTTTATCTACTGTATGACATTTAATCATTAATAATATCGGTATTATTTGAAACAAATAATGAATTTATGTTCAGAATTTCTATTGCAAATTGATTAAAACAAGGATGTTTCCTTGCTCCCCTATTATTCTTTGTTTATATATCAGAATTCCCAAATTTTCTAAAAATGATTCCATACTTTTCCTCGAAATTGGAAAATCATGAAATATCTACATTAGTATATGCAAATTAGATAGTTTTGATTGACCTCACTTTTGTGGGGCTGGAGCGACTGCTAGATGCTTTAGCAGCCTTTTCAAGTTCAAACAATTTAGAAGTCAATGGCAATAAAACTAAGATAATAAGAATGGGTGCCCATGGGCTATCAGCTCCTTGTTAATTTTTGTTTAATAATAGCTGCCTTGAAATAGTTGTTACACTTAGAGTCAATGATGTTAAGCCATTTTAAAATACAAATAACCTATTGGAAATGTTTAACGCCGTAGAGAAGAGAGATGCAATTTCATTATTGAAGATATATACTGGTTGGTCATGAATGTCAAATCTTGACCCACACACAATACAAGAGACATTAATTGTTGCTTTTCTGATATTCAAGCCCTAATCACAGTGTTTATGAGGTCCGAATTTACCAATTCCCATGAGTCTCATCTTCATGTATTCGGTGATAAGAAATTCAGAACTCTTACCTGTGCTCGATATATTCCTTGTTTTACGAGCCTTGACAACCGATCATGAGGGTTTTGTAATGTTCTGTCTTTTCGATGCATTTTGAAGTGTGTTCTGAGCTGATGTCTTCGAGTGAAGCTCTTATCACATTTAGGACACGTGAAGGGCCTCTCTCCAGTATGAACTCGCCGCTGGTGGATGATTAGAGATGCATGGAGTTTGAAGCTTTGGCCACATTCATTACAGGTGTATGGCAAGGTCCCCAACTGCTCAGTACTAAGCCTACCAGGGGAGCTCTTCTCCCTTTCAGGACACTGTTGAGCGATTTCCTTTGTATGAATTCTCAGGTGTTTTAGAAGTGCATAGCTATGGTGAAAGCTTTCCCCACATTCATTACATGTATGCTTTCTCTCTCCTACATGTATTTTTTGATGCATTATAAGACGCTTTTTGGCAATGAAGCTTTTTCCACACTCGCACTTGTAGGGCCGCTCTCCAGTGTGGACTCTCTTGTGAATAGAGAGATCACAACTCCGATTGTAGCATTTTCCACAATCCATGCATATGTAGGGCTTTTCTCCTGTGTGAGATCTCTGATGCTCAACCCACTGAGAACTCCAGCGGAAACGTCTCCCACAAATACTGCAGGTGAATGGTTTCTCCCCTGTATGAATCCTCTCATGGGCAATTAAGTGAGACTTCCATTGGAACCCTTTGCCACAGCCGCTGCAGATAAGTGGCCCCTCCCCTGCATGGATTCGCCGGGGTTTAGCAGAATCATTTTCGGAAACATTTTGACAGTAATCAGTGGGTGTCTGAAATCTTGAACCTAATTTCTCCTCGTCAGGTAGCATGGTAGAGGTACTGCATTCATTTTGCTCATTTCCTGTAGGCTCTTCTGGCTGATCTAATACGTTATGCGGATCCTGGCATTTTGTGTCTTCCTCGCAACACTGTGGAACCTCTGTAATTACTTTGAAAGTGATCTCAAGTGGTTCTTGTTTTATGGGTGTGTTCTTGGGATCCTCCTCTTCCACAGCTCTCCTCATAACTCCCCCGTCTGCTGCATAGGAAGAAGAATAAAAACAAGCTTATTCTGTAGGTTTGAAACACATACCTGATTACAACTATGTGGCTGATTCAGTTACTGGTGCAAAGTAACGTTTTCGCTGGAAATAGGATTCCCAGTCTGGCAACTCGTGCTGTTTGCATATGAACTATTTGCTCATGTGCAAACGGCCCACCCTGCCCTTTACTGCACACAAGGTTTCAACAGCTAAAACCTGGTTAGAATTGTTCAGTAAATATAGTGATTCTGAATGTGTTCTCAGGTGAGCAAATCGTAATTTCACACCTTGGAGTGTTTTCTATGGCATTCAAATAGGAGCTTAAAGCTATTTCATAATAAAATCCTCAACAGGTTTTTCATGCCATAACCTTGTGGTCAAAAGGAGAGGTAGCTTCTGCCATTAGCTCTGGACAGTACATGTACGGAAGGAAGTTTCTCTGTCAAATTGTGCAGGCGGGCGACAGGTTTACTCAATGGGGTGAGATAGATTAGTATTGACACGGAGCTTTCAAAACAGGTGGGGTGCAAACATGGCAAATTTGAGGGATTAGACAGCATAACTTATTAATCATAAACATCACTCCTATCTGAGGATTATAGTGTAGAGTGTATGGGTAACGTAACATAGTACTAATGACAGAATGTGCTTATTAATGCAGAGGAGATTCAGCTTGGTTATGGCAGGTGTTGGAAAAGAAGAGAAGGTGGGTGTTACATTTCTTCACATACTGTTGGTGGACTATATAGAGCAGTGGTTCTTAACCTCTGGTCGGGGGACGCCAGGGCGTCAGTGACACCTACTCAGGGGGTCTGTGACTATTTAGAAAATGTAACAAAAATATATAGATTAATAAAGGATATACACATAAATAAGCAGAAAGTAAAACTGAACATTTGTAAATGTAAGGAATTTGAAACTGGAGGCTAAATAGTAGGTTGGTATCCTTAGCTTCTTAGGTGATTTGTAGGAGCAGTGCTCGCACAGCAAACAGTCGCATGGATTATTGGTGGCCTCAATTGAAACACAAGCATGCAAGAACAAAAAGAGAGGATGCATTAGGATGAAAAATGACAAAGCAATATGCAAGAGTCTAGCATGTTGTTTTTATAAATATACCTGCATTTTGAAAAACTCCAATCCTCCCAATAAAATTTGAAATTAAAATGTTTGTATTTTTTCACTAGTGAGTTAAAGAGAATATTTCATAATGTGTGTATTTGTTTCTGTAGTTTTTTCTTTTGAGGATCAAATTGTAAAAATGTCTTACGCCAGGCTCCCATAGTGATTGAGTGGGAGTCCACAGAAGTTAAAAGGTTAAGAACGCCTGATATAGATGAAATGGAAATCAATTTCAAAAGAGACTGCAAGATACACTCTTGACAAACAGTAAACAACATGTTATGTGGCAAGACACTCAAGTTCATCTTCTTTTGACAAACTGCTTCAACAGTTAAATGCTACTAACCAGCACCTGGTCGACCTCACACAAAGAAATAGAAACACCCCGGCTAACAATTTAAATGAATTGAAAATCTCTTTACCTTTGGTTTCAATATTTTCAAACTTTTCAGCCATTATATTCGTACAGAGCTCACTTGGCGATTCCTCAATATGTCTCTTCTCTTCTGTAGGTACAATATTTCCAGTACTAGTCTTGGGTATCTGCAATAGAAGACATCCTAGTTTGTGACCTTGGATATACCACGCTAAAGAGCTTTTAAAATTATTATTAGAACTGCTGTTCTTAAAGTTTGCATAAATACCAGCACAAGTTGTAGCAAACTATTACTTCGTGCCTAAACATCAGTCAACGGTGCATCAGCCTACTATAAACACTTTTGTCTGCCACTGAAGTACTAGTAAGATGGGATTACTGGATGGGATGATTGCCAATGAAACTTCTGCTGTTGTATTCCCACAGGGGATGCACTAATGTCAATTAATCTACAGTACCATGTAATGAATAGACATTTGCTTTTCAAATTTGAAATTCTGGCTATTATCTGAACCAACTCCCACCCCCTAAAAACTAACACAAACCCCTCCCACCCCCTAAAAACTATCACAAACCCCCACCCCATAAAAACTAACACAAACTCCCCGACCCCTAAAAACTAACACAAACCCCTCCCACTCCCTAAAAACTTTCACAAACCCCCCAACCCCTAAAAACTAGCCCAAACCCCCTACCCCTAAAAACTACCACACTCCCCCCTCCCACCCCCGAATCCCTCTTACCTGTCCTGTTCTGACGCTCCTCCCAACCCCGCCCATCTTGAACACTAGACCGACTTAGCCTTAACCGCACACATGCGTGGTTAAGGCTAAGTCGTTGTTCGACAAGTCGTTGTTTGGCTTGAGCGACTCCGGAACTTGTTGTTCCGGAGTTGTTGTTCAGGATGTTCCTAAATATTCCAGTTCTGGAAAGTAAATTAATCCAGAAGCAATGCAGACTTTTAAGCAAATGTTACAGGTTTTAACATCGACCACAGAATACAAAAAAATTAAACTGGACACTATGGGAAACTGTGAATGCCATAGAAAAGTGAAAAACTCTTAGGAAGTCACTAGGACAGCTAACTCTCATGGCATTTAACACACGCTTTTTGGAGCAATGATTGGTAAACAATTCAGTTCTTTCAAGATTTCTTAACTCGTATGTCCTCTTTATTTTTAAACAAACTTCATTGACATATGCATAACAGTGCACCACAAGATGCAGGTCATAATCACATACAGCCACCACAATCAGGTGCTCGACATATCTTTCCAGCAGCACCCCTACAACAATACCCACTAAGGTGGGAACAACCCCAGGAGATTCTAGGCTTCCAAGTCCAGGGCTTTCCTCACAACAGCTGCAAGTCAGTACCACCAATCACCATCTCCCCGCCTCCCCTTCCCCCGTATGTTATGTTATATTTATTTGTAGCGCGCACGGCTACTCACCAGAGTGTCCCGGCGCGTGCAGTGGAAAAGGAAGCTAAAACCTAGCAGTAACTAGAAGAGAAGGGTTTTTAGTTTTTTCTTGAAGATTATAGGATCCTGGATGCAGTGCCATAAACCAGTACAGGCAATGTAAGGCAGGACTCTGCAGTACCCAACATTTCAGGATGTGTACAGGATGGGGGTAATGGGGGGGGAGGGGTTGGGTGAGGCTGGGGAGTCCAACAAGACAGCCAATCTTGGGGCCCAGACCATCAATCGTCTGGCAGCCCCCCCCAGTACCGTCTGACTCCGATGACAGCCCTCTGGCACCATGTCAATTTGTTCTCACAACCTCTGGTTCATCCAAGCCCTTATCCTCCGCCTTCAACTCTTCCACCAAAGCCTCCCATGCCCTCGCAGCATCAATGAAACCTGCGCCCCTTTCCCCGTCCCACAGCAGGACAATACTTTCATAGTCTGCCCAGTGGATGATCTCTCATCTCCACCCTTCCACTGTGGGCCCTCCCACTGACTTGTAATTAATGGTAATCAATCGTTTAGCAAGGATAAGCGATAAGTCTGAAAACCTGGACATGATCTTGTGTTTAGCAGAACGCAAGTAGTACCCCAGTAGACACACTGCTGGTGTTGCAGCTATGGTGCATCCAATTAACTCGTTGAACAGTACCAAAATCGCACCCCTATAGGATATGAGTGCTGGACAGTCCCAAACTATGTGCAAGAACTCTGCCCCAAAAATCCCATTAATCCTGCAAGGGGTCAGATACGCCCGAAACAGGAAATAGAAGTTAATCAATTTCAACTGCATGTTTCTAGATACCTTCGATGGCTGCTCCACAATCTTCCCCCAGGGCTCATCCGTAAGGGACGTCCCCCTGGTCAGCCTCCCAGTTTACCTTCAGTGCCATCAACGGATTATCAGTATAATTCCTAAGGGCGCGATACAGGCTTGAAACAATCTTAATGTCTCCAGCTGCAGCGCACAGCAAGCAGCAGCCATAGTAGGTCCGGGATTCCCCCTCTATCTCAGGTCAAGTTCCTTGCAACGCGGCCACTACCGCCCTATTCACAAGAAAATGCCCGCCAGTAGGTCGTTTTCAGCCTGCTGGTCCTCAAATGTCATCAGCTCCCCTACTCTGTATAACGCCCTGACTGTTCTTAGGTCCCTCTCTCCCCCACGTCAGGAAACAACGCTGGTGCATCACCGGCAAACAGTCTGCCAGCCAACTTATTGGAAGATGTGGCGTGTATGGGTGCTTCGTTTTAGTTTTCTGCAAGCAGTGGGCCAAGCAGTATTTAGCCACTGCACATAACTCCTGCGCAGACACTTCCATGTGTCGGGGGTCCACTACCAACCCCACCTACCATGGTCCCTGAGGTGCCCTAATGGCGTTCGGAACCTCCACCTACCCCCACCTCTCACACCCCTATTCAGCTGCTCGCAAGCACTGCAGTACCCATTGCATTTAGACTACCAGCTAATATGACTCAAAGTCCGGGGTTGTCAGTCACCCCTCCACCACCGGTCTCTGAAGCTTGGCAAGCGTCACCCACCTCCTGCTTGTCCTCCAAATAAAGGAAACCAACAATGAATCCATTCCATGAAAAAAGCTCTTGAACCACCACAGGCAGCGTTCCAAAGAAATATAGGAGCCTAGGGAGCGCCACCATCTTTACCGCCATACACCCTCCAAGTCACTGATTGTCAAAGGGTCAGAAAAATACCAACGTCCGCAGGGGGGTAAGGGCAGCGTCTATGTTACCCTCTACTATGTCCTTCACTGCCTGATTAATGCAGAACCCAAAGTATTCAAATGATATTAATTCTAATGTGAGATTCGGTTGGATTGAAAACAGGCAGGTCTTAGCCAAGTTGACCCGCAGGGCTGAGATGTTCCCAAAGTGGGTTCAAAAGCTGTATAGCCTTGTTGGGGTCAGAGTCCCTATTCCAAAGATAGAGCAACATGTCATCCGCGTATAGTGTGATATGATGCTTGCTGCTGCCGCTAAGCACCCAGTCATAATGCCTGCCCATGTGAGCCGTGCTCACCAATGGTTCCACTGCCAAAGCAAATAATAATGGGGACAGAAGGCAGCCCTGCTGTGTGCCCCTCTCCACTTGGTCTTCAACAGAAATTACCGCACCTGTCCACACCCAGACAGTAGGGTCCGTATACAGCAACTGCATCCATTTGAGAAAACCAGAGCTGAGGCCCATCCTTGACATCACATCGTACAGGTAATGCCACTTCAGACTATCAAATGCTTTCTCAATGTCAACAGACATGACCAACGCGCCAGGCATTATATTTGGGGCATTTAGCAGAATGGAGACCAACCTCCATATATTAAGAGGCGTGTTTCGTCCCAGTATAGGACTCGCCTGACCAACATGGATCAGTCGAGACATATATGGTAGGAGCCACGCCGTAGAAATCCATTCAGTATTTTATAGTCTACTTTCAGAATCGATAACGGGCAGTATGCTTTTAACATCTCAGCCCGGCTTAACCAGGGGGTGATAATTGTCTCTCTAGTTGTCACAGGGAGTGCACCTGCCCATCAGGCCCACTGTACACCTCCTTCAGCCGGGGGGCCAGCATCTCAATATAGACATCATAAAATTCTACCGGGAGCACCATCGCCTCCCGGGACCTTGCCCCTGGCCAACATGTGCAACGCTCTCATATGTCCTCTTCTACTAACAGGGACTTTTCATCAACGGGTGGCAGAATTATATTGTCCTCTCTAAGTCAGTCAAAGGGAAACAAGGATGCAGTTGATTCCAATATGTTTCCCTCTTTCATTGCAGGCCAGCCCCTTCTTGTGTGTGTCCTGCAGATGACACCACATGTGTTTTCCTCCTACATGACCAGTCAGCACCTTTATGTGTGTCTCTTGCAGCTGATACCATGTACATTGCCCTCTCACATAGCCGGCTAGCCCCCGTCTGTGCTTCTCCTGCAGGTGGAACCTCAAGTTTCCCATCTCCTTGGCCGGTCAGTCCCTCCTTGCGCGTTTCCTGATGGTTACACCTGCAGGTCTGAAACACATACCCTGGTTACAACTATGTGGCCACATTTTGTGTTTTCCTTCTACATGCTGGTCAGCCCCTTCTTTGTCTCTCCTGAAGCTGATCCCACACGTTTTCCACCTTCATGGCTGCCAGCCCCTTCTTGTGAATCTCCTGCAGCTGATGCCACATGTTTTCCTTCTACATTGCCGCCACCCCCTTCTTTTGAAACTCCTGTAGATGGTACCCTACGTGTTTCTCTCTTACATGGTCAGCTATCCCCTTCTTGTGCATCTCAGCAGATGATACCACACACGTTTGAATTCTCCATGGATACACAGGCCCTCCTTCTTTGTCTTTTGCAGTTGACAGCACACCTGTTTTCCTCTTACATGGCCCTCCGTGTGCATATCCTGCAGTGGATACCGCACATGTTCTCTTTCTATATTGCTACCAGCCCCTTTCTCCTGAATGTTCTGCCCGGTGATACAACATGATTCCCTCTTGCATAGCCGGCCACCCCCTATTGTGCATCTCCTGCAGGCGGAACCACAGGTTTCCCATCTATTTGGTTGGTCATTCCCTTCCTGTGTGTTTTCTGCTGGTTACACCTGCAGGTCTGAAACACATACCCTGATTACAACTATGTGGCCACATTTTGTGTTTTCCTTCTATATGGCTGGTCAGCCCCTCCTGCGGATGATACCACATGTATTTTCTTCTACATCGCTGGTCCGCCCATTCTTTGCCTCTTCTGAAGCTGGTCTCATGTGTTTTCCATCTACATGACTGCTAGCCCCTTCTTGTGAATCTACTGCGAGTGATAACATGTGTTTCCTTTTTACTTTGCAGCCAGCTCCTTCTTGTGCATCTCCTGTAGCTGATACCACATGTGTTTTCCTTCTACGTGGCCGCCAGTCCCTTCTTGTGATTCTCCTGCAAGCAATACCATACGTGTCCCACTTACAGGGCCACCCAGCCCCTTCTTGTGTGTCTCAGCAGCTGATACCTCACATGTTTGCCTTCACCATGGATGGCCAGCTCCTCCTTGTGCGCTTTTTGCAGGTTATGTTATATTAATTATTTTTATAAAGCGCTCAATTACCAAAAAGGCTTCTTGGCGCTGGCTGATTGACAGAGAGGACCTGAAGGGAAGGAGCTTATTCAGAAGTAAACAACCATGTCTTCAAGGCTTTCCTGAAAGCCAGAAGGCTGGGCATGGCTTTGATGTATAGAGGAAGAGCATTCCATGCTTTCTTTGCTCCCAGCACAAAGCTTTTGACTCCCCAAGCCGTGCGTTTGAGTCTGGGCACTACCAGCAATTTAGCAGAAGCAGATTGTAAGGACATGCCTGGAGTGTACCAAGTGACACTCTTCTTCAGGAAATCGAGACCTAGGTTGATTAGTGCTTTATAGGCAATGCAGAGTGCTTTGAAAATGACCCTCTGCCTAATGGAGAGCCAGTGAAGTTTGATAATTGACTTGGAGACCGAATTATATCTCGGGACTTGTAGCAGCACACGAGCTGCCGTGTTTTGCAAGGTTTGCATTTTGTTGTGTACATGCTGATGGGAGTTGAGATAGAGCCCATTACAGTAGTGAATCTTGGACAACACCAAAGATGCGACTACAATTTTTGGAAGATTAGTTGTAATAAAAAGTGAGACCCTCTTTATCATCCTGAGAGTATGAAAGGCAGCAGAGTTAACAGCATTTACCTGATCTAAATAGGTCAATTTATCATTGATTAGAACAAATTCCTGGTTCTCCTAAATGGTGTTGGGGGTTAACCTAAATCTGATGCCCACCACGCAGAGGACCTGAAGTAAGACTGGGCACTGAAAAGTAAAACCTCAGTCTTTCCCGAACTAAGTTTCAGGCAGTTCTTGGACATCCACAAAGTGACCAACTGCATACAGTCACACAATCCCCATACTAGTGTCCTCAGTGGCCAAAGAGACGATGATTTGTATGTCGTCTGCGTTGGACATCAGGAAGAAACCACAAGATTTTATTAGCTCGGCCAGAAGAGTGACATAGGCCTTAAAAGGTGTCAAGCTAAGCGAGGACACGGCAAATAGAGAGTAGGAATGCAAATTAAATTCGCCCAATTGAACAGACTGCTGTCGGCCGAGGAGAAAGAAATTAAGCAAATCCCAAAATGTTCCAGTCACCCCAATCCTACCCAGGCGCTCCATGAGCAGCACATGATTAACAGTACCAAAGGTAGCTGACGGATCGAGTAGGATAAGGGCGGCTCTTCCTCCCCGGTCGAGAGACAGCCTGATCTCCTCAGTAGCTTTGATTAATGCAGTCTCTCTGCTGTGACCACCACGGAAGCCAAACTGAGTGGCATCCCGAAGATTGTTCATTCAGATAAGCTTGAATAGTTATTGATCCATGAGTTTTTGAAACAGCTTCGCTGGCATGGGTAGAAAAAAGGGTGATAACTATTTGGGTCCCGTGAATCGAGAGACAGTTTCTTAATCCCAGGTAATATTGAGGCCTTCTTACAGACTGAATGAAATGAGCCAGACCTGCACATTAAATGAAAAATATCTGTCAGCTTGAGTGCTAGGATAGTAACCCTTGGCAGACATGGATGACACGAAGACCACGATTTAGTAGATTTAATCAATTAAATGACCTCCTCTCTAGATGGTGAGAAATACTCACTAAGAGTACTGTCCACTGGAAACGTCCTTTAGGACGAAGCCGGAATCACGCTGCGCCTTCACAGCGCCGGCAACAGAAAAGCATCTTATAGCACACAATTGTTCTGCATGCAAGTCGTTACAACGACTTGCTTTAGGGGGGCGCAATGGTGGAGTGGTGTTGGAATTAAAGTCTAACAACTTCCCTACTGCTGCGGAGACTGGAGTTGAACTGGAAAATTAAACTATTTCAATATCCTGAACCCCCTAAGGCAAGTCGTTAAAACGACTTGCGTGCAGAACAAATGTGTGCTAAAGACGCATTCATTCAAATGACTGCGTTCATAAGGCATGCGTGAAAAACGCATGCGGAATTCCGTCATACATTCCTGTCCACATCCAAAGGGTTAGAGATGGGCAAATCACAGGGAGAAACGGACGGCTGGGTGGAGAACTTGTAAACATCTTCACCTTTATGAAGGAAATCATCTGCAAAGGTGTTACAAAAGGACTGGCTTAAGTCCTTGAATATGTTAGAAGTATCAGTTGGTATTTTTTTGACTGTGAAAAACAGTTCTTTAGTAGAATTTGCAGCTACCTCAATTTTGTTGCTAAAATAAGTGTTTTTTCCCCTTAGAAATCTTTATACTCAGACAGACATTTCTTATATTTAGCCTTTTCTTCATCATAGTAGCCTGCTTCACCTTTGCTCCTGTCTCCTGCAGCATTGTTTTAGGGCGTTAAGGTTCTCTGAGAACAAATGAGCAGAAGGAAAATGCTACTTACCAGTATGCCTCTGTTCTTGGCATGTAGAGCTGTAGATTCGTATACTGTTTGCATAGATCGCCATCTGGTGTTGGGCTTGGATGTTTGCACTTTGTTTTTGTCTTGGAAGAAGTCTTTTGTAGTCACGGGATAGGTGACTTCTCCTTAGGACGATATTGCGCATGGGCATCGACTCCATCTCCAGATTGTTTTGCCATGGAGTTGAAGTTAGAAAGAAATAGAAAAGATGTCCATGTGTAATGTATCTAAAAAAGATAGCACTGGAACAGATAGAGGTATCCAGGGAGGCAGGTGGGTGTATACGAACCTACAGCTCTTCATGCCAAGAACAGATGCATACTGGTAAGTAGCATTTTCCGTTCGAGCCATATGAGCTGTAGATCGTATACTGTTTGTATAGACTGTATAGCAGTTAACTCCTTAGCGGTGGCTACCTGTATCTATTGCAGTGGCTTGAAAAAGTGTTTTTAATGCAGCCTGGCCCACACTAGCTTGTTGCTTTGCTTGCACATCTACACAATAATGCTTTGTGAAGGTATGTGGAGTTGACCATGTTGCTGCTTTACAAATATCATCCATGGGAATGTTTCCCAGGAAGCCCCTAGTTTGCATGTGGAATGCGCCCTAGGGGGAATGGAGAATGTACGCTTTGCTTTTTGGTAGCATTTTTGGATGCATTTAACAATCCACCTAGCAATTCCTGCTTTTGAGATAGGATTGCCTTTATGTGGTGGCGAAAAAACTCCAAAAAGTTGTTTAGCTTTCCTGAAAGTTTTTGTTCGTTCAATGTAATAAAGGAGAGCTCTTTTGACGATCGTATGGAGAGCTCGTTCTGCTACTGAGTCTGGTTGAGGAAAAAAGACTGGCAGCTCAACAGACTGGTTAAGGTGGAAAGCAGAAACGACTTTTGGTAAGAATTTAGGGTTTGTCCAAAGAACCACTTTGTTGTGATGTATTTGAAAAAATGGTTCTTGCATGCTTAATGCCTGGAGTTCACTAACTCTTCTGAGAGATGTGATCACTACAAGGAAAGCTAGTTTCCATGTGAGAAATTGCAAATCACATTTATGTAAAGGTTCAAATGGGGGACCCATGAGCCTGGTAAGGACAACATTTAGGTTCCACTGTGGAGAGGGTGGAACTCTGGGAGGAATTATCCTTTTAAGGCCTTCCATGAATGCTTTGATAGCAGGTACCCTAAACAATGACAAGTGTTGTCTGTTTTGCAGGTAAGCGGCTATGGCAGCAAGATGTAATCGTATAGATGTGTATGCCAGATTACATTTTTATAGATGGAAGAGATAACAAATAATGTTTTGAATTGAAGCATCTAGTGGATTGATTGTGTTGTTATTACAGTAGATAACAAATATTTTCCATTTAGCTGCGTAGCAGGCTCTAGTGGTAGGACGTCTAGCTTATTTGATGATATTCATGCAGTCTGGCAGGAGGTTGAGGTAAACAGACTCTAAGATTTCAGGAGCCAGATCGCCAGGTGGAGTTGAGCTGGATCTGGATACCTTATTTCTCCATGGTTATGTGTGAGGTGCTTTGGAGAAAGGTGTAACTTCTGATGTGGAACTACTGAGAGTTCTAGCAGGGTTGTGAACCATGGTTGTCATGCGCAAGTGGGAGCAACCAGGATCATTGTGAGAGACTGCTGTTTGAGCTTGCGCACCAGTAAGGGAATAAGCGGGAGAGGCGGAAAAGCGTATGCAAATCTGCCTGACCAGTTCATCCATATCACATTGCCTTTGGACAATGGGTGTGGAAAACTGGTGGCGAAGCTTGGGCATTTTGCGTTTGAATGTGTGGCAAACAGATCTATGTCTGGGTGGCCCCACATCTGAAAAAACGGATGAAGAACTTGCAGATTAAGTTCCCACTTGTGGCTTTGCTGTCTCTGATGAATGAGCAGATCCGCAATTTGATTGTGTTCTCTTGGAAGATGTTCTGCTAGGAGGTATATTTTTTGAGAAATGGCCCATCTCCATATGCTTTGCGCTAGGCGTGAAATCTGTAGAGAGTGTGTCCCCCCCTGTTTTTGTATATAATACATTGCCGTCATATTGTCCGTCCGAACGAGGACAGCTTTGCCTGTGAGGTGTACTTGAAATGATTTTAGTGCAAGAAAAATGGCCATAATGCCAGATGATTGATGTGGAGCAGTTTTTGCTGAGGGGTCCACATACCCTGAATGGTGTGGTTTAGGAGATTAGCTCCCCAGCCAGTATGCGACGCGTCTGTTGTGAGCACTATCTGTGGGACCGGGGCTAGGAACGGCCGCCCTTTGGAAATGTATTGTGTGTTCCACCACTGCAGAGAGCGATGTGTGCGGCTGTCCACCAACACCAGATCTGTAAGCTGACCTTAAGCCTGGTTCCACTGATGTGCTAGACACTCCTGTAAGGGACGCATTTGGAGTCTTGCATAAGGTATGATTAAGATGCAAGAGGCCATCATTCCTATTAGTTGCATAAACACTCAAGCTGGTAGTGAGTGTTGAGGTTGAAACCGTGTTATGAGAGTTTGCATGGCTGCTATCCTGACTGGATTGGGGCATGCAAGGGCTTTGGAAGTATCTATTGTGGAGCCCATATATTGATGGGTGTGGGACGGTTGAAATTGTGACTTGGTGAGGTTTATTGTGAATCCTAAGCGGTGTAGCAGTTGGATTGTTTGGTGTGTATGGTACACACAATCGCTGCGTGACTTGGCTTTTATAAGCCAGTCATCGATGTAAGGCAACACATGAATGTGCTGTCTTCGCAAGTGAGCTGCTACTACTGTGAGACATTTTGTGAAGACCCTGGGTGCTGTAGTTACCCCAAAGGGTAGCACTTTGAATTGACCGTCCACTACAAACCGTAGATATTTCCTGTGAGCAGGGTGAATAGGAATGTGAAAGTAGGCGTCCTTGAGATCTAGGGTGGCAAGGAAATCGCCTTGTTGGAGCAATGGGAGAACCTGTTGAAGAGTGACCATGTGAAAGTGGTCGGATTGTATGTACGGGTTTAACGGTCTGAGGTCTAATATGGGCCTGCGAGTATCGTCCATCTTTGGAATGAGAAAGTAAAGGGAGTAAACCCCTGTGCCTTGATGTTGTATGGGAACCGGTTCTATTGCGTGTTTCTGCAAGAGAGAGGGAACCTCCTGTTTGAGAAGTGTGTCATGTTCCGTGGACATGAGACGCTGTCAGGGTGGTATGTGTGGAGAAATAGAGGTGAGTTCCAGGCAGTTACCATACTGGATAATTTATCTCACCCAACTGTCTGTGGTGATCGAATTCCAGACAGGTAGGAACTGTGATAGTCTTCTCCCGACTGGAGTAGGAATGGTCAGGGTGACGTGGTAGGAAGTCACTGTTTTGTGGTAGTGGAGGCGCGGATGTTATTACCGCGGCCTCGTCCTTTGTTATTATTTCCTCTGTACCCCCCTCTAAAATGTCCTTTATTAGAGGAAGTTTGGGTGGGGCTCTTGTAGGTAGAAGACGTGTTGTCTGTGCCAATGGCTTTGGAGGCTCCTATCAAAGGAGCGACGAAAGGAATCTCTGCTCTTTGGTAACTGTAAGGCCCCCATGGACTTCGATGTTTCTGTATCTTTTTTCATGTTTTCCAAAGATGTGTTTACAGTAGGCCCAAATAAATGTTCTTGATTAAAGAGTTGATTAAGAATCTGAGACTGGACCTCTTGTTTGAACTCCGATATACGGAGCCGTGCGTGTCTGCGCAGTGATACGCTTGTGTTAACAGCACGGGATGCTGTGTCTGCTGCATCGAGAGCACATTTAATAGAGGTGTTTGTGATAAGCTTTCCCTCTTGTATGAGGTCGTTAGCTTTTGTCTTATATTGATTTGGGAGATGTTGCATCAGTGTCTCCAGTTCATCATAATGCGCCCTGTCATATCTGGACAGCAAAGCTTGGCCGTTGGCTATGCGCCAGCAATTTGCCACTTGTGACGCAACCCGTTTTCCAGATGCGTCCAATAATTTAGATTATTTGTCTGGTGGAGGGGCATCACCTGTTTTTTGTGAGGTATGAGGTCAATGAAGAGGGTTTTCTGTTTCGGAGCTGGTGGATCTGGTAGAAACAGTTCATCGGCACTCTTGCCATTTTTTGGAGCCGGCGATTTGGACGTCAAGCGGTGCTTTGACATAGTCTCAGTGTTTTTAGGAGAGGTCCCTTTCTGCTTGAGTGGAGTCTTCGACTCCGAAAGTTTTTTCGGCTCCGAAGCTGTTCTTGGCTTTTTCGGTGACGAGGGCTTGTCCTCTGCATGTTTCGGTGCCAAAGTGTTCGGCGTCGAAGCCGTTTTCGATGCAGAGGGACCTGAGTGTGGCACTGGGTCCGTTTGCTTTGGCTTCCGTGCCGGGGACGGTTTGTGAGTATCGACACATGGGTCTCTCGGCCCCGAACCACCTGAAGGCTTTTCTTTCGACTTCGGAGCCGGGCCCGAGGGGGGGCAACGAAGCATGATCTCGTGTCGACCCGAGCCCGAAGGCGATGGTGTTACCGGAGCCTTGTCCTGTGTTTTAGATGGGGCAGGGGCGTCGAGGTCGGTACTCACAGTCCATTGCCCTGGAGCAACCGGCTGATCATCGGCATCGGAGTTGTCTTCTTCGGAGACGATGATGTCTTCATCCTCCGGTTGATGGTCTGGGGCCTCGGGGCAGCTGAGAGAGACATTATGTGACGTCGAGCTCAGCGATCACGTATGGTCTTCTTAGATCGAAATGAAGCACAGGCCCCACAATCTTTGTCCTCGTGTTCTGGGGAGAGGCAAAGGTTACAGTCCTCGTGGAGCTCCGTATGTGGGAATTTAGCACCACACAGGGGGCATTTTTTAAATGGAGTTCTTTCCATTGACCGCAGGGCCTGATGGCTCAGATGGGCCCGGGAAAACGTCTGTAATCGAATGAAATTCACGGATGCGCATTGAAGGAAGACGCGATTGAAACAATACCGTCGAGCAGTGAGGGATTGCGCGGCGAAGGGGGATCGAATACGACACGACCCGGAGCGCAGCAATTCACATCCGAACCTGATGGTGGAAAAAAACAATCTGGAGATGGAGTCGATGCCCATGCGCACTATCGTCCTAAGGAGGAGTCACCTATCCCGTGACTACAAAAGACTTCTTCCAAGACAAAAACAAAGTGCAAACATCCAAGCCCAACACCAGATGGCGATCTATGCAAACAGTATATGATCTACAGCTCATATGCCGCAAACATGTTGTTTCTCCTTATGCCATGAAGCGAGCAAGGGTGTCTATCCAGCGTGTATACTGAAAGACCACTATGCCAGTGTCTTCCAAAAAGCCAGGATGAGAGTCTTCTAGTAGTTGAACAAATACGTCCAGATCGGCCGAGCAATTGGTTCATGAAATGATGAGTTATTAGAGAAAATGTCATCCAAGGTATGACCTGACCGGTGCGTAGGGCCTTCCACCAATTGAGATAGGTCAAGAGATGACATAGTTTGAAGTAAAGCTGCTTTATCAGTGTCTGAATGAGCATCAAGATGAAAATTAAAATTGCCAAGGGACCGTATTGTCACTAAACAGAATGTTGGCCTCCAGCAGACTGCTAATCTCCTGGCAAAAATTTGGTCTAGGACCAAGTGGACAGTAGATAATAGTCCTTTGAAAAAACTGAGTTTTGGACATTTCTGCAGATGATACCATACATGTTTTCTTCTAACATGGTCATTGTCGGAGGGATGGTTGAAAGCAGAAGCGAGGAGGCCGTATGTGTTCAATAGTGGTGTTTATTGCAAGTATATGTCACAGTCTGAAAACACAAGACAACTCAGTTTGAGTAAATGGCACATAGTTGAAAGGGTTCAGAATGATAGATGGCAGGGAGTAGGCAGTCTTCCCAGGTCTTGGATGAACTTGATGAAGGTGTTTCCTTTATTTGAAGGCCGAGAAACCTATTACGGGTTTCTAGAGGTCCACTGGGATCCCAGAGTAGACTCCCCCCCCCCAAAAAAAGAAAAGTAGCGGTTAATATCGGGTTCTACTTTGAATGGGAATACCGTCACCATGCCACTTGAAAAATGTAAAAAAATAGGAATGCGTGGTTTTATAAGGGAGGTCAGGTGAAGGGGAGTGCGTAGGGTCTATATGAAAACTTGAGGTAAGACAGGCTAGGTGCAGTATTGGTGGCCAAAAACCGGGGTGCCAACAGAAAGTGCTTTTAAACCTGTCAACCCCCTATTGCCTTTACAGCTCCTCTCCCCTTCCCTAAGATCCCCTGCCCGGTTTTACGTACCGCTAGGAGCCACAACTCTCCTGAGTTGTGGCGGCTTGTACGTCTTCCGGGATCCACCACTCTTCGGTCCACGTCTCGAGGGCGTCCTCTTCTGTTTCCCCTGCTCTGGCGTTGTTCCTGGACAGCGTCTCGGTCTCTCGATCCTCTGGTTCCGGGGTCTCCTCTGCTGGCACGCCTATCGTGTCTCTTCCCTTTTTCTGCTGGTCCCAGCCTTCTACCGACGTTCCTGATTGGCCTATACAGCTTCCCGTCCCGCCTTCCTGATGCCCGATCACTTCCGGGTTAGTTCCGACGTTCTGTGGGAGGAGGGAAGAGGCGTCCATTAGAGATGTTGTGCCGGGGAAGTTCTTCTCTTTGCTAAGGTAAGGGCTAAACGACGCACATTGCGAAAGTCTTCCATTATTAGCGGGTTCACCCCCGGAGACTCCCTCACAGTCATCTACCTCTTTCCTGTGCATCTCCTGCATCTGATACCACACGTTTTCCTTCTATATGGCAGACCAGCCCATTCCGGTCCATCTTCTGCAGCAGATACCACATGTTTCCTTTCTCTATGCCCAGGCAGCCCATTCTTGTGCATTTCCTGCAGCTGATGCACAATATGTTTCCATCGTACATGACTGGTCAGACCCTTCTTGTGCGTCTCCTGAATAAAAAGGTTTGTCCTTAAGCAAACACCGGCTGATCCATAAACTTACAGGCCAATGATGTTGGTGTGTGCTTTTCTCACAATAAAGGGTCTATGTACTAAAAGCGTGCATGGTATAATATTCATCTTCGCTTACCCTTAAATCTGTCTATCCATCATTCTGAAGTCATAGAAAAGGACTCAAATACAGAAGTAATGTAATGTAATGTAATGTAATGTAAATGTAATGTAAATTGATACTTGTATAGCGCACTACTCACCCGCAAGGGTCTCAAGGCGCTTGTACGAATACCGCTGTGGAACCCATCCTGGCTTTCCCTGTGAGGCGTCCACTCCTGGGCACCCCCAAGCTGGAGGCCAGGCATCCTTAGTGTTGTGGGGCCATTGTGGAGATTAAGCAAGCTATTGCCCAGAGTTGCAGAGTGGGACTCCATGATTGGAATGGCACCGAGGCGAGAATTATCAGGTCCGTGGAATTTTGAGCCCAAGACCCGCCGAGGAGAGGAATTGAACCCTGGTCCCGGGCTAGACCTCTGCATCAGGGTCTGCCGCTCTAATCATTGAGCCACACTTCTCCACAAGAAGAATACTGGGAATTGGGAAAGGCACAGACTTAAATCAAGGTTTACGCAGTTATGCTGTTGAGAGCACTATGGTCAAATAGAGAATAATATACTTTGGCTGAGGTTTTCAGAGGCTACTGTGTACAATAGCACAAGACGAAGGTCAAGTGGCTGCTCTATAATAGTATTCAATTAAGATGTATGTCATTTATTAGTACATACATACATAGTTATTGCCTTACTTAATTTGGAATAATTTCAAAGACAAGAACCCATTGAACTTCACAGAATTGCCAGTATAGGATAAGAGTGTGCAGTTTTCTGGACTGTCTGCAGTTTGAACCTTGCATTCCTTTAGCACATCTAGTTTATTGAAGTTCTCTTCAGCACATGACCTATGGTTTAAAAAACACAAGCACGATAACCTCTTGATTCATATAAAAGTCAGACAGAAACCACCAATTAAAAAGAAGAATGAGATCAGAGCATAGAATAACCATGTTTCGGTACAGACAGTATGAACTTCTGGAGCAGAGGGTGTGGAAGGGTTTGTGGTGGAATAGAGCTATGGAATCAACATGGGAATATGCCTCACATTTGAGCTTCACTGCTACCTATCTCTGGTGATGTTTGTGGTTGGAGAGCTCAGCGCAGAGGTCACTGGTGATCGGATTAGTGAAGGGTCCTGGTGATGGGTTTGGCTGCACCACAGGTTCCGATGGTGAGGATCTGCTCCCTGAGTAGGCATTGAGGGATGTCCAGCCACAGGATAAGATGTTACCTAGCGAGGAGAGGGGACGTGCCTTTTGAGCTCTTCGCAGCTCTTGTCCCTACCTTGCAGTCTCTGCCAGAGGGTGCTGTGGAGGGCTCGAGAGTTGCTCCATAGGCTACACATAACACAATTTAGAGAGAGGGCACTGAGGAGGTGGTCACCAAAGCCTGAGGCCTGTTGCTATCAGAAAGTGTAGTTTGGAGGCAGAATAAGCCTGACCGGAGCGGTGCCCTGGAGGAATGTGAAGTGAAGGAAGCATCCCGTGAAGACCCTTCAAAATGTGAAGACGATGGAGAAAATCGGAGGTGAGCTGGGGACTGCATGAATCAAGTTTGCAAAGATACTAACCAGAGGGAAGCTAGGCCGGGATGAAAACAGAAGTGAAGACATGCACTGGATGGTTGTTTGCACCGTCAGATCAGACAGACTCACATGCTGGGGCAATGCCTTGATCTCTTGCTGTTGTGGAGACTTTATCTCTGTGCCTGAGGAGGAGCAATGGTCAGACTATGATTGGATATTCAACCATTGCCTGCATCTTAGATTCTAGTGCTTTTCTGGGCCTAGTCTGTGATTTTATTCTCACTGATTGCAGCCTAAGCTCTTCATGCTTCCGAAGAGGCAGGGCCCAAGGCAAATTTAGTGCTAAATTTCCCCTGCCTCTCTATATGGGACAGATTAGAATCTTCACAGAGGGTAAGACTGGCAGCACAATGTTGACTTTTTCACCCACTTATATGGCACTTACTAAACAGGACCTCTGCATGCTTGAAGGTACTAAAGGGTGAACGTCAGACAGACATCAAAGATACCCCGAGTGTTCTGCACCTAAAATAATGTGTGATCCAGAAGCTGTGAGTGCTGGGAGAACACCAATTCTCATGCACAGGATGCAGCCATGAAAGCAACTTAAGAGATAAGAAGTAAAATGGGTTCAAAAGAGCTTTTGTAGGGAAGAATTTATTTTCAAATGAAAAGTTAAGGAGGCAGCTTAAATACATGGGGCATCTCCATGTGTGGATCGTGAACTTGTGGGTGGGACGGGTCTAATACTGAGGCGAGTCTGAAAGCTGTGGAGGTGGCTTGTGAGACCTGTTTTCAGAATCTGTAGTACAAGACCATGAGAATTCTGTCAATAGGAAGCACAAATTCTTAAGCTGAGGCCGTTGGGTAGTGTCCACAACAGCCCCTTTGAAAGGGTGACCAGAAGAATGTGTACTTGAGATCTATGATTCTATGGGAGTCAATTACAGCCAAATAGTTCATTCGCTGCCAATTACTTGGTTGGGGCATTGCCAAGGGACTGATTTAAAAAGAGAACTCACTACCAGATCTAGGAATGGGTACCTCAGAAGCATGGTGGGCACTTCGCCTTACGTTCCTTCTCCTTTCTGTACTTCTTTTACTCGTGCTGGGCAGAGTTAGTGTGAGACTTAGATTGGGCGAAAGTACGGATCTGTGCTGAAGGTGAAAACAGAGAACCCTCTAGGATCTTTGGTTCATTCACATGCACTGTTTCTCTTCTCTTTAAATGTGCGTAGGCTTGGCAGAAGAACACGCCTTTTTAAAGGACAGGTCTCAAACAGTTCTCAGTAGGTATTTCTAACCACTGCCGCAACACAGGGCAACTGTATAGATGACAACATTCCAATTAAGCTCTATTTGCTTTGCTTTGTTCCTCTTTGATTGTACTGTCTCCCTCTGTTGCCATTCTCCCAGCCTTTATTTACCCTTGGCCAGTGCCCCAGCAGTTTCAATACCTACAGCACAAAACTACTCCCCACATCTCAGCATAAGCATGCTGCAGGCGCAAGACAGAGCTGCTAGTTATCACTGTAGTCACAAATCCCCATTTTCTGATTAATTTCTCCTCTTTCTCAAACATACACTGCCAGAGACATTTCGTTGAAAGAACTATTTTGGCATAGCGAGAAACAAGCAAGGTGGTGTGGGAGCAGAAAGCTATGTGAATAACAGGAAGTATGGTTAGGACGCTTAAGCAAACTACAAATTAAGTGTGGGATGTAGAAAAGATGGGTTACAAAAGAAGAATGAAAGAAATCAGTCCTGGTATCGACAATGCATGGGTCAAGATAAGCCTAGGATGCGAGCTGAGGGTGCCGAAAAATTATTCAACAGACATCAAATACAGATCTGCCTACAGCAGTACCATTGTATGCTCTGCTCTGATTCACCATCAAATTCACAGTATTGTTATTCCATTTTCTGAAAAGGAGAAACTAAATATAATAGTTAATGGGACATGCAGCTCAATGAAGGATTAACAACACCAAGTAAAAAAACAAAAGATGGCAATAGAGTTATGCTGTTATGTTACCAGCATTTGTTTGGTGCATATCTGCCATTGGTATGGACTCCTTGTAGCATCAGTGACTGCTCTTATATAAAGCACTTTACAAAGGGACACGGAACCTAGCCGAGGTACGGTTAATACTGTTACTCCTGTTGAGACTACTACGAGACTGTCAAAGAGACTGTGGTTGGCTCCGCTGGGGACAGTGCTCACACACAAGCCTGATTGCAAGTCCTGACGCAGTAGTTATGGGTTCTGTCGCGGGGTGCTCCCTTGCCTATGCTATCAACTCTCTGCTTACCTATTGTGTCATTTGCCAAAGAATGTTCTTGTTTTTAAAACAATAAAAACAGATTTAAAAAAAAAAAAAAAAGCACTTTACAAAGGGAGTAATCCCCACAAATGTTACTCCAGAGCTGAAGTCAGAAATGGTGATGTGTGAAATGGACATTTTACCAACGAGAACTGAAGTTTTGAGTCTATGTACTGGATAACCTTTTCCTATCTGGAGGCAAATTTTAATACTGACCAATGGCTGGTTTAACAGTTACATTCATAGGGCAGAATTTCCCCAGTTGACTGATCATTTTAATGCACACGCTTAGCCAATATAACAAGCACTGAGTTGCCCCGATGATGTACTTCAATAAATTCAGATCAGTACTGTGCACAATTGTCATTCCTATAGACACTGAGAGGTATATTTACTAAGATTTTACGAAGTGTTTTAAAAAAAATCTATTTATTTTCCAGTGCAAAAACTGTTAAGCGCTGAAAAATCACATGAAAGTAACACAAAGCAACGCATAGTGCTGCTTTGCATCACTCGGCGCCAAGGGTGTGTTCCATGGGTGGTGCATGGGCATTCCCATGCACCAACCCAATGTTTTTGTTGCAAACCCCTATTTACTTAAAACAGTAGACAGGGTTTTTCGGCAAAAAACTGCGCCCTTTTCAAATAGGCGCTCGGAAGGAGAAATGCTTTAATTTCTCCTTCCTTGTCCGCCTTTCTAGGTGTGCTGCACTGTACAGCCAACATACAAAATGGGGGAAAGTTTAAAGTAAGTCCAAGCATAGTATTTTGTAATAGAAGGGTACCTTTCCAGTACGAAACCCATGATAGACTCACAAAAACTCCCTTGTACTAGGGTGCAAAGGTGTGTACAAGGCACACAGCAGCACATTTCTGCGCCGGCGCTAGTGAGAGAGCAGAAGAGTGCCATATTTCTGTAAATAAGGCTCTCTAATGTTCTCTCCTTCTCACGCAGCGCAGCATTTGTGGATGCTGCACAGCGCCGCGTGATAATCTAGTAAATCTGGGCCTGACTATTTTACATAAACATTATCCAAATGGGATCTGTTCAAAGACTGAAGCTTAACAAACCTGAAGGTCTTTGTAGTCTCAAACACCCTCACCATCGAACTTCCATAATTTAAGAAAAAACACTCTTTTAACTGTTCCTTCTCAAGGGAAAATCCAAGGAAATGGGCCTCTGTACCCATCCAAATAAGACATGCTTCCCCCATGTCAATTTTCAAAATTAAGCCCGAAAATACATGCTCCATTGAAATACTTGAAACCTTTGAATCCAAACATGTTGATTGAGAACAGACATTTAGAATAGCCCTTCATACAGTATAGGATTTAAACACTGCTTACTATCTGACTGCACCAAATTATGTGCTCATCTCATATGTTCACTATAAGCTTAAAATACTCCTTACCATCTGATGTACCCCACTGTGTAATCATTAAAAATATCCCTGGATCTGTTCAATTTGTATATTAAATCTGCACTCTACAAAATATGATAAATAAATACAATTAAATGAATAAAAAATGAGACTTACGTCTGCTGTGTGAGTCTTCATGTGTCCGATCAGCTGTGATCTGCCCCTGAAGTATTTCCCACACTTGGAGCACGGGTACGGGCGCTCGCCTCTGTGCATTTTGTGATGTGCTCTTAGCTGATGCCGCCTAATGAAGCTCCTCTCACATTTAGTACAGGTGTATGGTCGCTCTCCAGTGTGAACCTTCCGCTGATGGATAACCAAAGAATCAAGAAGCTTAAACCTTTTCCCACAGTCAGTGCATGCATACGGCTTTTCTCTTGCTAGAGTCTGCAGGTCCTCCACGCATGGAGCACTGACAGAACGCTGGTCGGCGTCAAGACGCTGAGGCTTGATCGCTTGTGAGTGAATTCGCTGGTGCCGCTGTAAAGCATAACTATGATGAAAAGTTTCTCCACACTCTGCACACAAATGCGTCCGTTCTCCAGTGTGGGACCTCTCATGGTCTATCCACTGCGAGCTCCATCGGAATCTTTTCCCACATTCACCGCAGGTGAAAGGCTTTTCTCCTGTGTGAATCCGCTCGTGTGCTATAAAGTGTGACCGCCACCTGAAGCTTTTCCCACAGCCGCTACAGTTAAATGGTCCCACGCCTGTGTAGACTCGTCGCTGATTTTTCTGAGAACGCTCAAATAAGTAGCTTTTTTCACACACGGGCTTTCTACCTTGCAATTCTACTTCTATTTCTGAAGGGTTCACCATGTGATTGATAACAGGACTTTCAATTTCTTTTGTGTTCGTGGATATTCCAGTATATTCAAGCTGCTTTTTATTCTGCGGATTGTTACTGTTGTCTGATTTCTCAAATTCTTTGGCAAGGTGCATTTCACCAGATGCCTGAATTTCAGAATTAACAAGCTGTAACTTTTCAGGAACACGTTTTTCATAGCCCACTGGTGTGCAAAGTCTCTCCACTGCCAACATTCTCTCTGATCCTTTTTGGGGCACCTGGTTATTGAAGCTTACTACACAGTCTGAGATATTTTCTTTCCCATCACGTTGAACCTGCTCAGAATTAAACAATTGGTGTTGTCTGGTCTCGGTGTTCAACACACCTTTACGTGTTGACTGTTCGGAGAGTTCACAATGCCCCACTTTCATAGAATATACCGCAGAATGTTCTTTTGCCTTTGGAATGTTCATCATATCTTCATCTGCTTTAGAAAGATGAAAAGTTTAATTTTACTTTTTGTGCTTTTTAATTCATCCACACCAAAATTCTACGACCTGAGGTCCTAGTCAAATTCATCATACTTTAAATACCTCTACACCAATGGAGTAAGTTGAGAAAACGTGCAAAGATGAAAGTGAAAAAGTTACTGCTAACAATATTTCTATGCTGTAGGAATATTCTATAGAATTGCAAGCATGATAAAATATTGAAAAGTTTGCTGACCACCCACAGAACATTTTGAATGTATATTTAGTCTATTCATTCCATTCACGTATAATTCACACTCATTACGAGTGGGAATTATATGTTTTTTTAATTTCACACTGAAATTTTGGCTGCTAGAAACATCTAAAATATCCATGAGAAAGTCTGGGGAAAATGAGGAATTACCAAGAACATTGGGCCCAGAATGACCAAGCCCCCAACAATTCCTCGTTTCTTAGCGGACCTTTACACTCCAACTCATAGCGGGATGGATTTTCCTCACACCTGGATTTATGTGTTCTCACAGTATCAGTAAGTCAGGGGGGTGGGAAGATCCAGGCCATTATCTGGGACACTCATAATGAGGGTCCAACTGTTCTGCTGCTTTTTATTATATAATTTTTAAACATCTGTTTTAACCTACATCAATTTAAGATTTGGAACCACTTGACACAGCTTTTCAACGTGACAATGTAGTAATCGCTACAGGTGTAGAAGAATGCATTTTAAATGTAAATAGAGGAAATTAATCAGACTACCCTGCTCCAGGCACACAAATTTAAGCTGATTAGAGCACCTCTGATGCCTCTACTTAAAATAGAACTGCGATACAAACAGAACTGTGATACAAACAGGTGGCCATGGAGGAGGTGTTGGTGGCCTGGAGGCAGTGGACCAGGACATGGAGTGCAAAATGGGGATTGTACCCACCACAAGAGGAAAGACAATAGTGCAGCAACCACTGAAGTCGAACCACAGCCAAGCAGTGGACAGACCACCCTGGCAAATGAGAGAAAGGCTGCGCAACAGCAATAGCAAGCTTGGGAGCAGTAGGTGAGTCACTCAGCACTGGCACACAGCAGTCAATGACTACAAGCTTGCACATGGTGGGCCTGCGCGGTGAAGGGTGCTGCTCAGAAGTGGCATGGCAGGGGAGGTCTACCATATTAAGAGTGGGGCTCAACAGCAGATCATCACTGGATGGGGAACAACCCAGTGATTGATGAAGTACAATGCAGGCCCTGAAGGTAAGTGCAAAGTGAGAAGGGGAAAGAAACAGTAGAGTTACAAAATATTGAGGGAAATTGTAGTGATTAATAGGAGCCATTGATGATCGGAAGCAGGCGTCCCAAAGCACAGGGAACTGAACAGGCACAGACTGAGCGCTCAGTCAGCCCCACGTAATGAGAGCTCCCTTGTTCTGAGTTGGTAGCCTTGGGGCCAATTAATAAGGGAAAGAGGAACGCAAGAATGGAATATTGGAGAATATCCCAGTGAGAAAATAAGGGAACATTGGAGTGGGGTATAGGTTTACACTTTATTTAGGTTGTGTTGTTCAAGGTCTGGGGAAGGTTAGGTTTACATTTTATGATTCAATTTGGAATGTGGGGGTTGGAATGTAATGGGAGAGACAGGAATTGATGATCAGCAGTTGGTGGGATCTGCTGGGCCCTTTTTACCTGTACTGTTGACCTGTTAGTAAATCTAATGCTGAAAACTACAACTGAAGAAGCGTCTTTACAATTGGTCAAACGGGGCTAAATGAGGAGGTGGGTCCACCTCAGACGACCTGCGATTGTGAACAATAAAGGGAAGCCTACTAGGTCCCAGTGTAGTCTACATGAATGAAGTAAAGAATTAAGGTCAACATGTACCCTGACCTGTCAATAGTGCCACAGTAGGACAGGCTCATGGGAAGGGGCCTGTGCTACAGGTAAATAATATTATGGCTTGGACAGGGACACTGGAAACTACACAAAGCTCTTAAAGTTGATCGTATGAACCTTCAGATATTAGGTCGCCTCTCTGCTGGTACTACACGTTGAGTTCTGAACCAGTCAAATGGCTGCAGTGTGAGGGTGAATAAAAAGAGAGTTTAGAGTGAGGATATGGTAGATGGGTCAGCTAACAGAGGCTGAGCACCCTAACAATGTTGGAGAACACAAGCCTGTCAAGAGGTGGTGTATTTCTTTCCCATAGATTTCCCACCACTCAAAGGACTACACATACACATAAGTGAACTTTAGAGAGCGAGCCATCCAAAAACACCTACAGCTAGTCATTCTGAGATGGCAGCTATCAAAGACAAAAAAGGACCCCCTGAATAAAGATATGATGAAACAGGGATGTAGCAGATTGGGAACCACGAAAACCAGCTTAAAGAAACAGAAATAGTTGTTAACGACTGGGGTGGTGGCAGACTAGTCACACGCACACTCCTGGAGCATATCTTTACAGTTCTCAAAGATGAAATTGTCAGTCGAGGGTGACCTGTCAAAGGAGCTCAAGGACATCTGGAAGGAAGTATCTGATCTGGGCAAAATATACACTGACCGGAGGAGAAGCCACATGACGACCAAGACCACTAGAGGGCTCAGCTGTTTGCTCTGGAAAAAACAAATCATAATTTTCCAAGAAAAACAAAAGGACCTAGAAAAAGTCTCCAGAAAGAAGAATATTTACATTAAGGGAGTCCCCAGGGGAACAGAAGGCAAGGCCATCAAGACCTTTGTAAAGTTTATGTTCAGAGCAAACCAAGGAATAATCGTACTCGTGTCCTAGCGGGTAAGCACCTATTCAGCTGCATAAGGCCCACTCATTTTTTTTTTTTTGCAGAGTTTTATATAGCGCGAACTTGACCCGAATCCAATCAGGTATCAGAGCGCTTTACATAGCACCAGTTACGTTACATGAGGACACACATTCATTTTTTTGTTAGGCACGGGGAGATTAAGTGATTTGCCCAGAATCACAGGATGTTCAGCGTCATTACCGAGACTCGAACGCAGTTACCCAGGTCTGAGGTCGAGCGCCCTAGCCGTTAGGCCAACTCCTCTCTCCACTCATGATGTAAGACCACAGACTGCTCTTGCACCTTTACAATGTGGGGACTGACATGCATTGCAGGCACTCGGGCTGGAAATTCAATGAGGACCTACTCAAAGACCTAGCAATAGTCAGGATCAATCAAGAGGGAATGCAAGATCTGCACGAATGTAACCAAATGTGACATGCTCTTTGTTTCTTGGTTGATTAAAATGCAAATAAAAATATTTTAAAAAAGAGGTAAAGCAAGAGTACCTCAATTGTACAAAGGGTCAGGAAGTAGGCTGTGCTCTGAGGTAACTTTATAGCAAAATCATCTAGATTCAAGCAGATGACAGCACAGCTAAATACGCTTAGACAAGACTTGGTGGCTGGAAAGGTAATTGGGATGATAAAAATGGATAAGTCAGAAAATATCCTAAGATGCATAAATATGCAGTATTATAAAGTAGGTAACAGGCAACAAAGTGGGGAATTTAGTTCCGAAACGTTTGAGTGAGGAAAGTTAAATTGCTTCGGCAAGACATACAGATAGCAGCTATGTGATTAAGGACAGCGATAACTGGAGGCCTTCCAACAGAATTACAGCACTCTATATGAAGCTGTTGACCTAGGGTGGGGGAACATTAAGGAGGAATTCTTACAGTTGTTGACTAGACCTCAGAGGCCTTGGAGAGAAGGGATAGCCTAATAACCAAAGAGAAAGTCCCCCTTGTGATCAAAGGTCTCAAGCAAGGTAAGGCCACAGCAGAATTCTATAAGACATTCTCACACAAATTACTGGGTCCACTAATTAGTCGGTCCACTCATTTAAGGAAAGACAATAGTTGACAATAGTTAACTCGGATCAATTGGAGGATTACCATCTCTTTGATCCTAAGGTCAGGGAAAGATCCTGTACTGTTCTCGTAGTAGATTGGAGATGAAGGCTGGGCAGGAAGTAGTATGCACTAGTTCAAAGGAAATGTGGGCTTCGAACTAGTGTATTGTAATGTATTCTATCACTATTAGCAGGCTACTCAAATCCAATTTCTGTTACAGTCGATGAAGTAAGAGATGGATAAAGGCTGGTGCATGGCAGATCAAACTTTGGCAGTTAGACCCATCTGGGAGGTTCCCTGAACCCCGAAATATCAAAGATGCAAAAATCTATACTGATCATCAGTTCTCAGCCCAATTTTAAGGACCTGGATTTACTGAGAAGGTACCTTGGCATCCCAACACCCCTCACACATGTTACCCTTTTATGGGTGTATCGAGACTTCAAACGGGGTCTTTCAAGAGTGGAAATAGGCGGCATGCATCTGTTTGTGAAATCTATCCCATAAAGGATACCAAAAACTCTAGAGGATCTTAGGTAGGAATTTGGCCTACCAGAGAAGGAGTGTCTATAAACAAGGAGCTACACCTAATGGTGTGGCAGGGGGGCACTGGGGGCCCCACAGCAATTGAGACATATCTTAAGGACCAGGGACACTAGGCCCAACCTATCACATGAATTTACCAAATATTGGTGAAGTTGGAGATAGTGGTCAAAGCATGACTCTAAGTAGCATGAGAAAAAATGGGATTACAGCTAGGTCATAAACAGTGGGATGTAATCTTTATTAGAACCACCAACGTTGCAAAGAATGCATGATACCCTATGTACAATTATCTATATATGTTTTCTGTCCCGTGCAAGGCAACATGTCATTGATAAACACAGGCCATATTTTGAAGGGGAGGAGAACTTGATACCACACACCTAATCACCCTAAAATAAAGAGCTTCCTGGAAGACATGCTTGAGGGGATGAGGAAGGGCACAGAAAGTCAGTTCGTGAGTAGCCTACCCATGTTTTTTTTTTTTGCGTGTTATATTTCTTTATTGACAGTTTAAAGGAGCTGCATCATGACAGTAACAATACAGCAACAATAGCATTGGCCACGCAAATACAATGGCCGTGAAAACGGTTCAATAACAACTCGTGTGGCGTATGCTCCTTACAAACATCAGTGTCAGGAAGTATTCAATAGGGGAAGTAAGATAAAATAAAAGGGGGGTGAGGGGAGGAGGTGGAGGGGGGCAAATGGGGGAGGTTCCTGCATCAGGGGAGCATGTAGACAAGAGTGTCTCTGTTGGTCCCCTTAATCTGGTTGGGTGTTAAGGGGATTTACTCCAGTACTAATGGCGGAGTCATAATAAGACCAGAGAGGTGTGAGTATGATCATTTGGCGGAGAGCAGAGTGGCTCCTGGGCGTGTGAAGTGATAGGGTATGTAAAGGAAGCTTGGCAGTATCTGGATGGTTCTTGAGATCCCTGGACTAACAGACTATGGGGGCAGGGTTCCCACATGTTTGCAGTGCCGGGCTGGGGGGATGGGGAGGGAGAGAAGAGGCAGGGGATAGGAGGCGGAGGGGGGCAGTGGGGAGGAAGGGGTGAAGGGCATCAGGATAGGTCGAGGCGGGGTTATGAGAATTATATGAGTACTGATAGCACAGTAGGAGAAGGGAGGGGTGAGAGGGTAAGAAGAAAGGAAAGGGTGGGAGGATATGTGGAAGGTAACAGCGCGGGGAGAAGGAAATCAGAACGATGTCAGGGTGGGTGTGTGGATGAATATCGGGGGGATAGGGAGGTCTGAGACGGGGGACAGGGTAGTCTGTACACATCCGAGCTATATGGGGTTTGTGTGGAGGAGGGGGAAGGGTAGAGGGGAGGGGGTTGGTACCGAACTTGCCCGTGTCAGCGAAGGCGCTGGTGGGAGAGGGGGGAGAAGGAGTGGCACTAACGCACGGGACGGCCGCTCATGGCATGTTTCACACATCTTCGTCTCACAACCTTGCTGTGGCCGGGATCAGATTCCCTCTCATAGGTTTCTCTTCGTTGTCGCCCCACGTTTTTAAGAAGGGAGCCCACACTTGGAGGAACAGATCGGATTGATCATGGAGGTTGTAAATGATTTGCTCATGTGAGGCCGTGTGGATTATAGCCATTAGGCAGGTCTCCTGTGATGGTGGGCCTACACATGGTTTTACTAAGGGACCTATCAAAGGGGACATCTCCTTTGCACACTAAGGTGCAAATGTACTTAGAAGTCATGCAGCACATCAACTGATGTTGTGTGAAAGGAAGCAAGCAAGACAGCACCATATCTACTAAAATATGACGCTGTTGCTCTCCCCACCAGCACAGGTGCACTTTAGGACGTTTGCTCAATGCAAACAGCCTTGCGCCATGGTGCAATGGTTTTCGTCGTTTACTGTCCAGCGTAGAATACTGTGAGGGTAGACTCCTGTACGAAATATTATGCTTAGACATAGGTTAATACTTTTGCAAATCTGTATATATACCGCACAGTGCAAAATGTGTGCAAAATCTGAAAATGATGGAGAATTGTTTTATCTCTCCAACTTTACAGCTGCCTTGAGCAAGCGTACAATTTTTGCACATTGCCCTGTCTACAAATATTAGTAAAAATGGCTTTGTGTCAGTCAGTCAGTAAAACTTTATTCGATTTTACCAAAGAAATAGCCTTGTGTCAACATCTATGGTTGGCTGCGTGGGAGTGATTATATACCATCCATGGGATGCCCCTTCACTCAAGGAAGCCCAAAGCAGCGCACAGCGCTACTTTGCACCACTTTAGGGTTACTTTCCAACATAAAAGAAGTTTTGCACTTGAAAGTAAATCCCAAAACAACACTTTGCACCAGTCTGCGTCACGTTTGATGACATTGCATTGGCGCAAAGTGTTGATAAATCTGCCCTAAACGTAGACATGCTTTTGGCTGCAAAGCAAGATCGACTGGCATTAGGAAGAAAAACGAGGGTTTGAATTATGAAGACATAGCTGCAGCGCATATGGTATCTCTCAGACATCAAAATGTTGGCATTGCGTGTACGGGAGATTCCACTTGCTCCTAATTAGCTTGAGATTTTCAAGAGCTGTGATGCTTCTAGAGGTTGCCTGTCTTATGTATCATGGTGGAAGTGTAACTGTAAAGGAAGTAAGCAGAGTCAATGGGAAAGGATGGGCAGGTATACAGTGAACGAGGTGTGCATGTGCAGGACGTCATGCAGTCCGGGGACAGCAGAAGAGGGGAAGGCCTTGAATGCATACTGGGGGCGGCGGGTGGTTGCCTTGATTTTTTTTTTATATAATGTGAATGTCATAAGAAGGTAATGTCAGCTTTCACAGGATACGTGGGGCAAACTACCTGTTTAAAAATGAGAAGTAGTTTAAGGAAGTTATTTTAAAAAAGCAATCAGTTTGGATTTGAAAAATGCACAGAGCACATGGGAACAGCACCACTGAGGTTCTCCTACTACAGGTATAGTTTGGTCAGGTATAGTGTGTGTATCCTTAAATATCAAGAAATATCCTCTCCAATAGAGCGCAAACACAAAAAAAAACTTTAGTCTATCTGGAAATCTGTCACATAAGAAAATTCAGCCTGGGATGCCGATTGCTACGTAATCGACTGTACGCATGGACCACTTAGGCAATCACAAAGTGAAAGCAATGGACTCCATGGCATTTCCACAGGCACTGTCAGAAACTGGAGTATAAGTTCAAGGGTGCGAGAACCCACTTCAAGAAACAATTACAATCCTTGTCAGGGTGAACCACCGAGGTCACTAATTAAACCTGTGTTTATCCCTCTGGTAGCTTGGCACAAAGCAGTCAGGCTTAACTTAAAGGCAGTAAGTATAGTATTTATACAACCCTCAGACAGTCATATAGTGAAAACACAACACAAGAAATATCCCCAATCCGTTCGGAAAGGAGAATATTTCAAATAACTAAAATGACACTAAAAATCCAATAAGTAGACTGGAATATAAAAAATTTTAAAGTTTGAATTAAGAATAGCACCAAAAAGCACAGAGTGTCAACTGCAGATATCTGATCACGCTAGACCGGGTCAAAGTAAAAACTTAAGCCTGACAGCAATGGAGAATGGTTCGGATACAGGGACCAGGTTTGTCCCAGTGGAACGCTTGCTTAATGAATTAGAAACTTTTATTGAGAGAAAGTGCTTATCAATAAGTCATCGACGGGGCAAGATGCTAGCTAGATCCAACGTGGGGCTTGACGATGGCAGGCTGCTGGAGAGTGGGGTCTCGGTGTGCTCGTCGACAAAGGCGGGAAAGCTCTGAGTGGGCAAAGACCGTCGATTGGATGTGGCTTAGTGCTAGTGCCGATGAGGCTCTCTATGTCAAGACTTTTCTGGAAGTCGGATCGCCTTCGTTGGGGTGGACCGGCAAAGTGAGGCCAACCAGCAATTTGAAATCCGCGGCTTCAATGGCGATTGTGATCTCTGTGCGTTCTTCAGGCAAAAGGTTGGCAAAAAGCTTTTGAATCCCACTTATTGCAGTTTTGGGGACAGGAGGAGTATAGTTTAACACCAGCCAAGGGTTTAAGATATAGGGTGCACCTCTTGGGGGTTAGGACTCACTCCAACAGAGGACAGCAGCAGGGTCCAGGGAAGACCAGATGGAAATGGTCAGCTCTGGAGAGAGGCCTCTGGAAGCTTGTTGTGTCCCTTCAGGTCAAACAGGAGGTCAATCAACTAACTCCTGGGTTCAAGGCAAACAGATCCAATCTTCCTTCAGGATCCAGACAGCAGTGCAGTCCTTTTTCTGACTCTTCACGGGTCCAGGAGTGTTCTGAGGACGATACTGGGGATGCCACATTTATGCCCAGTGCCAGCCTGTGGGTGGAAGTCCTAGCCACTTCCAAAACTGTTGGGGAGTAGTTCCCAGGGGTGGCTCTGCACACTTTTGCAATTCCTGAGTTTTTTACTGTACTGAAAACCACCCCACAATACCCCTCTTTTCTTAAATCAAACATGACAGAACCATTCTAGGTTCTCATTCCTGGTCAGAGGTCCTTAAGCCCACCTACAGGTATGGCTATGATAATGGTCAAACCCTCCTCTGTGGTCACTCCAAACCAGTTCTGGGGCAGCTACCCCTCTCACTGGGTTTGGAGTCAAGTTGTCTAGGACGGCAAAAGGGAGGGAGGCCTAGGTATGAGCTACATCTGCCAGTGACAGGGTAGGCATCCTTTAAACTCAAGGAGGGGCTTGGCATAGCCCCCAGACCATAATGCTCAAGGAAGAAAAGCACCTCCCATATCCTAGCCACCGACATCAGCAGTCATTTGACACTGGCAGGAAGGCCCCTTTTGCTTTAGGCAGGAAATTGACAGCTTTCTAAAAGTGTCAATTCCAAAATAGTAATATGACTATTAAGTTAGATTTTAAATTAATATTAAAATGAGTCCATCATTTTTTTAGATGCTACCAAATAGAAATTAGGCACAACAAGTTGTTATAGTGCAATACAGTTTTTTCTTATGGGTGATCCGGCCATGCCACAGTGAAAACCGACTTTTGAGTTTTTTGTCACTGCCAGCACATGTAAAACACTAAATATACACGCCTTACCTTTGGAATACTATGCAACCCGCCCTACTGTTTTGCCAGGTAAGGTTATAATAGCGAAGAGCCGTGTCTAGGGAATAATAAGGTGTCCCTCACGTCAACATACATATCAGGTCAACCTGTCTCAGCCTACTTGCGCCCATACGGTTTTTCTTTATGAACTATAAGAAAGCACTGACCAGGTGTCTGTTGAGGCTATGAAATATAAAAACAAAACACTCAGGTCTTTAATTGTGTAAAGAACATTCAACATGGATTCACCAAGTTATCGCGGATCCCACACTGTTTCTTTGTACTGAGAGGCCCCCTCCTGGTGGAGGGTAGACCCGATGACGATGCTACCGGTTACTGGTACATCAGTGGGGGTAGCATGCCATTGATCGAAAGTAGCTGTGGGTTCAGTTTCTATAAAATAACTTATTCATGAGCACAAACTGTTCCAATTAGACAAATTTGGCTACAAAACAGAAGCCATTGTACTTAAACAGATCAGCCCGAGCTTCACACCCATGAGACAGCGGTAGTGGCCCCTCAACAGCACTGTATAAACATCGGTTTGAAAGGACAAGAACGCAGGCCCTCTCTTTTCACGACAGGAAACAAGCTTCAATTCTGGCAACTCTAGTATTCGGACTCACAGCTCAAATCCCGACTCCTTCACACTTTTAGATTTAGCAATTACATTCCCTCACCCCTTCGTAAAGAGCATCATGCTATAGATTCTCTTGCAACCCATTAAACTGAAATTAGAATTAAAATAACCTAAGCTAAGAAAAGGTGTTCCAGTACTTTTAACCGTAAGGTAACGTTAATAGAAATCCGTTGGTTAATTCTGTAGTCTGTCTTCAGTGTCCTTTGATGTTGATGCAGACACAAGCATGGACCCACACCTGGAGAGCGGTGCACATCTGTACTGCGTGATTATTAAAAGGGCTCCCCCCATCCCGTCCAGTCATATTGAGGACGGGAGGGGCTGCGCGAGTACGGAGAGTCTGCACTCAGAGTAAGGTGCACAGTCCGTTGCGGTGCGGCGCGGCGCTGCTTGTCCCCGTCTTAAGCGGTCACAAAACTGTTTTCTCTTGTTGGTTTTACTAAATACCCATTCTCATTTATTTTTCTAAGGAGGGCAACGAGTCCGCCCCCCTGCAACCTGTGGGGCCATTCCGATAGCACGATAAGGTGGAAGAACGCCGCACTTATTTTCCTCACGAGTCTACGAATTCTCTTCCTCATGCAATGTTTGAAAAACGTATTTTAATAGCGCACTTAGAGATTGTGCATTTAGGCTTTCGCATCTCTAGAGAAAGCAGATATTTTGCCGATTTACAAATTTCAAAAACCATTATACCCTTGAAAAATAGTCCATGTAACTGGGCTTCTCAATTGCCTAATATATGTGCTCCATTTGTGATGCATGTGATATCTGTGCTCTATTTGTGACGCATGCGATATCTGTGCTCCATTTGTGATGCATGTGATATATGTGCTCTATTTGTGACGCATGTGATATCTGTGCTCCATTTGTGATGCATGTGATATATGTGCTCCATTTGTGACGCATGTGATATCTGTGCTCCATTTGTGATGCATGTGATATATGTGCTCTATTTGTGACGCATGTGATATCTGTGCTCCATTTGTGATGCATGTGATATCTGTGCTCCATTTGTGATGCATGTGATATCTGTGCTCTATTGTGATGCATGTGATATCTGTGCTCCATTTGTCATGCATGTGATATCTGTGCTCCATTTGTGATGCATGTGATATCTGTGCTCTATTGTGATGCATGTGATATCTGTGCTCCATTTGTGATGCATGTGATATCTGTGCTCCATTTGTGATGCATGTGTCTCTGACAGAGCTTACGCGTACGCGTCGGATCTTCCCTCTTCAAACAATAAATGACCTGAGTGTTTTGTTTTTAAATTTCATAGCCTCAAAAGACCCCTGGGCAGTGCTTTCCTAGAGTTCATGAAGGAAAACTTATCTACTTATTTCTTCCGCACCATATGCCACTGACACACACAAATGGTGATGTTTTTTTATTACAACTTAGTAGACCATTAATCGGGCAAACAACAGTCCAAGAACGTATGTAATGTTGACAATAATGCACAGTCTATATGTAAATATATGCATGTGTTACAGTTCCCTTTTTCTTCTTCCAGATGAGGACAGTGTCTTCTCCAACACTCTGACAACGTGAACATCCCCGATACATTCCAAGCCAGGGAATAGTGTCCTGACTGTTACAGAACAGGGATCCATCCAATCTAATGGTCCTTACGAAAGCCATCAATCCGTATGGGTGCAAGTAGGGGAAACATGTTGACCTGATATGTATGTTGAGTGAGGGGCATCTTATATTTCACTAGACACATCTCTTCTCTTTTTTAACCTTAACCCTGCCCATGTTTTAATAAATTCCTGTTGCATTGGAAATATTAGATCACTACCTAGCTAGAATGGATCACACATTGTCTCTTTGTCTTGAGAGAACCCCACCTGATGGAGGGTAGGCCCAATAATGATGTTACCGGCTACTCGAGCATCAGTTCAGGATAACATGCCATTGATCGAACGTAGCTGTTGAGGGTCCCAAAAAGGGTTTCAAAGAGACCCCTGTGCGGTACAAACTGGTCCCAGTCCTTTTGATACTCAATGTTTTACAGGGCTACAATAGTGGGTGGAACAATGAGTGCTGCAGCCCACTAGCAGCATTTATTTTACCGCCGTCAGTACGTGTGGCACTATATACTAGGGACATACAAGTAAATTAAATGGGGTAGGCCAATTCTAACATGTTTAGAGAGGAGAGCACAAGTCAGAAGAGGAAACTACTTCAGATGAGCAGTATGAATTAGAGATTCTCCCCACAGTACAATGCAATGTCACTGTTAACCGGGCCACGATGTGGCACAATATAGATGATGAGTTATTATTAGCAATTGTAAAGTGAGAAGGAACTAGTTCTGGGCTTGTGGTATAGACTTTTGCAACTACCTGAGTCCATGTCTGTAAATAGAGAGCAATTGCACATTTTATTGCATGCACTTTTAGATCTAGGTCTCACTAAAGGCAGCTTTAGCTGTCTGTTGGCAACAGGCCAATTACATCCAACACAGACTAATAGTGGGCTTTGGTCCACCTCTTGCTCATGATTCAATGGCTTTCTATTCTATATCAGTTCCCTGCTCCTGATGAAATGCCTTTCATCCCTATTCTTGTGTTTGTCACCCAAAGAGCTTTTCTGAAGTATACTTAAAAGGGATGGATGGAATGCTTGAATTAATCTCAGCCACTGGTAATTATTCAGGCCGCATCCCAGTCCATGACTTTTTTGCCACCTCAGATTAGAATCAGCCATATGCAAATCAGCCTTGGTTTTGCTCCAATAGGCCTAGTTCACCCCAGCTGCCAGGGCAGGTTCTTCCCGAACCGGGAACACAAGCAACGGAAGAGCGGTTTCGCCCTAGTTGGGCTTTTCAGTCAGGTGCAGCTTGGTTCCAGAGGCACAGCGGTCAATGCGTTTTCACTGGATGAGTTGTATCCTTCCACTGATGAAGTCAGGACCTTGCATTGCAGTGCATGGGTGATTCTTTCTCTCCCTCTCTGTATTTCCTTATTCTCCCTGCTCCCTCTACTGTTCCCATCCCACTCTCTTGATTGAAAAATTAAGCCCCAGTTCGACTGCTTGTTACACCCAACCTTTCTATCCGTGTGACGCTCATCACTGTATCAGCGGGCAGTCGTCTTTGAATGGCTTTCAAACCATTTCAATATAATCAGCAGTGTGTGTGAGAAGCTGGCCTGGTATATGATGTACCCTTATGTAAGTGGACACTTTGCACCAGTCCAGACAACCCTTATGGTGATTAAAGAGGTCTTAGACAACCTTAGAAAGCTCTCTAAGTGGTAGCTGTAGAGAGCAGCCTTCAGGCTTAGTCCAGAAGGAGTGTAAAGCAGCTTGTTTTACCAGAATGCAATCTTATTGTATAGATTAAGTGAAAAAGAACCACACCAAGTATTTATAAAAATATGTATTTATTACACAGTACTCTCTAGAATGTTCAAGTATCTCCAACAAGGAGATAAACACAATGCACACAATACTTTAGTTAGAAATGAAGTAAATAGCAAGTTATACAAAGTGGACCCCGGCGGGGGAACAAACCATATATTTGGTATAAGAACCACGACTCAAGTCAGGACGATGTCGAGAGGACGTAGAATCACTGGGGACCCACAGAACCATGCAAGATAGGGAGAGCGTGTGCAGTGTGAGTACACAACCGCGTCCTCCGTACAACTCTATGTGCAAGTTGCATTTTTAAAGATTAAGGACCCTTCCCAAAGAACCCTGAAGAAACCCCTTGGGAGTTAGAAGATTGGAGAGTTACCTGACCCATTGGATACCTTAGTACCCACGTTACCTACACCAGGGACGCCGGGTGCATAGGGGTGAAGTGGTGTCAGAAACCGCAGTCGAACCCAATGGAGCACTTCAAGAAAGTGCCGCTGTCGGAAGAGGAGAAAGAGTCCGTGGGAGGCCAAACATGGATTCTTGAAGAGGAGTACCTGAAAGCAGAGGGGACAGGGTCTATGTCACTCGGAAATGACCAGGAGCCCTGGAAGACGAATGACCTCCGATGTCGGGTGCTTCAGGAAAGATGACGATGACCTTGACTCTGCAGCTGCGAGGACCAGGCGACGCTGGGAAGGACCAGGACCCGAATACGAGCTGTCCCACGAAAGATGTCGAGTACTGAGGGATCGGTGTCCGGCGGGAGCACCAACAAGCCTTGGCAAAGTCAACCGATGCACCAAGTCAAGGAGGTGCAAAGTTGGGACCAGCAAGGTCCAGGGGACCCACCACATGCAGGGGAGTTAGGGAAGGCCCCAAGCAAGCAGTGGAGCCCAAAGGAAACAAAAGTGACTCTCAGATGGACCCACAGGCTGGAGGCACTGGAGTCGCGAGAGGACCTCAAGCAGCTCACCAAAGGAGCAGGCCACGGTGCCCATGAGGAGGTGAAGCTGAAGACCTTGGTGGAAGACGTTGGCGGAGGTTGGGGCTACTTGGAGCCCAATACACTTGTCACAACGTTGCCAACAAGCATTTGCACTTGCAAAAGAACACGGTGCTAAGGGGTTCGGTTAATGCAGCCCCCACGAGGGATACTGGCCTCAAACTCGGTGACAGGATAGCTCGGGCCTCGAGGGACATAGGAAACCACCACCTGTGTAGTTGAACCCTTCGGAGTCCGCAGGAGATCGGGATCAGCAGACCAGTCAGCAGTGTTGAGGTGCCTGCGAATGCAGGGAAGTGACTTCAAGTGGTTTGGATGCTCCACAGGTCCTGCACAGATCCTATATGGTGCACAGGCACAGATGATGAAGCAGACTGGAAGGGAGAAAAAGTTAGGCCCAAACGAAGTCCAGAGTGCTCAGACGGTAGAAGTGCAGCGGTGTCAGTTCTGAATCTTATCCCATGAAGAATCTCGGGACCTACACCCAGTTAAGCCCTTAAGTACCCTAGGGAAAGGGTTGGGACGATTCAGGGGAGAGTCTGGACAGGGGGGAGGTTACTCCCATGTCCTTTGTCCAGTTTCACGCTGGAGCTAATGGCACCCAGAACTGGTTTGAGCTGGAGTATGCACAGGGACACCAAATGTGCCCAACATGCAGACTTTCTGGCGCTGGCAAGCGACCCACCTGATCCCAATACACTAAATCCTGTCTGGGAGATGGTAACACCTCCTTGTGACAGGATGTCTATTGTTCCATCTTCCTATGCTCAAGCTTGGCTCAGCAGCAGGAGGGCAGAAATGGGTCTCTGGTCGGCAGCAACCATTTTGTTCTGTCTGGGCATAGAAGGGTGGCTCTGAGAGCCTAAAGGAGGGCTCTGCCAGTGCTTGGAATCATACCCCCACACCGTTTATGGTGTGATGGTATGATTCCAACATGTTTGATACCAAATATGATGGGGTTCATTGCAGCCGGTTTCGAGATGGTCATCGCGTAATTACGTGATGCCTCTCTATGTAGTATATGGCTGCTTCACTGACAACCTGGAAGAATGGACTCCATAGGCTGCAGGGCACCCTCTCACTTAGAACCATGCACCCTGCCTTCAGGATTGCAAAGGCCTGCTATAGGGGTGGCTTATAGGTTTTAAGGGCAGTGACCCAAGATATAGTAAACCTATATCTTTAGTAAGTGATGTAAGCACCAACTTACACAGGCCACAATGGCAGGCCTGTAGTTCCATTTTGAATGGTCTCTCATGGGTGGCACAACACATGCTGCAGCCCATAGGAGACATCTGGGGTACCTATGCCCTGGATTGACAAGGGTACCCCAGCTATCCAATCTGGGATGTACATAAGTACTTACCATAATAATTTAGGGAGAAAGCTGGGACTGGGGTCCTGATTAGCAGGATTCCAGTCCGACTAGTCAAAACACAGCTTGGTACCAGGCAAGCAGTGGGGGTAATCATGCAGAAGGATCCTGCCCTCCTACAGTGTGCGCACATGCGTGCCCATACACAGACACACAGCGGCCATCATGAAATGCTTTTCCTATGCTTTAAGGAAAATCCTTCCAAGATTCCATCTAGGCATGTTTTATATTGAAGCTTTAACAAAAACGGTTCTAAGTTGCCCGCTCATGCGTCCGCAGACATCTCGGGGGGAAAAAACACTGGCAAAGCCAATGGGTCTGCGTCCCGGTATCACAAGTGAGACCTATTGTCTTTGCCCATGCTTGTTACCTGTCAGGAGTCATATAATCTCCCTAAATGTAGACAGAGTAATCGCTTTCAAAGATTTTGTTACATTTAATGTGTACACAAATAAAAATAACATGTGACAGAATCTTCTTCTTTACACAACTAAAAAGCATTTTTCACAAAACGCTGCTGAATTATAATGTGATCCAATCTCTCCCAGGTTAGCAGTTCAGCTTCTAGAAAAAGAATGATGTAAAATGAAACCTGTTTCCACGCTGGGCACTCCCTTACCTTGTGACACAGCCTGAGAGGAGCTGTTTGCCTCTTGTTCGGGAAGCGCTATCTTCAGCTGTGCAACGCCTCTGGGCTCCCCTCTGCGGAGAGGCAACAACCCCTGTTTGGCCGACAGCATCATCTAAAACAGAGAGATTCAAGTTACTCAGCATCCTAGGGCCCGATGTGCAAAAACTCCATTTTGAAATTCTGTATTAGCAAACATGTGATAATGTACAAAAACACCAATGCCCTTAAAAGGTAATTCCGTAAGATTTGCTGTTTAAGAAGAGTGATTCGCAATTTGGAAATCAGACTCATTCTCAATTTGGGAATGTGGCTCTGTCGCATAGCTATGACGTCATGCAGGAGGAAATGAACTAGAAGGAGTGGGCAGGCCACACGGAAGAACTGAGAGCATTTCCAAGTAGACTCAACTGCCATCCACCCCCATCCTGCACCAGGACAGGCTCGAGCCCCAGAGGACGGCAGCAGGCGGAAGCACAAAGAACATTCAGCGACCAGGGGCTTGACATTTTAACTGAGAAGTACGTAGCAGAAAACATTACTTGGCAAGGCCTCACTTACTGTGTCAACAGAAAGACAGATAGGGTCCCCATACATCAGAGGATCAATGCTACTCACAAAAGATATTCTCAAGAGAAAGTAGATGATGTGGTCTGATTATCGAGTCACCACCCAGACCCTTTATGTCGACTCTCCAGCCAGAGAATTTAACAGGTGTCTGCAGCATCGACACAGCTGCAAAAACACCTAGTTCAGAAGGTAAGTGGCACGTATAACATGCTGGGTAAGTTGTTTTTAAGATAGCCAACTGTATAGGCACATAACATCATACTCACATGCTTTACACCCACCCACACATAACATTTGCAAAAATGATGAATCTGTTTTCTGATTCATTACATGTTTTGCGATATGAACAACATAGCAATGCATTATGGTAAATGCAGTCCATAGTATAAAAGTGACTGTATAGGCAAAAGCCAAGTAATACAGTTGTATATCTTCCATAGAAGTACGGTTTGGAGGCATGCATATGTGTCGCAGAATTCCATGTTTGCTTTGAGGCACACCCCTGATTACACCCCTGATTACAGTGTACCTTATACGACATTAGCATCATCAGCACATTATGACACATCAAGGCTTCGGCCTGTGTGAAAGTGAACATTCACACTTCATCTCAAGCTTCTTAGACAACGTCACTGACGTGTCACCTTCTCTGCCTCCTTACAGGTCAAACAATCTCTGAAGCCTCGCAGGAAACAGAAGTCCAAGAAACAGGGGAAGAGATTAGCACATCACCTTACAGCATAAGGTCTAAGGATGCAAACCAGGGAGGCACCCTGCGCCAGTGCAAGGAGGCAGCCAAAGTGCTGTAACAACTGCTAGTGCAGGAGTCAGCACTGCTGCCCCACACGCTGTGGGACTAAGCACACTCTTCAACAAGGAGAAGACAACAAAACAATCAGGGGAGCACCAGAGAAAGCCGAGTTGTTATTTGCACACTGCCAGCAGCAGAATTACAAAAAATCAAACCCAGAAGCGGAGGGTATATTCATTGTATAAAATCACACAATGCGTGAAATAAGTCGCAAGGTTGGTGGCTTACGAGACAGCATATATGAAGGCTTTGCTGCAGAGGTGCAAAGGATTCATGACATTTCTCAGGCAGTATCAATGTTCTCTCAGCTCTTAAGTGAGGGGTTTGCCCAACTCCACGAAGACCACCTGTAACGTTTAAATGAACCAATATCCAACCATGGGTTCAATACCAAGTAGAGGTTTATTCATATACACCTCAGCCATCAAGATCCTCCAGTAACTGACTCACAGATTCAGAGAATCACACAAACATTCTTCGTGTTCTATGTTCCATAGAACATAAAACAAAATACCATAGAGATGATAATATCACACATCTCCCTCTTAACAATAAATCAAAACATGAATACCACATTTGAAATGACACTAACAATTCAAACCATATAATACCACACCTCCCACAATACATACAGATACAAATTTTATATATAAACAAGCATTAACAAAATTGCTATTTTAAATAATCTTTCAGATGAATTGGAACATTAGTTTTACGTCCACTACTCCTTGGCTTTGAAGGCAACTCTGAATGAGAGATATCAGATTGAATAATCTTCTCCAAACTATCATCGTGATCAGATTTTAGAATGGCTTTGTAAATTTAGACCAAGACAACGTTCCAACAGGTGCCTTAACTCTAACCAGATCACCCACTTTAACAACAACATTCTTGACAGATTTTCTTTTATCAAAACTAATTTTATTCTTTAACTGTAGTCTTTCCTCTCTCTCTCTCCAACTCCCCAATCCATTATTCCTTATACCTTTTCCCCAACTCATCCAAGCTGGACTTAACTTAGTATTGGGTACCCTCCCTTTAAACAGCTCAAAAGGAGATCTTCCAGTAGAAGTATGAGGAGAGAAACGATGAGCTAGAATACATTTCTGTAGTTCTTCTTTCCAGTTTAACCCATTAACTCTAGACAATTGAATATTCTCTTTTATCACTCTGTTGAATCTCTCAACTGCCCCATTTGTTTCTGGATGGTAAATAGAACATTTTTTATGAATTATCCCACATGATTCTAAAAATAACACCATTTGTTTGGAACAAAATTGCGGACCATTATCACTCAGAAAGGTTTTTGGAAAACCTTCCCTTCTGAATACTTCTTTCAAAAATGAAATCACACAATTTGAAGTAACTTCTGACACACTAGAAATTTCTACCCACCTTGAGTACAAATCAATAAGGACCAGTAAATAAGGTGTTGACTTTTCACCTGAAAGTGGTCCAATTATATCCATGGCAACATCCTCCCATGGACCATCAGGCAATTTGCGACACACCATTGGTAAAGTCCTGGGAGAAAGAACTTTATCACTAACTTTACATAACAGACATTCTCTAACTTCACGTTCTATTTCCAAATCCATACCAGGCCACCAAAAACTTGCTCTTAACCTTTCCTTAGTTTTGACAATACCAAGATGACCTTGATGTGCCTCCTCTATCAGCCTCTTTCTTAACGAGACTGGTGAAATCAATTTATCACCTCTTAGTAAAATTCCATTGTCTACCGACAATTCATGTGAAATCATACTCCAGATTTTTGCCAAAGAAACATCACTTGTTTTTTCACCCTGAATTACCTTCTTGACTTTCACAAGCTCAGAATCCCTTTCCAGCTCATCTCTCCATTCTTTTTCATTTACAATATCAGAAGATATTTCACACACACTCACTTCATTTTCCAAATCTTCCTCCAAATTTTCTTCTTCTTTACTAATATCGACCAACCGTGAAAGACAATCAGCTGTTATATTTTCTACACCTGGAAGATGTTCAACTTCAAAGTTGAAATCTTGTAATCCAATCACCCACCGTCTAATTCTTGCAGAAATAAAATCCAGACCTTTTTTCCTGAAAACTTCTTTAAGAGGTTTGTGATCCGTGCACACCTTAAAATAAGTCCCCCAAATAAAATTCCTGAACTTATTAAGAGCCCAGTAGATGGCCAATGCCTCTTTTTCAATGACTGAATAGTTTAACTCTGCACCCCTCAGACTCCTGGAGGCACAAGCAATAAGTTGTTCTTTTCCCCCTATTCTTTGTTTAAGAATAGCACCTAAACCTTTGCAACTTGCATCAGTAACCACTGTAGTATCACCTCCCAGAATGAATGCTTGCAATTTTGGAGCATTTCTCAAATCATCTTTTATCTCTTCAAACTCTTTCTCACATTCTTTAGACCAAACAAACTCCTTATTCTTAACAAGCAATAACCTCATAGCATTCGACTTGCTTGATAAATTACTAATAAATTTACCATAAAACTCAACCATTCCAAGAAAAGAAACTAGTTCCTCTTTACTCGTAGGAGTGGCTAACCTCACAATAGTATCTACCAGCTCCTTCTTTGGAATTACACCCATAGAAGTGATGTAGTGCCCAAGATAGTTCACTTCTTGTAATGAAAATCTACACTTTTCAAACTTCAAAGTTAGACCCGCCTCTTCAAGTTTTTTCAACACACACTGAACTGTTCGATTATGCTCCTCTAGAGTTGCACCAAAGATTAGCAAATCATCTTAATAACATTTTACACCCTTTATTCCTTTCAAGATTGATGTCATTATCTTTTGAAATACTGAAGCTGCACTTACTAAACCAAAAGGCATTCTTTTAAATTTATACGTACCCATTGGAGTTATAAAAGCAGTTAAATCTTGAGATCTTTCAGTAAGTTCAATTTGATGATAAGCTTGAGTGAGATCTAATGTTGTGAAAAACTTAGCCCCACTTAATGTTGACATAATCTCATCAATGTTGGGTAAAGGAAATATATCTACCACTACCTCTTTATTTAGTGCGCGAAGATCAATGCATAACCTAATCTCGCCATTAGGTTTGTTGGCAATGATATCCTGTTTGAGAAGCTTCTCTATTTCACGTTCCACTTTTTCTTGTATAGCAAGGGGAATTCTTCTTACTTTGGCCACGGATGCTTGAGCGCCATTCTTTAGTTTAATGTCATGCTTATACCCTTTCAAACACCCTAACTCATTTTTAAACAAATTTGGAAACCCTTTTACAACCTCATACTTATTTCCCTCAACTTCTTGAATTTGAACTTGTGGTTCAGCATTGGGATTGAGAGTGACCCCCAGTAAACGTTGATGAGGACATCCAAGTAGACCATCTCCTTTCTTTGAAACATAAATTTTACCCAAAATGATTTTGTTTTTCATCTCAATGGTTGCATTAAAGTAACCCAACATGTTTATGGGTTGACCACCATATTCTCCTGGATTAACATCCATTCTTTGTAAACGATTTTTTTCTTGAACCCACCTATAGTACATTTCCTTATCAATATTAGTTAAATGAGAGCAAGAGTCAAATTTCATTTCCAAATCTACTCCATCAATCTTTACCTTACTGACCGGATGGTCAATTGAAATATTTTCACTAACCTGACATATAACTTCTTTTACACTTTTGTTCTGACATTTTTTCTCTTTACTTTTACAAAATTTTAAGAAATGACCCTTCTTCCCACAGCCATGACAAGTTACACCTATTGCTGGACAATTTTTATAATCAGCTTTATGACCAACCCTTTCACACCTTATACAAACAAAAGAATTGTTAGAAGCAGTTTCTTTTTTTGTTTCACTTTGAGTCGATGACCCCTTTTTTTCTTGTACTTGACAAACTTCTCCTTGTACTTCTTCTACAGAAGACTCATTCTTACTTTTCTCATTCTTTAACTCAGTAACACACTTAAGCATATGTTCAACTCTTTTAGCTATAGCAATAACTTCTTCTAACTCTGGTTCATCTTTAAGCCATAGTTCCTCACGTATTTTCTCTTCTCTGCATTTTAAAACAAATTGATCTCTAATACGTTCCTCATTTAAACCTCCAAACTTACACGTTGAAGCCAGTTACCTTAAACCTGTTAGAAAATATTCTATGGTTTCATCTTTACCTTGTTCTCTCAACCCAAAATGGTACCTTTCCATTATGGCACTCGTTCTTGGTAAATAATGTTTATCTAGCTGTAATATGCAAATTTCATATTCATTCAACCCTCTTTGCTCTACATTTGATAAATCTGGTAAATTTTCTAACACCTCTTGCCCTTCCCCTCCTAAGCAGTGTAAAAGTAAAGATTGCTTTCTTTCTGCACTCAAATTAGTTCCACACACCCTAGCGTAATGTGCAAATATTTTCTTCCATTTACTCCATTTAATTGGTGGATCCCCTGGAGTGTTTAAAAAAAATGATGGTGGTGTTACATTCTGCATTTTACCTCAAAATATATATATTTTTTTATATATATCCTTCCTTCCTTTTATTTAATTCTTATTTTACCAAATATAAACTTTACCTCTATTGCAAGTTAATTAAATTTGAAGTGGTACCTCTACACTTTCTACTACAAACTAAAAGCAAACATAACTTATTAAATTAATAAATTAACTCCGCGTTTATACTTTTTCCTAGTTCATCTCCAAAAGCAAACCGGGAGTGAAACACAAAAATAAGTCCTTCCTTTACTTCAACTCCCCCTTTGAAATAGAGTTCCACCGCGTAGAGAATGTCAAATCTGTCAGCAGGTTACCGAAGAGACGTCGTTGCCTGCACAGAAAATTAGAGGAAAGAGCTCAAGCTTTTACACTGCACGCATGACGCGCATCCATCACTGAATCCTCGAACAGGATTCTCATGCGTCATCAGTAGCTGTCGACCTTCACAGAGTGAGGAGCTCCGCTTTCCACCAAGCTCCGCTGGCGCGTTGCCTCTTCAAACGTCCCACTGTTCAACACGTGTCAGCCCAGATGAATTATACGCAACAGCCCTGAACTCCTCTACTCATTTAACATCCAGGTGAGTAAACTCATACAGCCGCTGGAGAAGCGTTATTTTTGCCTTCTCATTTCAATTAGACAGCCGCTGGAGGAGTTTTTACTCATATCACTTCTTTCTTTATTCAAGTACACAGTGAATTCTTTACTCTGCTGCCATCTTGTGTCTCAAAATTTAACCATACGATTTTACACGAAGCAGCCAGAGAATATTTTCCTCGTTTCCACTTCGGTAAACAGCGAAGCCAGAGTCAAACACATTTATTTAAAATTAAACAGTACCTTCCAGGCCAGCCGCTCACTTTGTTTTTCACGAGCAAAATTATCCTTGTAAATCACCCGAAAATTTCGATGTCCTCACAGCAAAGATCCGCAAAAATACATCCAAGAACGTTCACTGTTTGATGTTGAGGTGTGTTGTTTTTCATTCATCTTCAGATCCCGTGATCGTCGCCATTGTAACGTTTAAATGAATCAATATCCAACCATGGGTTCAATACCAAATAGAGGTTTATTCATATACACCTCAGCCATCAAGATCCTCCAGTAACTGACCTTTCAGAGAATCACACAGACATTCTTCGTGTTCTATGTTCCATAGAACATAGAACAAAATACCATAGAGATGATAATATCACACCACCACCACACAAGAAACCGCCAACAAGTCTTGAGTAGACCTGTAGAGCGGCTTGCCTCTTCTACCGACACCGTGCGCTTCCATGATACTACCCTAGAGGTGGAGCTTTCCCAGGCCTCTTAAGTCCTGGAGGAACTGCAGAACTTCCATCACCCCATCATGGAGCGCTACCACCAGGCAATAGTGATGTCTAGTATGAGCAGCGTGTCAGCGGCAGGGGCTGGCAGTGGAAGACCTTCAGGAGGAAGGAGTGGTGACACTGAGGGCTGATTCACAAAGGGCCTTCGTTGTCATGGCGGAGGCCCCGAAGAAAGGGGGAAGTCTCTGCAATTGGGCGCAATCTCCACAATTAGAATTCTCATTGTGGAGATCCCTCCCGAGTGCGGAGACTCCCCCACGACTGTGGGGCCTCCCCCACGACTGTGGGACCTCCCCCACGACTGCGGGGACTCCCCACAACTGCGGAGCCTGCGCTATGAGAGCGGAGGCCCTTTGTGAATCCGGTCCCGAGTTCACACAAAGTAACCCACTGAGAAAGCAGCAGGAGGTACATTATGACAAAAGTGAAAAATAAGTAGATTCACATAATTTGGCTTTATATTTTGTTATGCTAATTCACAGATAATGTGGAATAAAATGAATTTCACTAGAAGAATTGTTGTCACTTTTTCTTCAAGTATTGACGTTCTCTTTCAAATATGAATAAACAAGATCATGCTTAGAACATGCAAAAACAGTCATGTTACTTAAAGATATTGGTATCATATTTCTGTCCTTACAATTCTGGGTGATGTGTTTTGTGTGCCCTGCCCTCTGCAGCCCTTGTTACATCTTGTGCAGGTTGTGTTGGATAAGGGGGGAACTTCCTCATCAGATTCCTTATCCTCGGGGGTCTAGGAAATCTCATCCTAATTTCAAGGTAATGCAACATTTCACAGGTGCCATCATTTTACTCAGGGTTTCTGGTGTGTACTGCAATCCTCCTCCACTTTTATGTAGGCAACAAGCTCTACCCTTCCAAAAGTGTGCTCTATGACACCTCTAGTGTGCTTATGTGCATTGTGGACTCTGTGGGATAAGGTGTGGGATCATAATCCATGCCACCTGTACAGAAAGCTATGCTGTGCCATACGCACGCATAAGAATGTTGTGATAACTTACTGAGCACATAACCACCCCAAGCTCTCCTCTCCTCAGCTGCCGCAAAGACTGATTCTCGAGACATGCAGGAGTCGTGTGCGCCCTGGATATTTTGCCACTAAATCAGTGATAATGAAACCAGTGCTATAAACCACCTGAATATAATGCAAGCAGTGCTATAAACAACCTGAATATTCAGTGAGTTATGTTTTTTGCATCTTCTGTAAAAGTACTCAGTGTGTGAGGGAGGGCATAGCAGGATGTAAGTGCCATCTACAAATCCACTGAGCAATCCCATGAAACCTATGTTAGTGACATTAGGCTCAGTTGGGCGGCTCGAGAAAGATAGATACAAATACGAAACACCCCTTAAAAAGCACTTTGTGATATTGCCCCTGAAACTGCTACTATCCCAGTCCTGCCAATAACCACGCATCAGGTATTAGACTAACGCATTTCAGCGTGGGGCTCTGTAGCACCGCACGGAAATGCACTGTCACACATTTTGCACAGCACCTCAGCTGTCAAGACGAGTAGTTTTTAGGGCTATCTAAATAAAACTGTGGAGTGGCAGCGCGTGCCGTGGTGTGCGCGCACTGCTCCCGAAGGCTTTGTGCGCCGCTCACTCTGCTACTAGGCTGCTTAATGCTACAATGTATTTAATGCTATTATGAGCCGAGGGACCGGACGTCACGTCCTGCCGCAGGAGTTAACTTGTGGGAGACAGGTGTTGTGGCAAATCGTCATGACGGGCGCCAGTAGCGCTGTCTGCTCGCACCGCCGGCTGCTGCCACCTCCGTGTGGCTCAGCTGTCTCAGTTTGAGGAGGAGCTGCAGTAAATTTGATCCCCTGCTGCACCGCGGAAAATTCAATTACTGAGAGAGGGATCGAGACTGACTTGAGGTAACTACCCGTGACAAGGAGGCGGTGGGCACAAAGCACATCTAAGTAAGTTTTGCCTACTTAAGATGGAATTTACTTAATCTATTAACTTCAACTACTTAATATATGTTTGGTATAAACCTCTTCCTCTGACTGCTCAAATAAATTTACATGCAAAAGACAAATCCTTTCTTTTCTCCTTCATCTCCCCAGATGGACAGCCGGATGTGCATTTGAGTCATCAGAAGTTAAAAAAAAAAAGAAAATCATCGATGGATGGAATGTTTAAATTGATCTAAGCCACTGGTAATTATCCCGGTCCTACCTCAGTTCATCATTATTTTGCTCACTATACCACCACAGATTAAAACATTGTAAACATCTTGAAAGGACATGGCGACAGGGCTATGACTCCTGTGCAAAGCAAACTTATAAAAATGCATTAAAAGCATATTACTGCAAAATTCGCACAGCTAAAATGTCTTTCCTTAACCAAAAAATTGAGCAAGCTGGAAACAAATGTGCTGAACTTTTCAAAGTAGTGAAAGATTTTACTTCTCCTAATGTCATAAATAACCCTTTTTCCCCTACCAAAGCTTGGACAGATGACATTGCTTTATTTTTTTTCAATAACATTTCTGCTATACAAGCTTCTTTTGATGCAACAAGTTCTAACTATGACACAAAGCTGGATTGGCTGCTCCAACAACCTCCCCCCACTATAGACCACCTCACACATCTCCCTGCCATTCCTTTGGAGAAATCTCTACACCTTCTCCGCGCGCTGAAATCTGGCTCCCCTACCGATCCCTGTCCTGCAAAAATCTTGGCATCGATTGCTGAGATAATCAACCCTGCTGTCAACAAGATATTGAATCTCTCACTTTCTATGGGGACTGTCCCGAAGCAATGGAAGCTGGGTAAAATTCTCCCTCTGTTGAAGAAACCCTCCGCTGACCCCTTGATAGCGAGTAATTATAGACCCATCTCACTGCTCCCTGCCTTATCCAAAACTTTAGAGAAGCATGTCAATCACATCCTCTGAGATTTCTTTGAATCCAACAACATTCTACACTCTAGCCAGTCTGGCTTCCGTGCTAATTTTAGCACTGAAACCGCTCTCCTTGAGGTCTCTGAATTAATTAAAGTCACTCTGGATAAGGGCGGACGAGCAGTGCTGGTCCTACTTGACTTATCAGCAGCTTTCGATACCGTACCCCATGACCTTCTCTTAGATCGTCTTTGGAGGTGCGGTATCGGGCACCTTGCCTTGCAGTGGTTTCGGTCCTATCTCACCAATAGACAGCAAACTGTTTGGTCCCCCCCTTTTGAGGCCCGCATTCAAGCTATGAACGTTGGAGTCCCTCGGGGCTCCATCCTGAGCCCTACACTTTTTAATGTGTTTGTGGCTCCGCTGGCAACGTTGGTTGAATCATTCGGCGCCAGTATCGTCTCTTATGCAGACGATACTCAACTGCTATTTACATGTGCCAGAGATGAAGTCCTTGATGGGAATAATATCAAGCTCTGCCTTTCAGCAGTCTTCAGTTGGTTTAACACCAATCACCTGAAATGCAATTCAGATAAATCTGAAATGATTTTCTTCGGCGGAGCGCCTGATGAAAATTGGCATGACTGGTGGCCACCCAACATGCCCCCGCCCACCAATCTGGCTACCACGGTAAAGAACCTGGGGGTTAAACTGGACAGTAAACTCTCCATGAATGCCCAGGTCCAATCGGTGGTAGGCACATGCTTCGGTTTACTCAGGATGTTACGGAACTTTCTTCCTCTGCTTTCTCAATCTCACAGAAGGATAGTCGTGCAGGCTTTGATCTTGTCTCGTCTCGACTATGTCAATGTCCTATATCTGGGTCTACCGGAATTTCTTCTTAATCGTCTCCAGGTGGCTCAGAATGCTGCTGCACGGGCGATTTTTCTTGCTGACCGACGCACACATACTTCCCCCCCTTCTGAGAACACTACATTGGTTGCCAATACGTAAAATAATTTTATTCAAGGCTCTGGTCCTTGCCTTTAAGGCTTCTCATAATATCGATGCACCCTATTTAAGAGCTCGCTGTTTACACTACGTGCCTACACGTTTGTTACGGTCCTCTTCTGTTCACCTGTTCCATACGCCCAGGTTTTATCTTTCACGACAGGGTGGCCGCTCCTTTCAAGTTCTGGTATCTTCATTATGGAATAAACTCCCTATTGATCTGCATTTCCGCCGCAAATTAAAGACAATGCTATTTTAATATTCTCTATGGCTATTTCTTCAGCTGAATTGGTTTTGTGTTACGGGTCCTATATCTAGCGCCGGGACACTCCTGGGAGTAGCCGTGCGCTCAACAAATACCTAGTAACATAACATAACATAACATAACATTAAACCCATCTATATGCAAATCAGCCTTAATCTTCCTTCAACAGGAGCATGTAGCCCGAACACCAAAACCAGACACTCTCTGACCTGGAGTGCAAGTAATCCAAGACCAGTTTTGTCCAGTGGAGGTTGCTACTTAACATGGGTGGCGGGGCGGGGAATGAAAAAGCACACAGGCTCTCAAACTCCCGTAGCCAATCAAGACTCTGCTGTCACTAGCATGACATTTTACAGGAACAATGGTCCCTATCAAGAAAACGATTTGTAGAAAAGATTTTTATATAGAAATACAATGATATCTATATGTAGCTGTCCAACTGAACATGATCGTTTAATGTAACAAATTAAAAGAACAACATACAAGTGGGAACATGTACAACATTTAAAAGGAGAAAGAACTCAGGCATTTGACGAAGAGTGGCCAAAAATACATCAGTTAGGCCAGCAGAAAATACATCACTCAAGCACATAATAATAAGGGGTATAAAGTTGTGTCCGAGTGCGAGAAGTCAACGACATTTCGATCCCTTTAGCACAGTTCTGGGATCATCTTCAGGACAAGACAAGTAATGCCTGAGACAGAGGACTGCTAGAGTCTGAAAGAGCACCAGCATGACAGCAGCGTTGTGATTGGTCTGAGCGCCGTGGTTCAGCACTCAGACAGGGACTGAGCCTGTGCATGTTCTCCACCCAGGCTGTGCAATACAGCCGGGTCTGGGTGGAGAACATGCTGAGTGCACATGACTGTTTGACCGGCCCAAGATGGCCGGCCAAACCGCCATGCGCACTTAGGAGAGTGCCCACCACTCCTTCTCCTGCTCTGGACAGTCCTGCCCGCACCAAGAACTGAGCCAGTACGGAAAATAAAATGATAATAACATTGTGTTATTATCATTTTATTTTTCCTTTTCAAACTGCTGACAGAGAAGTGGGCAATGCTCCTCTGCCTTAGCGGAGGACCCGCCGCTGGTCTGGTTGTGTTCTGCCGTGACTGGAGCTAATCCGTCGAGTGCAGCTCACCCGAGCATAATTGCAGCCAATCTGACAATACAAAATGATTTTCTCGCCGCGTTCATATTTGGCACCTGGTTACCACCACCTGCTTCCAATTGATGGTTCAGCGTGTGTACAACATCCATGTTATGCCACTATTCATGAATAAATAAAACATTGAATTAGGAATTTGGTAATACTGATCTGCAAATAGCGCGATTTGCTTGACAACTACAACCCACTAACAACCAAAGCTAAATTGCTTTGTTTTACACTTGGTGGCAACCTTTGCTGTAAGAGAAATATAGCCAAGAACAAGACAACACTATACCAGTTCTTCCTCCAGAACAAAGTGAAGCTTTTCAAAAACAACCAAGCAAGCCGTGTTCTCTCCCACTAGGATAGAGGCATCGCTTTGCTTAACAGCATGCCCCCACCATCGCACGCACGAAAGGCAATATTGATGCTCTCTTTATCAATGGGCATGAAGAAGTTCAGCCATTTCACCACTACACTAAAGGAATTACAATGCCCCCCCCTCCAGACTTGCATCATCTTCAAGACCTGCTGCATCACATGCAAAGCCATCAGCAACACCTACCATGCAAACCTGGCAGAGAAACTAACCCCTCACAATGAACAGGACCAAACCAGGAGCTATGACACTGCTGGAATGAAACCAAAGCTTTGCAAGTAGGAAAAGATCAAGAGACAGGTCTTCATTTACATGGAACAACATCCCTCCTTCAACTCTCCTACTCTTGAGAAAAAAACTGAAGGCTCGCCTCTTCAAGGGGCATTTCCATCGTACATGATAGGCAATAGGTGTATTATCCAATGATGGATAATACACCATCGGCTCAATCAATGGTCCAGGACATACTACGATTTACAGTGAATTGGATGTCGTCCAATTTGCTGAAAATCAATCCAGACAAAACGGAAGTCCTTGTAATCTCAACTTTTACTTCCCCCTGGAACGATTTGTTTTGGCCACAAGAACTAGGACCTACTCCGAAACCATGCCCTAGTGTTAAGAGTCTTGGGATGAAAATCGATCAGGAACTCTCGATGGCCAACCAAGTATCCGTTGTAGTTGGTTCCTGTACCAATCTGATCAGGCAACTACGTAAACTCGCCCCCTTGCTCTCGAGGAATATGCTGCGAACCATTGTTTCAGCCACAATAGTGTCTAGAATAGACTATGGCAATGCGTTGTACCTCGGCCTTCCAAAGAACTCCATCAACCGTCTTCAGATCATCCTGAATGACGAAGCACGTCTGATTTTTGGAATGCCGAGGAGAACTCATGCTTCCCCTCTGCTCCACAGGCTACATTGGTTGCCTGTGGTGCAGAGAGTTGAATTTAAAAGTATGTGTATCTGCCACAAAGCAATCCACGGACAGGCGCCAGCCTACATAAAAGAAAGGCTCGAAATACACGAACCTAAGCGCGCCCTGCGATCGTCCGGATCTTTTCTGCTATCCCGTCCACGTTTTAAGCTAACGACAAAAGGAGGCAGATCTTTTTCAGTTCAGGCTCCTACCATTTGGAATAAGCTACCGGAGGCACTTCGCAGAGAACCCAATCTTCTCCATTTTAGGAAGTCCTTAAATACTTTACTCTTTAAAAACGCATTCCCGCTTAAATAGTCGGTTACTAGATCAGACACCTATATATTCTTAGTCCACCTTTGGTGCTGTACTTGGTCAGTAGCGCTTTGAGACCTGTCGGTGAGTTGGCGCGATACAAAACCCAGTTACAATTACAATTACTTACTTGCAGCCTGTCTCTTTGTAAACAGTCTGGAATCCCTGGGGCCTTACCCTTTGTTGGTTCTCTAGCTAGGTTTACACGTACACAAGTACAAGGAATGTCAAGTTCAATGCAAAAGGACCACACAGCATATGAGGAACACACTCATCACAACTAACTCTTCTCACATACAACATACTACAGCCACAAAATCTCCAAACAAACATACAGGTCTGACTGTAATCGCTTCATCTCAAGGCGATGATGGCACACAAGTAGCATGCTATTCAATGCTAAAACATATAGCACATAAAATATAAAATAACATAAACAGATCGATGCTCTTTTGACTCTCCAGCTTCATTTGTGTGCCCAAAAGTTAGATGGATTAGTGAAAAGTACCTCTGGAGGGGGCCATATGCTTCCCTGGCATTGGATGTGCAAGCGCTTGCTTGAGCGTGGGGGCTGCTGCAGCTACACAGCCTTAACAATATCTGCCCTTTCTTTCTGTACCCTCAGACTACCCAAGAATGCCTTAAAGAAAGGTGCTCAAGGGCGGTAAGCAGCTATTGTACGTGAACTCCACCCCTGGAGCTTCATAAGGGAAGGGGTCAGTGTTCTGCCGTTGTATTGTTCCAGGAGGAACACTGGCCCTGCATACCAAATATTCAGTTAATCCATTAGAGTTATACTGAGAAAGAGGGGTGGGCAAAATACTAGGAGTGCGTAAAAGGCATGCTGGAGCAGGTTTCAGATGTAGCACTAGAAAATCAACCTCTTCACAAGGTAAACTGAGGAATCTTGAGGTCTCACAGGGCATGGATCAGAATAAACAAAACCCTCAAGAGAAAGAGCATTGAGGTTGTAATTAAATGAGTGAACAATATGTCAAGGCAACTTTTACAGGGCATCACTCACTGCAATATCATGACATTTCACCAACATGCAATATCAGTATGTGTCACACTACCAGCACATTACCTCACTCGCGTGAACCTTCTGATGCCTCAAAAAGTACATTCTCCCTTTGAAGCTCTTCCCACACGGGACACATCTGTACGGCCGTTCAGCTCGATGCAGTTTGTAATGTGTCCTAAACTGATGCCTTCGAATGAAACTCATGTCACATTTTGGACAGTTATATGGCTTCTCTCCGGTGTGACTTCTTTTCTGATGGAGGACAAGGGACTCGTTGAGTTTGAAGCTCTTCCCACACTCGTCACACTGGAAAAGCTTCTTACTGTCCGAAGTCTTGTCATGATCAGTCAGATTCAGAGACTCAGAGGAACTCAGGTTCACGTCAACACTCAGAGAGGTGGTCTGCAGCACATGAAGCCTCTGGTGTTCCAGAAGACCATAGCTGTGGTGGAAGCCTTGGCCACACTCAGCACATCTGTGCGTCCTTTCTCCAGTATGACACATCTGGTGTTCAGTCCATTCCGAGCGCCACTGGAATCTCTCCCCACATTCCTCGCAGAGGAACGGCTTCTCGCTCATGTGGATCCTTTCGTGCATCAACAAATGCGACTTCCAAAAGAAGCTCTTTTCACACCAGTGGCACACGAATGGTGAAGCTCTTGCATGGTTCTCTTGCTGCTCTGGAAAATGAATCTCATTGTAAGTGTTTCCCCAATGTTCAGCTGCGGCATGAGGTTCTTCTCCTGACTTGTGCTGCATTGGGAAGGCTGCTTGGCGACTGAGACCTCTTTCGCATTCACCTGCAAACAACGCTTTGTGCTCCTGCGTCCATTGTGAACTTTGCCAACTTTCGTGGTTTTGTCTGCTCACAACATGAGTTGGTGCCCCATCCATGGATTTTCCAGAAAAAGCATGAGGCTGTAATTGAACTGCGCACTCTTCTGGATTCTGGCTGTGTGCGCTGCCAACCATCAACACTTCACCTGCTAGAGATGAAGCAAAGACAGACACATTTATCCTGCTGGTCCACCTATCACAGTGAAACAAATTTAATACAATAGACTCAACTGGAAATGCAGTTTGTCTCCCAAATTGGCGATTTATCTTGAAAAGACATTGTTAATGAACATTTCAATTGTGAGTTATACGCTATGTAAAAGGAGCAAGACTGCGAGTACTGAAAGCAGATGTTACCTTATTTCTCTACTCTGTATCTGTGTAAAACACACACTTGTTAAAATATTCTATGCTGAAAAAAGGTTATCTTGCAGAAACTTAAATAACACGGAGTGGCCTACATCATTAGGAGAAAAAACATTTTAGTTGGACTTTGTGGCATTGAAAATGCTTAGCATCCTACCTGCTGGCAGCCATCCAGGCCTAAGTAATGAAACTGGACAATACGAATGGACATAACATACCAAGAAGGGGAATGTGGCCAAAAAAATCCTGACTCTACACAAGAGAACCATGTTAAAGATCCTCTGAATAAAATGTGTTGTCCATCTTGGGATCTTTCTCAAGAGACAATAATTAGGCCAGTCTCATCCGTACAAAAGAAAACCCTCTCAGTTCGAAGAGCCACAATAGGTAGCATCCATTCACAAACCTCCCTTTCATTGGAAAAGTCACAGAAAAATGTGCATCAACCCAACTGAGCAGATCAAAAAGAATCCTCACTTGTGTACAACAGTCGGGTTTTCGCCCAGGATGCAGCATTACAACAGCAGCCCTCCAGAAACCGACAATGTGCAGCTTAGTCTTAGGATCAGAATTCTACTACTCTTTCTTTCCAAATCTAAATCCATTTCCTGACATGGGTGTTCCCATTCTTCTTCAGTCAAAGAGTTTGGAATTTGCATTTTGTTTTTTGAATAAGGAGAAACTGTCCCAGGGAATGACAACATGTTCTAAGTATTACTTTTCACTGGAAGACACATACTGAGAATCTTTCCCGCCATGTGCAATCGAATATATCTGGTCCCTTGTGATTCTACCAAACATCTGTGGGGGCCCCCAGTTCCCAATATATACTACTAATATACAAGGACAGACTCATCTCACTTTTGTAAGATATTTGACTGTGGAAACACTACACAAACAGAAAGATTCCTAACAGGGAGGTAATATAAGTAGTAAATGTCTATCTATTTATGTGAATGTCAAGCTTTTTTGCGCATAATGTTGTGGTTCTAATTGACGAATGTAGATGAATTTGAACCCATCCCAGAGAGAAGGTAGGACAAACTTTGCTCAGTCAGAGTGCCTTCCCACTACAGAACTACTTGGGTTTGAAAGAGCCCCTGTTGTCATAAATGTCTAGATTTTGCATGTGTACCTCCAAGACTGACACACTGGTCTTCTGTCACCCAGGGGTACCACAGTCATCCCTGATACACCACACAAGTCACTGTCAATGTCTACTTCCTGTGCTCGACCAGAAGGAGCAATGTACCTGGAATCACTTCTGGAATGGGTCTTTACATTGCTTCACCATAACTTTGCCACCACCAGCAAATGCTCCCAGAATGCAGGTACCTCAATAATATGTACAACAGTGTGACGCTTCCTAAGGGCAGACACGAACACTGGACTTTGAACAAGAAGCTAAATTTATTGTGTCCTGCTGAGTTCTAAGCCTCGCTGTGGTTGCTGCCTGTACATTTCATACTTACTACGGTTGTACTTGTTCTTTTTAATTTAGGTAAAAAGTTCAATAAATAAGTTTTAATTGGTTGAATCGAGTCCAGAGGTCTATTACACGTGCACCATTCAGCAAATGTTGCAGAGATTTAGCTGCTAGAACTAGGGTTGGTTGTCAGTCTTTCTAAGGCGTACTCCTGGGCTAGGTCATGTTCTGTTTTCCCAGTGTGGCCCATCTACCAATCTGTCCTGTTGTCTCAAACCCAAATACACCTCTATTTCAGGGGGCCTATCAAGCTTCCCTATTCTTGATTCTGAAAGCACTTACATTGATATATGAGGTCACAAACGCTAGTTATATCACTTCTTTCAGGCCATTACATCTCAAGGGGGAGTCTGCAGTGGCAGGCTTTTTGCTGCTGCAAAAGTTACTCAAAACCAATAAAAAGCCTGGGCTACACATTATTTACCAGGGTTGATCTGTCTTGATTGTTAGTGTGATGATCCTCACAGTGCTTGTTCTGTGCAGATCTACCCACTTGACAGGTGGTTAGTTGTGGTGCAGATCCAGTTACAGGTACAGACATCAGAAGTAATCGTTTGGTCTGTACAATAATAGACCAGCAGAATCTGGAGGAGAAAGCTGACCTAGAGACTTGAGGGGCAGGAATGATTTACTCAGGCAGGAGAGTTACTTAAGATGGTCAAATGTTGCCACAGCTTGTCTATGGTCCAACTTCTGAATCCCGAACCTCAAAGGATGAACCTTAATCAACAGGATGCCTTTCTAAGCATCCTTGCAACGTGCATAATAAATGACTTAAATGTATGTGATTAATTACCCATTGAGTTTGTATTCTTTGAGCAGACATCCATCTCGCTGAGGTAAGCCTCGCTTTGACACCGTTCCATGCTCTCATTCTTCTGCAAGGGGAAGATCCTGGAATCTTCATTCAATTTAAGCAGCATCTGAAGCCAAACAGGAGCAGTTAGAAATCCAAGCAAATTTAGGAGACGAGTACCATACACAGAGAATGAGATCCCCAGCGCTCAGGCCACCCCAAAACTAAGACCTATACAAACTAGGAAAACGTATGTGGCTTCCTCAGAGGGGTGGTAGCACCTCCCAGTGGGCAGACCCCTGTTGTTCCTTACTTGAGAGTGGTTTACACTCCTCCCCAGGATGACAGAAGGCTGGCTCATGGCCAGTATCAGTGAATGGCCACCAGAAAAAATGGGCAGCAGAATGGGAACTTTCTAAAAGTTGCTTTTCCTTAAAAGTGACATTAAATTCAAGAAATCTGGTTTAATGCCACGATTAATTTGATACCTTGAAGTCCCCATTTTAGTAGTGCCGTTCAAAAATTGTCTACGCTGAGATGCCAGCCTACAACTCTGTGCTTGGCAGAAGAGGCTACTAGCCTTTCCACAGTAATAAGCACAGGTTGGGCTTTTTTTACTAATAGGAAACCGTAAAGTTCACGTCCTACTTATAATATACAGGTCCCTGCCTTAGGGATCAATAGGTCTTCCTTAGGAGAGGCTTACATATAGTATTACGGAAGGTGCAGGCTTTGCCATAGGTTTAAATGGCAAAGTAGATTTAGCCGTTTAAAACTGCTCTTCCAGGCTGCAGTGTCAGGCTGGGAGCCATGCTGCACGTTGTCACACCGAGGGTGGCACAATCAGCGCTGCAGCCATGGGTGCGCACTTTAACTTACAGGCCCTGGGAGCCCTTGGTACCATAAACTAGGGACTTCTAAGTAAGTTAGCTTAAGCCCATTAGAGATAGCCAATTCAACATATTCTCTGCAAAGGGTTAAAACACTTCACTGAGGTTTTGTTAGTAGGCTTCAGTGCACTTTCAAAGTTGAAAAACCAGCAGCACCAGTCCAAACTTTGAGGGTGATAATGCAAAAAGAGACATTTCGGTACACTTAGTTAATTTAGTGGCCGGGCAGTCAATACCTACTTTTGAGTGTGGAGGACACAGTGTAACACAATAGATGACAATTAGGGCGAGATTACTAAATTCTCACACAATGTAGCACAACAGGCAAAAATGCTGCGTTGCGTGAGAAGGAGAGCACTTTATGTCCCAAAAACAGCGCAAAATGTTTGTAAATCTGTTCCTTCGCTTCAATGTCCAGTTAGTACTTTAAAAGTTTTTTTAATATCAGTTAATGCCAATTAGGCAACTCTCTAAAGCTAGGATCGTCAAACAACCAAGAATCAATCCTACAGGAAGTTACAGCTCATAAGCACTAGCCGCTCGAATCAGCTTTGGGTTGCTTTAGGAGGCCTTTATCACATGACTGAGTCATACCCAGAACACGGGCACAAAAGGTACATCTCCTGCAGGTCCGTACAGGACATCTGCTTCCTTCAGTCATGGCACAGCTTGAGTCCTGTCATTGTAGGTGGGGACATTGTACCCTAACACACTATGAAAAACGTTTTGGGACAAAGTTGGGGGCAGAGCTCCAGTTCCGTGTCAGACTGCACGGACAGAAAGGAACTGACATCAGAGCCCTTGGGTGGTGCTTATATATGGCTTTGTTCTTCCACTTCCGGGGCGGGTGGAGTAATCAAATGGCCACACGATGCTGCCACCTATCAGCTTGCAGGAGCACTGCTACAAAATTCTTCAGATCCAGTCTGGAGACAGAGGATATTCAAAGGTAAGGAATCTGCGGCTAGTAGTATCCATCAGAAAAAGATTTTTGAAATTGGAACGATCTTGTTCCCAAAATGTCTTGCTTCATTTAAAGGAAGTATGTAAATATATCCCATGAAGAAGCCCAGACTTAGCTTTCAAGATCTTCCATCTAGAGGTCGGGCTAAGGCGAACACCTGTCCTGGCCCTGGGGTGCTGCCACAGTCAGGAGAAGAGCCGAAAGGATGCTCCGACATGGTCACACTAACATCTTTGGAAAGGACGAGCTTGAATTATGCCATCCATGCCTTCTCTCTTCTTCTAACTAACTGATAAAGAATCACTGGAATCCAGCTAGACCCCAAAAACAGAGATCATGGAATTAAGGAGGAATGTTAGCCTGAAAACAATCACACAGGAACAGGGAACTGAGATCAGGTGTAAGCAAATAGAGAACAGCAGTCCACAGCATATGATGATGCTGTATGAATGACGGAGAGACGTGTGAGAATGACACAAATGTAGCATATATATTAACCCAACATAGGCACACAGACTCACATGTCAAGTACATACAGTACTTAGTTGAGACATAGCAGTGTTGTCTTTCAGATGACTTTGAGTAATCAAGGGGGGCTGGGGGTGTAAGACGCTAGCGATAAGAGTGAGAGAGAGTGATGCAAGCGATAGCAGGCACGCTTCAAGTAGCGTGTGCTTCCTCATCCAGTGTAGTCTCCCTCTTCAAAGACAAGTAATTAATAAAGGGGCCTCAGATGTTTTTTGGTCGAGACCGCTCCAGCATAAATTCCCGATATGCCTCCAACTGCTCTTGTCAGTAGGATACATCTTGCAACTAGCATTTAACTTTTTGAGTGGGGCACCCACCCCACAGTTGGGCCACCATTCGCCTAGCCATGTTAAGCAGCATAGCTGTTAGCCGGCAGACATCAGGTGGGGCCTCCCTAAGGTATCCCAACAGAGCAACTAGTGGAGATCTAAGTAGGCAATGGTCAGTGATCCATTCACTAATGTGGAAAACCTTATTCCAGAACCGGGCCACTCCTCGGCACTGCCATGCAAGTTGAGGAAATGTGGCCTTGACGGCTGAACATCTGAAACAGCTGGCATCCTCCAAGAGACCCATCTTTGCCACTGGATTCAAGCAAGCCTGGCTGAAGACGGCTGAATTGCCAGAAACCGGTCCTAGGAAGCTTCTTTCCGGTCCAGGGAAGGCATGGCTTGGCAGTTCGGGCTGGACTGTTCCCATGAGGCACAGGGTCAGACTGATTTGCATATGGCCATGTCTGAACTGGGGTGGCAGAGTGGGCTAAAGAACGGTGATGGATCAAACCCTGATCTGTTGACTGGGTGTGAGTGTTTGATTGGTTCTGATGCTCCGTCCATCACCACCCTCTTTTGTATAACATAAACATAACACTTGTATTTGTAAAGCGCACTTATCACCCAGGGGTCTCAAAGCGCTGAATAACAGATGTTTATTATTACCCAACTCAATGGTACTCATTTTATCGACCTCAAAATGGATGAAGGTTGAGTGGACCCGCCGGGATTTGAACCTGTGACCATGAGGTCAAACACAGGTCCCTGCAGTGGACACATTAGTCCACTAAGCCACCAGACCCGGCTATGTTATGAGAGCATCAAGAACATGGAAGGTTGGGGGAGCCTCAGGAAAGGTGGCATGTGTTGCTCTAACAGATGCCACAAGTCTGTAATAGAGGAATACATCAAGAATTGAGTGTGGCGTGTCATCCAGGATTTGCTGGGATGAGATAAATTGTCCTTCTGGGTATAAGTTTCAGAATGTACGGAGCTGTAACTGAGTCAACTGGAGACATGCATCATACTCACGAGTGATGGGAAGCATGAGGTTTCCAGCAAGTCATATACCTGGTGCGTATAGACAAGCAAGCAGAGAATTAATACGCAGATGAACCCAGGCCCACTCAGTGCATGCCACCAAATCATTGACTCTGCGTGGTCGTCTGACAGACAGGCATGCAGCAGTGTTCAAATGGCAGTGGGACGACTCATCTGTTTCAATGGCCAGATGTGGCTGGAACAGTGGCGGGTGAAGCCAGAAAAGTGCAAACTGCGCTTGGATACGCAAAGAGCACTGGTACATATTCGGTGTAGTCCACCCTGCGCAACGGAGAGGGTCAGCATTTCTCAAGCAACTCTGGACTGCTTACCAGCCCAAGGCAGGACCTTGAGATTGGCAAGTTGGCACGTAGGCACCTGAAGACCTGTGTGCTCAGGGGAAGAGGGATATTTATGAATAAATATAGAAACGTAGGCAGGAATCCCATTTTAGCAATGGCGGTCCTACCCACCATAGACAGTAGTAGTCAGAAACAAGTCTGGATTTGCTCCGCCAGCCAGAGCATCAATGCGTTATAATTTACCATCAAGAGTACATCTACTCTCCTGTGAAGCCAAACTCCTAGACAGTGAACCAGCTCAGAACACACTGCAGAACTGAAAGACGAGCAGCGGGGTTCGGGGGTAGATGATCGACTTAGACCAGTCAATACAAATCCCAGCACAGCTGCCAAATGTAATAAATTCCCGGATTATCGGTGAGGTAGTGCTGTGTGAGTTGTGGACATATAACTTGACTTTGTCAGCATACATAGAGACCAATATCCACCTGGAAGTGCACGCGAGGTGTCTGTGAGAATGTGGTTCCATCGCACTGGCAAACAGGATGGGTGATAGCAGGCACCCCTTTCTGGCGTCACGGGCAATGGGGAAAGAAGAGGCAACCAGGCCATTAATGCAGAGCAGTACATGAGGGTTTGTATACAGTAGCTTAATCTATCAGATAAAGTGAGGGCTAATGCTGAGGTGCTCCAAGAGCTGGAAGGGTAGGCCTACTCTAAGGAGTCGGAGGCTTTAGTGCGTCCATAAAGATTGCCACCTCACTGAGTTGGGGATCAACAGAGTGAAGGAGCGCAAACATAGTGTGTAAATTGTGAGCAGTAAATTCGTCAGGAACTAAGCCTCCTCAGGCAGAAGGGGGAGCAGTCTGGACAAAATCAATTTAGCAAATATTTTCTCATTGATCATCGAGAGCAGCCAATACAAATCACATCTATCAGCCGGCTTCCCAGGTTTCAGGATCATCACAATAACAGCCTCACATAGGGAGGGGGCCAGTATGCCTGTCTGTACAGTCATCTCATAGACTAGCAGCAGATGGGGGGCTAGCATTTGAGGGTATTCCTTGTTGAAGGATGTATTGAGTTCCGATTCTCTATCTCCAGACATTCTCTGTATGGTCTGTACTATGTCCTCAACAGAAAGGGGCACATCCAGATATTGTCTTTGAGAGTCCTGTAGCCAGAGGAGCTGAACTAAGTCAAGGAACTTCTGTAGGTTCCTAGGGTCAGGGGTCACATTTGATTTGTAGAGGTCAGTTGTAGTACTAGGACAAAATAGATATTATGCCATCTGTGCTATTATGCACCTCCTGCTCATCATCTAGCAGTTCCGAGATGTAGTCACTGGCCCAAGGTTTTCGAAGCATATTAGCAAGGGTCTTGCCGCTGTATCACCCGCCCCACACTGTCTGGCGACGGCCTCCCTGCCAAGGTAACAGAGTTCCTGTTCCGCTGATTATTTGTACTCCGTGAGTTTGTTTTTGATGGCGGCAAATAGCTCACCTCTCCCGTCCCATAATAGATACATTTGAGTGTGCCGAAATCTGTTTCGAGAGCAGCGAAGTGTGCCAGTAATGCTTTTAACACTTCAAACTGCCGGGACTGGCATGCTCTACGGATTACCACTTTGAACGTCTCCCATAGCATGGATGGGGACCTCAGTGATTGAGCACTAAATGAGAAATATTCAAGGATATCTGACTTAATTTAAGTCTCTGAACACAGGGTCTCTAAGCGCATGAAGGGGAAATCTCCAGGAGAATGCTCTAATACGTGCCTCAGGTGGAGAGAACTCCAGAAGGACGGGGGCGATTGTAAGAGAGTGTCCAGGGAAGTTGATCTATTTTGGCCACCCAGGTGAGAAGATCTCGAGTGATCAACCAGAAGTCAATCCTGATCCAACTGTTATGTGTAGAGGCAATACATTTGCCCTCTGTGCATTTTTTTTACTTTCCATATGTCAATGAGATTGTTGCCCTTAATAATAGTGTGTAGCTGGGCGGCCAAGCCAGGATGAGGGCGCCAAGTCTGACTGCACCTGTCTGCCCTCTAGTCTAGGTTCACATTGAAGTCACCTCCCCAGAGAATGGTACCAGAGCCAAAACCCAGGATCTTGCGCCATACCTATGCGTCAGGGCAGTCTACATTAGGACCATAGGTGGCAGGTGGGTGATCAGCAGGCCTTGGAGCGCATCATGCAGGATTACAAATCTACCTTCCTGTAACATATAGTTGCTAGTGTGCGCCAAAGAGTATTGATAACGAACGCTAAGCCGCACGCATAGCTGGAGTAAGCTGCAACTTGCAATTCCACATTTAGGAGGAGGCAACTTATCACATAAAACCTGATTTCTTAGTATAATGCATGCACAAGACAAGAGTGCCTTAATGTTCAGTTGAGTTGTGCATGGGTAATACAAGGTGTTACAATCAAGAGATTAATTTTTACCTGTTCTCGCTCGGAATCCCCAAGTTCCTCATGGGTCATCTGGTGCCTGGAAAAGTTTGCCATGCCTTTGAAACTTTTGCCACAAAGGTTACACATAAATGTCTGCTCGTCCCTGTGAGTTTTGTAGTGTGTTCTAAACTCGTGTCTGCGAGCAAAGCTCATATCACATTTCGAACAGGTATACGGTTTCTCTCCAGTGTGGGTTCTTTTCTGATGAAGAACAAGGGACTCCTGGAGTTTGAAGCTTTTCCCACATTCCATACACGTGTACTGTTTACTTGTGCAAGTCTTGAGGTGTTTGAGGAGATGCAGATATTCGATGGAACGCAGCTCCCCAGGAGACATGTTCTCCTGAATGTCAATGCCCATGTGTTCTAGAGAGGAAAAAGTGTAATGAACATTCTCCCCACACTCTGTGCACCTGACTGTTCTTTCTTCTGAGTGGCATCGCTGATGTTCGGTCCACTGTGATTCCCACTGGAAGCTTTCCCCACATTTCCTACAAATGAAGGGCATGTCCCACCCACGGTTGGTGTCTCCAAGCTGTGTCATATGAACCTTGGCATGTGAAATCAAATGTGAGCTCTCCCGGAAGTCCTCTCCACACTCACAGCAGATAAATGTGTCCCCGCCAGCATTGCTCTCAGGTTGCGGAGTCAGTGTTATCTTACTGGCAGAGGTTCCACCGACCTCTCTACATAGACTCAGAGAATCTCCCACCTGGCTTCCGTTCTGCTCGAGAGGGGTAGGACTGCGGGGGCAGCTTTGCTCACGTTCTTTTGCTGCACTGTGCCCATGGGTCATTTTCTTCTCAGTGTTTACATAACTTGCAGCCACCTCAGTATTACCAGGTACGTCTGCAGTGGGAGCTTCAGGTTCCTTCTCACAATTGTACTGCTTCTGGTGGTCTTCTCCCCTTGGGGACACACTGCGCCCTGAGTCTACTGAAATCGAGTCAGGTGAGTCCTGCCTTACTTCACATTCCGCAGAACTGTCCCCTTTCATGCTTCCGCTGACTGGTGCGCCTGCATCGAAAAGAACATCAACAAATTACTTAACTAGGATAAACCACCAAACGTTTGCTTTCCTATAATACGGTCATGCTCACAAGGAGTCCTGTATCATATTCTACCACCAAGACAGAGAATGGCCTGCCTGCGAAGGCTGGGTGGCTCTATGGTTATTGTATATTGCTGTCCTGCTATCTACAGAGCCATCACTATCCATCAGTCCGCCCACCAGATATTGTTACCGAACTCCCTTTTCTTGATCATTCATGGCAGCTCCCCCTGTTGTTTCATCCAAGTGGGTAGCGTACTCTGCTAAGAGCAGAGTTAGAAACTGAGGAAGGAAATGGAAATGCAACAGAACATGGTTTAATCAATGAACAGTGTTTCAGGTCAAGAAGGAAAGGTCAGCATGGATGGATTTGTAAATAGGCCACATACCCCTAGAACTACTATCCTGCTGCATCTCCCTACAAGTACACTAGTCTTATGAGAAGGCAGAAAAAGGAGGAAGGCATTTAAAGTTATTTATTTTTTAAATGAAAGTTGTGCGTTAGTGCACACTGAACCATACTGCATTAACTGCATCTAAAGGACACTCAATCTCTACTTACTGCAAAAACTACGAGCATATTCCTACCAATGCAAACATCCAACAGAGGACCTCTCTTCTTCTCCTGAGATGATGTACTTTTACTCCCTATGTAGAGGTATAACGGCTGATCCAATCACTGTGGTCTGTTATTTTAGAGTATGCATCAGAGCCGCACAGCTGCTGAAATGAACTTCACAGACAAACGTCATGTTATGTGTATTTGTAAAGCGCACTATCACCCGCGAGGGTATCCTGCTGCTGAGCACCCGTGTGTGCCTAGCCCTGCCTATGGTAGGTTGGTTAATTGCAAACCCGGTCTGCAGCTTCTTGCGGAATTCAAGAAGAGCGGAGGCGGCTCTGATGTGGAGTGGGAGGCCGTTCCAAGCTTTAGGAGCATGTGGGCATGCTCTGCATTGGGTCCGCATGTTTGAATCCTTAGCCCCTTCAACAGAGGATATGAGCTGTAACGTGTCTGATAACGATTTCCCACAAGCCCTTTACTGAATCAGATGGGTGGCCAGATGGGCTCTCCGTCCCTTTGACTGCAAACCCAGTGGCCCCCACATGCCGAACGCTCATTACAAAGAGGCCATGATATTGCGACCCCTTCAGTCTCTGTTGTAGCTTTGCTCACACCACAGCTTTACTCTGGGTCTAGTTCAATTTATAGTACTTTGTGGTTTGCCCTTGTGCTTTCTTCTTCCAGATCTGCCAGGGGGTCTTTCTCAGCCATGGTCGCCTACGGATCATGTGACTCTGATGTGATGTCATTATACATTCAGAGAATGGGGACTGTAACCGAAAGGCTCTCCATTCCAGGTTCTTAATTATAACAAAGGAGACCTACACCACAAGGGAGTGAGGAACATCCCTGATTCCAATGTGACAATAAGTGTAGTTTAGTAGTTCCAATTCCCAATAAAGTGTGAGGCATCAAGTGAACACTAGAGGACATTAGCAAACAGACCAAATTGAAACTTGATGCATTGGTGGAAGTTGCAGGAAGCCTCTGGTAGAGCCATCACGTATTCCAGGGGCAGAAAGGCCTCATACTCGCTGCTCAGTACAACCATATAAATATCCAAGGAAGCTCATGTGTCAGCATCATGCAGAAGTTGGCAAAGATCAAAACATGCTGTTCAGCAAGACAAAAAAAACATCTGTAAGGGGGAGGAATTCCACACTCACCACCCAGTTTACATTGGATATATGTGCACCATCTGGAAACATAAGAAAGACACAACTGCAGTCCCCATTTTGTTAAAGGGACACACCATTAATGGCGTGGTCTACCCATCCCCATGGAGAGGACACACCATAAATGGTAACTCCTCTGTAGCTTTGTGATGGAGATAGCAATGCATTCAAGGCTATGGGACAGTGATAATTCCCCAGACGACCAGACAGGATCAGGGCCTATCTTTATGCGTTCCTTCAGAAGGTACATGATAAAGAGTTGGAATTCGCAAATGTTGCAGAGTCTCCATGTCTCACTTTCTACAGTGAGAAAGAAGACGAGAAAGAATGGATGAACTTCTCCTATTTAAACACTTTTAGCCCCCGCAGGTCCAAGAACTTCTGGACCTCACGCAACAGTTTCACTGCTTTAGATGAGCATGAAGGACAAAGGAGTATCATGCAAGAGGGGGAATACCCTGTCCATCTAGGATTATGACAGCTTTCTCTTGGAACATATGGCCAACCACTATCACCTGGTCTTCAGGAGCGAGAGGAAGGTGCACTGCAAACAGTTAAAACAGGGCCCGCTCCTACCAGTCTTGTCCACATGATCGAAGGAAAAAGACTAAACATGTCTATTGCCAAGTGTCTACCTCACTTGCAAAAACCTTCTGTGAATAGGTTAGAAGTGTCTCCTAAGATCCTAAGTTAGTATGAAGTTACTTTCCTACATTACAGCGTGAGAAAGCTGCAGTTTTACCACTCACAGTCAGCACTGCTGACAAAACACAAGAGCAATAGTCATATACTGGCATTTAGAAAATGCAGGTCCAAACAGCTAAGGAAGCACATACTACAAGTTGGCAACTGTGTCTGCCTCTGCAGCATATGATAGTGTCATTCAGACACATTACACTGTATGAAATACAGCTGCTTAAATAAATATTAAAATAAAGTCATGAACAATGATAGAACAAAAATGCCAAGGGGCCTTATTGAAGGTAACATAATTCCTGTGCTGCTATGACAGTGTGACCACAACTGTGCTAATATCAAGCTGTCACTACAATGTTGGTTAGCAAACCTAGTCAATGGAACAAAGATGACAGATAGAATGGGGTTCTGAACCGGACAGCCGTGATGGGTCTGGCCCAGGGTGTCAGCGGTTCTGGCTTAGGTGCAAACTGGACAACTCTTTGAAACCCTGCTGCTGGGTTTTGTAGTTAAAACAATCACCCTTGCTTATCTAAATACCGACCAGAATCCAAACAAAAACAAGAGTTCCCTATGCAAGTAAATATGGTAAATTGCAAAGCACTGTGTGGAAAAACGAGTTCACAGCCTTGGTTTTCAGTCGAGACTCAGTTCCAAGGGAGACCAGTTATGTGGCCCACTGGTACCCACACTTTCCAGTGGAGACAGATGTACAAGTATGAAGTCCTTATGGGTACCACATTGCATAGGCAACATTTCCAAACCAGTTACAGAATTCAAATGACACGGCCATACTTGGCATCGGGGCATCCACTATAATCGCAGGCTCAGCCAGTCCCAAATGGGAAGTGGTACTTATGGCTCGGGTCCACCCATGACTTCAAGTTTCAGACAAGCGAGAGCTTTTAAATTATTCCTGAGGTAGGGCAGTCAGCTGCAGGCAACAGAACACAACTGCTATGGCAGGGATAGGGCAGGGTAAAGAGGGTAGACCGAATTGTGTCCTTTGGCTAGAAGTGGTCAGACACAGGCATCTTGAAAGAACTGGGCAGCAACTGTGCAGGCTAAGCACCGGTATTGTTAGGGCAGACTCCTATGTGACCTTGATGATTCTTTGTCTTTCTATCAGGCATTGTACTAGCCAGCTGCGCGGCAGGAATCTCGCGGCTCTTTGGCAGCTCGGTCCATTGAGGTGCCTTCTGCACACATCTCCAGTCAGCTGGCCTCTAGAAGGTCTTCCTGGGCAGTCAGCTTTTCTCCATGTGAGTAGTGTAGCTCCTCTTCCCATCACAGGCCACAGACCCAAGTTTCTCCAGAACATAGTAACTTAGCTTGACTTCCATGGATCGAAGTGACGAGTGTGGTCCTGCCTCTGGCAAGCACTGCACAGCGCCTGCTTGCAGAGTTCTCTCAGAGCTCCAGGAGTAGCAGGTCATTGGCTAATAAGGGCCAGTTTGGAGTCACTGGCAGGAAACCAGGGCCAACCAGTTTCACTTACGCTTTGAATTCTCCCTATCGTTAGCTCGGCTAAGATTTCCAGGTCTGAGGTCAGGCCAGTCAAGCTCATATTATTGAAGCCAGACTGGTCAAATCGGATACCTTGGTTACCTAGCGTTAGGAAAAAACTAAGTAAAGGGGGGAGGTGGTGGAAAAGTTTCATTTTGCTGTGGCGAACCTTATTTATAAAATGAAAGGGATCAGGAATCTTTACGTCCACCCACAAAATAATGCCAGTGGTGTGGGGAACCCTAATCATAGAGACAACTGAGTGTGCCCACACAGATAAACACACACACAAAAAGTAGGCAAGAACCCATTAAAGCCTGCACTCATGAACTATAATCTGCTGATACTGCTAGTACTCATGATACCGCCAGCAATCGCCTCATAGATGAGTGAGAGCGGTAAGTTGCCTCCCTCTCTATGGTGGCTGGGGTACACTTTGAGTATATCTCCTTGCAGCAAAGCTATGATCTGCTCTCAGGCGTCCATTGTTGAAATAGGGACCACGTTCAATGGACTTACGGAAAAAATGTACAGTGCAGCAGGGCACAACTTTAACAACCATGCAGACCATATGGGGTCCATGGAGCACTTGTCTGGGGTCGCAATGTTGTGGGCTTGATCGCTATCATACTAAGAGTAAAAGCGAGGAAAGAAGAAGGCATCACTCAGCAGATTGTGTACCCAAAGGCCATTATCTTCATTGATTCAGGCAATCAATACCTCTCAATATTCACACTACAATAGTTGTAATCCGTTCCCAACAGTCTATGAAGTGGAATGTCAATCTCACAACATTATAAGTGTTTAAAAATTATTAGTAACAAGTACTGTGGGGGCATGGGTTACATTTCTAGTAAGAACTAAGAAGTGGCCAGTCTCAGGAACAAATGGGCTTGGAGCCAGGACAATTAATGAAATGCCTGATGCCGAACAGCAGAAGTCGTGTTTACCTGGAGTGTTTGTTCTGACATTCAAGTGGTCCAGCTCGATCTGCTGCTTTTCAAGGACTGCCCTCTGCGGAAGCAACATCTGCATCAAAAACAAGACTACAATGAGACCATGCCGTGTATGATGAACACGCCACCCGCGTCAAATGAATCCATGAACAGTAGGCACACCTGCAAAATGTACCGTGGATTGAGGACTAAAAACAGCATTTACCCTAAGTCAATGAGCAAGAAGCTTGGGGGTGTGAATTACACAAATGACTCACTAGCACACTCACAATGCCTTTACACAATCATAGGGCAGCTGTGTTTCTGAGGAAGGACTAAAATATGATGTAGAATTTTACCATTCCCATACTGACTCCAAAACCTACATTGCATTTTCTAAGGTAGATAATTGTGAACATTTGATCCTCATCTCTAAACCTTGTCCACCCCATCACCACCGCCCACAAAATGATAGGACTTTATGAAAGGGCAGGTAACAATTACAAAAGGAGGTTTGATGAAAAAGGGAGCGCCAATATATTCTAACAAAGGTATCAAGGAATGTTTATTCAGAATGTGTAATAGTTCCACTAACTTATATATCACAATTCAGCTGATTTCTCAGCACTCCTTCGGTGGCAGATCTGACCACTAAGGACCAAGATCACACAAAGCGATGAAGTGCAGAAGCTGGACAACATTATGAAATATAAAAGTTGACATGTATGCAACTTGACTGTGTTTTTCTAAAGCACATACTTTCCACGATGACCCTTTACAAGGAGTGACACTGGAATGACCTGGGAATTGCAAACGTATTTGCAAAAGAGAGATATTTCTTTACTATGTGCCCAGCCACTTCACCATCATTCACTCCTTCCAAAAATAAACAATACTTGAGAGGTCCTAACCCCTTCTGTGCAAGAGGACCCAAGGGTCAGTTGTGCGTTTTACCTAGTTTCTTACAACCAAAAAGGATTTTAAGATGGCTCAGGGTGTCACCAAACAGCAGAGAAAAACATCTGCGGTGCGACTCCATGGATTGCATCTTGAGTCAAGGACACCAAAAGAGGACAGTTCCATATGCAGTGCCACTCCATGGTTTGCATCTTGGGAGTCAAGGACACAACCAGCTTCAGAAGAGAATACCATCTGCGGTGCCACGCCATGGTTTGCATCTTGACAGTCAGGGACACCAACAGAGGAAAGTACCATCTGCGGTGCCACTCCATGGTTTGCATCATGATAGTCAGGGATACCAACAGAGGAAAGTACCATCTGTGGTGCCACTCCATGGTTTGCATCTTCACAGTCAGGGACACCAACAGAGGAAAGTACCATCTGCGGTGCCACTCCATGGTTTGCATCTTGAAAGTCAGAGACACCAACAGAGGAAAGTACCATCTACAATGCACTCCATGGTTTGCATCTTCACAGTCAGGGGCACCAACAGAGGAAAGTACCATCTGCGGTGCCACTCCATGGTTTGCATCTTCACAGCCAGGGACACCAACAGAGGAAAGTACCATCTGCGGTGCCACTCCATGGTTTGCATCTTGATAGTCAGGGACACCAACACTCCATGGATTGCATCTTGACAGTCGGGGACACCAACAGAGGAAAGTACCATCTGCGGTGCCACGCCATGGTTTGCATCTTGACACTCAGGGACACCAACAGAGGAAAGTACCATGTGCGGTGCCACTCCATGGTTTGCATCTTGAAAGTCAGGGACACCAACAGAGGAAAGTACCATCTGTGGTGCCACGCCATGGTTTGCATCTTGACACTCAGGGACACCAACAGAGGAAAGTACCATGTGCGGTGCCACTCCATGGTTTGCATCTTGATAGTCAGGGACACCAACAGAGGAAAGTATCATCTGCGGTGCCACGCCATGGTTTGCATCTTCACAGTCAGGGACACCAACAGAGGAAAGTACCATCTGCGGTGCCACGCCATGGTTTGCATCTTGACAGTCAGGGACACCAACAGAGGAAAGTACCATCTGCGGTGCCACTCCATGGTTTGCATCTTGATAGTCAGGGACACCAACACTCCATGGTTTGCATCTTGATAGTCAGGGACACCAACAGAGGAAAGTACCATCTGCGGTGCCACTCCATGGTTTGCATCTTGGGAGTCAAGGACAAAACCAGCTTCAGAAGAGAATACCATCTGCGGTGCCACGCCATGGTTTGCATCTTGACAGTCAGGGACACCAACAGAGGAAAGTACCATCTGCGGTGCCACGCCATGGTTTGCATCTTGATAGTCAGGGACATCAACAGAGGAAAGTACCATCTGTGGTGCCACTCCATGGTTTGCATCTTGACAGTCAGGGACACCAACAGAGGAAAGTACCATCTGCGGTGCCACGCCTTGGTTTGCATCTTGACAGTCAGGGACACCAACAGAGGAAAGTACCATCTGCGGTGCCACTCCATGGTTTGCATCATGATAGTCAGGGATACCAACAGAGGAAAGTACCATCTGTGGTGCCACTCCATGGTTTGCATCTTGACAGTCAGGGACACCAACAGAGGAAAGTACCATCTGCGGTGCCACTCCATGGTTTGCATCTTGATAGTCAGGGACACCAACACTCCATGGTTTGCATCTTGATAGTCAGGGACACCAACAGAGGAAAGTACCATCTGCGGTGCCACTCCATGGTTTGCATCTTGACAGTCAGGGACACCAGCAGATGAAAGTACCATCTGTGGTGCCACTCCATGGTTTGCATCGTGGGAGTCAAGGACACCACCAGCGTCAGAGGAGACCACTATTTGAAGTGCCACGCCATGGTTTGCATCTTGGGGGTCAAGGACATCACCAGCGTCAGAGGAGAATACCATCTGCAGTGCCATGGCATGGTTTGCATCTTGGCTGCTTTCTATGAGGGGAGGCAACTACACTTGGTCATATTAGCTTTACATAATAAGCAACATAAACAAAAAAGTAGAGATTCACTGAGGCACATGGGTGCTTAGTATGAAACATTTTATCAATCCTATATTTCTTAACTGTTTCTCTGACCTAGCACCAAACAGCATGTAAATGTGAAAAAAAGCAGAGAGATCGGTCAGAAAGTACAATTAAGTGTACAGTTGTTCAAGTTGCCATGCCGGTGTGAATCACCACAGACCAAGAGATCAGAATTCAATCTCCTTGGGTATGGATGAATCCTTGGGGGCGAGGTTTTGAAGTTAAATGTGACAAAGGTACTGGGATGCTATGAATGCTGTTAGATGACCACTAGCCAGTGACCCCTGTTCTATTACTCACACTGGGTTCTAAGTTCTCCACAGACAAGGATGGGCCGATGCAGCTGGCAGCAGGCGTGGGGAGTAGAGTCGGGTAGGCTCCTGTGGTTAATATGTTCATGACTCCATTTTTCAAAGATATGTGGGTCTGCTTGTGCTTCTCCAAGTCAAATACATGATGGAATCCTTCACCACCGTCTGCACATGTGTGTATTTTTGCACAGTATCTCTGGTGGGAAACCAGTCCATTCGTATTGATAAAGGACCCACAATCAGGACATTCCAATTGTTTCTCTATTTGATTGATCTGCTGCTGTATGTGGCTCTTCCTGTGTGCAATGAGATCCGAATTCAGACTGTAAGTTTTTCCACACTCTCCACATGAATATGGTGGCTCTCTTTTGTGGCATGGGATGTGTGCTTTCCACTGGGAGAAACAGAAGAAGCTTCTCCCACACTGAGTGCAGGAAAAAGATTTCTCACTAGCACGAGCTCGCTCAGCATCATAACCTTCAAACTGCCCACCTCGTGCATTTCCTGTCAATAGACAAACACAAAAGATAAAAGTGATCAGGCTTAAATAAAAGCAGCAGTACTAACAAAGTAAAACATTAACCATATATTTGAAAACATAATCCTGTAGTTTTGCACAGGTCCTCTGTTACAAGTGAGGAATGGTCACAAAACGTTTTGAGATGCAGGAGAAATCAACAACAAGTCACAAAATAGAAAATTGAGCACAGTATATGTTCCCAATGAAGGCAGACATAAATTTATATTGTAAAATATAAGTAAAGAAGGGGTTGAATTTGGCCTTATGGTAAGGATTAGGTTTAAGGTATCTGTAGAGGTTATGCTATTGTTACTGGTTAACATGAAGGTTAGGTGCTAGTCAAACACTAAATTAGGGGTACAAGGTGGGGAAAGGACTAGCATAAGCAGTGCTTAATTTGAGGCGGTGGCTTCTGGTGCTCGGAACTGGCACTTAATTGCCAGCACCGGCACTTATGACAGTGCGCCACATGGTGGCACTGTGTGTCTAGTTTAGAGATGAGCACAACAAAATGTTTTTATGAATTCAATACACATTAAAAATGACTAACACCTGCCATCCAGATTATAGATTTGCTGTAATTAATTCTTTGTCTTGAAAGCAGAGGGTCTTTGTGGGGACTAACAGCTATCGATACTGAGGTTAGTAGGGTTATGGTGAGTAAGGTGATCTTTCTGCCCTGTGTAGATAAGGGTGATTAATTAACACGGGTGTCCTTGGGCCACTATAGTGTTGCACTCAAATTGGGTCACCGAATACTCCCTTTGAGCCCTTGACTCTCACTGTAGCGAGGTCGACCAGTCAAGGCTAACTCTGGAAAGGGAGGGATTTACAGACTCAGAAATCTGTGTCACATAATTGATAAGTTATTCGCTTGAAGGTCGACCAATACTTTATTTTAAGAAAATACATTTATTTACTAAATAACACACTTACAAATAGGGTATACAACTAAAACCTGAAGCTTCTACCACCTTCAGGGACAGAGAAAGAACCCCAAATGTTTTCACATCTCTGTTACTCTAGGTGCTAGAATTCTATACAACTCTGATCCCTATGGTCAATTATATCCTGTGGGGGATGCTGCGGGTCAGTTCCGAAAGGTTCAGAACCTGCTCGAATCTCCACTTGAGGGACTGGATACAGGCAGGCATGCTGGTACTCAAATTCTACTTTGAGCTAACCACCTTTGATACTCAAGGATGCTTATGATTAAAGATACGAGCCCCCCAAAAAGTCCAAACTAAAGCGTACAAACATAGCTAACAAAAGAACAACTATCCAAACAACAGGATTGCCATTCTTAGGAATCCTAGGCAATATCCATGATTGTCCGGGAGTGCTAGATGACTGGTTTCACTCTCCTCCTAGGGATATCTCTATAACCGTGCGAAATACAAGGTGGTCACTTCTTTGGTGACCCATCAGTAGGTATTGAAAGTTTAACACAGGCCAAAGAAGCTGCTGATTTAGAATTGATGAGGTGATTATCCTTCACTCAGGTAGGACACTCTTAAACCATCTTTCAGAATTCAGTGGCCAATGTTTGCTACTTCCCACACAAACCTCCTTGCTGCTCTACCTATTACATAACTGTGCTGATAGAACTATAACTTGAAAGTTGTTGACTGAATACAGTTCTGTCTGTGAACACCAAGGCCTGGCATCAGATGTCTTGTTCCGCTACCTGGCTTATGGATTCCCATGGTGCCTGCCTGCTGTCAGTGGCACATGTTGATGTTATTACAGGGGGTCAGGATCATTAGATATGTCTGACATCATAAACATGACCGAGGTCATTATATATACAAGACCGAGGTCATTATATTCGGGAACAATCCCCACATCTGGTCTCCTGACATGTGGCCTGAGGTTATGGGAAATCTACCAGCTCCCGCAGACAAAGTCAAAAACTTGGGTGTGATCTTGGATCATAAACTCGATTATGGGGACCAGGTCAGCGGTGTGGTATCTACCTGCTTTTATCTCCTTAGGATACTGAGAAAAATTAAATTTCTCCTTCCAGTAGATGGTTTCAGGACAGCAGTCTCAGCCCTCATTTTGTCCCGCCTTGATTACTGCAATAGTCTGTACCTGAACTTGAAGAATAAACATCTGGTCAGACTACAGACACTACAAAATGCAGCGGCGAGACTGCTAACTGGGATACCTAGGTTTGCCTCTGCTCTAGATGGTCTCCGGCAACTGCAATGGCTACCAGTTACAAAACGATCAAAATTCAAGGCACTTTGCACGGTTTTTAAGGCACTGAGTAGCAATGGCCCGGAATTTTTGACTAGCTGCTTTGAATGGTATGTTCCGGGTAGAGCGCTGCGTTCCACCGATGGAAGACTAGTAGGCGTCCCCCGAATAAAGAAGGCCAGTTGGGGAGGCAAAAGTTTTTCCTATTGTGCGGCGAAAGCCTGGAACAGCTTGCCAGCGCATCTAAGGCCGCCTTCGATACGGTGCCCCACCAACAACTTCTTGCCCGACTTTCAAGTATTGGCATTATTGGTCTTGCTTGGGATTGGTTGAAATCCTTCTTGGAGGATCGCACTCAGCAGGTCAAGATGCCACCTTTTTCGTTGGCCCCCAGGAAAATGTCAACAGGAGTACCACAGGGCTCTACTTTGAGCCCTTTGCTTTTCAATATCTATCTCACACCTCTGATTTATCTGGCGGAGGAGCTGGGTGCTAAGATCATAGCGTACGCTTATGATACCCAGCTCCTATTTACTTGGAAGGACACCGACTTGTCACCAGAAACTGCCCAGAACTGTCTTTCGACTGTTTTCAAGTGGCTTGCACATGCCCAACTGAAGTGCAACGATGACAAGTCGGAGGTCCTCCGTACGGACAGTTTCCTCATTCTTTTAGAGAAACCCTGTGGCCTCCAGACTACCCACGGCCCAACCCAGTGGGTAATCCAGCAAAGAATCTGGGGGTCTGGTTTGGAGAAGACCTTAGGTTCTCCACGCAGATTAAGAAACTTACGGGGGTATGCTTTGGTACTCTTAAATCACTGAGAAAGTTCTTCCCTTTGCTACCTAGATCTGCCAAAGAAATGGTGGCCCGTGCCCGGATTTTATCTCGCATTGATTATGCCAATGCCTTGTACATTGGCATTCCTGTATACCTGCTAAAAAAATTGCAAACTATTCAAAATGCCGCGGCCAGACTGCTGCTTAATATCTCAGGAAGATCAAGCGTCAGACAGCAGCTACTGGATCTGCATTGGCTCCCGGTGGCTCACAGCGTGCAATTTAAGGCTCTCACTCTGGCTCACAGAGCCCTACATGGTTTAGGGCCAACGTACATCAGGAAGCACTTTGCTTTCTATGCCCCCAGCAGATCTCTGCGATCAGCCACTCAACGACGGATGGCAATCCCCCGCTTTCGCAGGATGCGTCTGGGGGGGTCAATCCCTCTCTGTTGAAGCAGCAGTAGCATGGAACTCCGTTCCCTTGGAACTTTAGGATATTCTGGACCCCAGGCTTTTTAAAAAACAACTTACAACTTTTCTTTTTAATCAACCCATCTAACCCTCTACTCCACTCTAACATGGTCACTCCTCGCGCCAGGACCCTCATGAGTATTTGTGCGCAGTATAAATACATTATAACATAACAAAACATAACAAAGAAGGCCTCTGAGCTCCTTTCCTTCAGAAAGGGGCTGAAGACTTGGTTATTCACGGTTTAGGCACCCCTGCTTACAGTGAGTCAGTGCGTAGTGCCAGGACCCCCATGGGTAGAAGTGCGCTTTATAAGCTTCGATAACATAACATAACATTACTAAAGTGCCTTACTACTTTTACTAACTCTTTTTTTTTGTTGCATAGGTGTCTCTGAATCCTCATGTCTAACTCTAAGGCCTCAATATGGCGGCTTTTTTCAGACATAAACAGATACCACAGCCTCACCTTCCCATTCCCAAGCTGAGATGGTGGTAGTTACCTTTTATTTTTAATATCTCTTTATTTGTTTTACCTGTTCAACACCACACGATACAAACATTCACGACTTCGTGATAGAGCCCAATACTTCTGGATACTTTAATTCCCTTAATGTGCAGTACTATGGCAGTATCCCATCCATAAGCCCGAAACGGGACATCTCCTTCCCCCAGGTGGTCATCACAAAACCATATAGCCGATTTGGAGGGTGGGTGGAAGGGACCAACCAGGGTAACAGCTATATGTTACTTACAACAAACATTACCCCCAAAAAGGAGTATCCAAACAACGTATGTAACCCCCTCGATGTCCCTTTGTGTCTGTTTCTGCCTGTGAGATGACTCAGTAAGTCATCGAATGGTGGATAAGAGGGACCAATGTGTCGCGGAGGCAACAACTATATGTAACTTACAACAAACAATACCCCGAAAGCGGGTAACACAACAACGTATGTGACCCCCTCAATGCCTCTTTGTTTTTGACCGTGAGATGACTCAGTAAGTTCTTTTATACTTGAGACCCTCTCGGTGAGTAGCGCGCTTTACAAACCCCCTGGTTGATTGTCCAATCATCACTCCTGATAGTCTGTCATCCCGGGCGGTACCTTTTCCCTCCATCTCCCACCAACCATACCTTGAGCTATTTTGTTTCATGTCTTCCTCCCCAGAACTCCATGGTCTCACCCCTCCTCAATCTCAGTCTATACAGATAGAACAAAGTTACACCTTATTAAAAGTCAGGGGTGGGGGAGGCCCTCAGGGAGGTGCATGGCCTGTCCATCCGTCCAGTTTGATAAGATATGCGTCCCACTCTTGGCACGTCCATCTACCAGGGGTTGGGATAGCTGCCTGTTCTGCCTTAGCCTACTTCAGTAGGTCCCAGCAACAGAGCATCATGGTGGTGGCATCATTAGAAGCCTTAATGTCCAATTAAAAAACATCACAACCATAAGATCACATTGTGCTACTTTCAACACCTGGCTTGATACAGTGGATGAAAGGCAGCGTAAAGCAGAGGAACAATTGCCGGCCAATTCGTATTCTGGACAAGACTTATGGAGCCTTTAAAGAAAAGTCACTGACCTTGAAGACAAACGTAGGTGAGATAACTTGTGCTTTTTGGGATCCCCGAATAACAGGAAGGGATGGCATGGCATTTTCTTTAGCACTCTTCATACCATACACCCTTGATTTCAAGGTCTCCTCCCTTGGAAAAGGGTGCACAGGTTACAGACTCAAAAGAGAGGCAAGGAAGATGCTCCTACACCAATAATTACTTGCATAGTCAGGCATCAACACAGACAACAAATTATTGCTGATGTGAATTGAAATTGCCCTTTTCAGCTCATAAACAATAAAATTCATGTATTTTTCTTAAGAAACAAATGTAGAGCAGAAAAAAATCTTGGCCCACATCGTCCCTTATGGACAAAAAAGTACAGACGATTCAGCTTGCTTGATCCAGGCATAATATGGGTGACTCTACTGATTATCATGATCCAAACGATCTGGATACTTTTTAGTGTTGTTGGAAGAACCCTCTATGAATACAACTCAGAGGCAGACTGTGTCTCCTACCCAACAGCGGTGTGATGAACATTGGAACAGTGGAAACAAGGAAGATTTGGCCCACTCTCTATGCAATCTAACCATACGTCAATGCACAGTTCAAGTCCCACAGCAGGAGAGCACTACTTTAAGAGACAGAAACAAATCCAGACCCCCTTTAAAACTCTTAGAGAACGAAAGATAAGGTTCCCTCTCAGCATTCACAGCCACTCTTACCCTGACCTCTATAATCATCGCGCAGCTCTGGTCAAAATGACAACACTGCTCAGGGCATATTTTCTTCCTGCATCCCTCCTTTCCTGCACAGTGAAGTTGTCTGACACTGCTGAATTCGAATGGATCACAAAATATTCTTAAATATTGGTCTTTCTCCAATTTTACCCCGCTTTCCAATTCCTTTCACCTTTTAGGGAAACTTGGACATGTGCACTATTTTACACTTTTGTCCCCACCTCTTTTCTAAGGCTATCGAGATCGATACGGTTAGTAAGAATCACAATGCAGTACCAGTTGGTTAATACAACCATTACCCCTTTCATTCAAACCCCACTTTGCCTACATGTTGTATACCACACCTACTGGTATCTACACATTCAATACATGTGCCATGCAACCTTCTAACAGCTCGCCTTTCTAAAGTTAGAGTTGTAACTTAACACTGCCAGAAACATCTGGAATAGTTCTGCAGAAATGGACTAACACCCTTCCTTCACTTTCGCATATTTCCTCTCACTCCACCACCCAATTTCCCGACTCCTCTCCCAACATTTTTGACAATCATTGCAACATTCACCTACGACTAGTGCGAGGATCTTGAACATCTTATCGCTAAAAATAAATGGTCTCACTAGCTAGAACAAAAGGAAAATAGGTAATATACTTAGTTTTGCTTTATAAAATACATCTTACTATAAAGGAATCAGAAAAACTGCCTGGGTGCGGAAGGTTGTATACTTCGCTTGGGATTCATAACCAGGTTAAGGTCCCCTTGTGAGACACAAAGTCAGAGAAAGTGGAGTGGCCATCCTTTTTAACAAGTGTCTTCCTGTTCTCATGTTGAAACCATGGTCAAGCCCAAACAGGAGATTTGCCTTTTCCAAAACTAAATCAGAGGAATAAATACTCAGAAAGATAGGTCTATGCTACCAGTCACTGTAGATGAGCCTTCTTTGTCACACTGAATACACTGCTAGTTGAGTTTCACTACCCCAAAATTGTTATAGGAGGAGAGTGAAACATGGTTGTTAACCCCATGTTGGCTAGATCTGGTAAACCCACCGGTACAGGGAGCTAAGACAGTGGAATGCCACAGGAGTTACTGTCCATTCTCACTCTAACAGACTAGAGGAGTCCGACTCATCCACAAGATCAAATGTCCTACGTTCACAGGACTAGCACAAGCATGTATTATTTTCTAATCTCAGGTTCCTTGTTTAATTTACTACATTGCTGCAGTATGGAATTAGCTTTTCCTTGATGTGGTCTAACCCAGATATAAAATGTAAGATTTGCAAAAAGTCTCCTACAAATGCGACCAAGCACTTGGAATTGTTTTTATGCCTTGGAGTGTTTTTCTCTTTGAGCTGACAGGCACTACGTAACCAGAGGGTGTCCTCAGTAACCTGTCTAACATTCAGGACCGACAATGTGGCTTCTGGAAGGTGTTACCCTTTACTCACAGCCTCTAAATAACAGCTGAAGCATCAGCCCCTCTGTCTTCCTTGACAGGTTGCAACACCAAAATATTTCAGGGCCTAGCCAAGCAGCAAACTCAGATTGAGACCCTGCCGGATGAAAATGCTGCTTTACAGCAAAACTTATCCACACATTCCCTTTTGGACCTTCATAGGGCCAGGCCAGGCACCCCATGCTCAACGTGGATCCTCTGAAAGTGAAACAATTCCTTGACGACTTCTTAGTACAGTTAATGTTTTATTCTATCTCGGCTCAATCCAAAGTGAGTTACTTTATAAGAGCCTTTTGGGCTCTGTCTTTTCCGGGGCTACTCCCCTAGTCATCACTGTGCGGATGATTATGTTACCTTCTCGGCAACGTTATGCATGTTTGTCTGCTGTCATCATGAGGCTTCTGCAGAAGCAGCACTTTGGGGTCTCAGCAAAGCACCATAGATGCCATGACATGCTACCTGATTTAATAAACCCAGGAACCATCTGCGTTAAAAGTTCCAAGAGGAGGTCTTCTGGCGCCGATACACTTACCACGAGCCACGACAGAATAAAGGGAACAGCTGAATAAGCCAATCACGGCTGAAGAGATACGCAGCGCAATAATGTCGCTAGCAAGCGATAAAACCCCCGGGCTGGACGGATTCTCTGCGGAATTTTACAAGGACTATGCCACCAAACTTGCTCCCTTCCTGCAAGAGCTATACAAGTCGGCTATTGGTAAACACTGTCTTCCTCCTTCAATGAACTATGCCAATTTGGTATCACTGCCCAAACCCGACAGGGACCCTGTGGACCTGGGCTCATACAGGCCACTGGCGCTCCTCAATGCCGACTATAAAGTACTAATGAAACTGTTGGTGGACCTTAGAAGATTTTTACAATTGCCACCTACTTGACCACCCAATGGCCAAGAGCGGGTTGCCTAGTGCTAGACCTTCAAAAGGCGTTCGACTCCTTGAATGGGAGTTCATCTTTGCCGCGTTGGATAAGTATAACCTGGGATCGTCGTTCCTCAGAATGGTTCCGATGCCATACTGCGCTCCCACAGTAAGAGTCAAAACGGGCCCCTACATATCGGTGCTGCTGAATGTCAGGAGAGAGACGATGCAGGGGTGTCCCCTTTCCCCGCTGCTCTTTGCGTTAGCCATTGAGCCGCTGGCAGAGGCAATATGCCACGGATGTATGACGTTACAACGCATACATTTACATCGCGGTACATTACATCGCGGTTTTGACAATGCAAGTCGTTACAACGACTTGCGTTGGAGGGTGCTGGACTTAGGAGTAGTATAATTTACTATTCCAACTCCAGTCTACGTACAGTAGGGAAGGTGTTGGATAGTAAATTATACTATTCCTTGTCCTAGAGCGCCATCTAGCGCAAGTCGTTGTAACGACTTGCGTTGTAAAAACCGCGATGTAATGGCATCGCGATGTAATCCCCGCGTTGTAAACGATGTTTCCCCGCTCCGGGGTTGAATTTGGCATCTTGCTGGGAGATGGCCTACCTACAATATCGCTATATGTCGATGACCTTCTGGTGTATATAAAAGATATCCGACACATCCCACAGCACCTTGCAACAATCTTGGACAATTTTGCAGCTATATCAGGGCTGCGCGTTAATGCAGCCAAGTCTAGCCTCTATCCCTTCAGTGAGCAGTGCAAAATCCTGGATATGTACTCAACGGAACGGAGGTCCATTGGTGCCCGGATACATTCCATTATCAGGGACTCTGAATTTACCGAAACGTGGAGTACCTGCAAGATGGAAACTTGGCCAAGGCCCTGACTGCAATCAAAACACTATTGCTTTTTGGAACACGCTCCCATTGTCAGCAAAGGGTAAAGTAGCCTTAATTGAGATGGTGATACTGCCCAGGTCATTATACTATTTTACAAATCTCCAGCATTACGCTGCACCATAATTTTTTCGTCCCCTGGAAAACTAATCAGGGACTTCATCTGGGGTAGCTCCAGACATCGGGTAGCTATTCATAAGTTTTATTTACCTACTGATTGGGAGGCTTGGCAGTCCCACAGCTAGACCAATACTATTTGGCAGCCCAGCTTCAATGGATATCCAGGTGGCTGGCGGGACGCCACACCGGTGACACAGCGACAACACAACCACCCCTGTCTGCCGCAGAACTTATGGGGATATTCCATCCCTGCATCAAAATGAAGCCACCGAACAACTATTAATGACAGTAGCACATAGGAGCTACCGCAGAGGGCTCTATATTACTCTAAAAACTGTCCCATACGCGCCTGCTTTACCACTGGCACACCCAAGGGCACAATAATCACTACAGCAGCAGAGTTAAGCGACTGGCGCGAAGCTGGATTGCAGGATCTAGGAGACCTATATAATGATGGCTTATTGACCCCATACACGACGCTGTTGGCAGAGGCAGACTTTCCCCCTGGTCGGTTCCTACTTCACTGCTCCCTAATAGCATTGCTTGCAGCGAAATGGGGTGACCTAGCAAACGAGCCCACCCACATCTCACAATACAATATCTGCACGTCATGGGCCAGGAGGGACACCTCGCCAGGTGGTTTGCTGCATCTCTCGGACACCACACAGCTGCCAACTTAACACCCCTCCGCCAACACTGGGAAACAGATATACGTCTTCCACTCACAGATTAGGAATGGACCCTGGTGCTAAAAGGCCCGGCAAAGATCCCCCGGAACGCGCGCTTATGTCAAATCCAACTTTACATACTACACAGGACATACCTTACGCCTGCGAAAATCAACCTATACTTTAGGCGATGCAACTCAGCATGCCCAAGATGTGCACACAAAGACGCAGACATACTCCATATGTTGTGGGGATGCCCGCAATTGACAAGATATTGGTCGGAGGTGGCAGACGCCTTAGCGCGGTGCACCAGTCAAACCATTCCATATAAAGGGCACGTTTACCTGTTACACTTATATCGTAGGAATCGCAGCAAAAAGGCCACCTCCAGGTTTCTTAACCTGGGAATGGCATTGGCAAAACGTTTGATCACTAAGCGCTGGAAACACCCTGACCACCTGAACATAGAAATGCGGAGGTACTCAATGCGCACCCGGGCTAAAGCAGAAGGCGTAGCATTATGCCGCGAGGACACGTTAGGCTTTCATAAGGTGCCTCTGGCCACACAATTGGGAAACAATTCTGGCGGCCTTAGGCTCCCCACTGAACACTGACACTCCACCTCAAGCCCCGGTGGAAACAGAGCCCCGGCCTGTACAGTTCCCTGCGAAAAACACCAAGGATAGAACGCGCCCCTGTGCATGCCCCATGACGCGTTTACACTCGCCATTAGAATAGGATTACACCCAACGATAAAGTAGAGGTAGGGTCTGAAAAACACAAGAGCTGGTCCCAAGTTCCACACCTATGCCTATTCAGTATTCATTTGTCCCGGTTTCTTTACAATCCGCCTCCAAAATTTTGAAACATGTAATAACAGACAGTATGTGCATTAGAGTAGAACACGTTTAACTTGATGTTATAACATAGTAATGACCATGTAACCCAATGCAATGTAACAGAATGATCACTATGGGATATGACTTGTAAACGTCTGTTAACATGCTAAAATAAAAGTCAATGAGAACAAAATATAAAAAATAAAAAAAGGTTCCAAGAGGTGGCCCTGAAGAAGACATCGAGGATAAATTAGCACAAGTGCCTGTCATACTTCCTTGTCTGAATTGACTTACCTAATCTTGCAGACAAAGCACAGAATCAAAACAACAGAAAAAGAATGAAGGAAGCATATAAATGTGACTCCTAAAACTTGGCTCTACATTAAAAAGCTAGTCAAATGCCCTGAACTTCCTGTCACGTCGGGCCGAAGAAAGTAGGGGAATATGAACCACTGGAGGAAGTCTTTCAGCTGAAGAACAGGCTTCTAGACGTCGTTTATTGGGGTCAGCAAGGACATACAATTCCTTCACATCTTATAAGACCTGTTAAACCATTCAGAGAATATGTTGGGCAAGACTACATCAATGCTACTTGTGCTTCTGTGTTATGTATTCATATTGTATTTATCCAAATGGATTCTGAACTCTCGCCCTGCCGCCACCACACTAGCATCTGATCTCAATACTTCTTTTCAACAAATAACTAGACCACTGTGTGAACACCCGTGCCTCACTAAGAGACCTAAACAGCAAGGCGAAACCACAAGCACCATGATACTGCAAATACCTCTCCGACAACTAAAGACCCCTAAGGAAATCACGCAATTGAAATATCTCTACTGAGCCTGCAGACAACTCATTACATAAGCCAAAGACGAATACGATAGTGACACATCGAGAAGCGTCCAAAAGGAGTAGAACACTCTACAAAGTGAAAACAACCCTGCCTTTGACTTCCAACCACGCCCGCCAGTCGATTACCTACCACAAGCCCAACCGCATTAACTTTTACTTCTACCAAAAAATAAAACAGCACCAAGCCTACACCACTCCCGCTTACTATGCCACCATGCAACATCCTGCAGCTGTCCTCCTTCAACCTACCCTTGCAGTCCTTGATGACATAGCATTGATATTTTCATCAGCCTCTCTAATAGGCAATCATTCACCCTCTACTTTGCGACTTTGGGTTTACTTAACTTTGTGCCTAGTCTATTTCACTCTACAGTCTCAGTTGGACAGACTGTTGGCAGCCTGTTTTTGTCCATTTTCCCCAGACATATTATCTGCCTGGAGGTCGGTGGTGCTTTTTAGTGTTTTAAAAGGTATTCTTTTGTTTTTATCTGTTACATTTCTGGTAATTGTAATGGATATCTTATTTTAAATCGTTAAATTGCAAAATGTTATCTTGGAAGTCTGTTTTTGTCAACTTTTCCCTTTGATCTGAATTTAGGTGGCACAGCTTTTCTTTGGCTCAGATTGGCGCATTACACTCGTCCTTCGCTTCACAGTGCCACTTAATGGTAATCACCATATGGACAAAGCATACCACAGGCAGGGACTTTGCAAGTTGTCTTGGCTCAGGGGACAGTCTTGCTCCAGATTTTACTCCAGTAAAGATCTACTCTGACAACAGGTTACAAAAGCAAACCTGTACAGCTTTGACAAAATAGAAATTATGCAACATCGTTACCCTAAAAAAGGTCATTTTAGACTGCTTTCATCCAAAGGTAAGAGACTTTGCCCATTTCTTTGCTATTAGGGCAGGTTTGAAAAGCACTTTCTCAGCTGCAACACACAGGCTTATTTTGAATGACCTCTTCAATGTAGATTTTCAGCTACTAAACACCCATAAGATCTGGTGGTCTGACCACTTTGCCTCCCAGAGTGGCAATCTAGTTTGTCTGGAATCTAAGCTTCAGAGGCAAGATAATTCTGACAGAACAGGAAGAGAGGTAACTCTGAATTCACCCAGTGAATGCATGCAGCCAATTTCCAGGTGTAGAAAGTAAATTGTGTAAGTCTCAGATGACGGGATTTATTCTGCTTTACAGGCAACCTCCCAAAACCTCTATTGGTTTTATAAATAGTTTGGAGGACTATTTGTCAAATAACAATGTTTGATAAAGTAGTGATGCTGGGTGATTTTAATATCTGGGCAGTGGAGCTGTCCAGTGACAACACTCGAGTCCTTTTAACCAACACGATGATAAATCATTTGTTTGAAACAGTAATCGACCACCTGATTACTCTATTAGCAGGTTTTTGAAGGGAAGTTCCTTAGATACAAATGCTGGATTTAAATGACAAAGAGAAAATTGTATAAACAGAAGAGACCAGGAGAAAGTCCTGTAAGGAATCTAAAATCTTGCTTTAACTACAAATGTGTAAATATACCCATTTGATTAAACACACAACAAATTCCTATTCTTCTACAATTCTGGCCATAGAAAAATCTCAAAAGTCTTTATTCCACCCTTGACATTTGTCTCTAGTTTCCTGGCTGTTTATACTGAGGTCGCTCCATCCACAGATTTCACTAGAATCAGGCATTTTAGTGATAAGATTACTCATGCTGCGATCCAGAAGACGTTACTAACCTTTGGCAACAGTTTTTTTCTGGTGGATACTCTATCTAACGACAGACGCCTCACCTTTAGAACATCCCCAGGCACCATATTGAATCCTGAAGATTTTTCAACACAGGTAGGCGGCACTGTGCAGCTCTTCGTCGACCCTGCTTCGCCCCAGAAGTGATGACTGGAATAGCATAAAGGCACCACACAAATACACTGTCAGTTTCTTTCTGGACATCGTACGTGCCCTCGGTCAAGGAGCCCAGAAAACATTTATTCGTGCAAATCTTTCTTTTGGGTCTTTTTCGAAGGAAAAGAGCCCATTCCACAGAACAAGAGGGCAGTGAGGAATCTATGGTTAGATACAGTATACACCAGAAGGAGGGTGACAGAAGGGTTTTCTGATTTACACTTCTAACTGTGGACTCCTCACATTTAGAATAGACACAAAGTACTTCCCCCTGAGTTGAGTCTGTGGAAGGATTTAGACCAAAATGTCCTGCAGGACCAAACGCTCAACATGCCCTTTCCTCAGACCTGGTTGTCAAGGCAGTAATGTTTCATGAATGTGTTCACTCTTGCCACTTAACAGCCTGAGAAATATCCAGGACAAGCACTTTGCATGCCAAAGCAGTGGGGGCAACCTTGGCTTTGGGGGATTGAGCCCTCAATCCTGCTGGAGGCTGCTTTTTGCCCAATGCATAGCAGATCTTAATGCATCTTGTCAAAGTCTTTTCTCCATTGCCTTATCTTTCTTTACCCCAAAGAACCGATCATCTATCTACCCATGGTCTTTGGTACGATCAAGTTAAAAGCTCATAACTCTTTTGGGTCCAAATGATGGAGTCTGCCCTCCTCATTTGAGGGGTGAGACGGGGCAAAGAACGTCGGAAGAGCGATGGACTCTCCGATGTGAAAAGGAGTCACAATCTTAAGTCAAAAGGCTGCTCTAGTTCAGAAGGATGGTGGTGTAGGGTGGCTGTAAGGTTGCTGGACTGGTAACACTTGAAGCTAACTCACAAGATGAACTGAAGTTATTGTGATGAGAAAGTCCATTTTCAGGACCAGGAGCCATAGAAAGCAACCAAAATAAGGTACCACTGCGGCATTACAAAAGGTTGGTCTGATAAATTAAAAAAGGCTGAAAGTTGCAACAGATAACCTTTATCCACTGCAAGTCGTTGCTGGGCCAAAGACAAAACTAGTAACAAGACATCCAACAGAGTTTGGCCTGCAAGAGGGCCGTATAACTGGTGCCACACCAGGCCACAAACCTGTCCCAGACTTCGTCAAATGATGCCATCTACTACTTCTGAAGGGAGATCGAATGTAGTCAACTGCAGCTGCTCATTCTCTATGGAGGTGTAGATTGTATATGCCCAGGTGTAAGACCCTGCCCTACTGCAGCAACAGAAGATCCTCCTGAAGACACTGCATGATCAGAGGACAGAAACTCATGCCCAGAATTTCCTGTTATCACACTTTTCTGGCCCATTTTGGACCACTAGGATGACTTGGGCCTTTTCATTCCTGATTTTCTTGAAAAATCAGGCCTGGAGCGGTAGCAGCAGGAAAGCCTTTATGAGCCCTGTGCTAAACTCTAGGTGGAATGTGTCTCAGAGACAGCCTTCTTGGGAGCTCAAGCATGCAAAAGTGTGAACACTGCATGTTCTCGGCGATGGCGAAGAGATTGAGCAAGGGATCTCCTCATTTCTGAAAGAAGCATTGCACCACCTCTGGATACAACTGCCACGCATGATCCGCTAGGCGTTGTCGGCTGGGTTTGTCTGCCCTGGAGTTTGAAGATCCCAACAAGTGATGGATGATCAGGGAAGTGTCCTGACGATTCAGCCAGTTTCAGAGGTTCAGGGTATCCTGGCCCAGAGCTCAGTACCCCACTTCACCCTCTTTATTGCAATACAACATGGCAGTGGTGTTGTCTGTGACAACCCGAACTAGCTTCTCGTTAATGGATGGCAGGAAGGCCTTCAACGTCAAGCTGATGGCCTGCAACTACAACAGGTTGATGTGGAGACTTGTCTCTGCTGGAGACCAGAGTCCTCTTATCTGTACCTCTCCCAGATGACCTCCCCAGACTAGCAGCAATGAGTCTATCACCACCATCAGCTTTAAGTGGGGTAGGGAGAAGCGTCTGCTGCTGGTCCAACTGCAGTCAGGCGCCAACCACTGCAGATCTTCTGCAGTCACTTCTGACACCTAGATGGAATCTGATAGCTTCCCTTGGTGCTGGACGGAGCCCACTGAGACTCAAGATCGTACTGCAGAGTCTGCATAGGCCAACTGGCATTGCCTATGAGCAGGACAAGGGAAACTAATAGGTCAAGAAGCCTATGAGCCAAATGTCCTGGGCTCATTGGTCCGTAGGGAAGACCCAAAAACTGTATCCAGGATGGCTTTAAAAAAGGGAGCCTTGTGAAGGAGTCAGGTGTGACTTTGACATGTTGATTGTGAAGTCCTATGATGTAATGAAGCTCGCCATCGAGTGGAGGTAGTCCACGACTGATTGTGGCGAGCCTGCCTTCATTAGCCAGTTGTCGAGGGAATGGAAGACTAGTATGCCTGATCTCCGAAGCTGTGCTGCAACCACCGCCATAGACTATGTGAAAACTCAAGGGCACCGATAGTGAGTACGACAAACTGAAAATGCTTGTGGCCCACTTGATCAACAGGTAGCGCCTGTGGGCCTGGAGGACAGCAACAAGAAATAGGCGTCCTCCAGGTCCAATGTTACCATACAGGCTTCAGGATCCAGGGGGGGAGACAGAACATGGGCCAGCATGAGCATCGTGAATTTTGTCCTTCGACTTGAAGAGAGCTTGATTCCACCTCAACAGATGGTAATTACATATCCAGAACTTCAGCTGCTCATATGATGACAACAGTTATGGGGTTAACGTTTCCCTGGAAGGGCTGGGAGGAGAACTCATCGAAAGTGTCCAATACATTGACCTTTTGAAGATCCAAATAAAAGTTGTCATCATCATATTGTAGGGAAAATTCATCCCAATTACCATTATCACCAAAAGCTGGTTGGCTATGGCCAGAGTCTGATCTGTAAAGTTATTGGAGCACTGGAGGGCACCTCCTAGGCAAAGACACTGTTTTATCAGAGTCAGAGTGTACTGGAGTAGGACGCATTCAGACAGATTCAGCTCAGAGTTGGACAGGACACTCGGATAGGCATCCTCCTCCAGCTTCAATGGCATCAGGCTGATGTCAATACGGAATGGATCATGGTGCTAAATTTGGAGTTGGCTCCAGAGTCAGAGATGAACCCAAAGTGGATTTGGGAGGCATAGACAGTGCTCAGGGCGGTCTGGCCTGTGGTAACCTGCCTGGGGCCTGCGTGGATCCTTGGTCCAAAAGGCATCACATAGTGAGCCGGCAATGTGTATAGATTTCTTAAATGCTTCAACCTGTTGTGGTGTCATTGACAGACCTGTAAATTCGGGGTGAGTGGAGATCAGCAGAGTAAGCAACTCCTCGGTTGGGGACTGAGAGTGAGACAGAGGGGCACGTCAACATTCTTGCAAATTCTCAGAGGGAAAGTGGCGAGGCCCACATGGATTTCTTTTGTTTCTTTTAGGACTTTGAATTACTGCAAGACTTGAACTTTGAGGAGATAACCTCTCGCAAGGACAGCCCCGTGAGTGGGAACGGGTCAGTGTCCTTGACTTTGAGTGGGTCTTACACCAACTCCGTTCAGTAATGTACAGCTTGGCTCCCGGATTGCCTTCGGGTGCATCAGGACATGCCCTGAGCACAACCTTGAGCCGCGGCCTGAACACGGTTTACAGCCTGTGGTTTTAGGAGGGGGCATGTTGCCTTGCACACTGCAGAGAAATTGTTGATGAGAATAAAATTGTCAACTGATCAGAAAAGTTAGGAGGTAGACCTGGATCCTTATACAAAGGCACAGAAAGATAAGGAACTGACGTCAGTGCTCTTGGGTGGTGCCTATATGTTGCTCCAGTCGTCATTTTCGTGGTGGTGCTGACGCAGAGCCACTCGAAACCACCAACCAGCGAGCAGGGGCTATACTAAAAAAAGTTCCAGATCCAGTTTAGCGCCTGGAGAGTTAAATATCGTTTACCACGAACACTTTTCCCCGCAGGGAAATACAACGCGGTCGTTCCAACTACCGCGTTGTAACAACACATTCGATACAACGACTTGCGGAGCAGGCAGAAGGTGTTGAATTTAAAATCCAACACCTTCCCTACCGTTGCACATACTGGGGTTGGAATAGTAAATTATACTATTCCAACATCCATTGCCCCCCTCCTCAAGTTGTTGTTACGACTTGCAGGGTGATGGTATGCATTGTTACAACGCAGTCATTGTAACAACCGTGTTGTAATTCCCTGCGGGGAAAAAGAATGCGGAATAATGAGGTATATTCACCCGGAGATATTCTAAAGAGGAGGAATTTGCAGTTGGAAATATCCATCCGGAGCCATCTGTTATCTCTTTGTATAAATCTCCAGATATGGATGATCTTGTGTCTACTGGATTTCAGCTTACCCCCAGTCGGGTGGTTAGGTTTCAAGTAATGATCAGTCAATAGACTTCTAGATTGGATAAAACGGACAGCTGTACTCAGCTAAGAAGCTCCGTCCTACTACCCTAATGCTACATGAGAGACATCTACTGGTCACCAACTGCTCCTTTCTGGGTAGGTTTGGATATAACAGGGTCTGCCACGCGGGATACACCATGGGATCCCAGGGGGTAGCCAAAATTCTGCATAATACCTTCCCCTTAACAGTGGCGCAGACATGCACAGACCCGCTGGGCAAGTTTATAGCTGTGAAGGGTGTAATTTAAGGGAAGCAGCTTAACCTTCTCAGTGTGTATGCCCCACTCCATCTCCTTGATCAATCTCTTGAGGCACTTAAGGATGTGGTGGCCAGCTTTCTGCGTGGGACCACAATCATAGGGGGGACTTCAATGCAACGCCCTATCCTGAGATGGATTTTCCCGCTCCCTTTGGCACCCCGTCAGTGCATGGCACGGACTGTTGGGACCTGGTTAGATGCACTGACCCTATGTGATGCCTGGAGAATGTGGTACCCAGAAAGTAGATAATACATGCCTGTCAGTATCCACTAAATCCCTAGCGCGATTTGACCTAATGTTCTTTCCGGTCATTGACATGCTGCACACAATGGTCGCACACATACTCCCACGAGGTATCTTTGACCACTCTCCGATTATCCTGCATCTGGGAATTCGGAACCTGCCAAAGCGCCTGAGGTGGCGCTTCTTTGCCTGGTGGATTAGTAGTTCAGGGAGCATATTCAACCAACCTAAAATTCTACTTCAAGGCAAATACCAATTCAGTCTCCTCCCCGGGAAGCTTTGGCCAGATAGTAAGGACACGATCCAGGAAATCACCAAATCTTACCAGCGTCAGAAAAAGTGCCTTATAGGCAGGATGCTGACTTAGAGGCGAGAATACTAAGACTCAAGAAACATTGCCTGGAGGGAGTCCCAGAAACGGTACACAAGCAACATCAATAGAACCTCACTGCAAAAATTAGTGATGGACGAGGGGTGCCTCCACTAAACGGGTGTATGAGCACGGGGACAAAAATGGAAAGCTCCGCTACTGGCTGGCCACCCAAGAACTGCGGTCTGAAATCATCCCCAAAGTGGTCATCTCAGATGGCGGCCACACAACGGTTGCTGGAGAGATAGCAGAGGTGGTCGCCATATAGTACTAAAAGTTATACACCCCAAATCCCCGCCCAGGCCGAGAGCAAACGAATCCACTATTCGCTGAGATATCCCTACCGAACCTCACAAGGCACTGGCGTGCCGAGCTGCATGAAGCTAATATGGCCCCAGAAATCAAACGGGACCTCCATGACCTGAACACCAGGAAAACCCCTGGGGAGGACAGTTTCACTTCGAGGACAATCTCTGCTTCCAAAGCTCGTTCACACCCCCACCCGCTCAACTTATATGCCGAAGTGATTCATTTGGGTGCCTTTCCCCCAGAACTGGATGTCTCAACCATAATGGTCCTCAGCAAACAGAATCAGGCCTTGGAGAGTTGCGTCCTCTATAGGCCCATCTCGTAGACCAATTCAGAGGTCAATATCTTTGCTAAAATTCTAGCGAATAGGCAGCAGCGAGTGCTCGGGGAACTTATCCACCTAGACCAATCCGATTTCATGCCTGACCACAGCACCCGCCATTACATTAGAAGAGTTAAAGTGGGGTTGGCTCGTCGGCATGAACTAGGTGATCCCTATGCATTCCTCTTAGTTGACTTCGAGAAACCTTGGTGGACTTGTTGTATTTACATCAAGTCCTCCTGCTGGGATTTGTCCCCAAATACTGTAGAGTCCACCTTCTCTACTGGGAGCCAAGAGTCCAAGCTCTGATCAATGGACTTCTTTCTGCTCCGTTCCCAGTGCGCAAAAGAACCAGGCAGGTGTGCCCACTCTCCCCTTTCTCTTTGCGCTAGCATTAGAACCCCTGGCGTTGATCATTTTGGTGCAATGCCCAAGTAAAGGGAAGGCAATGGCATACAGCCAGCGAGGACAAAATCACACTTTATGCCGATGATGTGCTCCTCTTTTTGACAAACATCAAATCAAATGCATACTACAGCTTTTCGAGGAGGCGTCCGGCTTCAGGATAAATTGGAACAAATCTATTTTAGTCCCACTGAAGGGTGACATGGCCAATGTGTCCTGGCAAACGCTTGAGTTTTAAATACCACGGAGAATAAATATAAATAAATATATATATATGTGCGTGTGTGTGTATATAAAAAACAATATATATATGTATGTGTATATTATCTACTGGCGGTCGCCAGTAGATAGTTATAGTTAGGACCCTGTTTCCATAAGAAATCCGCAACATTCTATTTGGAATAACTTTGGCGCCGGTCGACGAATCCTCGCGAAATTTTCAAAAAAGGTGGGGCGCTACGCTCCGCTCCTACCCTGAAAGTCTCGGGGGGATTCGTCAAGCGGGGGCTGAGAAAAAAGGAGGGTCCCAAAACGCGTTTTTCCCATGCATTTTTCCATAGGACCTTTAGACACAGCTACAGCCCGAACGGCTGAACAGAGTTACTTGAAATTTGGCAGAGAGGTAGTCCTCAGGTCAAGGAAGTGCCTTTTGTAGGTTTGGTGTAAATCTGTTCAGTAGATCCTGAGAAAATAGCAGTTAAATCAATATATATATCTGAGCCAGCTTACGGTGCGCTTACCGTGCGCTTACGGTAAGCTTACCGTACGCGTACGGTGCCGTGCGCGTGCGCGATTCTGATTGGCTGTTAGATCTAAGTAAACATTCGAATCGGTCGAAACCAGGAAGCGGCAGCCGCCATTTTCTCTCTCGCACTCTGAGTGGGGCAGCAAAAACAAAGGCAAAAAACATCTAAAGGGGCAGTGTATTCAGTTCCTAACCACCTAGCATTGATGTAGGTGTCCCCAAAGAACACCCAAGGCCAAAAATTCAATTTTATTTTTTTTCGAAAAATCGCCGATTACGCTTATCGTACGCGTACGGTAAAAATTAATTAAAAAAAAAAAACTATCCACACTATCCCCACCCCGTGTGCAAGTGGTGGCCGAAGGCCACCATTTGTGCATAGCATATATATAATGTGAAAATATGAAAGATTACCTTTAACAACGAAGCGCATAATATGTCCTCCATGTGCGCACGGTGCGCGAAGCGCATCGTGCGTACATGGCCCATCCCGCGTAACGTGGGCACGCGGTGCGCGCAGCGCACCGCGTGACCACCGTGCGTGCACGGCACTAACTGCGTAAAGTGGGCGCGCGGTGCGCAAAGCGCACCACGTGCTCACTGTGCGCGCACGGTGCGCGAAGCGCACCGTGCGCGCACGGAACGAACTGCGTTAACTGGGCGCGCACGCCACGAATGGCGTAAAGTAACTTAGCATTTAAAAAACCGTACAAATTCACTGAAAAAACCATAGGTTTCACACACGTTATAGTTAGGAATTAGCATTTAAAAAACCTTGCAAATTCACTGAAAAAACCATAGGTTTCACACATGTTATAGTTAGCTGGACATTTTACTGATAAAAAAACAATGAAATTCCCCCGTTATAGTTAGTGCAGGCAACTATAACTCACGCGACCGCAATCCTCTGCTGATGACATATGTGTCTTTATGAAAAAAAAATATTTGTAATATATGTATAGCTAAAATTTAATGGAAGAAGACATGGGCAAATAAGTGTCTAAATACAGTATTAGCATCAGCAGAGGATTGCGGTCGCGTGAGTTATAGTTGCCTGCCCTAACTATAACGGGGGAATTTCATTGGTTTTTTATCAGTAAAATGTCCAGCTCACTATAACATGTGTGAAACCTATGGTTTTTTCAGTGAATTTATATATATATATATATATATATATACACACACACACACACACCGTGAGTCTTGACTTTCACCAGTGGGACGGGGCTGGCGGATATCCAGCTCTACTACTGGGCGTTCCAGCTTCTGATTATCAATGACCGGATGTGTGGGGGTTGGGGAAATCCAGTCCACAGGGTGAAATTGACATTGCTGGTCCTATACAACGTACTAGGACTCCTGCATGGTGACCCTATCCCCACGTACACTCTGGCACCTACAACAGCAGTGCTTCTGTGCTGGTGAGATGCGTTCACTTTACAGGATGGGACAAGAGAGTAACTCTGCAAGCGCCGCTATGGCACGGATGGTGGCTCAGCATTCCTCCCAGGTGAAGGGGTTCAAGCAATGGGACAGGATCCGGATCACAACTCTGGGGGATGTATGAAACGGGGCACACATCAAATTCTTCACAGACCTACAAGTGCACTTCCAACTACATAATTCCCAGTTTCACAAATATCTAAAAATTAGGTACGCACCAGGAAACTCTCCGACCTGTCGGAATATAGCGCAAAGACGGCCCAGGTGCTAATGAGTATTTTCGGTTAGGGAAGGGTAGCCAAGATCTATCACTTCCTCCTCAATAATGCCCAGGACACACTTTGGTCCCTAAAGTTGCTTCTGGATGACTCGGACTGGAGAGAACCCTGGACGGCCCCACTGCAAGTAACGATATCGTCTGGGCTCTGGGTCAAACAATTTAACTATCTACACGTGGATTCCTTCACAACGCGGCGGTTGGCAAGTGGGGAGGCTTACAACCCTTGCCTACTTCTACTGCACACACTCCGATGCAGACTACTTTCGGTGTCCTGTAATTGCCAAATATTTAGTTGGATTACTAGTAAGCTTACAAGGGTATTGGGAGGAAACCTTGACCACACGCCTAGAGTGGCGCATGTGGGGTTATTAGCAGACATGGGAGGGAGCAAGGGTGTGCGGTCACTGGTGGACATGGCAATGGTATGGGCAAAGCGTGATATTGCTCGGAAGTGAATCTACTCTGACCCAACCACGATCCCGGAGTGGCGTTGAGCAATGTACTAGTCCTCTAAGCAGGGGGAGTCCATATACAGGGCAAGGGGCTGTCGAAGGAAGCATATCAGAGTGTGGGGCAAATGGCAGGGCTACTATGGGCTCTCAAAGGAGTGGAGAAAGAGGAGCAAATGTATGGGTAAATATCACCAACGAGGGTGGAGGGGCAGAGGGGGAAAGGGGTGTTCGAACAAAGTGTACTGCCTTGCTTGTTGGAAAAACGAATACAAATTTTGTTATTAAAAAGAAAGAATATCCCTCAAATGGCAGACTCGATCTGGAGATTTTTCATAGCAGTGCTACCGCATGCCATGAGGCAGTTTTGTGTGGATATAGACTGGCGCCATACTGAACACTAAGTGACAGAACTGCAAAAATGTGCCAACCCTGTCACTGACATCAGTTTTTTGTCTTTTCCTTTTCTGCACTGGCAATTGTAGAATACAGTGTACTGACTACAAACTTGGGACCTTTTTAAGTTATAAAAATAGGACAGAGAGGTGGGAGAGCAATGAAGAATCTGAGGTTAGATAGAGTATCCAACAGAAAGACCATTATCGAAGTAACTTGTTCTTGTGGTGGCTACTTCTAACCGCAGATTTCTTTCCCCACTTTACATTAGATATGAAAGCAGTACCTCCTCAATGTGGAGGGTGCGTGGAGTGGACTCATACCAAAACATCTTGCAGAAGAATCGAGCTGAAAAAGTGCCTGAACCTCATAGTCAAATCAGTAGTGCTTCGTGGAAGTATGCACCAATGCTCATGTCACAGCCTGGTAGATATCAAGGACAGGTCTCCCTCATGCCAACACAGTGGCAGTAATCTTGGCCCTAGTAGAATGGGCTCTCATACCTTCCAGGGGCTGCTTCTTGGCAAGTGCACAGCAGACCTTCATTCAGAGGACTATCCACCTTGACAAGGTCCCAGCCTTTCCCTTTCTTGCTACAGAGAACTCCACAAATTTCTGATGGTCCACTTAATGATCTTTGGTACAATCTATGTAGGAGGTTAAAGCCCTTTTGAGGTCAAACTGGTAGAGCCTCTACTCCTCTTAAGATGGCTGGGGCATAGAATGCTGGTCATGGATTGTCCAACATAGTAAGGCGTAAGAAGTCCAACCAAGTCCTCGGCAACAATTTGTCAGGTTAAAAAAAAGGTGCTGTAAAGCGGTCGCACTGAGTTCCTTTAATTCACTCATGCAACAAGCTAATGTAATCACCATGTGGAAGAGTGTCTTCAAGGTCAGGAGACCCAGCGAGCAGCTATGCATCGGCTCGAAGGGCATGCACCTAAGGAATGTTAAGACAAAATCAAGGTCCATCTGTGGTTTCACAAACAGCTTGGGAGGAATTGTGTGTTAAACCTTTAAAAAAATTCATTGCAACAGGTGGCTTAATAAAGAATGGTTGGTTTTGCAAATGCAGGAAGGCTTGTAAGGGGTCTGTATTCCAGGCACCACACCAGGTCACAAATTGGTCCCACACCAGACATATAAGGATTTTGTGGAAGGATACCTAGCTTCTAAGATTACATCTACCTCCTCAGTTAGTAAATCAAACGCAGTCAATTTCAGCCGGGTGACCACCATACATGGAGGTTTAAGTTGCGTATAATCAGGTGGAGGACCCTGCCCTGTTGCTGAGACAGGAGTTCCTTTCCAAGTGGCAGCCTGATCGGAGGACAGATGCTCATACTCTAGAGTTCAGGGTAACACTCGCTCTTGGACCAATCCGGGATCAACACGTTGACCTGGGCTTGGTCATTCTTAAGCTTCTTCAGAATTCGGGCAGGAGAGGAAGTGGCAGGAAGGTGGACAGGAGTTCTTTGTACCATTCGAGTGAGAATGTGTCTCGTAACAAGTGTTTTTTGCGTACTTCAACACACATAAATGTTGACACTGCATGTTTGCCAGTGGTGAAAATATCTAGTCAGCATTCCCCCCACTGGTGGAAGTTACCCTGTGCCACTTCAGGAAATAAGCACTACTCATGTGCCACGCGATGGTGCCTGCTCAGTTTGTCTGCTCTGGGAACTCCAGCCACCTCCAGAGGTGCAAAATCACCTGGCGCAAGACCTAATAACCTACTCTGTCCAGCTTGCTGCAGTACTACATGGTGGAGGTGATTTCTGTGAGAACCTGCACCAGCCACCCTCGATGGATGGGAGGAAGGCCTTCAAGGTCAGATGAAAAGCCAGTAGCACCAGTAAATTGATGTGAAACCAGCCTTTCACTGGGGACAAGAATACTCTGATCTCCCCCATAACCCAGAAGTGATGCACCTGTCACTATGTTAGCTCCAAGTGGGGATGGAAGAGTGGCCTGACTCAAGACAAACTGTAGTTAGTCACCCACCGCTGCAGATCTTGAGGTGCTTCCACCGAGATAAGGATGGTGACTGAAAGGTGGCCTTAGTGCTTAGTGTACTGGGAGTTCTTGTTACACTGTAAGGCTTGCATATGCCTCCTGCTGTGGTTGACAAGGAGGATGCACAAGGCAAAGAGGACAAGAAGCCTAAGAACCACCCGCGTCTGGATTGAGGAACAAGCCATAAATGTAGGCTTCATAGCCTGCTCACTGCTGCAGAGGAAAAGTCCTGAACTCCATTGTGTCCAGGATTGCCCCAATGAATGGCAGTCTCTGAGATGAAATTAGTTGCGACTTCGGCTCATATATGGGGAAACCCAACAATGTCAAAAGGTACGCTGTATCCTAAGGTGGTCCATGACTAATGAAAGCAAACCCGCCTTCAGTAGCCCGTCGATCGATCGAGGTACAGTAATACAGAAACGCCTGACATCTGTCATAATTTTCATGAACACCCAAGGGGCACTGGTCAGGATAAACAAGCCCTGAAAATGTGTAATGAGTTGAGCATGTACTCCTCCTTAATTGGCATGTGTTTTAGTAGTCAAGAAGTAATCCCATTTGGTTTGTGTTGGTTTTTGAAAAAAAGTTTTTTTATTCTTTTTATATTGTCTTAAACAAACTTATTGGTTACATCCTCATTTTTCCAGAGTGTTATTTGGGTTACATTATAAGTACTGCAACAGCCGACACGTGTTTCCCCCTAAGTGGTCAGAATGGCATAGGGCTTTCTCAAGGCTGCAAAAGATGCAATTTGACAGTATAAGTCAATGTAGTTTGTAACCGGATATAGGACACCACCGAGTGCACAGTATGAGAAGTTCAGGAGTGGAGACGGTATTAAATATTTAAAAGTGCAGTTTCTGAAAAGTCCGAGAGCAATTGACCAGGATAAGTGTGAAAAAGGAGTGTGCAAAGAGTGATGTAAAAAAAAAGATGGAAGTTTGATTAGAGAAGTTAAAAGCGCGTTTTTCAGTGCTGGCAGAAGAGCAATTAGGAACTTTCGCGATTACGAAGTTTTGCAGTTTCTGCATATAAGCAATCCAGTATTAGGTGCATGTATAATATTACTCTGGTGAACATGCGAAGTTATATTAAGGTATTTTGTTAGTCGGCGGTAAGTTTATAAAGTATATGTGGAGGCTATGAAATTATAGGATTGGGCTGTGTCATTAGTATATGAGGGAAAGCTCCATTGGTGGAATTAAAGATTCAGGATTACATGATTACACATTTTGGTTAATACCTTCTTGATCAATAGGTAGATCGAGGTAGTTTCCTTTAAACGTATTAAATAATGGGTCAATCATCAAACAAGCATGATAAATGAAGATATCTGAGAAGAGGTTAGACAAGGGAAATGGGAGCAAGAAACAGAAAAAAGGGAGAAAAAACATTCAATTTATGTACACTTAACAAAGAAAGACAGATAAATACTTGATTCGATTTTGGATATTTTGTCATTAAGTCGAACATCTGTCAAAATTATTGCTAAACTAATGTTATAACTGCGGGGAATATGAGCGCCGGCATGTAACTGTGATTACCAAAAGTACCCGAGTACCCTAGTGCATGGGTAGGATTTCTAGTATTAGATCAGGATGGCAAAACTGCAAGAGCCAGGACTTTTTAAAGGGCTTTGGGAGAGACGCTAGGTCCGATTGTGTCCTGGGTCGAGTGCTGGTTCACAGCAGGATAGCGGGATATTTCCAAATGGCCACGTGGTCTTCGAGGACATTAAAAGCTTACGGCTGTATATATGGCTATGTATTAAGGACTGCGTTATGATTGAATTATCATAGGTATTGGGTGTATTCAAACATAGACAGAAGGGAGGGGTACAGAGGTCCTGGGTAATGGAACACTGTGTTGACACTCATTAGAGGTAAAAACAGACTGTAGGAAGCTTTTCATAGTAACTAGCATGATTTGTGCCGGTGATATTGCCAAGGAATTGTTTGGGCGGGTTATCAACAGGGAGGCATTTAGTTTGGCTCGGAGTTACGAGCGCAGAACTAAACTCAGGCTCAGGGGTAGAGCAGTCCGAGAGCTAACACCAGCTGCATAAGTCTTGCTTTACCAGTTTTACAAGACAACAAGGAGTATAAAAGAAAGTAGTGTGCCGTGTGGGTCGGCGAGGGGGAAGGCAAACATCGATTTACTTCTGCTGAATGGAAAACGGCAGTCTTGGGTCAATCCCGCATTGCTAACGTCGCGGCGGTGTAGAGACGTTATACCTGGGCGCCATCTTTAAGTAGTCGATGGGCTGGGCTCGTGTTAGTGAAGCAGTCCATAAAGATTGGTCGCCATCTGGAAGTATTAATTGTATATTGTATTCTGGAGTACCTGGAGATGAATTAATTGTGTCGTGATCCGATCAATCATATGTTTATTCACAAGTGTATCGATAACGGGTTGGTCTTGGGTGTATATTTCATATTTACCACCGCTGCGATAGAATATGAGAGTAGTGCATTTCAATAAATATTCACTGGTTCCGAAAAAGTAAGGGACATGTTTTGGAGAGGTTTCACTCATTGTTGAGCAAGTATATTGTACTGTGGAAATTTAGCTTGCAAACTGAACATTATCTGCGCCATCTTGTCTCTCCCCAGCGCGACACACAGGAAAGCGCACGGCACCCATTTTAGGCACCCTGGTCTCTCCCTGCTCATTGCCGATCGCCAGCGCGTCCCCCTGGCGCTGCAAGCATCCCCCCGCGCGCCGGCCACCCCCGCTCTCTCGTACACGGGCCATAAACCCTCTCCTTCTGCGCGACCCTGCCATGGAACCGCATCCCACGCCTGACCGACATCCCACACATGGTCATGCATCTCTTTGATAACCCCCTTCCTCTGCGCCCCATTGTCCGAACCGATCCCAGGCCATCACCTAGCCCTGCGGATGCAGTTTATTGTCCCTACTGTAAGGGAAACGCCCCACATCAAAGGGATTACAGTAGATCAAGGCCCCCCACCCCCTGAGACCCGACCGGTCACACACACCCCCGGGAATTGGCGGAATATCCTGCTGTGTGATAGCCATCTCCTACTGTGGGTGGGGTGGGGACTCCCACTGAAGATATGTGTGGGAACGAGCTCGAAGTGGGGATTCCGAGGAAGTTCTTTCTTGTATCAAGACAATCTCAAGAATGTGCCATGTGTGATAAACCTGCAATAAAGTCATAAACCTGTGTATAAGAGGCCAGGCCTCAGAGATGCAGTTAGAGCACCTCGTGACGATACCTTGCTGTCTGATCTGATGTGTTCTGCTCCGACGGAATAAAACTTTGTTTCCTGCCTTCCAGTCTCCGGCGCCTGCCTCTTTATTGGTTTAACATCGAATGGTATAAGAGGCGATTACCGCCGGGCAATACTTGAAAGGTTATCGACTGAAACTGCCGCTACCGTTTAACAATTGGCGTCCCAAGCGTGGGGCCCATCAGCGACACGTGGATCCAGTGGGAGAGGTCCCGACGACAGAGTGAACGACTGCAACGATCGGGAGAGCTCCTGCCCGATAGACCCTCGTCTGGCAGCCGATCATCCGAACTTCACTGGTTCCGAGCAGACCTCTCTCGAGTGATCTACGGTCCTGACTGGGAACCATCAGGAGTGCCGCGGCAAATACGGAGAGTAGAGGACGATCGGGCGCTGGAGGCGGAAGACGAGAAACTGTCCACGCGGTCCGGGTAAGGTCGTGAAACACGACAAATTGCGAAATAATTGATTGATTGACTGAAATACTAGTATTGCTCATTGATTGTTCTCTTTGAGATATTCGCTGTCTACAAACGGGGAGGAGTAGAAATACTCTCTCTCTCTCCCTTTGCAGATAGTGAAGGGTAGGTAACGCAGACTTTTGTCCCCGTTGTAACCCGTCGTGCCTATCTTTATCTCCCCACTGATTGATTGTCCGAACATTGATTGTTTTGAAGAATAGTGCTCTTTGAGATATTCTCTGTTTGCAAATAACGTAGAATAGAAATATTCTGTCTAGTCTTTGCAAATAGTGAAGGGTAGGTAACGCAGACTTTTGTCCCCGTTGTAACCCGTCGTGCCTATCTTTATCTCCCCATTGATTGATTGATTGTCCGAACACTAGTTGTTCGATATTGGTTCTTTGGAGGTATTCTCTGCTTACAAATAACGAGGAATAGAGATATTCTGTCTAGTCTTTGCAAGCAGTGAAAAGATAGGTAGTGCTGACTTTTGTCCCCGTTGAAACCCGTCATGCCTATCTTCTCCCCACTGATTGGTAGTTGGTTCTGCCCGGACCGCTTATTAGAGGTGGACCATCCGGCTCCACTGGAAGGCACCCCTAATAAGGACATGTTCACTAAATATGGACTAGTCGCCGTAGCTTATAGCAAGCTATGGCATAAATATACAAGGAAGGACCCCGAGAGTCAGTGGCCACTGATGGGATCCTTCGACGACCATAAGATAGAAATGCTAGAAATAGCTCTGCGTAGCAATAAGACGACGCCTACTATGCTTGACAGTATCGGCATGTGGCGCAAAGAAGCAACACAACGGAAAAAGAGGGAAGAGGTAAAAGCAGAAAAGGAATTACGAAAGGCAGCTCACCTTGCCGCTAGAAAGTTAGAAGAAGAAATAAAGGAGAGAAGGGAAACTAAACTAAGACAGGAGCCCGAAACATCAGGCCAGTACGCTGTTAGGACCCCCTCTATGCTCTACCCTGAGTTGTCCTCTAAGCAACGGACGAATGATGAATTACTATTAGGTCCCCCGATCATTTACATGCCCCCTCCATACGCACCCTCCCAATCGGTAGTGCAACACCCACAACCCCCAAACACGAGCGAAAGCAGTACAGGGGCCTCGGTCCTCACGGCCTCCGCGCCGGCCGAGCCTCTTGTACTGAACACAACGTCGGCAATAACGTTGGATGACCCTGAGATGAGAAAGAAAGATCCCACCAGAATGAATCGACTAACAAGGGATGAACGAGCAGGAATCGACAAGATAGTAGGGACACTGGTGGGGCGAAAGGAAAGTGAGGAGTATATAACAGACGTGTATAACTCATATGCCGACAGCCGCAGACGACACTTTGTCGTACGACTTTGTTATCACGCCCTGAACACATATGAGGATAGGTACCACGATAAAGGTCCCGAAGGCTTAGCGGCCCTATATAGGAAGGTTGACATTGGGGAAGAAGGAGAGGGCGATGTGACGAACCTCTTCACTTGTACACTCGAGGTCTATCGACACCTTAAAGAACACAGACAGACCACCAAAGCAGAAACCCCCATAGCGACTAAGCCCCAGGAAGGAAGGACTGATACCATGATGCCCATCAAAGAGGCCGCCCCCTACTGGGTCCCCCCACGAGGTCAGGGAACACATGACGACATCAACCACCAAGATGCGAAGGGAAGGGTTGTATATAATTGGGTCTACCAGCCATGGGACCGACAAGACATTTTGACCTTTAGAAAAACCCTACCCGACTTAAGAAAGAACCCGACTGCCTTCTACACCGAACTAGGTACAGCCTTAGGTTCAACAATAATGACCTTAGCAGATATCGACTTGTTCTTCGGGTTATGTCTGCCGGCTGATGTGTGGAAGCAAATCCGGAAAGTTGACCACGCTGAGCCGTTCGGATATACCTGGGTACAACTCGATACCATAGATAAACAGCGAGAACCGGGACAGAAACCCCCGAAAGCCATATTGGAGCTCCCAGACAAGATTGTACAGAAATTGAAGACTCTAATCCCAGAAAAAAAGGTGGACTGGTCGATAGTGACGGCTTGTCGCCAGAAACCCCAGGAGGATGTGTCTGAATACTTCTCTCGATTCGAGACTGTGTTTTCCGATTATAGTGGCCAGGACATGACCACTGCAACCGGACATCACCTCTTTGTCCAGAATTATGTGAAGGGTCTATCACAAGAAGTCTCCCAGAAGCTACAGACCAGCGAGAGTAGTTGGGCAGCCTCCAAACCCGCAGCAATCCTCCAGATGGCCCAATACTACGAAAACCAAAAGAATGAGAACGATAGGGCGTCAGAGAGGAAGAAAAAGGAACTGAAGGAGAGGGTAATGATAGCACAGTTGCAAGGGGTGACCATAGGAAGGGAACCCCCGAAAGGGAATTACCAACCAACCGCCCCTAGAAAGCTACCCCCTAGAGACCATACCCCTGCACCCTACAACGGACGGAGAGACTTAGATGGGAACCAATGTGCGTTCTGTAGAGGGTTCGGACACTGGAAATCCCAGTGCCCGGTCCTTCTGGAATTGAACAAAAATAGGGACCCCAGAGACACAGCATATGACCCCAGAAATAGAGGACAGGGACGAGGGTACACGAACGACGCCATCAACGACAGGCCAGGCAGACCAAACACCTTTGATCGCCCCCGACAAAACCAGTGTCAGCAGTCCGACTACGAAAGCACCCATGACTTCGCATAGGACCGCCAGGGGCAAGGGAGGGATCCAGTTGAACTCCGTGTTGACCAGCAAGGTCCTTACGTCACTGCTAAGGTCTTGGGCACCAAGTCTCCATTCCTGGTAGATACTGGGGCGACACGTAGTGCGTTATCTAAACGACTGATTCCTAGGGCACCCTTGTCTGGCTCACATGTAACCTCAATAGGCTTCGATGGAACGCCCTCCACTAACCCCTTATCAGCACCAATCTCCTTTGACTTAGAAGATAACGCCACTGACACGACCTTTCTACTCTCCTCCAACACCCCCGATGCTAATATGGGACTTGATTTGCTAAAACATTTTCGAGCTACCATCAGATGCTCCCCAGACGGAGTTCGAGTCATCCTGCACGATAACCCAGATCTGTTCAGACCTTGTCACACACGGCGTATGCTCTCTATAACCGATGCTGACCTGTCCCTACTCGACACGTTACCTTCACATCTATGGGCTAAAACCGACTCAGATGTAGGGCGCATGGTGATCGACCCAGTACACATAACCGTCCGACCGGACGCAGTGCTCCCAAAGCTTCCACAGTATCGGATATCGCCTGAAGGCGAGAAGGCATTGGTGGAAATCATCGAGTCCCTAGTCGATGCAGGAGTGGTAGAAGAAGTAGTCAGTAATGTTTGCAACAGCCCTATCCTACCCATTGTAAAAAAGCAAGGCGAGGGAGATGAGAAAGCATACCGCTTTATTGTTGACTTACGAGAAGTTAACAAAGTAGTCATACCTCAGTACCCCGTGGTCTCAGACATCACCAACATCCTCACTCTGATTCCGTCCACTGCCACCACTTTTACCGTTATTGATCTCAAGAACGCATTCTTTTCCATCCCCATCCACCCAGACAGCCGCTACCTGTTCGGCTTCACTTTAAAAGCCCGTTCGTACAGATTCTGTAGGGCACCCCAAGGCTACACTGAGAGTCCCAGCATTTATAGCCAAGCCCTCAAGAGACAACTAAATGCAGTCCAACTACCCGATGGAGTGGTGTTAATACAGTACGTCGATGACATTCTTTTGGCGGCCGACACCACTCCACTTGCCGTCACAGCCACCATTCACCTCCTCCACTTCCTCGCGGAAAACGGTCACAAGGTCTCCAGGAAGAAGTTGCAATTCTGCCAACCCCAAGTGACATATCTAGGCCACCTACTATCCAAAGACGGGAGGAAACTTACCCCTGACCGAATTCAGACCATCCTAGAAACCCCTGTTCCCAAAACTCAGAAGCAAGTGCGGTCTCTAGTAGGCCTCACCTCCTTTTGTCGACAATGGTTGCCAAACTTCAGTCTTATTGTAAAACCTCTGCTTTCCCTGCTGGCTAAAGATGTCCCCTTCCCCCTCCCCTGGACACCCGAATGCCAATCCTCCTTCAAAGAATTACGAGACGCCCTCTGCTCGGCCCCAGTCCTAGGAACCCCAGACTACACTAAACCTTTCTCCCTCTACACCCACGAAAGGGAGGGATGTGCGTTGTCTGTCCTAACCCAGTCCATAGGCCCTAAACAACGCCCTTGTGCCTACTTCTCTGCCACTCTTGACCCTGTAGCCAGAGCTTTGCCCGCCTGCCTTCGAGCAGTAGCCGCCGCTGCTGTCTCTATCCGGCAAAGTGAGGGGATCGTGCTCTCGAACCCCCTCACAGTATTGGTACCCCATGCGGTTGACACCCTCCTGAACCAAACCAAGACCCAACACCTGACTAGCGCACGACTGACTGGTTACGAACTAACTCTGCTTGCACCCCACATCACATTGAAACGATGCACCACTCTGAATCCAGCTACTCTACTACCTCTCCCTGACGCTGACCCCAATGCGTCCCCTATACATGACTGCGTGACCCTCACCGACGAACAGACCAAGAGTAGGGTTGACCTCCGGGATACTGCCTTCCCGGACCCTGACGGAGAACTGTGGGTGGATGGCTCATGTATCAAGCTCCCCGATGGCACCACCTCAGCTGCCTATGCAGTCACCACAGCCCGAACAGTTGTTGAGACAGCCCGCATCACACAGCGATCCGCACAGGCGGCGGAACTAATTGCTCTCACACGAGCATGCATCCTGGCAGCAGGGACAACCGCAAACATTTACACAGACAGTCAGTACGCCTTCGGGGTAGTTCACCACTTTGGGCTCTTATGGAAAGAGAGGGGATTCTTGACTTCCCATGGCACACCCATCCTGCATGGAGATCTAGTCTCTGCCCTGACCGAAGCAGTCCTCCTCCCCACACCACTGGCTGTGATCAAATGCCAGGCACACAAGAAGGTGACAGACATTATAGGACAGGGAAATGCACTAGCTGACATTACTGCCCGAACCACAGCCGAGAATAGGTCCACGACCCATATGTACGTGACCAGGTCACAAACTGAGAAATGGAAGGATGCTAGGGAAACGATTAGGGATATCCAACTAGCCAGCACACCACACGAATTAACTGAATGGGCCCGGGTGGGATTGAAGGACGATGACGGTTGCTGGCGAACTAAAGACTCGAACAAACGGTTGCTACCCGACTCATACTTGATCCCCATGCTGACCATGGCACACTCCCCCGCACACATAGGGTCTGCCCCCATGATCGAACTCATCTCCAAAGTCTGGCACAACGACAAAATCCCAGACTCAGCCAAACGTCTGGTCCAACAATGCCTGGTATGCCTCCAACACAACCCTGGGAAAGGAACTGCTGTACCCCGGGGAGGGTTTGGGGTTCCCAATCACCCCTTTGAAGTCCTACAAATGGACTATGTCCAGTTAGAAAGGTGCCAAGGTTTTAAGTACGTACTTGTCGTTGTGTGTGCCTTCAGCAAGTGGGTGGAGGCCTACCCAACCCACGACAACACCGCTATGACTACCGCAAAAGTACTACTGAAAGAATTCTTCCCCCGATACGGCCTTTGTCGAATTTTGTGGAGCGATAATGGCCCCCACTTTGTAGCCGAGGTTATCCAACTCATCTTAAAGGGGCTGGGTGTAAAACAGAAATTCCACGCGGTCTTCCATCCCCAATCTGCAGGCTTGGTTGAGCGACATAATGCCACATTGAAGCTTAAGATAGCAAAAATAGTTGCCACCACAGGACTGAAATGGCCAGACGCTCTCCCGCTAGCATTGCTATCAATGCGTTCCACCCCCACTAAACACCTCTTAACCCCCTACGAGGTCGTTTTCGGGCGGCCCATGAACCTTTGGACTGCACCAAAGCCAACATCCTTCCACGACGTCCCGGACGTCCTCATGTCTGACTATTTGTATAACCTAACTAAAACGTTGTCTGTTATCCATCAGCAGGTGCTGCAAGCCATTCCCGATGTTTCCAGGGGCCCCGGGCACGACATCCAACCCGGCGACTTTGTCTTAGTGCGTAACTTCCAGCGCACCAAGAGTCTGGAGCCCCGGTGGACGGGCCCCCTGCAAGTCCTGATCACCACCCGAACAGCTCTTCGAGTGGAGGGGAAACACAATTGGCTGCATGCACACCACTGCAAGAAGGTATCACCGACCCTGACGACCACGGACAACATCACCGCCCAAGAAGAACTTCTGGACAAAGACCGACCATTCCTGAGCCGCCGCCCAGATACGGAGACACTTGAGCTAGTGAAATATCCCCATCCCACCGTGCCATCCAAGGAAGGGTATAACTTGCGACGAAAGGAGAGAACTTCGGCTAAGCAGACCACAAACTAAGTGGAAATCTCAGAGCGGTAGCCTAGTCACCTCAAAGGCCACCAGGAGAGAAACTAAACAAAGTCTGTGGTTCTGCCCGCTACCGAGTCTCTTGAAGGTGATGGAAGCGCCCGACATGAAGATGATGGAAGCAACCGGACGTCCGAAGATCCACTACAAAAACCCAAAGACTGACAGAATGCACAGCTCAAAGACTATTGCACTTTTCATTACCCTTCTCTTTTGTCTTCTCCTCATGGTCACCTTCTGGATCATGGAGGAGAGCACACCCGCTCATAAGACATTGCTGACCACCGTTCAACCTACCACCATGAAAGAACACCATCTGATCTCACTTTCACCCCAACTCCGAGAAAGGCGTAAGGAGTTCTGGAATAACTCTTTTGTGCAGTTGCTCCACCAACACAATCTTGCCGCCAACGCCACTAATTGCTGGATCTGTGGATTGCTACCACATGCCACTGGACACTCTATCCCTTTCATCCCTTCACCTTTTTCTGTCCATGGTTCCTGCCTCGCCTGGCTAATCCTCCTGCAGGAAAGCTACAGGGATAATGCCACTTCCGGCAAAACTGTGTCGCACTTCTACCATGGGTTCTGGCTGAACAGAACTGGAAAAACTTCTGCCCCCTTCTGCCCTCTGAGATCAAACACTTCCTTTCACATGAACATCCCTGCCAAAGAACGAGTTGAAATGCAAGTGTGCAACAACCCAGCCAGACCCACCTTCTCTTACCTCCGGAAACGAACGGCGGCCACCCTGACAGTGGCCCTATCCGTCATCAACATCACTGGATTTGTGTGCCTCGAAGGCCTGGGGGCGCAGCTGGTGGGCCACAGCTCCTGCCTCATCACCCGAACATTGGACTCAGTTGATCCACCCTCCTTTGTTGCCTCCCCGAATATGTACTTCATCTGTGGTACTAAGGCCTACACCTGGCTCCCGAAAGGTTGGGGAGGCACCTGCTACATCGCTTTTGTCCTTCCTCCGACATATGTGGCTCCAGCAAACCATCACCGACAGAAACGTGCCAAAGACCTTATACAAGCCGACTCCGCCGGGGCACAGTTCCTGGATGCAGTAAAGGGACTTGTTCCACTCTGGGGTCCAATGGCAAACAGCCGTGCCATCCGCCACTTAACTCAGGCAGTCGAGACGGCGATGAACATTACGGCTGGCATCCTCGCCAACAACACCGCCGAGCTTCAGGCCGTCCGCCTGGTGGCTCTTCAGAACCGCCTCGTTCTAGATGTGGTTCTGGCTGATCGTGGAGGAGCATGCCGCATCATTGGGTCCAGCTGTTGTACCTACGTACCGGATAACTCACCCTCAGTCTACAAAGCAATTGAACACCTCCACAGACTTTCCGCAGAGGTTCATCAGGAGCAAGAAGGATGGTCCCTTGGGAGTTGGTTTTGGGACACTATTAAAAGTTGGGGATGGAGGCTGTTTTCATTTATCCTAATACCGATTGTGATACTATGTGGATGTTGCTTGGGGATTCAGTGTCTGCCACCTTTATGTTCGCTTTTTATGAACTGCATCTGCCCTAAGACTTTGAACTTTGAAGCGGAACGAATGAAAGCTCTTTATGAGGTGGAAGTTCGTAGTATTATGGGGATAGATCCGAACTAGACAAGCTGGCGAGATATGTTAAAAGGGAGGACTGTGGAAATTTAGCTTGCAAACTGAACATTATCTGCGCCATCTTGTCTCTCCCCAGCACGACACACAGGAAAGCGCACGGCACCCATTTTAGGCACCCTGGTCTCTCCCTGCTCATTGCCGATCGCCAGCGCGTCCCCCTGGCGCTGCAAGCATCCCCCCGCACGCCGGCCACCCCCGCTCTCTCGTACACGGGCCATAAACCCTCTCCTTCTGCGCGACCCTGCCATGGAACCGCATCCCACGCCTGACCGACATCCCACACATGGTCATGCATCTCTTTGATAACCCCCTTCCTCTGCGCCCCATTGTCCGAACCGATCCCAGGCCATCACCTAGCCCTGCGGATGCAGTTTATTGTCCCTACTGTAAGGGAAACGCCCCACATCAAAGGGATTACAGTAGATCAAGGCCCCCCACCCCCTGAGACCCGACCGGTCACACACACCCCCGGGAATTGGCGGAATATCCTGCTGTGTGATAGCCATCTCCTACTGTGGGTGGGGTGGGGACTCCCACTGAAGATATGTGTGGGAACGAGCTCGAAGTGGGGATTCCGAGGAAGTTCTTTCTTGTATCAAGACAATCTCAAGAATGTGCCATGTGTGATAAACCTGCAATAAAGTCATAAACCTGTGTATAAGAGGCCAGGCCTCAGAGATGCAGTTAGAGCACCTCGTGACGATACCTTGCTGTCTGATCTGATGTGTTCTGCTCCGACGGAATAAAACTTTGTTTCCTGCCTTCCAGTCTCCGGCGCCTGCCTCTTTATTGGTTTAACATCGAATGGTATAAGAGGCGATTACCGCCGGGCAATACTTGAAAGGTTATTGACTGAAACTGCCGCTACCGTTTAACAGTACCAGGGTCCTAGGGGAGTTAGTAACTGGTATCTATAATCTTGGTACTCAGGGTTGGCAGGAATGACAAGTTTTGGTAAGTGAACTTGCACATTGGGCTGTCCACAAATTGCCATGCGTCGCAATTGGTTGTACTGGTGGCAAGTGAATGCCATCTAAAAACCATTTTAGAGAAAAAAAGGAGGAGTGCACGGACCATCTTAAATGCACTAATTGCAGTGTATTGCCAGAATAACAATAAAATAAGATGGGAGCGGTGATAGCCCATATATTGACCAAGAGAGGAAGGCACAGAAACAAAGGGGAAGAAATAACCCTTAGGTTATGGGGGTATTATCCAGGGGAGAGAGAAGAAAATACAAAGAAGGTTAGGATAAGTATTTGTCATGGAAAGGTAAACGCTGTAAAGATTCATAGGAAGTAAGATCAGGACAGTTGGCAAGAGCATGAGATACAGATGTTATCTTTCTACTACTGAAACATTATTTATACACATAATTGGGCTTTTTCTAAGCTATATAGAATTACAGACAGAGGAAGATTTATGGGCCAGAAACTCTAACATGCGTAACCAGGTTTACAAATTCATTTACTATTAAACAATGGCAAACTTGTCAGCATGGCTAATAATAATGGAACAGTCTGCAGATGGAGTGTCTGGTGGATGACAGGTTCTCATATGGTTGCATGACAATTGTCTCAGAGCCAATGGTGCCACTCATTATCTTTGTTCAGACCTTTCGCCAAAATTTCAAAGTGGATAATTAGGGCACTTTCTTGTTGGTGTAATCTGTGTTCAAGCTCGCCTCCTATTGCATGTTGTTTCAACTTTTTGAGGGCACAAAAGGTAAAGGTGCGGTGATGTGGATGATTCTTCTCAAAATGTTCAACTAATGGCTACCGTACGTTGTTTGGTGGATATTCCGATAATGTTCTTGGATGCGAATTTTTAACAGATGGGTTGTTCTGCCTTTAAAGTGTTTTTCGCAGGGACAGGAGATTAGGTAAATGACATTTGTACTCTCCCAATTTATGAAATCTCTGATTTGAAATGAGTGACCATTCACGTTTACATCCTTGGTTTTGGACCTGCCTAGTTTACAAATCGAGCAATTAGAGCAAGTGTAGGAGCCGTTGGGCAGATGTCAAAAGGTTGGAGGATCTTTTTTGTTTTGAAAAAAGGAGGGACATAGAACAGCTCTGAGATTTTTGCTCCATGTGAAACTGAGTTGTGGTGAATCTTTGAGGGCACCTGCTATAGTAGGATTTTGTATTAGAAGATTCCAAATTTTTTTTAGGGTCTTGCGTACATGCTGTTGTCTGTTATATTGGGTCAGAAAGTGGATGACTGGTTTATGATCTTTGGAACGATTGTAGTGTAGAAGGGAGTTGCGCTCTGTTTGGGCAAAAAAGTGTTGCGTTTCCTTAAGACATCTTTGGTCATATCCTCTTTGACTCGGTCTTTCAGTAATCTCCATAGATGTTTCTGTCATATTCGTCTTGTGAGCTACAATTGATGGGTGCTCAACGGTATTCTCCTGATGAAATGTTAGCAATTGTATGACGGGGATGGAGTTTGCGGCTGTGGTTTTTCTATGGATTTTAATTTATAATGTGTTGTGTTCAAATGTAGAGGATAAGGTCCAGGAATTCAATTTCTTTCTTTGAAATAGTGTAGGTTATTTCTATACCCCACTTGTTTGAGGTTAGAGTTTGGATGACATTTTTCATAAGGGCTTCCGATCCTTGCCATTTGAGTAATATATCATCGAAATATCGACCCAAAAGTACTATGTTGCTGGAGAAGTTTTCTGTGTGATCATTCCTTATCCATTGATGTTCTACTTCCACCATCAGAAGGCAGGCATAGGGAAGGGCGAATTTTGCCCCCATCGCTGTCCCCTGGAGTTGTAGGTAGAATTCACCATTGAAGAGAAAGTAGTTATTGTGTAGGCAGAATTCAAGCATTCTCAGGATCATCCTATTTCTACCGTGTAGTGTACTGATCTTGTTTGAAGATATTTCCTGATCGCTGCTAATCCATCCGGATGTTTGATGGATGTAGAGGCTGACCACATCTATGTTTGTCAAGAGGAAGTCTGGTTGCCATGAGATATTTTAGAGTTTCTGTAGGACATCCTTCGTGTCTCTTATAAAGGATGGAAGATCCTTCATAAAGGGTTGTAATTCAGCATCTATGAAGGATCCCACATTGGAGCAAATGGACTCGATCCCCGCAATGATGGGTCTACCTTTTGACGGTCTGCCTGGTTTATGGACTTTTGGTAGTAGATATAGGGTAGGGGTGACTGTATTATCTCTGAGGAGTAGTTGCTTCTCTTCCAATGAGAGAAGCTCCTTGTCCTGCTAGGTATTCAGCAGCTGGTAGAGCTTTTCTTGTATGTCCTTTGTGGGGTTGTAGCTTCGTTTGTTATAGCAGGCGGTATCCCCCAATCAATGGTACGCTTCTTGGAGATAATCTGAGGTGTTTAGAAGAACTACATTCCCTCCTTTATCCGCTTCCTTAATGATCAAATTTGGGTCATTCCCCGGTCACAACAATGCTCCTGGACCACCTTGAACCACAGGTAACGTCTGTGGGACTGCCGGACAGGTATATGAAAATACTTGTCCTGCAAGTCCAAGGACACAATCCAGTTGTGCAGGTCCAGAACATAGAGGATCTGGGCCAATGTGATCATTTTGAATCTGTCCTTCCATATGAAGGTATTGAGGGGGCGGAGGTCCAAGATACGGTTGAGTCCCCATCCTTTTTCAGGACGAGGAAATAGTGATAGTACTAACATCTGCCTCTCTTTGAATCTATGGCACCTTAGAAGAGCAACAAGCGTACCTTCTATCATAGGATAGACAGATGCTCTTCTGAAATCTGTTTTGTGTGGGAGGGATACATGGTAGGGAGAAAAGAAAAGGTAGAACATAACTTTCAAATAAATAAATTACAAGACCAATCTACAGATGGCCAAGTCAGAAGGAAGTGCCAGATCCCATCTCCCACTGGATGGCCCTGCACAAGCTGACAGCAAACTAATGGGTGCATCAGTCCAGACAGACTGTGGGTACAGACCGCCATGCCAGAAGGCCTGAAGAAAACATGTTTTCCGAAGGGCTCAGTCTTTTTAGATTCTCCAAAGGGGTGGTAGTAAATGAATTGGGACTCAATTTACTGGCCGAGTCCTGCACAATAAGGTTCTAGTGAACTGGCTGCTTGGAGTTAAATTTCAGATTACCAGGTGCCAGTCGATTAAGTCACAGGTAGGCAAGAACATGGTTTTGACTAGAGAGCCAAATGAGTATCTGTGAGGGCATCATACAACTGAAGTAATGGTCAAAGGCTGCTAACCCCAGCTGCAGTATTTTTGTCAAAATAGTTGTTTTAGTCTCAGCTGTAACTCTAGCACCTTGGCTGCCCTCCGAACCACCACTGCCAAATTATGTACTTTCTTGCATTTGTGGCCCAAGTAGTGAGACTATCTCTGTCTCGGAAGAGGGTTCAAGCCCACTGGCATTCTGTAAATCAAGGTACAACTTATCATCACTGATTCCCCACACCATATCATCAACATCCTGGGTCAATCCTGCTACAGCAAAGGATCAGAACCAAAAAGATAACTAACAGCCTCTGCTGATAGCTGCAATGCCACAGAGGCACAGGGTTAGAGTCGGGCGGCATGACAACTGGTTGCACTTTTGTAATTTCATAGCACAACACAGGTCAAGCTCGGCTAACATGGATTGTCTCCGGATGGAGGTGGCTGGAACCAGCATGGACTGTGGGACTGCAGTAGAAGCCTTTACCAAAGATGGTATGGGCACAGTAATGGGGCCCAAGGCAACAGATTGTGCCAGTGAGGGACCTGCATGTAGTAACCTGACTGGACTTCTGTGAAGTACTATGAAGCTCACTGAATATTTGCAACATGGCCTCTTTGAAAGCAATGATCTTTGGGGTAGATGACAGACCCTAGAACTCAGGATACATCAGGACCAGCTGAGGAATCTGCTCATTAACCAACGACCTCTATAGAGTGTGAATTACATCTTGACAACCTTGGCCTTCTACATGGAGTCAGAGTGGCCGCATGGGATTGAGTCCTGTTTTGCTTTTTTATGCTGGCATTTGGACTTAGACTTACGCAAGGCTTTAAGTGAGAAGTGGAACAGTGACTGCAACTGAGTCCGGGCCTGTGACTTGCAGCGGGAGTTGGACCTACATGAAGGCCACAACTTCTTTTCTCTGACACATATATCTTCCCCACCTGGTCTTGAAACGTCTTTGGGGGCATGAGGGAAAACGTATCACACGACTCAGAGTACTGTCCAGAGCCCACACACCAAAGACATGCTCATGCTCAAAAACCTGACAAAGTGGGGAGCGGAGTGCTGGATTCTAGTCAGAAGGTGCAGAAAAAAAGGAAGTGACATCCGCACAGGTGGTTATATGGGGCTCTGCTCCATAACTTCTGGGTGGCATAGCAGCACCTAGCAGTGCTTCACAGCACTGATACAACAAATCTCAGTACCCGGTCTGGTGCCAGGGGGATATTTTAAAGGCAAGATATCTGCAGTTTGAAGTATCAAAATCCAGCCATGGATTTTCAACCTCACCACACTTGAATATTCTCCTTTTCTTAAAAATAAAACCAAACCACTCCAGCAGCAACAGGCCTACTTTTCTCTTTATGTGTGCCAGATTGTTAGGTCACAATATATTTTTGGAGCTTGGGAGAGATGTCACACACGACAGGGGAAAATACACACGTGTACACGAAAAATATACTTTCCAGACTTAGATGCACAGCCCCAGCCAGGAGTGGACAAGTACAATCAGGCCCACTTCTGGGTGAAGAGTGGCAAACTAGGTATTTAGATCCCACTTGGATAGAGTTCCCTTGTCTGGCAACAGCTGTTTCTGTTACTCTTTGCTCTTCGCTTTAGTTTACACTCAGCTTGGTCCGTTCCTTCACCTTTATTGCTTTCTCCCTTCTGCAGTTCCCTTTGGTCCTCTAGTTTTCTTACCCGTTTTTTGAGGTCACCTGTTTTGCTACCCTCTTGTCAATTTGTCTCCTTGTCCAGACCTCCTCCTCCTTGGTGCACCACTGGCATGTCATCTTCAGCTCCTGAGCGGGTCAAGCGGTAGGCTGGGGGCTAGTTAAAGCATCCACTCCGCTTCCACTGGTGTACTCTGTTACCTTTAGATATAATTACTTTCCTATTGTATTCTACATTTAGTCATTTGTGTTCTCTCACCCGTTGGTGGAAACATTGACGTTCATAGTTTCGCCTTGGTACACTGTACCCAAGGAATCCAGTCCAGGTCATCAGCCCGAAGGAGTGTGACTCTCTCCCTCCTCACTCCCTCCTACCCTTACTTTGGATCTTCATTAACATCCCTGACCTCCAGCAAGGGTTTGAGTTGACACGTAAGGGAAGACAGGGGAATTGGCCTCGACATCAACATATTCGCACTACTGTGCTCCTGACAAAGATGCCCTTAAGAGACCTCATCTTATGCTAGTACACACAGCACAGACATGGACTGAGTGGTACGCTGCCAGGTAAAATGCACTTCAGGAATGTGGAGTGCAAACAAGCTGCCTTAGATAAAGGAAAACATAGTATGCAATTCAAAGAAACAGCTCCCTGGCACATAATCCCTGAGCACTATAAAAGCAGATTCAAGTCTATACCCAGTATCACAAATAATGGAATGAGTGGCAGGGCAGGGGAATGGACTGTGAAAACATAATCATATATTCTTATGCACTTCAATGTTATTGTTTATTTAAATTATATTTATATGTGTAATAAGCATATTACTGTGTGTACTGAATCAAATATGGATGTTGGTTCTTATTGATATGAATGGTTCTTTGGCCTCAATTATGCTTGCTGAGTTTCATGGCTCTAGTAGGCCCAGAAGATATTTAAAGTAGTACATTTGCACATTTCTGCAAAAAGTAACCTCGCTTTTAGTATTGGCAACTAGAAGAGTAATTTTACGATAATATTGAACTCATTATTGGATCCATAATGACTCTTCAAGGACATCTTGCTCTTCCACCTGGAGAAGATCCTGCCACCTGCTCATTAGATACGTTTCTGCTCAAAGTAGCGACAAGCTTGTGCACGTTATTAGGTTTAACACATTTTTAATAACTATGTATTGAGAGAAAACATATTTAAACTTTACTAACTTTCTTGTATTTTAGCATTAGGCTACAACTGACCTCTTCTAGCCAGAGCTCTAGTGAGATGAAATGACAATAGTCTTTTGATTATTTGCTATGCTGCTTCCTAGTTCCTTCTCATGAGCTGCCAAACCCACTGCTTCCCCACTTTGGGTCCTTGCCCCTCAACAATAGTAAAATCTGTGTGTCTTCTCTTGATATTTCATTTGGTCTGTTTATTAATTCTCTTTCTTTACTCGGGAGTCTCTCTTTCTTCCTTGAAGTTGGGCACAATTCTTCCACCTCTGAAACAGTTTTCTCTAGACGCAAATGTTTTTTTTAGGTCTCGCCTGACCCAGCGCATGCGCTGGTCTGGCGAGACTTTTAGTGAGAGCTCAAAAAATGCTACCATGGCCAGCCTAGAGCTACAGTGCATGTGCACGGGCGCGTGCTTAGGAGCAGAGGCACCATATGGCAAACCTCATCATGCTCATTAAGCGCCCACGATCACTTTCACTGTTGCCCGCGATCACTTTCGCGGCGCCCCTTTGATGTTCTCATTCAAAGAACATTAAACATCAAAGAACATGTTGTTGTGTTAATGCTTTGCTGCGCCCGTTTGACTTACACTGTGCTTTCTCTTTCCACAAACTTGATGTTTGTGTTCCTTTATTTTGATATGCTTTTAGTATTACTGTCACACACACAACCACAACCACACACACAACCACAACCACACACACAACCACAACCACACGCACAACCACACACACACAACCCCACACATAACCACACACATAACCACACACACACACACACACAACCATACACACACAACCATACACACACAACCATACACACACAAACACACCCAAAACCACACAACAACCACACACACACACACAACCACACGCACAACCACACGCACAACCACACAACCCCACACACAACCACACACACACACAACCACACACAACCACACACACACACACACAGCCACACACAACCACGCCCACAACCACACACACAACCACACACAATCGCAACCACACACCACACACACAACCACACACACACAACCACACAACCACACACAACCACACACCCACAACCACACACACAACCACACAACCACACACACAAACCACACACAACCACACCCACAACCACACACAACCACACGCAACCACGCACACAACCACAACCATACACACACAACCACACACACACAACCACACAGACACACACAACCACTCAAACAACCACACACACAACCACAACCACACATACAACCACACACACCACACACACAACCACACACCCAACCACACACAACCACACATACACCCACAACCACACCCACAACCGCACCCACACACAACCACACACACAACCACAACCACAAACACAAGCACGCACACAACCACACACACACAACCACAACCATACACACAACCACACACACAACCACACACAACTGCACACACACAACCACACACACAAACACACACAACCACACACACTCAACCACAACCACACTCAACCACACACCCAAACACAGCCACACCCACAACCCCAATAACACACCCAAACACACCCACAACCACACACACAACCACACCCAACCACACATCCATACACACACCCACAACCGCACCCACACACAACCACAACCACACAACCACACACAACCACACACACACAACCACACATACACACAACCACCCACACAACCACACAACCACACACACACATAACCACACACACACACACATAACCACACACACACAACCACACACACACCCACAACCGCACCCGCACCCAAAACTGCACCCACACCCACACACACAACCACACACAACCACACACACACACACAACCACACACACTTCAAACTTTTTAATGCCGCCCCCAAGTGAAAAAATAAAATTAATCGGCCCCACCCTCAGAATTTTTCTCAATTACTCTATTAAATTGACAATGTTCAAATACATCTTGACTTAATTGAACACAAAACATATTTAATCATTACAGCTAAATTCTGTTACCGTTTTTAAAAAGCAACCAAATACATGATTGTCAAACATACTATTCTGGTCAGATAGGCCTTACTAAGGCGGAAAAGTATCCACAGCGTGACTATTAGAAATGGGGGTGGGGATTTTGAAGATTATTTGGAGTCCCTTCCCTTTTAATACATACTCGCCAGCTAGGATATAAATGACAAAAGATGTTAGGGATTGCCCATTACGGAGCGGACTACTGCCGCACATTCCCCCCTCCCCCTCTTTTTAAAATGAAGGTCTGTTAACAGCATAATGTTTGTTTTGGCCAGAGCCTGCCCCCACCCCGGGATCACTTGAGGCCCCCCTAGGTGTGCCCGCCCCCCCCCTGTATGAAGACCCCTGCTTTAAAGCCACCTATAAAATGGTCTTCAAATGCTACAATTGTTCACAATTTGCCATTGGTATTCAGAAAAAACCTTGTGAAAAGTCTCCTGCCATAGTAATTTGGTCTTCAAATCCTATTATATTTGTATTAGTGTTACCAAACTATACTTTTTTCACAATCACAATTTGCCTCTAAATTTCCTTAAAATTCCTGTTAATCTGCATATCTCTGGTCTACTCTTGAATTCAATACTTCAAAATAAGTCTCCCATTGTCTATTTTTATTGATAATTGCAAATAACTTCAGAAAGAAATCAATCTATCTATTTCTCTGCCTGTATTTATTTTTAACAATCGGAAAAAACGAAAATAGGTCGTGGTTTCAGTGATTCTCAATGCTGTCAACAACTGCATGGGTAATCGTTGTGCAGACTGACAGGTGGGAGGATTAAAAAAAGGGAATAGGTTTCCTGATTTAAACAACTAAAGGTGTGCATGTGTTCCCACTACAATGCTGATATGTACGTGTGAGCGATGCATTATACATTTTCATATAGCAAAAAACAATGAGGTATCCATATGTGAGTTCATTAAATGACTATGGAAAAACACCAGTTTCACCTACATTTTGACAAACCACAAAATTAATATGGATGAAGGCAGATAAAGTTAGCAAAAAATATGGATAAATACAGACGGGAATTTCTAAGCTATAAACACCTAAAATCGGAAACCAATCCGGTTCGGATGTTTATCACCATTTCAGCTGATGCAGGCATTTTGCTCATTGCCTACAAATAGTTGGGGACCCCTGCCTTGGAGGTTTTCTCTTTAGAAGAGCATGTGCCTGTATGTAAATTGCTCCGTGACGCACTGTGTATTGCAAACCCAGTGCCTGTCACTTTAAAGCTCTTTTGATAGATCTCTGTAAATGATATATTATTTTTTTTAAGTCTTTTCTGGTTTTGAGGGCAGATCCGTTGCTCTAGGAACACAATATAGACTAGACTATCAGTCATCATTTTCAAGTGTACGTTGTTATGACAAGCTGGATTCTAAAAATAGAAGCGCCTGGGACACGCTCGAGCTGCGGCCATCTCCCGCGGGGGTCTGCACGCAGGGGGCAGTGCGGGTTAGCCGTGAGGAGATGGGAAGGCCGCTCTCTGTCCACGAGCAGTCAGGGCAGGGTGCCAGGAGGGACCGGTGGGCGGGACAGAGGAGCGGGGGTGCGAGAAGAACGAGGAGGCCCGAGAGGAGGGAACGGGAAGGGCTGCATGAGGAACGTCACAGGAAGGGCTGATCGCAGTGTGTGTTTGTGAGTCTAGATACAACTGTTTCTGTCATTCCAAGACGGTCAGAGGTGCCATACCCTTTTATTTAACCATTCGAAATTACGTCAGGGGTGGGTGATGCTTCGAACCCTCGAAGACCTTTCTACATACATTGTTGACATGAGTGGCTTCGAAATACCGACTGCCAGCTATCTACTACCGAAGCATTAACTATTTAAAAGACACACATTAGTCTGCTGGGCCCCAGCTCGCTGAGTGACGGGACTGCTGTATCTGCAGATGTGCTTGAAATGGGAATATAATAGTCCAGGTACTCCCTATCTCAGAGTACTTGTTTGGTACTAAGGAGAGCCAGTTCTCATCCATTGAAATCATTCCACTCCTACTGAGGGGTGCCGGCACACTCCTTTCGAAAATAATGAAGTACCCGAGAGTACCTGGCGATTTAGAGCTCTGTCAGCGCCTGCCTGAGCTGGACGGGCAGTCGCATGAACCTAGTGCGAAGGTCTTGGCCATAGCTTATAACAAGCAAAAGGAAAGTGCGCGCGCGCCGGCGAGTGGGACGGCAAAAGTAAAAGCAGGGGTGCGTGTGCGACGGCAGGAAAAAGTGAAAGCTCCAGATGGCGCCTCGGGCGCTGAAAGCTGCTGGCTGCGCCACACGTGCACGCTCGCGTGAACGCAAGCGATAGGCCAACTAGCAGCACTTTGAAAACTCACCTACTAAATGTCTCTCCGAGCAGCGCATGCGCGCTGACTCAGCGAGACCTAAAAATAGACAGACATCCTATCCTTGCCGTTTTCTCTGTCTCGGATCAGCTGCTCCAAACTCAGAGAGACATAGACACCACCTTCACGTGCCACTACATGCAGCTATAAGCACCTCCTGGAGTGCTTGATGACTTCTTATCCGATATCACCCTCCCGTAGATATCATTGGAATCTCAGGAGAAACTCAATGGGGAAATCACTCTCTTTGAGATGCAGGAAGCAATATGTGCATTTGCCACTAGCAAAACACCGGGACCGGATGGCCTGCCAGCTGAGCTCCACAAGGCATAGGCCCCTCTATTGGTGCCCCATCTTAAGGCGCTAGATGATGCTGCACTTACCGTGACAGTTCTCCCACCCAAGATGAGTGATGCCCTACTTATATCATTGCCGAAGCCAGGCAGAGACACACTAAACTTGGGAAAGATCACTTGCACTGTTGAATACAGATTACAAGATCCTTGCTAAAATATTGGCGGACCGCCTCGCAGCTCTAGTGCCACAGTTTGTCAATTCCGATCAAAATGGCTTTGTACCCGCTAGGAACACCTCAATGAACTTTCATCGCCTTTTCTGCGTATTCACCTAGGCCAAACAGCGATATCCCCACTCGGGGTGCCTGGTCTTGGACCTACACAAGGCATTTGACTCCCTTAAGTGGCCCTTTTTGGGTCGAGGCTGGGCAGCACATACGCTGCTCTGTTGCATACTGTAGTGGAGTATGGAATAGAAACCCCACCCACTCTCCGCCCATATTTGTCATTGGCCTGTGTCATTGTCCTTCGTAAATGCCAGCTTCTGATTCGTTAATAGGCCTGCTAGTCCCTCCTTAGTACCGCCTTGTCTTCATTTGTAACCTCCCAAGAGGACTGGCCCTTTTACTTCAGTTGTTACACAGTATGTCTTTTTAGGTCTCGGCTGGCGTTGGGAGCACACATGCGCTCCTCGCCTCAAGACTTATAGTCAACAAGATTATTTTACCAAAGGGTTTTAAGCCCCACCCCTCTTTCCCATTAGCTGGTGTCACCGTTTATGCTAAATGGTCGCCAGCCATTGGGAAAGAGCTTTGTATGTTGCCTCCCTTTGGCTTTTTGGGACAGCCCACTTGGACGGGCTCTCCTGCTTTCCTTCTGGCGTAAAAGGTTTCTTATCTTTATCGGGCCATGTGTTTAAACACATGGCCCCATAAAGACAAGAGATCCTCTTTCACTTTCGGGAAAGCACGATGCAATTATAAAGAAGTGGCTGCCTTTGCCAAAGCCGAGAGCTTGTTTTTAACAGCGAATGTCCATTCAACGACCTCCCCTCAGCACTAACAGCGTGCTGCACAGTTTTCATTACAGCACGCGTGCATTTACCGCACTACCTGGTGTCAACTGGATCCCACACGCTTCTGTTCTCGCGCCCATGCACATAGGATGCGCTCATGCCGTAATCACTTTCCATGTAGGTTATTGGAGTTAAGTGCATGTCAAATACCCCAATAAAAAAATTATAATCACCCAGAACTATTCCGTGATTCACCACCCTCTTAAACTTGGAGTGCCCATTGTCACCACTCCTACAGCCGCTGCACACTGGGGGGCACCACGGACCCCGGCACTCACTCAAGTACCCGGTGTTTGTCACCGCTGTTACCCGTCGGATTAGGTCTCACCGCCCCCCTTAAATGTGACTTTTCTTAACACTAATTCATTAGATCCGAAAGTAGCTTTTTATGTAGTTGTCCCCCCTTCCTCCCCCGTCATTTTCGTCCTAATGGCCAGAGCTGCCGACTTTGGAGGTGTGGAACCAGGTTTGAGTCCCGGCGTCGGCTCAACACCCTGTGATTCTGGGCAAATCTCTTCATCTCCCCGTGCCTACGGCAGATGAATGTGTCATTGTGTAACGTAACTGGTGCTCATATAAATCGCTCCAATACCTTCAGGTCAAGTTCGCTGCGAAATAAAACTGCAAATAAATAAATAAATAAAAATTATAGCCGTGCATACAGAGTGATATAAACAGCCTCAGTCACTGAATAGATCCCACAATCAGCCCACACCGCAGCTAAACTGAAACGGAAGACACCGGTGCATGTATTAGAACAGAGGGCGTATTACAGCCCCCAAGGGAGCGGATATCACAATACCAGATATTCGAATGAAGGCCTCCACCTACCTGGAGAGGTGGGAAGACGGGGGGGAGGGGGTGGAGGAAAGAAGTTACAGGATGCGAGGGAGTCAGGGAGGAGGCGAAGGAAGGTGGAAGGAGAGAGGGAAATAGAAGAGGGTGAGAGGGAAATAGAAGAGGGTGATAGGGAAGAAGATGGGTGAAGCAGGGTCACGTGAACAATAAAAGGGATAAAGAAAGGGAGGAAACTTCCGTTCGAGGGAAGAAGAGAAGACAGAAGAGACGCAAGGGCTCAAGGAAAGTCTCACAGATGGGGGGGAGAAGAGGCAAAAGAGGGAGGAAGGAAAAAGGTATAAGAAATAAGATACCTCAAGAAAGGCGCGAGGCGGATTCATACTGAGAAGACGAGGAGAAGAGAAAGATAGCTGAGGAGAGAGGAAGGAAACAAGATCAACAGAACGGGGGAGCTATTGTGCACTAGCCTTCCTCTGCATAAAATACATTTGTTGCTGTCGAGTCATCATCCCTGGCTTTTTCACCCTGTACACTTCAATTTACCAGGGATCCAATGTCATCAGTAAATCTTACACCCAAATATGTTATGTTCTGGGTTACTGGAATTATGCAGCAGTTCAGGAAAGCAGCCGTGGGGGCGAGATCTCCTTTGTGTCATCTCTTACAGACATGCCTCCCCGGTGACACAATCAATTACGTCATTCGCTCGGGGTCAGACTGGTGTTTCGTTTGCAGAGAGCTGCAATGATTGCCCAGGTGCTGCCGGCGGGGCTCGAGGCGCACCGACTGAGCCCTGCGAGTCCCCGTACAGTACTGGAACAGCAGCGCGCGCTGCAGGGCGGCATTGTGCGGCTTTGGCTCTAGTTCTGAAATAGCAAAGAGAGCGGCTGGACAGGGTTGGGGGGGTGAATGGCAGGGAAGTGTGCGGGACCCAGTCCTGGAATAGAAGGGTCTGCTGGAGGCCTGGATTACGGTTGTGTTTATGAGTAGTGGCCGGTGGGGGAGGAGGTTGCTTTGGGCAGCATTGCGGTGCAGGGTTCCTAGGACCGGCTTTTGTCATGGGCGAGCTGGGCCCAAGGCGCCAATCTTCAGAGGGGGCGTAAGTAACTGTCTCCATGCAGGTCATACAGACAGCAGAGACGCTGTCACCTGGCCCCAGTGGTGAAAGTTCTGTTTTTAACACCCACTCCCACCCTCCACCACCTTTCTTGTCTTCCCACCCCCTTCACCCCTTGCTTCCATAGACTTTTATCCCCGCCCCTTCAACAAAAAACTTGGCACCAGCGCGTGGAGCTAATCTATGAGTGATTCAGGTGAGCTGGGCGAGGTTCTGAGATATTTGGGTTCAGAGGCCAGTCACAATTCTCGGGTAGACAGTCAGGGACTCATTTTATCCACAAACAGAGAGGGCGACAAATTTCTTTCCGGCCAGGGCACTATCCTGGCAAAGGCCGATTCTGACTAGGCAGGGTTGAAATAGGAGGGTCTGCTGGAGGCCAGTACAACTGCAGTTGTGTTTGTTAGGTCGGGTGGTAGAGTTTTGGGGGTGGGGGCAATGAGGTTGGTTGTGGGTAGGAGGATTGAGGGGCTGAGGGCAGGGTTGAGGTGCATTGCCAGGGCCGTGTGATTGCCCCAGTGACGGAAAAGAAAGGGCTGGCGGTGGCCAGGATTGAGGTCGGTTGTGAGTGAGCGGAGGGGGTGGGATGGGGTGTTGGGAGGGCTGGTGAGGGGTTCTGTTGTTCGGCACCTGCCAGTACTTATTGTTCCCGTCTTTAGAACAAGCCTTAAAAATGCAATAGGTCTCGCCTTTTATTAAGTTAAAGCCATTTGCTGTGCTACACAATACCATTAGCAAAGCAAATGGATTTAACTTAATCAAAGGCGAGACCTATTGCATTTTCAATGCTTGTTTAGTCTGTAAGCACTATTTTCTTTAATGAGTTCCTCCTACTGCAGGCACCACATGCTTTCCTGAAACATTCAGCGCGCCATGCGCGCTTTCACTTTCAGAGCAGCCCAGGACAACGGTGGCCGCTTCTTTGAATATGTCTCGCATTTACAAGAGTTTGAGTTATTGGCATTGTAAATGACAATGCCTTTTAATTATGTGTTAATTAGCAAAACAGATAAATAAAAGGCGTTGTCATTTACAAAGCCAATAGCTTAAACTCTCGCAAATGTGAGACCTAATGCATTGCAAATGCTTGTTATTTGAAGTGCTACATAGATACGGCTTTGGCACCCGCTTCCTCAGACTGGTCAAACACTTGTACACTAACCCCACAGCTAGGGTACAAATTAGTTGCCACATATCAAGCCCTCTTGCTATACAATGAGGGACTCGCCAAGGTGGTTCATTATCTCCTCTTCTATTCTCTCTGGCACTTGAACCCCTGGCACACCACCTGCGTACCCAGGGTCAACACTGGGGGATCCCACTGGGAGATGATACACATTCAGTCTCGCTTTACAAGTACGACATGCTCCTCTACCTCAGAGATGTTAGAGCAATTCTCCCCCCCCCACTATCGTGAATCTGCTCACAGATTTTGCTGCCGTCTCTGGACTTGAGGTTAGCTGGACCAAGTCGTACCTCTTCCCCTTTAATACACATACTCCAAATCATATGACTGAAGTTGAATGTTAGACTGCGACAATTCGTTACTTGGGGATCCGTATGTATCATTAACCAGAAGACCTTCTGGAGAGCAATCTAGTTTGTGTGGTCTCTACAATACGTGCTCAGATGTCCTTCTGGCCAGTCCCTACCACTATCAGTAAAAGATACACAATTGATGGTCGGAATGCAGAACAAATCAAAACATTCACCCCCAGTCAAGAGATCTGGGTTAAATCCATCATTCTTTTGTTCACCATGCCACCTCAGTTTAGGCCTGGCCATGTGCAAATCAGTCTTGACCCTGTGTCTCATGGGAACAGTCCAGCCCCAACTGCCAAGCCAGGTCCTCCCTGGACCGGAAATATGCATCCTAGGACCGGTTTCGGGGTTTCACTCCTCTGATTTAGGCCCAGATCTCTGTACTGGGGTGAATGTATGACATTGTTCTGCATTCTGTCCATCAACTGTTGCTTTTGCATTTGTCACCCTGAGTGGGAAGGGTATGCCCAGACGTGGGTCCCGTGCTCTCCATGCCACTGGAATCAAGCTATCCTGGCTGAAGAGGGGTGAAACCCCGAAACCGGTCCTAGGATGCTTGTTTCCAGTCTAGGGAGGACCTGGCTTGGCAGTTCGGGCTGGACTGTTCCCATGAGGCACAGGGTCAAGACTGATTTGCATATGGCTGGGTTCAAACTGGAACGGCATGGTTAGCAAAAAAACGATGGATTTAGGCCCAGATCTCTGTACTGGGGTGAATGTATGACATTGTTCTGCATTCTGTCCATCAACTGTTGTTTTTGCACCTACCACTATCAGTGGCAGGGCATGTGGCACTAACCATAATGGTGGTCCTGCCGCGGCTGCTTTATTACTTCTCCAACCTCCCTCTTTTCATACACCGGCCCTTTTTCCGCTCCCTGGAACATAAGATACACAACCTTATTTAGCATAACACACGCCACAGGATAGCACTGCTTAAACTTTGCCTTCCGATAGAGAGTGGTGAACTCAACGTCCCCAATTTTGAACACTATTACCTGGCTTCACAGCTTCATTGGGTATCACGCTGGTTTGCGGGCATGAATCTTGCTGGCACAGCCACATTACTCCCCTCTTGGAAACTGGAGCATGTATTTCACTCATTACACCCACTTACCAAGACTCCACCACCAATCATTCCTCTTCCTAACATTGCACACAGATGCTATCGTAAAGGGACTCCGCAAACACCCAATCTCAGTGGCATGGGACGCCCTTTGGAAGAATTTCAGTGAAGGGATTCCGACCACAACACTCACCTATTACCCATTAGTGCATTCCGCGCCCCTTTCTACTCTCATATACTGCTCTGATTCCCCCCCCCCCCCCACAACCCGCTGCTTCCCCCAGGGCCTCGTGACACTTGTGTTGTACTATTCTCAACACCCTGAATGAGTGAATTTATTTTTCATTGTTCCAGGTTTCTTTGTTCTTTTCCGTTTTCTCTTATAGGGGGTATATTGACTTATATGTTTGCAATGCACAACCGCAAGAGTGTAATGATCCTTGCCACCTCGAATATTGTACCCGCTGTCTTTTTTTATGTTACCTGCACACGGATGGCTCGCATGCTTAGACTACAGTATTGCATGTTGATTTGCTGGCTTGCAATGCAACTCAGAAGGAAACATGATCTGTACACCAATTGCATTATATTGCACTTATCAGACTGTACCGACTGTATTGTTTTTTTTAAAGAAAATGTCAATAAAAATATATATTCACAAAAAACAATTAAGAAAAGATTTCTGAGGTCAGTTTGGTGAGGGAAGATTGAATAGACAGCGCACATAGGCAGGTGTGTGTGTGGGCAGACTAGAGGCATGAATGGCATAATTATGCCAGATAGAGGTATGCCAAGTAGCAACTTGTCGCCAGGAAGTAAAACACAGAAAGCCTGAAAAGTAATCTGCAGGAGAATGTGTAGAGGTGTTTTGGTGAGTAATATGAGCTGAGATCACAGAAGTACGAAAGCCTCTACAATTAAGACTTACTTTTGCATTATGACAAAGTTGCACATGTGTATGTGTAAATAGAACAAGTCTTCAAAAAGTGTCGAGTAGAGACAAGTATAGTATGAGAAGAGTGACAACCACAGAGACTGACAATACATCTGAGACAATCTGAAGTAGGTGAGAGTGGAAGAGTCATAGGGTGCAGAACAAAATGGCTTGTGTTTTGCATCCTATCATTATAATGTGTGCCAGATGTTTACACATTAGAGGTCGGTTGGTTTTTCAACTATGGCCTCTTGGAGTGGTCTTGCTGCTCGCTGGCGCAAACGACGTGCACTGCGCACCACATCATTCTCCTTCAGAAATGTAAACCTCTGACCTCTTCAGCTGAGTGGACGCAGAGAGGGCCATGGAGAGCCAGCAGTGAAGTAGCAAGCCCAGACAGTTTTTAGCTAGTGTCAAGGTCAGATAGATGACCCTTTCAGAGCGCTACCTCCTTTGTAAGCTTGCCTCATTTGACATAGGTATGGTGTTATGCTGCCAAGCAGATCTGCTCAGTGCTGGAGGAAGACTTTTTTGAATGGGAAAGATCAGTGTGAGCTGTGACAATCAAATCACACATTCTTTCCACTAATGCTCACTACTGCTCTCACACACTCACCTACGCTCTCTCACATTATCCCCACACCCACATTTTATTTTGGGATGGATGGAAATCTGTGCATATGGTGGGAGGAGCTGGGCAAAGCGTTGCGTTCCGCCAAGATAAATGGTTGCTGACACAGACAATATTTGCTTCTGTGTGCATTATTTATTATGGGAATGAGGATTTGTATGTGAGTTCTATGAAGTTTATGAGAGAGGTGCACATGTACTTCATAACATACTGCCCTCCTCTCTATCAACTCTATCTTCATGGGGTGTTTCTCACTCACTCTTTCTCCCGCTTTGCAGCTCCATTGCCTGTTGTGGTGTGAGTCTGCTGCATTGCTCTTTGTGGGTGTGTCACATCAGGAGAAGTCCAGGTGTGTGTGCAAGAGTGCTCCTGGGTTAATGTTAGAATATATTCCATGCATTAGAGGGTCCCACTAGAGACAGGTGGTAGGATTCATATGACAGGATGCTGAGCAGGGTAGAACTGTAGCTTCAGGTGTTAGGGTTGGGGGTTACACAGTTTTATTAGAAGTGTTACATGAACCTGGCATGACATGGACATTTACTGCTCTCTCAATCCTCTGCACTTTTAATCCATCCAGACTAGACTGCCTATTCTATCTTTATCCCTATCACCCAGCCCCAAGGCAAAGGAATGAGAAGTGAGTTTCATGGAGTGATCAGACCACACAATCTTCCCATCCGTCTTCTTGTGAAAGAGTATTGCCCAGCCTAGAAGCACACGCGGCCAGTCCCATTTGCACAGTTACTCATCTTGGTGAAAGCATGTGTAACCTCTGGCTATGAATGAAATAGGGCACCCTTCCACAACCTACCACTCTCACAGGAGCATGTGCATCCTTACCTTGTTGCCCCCTGCAAAGCAACATATCCTTTCAAAATATACCCTCAATAAGACACTTTGAAACCCTAAAAATATGGCAACACATAAGGGGTAAAAGACACCTCATAGTACAGAAAGATGTACCATAAGGCATCATTAGAGCAAAAGCTTCGAAGTAAAAGACGCTGGATTAAGGGTCTGATTTTGAATCCGGCAGACGGGTTACTCTGTCACAAGCATTAGGAATAGCCTGTCCACTGTATTACAAGTACCACTGGATTTAATGTACTTGTAATATGCCGGACAGGAAATCCACCATGTTTGTGACAGAGTAACCCGTCCGCAGAAATCTAAATCAGGGCCTCGGTCTTTAAAAACAGAATGGTCTATAGAAACTGCGACGAAAATAGTAACATATTGGTACCTCACACCCCAACGGCTTCACAGAGGTAATCCGGCACACAGCCCGTTTTGCTGGAGAGCATGTGGATCCCTAGGTACCCTGACCCACATACTATGGGAGTGCCCCCAGTTATCTAATTACTGGCAACAGGTATTAGATGACATTGATACCCATTTCAATGCCCTTTTAGGCCTGCCCAATCCTATTACTTTCCCACTTAGATCAAGGAGGGGCAAACAAATGGCATTAATTAGCATTGGGAGCAGCCATCCAAAACATCCTTTCTTAGTGGGGGAAGACAACAATTCCTACCTAAGTCGGATGGCTGCACAGGTCGTGGGGGATACTTGGGCTGGAAAAATCTCTCTCTCACTTGCCAACCCCGGGGCCTCTTTTCATGATCTCTGGGGGCTCTGTCTATCACTATTGACGTTTCAATTTAAGGAACTCACTTGCCCAAAATACTTAAGACTGCTACGTTTGGCAGACCCACCACAGAACAGACCTCTAGAAGACGGGCCACCTTGGGGCACACAGAGATACTTAAGACTGCTACGTTTGGCAGACCCACCATAGAACAGACCTCTAGAAGACGGGCCACCTTGGGGCACACAGAGATACTTAAGACTGCTATGCTTGGCAGACTCACCACAGAACAGACCTCTAGAAGACGGGCCACCTTAGGGCACACAGAGATACTTAAGACTGCTACGTTTGGCAGACCAACCACAGAACAGACCTCTAGAAGGCGGGCCACATTGGAGCAGACAGAGATACTTAAGACTGCTACGTTTGGCAGACCCACCACAGAACAGACCTCTAGAAGACGGGCCACCTTGGGGCAGACAGAGATACTTAAGACTGCTACGTTTGGCAGACCCACCACAGAACAGACCTCTAGAAGACGTGCCACCTTGGGGCAGACAGAGATACTTAAGACTGCTACGTTTGGCAGACCCACCACAGAACAGACCTCTAGAAGACGGGCCATCTTGGGGCAGACAGATACTTAAGACTGCTACGTTTGGCAGACCCACCACAGAACAGACCTCTAGAAGACGGGCCACCTTGGGGCACACAGAGATGGACGAGTTGGACCAGGGAGTAAGCTTCAAAATGACATTTGTACATGCTTTAAGTCTTTAAAAGGAGGGTAAGGGGAGGGATTGGGGTGGGGGGATGGTTTGTTATTTCCTGTGTTCTATATTACTTTTATTTGTGCTCATATTAGACTTCTGTGTGACGGATTTTGTAGCAAAGGAAATGAAGCACACGCCACCTCTGTTTGTTGTGTGTTTGTCTTGAAATTAATAAAGAAATATAAAACAAACAGAATGGTCCTGTAAGGGCTTGGGTTTACATATCACTGTTTCAGAAGGAAAGAATATGCTGATTGCATACGTAATGCTGTTGGCGCAAATGCAGGAAGGAAACCTAGAATGGTGTACCACTGCCGGAAACCAGCAAGTAGTCTTAAGGTACTAAACAAGCTCAAGTGAGAAATGTATGCTGAGGTTACAGATCAAACTGTGGCCTCCATTGAGATGTGTTAGGATTAGCCCATTGTCACAAATACAACCCTTACAGAAGAGGTCATGCTTGGTACAAAGTCAAAGAAGGGCAGCTGAAGAAAAGGATTACAAATCAAACTTTAATTGCGACTTTTTCCCCCCCAACAACTTTTCTTTCTTTTCCTCCAGATGAAGTAAAATAACTTTCAAAAATGCAACTCTGCCATGCATTAATTAAGGCTTTTGTGTGCTCAGACATGCTCCTCATAGGGGTTAGTGCCTTTAAGTTGAGGTTACACTTTTGCATACATGCGACGACAAGAATGGACTGCATTCCTACCTGCATGGCAAGTCTGGTGCTCTGTCAGACCCTGGTGTGTCATAAAGCCATGCCCACAGTCAGAACCTGTAAGAAGCCGCTCCCCTGCATGAAAAGTCTTGTGAACATCACGATCACGACTGCACACTTCCCTAAAATCTCTCAACTCTTGTAAATCCTGTCTGAAAGATTTTTCGTGATTGACCATCTGCAAGTTCTTGTGGAAGCTTTCTCCAGAATCTTTGAAGATTAATGATGATGCATGATTTTTCTTTTCCTTGTAAAGTTGCTCCTGGTCAATCAAGTGAGTATTGTACCTGACAAAATCTGTAGAGCTTCCACAGACTAAAGGGTTAACTATTTTGTAGCCATACATGTTATGGGAGGGCTCAACAGCAGTGTATGGTTTTATTCTTGTATGGATTGTCAGTTGTTCAGAATGAGTTGTTTGGCTCTCAACGTCATTCCTTCCACAAAAAGATTCATCTTTTTCTTGGCTTTCAGAATCATGAAGACTCTTTTGCTCCTCCGCCATGCAAGGGATAACATGCGTGATATCCCTAGATGCCACACCAAGCTTCTCCAACTTCTCAGGACTTTCTTCAGAGTGCACCTCTCCTCCGTTAAACCGGTCACCTGTCAGAATTACAACAAGGCTGAATTACCGAAGTGTTGATAAAGAGAAACAAAACAAGCTTAAATCACTGTTAGCACGAGGTTCTCGATATCCAGTATACTTAAAGATAGACTTATGTAACCTAGCATCAAGCTTTTTATCCAGAGTAGAGAAAAATCTACTTAACTGCAACAATAAGCGTGGATTCAGCAAAAGATTTCCATCCCAGAGTGTGATTTGCAGGAGGGAACTACCCCCCTAGCACAGGTTGCAGCTACTTGAAGGTGATCCTTTTGGCATGACGTTTGAGCTGGGACATATCAATTGGGACCATCATTACTTTAACCATCCCGACTAGGAGTTTAACTGCCTGACACTGATACTAAACTATCTTGACCTGGAGAAAGTATTTTCCAATTGGTGATTTAGGAGCCAATAACTAGCTATAAAATAGTAAAAGGCACCTGTTTCCCTACATTGATGCTGGTACTGGGCAGACAAGTTATTAATAAGTTTAAGCCTTGTTCTTTTCCAAGTCTGACGTTGTGCAGGACTTCTAATTTGGTGCCTGCACCATTGGATGCAGTGATATGGCTGCAGTCCTACTACAGGAATGCTAGGCATTCTTTGACATAGTAAATTACATCATCTTAAATCATTAAAAGCAAGAGTTTGGGAGCAAAGGTCTAACTATTATCAGGATTGTTTTATTTCTTTCTGACCGCAACCAGGTCTAACTAAGTTCTTCAAATCACTCCCCAAAGACATACATTTTGGACCTACCCCTAAAATTGACTATCTCAAGGAGGACAACCACGGGGATTACTGTTACATGTACTCCTGTTATAGGTGTTATGGGATCCTCATCGTATGATAACCTTTAACGTGGAATAGCAGGGGCAAACAAATGCTAACAAAATAGGCTCTTCAAGTCAGCCTGCGCCAACTATAAATCTAGCTTAGCAGCAAACTCAATAAAATAATAGTACGTGAATATGTGAATCAACCATCACGTAAAAGTTTTACCATCCAAGCATAAGCAAAGCTTTTATAGCCACCATTCCTTACGCTGATTTAACTCTAAGTTTACTTGGTAATTACCTCTGAGCAACTTAAGGAGTACTTATCCAAAAGGTAATCAATATAGCCTAAGACGGATTACAAATTAGAGCTTTCACTCCTGATATAGCATTGGAAAGATGCATTGCTTTTCTTGCATTCTTAGTCCTCTCTAGATTATATGTTGAAGTTTGGCCAATATCCAACATTGCAAACACGGTTCAGCAGCAATAACTTGAGAAAAAAACAGGCACATTAAGAAACCCATTAAATGGAATTCAATCAGAAAATGTTAAAAAATCTTATCTCTGTGGAAAACCATGAAAATGATCCTCACTGGAGAAAGTCTGCCTTTTATTAATATTTCTAGTAAACATAATAGCTATTTGGAAAGCAGATTTATATGACCTAAGAAAGGTAGAAATGTTAATTTTTGGTGACCATAGATAGGTTTCCTGATGAATGGAAAGAACTTAAGAAAACTTTCTGAGAAATCCTTCAGCAAGAGGTGCAAAACATTGCAAAGGATTTTTCCATTAAGTCCCAATAGCAAACAAATGCACTGAACAAGAATATTGAAGGCCTGAACATGCAAGCTACAGAAGACATGAAGATAAATAAGTAACGTTTTTTTCTGGTAACCCAGTGCGTGAAATTCCCACTGAATAGCCCATTTCTAAGAGTCTCTTACATTACAAGATATAACAATCTCGTTGATGATCTCTTGCCATCCTTCTGGGAGCTACGTAATATCTGGTGGCAGATCTAGCAGCCCATATTGCGAAACTCAAAGTGTGAGGTTCAAGGATATCTGGATGTAATACCGAACATTGTATTACGTCAGATCGCCATGATAGTCTTCAAACAGGGTGAACCAATCACTGAAGAAGGTCCAGGTACAACTAGTGAGGCTAAGAGCTTAGTATGCAGTGTTTCATCCTGGGATCCCTCATCTGTTACTGCTGCTGCAGGTGTCTGTAATTTTGGGTGGGTTGGAGACCTACATGCTAATGATTACATGTTTGTAGGGAACAATAGGCAGGAACTGATTCCCACATCTTTATTCTATTTTCCCTTGGTGTTTCACAGAGACATTTCACTGGCTTTGAGCCCACGTGGATTACTGGGGCTCTTATCATGAAGTTCTATAGCCAGAAAAATGTTAGAAAAGCACTGTTAGTGTCCTGAACAAAGGGGGCAAGGGCAAAATCCCATTGTCAGCCTTGCTCAAAGAACCTGGAGTTCGTGCTTGTGCCGCTTTTGTTTGCAGGCGAGCATAGCTCTGTGAGGTGCTCACCACTGTGTACCATGCACTGGAAATGCATTTTTTGTTTCGTTTATAACTTTGGTGCTGTTTGACAAATCTGCACAAAACTTTCCCATAAAGTTAATTCACTTCAGCTCTATGGAAAGTCTTGGGTCAATTCATCAATCGGGGGCTAGGAAAAAGGGGAGTGGGGTCCAAAAGTTTGATTTGCCATTTTCATTCCCACTGGAAAGTATGTTTACCGAAAACACAACTGAACACAATTATACCACAGTTGGCAAAAAAATTGAACTTTACTGAGAAAGCATGCTTTTTGTCATTTGGTGTAAATGTGTTCAACATTTTAAAAGGTGTTCATGAGGGAGTTAATGTTCATAAAAAGTAATGGTTATCTGGATTGTTGGTGTCCAGATATGTTCAGATTGGACAGTTAGAAGTGGATGGGAATAGCCAATCTGGCTGACCACATCAAGGAGAATGTCTTGTGGCAGCCATTTCGGGACTCCTGAAGAAAAAAAATGAAAAGCTACAAAAGGAGCAGTGTGGGCACACTCTGATCCCCAGAGCCATGTGGGGAAGGCCTCAAGAGACCCCTTTCTGGTGGCTAGTGGGCAACCAGGAACAAAAGTACACCTAATGCACCCATAACTGCTGACTGGGGGAGCTGAGAAAAAGGCAAAAAAATATCAGCCACCTGGGGGACCAGCAGGGGAGGTGTATCAATCCATTAGTGAAGTTTCCTTAACCCCTGGGAGGGCCACAGCCTCAGGGGTCTGTGTAAGAAGGACATACATTTGAAGGATGGAGGGGCGTGAATGGAGCTCTTCTCCTCACAATTCCTCCTTCTAGTGGGGTCCCCCATCACCCTGGAATTTGATACAATTGATGATGATATGAGTGCCACTGCACTCTTTGGTTATCTGTCCCCGAGGGCCCTGATCACCCTGGGGATCCAGAAAGAGATCAGTCCAGGTGCTTCTCCAACTACACCAATCAGGGCCGTACAGGCCTTTTATTCCACAGGGCATTTTCCTGGTGAACTGGAGGTCTGGGAGACCAGTTTTAAAAGTTCAGAGAACTTCTGGTACCTCTGTCATTTCACCCAGCTTCCCGAGGTTAATGCTAGCAGGCAAGGGAGGGTTCAAGAGAGAAAGAGAAACAAGGTATGGAGGGAGGGGGAAGGTAGTGGAAAGTGATCAAAGAGGGAGAAGATAAAGAGGAGAGGAGCAGAGATGGAGCAAGAATGTAAAGAAAGAGATTGTGTAAAGTGCTACCATCCCTATCATTTTTAATGGCGTTTAAGGGTGTACGAAATTTGCTTTTGCATAATTGTATGATATTACGGTGAAATTACGTAGTGTATATATATATAATTTATATACTACTATAATATAATATGAAGCAAATCGCAATTCTTTTCCCTTTTGAGGAAATCACGGGCACAGACCTCTTGCGATACCAAACAGTTTTATTTATTTCCCTTAGTGATGTCCAGACGCGTTTCGGCCGTCCAAGCGGCCTTAATCACCTGACCACACGCATTGACAAACCCGTTATTTAAAGTGCAAGTGCTAATTGAATTTTCAGTAGACATGGAGAAAATACTGGTAATCACATAATATAAAATATTTGCATTTGTACATATTCATTTTTGCATAATGCATAACTAATATCCAAATATATATTTAGAAAATTAAAGGCCCGAATGCCTATATTTATATACTTTGATATTTCTAAACATATCCCCTTATTAGTTGTTTTTAACAATTGAAAATTCATTCCACATCTTCTAACTATTAATATTGTGCTCACCTTACCGTGTTTAAGAATTAAAAACAAAAATTAAATTATATACACTTCGACAGGTGTCCAACACTATACTTAACAATAATTATTCTATTAAAGTGCATAAGTGCAACAGTACTAGGTGGACATAAAGTGACTGATGCTTAGAGGTGCAAATGAGGCAATCATTGTGAGCTGAGGCAGGAGACACCAATGTACAAAAGACAGCAGATGATGCTTAAAATGTTGCTGACCAAGTTTGAAAAACATTGCAGAATATTTCCCCTGTGTTGACATTTGAAGTATATGCATACTGGCTAAATCAGGGTTTAAAGTGCAAAGAGAGACATTTAAGATAATAAGCAAAATAGGACTTGTGACATATTTAAAATGATCAATAAAAAAGACACTAGGTAAATAAAAAACTACCCTACAGTATCCTTAAAACCAATCATTAAAAACAATAATAATATACAAGCCCAAAAGCCAACAAATACAGATATTTCATTCCTATGAAAAGATATACCCAACAGCTACTATATAATGCCAGGCAATTTGAGTTAGATCATAGAAAGGTATGAAGATCCTCTGTAGCATTTAGACCCCCTGGCCATTTGGAATCAAACTCCAATATATACTGAGTTTCCAAACGGCGTAAGATAGCCTCTCTATTGCCACCCCTTCGCTTCTGGGGAACTGATTCAATGGCAAAATACCTGAGGCATTTGGGGTTACTTTTATGTACTTTTTCAAAGTGTCTAGCTACAGGGTAATTCTGATCTTTATTGACACTAGCTCTTATGTGCTGCAGAATGCGCTTATGCACTGCCAGCTTGGTGCTACCTACATATTTTAAAGGGCAGTCACACTGCAAGACATAAACACAGTGATCCATTTTACACGTAAGATGTTGTTTGATTTCCCTTTGTGTTTCAGAGAATGCTGTGCAATATGTCTTTGTGTTTGTACCAAACTGGCAGGCCTTGCAGGATGAGCATTTAAAAAAGCCTTTTCTTGTTGGTAACCATGTTTGCTTTTTAAAGCTCTCTTGGCTATTGTCAGTTAACATATTCCCCATGCTTCTAGATTTACGGAAGCTAATTGGTGGGTTTGAGGGCATAAGGCAACCAATCACTGGATCTTCCCGTATCAAATGCCAATTTTTTCTCATGATGTTCCTCAATTCTTTTTCTTGTTTGGAATATGTTAAGATAAGACGCACAGGCTCACTGTTAGGATCTGAAACCTCTTTTTTTCTATATTCTAGAAGTTCCTCCCTAGGTTTTGACTGGGCCTTTTTTTTAGCAGCCTCCACTACTTCATAGCTATACCCTCTGGCTAAAAACCTTATCATGCTTTCCTTCTGTTTTTGTTCCGCATCCTCAGGATTACTACATATGCGGCGGATGTGGAGCATCTCCCCATAGGGTATACTCCTTATTAGATGCGGGGGATGTGAACTGGTAGCATGGAGTAGTGTATTGCCTGCCGTGGGTTTTCTAAAAAGGGTAGTAGTTAAAATGTTGTTAAATACTGAAACCTGTACATCTAAAAATGTCACTGAGTCCTCACTAATGTTAGAAGTAAAAGAGAGATTAAGATCATTACAGTTAATATCCTTGACAAAATTCATTACACTTTCCTTCGATCCTTGCCATATAATAAAAAGATCATCAATGTAGCAGAACCAAGAGACCACATTCTGAGTAAAGACATGTTTGTATTGGCGTCTGACCACCAGCTCCTCCCACCAGCCCATGAACAAACAGGCATAGCTGGGGGAGAAGCTGGCCCCCATCGCTACCCCTCGTATCTGTTGATAGAACTGACCGTTAAACAGAAAAAAATTGTTTTCTAAGCAAAAGGATAACATGTTCAATAGCATTCTTGTGTGGTCAGCATATACCATTTGTCTAGTACTCAAATAAAATTCAACTGCTCTAAGTCCATCTTTGTGTCTGATACAGGTATATAAAGAACATACATCCAATGTTACTAGCAGATAATCCTCTCTCCAAATTAAGTTATCGATCTTTTTGAGGAAATCTCCTGTGTTCTGGATGTATGAATTTAGCTTTTTCATATGTTCTTGCAAAAAATAATCAATATACCGTGAGAGATTCTCAAGGGGGCCGTCACAGGCTGCAATAATGGGTCGACCCGGAGGGACAGTCAAGTTTTTATGAACTTTTGGGATGAAATATATATATAAGGTACTAGTGGATGTTCTTTTTTAATAAACTTGAATAATATATATACGCACACACATATATTTTTATTCACTAAAAAACACAAAGGTTAAAGAGGTGTTGCAGTATAAGTGGGATATATATATATATATATATATATATGTACATTACCTACTGGCGGTCGCCAGTAGATAGTTATAGTTAGGACCACGTTTCCATAGGAAATCCGCAACATTCTATTTTGAATAACTTTGGCGCCGGTCGACGAATCCTCGCGAATTCTTCAAAATAGGTGGGGCGCTACGCTCCGCTCCTACCCTGAAAGTCTCGGGGGGATTCGTCAAGCAGGGGCTGAGATAAAAGGGGGGTCCCAAAACGCGTTTTTCCCATGCATTTTTCCATAGGACCTTTAGACACAGCTACAGCCCGAACGGCTGAACAGAATTACTAGAAATTTGGCAGAGAGGTAGTCCTCAGGTCAAGGAAGTGCCTTTTGTAGGTTTGGTGTAAATCTGTTCAGTAGATTCTGAGAAAATAGCCTTTAAATCAATATATATATCTGAGCCAGCTTACGGTGCGCTTACGGTACGCTTACCGTACGCGTACGGTGGCGTGCGCGAGCGCGATTCTGATTGGCTCTTAGATCTTAGTAAACATTCGAATCGGCCGAAACCAGGAAGCGGCGGCCGCCATTTTCTCTCTCGCACTGAGAGTGTGGATTAAAATACAAAGCACAAAAACATGTAAAGGGGCTGTTTGGACAGCTCCAAAACACCTAGCCATGTTGAGGGAGTCCCCAAAGATCCCCCAAGGCCAAAAACGGAATTTTTATTTTTTCGCTAATTTCGCCGATTACGCTTACCGTACGCGTACGGTAAAAAAATAATAAAAAAAAAAAAATTATCCACACTCTCCCCACCCCGTGTGCAAATGGTGCCCGAAGGGCACCATTTCTGCATGGCTTCTAACAGGTGCGAAAAATTAAAATATTACCTTTCAAAACGAAGTGCATCATATGTCCTCCATGTGCGCACGGTGCGCGAAGCGCATCGTGCGTACATGGCCCATCTAGCGTAACGTGGGCACGCGGTGCGCGTAGCGCACCGCGTGCCCACCGTGCGTGCACGGCACTAACTGCGTAAAGTGGGCGCGCGGTGCGCGAAGCGCACCGCCTGCTCTCTGTGCGCGCACGGAACGAACTGCGTTAAGTGGGCGCGCACGCCACGAATGGCGTAAAGTAACTTAGCATTTAAAAAAACGTACAAATTCACTGAAAAAACCATAGGTTTCACACACGTTATAGTTAGGAATTAGCATTTAAAAAACCTTGCAAATTCACTGAAAAAACCATAGGTTTCACACATGTTATAGTTAGCGGAAATTTTACTGATAAAAAACCAATGAAATTCCCCCGTTATAGTTAGTGCAGGCAACTATAACTCACGCGACCGCAATCTTCTGCTGATGACATATGTGTCTTTATGAAAAAAAAATATTTGTAATATATGTATAGCTAAAAATTTATGGAAGAAGACATGGGCAAATAAGTGTCTAAATACAGTATTAGCATCAGCAGAGGATTGCGGTCGCGTGAGTTATAGTTGCCTGCACTAACTATAACGGGGGAATTTCATTGGTTTTTTATCAGTAAAATTTCCGCTAACTATAACATGTGTGAAACCTATGGTTTTTTCAGTGAATATATATATATTCACTTAAAAAACCATAGGTTTCACACATGTTATAGTTAGCTGGACATTTCACTCGTGAAAAACCATTGAAATTCCCCCGTTATAGTTAGTGCAGGCAACTATAACTCACGCGACCGCAATCCTCTGCTGATGACGTCAGATATTTCATCACTGTATTTAGACACTTATTTACCCATGTCTTCTTCCATTAATTTTTAGCTATACATATATTACAAATATTTTATTTTCAGAAAGACACATATGTCATCAGTGATGTAATATCTGACGTCATCAGCAGAGGATTGCGGTCGCGTGAGTTATAGTTGCCTGCACTAACTATAACGGGTGAATTTCAATGGTTTTTCACGAGTGAAATGTCCAGCTAACTATAACATGTGTGAATTCTATGGTTTTTTAAGTGAATTTGCAAGGTTTTTTAAATGCTAATTCCTAACTATAACGTGTGTGAAACCTATGGTTTTTTCAGTGAATTTGTACAGTTTTTTAAATGCTAAGTTATGTATTTATTTAATTTTTTTTTTAAGGTTTTTCACCGTGCGCACACCGTACGCGCACGGTGCGCGCACTGTGGGCACGCGGTGCGCTTCGCGCACCGCGCGCCCACGTTACGCAGTTCTAGGAATTGTTCCGTTTCTACCGTACGCACACGCTACGCGTACTCCGCGATTTTTCATAAAAAAATTAAAATACATTTTGGCCCTTGGGGGTCCTTCTGGGACCCCCTGACAAAGGCTAGGGGGTCAGGAACTGTCCACCCTGCCCCCTTTTCACGTTCTCCACTTTTGTTTTTCACCCCCTCAGACTGCGAGAGACAAAATGGCGGCCGACACTTCCTGGTTTCGACCGATTCGAATGTTTACTAAGATCTAACAACCAATCTGAATCGTGCTCGCGCACGGCAGCGTGCGCGTACGGTAAGTTTTACCGTACGCGCACGGTGCGCGCTTATAGATATATATATGCTTTTAAATGCTATTTTCTCAGGAAATACTGAACAGATTTACACCAGACCTGCAAAAGGCACATCCCTGACCTGAGGACTACCTCTCTGCCAAATTTCAAGTAATTCTGTTCAGCCGTTCGGGCTGTAGCTTGGACTAAAGGTCCTATGGAAAAATGCATGGGGAAAACGCGTTTTGGGACCCCCCCCTTTTTCTCAGCCCCCGCTTGACGAATCCCCCCGAGACTTTCAGGGAAGGAGCGGAGCGCCCCACCTATTTTGAAAATTTCGCGAGGATTCGTCAATCGGCGCAAAAGTTATTCCAAATAGAATGTTGCGGATTTCCTATGGAAACACAATCCTAACTATAACTATCTACTGGCGACCGCCAGTAGATAATATATATATATATATATATATATATATATATATATATATATATATATATATTCACTTAAAAAACCATAGGTTTCACACATGTTATAGTTAGCTGGACATTTCACTCGTAAAAAAACAATGAAATTTCCCCGTTATAGTTAGTGCAGGCAACTATAACTCACGCGACCGCAATCCTCTGCTGATGACGTCAGATATTACATCACTGATGACATATGTGTCTTTATGAAAAATAAATATTTGTAATATATGTATAGCTAAAGATTAATGGAAGAAGACATGGGTAAATAAGTGTCTAAATACAGTGATGTAATATCTGACGTCATCAGCAGAGGATTGCGGTCGCGTGAGTTATAGTTACCTGCACTAACTATAACGGGGGAATTTCATTGGTTTTTTACGAGTGAAATGTCCAGCTAACTATAACATGTGTGAAACCTATGGTTTTTTAAGTGAATTTGCAAGATTTTTTAAATGCTAATTCGTAACTATAACGTGTGTGAAACCTATGGTTTTTTCAGTGAATATATAAACATATAAATATAATCTGCATATCTATATAAATATAAATTCATGCAAACATATACATATATGCATACATATGCATGGTATGTACATGAAAGTTTGAAAAACTCTAATACAAGCAAAGCTAAAAAGCCACCTAATTACAAACAGAATTGCTTTAACTTAAACGAGGGCGAGACCTATTGCATTTTCAATGCTTGTTTACTTTGATTCCATCAAGAAGGCATTCAGATGTGTCCCACATTTTCCATAAATTCTGAATGGTAGCACTCTAGTTGCTCATTAGATCACTGTAGTAAAGCTACTGCTCACCAGGGAAGTCTGCTGCTGGTATTGAAAGTGCATGTTTCAGTCTGCATGTCAGAATTTTTTAATGAAATAGAAGAGGATTTGATAAGTCACTCAAAATGTGCCCTAATTTTTCTTTTTTCCTCACTAATCATAATTTCTATGGCAAAATGAACCTCCTCATTGTGTTCCTTTTAAATTAAACTACTCACTCTCTACTACTCACTTTCTACTACTCTACTACTCTCTACTACTCACTCTCTACTACTCACTCTCTACTACTCTCTACCACTCACTCTCTACTACTCTACTACTCACTCTCTACTACTCTCTACTACTCACTCTCTACTACTCACTCTCTACTACTCCCTCTCTACTACTCCCTCTCTACTACTACTCACTCTCTACTACTACTCACTCTCTACTACTCCCTCTCTACTACTCACTCTCTACTACTCACTCTCTACTACTCACTCTCTACTACTCTCTACTACTCACTCTCTACTACTCTCTACTACTCTCTACCACTCTCTACTACTCTCTACTACTCACTCTCAACTACTCACTCTACTACTCTCTCTACTACTCACTCTACTACTCAATCTACTACTCTCTACCACTCACTCTCTACTACTCTCTCTCTCTACTACTCACTCTCTACTACTCACTCTACTACTCTCTCTGCTACTCACTTTCTACTACTCTCTACTACTCACTCTCTACTACTCACTCTCTACTACTCACTCTCTACTACTCACTCTCTACTACTCTACTACTCTCTACTACTCTCTCTACTACTCACTCTCTACTACTCACCCTCTACTACTACTCTCTCTACTACTCACTCTCTACTACTCACCCTCTACTACTCACCCTCTACTACTCTGTCTCTACTACTCACCCTCTACTACACACTCTCTACTAATTGCTCTCTACTACTCACTCTCTACTACTCACTCTACTACTCATTCTCTACTACTCATTCTCTACTACTCATTCTCTACTACTCTCTCTCTGCTACTCAGTCTCCACTACTCACTCTCTACTACTCTCTACTACTCACTCTCTAATACTCACCCTCTACTACTCCCTCTCTACTACTCTCTACTACACCCTCTACTACTCACTCTCTACTACTCTCTACTTCTCACTCGCTACTACTCTCTACTACTCACTACTACTCTCTCCTACTCACTCTCTGCTACTCTCTACTACTCTCTCTACTACTCTCTCTCTACTCTCTATTACTCATCCTCTACTCTCTACCTCTCTACCTTTCTCTACCTCTCTCTCTACTACTCTCTACCTCTCTACCTCTACCTCTCTACCTCTACCTCTACGTCTCTACCTCTACGTCTCTACCTCTACGTCTCTACCTCTCTCTACCTCTCTCTACACGCACACATATGCACATATATGCATTTATATATATGTATGTGTATATATATGTATATACATACATATATAAACATATATATAATCTGCATATCTATATAAATACAAATATAAATGCATGCATACATATACAGATATGCATGTTATTTACATGAAATTTTGAAAAACACTAATAAAAGCAAAGCTAAAAAGCCACCTAATTACAAACAGAATTGCTTTAACTTAAACGAGGGCGAGACCTATTGCATTTTCAATGCTTGTTTACTTTGGTTCCATCAAGAAGGCATTCAGATGTGACATATTTGCCATAAATTCTGAATGGTAGCACTCTAGTTCCTCATTAGATCACTGTAGTAAAGCTACTGCTCACCAGGGAAGTCTGCTGCTGGTATTCAAAGTGCATGTTTCAGTCTGCATGTCAGAACTTTTTAATGAAATAGAAGAGGATTTGAGAAGTCAAAATGTGCCCTAAGTTTTCTTTCTGCAGCACTAGTCATAATTTCTTTGACAAAATGAACCCCTCATTTTGTTCCTTTGCAAATTAAATGTTTTAAATGTTACCACTTTATTCCAATCAAGATGGCTGCAGGTGTGCCATACCTTTGTCATAAGTAAGACTGTTAGACTGTTAACGCTCTAGTTGTTCTTTAAAACACTCTGGGATTTCTGTCATTGGGCTATACTTGGGCTACATCTCGGTGATATGTGTGCTACATTTGGGCTCTTTTGTCTCTGGTGGCCATCTTGGGAGACTTGTTATGAAGTTTTCTAATTTCCTCATTTACTGCAGTCTCCTCAGTAGGCATACTGTCAGTTTTTTTACTTTGATTCAATGAGGAAGGCATTCAGATGTGTCACACATTTGCCATAAATTCAGAATGTTAGCACTCTAGTTGCTCATTAGATCACTGTAGTAAAGCTACTGCTCACCAGGGAAGTCTGCTGCTAGTATTGAAAGTGCATGTTTCAGTCTGCATGTCAGAATTCTTTAATGAAATAGAAGAGGATTTGAGAAGTCACTCAAAATGTGCCCTAATTTTTCTTTCTGCAGCACTAATCATACATTCTATGGCAAAATGAACCCTCTCATTTTGTTCCTTTTTAAATTAAATGTTTTAAATGTTACCACTTTATTCCAATCAAGATGGCTTCAGGTGTGCCATACCTTTGTCATAAGTAAGACTGTTAGCGCTCTAGTTGTTCTTTGGAACACTCTGGGAAGCTGCAGTAGAACACAAAGGAATCAACTGACAGTCTCTGCCCTTGTTGGATGTACATGTTTTACTGAGAATGTCAGACTTCATTCTCACATGACTGAGAAAGATAATGTGAATTTACAGAAAATATGCTCTCAGTTTAGCTTATAGATCACCTTCCAAACCTCTGTGGGAAAAGCATGTGAAAATAGTTTTCTCTCAAACATGATTCATGATATCCCAGCAGAAGGCTTTTTCACATGGTAAAATCACCTTAGAACATACTACAATTCCTAAAATGAGTATGGTACCATCAACAAATGATTTATAATGTAACTAAAGTCTTAAAACCTTCTATTAACTGCAATGCGTTTTAATGAGGTGCTATCATGTATATTGGTCCCAAGATGGCTGCCAACACTTCTTGGATGAAGTGCTGACAGCCAATCAGATCTCACAATGAGATGTGTGGTTAGGCTCCGCCCAGATATGTATATGATTTTACTTTTGATTTTCTCAGGAACTACTGAACGGATTTACACCATATATGCAAAAGGCACATGCCTGACCTGAGGACTACCTCTTTGCCAAATTTCAAGTAATTCTGTTCAGCCGTTCTGGCTGTAGCTGTGTCTAAAGATCCTATGGACAAATGCATGGGGAAAACGCGTTTTGGGACCCCCCTTTTTTCTCGGCCCCCGCTTGACGAATCCCCCCGAGACTTTCAGGGTAGGAGCTGAACGGAGCGCCCCATTAGTTTTGAAAAATTCGCGAGGATTCGTCAACCGGCGCATGCATATATATATATATATATATATATATTCACTGAAAAAACCATAGGTTTCACACATGTTATAGTTAGCTGTACATTTCACTCGTAAAAAACCAATGAAATTCCCCCGTTATAGTTAGTGCAGGCAACTATAACTCACGCGACCGCAATCCTCTGCTGATGCTAATACTGTATTTAGACACTTATTTGCCCATGTCTTCTTCCATTAAATTTTAGCTATACATATATTACAAATATTTTTTTTTCATAAAGACACATATGTCATCAGCAGAAGATTGCGGTCGCGTGAGTTATAGTTGCCTGCACTAACTATAACGGGGGAATTTCATTGGTTTTTTACAAGTGAAATGTACAGCTAACTATAACATGTGTGAAACCTATGGTTTTTTCAGTGAATTTGCAAGGTTTTTTAAATGCTAATTCCTAACTATAACGTGTGTGAAACCTATGGTTTTTTCAGTGAATTTGTACGGTTTTTTAAATGCTAAGTTACTTTACGCCATTCGTGGCGTGCGCGCCCAGTTAACGCTTGACGAATCCCCCCGAGACTTTCAGGGTAGGAGCGGAGCTCAACGCCCCACCTATTTTGAAAATTTCGCGAGGATTCGTCGACCGGCGCCAAAGTTATTAAAAATAGAATGTTGCGGATTTCCTATGGTAAGAGGGTCCTAACTATAACTACCTACTGGCGACCGCCAGTAGGTAATATATATATATATATATATATATATATATATATATATATACTTATAGATATATTATAGTGGTGTTATAGTTAGGTTTGATAAGGAATATGCTACTTACCAGTATGCATCTGTTCTTGGCATGTAGAGCTGCAGAGTCACACACTGAGGATAAGATCGCCATCTGGTGTTGGGCTCGGATGATTGCAGGTTGTTGTTGTCTTCGGAGAAGTCTTTGGTCACGAGGTTGGTGACTCCTCCCCTGGACAACAGTGCGCATGGGCATCCACTCCATCGGCAGATTGTTTTTCGCCATGATGGGAAAAGATGGAGTATAGAGAAAGAAAGAAAGGATGTCCATGTGTAATGTCTAAGTAAGACGGATGCTGGAACAGATACAGGTCCCGGGGAGGCGGGCGGGCGTGTGTGACTCTGCAGCTCTACATGCCAAGAACAGATGCATACTGGTAAGTAGCATATTCCGTTCGAGGCATATGAGCTGCAGATCACACACTGAGGATAGATTATACAGCAGTGCTCCCCTTAGCGGTGGTCGCCTGTATCCGTTGCAGCAGTTTGAAATAAAGTTTTTAGGACAGCCTGGCCCACGGAGGCCTGTTGTTTGGCCTGCACGTCAACACAATAGTGTTTAGTGAAGGTGTGCGTGGTAGACCATGTGGCTGCCTTGCAAATGTCTTCTAAGGGAATATTGCCTAAGAAGGCCATAGAAGCCCCTATTTTACGCGTGGAGTGCGCCCTAGGGGGAACTGTGAGTGTACGTTTAGCCTTGAGGTAGCATATTTGGATGCATTTAACTATCCACCTGGCTATTCCTGATTTGGAGATCGGGTTGCCTTTGTGTGGTGGCGCGAAAGCAACAAAGAGTTGTTTTGTCTTTCGAAAAGGTTTTGTTCTGTCGATGTAATAAAGCAATGCTCTTTTAACATCTAGGGTATGTAGGGCCCTTTCAGCTACCGAGTCTGGATTTGGGAAAAAGACCGGTAGTTCTACTGATTGGTTAAGGTGGAAAGGGGAAATCACTTTTGGAAGAAATTTAGGGTTTGTCCTAAGAACCACTTTGTTACGGTGTAGTTGTAAGAAAGGTTCTTCAAGTGTAAGGGCTTGTATTTCACTTACTCTGCGCAGGGAAGTGATTGCGATAAGGAAGGCTACCTTCCATGTTAGGAATTGCAATTCACATTTGTGCATAGGTTCAAATGGGGGGCCCATGAGTCTTGTTAGAACCACATTGAGATTCCACACTGGGGCAGGTGGCAATCTTGGGGGAAGAATCCTTTTGAGACCTTCCATAAACGCTTTGATGGCTGGTACCTTAAAAAGGGACAGGTGTTGCCTATTTTGCAAGTAGGCCGCCAAGGCTGCTAGGTGTAATCGTATAGAGGAATACGCTAGATTGCATCTTTGCAAGTGTAGTAGATAGCAAATGATGTTTTGGATGGAAGCATCCAATGGATGTATGTCATTATTAGCGCAGTAGATGGCAAATCGTTTCCATTTAGCGGCATAACACGCTCTAGTAGTAGGGCGTCTGGCTTCTTTTATGATATTCATACAGTCTGGAGGGAGATTGAGGTAACCGAACTCTAAGACCTCAGGAGCCAGATCGCTAGGTTCAGTGTTTGAGGATCTGGGTGTCTGATTTCTCCATGGTTCTGGGTTAACAGATCCGGGGAGAGGCGTAGCTTTTGATGTGGAACTAAAGATAGTTCCAGAAGTGTGGTGAACCACGGTTGACGTGCCCAAGTGGGAGCCACTAGTATTAGTGTTAGTGACTGTTGTTTCAGTTTGCGTACCACAAATGGAACTAGTGGGAGAGGCGGAAAGGCGTACGCAAATCTGCCTGACCAGTTCATCCATAGGGCATTGCCCTTCGACTGTGGGTGTGGAAACCTGGCGGCGAAGGTTGGGCATTTTGTGTTTTCGGGAGTGGCGAACAGGTCTATGTCTGGTTGTCCCCACTTTTGGAAGAAGGGGAGTAGAACCTTGGGGTGTAGTTCCCATTCGTGGATCTGTTGTGTGTGGCGACTTAGGAGGTCGGCCACTTGATTGTGGATCCCTGGGAGATGTTCTGCTAACAGGTAGATGTTTTGGGGAATTGCCCATCTCCAGATTTGCTGTGCCAGTTGGGACAGTTGGAGAGAGTGTGTGCCTCCCTGTTTCTGTATATAATACATTGTCGTCATGTTGTCTGTGCGTATGAGGACAGTTTTGTTCTTTAGGTGAATTTGAAAGGATTTTAGTGCTAGGAACACTGCTAAGAGTTCCAGGTGGTTGATGTGGAGCAGTTTTTGTTGACTGGTCCATCTGCCCTGAGTGGTATGGTGAAGGAGGTGGGCTCCCCACCCCGTGAGAGATGCGTCTGTAGTTAGCACAACTTGTGGAAGAGGCTCTAAGAACGGTCTCCCTTTGGACAGGTTGATGGTGTTCCACCATTTCAGTGATCGAAGTGAGCGACTGTCCACCAACACCAGATCGGTAAGTTGTCCGTGAGCTTGGTTCCACTGTTGTGCTAAGCATTCCTGTAAGGGACGCATTTGAAGTCGTGCGTGTGGGACTATGGAGATGCACGACGCCATCATGCCTAGGAGCTGCATGAACACTCTTGCTGGAAGAGATGGATGAGTTTGAAATTGAGAGATGAGATTTTGTATACTGGCTATCCTGGCTGTGCTGGGATAGGCAATGGCTTTGGATGTATCTATGGTTGCTCCTAGATACTGATGTAAGTGGGAAGGTTGTAGGTGGGATTTGGGGTAGTTGATAGTGAATCCCAAATCGTGTAGAGTTTGAATCGTGCGATGAGTGTGGAGAACGCATTTTTGGTATGTATTGGCTTTTATGAGCCAATCGTCCAGATAGGGGAAGACATGGATCTGTTGTCTTCTGAGATGCGCTGCCACGACTGCTAGGCACTTGGTGAACACTCTGGGTGCTGTTGTTACTCCGAATGGGAGAACTGTAAATTGATAGTGTTGCCCATCTACCACAAATCGTAGATATTTTCTGTGAGCGGGATGCATAGGGATGTGAAAGTATGCGTCCTTGAGGTCCAATGTGGCGAGGAAGTCTCCCTGTTGTAAAAGTGGGAGGACTTGTTGGAGAGTGGTCATGTGAAAATGATCCGAATGTATATACTGGTTTAGTAGTCTGAGATCCAGTATGGGCCTTAGTGTTTTGTCCTTTTTGGGAATGAGGAAGTATAGAGAATATACCCCTTTTCCCTGATGTTGAAGGGGGACTGGTTCTATCGCATGTTTTTGTAACAGGGATTGAACTTCTTGTTTGAGGAGAGAGAGATGATGCGAGGACATTGGACGTTGTTTGGGCGGTATGTTTGGGGGGGATTGTATGAGTTCGAGGCAGTAGCCAGACTGGATAATTTGTCTTACCCACCTGTCTGTGGTGATGGAAGTCCAGACAGGCAGGAATTGTTGGAGTCGCCCCCCGACCGGAGTGGAATGGTCTGGGGGGAGTGGTGGCAAGTCACTGTTTGGTGGCTGGTGAGGTGCGGGTGTTGTTGTTGTTGCCCCGTCCTCGACCTTTGTTATTGTTTCCCCTATAACCTCCCCGGAAGTAACCTCTGTTAGGGGATGTTTGTCCAGAATTTTTAAAGGTGGACGTGGTCTCAGTTGATGTGTTTTTGGAGCCTCCTCTATAAAAGGAGCGACGAAAGGAACCCCGGTTTTGATGAGACTGCAGTGCTCCCATAGACTTGGCAGTTTCATTATCCTTTTTCATTTTTTCTAATGCAGTATCCACTGCAGGGCCAAATAGCTGCTCTTGGTTGAAAGGTTGAGCTAGAATTGCGGTTTGAACCTCCGGTTTAAAACCGGAAATACGGAGCCAGGCATGTCGTCTGAGTAAGACGCCAGTATTGACCGCTCTAGAAGCAGTGTCTGCTGCATCTAAGGCGCATTTAATGGAGGCATTAGATATTAATTTGCCTTCTTGGATGAGGTCGGAGGCCTGGGACTTAAAAGGTTCAGGCAGATGTTGCATAAGGTCCTCAAGTTGGTCATAATGCGCTCTATCATACCTGGCTAACAGGGCCTGGGTATTCGCAATACGCCAATGGTTAGCCGCCTGCGCGGCGACCCGTTTGCCCGAGGCTTCTAAAAGCTTAGACTCCTTATCTGGGGGAGGCGTTTCTCCAGTTGTCTGTGAGTTAGCGCGCTTCCTGGCATTTGATACGACTAGGGAGTCTAAAGGGAGCTGGGCCTTAATGTATGCAGGGTCTTGCGGGGCTGGTCGGTACTTTTTTTCGATGCGTGGGTTGAGAACCCTAGCTCGAACAGGGTCCTTAAAGACTTCAGTAGCATGCTTTATGACCCCTTTGATCATGGGCAGTATGTGAACAGTCTTTTGTGACTGCTCAAAGGTATCAAGGAGGAAGTCCTCTTCAATGGCGTCTGTGTGCATAGTAACGCCGTGGAATGTTGCTGCCCTATTTATAAGTTGGCCGTACCCTAGGTGGTCATCAGGAGGGGAGGGCTTGGAAGGGTAGGTAGTGGGGTCAGGCATGTCAGGTATAGGGTAAGACCAGTCATCCATGGGTGCTGGGTCTGGGAACGTAAAAGGGTCGTTTGGGTCAACAGGATCATCAAATAAATCAGGGTCCGCCCCTCCCCCTAAGTCATCATTATCATCCTGTGGAGGAGGTGAATGATAGGGAGATGGTAAAGGTAAAGGTAAAGGTAAAGGAGAATCAGGAGGAGGAGGGGGGGACGGGTTAGGAGGTAAAACAGGAGAGGAAGGACGAAGTGGTGAAGTAGCACAGTCCTTTTTCCGTATGGGAGCTGGGGGAGGTGTAGTGTCCAGCTTCCGCTTTTTATATGGGATGGCAGTCACATGTCCCGTTTTAGGATTGATATAGATCCGCTTCTGAGTAGGATCTGGTCGAAAAAGATCATCTGGCTCCGAAGGTGGTGTCTGTGACGTCCGCTTCGGGTCTTTATGAGCTTGTTTCGGCGGGGACGCAGTTTTCGGCTCCGATGATTTTTTCGGTGTCGACTGATTTTTCGGTGTCGACTGATTTTTCGGTGTCGACTGATTTTTCGGTGTCGACTGATTTTTCGGTGTCGACTGGTTTTTCGGTGCCGACTGGTTTTTCGGTGCCGACTGAGGTTTCGGTGCCGACTGAGGTTTCGGCGCCGACTGAGGTTTCGGTGCCGACTGAGGTTTCGGTGCCGATGGACTTTCAGGCATCGATGTTGAAGAACGTTTCGGTGCCGGTGGAGACTTCGGTGCCGAGGAACGTTTCTGTGCCGAAGGAGATTTCGGTCTTGGAGCCTGTTTCGGTGCCGACAATGGGTGTTTGGGTGCCGAGGGTGTTAAAGGCACAATTAGGTGAGGTTTGCTCGAGCCCGAGCCACCCACAGGCTTAGTTGTCTTCGGAGCCGGGCCCGAGGGCGGGGCTTCTGAAGAGGATTTCCGGTCGCGACTGGGCCCAACTGGCGGAGTCTTGACCAATGCTTTTTTGGATGGGGCAGGGGCAGGGGGGGTGGTACTCACACGCTGCCCTGGAGTGATGAGGTCATCGGAATCGTCGGCTTCGGACACGATCTCGAGATCTTCGGTGTCGTCTTCGGGAACATCTTGAGCAAAGATGTCCTCCGGTTCTGGAGCTGGTTTGGCCATAATATGGCGTCGAGCTCTTCGGTCCCGGAGGGTCTTCTTCGAACGGAAAGCGGAACAAGCTGGACAGGTGGACTCGTTGTGTTCCGGCGACAGGCAGAGGTTGCAAACCTCGTGGTGGTCACTGTGGGGGAACTTCGCTCCACACTGGGGGCATTTTTTGAAGGGTGTCCTGTCCATCAGCCGCTTCCGGAACCGGTCCGAGTTGATGTCGACGTCGATGAAATGAAGATTAAAGAGTTAAATTGATTGCTGGAAGTTTTTCTGCTGGAGCGGAAAAAAGTTCATCCGAACCCAATGGCGGAAAAAAACAATCTGCCGATGGAGTGGATGCCCATGCGCACTGTTGTCCAGGGGAGGAGTCACCAACCTCGTGACCAAAGACTTCTCCGAAGACAACAACAACCTGCAATCATCCGAGCCCAACACCAGATGGCGATCTTATCCTCAGTGTGTGATCTGCAGCTCATATGCCTCGAACTAATAGTTTACTTAACATTTAAACAAACTCAGAAATTTACTGAAAAAAACAATGGATAAAGTGACGCTATAGTTATGTGAAAATGTGATTGAAACTGTTGCATTTTAAACTCAAACAATCACTGAGATTCACCAGTTATAGTTAAATGAAGTAATTATATCTCGTACCCACGCCATGCACAGTGATTTAATTTCAAGTGTACCACTGATGTTATCAATGATGTCATAGAACATGTAATTAGTAATGTAATATGTGAGGTCATAAGCTGTTCAAGGCGAGGGCGTGTACTCAGAGCCCCTGTCTGAAATGATAGTGTCCACGATGCAATGCAGGCAGAATATTTCAGCAAAAACTGTCCTTCCCATCAAGGTAAATCTCAACATCAGAAGAACATTATTCTCTTAACACAGATTCCGAACAAGAACCTACATTAGTGATCTCAACTGTTGCAACTAGGTAATCATCAAGATTTTCGTCCTCCTTAATGCCATTAGACCTAATGGAATCAGAGGTAGTGACAGAAGGGAATCTTGAAAGGTAATCTACTCTACATCTTCCCCCCCAACCCCCCCCCCCCGGAATGTGTACAACCTCAAATTCATATTGTAAAAGCTGTTGGACAATCTGGCAATTCTGGGAGTACAATCTCCCACTTTTTCACCAGTAAGAATAAACACTATAGGCTTGTGATCTGTTTGTATGTTAAAAAGTCTTCCCTAAATATAGTTTTTTTTTTAAATTACTTTCTTTTCAGAAATTTACAGCTCAAACAAAATGCAAAATCCCGTCCGCAGTGAAGCACACACATGTAACACATTTTAGCACAATCCAATGTCACATCGAACCGATCGAACATATTGCCGCACAACATAACGAGTAGGTGTCACTAAGCACTGTGATATACGTGATGTAGTTGTTCTCCACCCTACCAAGGCAAGATGTCGGAATTCCCTCTTCCCTAAATATAGTTACAACATTTTTCAATAGCCCAACAACACCCAAATTGTTCTTTTTCTATGGCTGAATTTTGGAGTTCCGTGTTCTTCAAAGTATGTGAAACAAATCCAATGGTGACCTCCTCAACGCCAGCCTTCTGCGTGAGAACAGCCCGTAAACTAAATATGCCGGCATCAATAGTAACACACGATGGAAAAGAAGGGTCAAAAGCTTTTAGATATTTTACCACAACCAACTGGCCTTTCAAACCATTTTGGGATTGAGCATCCCAATCAAATGCAACTTCCATCTTTAAAACAATTTAGTAATAGGTCTGATGGTATAGGCAAAATCAGATTTCACTCCAAACCTATCAGTGGGTGGACTCTTCAAAAACTGCCTTAATCAAACCTGACTTTGGGTGAATTCAGTCAGATGATATAACATGGTCGAAAAAATACACACTATCCTTCAAAAATTCACACTTGGCATTTTTTAAAGCAACACTATACTGATTGAAAATTGAAAGAACCCTCTCCAAAATCATACCATGTGTAACACGGTAATAAGGAAAAACAAGTACATCGTCTTGAAAAATCAGCATAGCTTCTACACCTTTCAACAAGTTGAACAGGACTCTTTGAAAGACAGAAGCTGTCAAGGCTTAACAAAATGGCATGTGTCAATATTGAGAAATACCAATGGAAGACACAAATGAAGTAAAATGTCTTGAATTAGAAGGTAGTTTCACCTAATGGTAAGATGATGCCAAATCTAATTTAGTGAACCATGTAGCACCAGCAGTCAAAGCTAGCAGCTCTGTGATCTTTGGTAGGTGATGGGAGTCTACCCAAATCTTTAAGGCTCCTGAAGTCCACACAAACATGCAGCTCCCCATTGTGCTTACGAGCCTGTCTTGACACTGTGACGCCTGTATTTTTGTCATCAAGGCCCGAGACACCAACACCTGGTCCAATCTGCTATATGTGTCCATCATATCCGTCCATCATCCCCCTTGGTTTTTCTTTGTTCATTCTAAGTTGGCAGGGTATGCCCAGACGTGGGTCCCTTGCTCACTTTGCCACTGGATTCAAGCTAGCCTGGCTGATGACGGCTGATTAGCCAGAAACCGGTCCTAGGAAGCTTGTTTCCGGTCCAGGGAAGGCATGGCTTGGCAGTTCGGGCTGGACTGTTCCCATGAGGCACAGGGTCAGACTGATTTGCATATGGCCATGTCTGAACTGGGGTGGCGGGGTGAGCTAAAGAATGATGATGGATTAAACCCAGATCAGTTGATTGTGGGTGAGTTTTTGCAATGTTCAACACTCCGTCCATCATCCCCTTTGCTTTTTCTTTGTGTTGTGATTGGCTGAGTAACACACGTATTCTCTGGGTGGAGTTCTCTTCAGATATCAAACCAGCGGACACTGTCCATGACTTCTTTTAGTGTTTCTGTTATTCCAGTTTTAATGGGAAGCCTAGGTCGATGTGTATCCATATTGCCATTATTAAAGCCACCAGCCAATATCACCGGGACATCCATGTAAGGTCAAGTCATAGATAGTTCAAAAATAAGCCTGATCATCTGTGTTTGGTGCATGTGTGTCAACCAAACACATCCCAGCCCCATCTACGAGACCAAAAATCACGATATACCTCCCCTTCACATCTGTTTCAGGGAAGCAAAGAAGAAAAGCGATCCAGGGTGCCATTCAGATCAACACTCCCTTACTTAGGCAGAGCACATGGAGAAGAACATTTGATATCACCATATTTTCCAGACCTTCTCTTCCTCCTCATCCTGGAGGAATACAAGCTGATTAGTGTCATCTGAGGTATGTGTGCATCCTGTTTCTTTTGTCAAACACATTCAGGTGAGTAACATTCCTTGGCAACTCTTTTACAGTCCCATTCTTTGTGGTATCAGAAAGAAATCGAGGCCCGAACACCAGCGCTAGTATACTGCAACTTGCCCTTCCATGTGTAAGGAAATAAGATAACCCCCATTTTTTCTGTGCTAAGGAGGGGGAAAGGATCTGTGAAGACTCTCAATGACAAATAGCACAGACAGGTCAGCCGGTTGCAAGGTGTTTCTGATCTACTACTTTAGGGACTGCTCTGGGGTGACACCCTTGACCCGCTCCAGAAACCGCATGAATCAGAGATTATTTTGGCAGGATCTGTCCTCCGTTTCCCGAAGTATTTGTGGTATTTGTGAGAACTCTGAAAGAGAACTGTAGTCTTCTGACTAATCACTCCTGCAGTAAGAGTGCAGGTCGACTTCTCTTTGAACTTACAAAGATCCGCCACAGGGAGATTCATCTCAATGGAGCTGAAGTACATTTTTTCCAGTGTTTTTCTGAACTTCTCTAAGGGTGACAGAATCTGAGCACCCGGGGGGTCCCGGGTATTCACCGAACCCCAGGGTCCCCCCACCTCCATCTTTGTCCTAGCAATTTTGGGCCCTTCGGCATATGGTTTTATTCTTGTTTGCTGAGAAGCATTTGAGGACCTGTCTCTCACTATATTTGTGCACCATTTGTATTATAAGTCACTGGCCTGGTGAAGAAGAGGCCTGCCACCCAAGCATATGACTTTTTTAAAGCCAAGCAGGAACTGTAGCCCCTGCTGTGTTTTTATTTATTGGGAGCACACGTGCAACATCAGTCTGAATCGAAATTCACTGAGGGCCACACATTGCCTCAGTATGTCCTCCAACTCTATGTCATGCCACTGCTAGCCCAGCAGTAGAATCAGCACTATACGCCCATAGGCCAGGGCTTTCTACTGCATTTCCCCAATACCGGCTATTTCAATGGCAAGCAGGCATTGTGGTCCCTCTTATATCTGCATTTAGGAAATCACTCCCCGTGGCTGCCTGGATTCTTGAGGAGACCACACACTGCCTAGCAGTACTTTGACTCGAGTAGTACGTCTTATTGCCTGCTATCTCCTGTCCTCGCCACCGAGACGCCATGCACTGTTGGGGAGAGGGAAAGCTGCTCCCTCAACTTCCCGGCTCTATTCTCTAGGACCCAGCACCAGAGGAGGAGATCCCCCACCTCCCTACAAGGACAGGGAGAATGGCATGGGCACATGAAACAAGCAGCTCTGTGCCCGTCGTTCAACTGAGAGGTACTGCACTGAGGAATGTTACTGGGTCCCACCACAGGCTTGAATTAGTGTTTGGCACAGGCCTTGAGGGTGGCAGGGGGCTACACCGCATGCCAACATGTGGCTCTCTCATTCGGGGGCACTTCGCTCCCAAAACACTTAGGCGTTTCTGCTCTCGCTTGTGTGTCCTCACTCCCAATAGCCAATGCTGTTTTCTCCTAAGTGGCTTCCCCAAACACAGTGTGAGAAGCTGGCCTGGTATATGATGCCCACTAATGTAAGTGGGCACCTTGCACCAGTCCAGACAACCCTTATGGTGATTTAAGAGGTCTTAGATAACCTTAGAAAGCTCTCTAAGTAGTAGCTGTGGAGAGCAGCCTTCAGGCTTAGTCCAGAAGGAGTGTAAAGCAGCTTGTTTTTACCAGAATGCTATCTTATAGTATAGATTAAGTGAAAAGAACCACACTAAGTATCTATAAAAATACTTATTTATTATATAATACTCTCTAGTATGTTCAAATTTCTACAACACAAAGAAAACACAATGCACACAATACTTTAGCAAAGAAAACACAGTAAATAGCACGAAATACACAGTGGACCCCGGAGGGGAACCAAATCATATACTTAAAAAGTGGACTAAGAACCACGACTCAGATCAAGACAGGGTCGAGAGGACGCAGAAATGCTGGGACCCCAAGAAACCACCCAAGGTGAGTAGACAGGGACCCCATGGAGAGCGTGTGCAGTGTGGAAACACAACAGCGTACTCCGTACAACTCTATGTGCAAGTCGCGGTTGGATTTTTAAAGATTAAGGACCCTTGCCAGTGAGCCCTGAAGAAACCCCATGGAAGACAGAAGGTTGAAGAGCCACCCCACCTGTGGATACCCTAGTACCCACGTTACCTACACCAGGGAAGACCGGTGCATCCATATGAATTGGTGTCGGAAACCGCTGTCGAGCCCAGTGGAGGACTTCAGGAAATTGCCGCTGTTGCAGGAAGAGAAAGAGTTTGGTTGAATCCAAAGGTGGATTCTAGATGAGAGGTGCCTGCAGCCAGAGGGGACAGAGTCTATGTCACTCAGTAGTGACCAGGAAACTTGGGAGACAAATGCCCTACGCATTCAGGTGTAGCGGGATAGATGATGAGGACCTTGACTCTGCAGCTGTGAGAACCAGGCAACGCTTAGGAGGACCAGGGGCCGTGCACGAGCTGTCCCATGAAGGATGTAGAGTGCTGAAGGGTCGGTGTCCAGCAGGAGCACCAACAAGCCTAGGCAAATGCAACCGACGCAGGAATCAAAGAAGGAGCAACGTCAGGACCAGCAGGGTCCAGGGGACTCACCACAAGCAGGGGAGTTAGGGCAGGCTCGAGCAATCAGGGGAGCTCAAACGAAACAAGTGTGACCCTCAAGTGGACCCACAGGCCGGAGGCACTGGAGTCACAAAAGGACCTCAAGCAGCTCACCAAAAGACGCAGGCCACGATTCACACTATGCGGTGTGGCTGAAGATTCTGGTCACTGGAAATGCTCTAGGTTGGGGCAACTTGGAGCCCAAAGATCTCCTTGGGAAGAACAAGCCTTTGCAACTGTGAGTTGACGCGGTGCACAGGGGTTCGGTTATTGCAACGCCCACGAGGGATACTGGTCTCGAACTTGGTGAGAGGGCAGGGCAGGCCTCGGGAGCTGTGGAAAACCACCACCTGTGTTGCAGAGCCTTTGGAGTCCAGGGGAGCTCAGGATCAGCAGACCGGTCGACTTAGTTGCGGTGCCTGCGAATGCAGGGGAGTGACTCCTTCACTCCAAGGGAGATTCCTTCGAATGTTGTTGATGCTACAGGGGCCTTGAAAGGCTCCTGTATGATGCGCAGGCACAGACGATGCAGCAGACTGGAAGGAAGACAAAGTCAGGCCCAAACTAAATCCAGCGAAGTCCAGGGTGCCCAGGCGGTGGTGTCTAATCTGAAACTTATCCCAGGACGAATCTAGGGACCTACACCCAGGTAAGCCCTTAAGTACCCTAGGGAAAGGGTCGGGAAGATTCAGGGGACCCTCCCAGGGAAGGGTCTGGACAGGGGGGAGGTTACTATCATGTCCTTTGTCCAGTTTCGTGGGAGCCAACGGCTCCCAGAACTAGTTTGAACTGGACTATGCACGGGGACACCAAGTGTGCCCCTCATGCAGACTTTCTGGTGGTGGCAAGCGCACCTACCCGGTCGCAATATACTAAATCATGGCTGGGAGGTGGTCACACCTTCCTGTGATAGGATGCCTATTGTTCCACCTTCCTCTGCTCGAGATTTGCTTGGCAGCAGGAGGGCAGAAATGTGTCTCTGGTCGGCAACAACCATTTTGTGCTGTCCGGGTCTAGAAGGTTGGCACCCGGAACACAGAGCCTAACGGAGGGCTCTTGCAGTGCTTGGAATCATACCTCCTGGGGGTATGATTCCAACATGTTTGATACCAAACATGATACGATTCATTGTAGCCGTTTTCGAGATGGTCATCGCGTAATTACATGGTGCCCCTCTATATAGTATATGGCTGCTTCACTGCCAACCCGGGAGAATGGACTCCGTACGCTGCAGGGGTGTCCTGCTCATACAGGGGCACCCTCTCACTTGAAACCAAGCCCCCTGACTTCAGGATTGCAAAGGCCTGCTATAGGGGTGACTTATAGGTTTTAAGTGCAGTGACCTTAGATATAGGAAACCTATATCTTTAGTAAGTGGTGCAAGCACCAACTTACACAGGCTGAAATGGCAGGCCTGTAGTTCCATTTTAGATGGTCTCTCATGGGTGGCATAATGCATGCTTCAACCCATGGGAGACGTCTGGGGTACCATATACTAGGGACTGATAAGGGTACCCCAGGATCCAATCTGGGATTGTACCTAAGTACTAACACAACAGTTTAGGGAGAAAGCAGATAGACTGGGGTCCTGATTAGCAGCATCCCAGTCAGACTAGTAAAAAACAGCATCATCTCAAGCAAAAAGTGGGGGTAACCATAGAAGCAGACCCTACTTTCCTACACACAGCCTCTGTGACTGCTGCCGGCTGGCTATGGCGCTCCATTGCCTCCTTTCCTTTGAGTCCCCATAGGCCAGACAAGGCTCCACCTCAGCTTGGATCGATTTACAGGGCTCCACAACTTCAGAGTCGTACGGTCAATGGGCCTCTCCTTCAGGCCGCACAGAACTGCAGAGTGTAATCTTAGATCACACGGCCCAACCTGGCACCAACTGCAAGTCCTTAGCATGCAGCGTGCCTAAGCAGATGCAAGGGCACCACATCTGTGTGTTTTGCTTTTTTGGGGGGACTGAGGGGTGGGGGTGGGGGGAGAGGTTAGTTCCACGATGTGGACCTGAGGATTTTATCTGCCTGTAATAAGGGCCCAGGGAGTCATGGCTAAATGTGTATGTTCAACTATCTTGCCAGGTAAAGCCAGAAAATGTTTTTAGTTCTACAAGTAAAATGCTACTGACGGATCAAGTAGAAATAGCAGTGTAACATCTCCTTCCTCTGCGGCCATCAAGAAGTCATCTAATGACAAGACCTGTTTCGCACTAGAGTGAAGTCTGAGTGATGGGTATTTAGTCGTTTACACAGGTCTACGAAAGTCTGTAGCCGACAAGCAACGGAACGTGGCAGATAATGGGGAAGCACACAGACAATAGAGAGTAGGAGCGAGGGGCTGCGGAGGCAAACTGCCAATGGAGGGTGGGCAGGAGGTTCTGGAGAGGGAAACAAACAGGGTGGGTGGTCAGGAGGGGCTGGAGAAGCAAATGCATACCAGGGGGTAGGTGGTAGGCACAGGGGAAGCAAGCAGGCAATGGACGGTAGGTGGGAGGGGCTGGGGATGCAAACTGGCAATGCAAGGGGGGATGGAGCAGCAAGCTAACAACAGAGGCTGGGCGGGAGGGGATGGGATAGCAAGCTGACTATGGAGGGAGGGCAGGAGGACATGGGGCAGCATATGGACAATGAAGGGTGGGTGGCGGGAGATGGGGAAACACATGGTCAACAGTTTTTGGGGAAAACACATAAATAACCATGGATTGGCAGGAGAGGCAGGGGAAGCAAACGGGCAACTGAGAGTGGGCGGGACAGGAAGCAAATGGATAAGAGGGTAGTAGGGAAACAAGAATGGCAAGGGAAGGTGAGCGGTGAGGAAGCAGGAACGGCAAGTGAGGGATAGCAAGAAGGAAGAACAAGGAGGGTGGATAAGTACACAAGGGAGGCATCTGTTAAACACATACTCTTGTAGACTGTTTAAAAAAAATAAAAAAATATAAGTAATGCGTAAAGTAAAGTATAAATAAGTAATGCGTCCTCGCTTCAGGAGAGGGACAAACACAAGGAGAGGAATTAAAGCTGACACAAGCTGGCAAATAAAAAGAAGGCAAATGACAATGGCAATGAAGTCAAAAAAGGATAAGCATATGTGTTATCTTAGGCCAGACCTAATAATGGCACAAAGTCTGCATGTTATTTTTTACGCTGCCTCCTTTTTCCCACAAACAAAACTACCTAAAATGCATTTCTCCCTTCCAGTGTATATCTGAATGCTCACTCACCTATTGGCTTCTCGAGAACAGATTCACAAACGTGAGTCCGGTGACGCTTCCATTGAGAGACCCACCGAAAGGCCTTGCCACATTTCTGGCAGCAAAATGGCTTCTCCCCGGTATGAATGCGCTCATGGGCGATGCAGTGAGACTTGTGTCTGAAGTTCTTCCCACACCCATTGCAGATGAACTTTCCACCTCTTCTGTAGGCTTTTAATCCAGAAAGTGCGGACAGATCTTTGGGGCAGATAACCTCATTCTCTTGTGCTTTCTGTGGTTCGTCTTGTGGTAGTTCCAATGTTTCCTTCTTGATAGACTGATCACTTCCAACACCTTCATAATCAAAGAACACATTCCATCTTTCTTTTGTTGAATCTTTGTCTGATGAGGCTGAAAAGTACGGGCTCTTTTGCTTTCGTCCAACTGCATGTGAAGAAATATCTCTGAATCGCACAGATTCCTTACAACGATGTTTTTCTGCAGCATTGTCAATCAGCCCCTCATCTGGAAAAAAGGAGAACATTTACGTTACAAACTCCATGGTCATAATTAAACAAAACTAAATAAAAACAATAATAAGCTCACCATTTGTAAATGTGTTATAAGCAATTAATGTCAATGAAGAGTTTAAAGGGTCACTGGCCTATCTAAATGGGGGGAATACACTTTCTGGGGAATATTGTTTGGGTTAAATCCTGAAGCCTAAAGCTAAGCTGACCAGAGAGAAATGTAATGAGCCTACACATAAATGGTTACTCATGTTCTTGTCATAATGGGTGGAAAGTAGAAATGATGAAATTAGTCTTTGCATGTTGCCTAGAAGTCTTCCATCCCCCTCCTCCAAGGGGAAAACAACCATTAACACATATCTATGGGCGGGGGAAAGCAATGGGTTGTTATAAGCAAGCTCTCACAGCAAAGTTCGAAGGTTGACTAAAAACAGTGAATTTCAACTATTAGCAAAAAGCATTACTGCCTGAACAAGGCATTACATAGCTTAATCAGCAGTACAACAAATAGCTCTGACAGATCCAGATGAAAAACCAGGACAACCCCTTAACCCTACCTACCAAGAGTCTCCCAAAATTAGGTTAAATCACCACATCTCCTAAATCCATGCTAGACACCCAAGTGCATTAACCCATTCGCTCGTGAGGCCAGATTTGTGTCCTTATATAATACTGTGAAAGAAAGAGCTGTTTCCGGGTTGCATGCGACTGATCCTTGTACCCACCACTTCATATTTAATGAGAAAGGAATATGCTACTTACCAGTATGCATCTGTTCTTGGCATGTAGAGCTGCAGAGCCACACACTAAGGATAAGATCGCCATCTGGTGTTGGGCTCGGATGATTGCAGGCTGTTGTTGTCTTCGGAAGAAGTCTTTGGTCACGAGATAGGTGACTCCTCCTCTGGACAACAGTGCGCATGGGCATCCACTCCATCCTCAGATTGTTTTTCGCCATGATGGGACATGATGGAGTGTATAAGAAATAAAGAGAAAGGATGTCCATGTGTAGTGTCTAATTAAGACAATGCTGGAACAGATACAGGTCCCAGGGAGGCGGGTGGGCGTGTGTGGCTCTGCAGCTCTACATGCCAAGAACAGATGCATACTGGTAAGTAGCATATTCCGTTCGAGGCATATGAGCTGCAGATCACACACTAAGGATAGACTATATAGCAGTGTCTCCCCTAGCGGTGGTCACCTGTATCCGTTGCAGCAGTTTGGAATAGAGTTTTTAGGACAGCTTGGCCTACTGAAGCTTGTTGTTTGGATTGCACATCGACACAGTAGTGCTTAGTGAAGGTGTGTGTAGTAGACCATGTGGCTGCTTTGCAAATATCTTCTATGGGGATGTTCCCTAAGAATGCCATAGAAGCCCCTATTTTACGCGTGGAGTGCGCCCTAGGGGGAACTGTAAGAGTACGTTTAGCTTTTTGGTAACATATTTGGATACATTTAACTATCCACCTGGCTATACCGGATTTGGAAATAGGGTTGCCTTTATGTGGTGGAGCGAAAGCAACAAACAGTTGCTTGGTTTTTCGAAAAGGTTTGGTTCTATCGATGTAATAAAGCAAGGCTCTTTTAACATCTAAGGTATGAAGTGCCCTCTCAGCTACTGAGTCTGGATTAGGGAAGAAGACTGGCAGTTCGACTGACTGGTTTAGATGGAAAGGGGAGATGACTTTAGGGAGGAATTTTGGGTTTGTCCTAAGAACTACTTTGTTACGATGTAGTCGTAGGAAGGGTTCTTCAAGAGTTAAGGCTTGTATTTCACTTACTCTTCGCAGGGATGTGATTGCGACAAGGAAAGTCACTTTCCATGTTAGGAACTGCAGTTCGCATTTGTGCATTGGTTTAAATGGGGGACCCATGAGCCTTGTTAGATCAAAATTAAGGTTCCACACTGGGGAAGGTGGTAATCTTGGAGGAATAATTCTTTTAAGACCTTCCATAAATGCTTTAATGGCTGGTACCTTAAAGAGGGACAGGTGTTGTCTATTTTGCAAGTAGGCTACTAATGCCGCTAGATGTAGACGTATAGAGGAATACGCTAAATTGCATCTTTGCAAGTGTAGTAAATAGCAAATGATGTTTTGGATGGAAGCATCCAGTGGACGTATGTCATTGTTAGTGCAGTAAATGGCAAATCTTTTCCATTTTGCCGCATAACACGCCCTAGTAGTAGGTCTTCTGGCTTCTTTTATGATATTCATACAGTCTGGAGGAAGGTTGAGGTACCCGAACTCTAAGACTTCAGGAGCCAGATTGCCAAGTTCAGTGTTTGAGGATCTGGGTGTCTGATTTCTCCATGGTTCTGGGTTAATAGAGCCGGGGAGAGACGCAATTTTTGATGTGGAACTAGAGATAGTTCCAGAAGTGTGGTGAATCAGGGTTGACATGCCCAAGTGGGAGCTACTAGGATGAGTGTTAGCGACTGTTGTTTCAGTTTGCGTACCACAAATGGAATGAGTGGGAGAGGCGGATAAGCATACGCAAATCTGCCTGACCAGTTCATCCATATCGCATTGCCCTTTAACTGTGGGTGTGGAAACCTGGCGGCTGGGCATTTTGCGTTTTCTTGTGTGGCGAACAGGTCTATGTCTGGTTGTCCCCACTTTTGGAAGAATGGGAGTAGGACTTTGGGGTGTAATTCCCATTCGTGTATTTGCTGTGTTTGGCGACTTAGGAGGTCGGCCACCTGGTTCTGAACCCCTGGGAGGTGTTCTGCTAGCAGGTAGATGTTTTGGGGCATTGCCTATCTCCAGATTTGTTGTGCAAGTTGAGACAGTTGTAGAGAATGTGTCCCCCCCTGCTTCTGTATGTAATACATTGTGGTCATGTTGTCCGTGCGGATGAGGACAGTTCTGTTTTTTAGATGCACTTGGAAGGATTTGAGTGCTAGGAACACCGCCAGAAGTTCTAGGTGATTGATGTGGAGCTGTTTTTGTTGAGTGGTCCACCTGCCCTGAGTGGTGTGTTGAAGGAGGTGGGCTCCCCACCCTGTGAGAGATGCGTTGGTGGTCAGCACAATTTGTGGAAGAGGCTCTAAGAACGGCCGCCCTTTGGACAGGTTGATGGTGTTCCACCACTTCAGTGAACGAAGTGAGCGGCTGTCCACCAACACCAGATCGGCAAGTTGTCCGTGGGCCTGGTTCCACTGTTGTGCTAGACATTCCTGTAAGGGATGCATTTGAAGGCGTGCGTGGGGTACTATGGAGATGCATGACGCCATCATGCCTAAGAGTTGCATAAACACTCTTGCTGGAAGAGAGTGTTGGGTTTGAAATTTTTTGATGAGATTTTGTATGTTGGCTATCCTGGCTGTGCTGGGATAAGCTATGGCCTTGGATGTATCTATGGTGGCTCCCAGGTATTGATGTACGTGGGAGGGTTGCAGTTGAGATTTGGGATAGTTGATGGTAAATCCCAAGTTGTGTAGGGTTTGAATAGTGCGGTGAGTGTGGAGAACGCATTTGTCGAGAGTATTGGCTTTTATGAGCCAATCGTCCAGATAGGAGAAGACATGGATTTGTTGTCTCCTGAGATATGCTGCCACAACTGCCAAGCATTTGGTGAATACTCTGGGTGCGGTTGTTACTCCGAATGGGAGAACTGTAAACTGATAGTGCTGACCGTCTACCACGAATCGTAGATACTTCCTGTGCGCGGGATGCATAGGGATGTGAAAATATGCGTCCTTGAGGTCTAATGTGGCAAGGAAGTCGCCTTGTTGAAGTAATGGAAGGACCTGCTGGAGAGTGATCATGTGGAAGTGATCTGATTGTAAATACTGGTTTAGTAGTCTGAGGTCTAGTATGGGTCTTAAGGTCTTGTCCTTTTTGGGAATGAGGAAGTATAGAGAATATACTCCTGTGCCCTGATGTTGAAGTGGAACTGGTTCTATTGCGTGTTTTTGAAGCAAAGACTGAATTTCCTGTTTGAGGAGCATGAGGTGGTGAGACGACATGGGACGGTGTTTGGGTGGTATGTTTGGGGGGGTGTTTATGAGTTTGAGGCAGTAGCCAGACTGGATAATTTGTCTTACCCACCTGTCTGTTGTGATGGAATTCCAGACAGGTAGGAACTGTTGAAGTCTTCCCCCGACCGGAGTGGAATGGTCTGGGGGGAGTGGTGGCAAGTTACTGTTTAGTGGCTGGAGAGGTGCGGGTGTTGGTGTTGCCCCGCCCTCGGCCCTTGGTATTGTTTCCTCTGTAACCTCCTCTAAAATATCCTCTGTTAGGGGATGTTTGACCTGATGTTTTGAAGGTGGAAGAGGTGTCTGTTCCCACATTTTTGGAGGCCCCTCTATAAAAGGAGCGACGAAAGGAGCCTCTGGCTTGAGGAGACTGTAATGCTCCCATTGATTTGGCAGTTTCATTATCCTTCTTCATTTTTTCTAATGCAGTGTCTACTGCGGGTCCGAATAGTTGCTCCTGATTAAAGGGTTGAGCAAGAATGGTTGTTTGTACTTCCGGCTTAAAGCCGGAAATGCGGAGCCATGCGTGGCGTCTAAGTAATACGCTTGTGTTGACTGCCCTAGAGGCGGTGTCCGCTGCGTCTAATGCACAATTGACTGAGGCATTTGATATTAGTTTGCCCTCTTGGATGAGGTCATTGGCCTGGGATTTGTATTGATCAGGCAGGTGTTGCAAAAGGTCCTCTAGTTGACATAATGAGCCCTATCATAGCGAGCCAATAGGGCTTGTGTATTGGCAATACGCCAGTGGTTAGCAGCTTGTGCGGCAACCCTTTTGCCGGAAGCCTCCAAGAGCTTAGACTCTTTGTCTGGGGGCGGTGTGTCTCCAGTTGTTTGGGAGTTCGCCCGCTTTCTGGCATTTGACACGACTAAAGAGTCTAAGGGGAGTTGCGCTTTGATGTACGCAGGATCCTGTGGGGCCGGTCTGTATTTTTTTTCGATCCGGGGGTTAAGAACCCTGGCCCTAACAGGGTCTTTAAAAACCTCAGTGGCGTGCTTTATCACTCCTTTAATCATGGGCAGAATGTGAACGGTTTTGTGCGACTGCTCAAAGGTGTCGAGGAGAAAGTCTTCTTCAGGTGTGTCTGTGTGCATGGGGACACCATGGAACAGTGTCGCCCTGTTTATGAGCTGACCAAACCCTAAATGGTCATCAGGAGGGGAGGGTTTTGAGGGGTATGGAGTGGGATCAGGCATGTCAGGCATAGGGCAAGCCCAGTCATCTATGGGTGCCATGTCCGGGAGTGTAAAGGGATCATTAGGATCAGTAGGATCATTAAGGAAATCCGGGTCTCCCCCTAAATTATCATCATCCTGTGGAGGTGGTGTGTGAGAAGGAGATGGTAGAGGGGAAGGAGGTGGGGGTGGGGGGGATGGGATAGGAGGTAATATAGGAGAGGAAGGACGTATGGGAGAAGTGGCACAGTCCTTCTTCTTTAGAGGAGCTGGAGGAGGTGTTGTGTCCAGCTTCCTTTTCTTGTATGGCACAGCTGTGACATGTCCGGTTTTAGGATTGATGTAAATTCGTTTTTGCGTTGGATCTGGGCGGAAAAGTTCCTCAGTGTCCGAAGGTGGCTTTGGCGCCGACTTTTTGGGTTCCGATCTGGATTTTGTGAGATCGGCAGATTCTTGTGGACTTTTTTCGGCACCGAGGATGTTTTTGGTGCCGAAGAACTTTTCGGTGCCGGTGGAGACTTCGGTGCCGAAGAACGTTTCAGTGCCGGTGGAGACGTCAGTGCCAAGTGACGTTTCGGTGCCGATGGAGATTTCGGCCTCGGAGCCTGCTTCGGTGCCGAAGGTATTGTAGGCACAATAATATGAGGTTTGCTCGAGCCCGAGCCACCTGCAGGCTTATTTTTCTTCGGAGCCGGGCCCGGGGGCGGGGCTTCTGAAGATGATTTTGGGTCGCGACTGGGCCCAGCTGGCAGAGTCTTGACCTATGTCTTTTTTGGTGGGGTTGGGGTAGGGGAGCTGGTACTCACACGCTGCCCCGGATCAGAATCGTCAGCCTCGGACACGATCTGGAGGTCTTCGGAATCGTCGTCAGGGACATCCTGGGCAAAGATGTCGTCTGGTTCTGGAGCCGGTTTGGCCATGATATGGCGTCGAGCTCTTCGGTCCCGGATGGTTTTCTTTGAACGGAATGCGGCGCAGGCTGGACAGCTGGATTCGTTGTGGTCCGGTGAGAGGCACAGATTACAGACCTCGTGGTGATCACTGTGGGAGAACTTTGCTCCACATTGGGGGCATTTTTTAAAGGGTGTCCTTTCCATCAGCCGCGTCCGGAGCCGGTCCGATGGGATTTCGACGTCGCGTTGTAAATTTTAGAGAGTTGTTGTGATTGCTAGAAGTTTTCTGCTGGAGCGGAAAAAAGTTCATCCGAACCCAATGGCGGAAAAAAACAATCTGAGGATGGAGTGGATGCCCATGCGCACTGTTGTCCAGAGGAGGAGTCACCTATCTCGTGACCAAAGACTTCTTCCGAAGACAACAACAACCTGCAATCATCCGAGCCCAACACCAGATGGCGATCTTATCCTTAGTGTGTGATCTGCAGCTCATATGCCTCGAACACATGGTTTGAGACCAGACATGAGTGAGGTCAAATGCTGTGAAGGCACAACGAACAACACACCCAAATTTAAAATACTAATACTGGCAGCCAACAGGATGACCTAATGAATAGGTAAATGTGGTCAATCAAACTGATACTTAGCAACATGTAGGCTGCAGGTAATAGCATTTGTTTTAGTTTTTTAATTTCTTTTTACAAGTACAAGATTAACGTTATTGCATGCCATTACTTCATAAAAACCCAGACTTGGTACAGAAAACATTAGTATGGGGAAAGTGTACAGAATCCTCAACTGAAGAAAACAGTTGTGCTACTCCATTTTGAAGACTTGGGCACCTAACAAGCAGTTGGGTCAGTGTGTAATGGCAAGGGTTCATGGATTTTGGCCATATCCTTTTAGAGCTGAGATCTAACAGGACAACTATTTTTCTGGTAGTGTACTCTATTCCTACAAATCTCATGCCACCCATGCAGCTTTCTGCCAGGAAACCTGAAGTGCTAATGCCTGAGAGCTCTATTAATAGGTCAGTCTGAGCCTCTCCTGAATGGTTAGAAGAAAGTTCCATGGGATCAGTACATTTGTGGAAATGTGGATTTTCCTGGTCAGTTATGTCCCCTATCTTGGACCCCAACGGTTCTATATGCATGTTACAAGTACATGTATGTTCCCTCCAGTTCCAGTTTCTAAGACGCAAACATATGTGTGTCTACCGTCAACATGTTCTCTGTCAGATCCGCCATCTATGGGCTGGATATTCGATTCCTAGGTATGAAAGGCCACCGACTTTACATGGCTAAGTTACTCCATTTTTACAGTTCAGGCGAGTAGGCCCGATTCTGTCCTCAAAGCCTTTCCCTGCTCCCAGCCTCTGACAGCTTCAGCTTGAGCTCGCATCTGTATCCATGAACTTTGTCCTACTCCCTGTGCAGCTAACGGTGCCTGCCTCGGCCAGTTTTCGCCTGTCTGCCAAGAAGCTGTATTTCACCTTCGAATTATCTATTTTCCCCCTCAGCCGATGCATTCCTGCCTAGTGATTTAGGTAAACATTTCCTTTAGCTCACAAGCAAAGGACTCAGCCTTTCCGTCCTCCTGCAAGTGATTCATAGCCCTGTTGCTATGGAAAGTTTTCTGCCCCTCGCATCTCATATAGACACTTAGACGCTTGTACACGCACATAGTCAGTATAGAATAGATTCTGTCCGAGAGTCTCTTCCTTGTGGATAACATAGTTCTTTAAACATAGGATGTTAGATATGATTTGGGATTAGGTCGACATAACCCCAGACTTCTCGTCTCCACATGTAGAGCTAAATGTCAAGTCCCCTTCACCCCCTAGTTACACGTCAATTACACGTCATGCTGCTGCGCGCGCATCTATGCCAAGTATTATCTTATAGATCCACCTATGTCTGATAATCCTAACCAATCATGTTTCTTTTATTCCTTATTACGCCTAGTTTCGATTATGTCACTGTCACGTCATTTTTCTTATCAAATGTTACGCCTTCTACATTCGTTTCATTGTAATGTACTTATTATAAAAATACATGTCTATCAATAAATTATTGTACTTCACTTCCTGAACCCTCGTGGTGACGGAACCTGAAGGCCGCCACTCGAGTCGGCCATTTTGAATGGAATAAAGCCCATTAGAGAACCTCTTATACCACGGATTCTGCCTCTTGTTATTTTGAGCTATTTTACTTTATTTTAAGACTCCGTACGAAATTCAGTCAGGTAATATTTATTTTATTTACCACATAATGGCGCCCGAACAGGGACACTTTCTCATCTCACGCGCCGGCGGTGCGTTGCAGGCCCGGTCTCCTGCCACAGCTGGACGGACCATAAACGCGTACCAGCAGGATTTCCTGTAAGCTCCCTCCGGTCAAGCGGGGGCGACTGAGGCTGCGATCAACCCAGACGAGGCGGTGAGAAGTGCGAAGTATCCCGACCAGAGCCTAGCTGAGAGAGCAAGATCCGAGGTATACAGAGGCCCACCAGGTTTTCCGAAATCCCGATGTGCAGAGGGTCCGATGTCCACAGTCGTCGAGTCCTGTCCATTCTCTGAGGCCTTCCGTTTCAAGGAGCTACTCGGTGAGTACCATCGCCGGGGAGGCGTGTTGACGTGCACATAGGTTGTGCCGGTCAAGACGGATTTGGGTACACAAATCCGGTCTGCACTGTTTAGCAGTGTATATGTACTGTTTAGCAGTATATCAAGTATTCCGAAGTATTCAGTTATTGTCAAGAATTCAGCGTGGTGATTAGTTAAGCAGACTGTCATCATTGTCGACCATTATTAAATGTTTAATGTTTAATGTTTAAAGTATTCAGAAAATGTCTTGCATATTGTGGTATGAATGACTGTTCATTGTTCACTGTTCATTATTGTGTTTCTCGTATTAAGTAAGTTCAAGAGTAAGTATCAGATCAGTTGTTAATATGCCGCTCTTCTCGAAGTTAAGACAGATTACCACCAGAAAAGGGGTGCTTGAAGAAGCAGTTCCTATTCCTCCTAGAGACACTCCAGGACATTTCATGTACCATAAACATGGCTTAGATGCCATATTGTTTCTTGATCTATGGGTAGATTATACCAAGGGATTACCGGAAAGTCAAAGGTGGCCCGCAACGGGAACCTGGGATGCAGAGTGCATCATGAAAGTGGAGGAAGAGTTATGGAAAAGAAAGGTCAGACAGTCACAGAAAGACGCTATCGAGTTATGGCGTAAAGAATCTCATAGACGAACAGAAAAAGCACGTAGACAAGAAGAGAGGAGTAAAGAAAGTTCAAATAAAGTTCAAGAAAATCTATTAATTGAGGAAGGGATCCGAGTGAAATCAGAACAAGTAAATAGACAAAGTAATGCTCTTATGAATGGTATGTATCCCCTTCTAGCCGAAGGACTACCTAAGGCTGCTCCAGAGATGCCAAAAGACTTGCCACCCCCATTATTTCCAATTAAGGTACATCCAAAAGGGCATCCCAGAACCGCAGAAGACGTTTTCCTTTCCTCATATCTAGATGATGCAGCCCCCGAGTATGCTAACGCCACACCACATAGACCGTCTGGCGGAGGGGTTCAACGTCAGGATCAGGTATCTGTCCCCGTGCAACAGCAAGTCCCGACGCAAGCTTCGGCAAGCACATCTGTTTCCGCATCTGTCTCCGCAGTCGACTCTACAGGGGTAACAACACCCATAGTTGCTGTGTCACGTTCAACGAACCCATTCACACCCGACGCCCCAGATGGGGCCACGGGAGGTGCTAGCAGTACTTTTACACCACCTAGAATAAATAAACTTGTCTTTCAAGAGTCAGCACATTCACGTACACCTAAGTTCGTAAATGAACGTACGCTTAAGGAACTCCTTGTAAATTGTAGATATGACCCGGTGGTTGGTAAAGAGGATGAAATGGTTCTGGCATCATTACGTATCAGGCGAGCCGCAGAGTATTTAGCAAGGTTACCAGGGATGATTACGCATCTGGATAACATATATCATTTTGTTCAAACAGGACGAGATCCAGGATGTATTAACAGAGCTATGGAATTCCAGAAAGTAGAGATACAGGGGGAACTGTTGCGTTTTCTCATAAACTGTGTGATCAGAAATCAAGATCGTCCGGGGGTAGACCCGAATGCAATGCTTACTCTTACAAGATGGAGTCAGAATATATCAGAAGGGAGACACGATAAGCAAAATTGTATAATAGCCATGTGCCGAAAAATCCGCAAAGAAATAGAACGTATTCATGAAGAGAGATTGGGAACAGACGAGTTTGAGCAAGATGAAGTGTCCGAATCAGAGAATTCCGCAAGACAGTCAGAAACCATAGCCTATGTAGGCAGAGGAAGATCCTGTGAAAATACTAGATGTTTTTCTGATCCCATACATTCTGTATGTCCAAATAATAGCAGAACGTATCCAACGCCTGTAATAAATCTGAAGTCTCCTGAACATTCGTTTCAAGCCGCAGATAAAATACTACGAGAACGAAGGGGTTACCACCTCCTCGATTCCATGGATGAGCAAGAATTAGCCAGATCAGCCGTTCACTGGATCGTTAGTCCTGAAAAATATGGTGATGAGACCGTAGCACACACGTTTCTCAATCTCAGTACAGATGAACAACGTTTAGCTGGAATCTATATGATTCAGCAACTCCTCATATTATATAAGAGCCAACATGCTGATCCTGGTCCTTTACCTGATATATTAACGGAACTACTCACGAACAGAAGGAGTAAGGTTGTTTTTACGTGATTTTAAAGGTCACTATGTGTCTAGAGACATGGATCCCCGACTACAGACTTTACCAGTACATCTATGGGCACAAGGCCCTACGGATGTTGGCTGCATGAACATTACACCCTATCGAGTCACACTGAAAGCAGGAGTGGTACTACCACGAATGCGACAATACAAGTTACCGCATGATGCTGTAGTGGCTTTGCTGAAAATCATTGATGAGCTAATTGCCCAGGGAGTAGTTGTAGAAACAGACTCCAATGTATGTAATTCACCGATAATTCCGATTCTTAAACGAACTGATCCTACTGCCCCACCAGTGTACCGATTGGTTATTGATTTGCGTGAACTAAACAAGTGTATTGTACCACAATTCCCTGTGGTCCCTGATATATCATCATTATTGACAGCAATTGATTCCGAAGCAACATTCTTTACTGTAATTGATCTCAAGAATGCCTTTTTCAGCGTCCCAATAGATCCGGAAAGCCAATACTTGTTCGGATTCAGTTTAAATGGGCGCAGCTTTAAATTCTCACGCGCTCCTCAAGGATTTACAGAAAGCCCCAGCATCTACAGCCAAGCACTGAAACGAGAACTTGACAGTATCCACATGCCAGTCAATACTGCACTGCTTCAATATGTCGATGATCTGCTGATCACCGCGAGAAGCGAGCCAGAATGTGAAAAAGCTTCTCTGACAGTTTTACATTTCCTAGCCGACAAGGGGCACAAGGTGTCCCCTTCTAAGCTGCAATTCTGTGTTCAGCGAGTTATTTATCTTGGTCACTCGCTGTCCAAGGAGGGAAGGCAGCTTACACCAGATCGCATCCAGTTAATTGCTAACATGTCAATACCCCAGACACAAAAGGAGGTGCGGGCTTTCATAGGCCTCACTTCATATTGTAGACAGTGGATCCCTCAGTACGCATTTCTAGCAAAACCACTCATTCAGTTAACCACACAGGAGGCAGCCACATCGACTGTTCTCCCTTGGACTCAGGAACATACACAAGCTTTTGAAAGCCTAAAGGAAGCTTTATGTCAAGCACCTGTTTTAGCAACACCATGTTATAGCAAACATTTTACACTCTTTGTTACAGAACGCGAAGGTACTGCCTTATCAGTACTCACTCAGGATCAAGCAGGATCACGCAAGCCATGTGCTTATTTTTCCAGTACATTAGATCCCGTAGCTCAGGCTTTGCCTGCATGCCTGAAATCAGTGGCAGCGACAGCTTTAGCAATCAGACAAAGCGATGCCATAGTTTTAGGACACCCATTGACAGTACAAGTACCACATGCAGTAGAGGTTCTTGTGAACCGAACACAAACACAACACTTGACCATAGCAAGACTTACTGGTTATGAACTGACATTGTTTCAACCACACATAGAGATCCGACGGTGTAATACATTGAATCCTGCTACACTATTACCTGTAATTGGAACAGACCCACTAGCTCATGATTGTGTTGAAATCATTGAAATAAAGACGAAACCTAGACAAGACTTGACAGACGTTCCATTGTTAGATCCAGACCTGACGTTGTATGTAGACGGATCGTGCATGAGAACAAATACAGGAGATTTAGTGGCCGCGTATGCAGTCACAACAGACACTGAAGTTATTGAGACAAATTGTATAGATACTTTGTCAGCCCAAGCAGCAGAACTTATTGCTCTAACACAAGCCTGTATTCAAGCCACAAATAAGAAAGTTAATGTATACACTGACTCACGTTATGCATTCGGAGTTGTACACGACTTCGGCGTACTATGGCGAGAGAGAGGTTATTTAACTTCCCATGGTGCCCACATTCAGCACGGATCCCTCATTCATGCCTTGTTAGACGCAATACATCTACCCACTGCTATATCAATTATGAAATGTAAAGCACACACGAAGGTTACTGATACCATTTCTCAAGGCAATGACTTAGCTGACAGGACAGCTAAACAGACTGCTCAGAATCGCACATTAGACATGACAAAGCCAATAGTTCAGACACCAACACAGTGTATGACAATTAAGGATCCCGCACTTGACGTAATTGACATACAGACACATGCCACAGCAGAAGAAATAAAGAAGTGGACTGAACTAGGAGGGATCCAGACAGATCAAGGATGGATGACGAAGGAGAAATCTGTATGGTTTCTCCCTGATTCCATGGTTCAAGCCATTATAGCTACAGTTCACAGTCCAGCACATTTAGGAGAGAAGGCTATGCTAGACAGCATTCAGCACATTTGGTTCAACAAACATTTACGAGCAGCAGCTAAACAAAAAGTTCGTACCTGTATGATATGTTGTCAGTTTAATCCAGGAAAGAGTGTTCCCGTAGAGCAGGGTGGATTTCAGCCTCCTGACCATCCTTTTGAAGTCCTCCAGATGGATTATATTCAGATGGAACGTTGTCGAGGATTCAAATATGTCCTCGTAGTTGTCTGCGCTCTCTCCCGTTGGACAGAGGCGTATCCCGTTTCAGATTACACTGCCCCGACTACTGCCAAGCAGCTAGTTCGAGAATTCTTCCCACGGTACGGTTTACCACGTGTTGTATATTCAGACAACGGCCAGCCTTTCTCATCCGAATTAATGAAACATGTCTCACTTTTGTTGGGATATCAGTGGAAATTCCACTGTGTCCGACACCCCGAGGCAGCAGGTCTCGTGGAACGACATAATCAACTTTTAAAAATCAGATTGTCTAAAATATGTCAGGAAAAAGGTGTGGACTGGATAGTAGCCTTACCAGTTGCGCTATTCTACATGAGAATGGTAGCACACTCTCGAACAGGGCTATCCCCGTATGAGGTGATCTTTGGTAGACCACCGAATATGTGGGGGACGCCTATACCCCGTAAAATAACTGATGTTGACTGTAATATGCTGACAGATTACCTGGCTTCCTTGATGTCTGCACTACAATCTTCTCGTTCACAGGTGGTCGCAGCTTTTCCTGACAACACTGAGGTGAAACCCCATGACGTGGTCCCCGGGGACTTTGTCCTGGTTCGGAATTTTGATAGGAAAAGCCAATTGGATCCTAGGTGGAAGTTGCCTAAGCAGGTCCTGCTGACGACCAGAACAGCTGTGAAGATCGAAGGACGGAAAGGATGGGTGCATTCCACCCATATAAAAAAATTTCATGGACTTCCTCCTGACACAAACAGTACTTCCCGTGTGTCTTCCCCCATTGACTCAAAGCTACCTTTGGCTGAGGCCAGTAGCACCGAACTCTATAAACAGAAACTCAGGTCCAGATCTAAACTGTCGGACGATTTGATTGTTTAAGTCCTCTCCAAGGTGAAGCGGTTGAATCTGTCCCGACATGTATCCCTTAGGTCTGAATGATGTAGAGTCCAGAATCATAATGAAACGACATGCTTATTGTAAATTACTGCGTAACCACTGTATTGTGACTTTATTAATTTTGTTTTCCTTGAGTTTTTTAATAGTTATTGCAAGTATATTGTTGCATATGTATTATCCTGTTTCTAAACGTGTTCTCAATATAACTGATGAACATTCTTTTAGTGACCTACCGCTACATGAGTTATCCTATAGACTTGCGCTGCGCAATAACACATTCATTAGTATGTTACATCATTCCCATCAGACTAGTAATGCCACCAATTGTTGGGTGTGTGGCCGACTCCCTCCCTATCAGAATAACAAAGGAGTTCTGCCTTTCTTTCCACATCCATTTACACGCAATGGCTCCTGTGGAGCATGGTTTAGTTTATTAAATTCCATAGACCCAGACACAGCAGTTTATCAACAACATTGGATATGGGGAAATCTGAATCTAGTTTTATTCAAAGTCTGTCACCCTAATAAGGAGGGTCACCCCAGTAGAACAGGAACTGATTTAGAAAATGAAGTGTATAAATTAGGTAATTTTACGCCTAATCTTATGATTTTGAATGTCAAATCCGAAGTTGAACTAATTCTGCCCACTATGTCAGTATTTCCAGTTAAGGGTGAATTATGTGTGAGAAAAGTTGGTTCCATACATATGGGCCATAGCCAATGCGTTACTACAGTAGAATATAGTGATCAAGGCAAATCTTCATTTAGAGCTTCTCGCCATTCTTACTTTATATGTGGTCAGACGGCATATATGCGTCTGCCTCTAGATTGGGATGGTACCTGTTATATAGCATTCCTTCTGCCACCTGTTTTCCTAGCTCCCCCTGATTATTATCGAAATGTTCATTTAGTACACAATAGAGAGCGAAGAGATCTCCCAGTTGTCGATTATACTGAGACGGCATGGGACAAGTATGTAGATTTCAATAAAGGTATCTTTCCCTATATAGGTACAATATCAAATTGTAAGCCAGATACACGAGAATCCAGGCACTTGGACGTGGTCCGGGTGGTTTTGGAGTGTGATATCAGCCTGGGGATGGAGAGTTCTATCCTTCCTAGGTATTGGCCTTCTTATGCTCTTCAGTTGTTGTCTATGCCTGCAATGTGGACCAGCGATTTGTGGTCTGTGTGCCACATCGTGTATTCCACATCAAGGTTTTGGCTCAAGATCCCGGAAGAAGAAAGAAGAAGAAATGATGCTCCATGAGCAAATCGATGGAATGATGAAGATTGATATCTCTTGAAGGGCAAGAAGGGGACAAGGAGGGAATGTGGAAATGTGGATTTTCCTGGTCAGTTATGTCCCCTATCTTGGACCCCAACGGTTCTATATGCATGTTACAAGTACATGTATGTTCCCTCCAGTTCCAGTTTCTAAGACGCAAACATATGTGTGTCTACCGTCAACATGTTCTCTGTCAGATCCGCCATCTATGGGCTGGATATTCGATTCCTAGGTATGAAAGGCCACCGACTTTACATGGCTAAGTTACTCCATTTTTACAGTTCAGGCGAGTAGGCCCGATTCTGTCCTCAAAGCCTTTCCCTGCTCCCAGCCTCTGACAGCTTCAGCTTGAGCTCGCATCTGTATCCATGAACTTTGTCCTACTCCCTGTGCAGCTAACGGTGCCTGCCTCGGCCAGTTTTCGCCTGTCTGCCAAGAAGCTGTATTTCACCTTCGAATTATCTATTTTCCCCCTCAGCCGATGCATTCCTGCCTAGTGATTTAGGTAAACATTTCCTTTAGCTCACAAGCAAAGGACTCAGCCTTTCCGTCCTCCTGCAAGTGATTCATAGCCCTGTTGCTATGGAAAGTTTTCTGCCCCTCGCATCTCATATAGACACTTAGACGCTTGTACACGCACATAGTCAGTATAGAATAGATTCTGTCCGAGAGTCTCTTCCTTGTGGATAACATAGTTCTTTAAACATAGGATGTTAGATATGATTTGGGATTAGGTCGACATAACCCCAGACTTCTCGTCTCCACATGTAGAGCTAAATGTCAAGTCCCCTTCACCCCCTAGTTACACGTCAATTACACGTCATGCTGCTGCGCGCGCATCTATGCCAAGTATTATCTTATAGATCCACCTATGTCTGATAATCCTAACCAATCATGTTTCTTTTATTCCTTATTACGCCTAGTTTCGATTATGTCACTGTCACGTCATTTTTCTTATCAAATGTTACGCCTTCTACATTCGTTTCATTGTAATGTACTTATTATAAAAATACATGTCTATCAATAAATTATTGTACTTCACTTCCTGAACCCTCGTGGTGACGGAACCTGAAGGCCGCCACTCGAGTCGGCCATTTTGAATGGAATAAAGCCCATTAGAGAACCTCTTATACCACGGATTCTGCCTCTTGTTATTTTGAGCTATTTTACTTTATTTTAAGACTCCGTACGAAATTCAGTCAGGTAATATTTATTTTATTTACCACACATTTAAGAATTTGCAGAGCAGTAACGTGTTTTACAAGTGGAGGGTTAAAATGGCATCAGTGGCACACGACTCTTGCCCATAATGGATAAAGTAGAAGCCCATAGCTACAATCTCCCTAGGCCAAGGTGTTTTTTTCAGAATGTCATATGGAGAAGAAGGCTTTGAAGGCCTTCATATTGAGTCCACTAGACTGTGATAGTCCTCCACAACTATAATTCTGGACTCCGAATGAGAAACCTTTCTTCCCACTTCTCACTGGACCTCAAATAAAGAGGGTGCCCCTTCTCAGCAGGTGGCGTGGCAGCAAAGACACACTTACAGGCTTCTCACCCCCCTTCTATATCCTACCGAGGGTAATTAGACCTGTACAGCAGCTTCCATCTGCTGATGGTACAATAAAACTCTTATTGTCACCCCGGTCTGTCATTAATAGTCCAGGTCAAGGGATCATGTAAGGTCTGGCTGGAATAAACAAGCATTGGCAAAGTCAATAGGTTGCGCCTATACAAGAGCTACTGACTTTGGCACTGTGTTGTTGCCATGCTGTACACCAGTGTGGCTGCTGTTCAGCATGGCTAAACGTGAGTGCATGCAGTGTCCTAGAGTGGAGTGGGGGAAGTAGAGTGTCGTAGACTGGATTTGTTGGAACAGGGGGAGTAAAGTGTTGTGTTGTGGAGTAGAATTAAGTGGTTCAGTGGCAGAGTGTCTTGTGGGGTGGAGTGGGGTGGGTTTGATTGGATTCGGGTGGGGTGGACTAAACTGGGGTGGAGTGGACTGAACTGGGGTGCGGTGGACTGATGCGGGGTGGATTGGAGTGGGGTGGATTGGAGTGGGGTGGATTGGAGTGGGGTGGATTGGAGTGGGGTGGACTAGAGTGATGTGGACTAGAGTGATGTGGACTGGAGAGGGGTGGACAAGAGTGGGGTGGACAAGAGTGGGGTGGACGAGAGTGGGATGGACAAGAGTGGGATGGACAAGAGTGGGGTGGACGAGAGTGGGGTGGACGAGAGTGGGGTGGACAAGAGTGGGGTGGACTAGAGTGGGGTGGACTAGAGTGGGGTGGACTAGAGTGGGGTGGACTAGAGTGGGGTGGAATGGACTGGGGTGGAATGGACTGGGGTGGAATGGACTGGGGTGGAATGGACTGGGGTGAGGTGGGGTGAACTGAAGTGAGTAGAACTGGAGTGGGGCGGATTGGACTGGAGTGGGGTGGAATGGGGTGAAGTGGGGTGGACTGAAGTGAGGGGAACTGGAGTGGGGCGGATTGGACTGGAGTGGAATGGATTAGAGTGGGGTGGAATGGATTGGACCGGGGTGGATTGGATTGGGTTAGAGTGGGGTGGATTGGAGTGGAGTGGGGTGGGGTGGACATGAGTGGAGAGAAATGGAGTGATGTGAAATGGAGCTCGGTGGAGTGGGGTGGCTTGGAGGAGAATAAATTGATTTTTACTGGGGAGGACTGAACTGGAGTGAGGTAGATAGGGTTGAGTAGGATGGATTGGATCGGGATGAATTGGATTGAGGTGGATTGAGGTGGATTGGGGTGGGGTGATCTGGATTGGGATGGGGTGGGGTGGATCAGACTGAGGTAGACTGGATTAGAATTGGCTGGATAGGGTGGACTGGAGTGGCATGGATTGGATTGGGGTGAGGTGGATTGGGGTGAAGTGCATTGTGGATAGAATTGGAGTGAGGTGGACTGGATTGGGGAGGAGTGGAGTGGACGGATTGTTTTGGATTGGAGTGGGGCAAATTGGAATGGGGCAGATTGTTTAGATGTGGAGTCAGGCAGATTCTTTTGAAATGGAGCTGATTGGAGTGAGCACATTGTTTTGGAATGGAGTGAGGCAGATTGGAGTTGAGCAGATTGTTTTGGATTGTAGTGGGGCAGATTGTTTCTGACTGGAGTGGGGCAGATTGGAGTGGATTGTTCTGAATTGGAGTGGGGCAGATTGTTTGGATTGGCGTGGGGTAGGTTGTTTTGGATTGGAGTGGGGCACATTGGTGTTGGACACATTGTTTTGGATTGGAGAGGGGTGGATTATGGTGGATTAGATTGGAGTGGGGTGGACTGGGGAGGAAGTGGGATGGTTTGTAGTGGGGTGAGGTGGATTGGATTGGAGTGTGGTAGATTGAATTGGGCTGGATTGGGTTAGACTGGATTGGTGTGGGGTGGATTGGATTGAAGTGGGATGGATTGCATTGGTGTGGTGTGAATTGGGATGTAGTGGGTGGATTGGAGTGAGGCAGATTGGAGTGGGACGGATTGCAATGGGGCAGATTGTTCTGGATTAGAGTGGGATGGATTGACGAGGGGCCGATTGTTTTAGATTGGAGTGGGGCAGACTGGAGTGGGGAAGATTGCTTTGGATTGCAGTGGGGCAGATTGGATTGGGATGAATTGGAGTGTGAAAGATTAGAGTGGGGCGGATTGAAGTGGGCATACTGTTTTGGATTAGAGTGGGGCAGACTGGAGTGGGAATGATTAGAGTGGGGCATATTGGAGTGGGGCAGATTGTTTTGGATTGGAGTGGGGTGGATTGGAGGGGTCAGATTGGAGTCAGGCAGAACTGTATTGGAGTGGAGCAGATTAGAGTGGGGCAGATTCTTCTGGATTGGAGTGGGGCAGATTGTTTTGGATTGGAGTGGGGCAGATTGTTTGGGATTGGAATGGGGCAGATTGTTCTGGACTGGAGTGGGGCGAATTGGAGTGAGGTGAATTAGAGTAGAGCATATTGGAGTGGGGCAAACTGGAGTGGGTTGGGTTGAGAGAATTGGGGTGTGGTGGATTGGTCTGGGGTGGAGTGGATTGGTCTGGGGTGGATTGGACGGAGTGGGGTTCGGTGGACTGGAGTGAATTGGAGTGGGGCGAATTACAGTGGGGTGGATTGGGGTGTACTGCACGATTATGTGTTAAAGCATCAGTTCAGAAATTACACTTAAGAAAGAAACAATGTCGCTTTGCAATAAGATAATTCTCATCTTTTGAGAACGGTGGCCACGAGCAAAAACTAAAGAAAAGCGTAGGAGGGTGCAAAGTGAGAAAAGACAACTTGGCAAAATAAAAGAAAGTTAACTATAGAAAATAAATCTTTGCAATTTTGTTTGTCCTGCAGGGCACGTTTTTTCCAGTCACACGCCTTCTGTTTGCAGGGTTCTAAAAGTAAAAAGAACAAAATAGTACCTCAATCACATCAGGAGCAGCTGACGGGCACTGATTACGTTGAATCAATAAGTACTTGGTCCCTGCTCCATAGAAAGGAATGGAAGTGATGTTAGGTCTGCCGTGACGAATTACAAGGCTGTAAAGAAGAGTGCCATGCTAGACAACAAATGGTAAGCAAAGGGCAGCTCCAAGCCTTTTTTGCTAACAGCAGTGTCTCTGAAGCGTGACGAATGCGCTAGTGCATGCTCTCGAAGGCTCAAACCTTAAAAAGGACATAAACAATCGTGGAAGGAAGGAAAAAGCAGGAAACTGGAAAAGTACTAGAAACGGATATGTATAAACAAAATGCAACCTTTTTCTTTTCCCTGTAGATAGGAAACCTAAACATGGAGAAATAGGCTTACAACATTTGGAGAGAGGTTTGCTGGAAACAATGACAATGGCTGAAAGGTCTAAGACTTTGGAAAGGGAAACCTATTTCCCATAGAAAGTAATGTTCCAACAATTTTAATATATTGAGCCTTAATTCATAAGCATGACCACTATGAACCCATGTAATGCTGAGCAGGATTACACACATCTACTGACTGTCAGAAAGATTTAAGCATACAAAAACATGAAGTGGCAGGGTAACGTCAGCACACAATTGTGGATAAAAAAATCGCAAACTAATTATCACTAGATGGTGCTTCAAGGACTGGAAGCAGCCACTTAACCTCTCCAAAACTGAGACAACTGTCTCCAAAGAGAAATAATTAATGCGGTCTGTGTGTGCTATGTTCAAGTCTTTTTGATCATTCAGGTGGCAGTTGCAGTCTATAGAAAGATGACATCTGCATTGACTTGTTTCAACAACTTTCTTGCTGGAGTAACTAGGGTTCTTGCATTATTTTCTAACAGGAACGATTAAGGAAGCTGGATTCTAGTCTTGGTTTAGCAAAGGAAAGACTAAAGAGTGGAGACTCAAGCTCTTCAAACAGCACCTACGCTTGCTATAGCTTTTCCTACAACTACTGTAGAGCACTGCGAATTCCTATTCAAAACGCACTTTTATACAACAGTGTCAGTGGATGACAAGCACATCTTCCGCACTATCAAATGGAAATGCATGTGTGCATTAGGCATTAAAAACCAGGTCCCCAGACCTAGCGTAGCGAGGATCCGGATCATCAAAATAAACCCTCACCTACTCATTGTGTCTGGCTAAGAAATTGGAGAAGGCTGTTACCAGAACGACTAAAATTGAGAATAAGAAAGCGTAGAAAATTCTCGCTCACCTTCCCGAAGGCTGCAAATAACCTTATCTATATCACCGTAATTTTTAAAACATGGAACTTCCCCTCGCTCAATCTTCAACACAATGTCAGGCTTCACCGTATTTAGGCCTGTCAACAAGAAAAAAGAAGCATTTCATTGGCAAGCAAACATTATTTTCCACTGTATTTCAGTTATAAATGTACACACTATGCATCATTTTGCAACTTATGGTTGATATGGACAACTATACACATTTGTGATTCCCCACTCACTGAGTGCAGATTTGCTACAGCCCCCCAGTCTCACCTATCAAACACCAAGAGAATTCACTCACAAGTCTCAATTGACGCATTTAACTAACATAACATACCCATTCACAGTCCTGACAGTACATCTTCATGACCAAACCAGGCTCCGGTTTGCACTGGATACCTCAGAATTGTTTTGAGCTATCTCAAATTATGGAAAGTGCAGCAAAACTATACCAACAGCACAGTGTATGCTGTACTGCTTGTGATCTTGAACTGAGCAGATAAAAATACCCAGATAAGGTGTTTTTGCAGATCATCCAGGGGTCGAAAGAGTATCTGTGTGAACGGTTTAATTTTCCTACCCTCGTCTCACTTTGTCAGGGGGATCACATGTAAATCTATCCCGTTAATCTCGCAGCCTAAACTGCTCCACTGAAGCGACATTATACATATTACTGCATGAACTGGTGACATATATGCATGTTGTGAATACAGTAGCCTGCTTCTAAAGAAGGCAGATTAGAGACAAATGTATTCCAGATGGGTTAACAGGATTCATCCTTCATGCATATCTTGTTGGCATAAGTAACCAATAGGTGAGCTACTGAATTGTGTTAACCAAACACTATCACCTTTGAATAAATCCTGCAAAGGTTGTTGCCTATGTATGCTGCATCTGTGCCAACGGTGCAAAGTGCTCTAAGTTTGCTAGTCTGCTGTGTTTGAGTGAGCAAGCAACAAGTGTTTACAAATGACTACTAAACTTGATAGTTGTTTTAATATAGCCTTCCTCTTTGTTGGCTCCCCAACTATGCCAAGCAGATACCCACTTGGAGAGCAAACCCAGTAAGTCAATAGCTTACTTAAAGAGCAACTCGGATGTGACTGTCCAGGAGGGCTTTTCTTGGAGTTATAGGGCAGTCATTGGTTACTGGGTAGTACTGTGTGGGTATTGCCATTTATCTTAGCCAACTCTACTGCACTCGTACTGAAAGGAATATGTTACTTATCCTCTAAGTATCTGTTTGTGACATGTTGTGCTGTGGAATCACATGCTCTGCATAGTCCTGTCATCTAGTGTTGGATTCGCAGTTGTGCAACTTGTTTTTGTTTGAAGAAGTCTTTCAAGTCACAAGGTGGAGTGACTCCTCCTCTCGGTGGTAATGCGCATGGACATCAACTCCATTGTTAGATCGCTTTCCCACAGGCGGGTGAGACAGGAGTGTACAGTATGTGTAACCAATGTGATGAAGGGGGGTGGCCTAGTATGAAATTAACTAGGACTGCAATATGCACTGCTGTGAAGTTATTTCAAGCATTTAATTCATTTCACATCAAATTACCAATAATCATATTCTATTTTTTCATATGAGTTTCCACAATATACATAGTCATTCAATATGTGTACACTTGTACAGTAATAGACACAAGTAACAGATTAAATAACGTTCCAAACACCCAATGCATTTCGGGACATTTGTGGTCCCTTCGTCAGGGGTAAACTGTTGGAGAAGAAAGGAGAGTATATATCAGAATCTGCACGTTGCGTGATCAGAAAGTAGTATTTTAAACTTAAAGTGAGGTATACGGTACCTTTGGGTAGTTCGCATGTGTTACGTGTTCATGCTCTAGGGAAAGAGTTCAAAAGAATAAAAGTTGAGGAGAGCTGATCTCTCTATTGATTGGTAGAAATTAAAAATGCAAAGAACCCCGATGTCGTACCTGATCAATTGTGTCGTTCTACAAGATTTTCATGTTGCAACGGAAAATAAAAAAGTCTGCAGAAATAAAAACTGAGTGTTAACTACGCTGTGTGAGACATTATGTCTGAGTACGCTAATGGTTAAAGCGGAGCTCACCTTGATAACGGAAGTTCAGGTGGCGGTAAAAAACCGTGACTGAAGTTAAGTGTTACCAATCTGAAAATAAAGGACAAAACCTTACATTTCAGTCGAATCTGCAAGTAGAAGCCCATAAAAATGGGGCCAGATGAAAGAGTTTGCTTACCGATTCGGACAAAGATTCGTTGCGAAGTATGTTTCCACGAGCGCTCTCGGTCGCGGTTTGTTGCTCGTCAATTTCAGACGAGTTTATTGTCACGCTGCAAGCGTGGACGTAGAGACTGAAAAAAGACTGGGAGGAAACATAGTCTTGAAGAGAGACTCAAGTGCTGCCTATAGCAGCGATACGAGTCTACAAAATCTAAATAGTGTTTTGTAAAGTTTGTGTATAATCCGATTGTGAAATTAAATGAAAGTAGAACCATCTAAATGTTCCAAATAATTTCCGGGGTAGAATAAACGCGCACTGAGCTAGCTAGATGTGCGCGAGACCTTTGTCAATAAAGTTATGAAAAATAAAACCCAAACAAATGGTGTTGATGAATGTAATTGTAGGTGATGGTGTTTGATGGGTGAGTTGTCAGATTGTGTGACCGCCAGAGTGTAGATTACCTGGTAACATTCAACAGCAATATATAAGTGCTAGGCATCATCAAATGATGTAAGTTAGTAGTCGTCTGAACATAGATTACATAATGAATTTCAGCAACAATATATGAAAGTTCAAAACATAATCAAATAATGCAGGTCATATAAATTATATAATCAATTTCAACATCAACAATTTGATACGAAACATCATCATAAACAAAGGTCAAGTTCTGTATTCTATTGCTGTGGGGGTTCTAACAAAAGATGCATGTGTGTGTAAAAGTACGCGTGTGTGTAATGTCAGGTAAGAAATAATCGTGGGTTGAATGCATTATAGGTATAAATGCTTTCAAGATTGAGTCGGGATCCCGAGGTGGAGTACGAGTATCAAATGTGGGTGTTAGTTTAGAGAAAGCAAGCCATCTCAAATTTATCATTGAGTCCGTACGGAGTAAGAGTTTTGAGCTTCTTAATCCAGAATGCCTCTCTTTGTAAAAGGTACTTTGAATTATCACGATCTGTGTGTTTTGGTACTTCTTCGATGATTTGGAATTTCAGTTGGGCAATTTGGTGTCGTGATTCCTCCCAGTGTGTCGCTATGCTAGACGTCGTACTTTTGGTGCGTATTTTGCTTTTATGTTCCGTCAATCTGATTTTCATTTTCCTCTCAGTTTTGCCGACGTATAGTAGCCCACAGGGGCATTTGATGGTGTAAATAACATTTTCTGAGTTGCATGTTGTGCTGCTGTGAATTTTTATTTTTTGACCCGTAGATGGATGCAATAAAATATCACCTGTGATTACGTTGTTGCAATGTGTACAGTTCCAGCATTTTTGTGTACCTTTACTTGGTTCAAGAGTCCTTGTCGGTTTTTGTTTTTTGGATAGTAATTCTTTCAAGTTTTGGGCTCTTGTGAAGGCGAATAGTGGTTTCTCTTTGAAAAGATTTTTGAAATCAGTTTCCAATTGAAGTAAATTCCAATGTTTATTAATAGTTTGTTTAATCTTCCTTGATGCCGTAGAGTATTTTGAAACGAAGACTGTACGTGTACTAGTCTCTTTTGGGACTTTCTTCAGTAACTCTTCACGAGGTCGGGTCTTAACTTTGTTTAGTTGTTCTGTGAGAAGTTTCTCAGGGTACCCTCTGTCTGTATAGTTCTTAATTTGTTGTTGCCATGTGGATTCACATGCCATGTCTGTGGAAGAAATTCTTTTAGTTCGCAGGAATTGGGAAACTGGTAGATTCCGAATCAACGAAGGAGGATGGAAACTGCTGAAAAGCAGAGCATTATTTCTGTCTGTTGGTTTTTTATACACACTCGTTTGTATTTCACCTTGTCCAATGTCGATCCATACATCTAGGAAAGAGATTGATTTGCGGCTTATTGTGTGGGTAAATTGAATTCGAGGATCTATCAGGTTGAGTGTCCGTATATTGTTGATAAGTTCTGGTTCTGACTGATTCCAAATGAGGAAGATGTCGTCTATAAAGCGTTTGAAGAATATGAGACCTTCTTTCCATGTAAGGTCACGGAGGATGTAGTCATGTTCAAATTTTGCCATATACGTGTTAGCGTATACGGGTGCTCCTGGAAAACCCATAGATGTTCCATTTAATTGTATGTAAAACTTTCCATCCCAACAAAAATAACTGTTTTGTAGGCAAAACTCTAGTAGTTGTAAAATAAAGTATTTGGGTGTTTGTGTGTTTTCTTGTTGCAGTAGTGCCCATTCGACTGCTTCAATTCCGTTGGCGTGTGGTATCGAGGTGTATAATGCTACTACATCTATAGTGCATAGGATCCAATTTTCTGTTTTTAGGTGTTTAATCATTTGTAGGTTTCTCAGGAAGTCCGTGGTATCTTCAATATAAGTCTCCCAATTTTGAACAAATGACTGCAGAAATGTATCAATGAACCGGCCAGGTTTTTCGAATATTGAGTCGCATCCAGAGACGATGGGTCTAAACGGAGGATCCATCAGGTTTTTGTGAATCTTTGGTAATAAGTAGATTTTAAAAACACACAAACACCCAAATACTTTATTTTACAACTACTAGAGTTTTGCCTACAAAACAGTTATTTTTGTTGGGATGGAAAGTTTTACATACAATTAAATGGAACATCTATGGGTTTTCCAGGAGCACCCGTATACGCTAACACGTATATGGCAAAATTTGAACATGACTACATCCTCCGTGACCTTACATGGAAAGAAGGTCTCATATTCTTCAAACGCTTTATAGACGACATCTTCCTCATTTAGAATCAGTCAGAACCAGAACTTATCAACAATATACGGACACTCAACCTGATAGATCCTCGAATTCAATTTACCCACACAATAAGCCGCAAATCAATCTCTTTCCTAGATGTATGGATAGACATTGGACAAGGTGAAATACAAACGAGTGTGTATAAAAAACCAACAGACAGAAATAATGCTCTGCTTTTCAGCAGTTTCCATCCTCCTTCGTTGATTCGGAATCTACCAGTTTCCCAATTCCTGCGAACTAAAAGAATTTCTTCCACAGACATGGCATGTGAATCCACATGGCAACAACAAATTAAGAACTATACAGACAGAGGGTACCCTGAGAAACTTCTCACAGAACAACTAAACAAAGTTAAGACCCGACCTCGTGAAGAGTTACTGAAGAAAGTCCCAAAAGAGACTAGTACACGTACAGTCTTCGTTTCAAAATACTCTACGGCATCAAGGAAGATTAAACAAACTATTAATAAACATTGGAATTTACTTCAATTGGAAACTGATTTCAAAAATCTTTTCAAAGAGAAACCACTATTCGCCTTCACAAGAGCCCAAAACTTGAAAGAATTACTATCCAAAAAACAAAAACCGACAAGGACTCTTGAACCAAGTAAAGGTACACAAAAATGCTGGAACTGTACACATTGCAACAACGTAATCACAGGTGATATTTTATTGCATCCATCTACGGGTCAAAAAATTTAAATTCACAGCAGCACAACATGCAACTCAGAAAATGTTATTTACACCATCAAATGCCCCTGTGGGCTACTATACGTCGGCAAAACTGAGAGGACAATGAAAATCAGATTGATGGAACATAAAAGCAAAATACGCACCAAAAGTACGACGTCTAGCATAGCGACACACTGGGAGTAATCACGACACCAAATTGCCCAACTGAAATTCCAAATCATCGAAGAAGTACCAAAACACACAGATCGTGATAATTCAAAGTACCTTTTACAAAGAGAGGCATTCTGGATTAAGAAGCTCAAAACTCTTACTCCGTACGGACTCAATGATAAATTTGAGATGGCTTGCTTTCTCTAAACTAACACCCACATTTGATACTCGTACTCCACCTCGGGATCCCGACTCAATCTTGAAAGCATTTATACCTATAATGCATTCAACCCACGATTATTTCTTACCTGACATTACACACACGCGTACTTTTACACACACATGCATCTTTTGTTAGAACCCCCACAGCAATAGAATACAGAACTTGACCTTTGTTTATGATGATGTTTCGTATCAAATTGTTGATGTTGAAATTGATTATATAATTTATATGACCTGCATTATTTGATTATGTTTTGAACTTTCATATATTGTTGCTGAAATTCATTATGTAATCTATGTTCAGACGACTACTAACTTACATCATTTGATGATGCCTAGCACTTATATATTGCTGTTGAATGTTACCAGGTAATCTACACTCTGGCGGTCACACAATCTGACAACTCACCCATCAAACACCATCACCTACAATTACATTCATCAACACCATTTGTTTGGGTTTTATTTTTCATAACTTTATTGACAAAGGTCTCGCGCACATCTAGCTAGCTCAGTGCGCGTTTATTCTACCCCGGAAATTATTTGGAACATTTAGATGGTTCTACTTTCATTTAATTTCACAATCGGATTATACACAAACTTTACAAAACACTATTTAGATTTTGTAGACTCGTATCGCTGCTATAGGCAGCACTTGAGTCTCTCTTCAAGACTATGTTTCCTCCCAGTCTTTTTTCAGTCTCTACGTCCACGCTCGCAGCGTGACAATAAACTCGTCTGAAATTGACGAGCAACAAACCGCGACCGAGAGCGCTCGTGGAAACATACTTCGCAACGAATCTTTGTCCGAATCGGTAAGCAAACTCTTTCATCTGGCCCCATTTTTATGGGCTTCTACTTGCAGATTCGACTGAAATGTAAGGTTTTGTCCTTTATTTTCAGATTGGTAACACTTAACTTCAGTCACGGTTTTTTACCGCCACCTGAACTTCCGTTATCAAGTTGAGCTCCGCTTTAACCATTAGCGTACTCAGACATAATGTCTCACACAGCGTAGTTAACACTCAGTTTTTATTTCTGCAGACTTTTTTATTTTCCGTTGCAACATGAAAATCTTGTAGAACGACACAATTGATCAGGTACGACATCGGGGTTCTTTGCATTTTTAATTTCTACCAATCAATAGAGAGATCAGCTCTCCTCAACTTTTATTCTTTTGAACTCTTTCCCTAGAGCATGAACACGTAACACATGCGAACTACCCAAAGGTACCGTATACCTCACTTTAAGTTTAAAATACTACTTTCTGATCACGCAACGTGCAGATTCTGATATATACTCTCCTTTCTTCTCCAACAGTTTACCCCGACGAAGGGACCACAAATGTCCCGAAATGCATTGGGTGTTTGGAACGTTATTTAATCTGTTACTTGTGTCTATTACTGTACAAGTGTACACATATTGAATGACTATGTTTATTGTGGAAACTCATATGAAAAAATAGAATATGATTATTGTTAATTTGATGTGAAATGAATTAAATGCTTGAAATAACTTCACAGCAGTGCATATTGCAGTCCTAGTTAATTTCATACTATGCCACCCCCCTTCATTCATACCACGTGCCACGCAAGCATAAGGCAATATCGCACGCCTACTGTTAAAATCCCATTCTATCATCTAAAAGAAACGAGTGCGCCCACCACCCATTTCGACGTAACCAATGTGATGACCATGCTAAATGTATAAATAGTGAAAACTAAGGATCTGTTACAACCACAGTTATCGAGGGTGGAGGGTGTGCGCATGTGAATCTACAGCACAACATGCCGCAAACAGATGATTACAGGGTAAGTTACATATTCCGTTCAATGGCATGTGCGGCTGTAGATACACATGCTCTGCATAGACTGTAAAGCAGTCCCTCTTTATAAGCGGTGTCTAAACTGTGGGTGTTGCAGTGGTTTCAAAGATGGTACGTAAGACTGTCTGTCCTACATTGGCTTGTTTGCGTGGTAAAACATGTAGCTGTTTTACATATGTTAGCTATGAAAATTTCCCAAAAAGGCCATGGTAGCTCCCTTTTTGCGAGTAAAGTGTCCTCTCGGAGGAACAGGTAAAGGTCTTGTGGCCTTAGCATAGCAAGTGTGAATATACAAGTTTCAAAAAATCCACTCGCCCGCTTGATATGGCGAGCCAGATTTAATCAGGACGAGCTATTTTTAATGCCTACTCGGGCAAGCTGAAAATCCTCTAACTTCAGTCACAGAAAGTAAGGTAAATGTAGGAAGACAAACTGACTTTTGGCCTCTGTCTCTGAAAGCGGAGCAAATGTTACAAGATAACAAGATTTAAAGGCATCTTTATTGCTCACAAAGTAAATGAGCAATAATGATGCCTTTAAATCTTGTTATCGTGTCACATTTCCTTGGCTTTCAGAGACACAGGCCAAAAGTCAGTTTGTCTTCCTACATTTACTTTTCTTTCTGTGACTGCAGTTAGAGAAATTTTGTTAAGTTAATGCCTACAGCGCACCAACACGTCTGAGTGAAGTTATGGAGACTAAAAATGCCACCTTCCAAGATAGGAATTGAAAAGGGCATGAGTGTAGAGGTTCAAAAGGAGGTCCCAGGAGTCTTGTGAGTACTATATTAAAGTTCCATGAAGGTGCAGGAGGAGTCTTGGGTGGAATGACATGTTTAAGTCCTTCCATGAAGGCTTTAATTACTGAAATTTTGAAGAGGGAAAGGTGTTGTCTATTTTGAAGATAGGCAGCCATAGCAGTGAGATGTAAGCGTATAGAAGCACATGCTAAACCCACCTTGTGCAAGTAAAATAGATAACAAATGATGTTTTGTACTGTAGCTGTGAAAAGGTCAATTTGTTTTGAGTGGCAGTAGCAAACAAAACGTTTCCATTTTGCTGCATAGCAGGCCGTAGTAGGTTTACGTGCTTCTTTAAGAAAGTCCACACATTCCATTAGTTAGTTAAGATAACCAAATTTTATGACCTCAGGAGCTAGATTGCTAGGCTGAGAATTTTGACATCTGGGTGTCTGATTTGTCCCTGATTTTGAGTGAGAAAGTCTAGCCTATTGAGGAGCTTCTCGTGTGGGACTACTGAAAAGTCTAGAAATGCTATGAATCAGGGCTGACAAGCCCAAGTGGGAGCGACTAGGATCATTGTTAAAGAAGTCTACCTGAGCTTCGGAACCAGAAATGGAAGGAGACGGAGAGGCGGAAAAGCGTAGGCAAATATTTTTGCACAGATATGAGGCAACCGCGGCCAGGCATTTGGTGAACACTCGAGGTGCCCCAAATGGCAAAACATTTAACTGGTAATGTTTACCTCCTATCACAAATCTCAAGTATTTGCAATGAGTTGGGTGTATTGGTATGTGGAAGTAGGTGTCCTTTCAGTATGGTGTTGCCATAAAGTCGCCTTGTTGTAGAAGTGGAATGACATCCTGTAAGGTAACCATATGGAAGTTTTCTCATTGGATGTATTTGTTTAAGGGCCTGAGATCTAAGATTGGCCTTAAAGACCCATCCTTTTTGGGGATTAGGAAGTACAGACAGTATACTCCTGAACCCTGATCTGGAGGTGGGATGGGTTCTATAGAACCTTTGAGGAGAAGAGTTTGAACTTCCTGTTTGAGTAATGTCTGATTCTCGTGTGACATTTTGTGAACATAAGCTGAAATGCTGGATGGTGTTGAAATGAGGTCCAAGCAATAGCCACGTTGGATAATGGCTAACACCACTTGTCTGATGCGATGGATTGCCAGGCAGGTGGGTAATTGTGAATTCTGCCCCCGACAGGGGTTATGTGATCAGGGGGAAGGATAGGGTAGTCACTGTTTGGTAGAGGGCATTGCTCCACGTGGGGAGGTACCCTTACCACTAACTCTGAAACTGTTTTCACTCAAGGAGCCTCTGTAGTAGCCCTTAGAGTAGGAGCCCTGACTTTGCTGCTTTTGTTGGGAGGTGGAAGCCTCAGAAGAGGTGGATTGTGAGCCATTGGAGGCAGGTGTCTGCCGGTACCCCATAGCTTTGGCTGTCTACTTTTTTTATTTTGTTTAATGTGGAGTCCAACTGAGGACTAAACAGATGTTACTTATCAAGGCATGTTTAAAATGGCTTGTTGAACATCCAGTTTAAACCCAGAGATTCTAAGCCAAGCATGTCGCCGAAGTAAAATACTGGTATTTACTCCTCTGGCTGCCTTGTCTGCAGCATCTAATGAGCACCGTATGGAGTTGTTGGTTATAATTTCCCCTTAGAAACCAGTAGTTAATTTTGTTTTTTGTGTTAGACTGGGAGATATTGAAGTAGATCTTCTATTTCATCCCAGTGGGCACGGTCATAGCGTGCTAGGAGAGCTTGCGAGTTGCCAATATGCCAATGGTTGTAAGTCTGAGCTGGAATTCCCCGCAGCATCTATCCTTTTACTCTCCTTGTCAGGAGGCGGAGTGTGTCCAGTGGTCCGAGAGTTGCCACAGTTGCATGCTGTGGTGGCAACTAAGGAGTCTAGTGGTAACTGTACTTTAATGTAAAGAGGGATAGATGGTGCAAGTTTGTATTTTTTAATCTACCCTAGGCGTTACAACCCTAGCCTCAAATAGTCTTTAAATATGTCATCAGTATGCCTAAGCATGCTTTTTAACATAGGCAAGTATTCTGTAGCCCTATGTGTGGTGGCAGGCGTGTCAAAAAGGAAATCATCCTCTAAAGGCTCTTTATGAAGCTCCACATTGTGATAAGCAGCAGCCCTTGCTTTGACCTCCGGGCAAGAGGTAGCATCTTCAGGAGTAGTGAGCGCTGGATAAATATCAGGATCTGTGTCAGCAGGGAATCCGTGTCATAGGTGTCCCAGGGGCCTTCTTCCTGTGGCCTCCCTACCCAAAAGTACCTGACTGTGGAGATCCTTGTGGTGAATGATCTAGTGGCTCTCCAGGAGGTGATGATGTTGCAGGAGTGTGTGGTGAGGTGAAGGTAGAGATGGAGATGGTGGTGGAGTTGGTATGTGAGGTGGGAGGGGTGAAGGAATGGTAGCTTTGTTCATAGTCTTCCTTTGAGGAGGAACTGGCCTGCCCAGGCCCTCTTCCAAAGTAAGCTTCCTTTTAGGTAGTGGAGGAGCGGAAGCTGTAGTCAGTATACGTGCAGTGTGCGCCTGGATATGAATTTTCTTCTGGCGTGTGTCCAATTTCTCCTGTAACTTGTGCAGGATTGGTACCATCTGTGTTTAAGAACCGAGCTTGGAGGTGGGCTTGGGTTGCTTTGTCTCCGGCGTTTTTGGCTCTGACGTGGACTGCGAACTCGTTTTGAGATGGAGGATATCGGCTGTTGGCTCAGCACTGAAGATCAACCCAATGCCTGTGGGTGGTCTAGGTCCAAGGAAGCTGAAATAGATGGCTTAGACTTCACATGCACTTTCGATGTCGAGCCCAAAGGAGCCTGAGGCGTCCGTAGTGGTTTTTCAGTGCCTACCATGGCCAGACAACAGTGGTGGCCCGTAGATCTGTGAATTTGAGACCAGCAGTGCCAAATGTTTTTGGTAGGATTGGGCTGGTGGACAGGTGCAGGGGGAGCCGTCAAAGTCCTCCTCAAGTTCGGAGCCCGAAGTTTCATCGACAGAGAATGCCCCCTCCTCGTCGATCAATGACTGCTCCTGAGCATGATGCTCATCAAAGTGTTGTCAGTAGCTCTGAAGGATATCTCAAGGCAACTAGCTCTATGATCCAGAAGGGTCTTCTTGGAGCAGAATGATTTGCACGTGGCGCAGACCGCTTTGTTGTGCAGGGCAGACAAGCACAAATTACACACTGAGTGCTGGTCTGTGTGAGGGTACTTCGCGTGGCAACACGGGCAGAACCGAAAGGGAGTGCGTTCCATTGCCAGTGCAGCATTTTTAGGAAGGCTGGTAACAATGGAGAAGGTAGGCCCCGAAGGGAGCTGCCCCGAAAGGGCTTTGTTAGAACAGAGTCGTACAGGCTGAGTTTTTTTTAATCAGAGTTGAAGATGGAGAAGCGTAAGCGATAACAAAACCGTATAAGACAGAGAAAAGAACTGGAGAATCAAACAGAAATGGAGTTGAAACACAGAGCGGAGCACACACATCCAAACCCGATAGCGGAGAACTAACAATGGAGTCGATGTCCATGCATATAACCACCGAGAGGAGGAGTCACTCTACCTCGTGACTCGAAAGATTTCTTTGAACAAAACAACTTAGATAGGAGGTATGTCTGATAAGAGGGATGGACTGTGCTTCCACCTTCATGTCCTCGGATAGCTATTGCTTAAAGACGCCCTTTCAATTGCACCGGCTTACAATGCAGTTGGCATGGGCGTAAGAGGACATTATGTCAACTGAGCCTGAAGATACAATTACTATGGTGATCTGGTCCACGGTTCATGGGATTGAAACCTCTTGTAGCCCCAAGAGTCTCATCGGTTTCAAACAAAACATACTCTTGCAGACTGAACTGCTGCACTAGAATATCCAACTCTATTGCAGCTATATTTATGGAAGTCAGCACATACCAGAAGGAATTCTATTTATTTAATTATTTATTTATACTAGTAGGGAAAAGTGGTTCATCAAGATCCTGTTGAATGTATCCTATATTCGAACGATGAACACCAAGTGGCAAATCCTGATTCTTTAAGATCATCAAAGAAGTGGCAAGGTTCGAGCTCCTGTGAATCCTCATAGTCATGTTTTATCTGAGGCTATTGCGCATAATCCTACTGCGCTAAAAGGATATTATCAGTAATTAAAACACCTCACTCAGCGTAAAGATTCTCAGTACAAGGAGACCAGTGCCGAGAACAGCACCACGGAGACCTCCAGGATGACACGGACCATAAGACAGAGCAGCAAGAATGTGGATGGATGGATAGCACTTTGGCCCTTTGTGGAGAGGTGAGGAGGCTGCATCAAAAGTGACAGCTGCAGTAACGGAGTCTTTCCTTTGTATGTTTTTTGAGGAGGGGGAAGTGTGATCTCTCCTATGTCTAATAATGCCTTTAGAATGTATGGATTATACAGAATGATTATAATGCTGTGCTGAGAACAGTGTAAACTACCACTCACCAATGGCCAATAAGTATAATGGCTGATAGGAAAATTAGTATAAATTACATTATTTTAATACAATAATCTGAAGAATTAAAAAAAAGTGTACATTCCTCATGTAAAATTACTCACTGAACAACAGTCATTTTTGACTTCCTAAACTTCTCAGAGCTCCTGGCACTACGCCATGAAACCTGATGGATAGCATACCTACCCAGTGATTGCAGAGTTCTGTAATTTTCCTTTGTCACACTCCAGTAAAGTGCTTTCTGCCATTCAGTCAAGGAGTACCATTCCTCCTCCGAGAAATACACTGCAACATCATCAAATGTGATGGACACCTGCAAAACAAACCACAAAACACTAACTACCTTTTTTACTCATTAATAGAAGGAAAACAACCTCATGCAAATTCTGCAGTGAAGATGTAAGTCTCAATGTGACTTGGACTAAGGAGTGCTAGTAGGCAAGTGTAACTCAACTCCGATATATGCAGAACTCAATCAAAATACGCTTGCGAGCAACAGACTAATGTAAAGATAAATGGATCGCGTCTCAAGAATCCGGTTTGAATGTTTCACTTTTTTTCTTATACTTTAGAAACCTAGGGTTTCCACAGTGCAGACTTTTTAACAACTGCAATACCTAAAATAAAGACCCACCAATGGGAGACCCAGTATTCCTCAGAACAGCAACCAACAAAACAATTGGAAAAGAGACAGAAAAACCTGTGTTGCCAGAACACTAGATACACATCTCGATGCTGGACCCAGTGCTCCCAAAAGTGGGCTTAATCAACTGGGAGAGATTGTTAGTGGGACAATTTGTTTGTAGGGATAGATGGACTTGATATTTTTACACGGTCACCGCAAACGTTTCCCTCTCACATTTCGCTGCTTTGAATGAAAACTTCATCGTAGGTTTAGTTCGACGTATTATACCCCTGTTGTATCACTTCATTGAAACTTGTATTAGCCCCCCACTATCGGTATGATGATTGCCTCTCTCAGTGTCTTTAAATACATTTAGATTGTTCAGCAATATCAAGTTTAAAATAGCTCTCCATGGGTAATGACTATAAACAGTTTTCTTACACATCTAATATCAACCCCTAAACCTGCAATTCCATGTCACCGGTGGCAAAACACATTCATTCAGTCTCTCAGTGTTGAGCTCAATTTGTATCCCTTTAAGGTTGCACACGTCATGGAGTGTGAGAAGTTCATTCAATGATACCGGCTTACGCCTTGGATTAGTACCACATTATGGAGGTTGTGGGTTCCTACAATGGCTTCCATCTAACCAACCAAAGTGGAAAGATCAAGGGAGAACCCTCCTAGCCTTGCACTTGATTTAAATCAGGGAGAGTTATTTGGCTTAAAGGAGGAGAAAAGGAGGGAAGAAAAGCGGGGAGATGGATGGAGGAAAGGGGACGGGAGGCTTGCACTTACCTCTTTTGCACACGCCATTTGTGGCTCAACAAGTTCAGGGGTTCCTGTGGAGCACTTCCAATAGTCACAGCATGGTCAGCTAATCCATCTGCCTTTACTACTGTCCAACCACCACATAATACGCTGCTCTCCTAGAACACATCCAGTGTCCCCTAATACTTGTCCGATGCATGATGTTCTCTAATGCTGTTTAACCACCACATAATAAGCTGCTCTCCTAGAACACAACCAGAGTCCCCCAATACTTGTCCGATGCATGGTGTGCTTTAATGCTGTATCTTCTGTTTGGTGCATGGTCCTGCAGCTTAATTCACCAGAGAGTATAATTTGGAATACTCTGAATAGTTCTGCGCCCGTTTGTTCCAAGGGGATGGATTAAGACACTCTGTTAATTCTGCTTTCTTGCCTGATGAACGGAAGGCGGCGGCACTTTGTGCTGTGGTCCACTGGTGCCTTGAGAAGTAGTGTTTCAGCTCCTAATGGATCAAAGAAGTACACAAAAGTAGTTAAAATACCAAACAAAGAAGCAACTAAATTGTTGACATGTTAATTTAAACAACAAAGCCGGACAATACAGGCCCAATTTTGGTTCTATAATTGAGGGAGATGGCAGTAAGTGAAACAATGACCACTAGGTGAAAAGGGCGGTTTAACAGAGGATGTCTCGTGACTGATGCGTGTTGCAGTGTGCGTCCTGTGACAGAATCTATTCTGGAACCTTTCTGGCTTTGGATTCTGAACTGCTTATATACATAAATGGTTCTGATTAAAGCATCTATGTCAGGGATGGGTTGAGCAACAGCTACACATATAAGCCACATCCCCAAACTTCACCGCTCAGACTAAATAAGCTGCAACATGTACACAGGGCATGGGAGTGGCAACATTTCTCTTGTCAGCATATGTGGTATGTAAGCGGTTCAAGATAGGGGTATAGAACACTATTAGCTTACATCTGCTTTCTAAACGTTGCCTGGCCTAAACCTTGCTTGATTCAAACATTGTAGATCTACCAGTTGCACCTATCTGTGTTTGTTTTCTACTGTATGTGCTAAGCTAGTACCTTTTGAAGTTCTTTTAGCAGCACTACATACGTTGACTGTGTCATGCTATAAGATATGGAAAGGTTCACTTAGTTTCCGCTTTTTTGACAGAAGGCCTGTGGGGACTACCACAGAACTTTCTAAAAACCATCTTTAAAACAAGCATTTGCGGGGCAGGGCCTGCAGCCGAGCAAGATGGCCGCAACCTAGAGGAGCTCCGAGGGTAACACCGGTTCCCGATCAATCCGACATAAAATCCGGACATTAATCCTACCTCAAAAACCATTTCTTAGCAGCCGGAGGTGAGGGGCACTGATCGCGCTGCTCCCCGGAAAGAACAGACTGCAGAATCGCTGGCGGGTGCGCACCGAGGATTGTGGCCTGAGCACGTGAAGGCAGCCAGGGACTGAAGTAAGCTTTGTACCGTTGGGGGCGGACGAGAGCGGTGGGGCCGCGCCAAAAATGAGTGGTGCGCTGGTGATAGGCAGCAGCAGGACATGGTGTGTGCACGCCCTTAGCGGGCGCGTCGGAAGACTCTTTCTGTCCCCCTCCGCTGCCCCCCGCTCTCGGAGCTTGTGCGGGCCTGCCTCGGCCCACAAGGCAAGAAGTGAAGCACGGAGGTAGTGCGCGCTCGGAGAGCAGCGCGACCGGTGGCGGTGGCGGCAGGTGATACCCCGGCGGTGCTCAATGATCAGGGGCGCACAGTATTAATATATACGGCCCAGGCTGAGGAGAGGTACTGGATGTTGGCCCCCAACCTATGACCCGGGACCCCTGCTGATAGCGTTGATGGAGTGTGCGGAGCATTTACCGGTGGCGGGGTGATCGAGGCGCGCACACGAAGAGCAGCGCAACCCGTGCTGGGGAGCGCGAGTGAGTGGACACGGTGCGGAGAGGGGCCAGGGCACCGAGAGACAATTGCGCATCTCGCCTACGAAGTACGCTTGTGGGCTGGTCCACAAGATTCAAGGGGACTTGCAGGTGCGGGCCTGGTAAAGGTGGCGGTGGGCAATATCCCTGCTATGCTGACGGGTGTGGAGCGCAAAGTAACACCCTAGCTGCCCATGCAGGGGAGGGGTGTCTAACTAGCCTACGAACTTTGCCCCTGGATCCAAGCTAATCCAATAAAGGCACCTGCAGCACTGCAAGATTGGCCGTGGCGTTGGCTCGGAGGCATCTGTGCACAGTTATTGAAGACGCTTCGACGGTCCGGGTCCCCGCCTAGTTTCAGCTACCAGTGCGGCGGGAAACCCGACAGGCCGCGCGTGGAGTGTGCTCCCGCGGCAGGCTGCGACGACTACCGGCTGGCGCAGTGCATAATTGGGCGAAAATGGGGGGCAGAGGTCCTCGGGCGCACTCCCAGGGCAAACTGGATAAATACGCTTACAATAAAGACCTTCCTGCTCCGCTTGAGCGCAAAGAAGTACCTGCCAAAAGCTCCGAGCTGGAAGGAGCGACGAAAGTGACGCTGGAAGATATTATGGCAGCTCTCGACAAAGTGCAGAGGGCAGACTTTCAGAAGATGACGGCCAGGGTAACGGAGGTTGAACATGTGACGAAATCTCTGTCGAAGGACACCACTGCGCTGCTTCAAAGGGTGGGTCAGTTGGAAGCAGAAAATAAACTTATGGTGGAGAAACTGGACGACCAGGAGGGGCGCTCTCGGCGCAACAACGTCCGTATCGTAGGTATTCCCGAAAGTGAAGGGAGTCCAGCTATGGATCTATACGTTGAAGATCTCATAAAACACAGACTCCAACCCAGAGGACTTTCGACCTTCTTTTCTGTGGAGAGGCCACACAGAATCCCGGGGGGTAGACCCAAACCAGGGGCTCCCCCTAGACCAGTCCTAGCTCGCATTTTCAATTTTCGGGATAGGGATGCTATACTACAAACGGCGAGGGTGGCCCCACCGCTACGTGTCCAAAACTCAGTGGTGTCATTCTTCCCGGACTACACGGCAGCGGTAACCAAACGTCGCAGGAGCTTTTTTGATATAAAGAAAGAACTTAGATGCAGGGAACTGTCATACTCCATGATATTCCCGGCGAGGCTGCGTGTCGTGGCGGATGGAAAAACCTGTTTTTTTGAGAGCCCGGAGGAGGCCCATGAGTGGTATTTTCTGTTCATGGTTCAGTTCTGTATAAGGGCAGGCATGGCACACTTCCAATATGTGATTAGGGAAAGTTTATGGACGCATAACGTACATGATTCTGAGAGAGGACAGTGGGTGCGTGAGGGAAAGGGATGACGCAGACACGAACTGAGTCCAATTCACAGATGCCTTTGATGTCACCGGTCACACCCTTAACGCTGCTTACGTGGAATGTGCATGGGCTGGGGGATAAAATAAAGAGAGGTCTCGTTCTACAATATCTAAAGAGATGTGCACCGGCGGTGGCCCTGCTGCAGGAAACGCACTTGATGGGTTCGGCTTGCAGGGCTATGGATCGCTGGGGGTACAAAATGGTGGTGCATTCGGCGTTCTCTTCAGGCTCAAAAGGGGTGGGGATTTTAGAGCGTAATCAATTCCCGCTGGTCATACAACATACGCAAACGGATGACCAGGGTCGCTTTGCGGCAATATCCTGTCAGTGGGAAGGGAAACAGTACAATATCGTGTCCATATACATCCCCCCAGCCCTTCACTCTGTGGCTCTCCCGGCGCTTAGCACGTTTCTACTGGGTCTTCCAGAGGGTAAGATAATGATTGGTGGGGACTTCAATGCTGTTATTGATGGAACTAGAGATAGGCATCCCCCCAGGCAGACTAAGACAGGCACTGCGCGCCTGGAGGGGTTTATTGAGGCTCTCGGGCTTACAGATGCGTGGAGATACAGGCATCCAGAGGCGAGGCAACATACTTTTCAGTCGGGGGTGTATAATAGCCTGTCACGTATTGATTATTTCTTTACAGACGCAGAGGATCTTGCGAAGGTGGTGGATGTTGAAATCCGCCCTAGGGGCATTTCAGATCACTCACCCATAATGTTAAAATATACGCACCATCACAAAGCGCGGAAGTGTGTCTATCCTGTATTTCCGGGATATCTACAAATCTCTAAGATCTCAGAAGACGTAATCACAACAACACGGCATTACTTCCAAGAGAATGCGTCCTCAGTCCAGTCTCCGGGTACTCTTTGGGAAGCATATAAAACGGTGATTCGTGGGCAGATCATTTCCTCGGTTGCAGGCCACAGGAGGGCGACGCAAGCCGACTTAGACAACATTGAATCAGACCTGCGCACTGCTACAGAGCAGCACGCACAGAATCCGTCCTTAGAGACATCCCAGGCACTGCGCACCAAACAATGTGAATTTAGGGAATACCAGTTGGAGACGACTTGGGCACGGATCCAAGCCACGCGGCACACAGTATACGAAATAGGTGATAAGGCTAGTAAACTTTTAGCCTGGCATGATAAAAAGGAACGAGCACAGAGAACGATAGCACGGCTGCGGACGCCAGATGGCTCGTTGGTGGCTGCGCCGGAGGAAATAGTGAACACATTAGCCAGGCATTTTAAGCAGACATACGAATCGCAGACGACTATAGACATGATAGAGGCACAGGCGTACATCAAAGACATTAAGTTGCCTAGACTATCCTCAGAGGAAGCCCTCATCTTGGAAGCTGACCTAACGGTCGATGAATTACAATTGACTATCTGTTCCCTGCAATCGGGAAAAGCAGCGGGTCCTAATGGTTTGCCCACCGAACTGTATAAAAAGACAGCCGCTGTGACTGCCCCTTATCTTTTGAATATATATCTCGGGAGTCTGGCGGCGGGGGAACTCCCCCGAGATCAACGAATGGCCACCATTGTGGCGATCCCGAAGCCCGGAAAGCCCCCTGACGAATGCGCCTCTTACCGCCCGATCTCATTAATTAACGCCGAAGCCAAGATATTAGCCAAGTTACTGGCGGCACGGCTGACCCCCCCATCTGGCAACCTTAATTCACCCAGATCAATCTGGGTTTATGCCAAATAGGAGCACAGCTCTTAACTTGCAGCGGCTGCAGGAAGTAATAGTGCGCATGTCCCACATTCAGGAACCGGCGGTTATCCTTTCCCTTGATGCGCGAATGGCGTTTGATATGGTAGAGTGGCCGTATCTTTTTGCAGTCCTTAGGCATTTCGGCTTTGGCCCCAAATTTTGTGCGTGGATACAGCTGCTCTACACTAACCCAATAGCACATGTAGCGGCCAATGGACACATATCCGGTGACTTCCCGCTGGCGCGGGGAACGCGCCAGGGGTGTCCGCTGTCCCCGCTGCTCTTCGCATTAGTGTTGGAGCCGCTGGCGGCGTGGATCAGATGGGAACCGACGATTCGTGAACTTAGATGGGCACCACACTGGGAAGACCGCATTTCTCTTTATGCGGATGATGTGCTACTGTACCTGGCATCCCCCGAGCGCTCCATCCGGGCGCTCTTAAATATTTGTGAAATATTCGGGCGGGTATCCGGATACACCATCAACTGGTCTAAATCGGTCTTATTTGTATTGCATGGTCCGACGCCGTTGCTTCTCGGGGATTGCCCGTTGCAGGTCGCGGAGACGACCTTCAAATATATAGGCATTCATATTACATCTACACCTGAGGAATTCATGCAAAGAAATCTTAGACCTCCCCTGGAACAGTTTCAGCGCGATGCGTTAGTATGGCGCGGTCTGCCGTTATCAATGCTGGGGAGAGCGGCGCTTTTTAAAATGATGGCCCTCCCACGTTTTTTTTATGTTTTGGAGAATACCCCGTTTCGAGTACCACTGCGCTATTTTAAAACAATCGCGTCGGAGGTTTCCGGTCTGATCTGGGGGAATAAACCGGCGCGCATCGGACAGGAAAAGTTGGTCAGAGGCTGGTATGACGGGGGTATAGCCCTCCCTAATATACAGTTATACTACTGGGCGGCCCAATTAAAAGTGATTAATAGCTGGATGCACGCTCCTCATACCGACCCAGCGTTTCAGGCGGATAGGCAGGGCCTAGGAGAAGATGGAGTCATGTCGGTGCTGTATAATAGAGCAAAATCCAAACAACTGATTGGGCCAACAGCACACACGGTTCATCTATGGTACGAGGCGCATGCCAGGCTGGGTTGGAGGGGGGGTATTACCCAAATGACACCACTCTGAACATCTCAGTGCCTTGGGCGATTGAAGAACAGTAAAGGCTTTGCTAAATGGGATGTGATAGGCACATCTACGATGGGTGATCTCTGGGAGAAGGGCGCGGTAATCTCGTTTGAACATTTACAGGCCAAGTATGAACTTGCTGCGTCGGAATTCTACAGATATATGCAGGTGAGGCACGCGCTGCAGGCGGCTATACCTGCAGGTACCATCTTGACTGAGGCCACTCCCTTAGAGGATAGATTACTGACTAAATATATGCATAAAAGGGCCACTTCATTCACCTACCGTAAGCTGGTAAACAATCTGCCGGACCCTGTGTTGGCGCTCAAATGGAAATGGGTCGTAGACTTGGGAGAGTTGGATGATGGAGAGTGGCAGGAGGCGCTGTCATCCCCTCGGGAGGTGGCAATACTGACACGCCTGCGGTTGATACAACTGAAAGTACTTCATCGTACATACTACACCAGAGTGACCCTCTTTAAAATAGGGATGGCTGCACGCCAATTTTGTCTGCGGGATTGTGGGGAGGAGGGTACCTTCTATCACACGATATGGGAGTGTCCGAAGATTAGGGCATACTGGGTCAAAGTAATGAAGACTATGTCACAGACCGTGGGGGAATCAGTGCTTCAAGAACCGAGACGATGCTTGTTAAACATATGGGAGCCGACTGACCTAACCCACCCAGCGCAGGACTGGGTAACACAGGGAACCATGGTTGCTAAAAGAAATATTGCAAGGAGGTGGGGGTCGCAAGAGTCATCTACACTACGAAAATGGTGTACGGATATGGATGAGGTCATGGTAGCAGAAAGGGCGGTGTATGTGCATCGGGGATGTCCCCAAAAATGGGCAACAGTCTGGGGAGACTGGAATAAATTTAGAGGGTATATTTGTGACCCACCAAGATCAGAAACTGTACAAAGGTCAGATTAGTGGTGTTGGAGGGAAGGTGGCGGGGGCGGTAGGCTGTAATGCTGGTGGAGGGCTACTGGAGTCATGTATAAGTACTGTTCTCATAAGTTTAAAAATGTATTGGTGCTGCCAGAAAATAATTGTGTGCGGCTCATACGAATTGGTGATGTCCAATGTTCCTAAAAAAAATAATTTACACAAAAAAAAACCAAGCATTTGCAATGCAATAGGTCTCGCAGTTGTTAGAGTTTGAGCTTTTGGTATTGTAAGGATGACGGAGTTGCCCTAAGGATGGTGGAGGAGAAGAGCAGCGTGAGGCACAAGGACAGAGTGAGGAGGAGAAGAGCAGCGTGAGGCACAATGAAGGAGAGTGAGGTGAAGAGAAGCATGAGGTACAAGGAAGGGGAGTGAGGAGAAGAGCAGCATGAGGCAGAAGGAAGGAGAGTGAGAAGAGCAGCATGAGGCACAAGTAAGGAGATAGAGAAGAGCAGCGTGAGCATACTTAAGTCCAAATTTACGATCACTCCAGGGTTATTTGCAAAGGTTGTGTTGTAGCCCAAAAAAACGAAGACTGTTTAATAAAAGGAAAGTGACATGTGATGGAGATATCATGCATGAGGACCACACTGATTGAGGTCAAATCTTAGCTACCCAATTCTATGCTATCAAATGCAGTTTCTTATTAAATATTTCAGCAATACAGGTAGATATTAATAAGCACTTGCAAGCTGGTTTACAAAACACCAATGAACATTCGAATGGAGACACACAAAAATGTTAATTAGGATTTTGCAGATATGTTCGCTTAATTGTGCAGTTTTGTGTGCGGTCCTTTGTTTTCAAAAATTAAAAGCCCGAGAAAGTGGAAGACGGTGCCCAAAATCCCAGAGATTGACAGTCAAGCGCTATAGGCTTTGCACAGGTTCTGGTGGAAGGGGCACACTTTCTGCGTTATATCTGTACATCATGAGGTGCTGTTATTTTATGTATTTATTTTTCACTTCTTTTGTCCCGCTTCTGATTTCCACTTTTCTCAATAAAGTGGTTTCTAAAATAAAAAAAGAAAGATATTAAACGTGTGTCGTTCAGTATCGCCAATAGCAGTGGTTCCAGAATGGCCCGTTGTAAGATGATGTCTGGCAGAGTTTTTGCATTGAAGAATCCTACTTTACTTAATGATATCTGCTTGAGTTTTAGGGCTACTACTGCATCATTCAATGCACTCCTTTAAATCCCAGGACACACCGATTACCTACGCTACAGGAGCCTCTTGGACCTGCTCTGCTCAGGCATGCCTTCAGACACCCAGCATGTTACTCTCAAGCATGCCTATTAGACACCCAGCATGTCACACTCAGGCATGCCTTCAGACACCCAGAGTCTTACTCTCAAGCATGCCTTCAGACACCCAGCATGTTACTCTCGGACATGCCTTGAGAAATCTAGCATGTTACTCTCGAGCTTCAGACCCCTAGCGTGTCACACTCTGGCATGCCTTCAGACCTCCAGTGTGTCACACTCTGGCCTGCCCTGAGACCCGGTAGCGTGTCACATTACGGCAAGCCTTCAGACACCCAGCGTCTTACTCTCGGGCATGCCTTCAGACACCTAGCATGTTTCACTTGAGCTTCAAAGCAAAACCAAAGGAAATGATGGACGGAGTGTTGAACATTGCAAGCACTCACCCCCAGTCAACTGATCTGGGTTTAATCCATCACCGTTCTTTAGCCCACTCTGCCACCCCAGTTCAGACATGGCCATATGCAAATCAGTCTGACCCTGTGCCTCATGGGAACAGTCCAGCCCGAACTACCAAGCCATGTCTTCCCTGGACCGGAAACAAGCTTCCTAGGACCGGTTTCTGGCATTTCAGCCGTCTTCAGCCAGGCTTGCTTGAATCCAGTGGCAAAGTGAGCAAGGGACTCACGTCTGAGCATACCCTGCCAACTTATGGCGAACAAAGCAAAACCAAAGGAAATGAGCTTCAGACATCCAGCCTGTCACACTCGGGCATGCCTTCAGATACCCAGTGTGTTACACTCGGGCAGGCACACTCGGACATGCCTACAAACACCCAGCGTGTGACACTCTGGCATGCCTTCACACCACCAGCATGTCACATTCCGACAAGCCTTGCATGCCTTCAAATATCCAGTGTGTTACACTCAGAGTCGGACATGAGTAGGCACCCAGCGTGTTACACTCGGGCAGGCACACTCGGAAATGCCTACAGACACCAAGTATGTGACATTCGCGCATGCCTTCAGACACCCAGCATATCACACTCCGGCGTGCATTCAGACACCCAACGTGTGACACTCGCGCATGCCTTCAGACACACAGCGTATCACACTCCGTCATGCCTTCAGACACCCAGCGTGTCACACTCCGGCACGCCTTCAGACACCCAGCGTATCAAACTCGAGCATGCCATCAGGATCAGACTCACTTGGGCATGCCTTCAGACACCCAGCATGGGAAACTAGAGTGACCTAACCCCCGCCCTGAAGGACATTCGTGCACACAAGTTTGTAAAATGTAGTAGTGACTAAATGCACCAGCTGCAGCATTCGGTACATTACTAGCGGTTCACACTCAGCCTTTCATCCTAAATGCACGCTATTACGCTGGGCTATAATATGTCATTAAAAACTAAAGAACTTCTATCCCAAAACGAAGTCACCTGTGTTAACCCATCACTTACTGGACATGCCTGCGGCACGCTGGTAGTCCTTATTGTTACCGCCCCATCCTCAATACATGCCGCTATTTATTTCAGACCCTGGTATAACCTTTTTTTAAAGGTAAATATGTCTACATGTTTTTCATTTCACAACTGTTAGTATCAGCACAGTAGTTTTCAAGGTCAGCATTACAAGTTCACTTTTTTAACGAATGTATATTTTAACGCTGCCTTTTCTCCACAATCTTATCCTCTACTCCACTGTAAAGCGCTTTGACGTGGACTTCACGTGATCCGTGCTATACAAAACTGGAAATAAATACATAAAAACAAATTAGGGAATGGGTAGCATATACGACTGCAGGTTACTAATGGGTAGCATATACGACTACCAGTTACTAATGCCCCCCTACCACCTGCCCCTCCCCTGCTCCATCGCTCCTCTCCTTAAGACAACTCACTGCACAGGAAAACAGTACCAAGCGCCTCAGGAGGCCTGCGTGCATGTGCAGCAGCTTTCACGCTAGGCCCAGGATGACACGCCTTCCTCCAATGAAACAGCGAGCAGGCAGGGGGTCTGATTCCAGCCTCTACTGCCTGCCTTTGGGCAGGCAGAGCATCCCTGTGCGCCCCACGAGGCTGAGGCTGCGTCCACCTCTCTTGGATGCTTGTCACAAAAAATGCACAACACAAAATAGCAAAAATAAAAGCCACCTAAGTCTGGAGCACAGGCCCACGCTGTGTACAAATCCTCAGGGCAAAAGCAGGCAGCATCCCACAAAATATCCCCGGATAGACATCCAGAAGGATGCAAGGTCCAACATGGAGCCAGAGGGGGGCACCAAGGGGAAGTAATGTTGCAAAGAGACGGCCGCGGGATTCGAGAAATACAATGCAAAAGAAAGTGGGAGCACGCGAAAGTGAAAGCGCGCCATGTTGAAACGCTGGGATGAAAAGAGACGCCCGCGGGACTGGGGGGAATACAATGTAAAAGAAAGTGGAAGCGCGGTATGCGCGCACACCGTACGTGTGCACATCTCCTGTCCGGGCAGGAATGGCAAACAGGAGACAGGGAGGAAACAAAACATGCCTCCTTTCCAATGAAAAGCACGCATTTTGGACCTGTGCCAATCAGAAGCATGGGTGGAGCTTCCACCCCGCTTCGGAAGCAAAATCGACGACCATAGATCTCGCAAGCGAGCAGCGTATGTGCTGCGTCGCTAGGCGAGACCTAAACATAGTGACAGTTTTGTATGAACATATAGCTTCCTCCTCTTTCACACCCACGGATGATGTTATACTAAATTTAGGGTTTTTAAAGAGGGAATGTTTTCACCTCTCTAGCTCTGCTATCCAGGCTTGATTGCAGACATCATACAGTACAGTCTTTCCTACAGCGCCTACAAATGCTTGCCTGCAGCCTGGTTTATGTACCAAGTATTGTACCACAGAGGAGGAGCCTAGCGCGCATCCAAGATGGTCGCGTGAGCACAGGGCTCCCCGGACCCTTTCTGCTCCTCGGAATATATCCTGAGACTATCCTGATTTGGTTTATGGAATCTGGGAGATGAAGACCAGCTGATCATATATCTCTTTTTAAAACTCTAATCGGACCTGGGAATCCTGAGTTGTCGTCGTCGGAACTTTTGGGACCCACCCGACGGAGGTGGCCGGGGTGAAGGTGACCCGTGGGGCCGGGCTGCAATTGAACAACAGCGGCCTCAGCGCGGTGCCAGTTGCCGATTCAGCACTTTCGGTTTCGGTTTTGGCCTTCAGGAGATCGGCTGGCGTGCGCGCACAAGGTGGCGAGGTGCCTCCTGGGCCTCTGCCCGAGGCTTGCTTCCATCTGCTACTGGTGGGCTTAACGCCTCCGACCCCTACATTGACAGTTTGTGGTCCTTTTGCTGACGCCCACACACCTTTTGATCGGAGGTCCCATTGAGAGACTGCGCTCGCATGGCGGGCAAAGGGGGTCCGGAGGGGCGCAAGACCAAGGCTTCTCTGCGCGGGGGAGCGGTCCAGAGCAACAACATGGACCGCTACACCCAGGGCAGGGGGTCCCCCGGCGCTGCTGGCCTCTCCCCGGATGCTGCGGGGGGAGGCACGACCGTCTCTGCGGAACTTTCCCTGCAGGACATTATGGGCGCCATCGAGGGCATCAGGGAAACCATCGCGACGCAATATGAGGCCCTGGCCCGTAAGATCGACACTGTCGCGATCGATGTCACCCTGATTCGGGCAGACCTCTCCAAAACCAACGAGAAGGTCCAGGCCCTTGATACACGGACCTCCACCCTGGGTGCGGAGGTGTCGGATCTGCGGGCCGCGCTTGGGGACATTAGAGTGGTCAACGACCATATGGCCCGGCGGCTTGAGGACTTCGAGGGACGGGCCCGACGCAACAACATCCGCATCATTGGTGTACCGGAGTCCTCCGACGGCCGCCCGGTGGACCTCGTGGTCGAGGAACTTATCCTGCAACAGCTGTCCCCGGTTGGCCTAAGCAAATTCTTCGCCGTGGAGCGGGCCCATCGAGTTCCGGGCGGCCGGCCGCGGCCGGGGGCCCCCCCGAGGCCTATCGTGGCTAAACTGTTCCACTACAGGGACCGCGACGCTATTCTGCAGGCTTCACGGACCCGTGGCCCGGTCCGCTACGAGAACTCGACCATCAATTTTTATCCGGACTTCACGCAACTGGTCCAGAAACAGCGGATGGGATTCCAAGGGGTGAAGCGCCGTCTCCGCGAGCTAGGCCTGAAGTATTCGATGATCTACCCGGCGAAACTCCGAGTGGAGCATGGAGAGCGGACAGCCTTTTTTGACTCTCCTGTGGCCGCAAGTGACTGGCTGGACTCGCTGCCGGACGGGGGTGGCCGGCCCGGGCCCTCTGGGGGCACCGCAGGTGACGGGTCCCCTTAGACTGACATTTGGTCCTTGCTTTTGCGGTTTTGCACTGTACAGTTGGGTCTTACTTCTTTTGCATACTGTGTCTTACCAGGACCCGTGAGGGGTGCGGGCGGGTTCGGGTCCCTTTCCTCCTCCGGGGTCTTTTTGTAGAATGGGGTTAGGGGGGCGACAGGCACACTGCAAGTTGGGGGGGGTCATTGGCCCGCAGGGGTGCAGGGTGGGGGGAGTTGGACTTGGGGTGGGGTTGGGGGGGAAGAGGGGTTGTTTTGTTGTGTGTTTTTTGTTTACAGGGCGAGGTATTGATTTTTGTCCATATTTGGGAACCGTGCTGCGGGCTGGGGGCCTCTTGATCTATTGGAGGGGATGGGGGGAGACGGGTTGAGGCTTATGTCATGGAACGTCAATGGGTTGGGGGACCGTATTAAGCGGGGTGTTGTACTGCAATATTTGCGTCGTGTGACTCCTGATGTGGTGTTTCTCCAGGAGACGCACTTGGTCGGCAATGTCTGCCATGCGATGAACAGGGGGGGATACCGCCTCGTAGCCCATTCTGGTTTCACAACTGGCTCCAGGGGGGTGGGCATTCTCCTGCGAACCTCCCTTCCGGTGGAGATCACGAGGATAGTCTCGGATGACAGAGGGCGCTATGTGTGTTTGATTGGGAGGTGGGAGGGGCAGCCCCTTACCCTGGTTTCAGTCTACGTCCCCCCGGGCCTCCAGAACTCCACCTTTACTGACTTGGGTCGAATGCTGCTTGACCTTCCGGACGGCCTCCTGCTCATGGGCGGGGACTTTAATTCTGTGGTTTCGGGTGAACTGGATCGTCACCCACCAAGGACCCTCCCCGCTGCCCAGTCATGGCTGGGTGGGATGTTGGAGACCTTCGGCTTGGTGGATAGTTGGAGACTAATGCATCCGACCCAGTGTCAGTTCACCTTTCATTCGGGGGCGCATGGGAGTCTCTCCAGGTTAGACTACTTCCTTATGCCCGCGGCGCAGACTGGTCGGATTCGAGAGGTCAGACACCTGGCGCGTGGTATCTCCGACCATTCTCCGCTGTGGCTTCTCTTTGACACCGGGTCGCGGTCCGCAGGGCGGATAGCTCCTATTAACCCCTGGTACCTGCGGGACCCTGCGACTCGTGACAGCCTGGTTAAGGCCATGGACCAATACTTCAGTGAAAACGAGGGGTCGGTGTCGTCTGCGTTGTCCCTTTGGGAAGCCTTTAAAACTGTGATACGCGGACACGCCCTCGCCCAGATAGTGGTGGCCAAGAAGGTTAGGAGCGAGGCGGTGGTGAAGCTGGAGACTGACATCTCGGGGTTGGAATCGGCCTTGGAGGCGAATGTTACTCCGGACGGGCTACATGCCCTTAGCCTGAAACAGTTCGAATATAGGTCCCTGGTCACTGACGCGGCCAAAACTATGTATAGGGAGCAGCAGGGCCGATTGTATGACGCGGGGGACAAGGCGGGAAAGTTGATTGCGTGGCTGGACAAAAAGGAGAGAGTGAATCGTGTTGTCCCCGAGTTGCGTGCCGCGGATGGTGTGTGTGTGACTGAGCCGGATGAGATTGTGGAATGTTTCGCTGACCACCTCCGGGCGGTGTACTCCCCGGTGACTGACAGAGATGAGGATGACTCTCGCCTCCTACTGAGAGATATAGCTCTGCCCGGCCTGTCCGTTGAGGACCGGGAGCGGCTGGACGCCCCCTTGTCGTCGGATGAAATAGCGACCGCGATCCGTTCCCTTCGCTCGGGCAAGGCTATGGGTCCTAATGGTCTGCCCATTGAACTATACAAATTGCGTCCTGATAAGCTTGCGCCCTTCCTCAGCCGCATGTTCCGCGACTCTCTTGCGGCGGGTTCCCTTCCGGCCGACCAGCGCTTGGCCACTATAGTCGTTATCCCCAAGGAGGGCAAGCCGCGAGACCGCTGTACTTCTTACCGGCCTATTTCACTGCTCAATGCGGAGCCTAAAATCCTGGCGAAAGTCCTGGCCAATCGATTGTTGAGTGTCGTGTGCGACCTTATTCATCCGGACCAATGCGGCTTTATCCCGCACCGTAACACCGCTCTTAACTTGCGGCGTCTTCACGGTGCCCTTGCCAGGGCGGAGTTCCTCTCCGAACCGGCCGTGCTGGTTTCTTTGGATGCCACGATGGCCTTTGACACTATTGAGTGGCCATTCCTCTGGGCCGTCTTGGATAAATTCGGCTTTGGAGAGGGATTTATTGGCTGGGTGAGGCTCCTTTACACGGGACCCATGGCGCAAGTGGTGGTGAATGGGCGGGTCTCTCGGCCCTTTGCCCTCGGCAGGGGCACGAGGCAGGGGTGCCCGTTGTCCCCGTTGCTTTTTGCTCTCGCCCTGGAGCCACTCGCTGCCTGGCTCCGTTGGGAGCCCTCGCTTAGAGGGATCCGGTGGGGCCCGGGCTTCGAAGATCGGGTCTCGCTGTATGCGGACGACATTCTCCTGTATCTCACCTCACCGCGGCAGTCACTCAACGTCCTCTTTGACGTTCTGACCTCCTTTGGGAATAATTCGGGTCTCACGATCAATTGGTCTAAATCCTGCGTTTATCCCATCTCTGGTGGTCCTCCTCTCCTGCCGCCTCGGCTCCCGATTCAAATATCTCTGAGTGGCTTTAAGTACCTGGGGATATACGTTTCGCTGGACCCGGTGGCTCGCTATGAGCAGAATCTCCTGCGTCCACTTCGGCGACTGCGGGAGGACACGGCCCGGTGGTGCAGGCTGCCCCTGTCCCCGCTGGGTCGGGCCGCGCTGTTCAAAATGATGTCCCTTCCCAGGTTCCTCTATGCACTCCAGAACTCCTTCGACGTTATCCCAGTGGCCTACTTTCGGGAGGTGGAGAGCCTGCAGAGGAGACTGGTGTGGGACGGGCGGGCGCGTATTGCTCTTGCCAAGCTCACTCTCCCCTGGTATGACGGGGGCATCGCGCTTCCTGACATTCGCAGGTACTATTGGGCCTCGCAGCTATCTGCCATTAACCACGCCACGTATGCGCCCGGCTTGAATCCGGCGTATGAGATGGACAAGTTCCTGCTTCCCGGCGGGAACTATAACAGGGCACTTTATTCCCGCCTGGCTGGCCGGACCCTTACGGGTCCTACTAAGATTGCTGTGCGGACCTGGAGGGCTGCCACTGCGGCCATGGGCTGGAGTGAGCGATTAACATGTGCTACTCCCTTGTTTGCCTCCGACCGCCTGGGCAGCTTGTGGACCACGAAGGGGTTTGACCAGTGGGACACGATTGGCATCAGCAAAGTGGGAGACCTGTGGCACAAGGGCGCGGTCAAGACTTTCGCGGTGCTCCAGGCCGAATACGAGCTGACCGACAGGGAGTTCTTCCGCTACGCCCAGGTTCGACACGCCCTGCTCTCGGTCTTCGGGGAGGGGACCAAGATCCCTGTTTCCTCGCCCCTCGAGGACCGCATACTTGACGGACATGTCCCTGATAGTACTATTTCTTTAATTTATAAAAAATTAATTAATCACCGGGCGGACCTTTTTGTGCGCCTTCGGGAGGCTTGGACTGGGGATGGGGTGGAATTGGACGACGAAGATTGGCAGTCTGCACTGTCGTCCCCCAAGGAGGTTGCCATTCCGGCTCGTCTCCGGTTGGTACAACTCAAGATTCTCCACCGGGTGTATGTGACGGGTCCTCGCTTGGTCTCGATGGGATTTTCCGACGACGGGCTCTGTAAGCGAGGCTGTGGGCTCAGCGCCACCTTTCTTCATATCCTTTGGGAGTGCCGCGAGGTGGCGGACTACTGGCGCCGGGTCCACACGGTTATGGGACAGGTCACTGGGGTTGTGCTGCTGCCGGAGGTGCGTCGCTGTGTCCTGAATGTGTGGGAGCCCAATGACTACAGCGCGGCTCAGACTCGGTGGGCGGCCCTAGGGAACATGATTGCCAAGAGGGACATAGCGCAACTTTGGGGCGCTCAACGGCCGCCCACCGTGTCAGTATGGAAGGAGAATATGGACTGGTGTATGTTTAGGGAGAAGACAGTGTATGTGGCCCGTGGCAAGCCGGGGGCATGGGGTAGAATTTGGGGGCAATGGAACGCGTACCGCGGAGGCATCTGTACGCCCCCCCTGGTAGACACTGATATCGCCATGTCCCCCTGACCCTTGATGGCTCCTGGCGCCTTTTGGAACAACTACATATGGACGTTCATCTCCCTTGACCCCCTCCCCCCCCCCTCCGTCCCCGGCCTCCCGGTACTCCTCTCTTTAGCGGTTTGCTCAATTGTCCTGACTGGAGTTTCCCGGGGGGAGCCTGACCCGCACTGGTTTCCCTCATAACTCGCCTTTTGTTTTTTATTGTTTGTCTTTTTGTTTTTGTGATTGTTGGACTTACGCTTCCTGTTCCTCGAGAACTATCTGAAGCCACTGCGGGGCAGTGCCCTGGGATCTGATTGTAGCCTTGATATGTGTAGATTTCCTTCTGTACCTAGCGGCCGGCCCGGGTGGTTGTAGGCCCGTACTTGTAACCGAATTATTGCTCAATAAAACTTTTTCAAAAAAAAAAAAAAAAAAAAAAAAGTATTGTACCACACTAGTCGAATACAGTAATCTGTGTACGTTTTGAAGCACTGAGACTTGCTGGTGTCTTCACTGCGTTTTCAGCAGCAACAGCTACACCTACCTTGAAACCATTCCTTTGCCTTTATAAAAACTATCTTCTGTAATTTCAACGGGATGTTGTACAACAGAAGCCAGCATGTAATCACATTTTCTCCTTTAAGTGAATTCTGGCTAGTACTTTATAAGATCAACGGCAAAGTAGCACTGGCAATGCCGAAAGGCCTTTTATTTCTTACTGAGTTTAGGCACTCAAGAAGTCATCTTACATGCACTGTCACTCATGTCTGCACTCAAGCATCCATTCACCCATGCACTGACTTATTCTTGCATTCACCCCCTGACACAACCACAATAAAACACACACAACCACAATAAAACATACAGAAACTCAACAGCCTATGAAAAATGGATTAAAAGAATACACGTAGAGAAAAAAAACATGCTTTCATTTAAACACAGCAAGAAGATGCTTGTTACATGAAAACTATTGATAGCAGCGGATGTTCGCTTGCAGTGGTATTGTACATATCGTATCATGTTTATTGTCTGGCTGATTAGCGCAGCTGCTGCCAGAAATATTATGTGAGAATCACCGGAAGAGGGGATTTGGCTCCGCCCACATATTGGTAGCGAGGAGTACATGTTTTAATTGGCCAGACGTTGTATGTTTCCCCGAAAAAAGTGCATGTCCTGCACACAGCTGTGATCATTTTGTTTATTTATTCAGCAGCCTGAGGTTGAACTTTCAGGGGCACACACCTGTCATTGTAGTGCCACTAAAAAGTCTTTAATAACCTGATACTTTTTGGTGTTCTTCTCTGGCAGCAGAACAGACGGGAGGAGGGCAGTCATTAACCTACATGGACTTTTTAGGTCTGGCTTGACAGTGGAACTGGCACACGACCTTTTAATCTCCACCGGAATTATTCTACAGTTCTTTGCTTCCACACAAATATAAATCCATTCCCATGCTATCTAACTGCAATGCTTCACATTACCAGACAACATACCTTTAAAGCCAAAAATATTGGCATTGCAGGTGCAAGTTTAAAATTCCAGCATAGTCGGCCATCTCAGAATGGCAAAACATAATACACTATGGACAACATCATTCTAGAATGGTTACCTGGTTTAGAAGTGGCCAAGCGGGATGCAGTGCAGTGCATGTGAAATGAGCAGCTAGCAAGTAGCCCGTTAGCAGTATCCTCGTCAGAAAAATTTAAATAAAAAGAGGAGAAGGAACGAAAGGAAAGGGGGACTATAAAAACAAACATTGGCATAGCCAATGGGTCTCGCCTTTGGGACCTTATGTGTTTAGCCACAACTTTTAGCTATGTTGTAGAGCATTGTGGCTGCTGTGCATTATGTTGTAAAGTTATAATAAAAAGTGTTAAGCATTTTTGTTACCTTTATACAAACAAAGACAACATTATATACAACTGAAAAACCTGATTACAAAAAGATTTTAACATAAAAAAGTGTCTTCTACTTTTTTTGTACTTGCACTGCTGGCAACTTCTTCCTGCCTGTTCTCATACTTGTTTGTTATAAAAAAAAGAGGTTGGTATGGTGTATGTTGCATTCAGTACAGTGTAATTACATGGTGTGTAATTATGTGGCACTGAGTGGTATTTGGAGTGTATGTTGCATTGAGTGCAGTGTAATTATGTAGCTTATAATGTGGCACTGAGTGGTATTGTGTGGAGTGTATTTTGCATTCAGTAGAGTGTAATGCACTGTGTGAGGGGGTGAAAGCTTCCACCGTTCACTCCGCGGTGCTTCTCTGGGGCTCCGGCAGGTGTGTCATGTAAGGAGGCTGTGTGCAGGGAAGGAGCATCACAGTCCACGCGTCCGGGGCGGGGACAATGGGGGCATGGTGAAGGGAAAGTGGGGGTTCTGTGATTTTCTCAATATTTAGGGGGTTTTACTAAGCACCAATCACCACCTGTATATTGGTGGCGATTTAGATAGCGCACAAACGGTCTCTTGACGTTTACCATATTGATGCCACTATCCACCATGTTACTGGTGGCAATTTTACCAAACACATGAAAATAAAAGACCGAGTATGCCCGGCCGGCACAACCAGCTGAGCACCTTCAGCACGGTAAAATGACTTACACACGCATCGGATGCATATAAGGAACATTTATAGAATGTATTCATGTGTGATCTCCTATTCTGAGGGTGGGGTTTCTATGGAATGGGTGAGCTTGAAGGAGCACAGGGGATGGCAGCCTGGAGCATGTGTTCAGTGTGTGTGGGGGGGGTGTGTGTATAGAGGGGCATGGTGCGTGCTGTGTGGGGGATTGTAGCTGTGTGGGGGCGTGGGGTTTCTCTGAAGAGTCTAGCGAGGCAATGTCTGTGTGCGCTGGGGAGAGGCGGGGTGGTGTCTTTTGTGGAGGTGTGGGGGAGTGTTTGTCTGGGTGCAGATGTGTGAAAGACATTATGTGTAGAGGTAGGAGTGATTTACGTGTTTTTTTATAAGTTAGTCATGCAGGGAGGGAAGGACAATGTCAATTTGAACATATACTGTTAATCAATAACATTTTTCAATTTCAGAAGACTGGGTGCTTTATTTTCCTCAAATGTCCCCAAACATTTCCTACTCAGTCCCTTGTCATGCCAAGTAAAAACTGCCTTGAAAGCACAGGAAATACTCGAAGCATAAATGCACAAAGTCCAGCGTGCTCAAGTTTCTGGTTATAAGCGTAAATAGCTCATCCAGCGCAGGCTTTTTGCATTGTATTCTGGGGCCTATTGTTATATTTAGACCATTATAAAATCAGGACTACAATTCACAAAATGCAAAGCAAAAATAAAACTGTCCTTGAAGACCCACACATGCATGGGCCTGGGACAATTGAGAGCTCTGAGGAATTCTTCCTTGGGAAGAGGGATTTGAAGATACCAATGAAGTGCAAAGTGATAAAACAGCTTTAAATGCTCAGAAGTAAGAGCATTAATGAGGATTTAAGTGATGCTTATATGAAACGCTAAAGATGTCGGTGTTTTTATTTGCATTTAGTTTTCTTTAGTCATTTGCATTTACCATCTATGCTACTTTAGGAGTTAAAGCTGGACAAAACACAGAACTCTCCCGTAACTGCATTAACCACTAGAGTTATCTTAAGGTTATCAAAATCCCCTGAAAATTGCTGTGCACTCAAAGATCTCTGCAGCAGGTGTCTTAACCCCTTAAGATATTTAAAATTCATCTTCTTTGGAGCAAATTAAGCCAGCACAGACTTACTGTTATATCTGTCTATGTTGCAAATTTATTTCCAGCAGATTTGTTTAAAATAAAGGTATATGTCTCAGACTCACTTTTTGCATGACTCCGCCCCTCGTGACTCCAAGTCTTTTCTCTACTACACCTCGAGCCCCCAATTTATAAGTTCCCTGAGTATATTTTTTCAATTCCAATACTGATGCTGGAGCAACATGAACATTTCGTTAAAATCCATTGGTCGGGTTACATATTATTTGCGGCCTCACCAATAATGTGGCCATCTTCTGAGGATAAAAGTACGTCAAAGCATCCATACCAATACCTCTTGAGGGATCGGTACTGTCTGAAAGAAAACCAGCCCATTGACAATATAAAGTACATCACGCAATTAGAATACTATCCCCCGTTTCGAGTAAAAGAATCCAAACCTTTAAAGTGTTTACTACTCTCTTAAAATGTTCAGATGGTAAAGTGAAACAAAATAACTGACTCCGGTGCAGAAAAATAATCATCTTGGGTTTTCTCAAATATTGGCATTTGCGATTAACATTTGAAAGGCTCAGGCAGATCGGATAAAGTGAAACTGCTGTTGCTTAAAATTCACAATACGGAACTGTATTGGGAATAGGAACAGAGCTTTCCATGCAGCAGGTGAGTGAGGGCGATACAGTAAGTACATCCGAGAACACATATGCCAGCGGGCAGCCCCGAGGGGCTCATGTTCTTACCTGGAAAGAATGCGCGATGCTTTCTGCGGGGGCGCCCAGCAGAACACAGACTTCCAGCACGGCCGAGGGCAAGACCTCCTCCATGGCAAGGGCAGTTCTCGCCTGGCACCATCAGCGCTGGCACACTGCCGCTCCCGGGCGGCGCATGGTACGGCAGAGGGAGGCACAGACGCCGTCTCCAAGTAGCCAAGGAACATGTACCCGTCTCCCCTCAACCGCTGACGGACTCTAGAGACACCACGGACTTGGGTTAGTCACTTGTTGAGATGCGGTGCCCTGAAGTGTTCAGAAGGTGGGCTGTTGCGGTGTAAGTCCTGTTGCCTACCTGTAGCTGCTGGTCTCTACAGCAACTGCCGCACAGAAGGCAGTGTGAGGTGGTGGCTCTGCAATGCTGTTGGGAGGTTGAGCGAGTAAAATGTCGCAGAGTTTGAGCTAATCTGGAGGTGACGCGATCACAGTGAAAGATTAACGACTGGCGAAAAATCAAAGCAAGAGGGGTAAAAAGCATAACAATAAAATGCTCAGACAGATAAAAAGAGGTGTAGGACAAAGAAACGAAGAAGAGAAACCAAAAGAAATGGAAATGCGGTGAGACGGCGTCCTCCCTAAACAAATGTATATCTCGGAGTTTGCTGGAAATGTCACCGAGCGCGGCTAATTGCCAGTGACTGCTTGTAAATCATGCTGCGGCTTGACGCGTCTTAAATTACTAAACATTTCTGCCCTCGAGTGACGGAAAACTTTCTATTGTGGTATTTATGTTATGTTGTTTTTTTTCCTTATTCGCTTTTAAATGCACGGATGATTGGCCAATTCATCATGCCAACGCGAAGGCAGTTTTCCGGCCCCTCTGCGACTCATGGCATGAGGCGAGGAGCTTGGGGTTGTTGCAGCGTCCTTTAAGCCAACAGCGGATACGCGGCAATGAACACACAGTGTAATCTCCGCCAAATCGTGACCTCCCTTCTCCTAGTGTTAAAATAATAGCAGCCTCGTTATGAGTGTTCGCTGGGCATACATTAATGCTAACATATTCCAGTGGAGCTTACTGTAAAAACAAGAGAACTACAGGGCTCAGCAGCCACGAGGGCGTGGGGCGGGATAAGAAAAACAAGCCCGAGTGTGGTGCGCGCGCGCGCTAAAAGGAATTCACACCAGGGCCAGCGCGACCACCATCTGTTTCCAATTAAGATAATTGGAAACAGATGGTGGTTGCGTGCGCTCCCGAGGACCCTAGGCCAAGGACCAGAGAAGGCGGGACATGCCTTGAGCCAATTGCGTGCTGTCTTTCTTAGAAAGACGCACGCAAAGGACAATCGCGGGTTAATTTTAAAAAAGCACACGCACAAGCGTGTGTTCAGCGCTCAAAAGCCCTTACTTAATGCCTCGCAGAGCAGCGCATGCGCGCTGGTTCCGGCGAGACCTACAAAGGAAACTGAAGACTAAAGACTGTCCAACCAGCACTGACAATGAAGAATGCTAATTTTCAGGTGGATATGCACACGTGATAATAAAATTCCGTCATTCAGACGACAATAGAGCCAGTGACTGATGTGGACTGACCCATTACCCCGTCCAATACACAGTCAGAGATGGAAGCAGGGTGTAAACAA